>NW_026555315.1:3895738-5194318 GCF_021234165.1 Pteronotus mesoamericanus | reverse complement strand
ATGAGCTACAAGCCAATGCAGTGAGAGAGAAGTTAACCGGCGGAGTGAAACCAACAGAAAAGAAGCCCAGAAACAGAACCACGTCTGCATGAAGCTGTGGTTTGTAATTATTGGTCACATCGATGGGGAGAGGAGAGACTGTTCGAAAGCTGGGCCTGGAAAAATGGCGATCTGTACGGAGGGAACCAGTTAACGGGACCCTCCCGTGACACCCCATGCAAAGATCAGCCCCAAGGGGCGCCTAAATGCTCCAAACAAGTCTTTAAAGGTTTTACTAGAAAATCTTGATAGAAATATTTTTAAACTTTGGAAGAGGGAAAGGTTTCTTAGGAAAAAGGAAAAGACACAAAAATGTTGCCTATAAAAGAAAAGAATGATTTAAAAAAGTTCTTGTATTAAATGTATGAGTTTTCTTTCTTCAAATAAAAACAACTTGAAAATAAGCTACAAATTGGAGAGAATATTGCAAAACACATCCCAACAAAGGATTAGTATAAGAATGTATCAAGAGCTTCTTCTGTGGGAGACTGTATTCTTTTATTTATTTATTTATTTATCTATTTATTTATTTATTTATTTATCGTTATTGTTCAAAGACATTTGTCTCCATTTCCCTGCCCCCACTTCCCCCTGCCCCACCCACCCCCACCTCCCACCCTCACTCCTTCCCCACTTTGGTTTTACCCAGGGGTCCTTTATACATGTTCCTTGATTTGACCCTTCTCCTTTTCCCCGTCACCCAAGGGAGACTATATTCTTGTTTAAAACGATTCAGAATATATCTCTCTACCTCATGAGCTTCGGGCTTGTCCACGTCACTTTCTAGAGCCAACAGAATGTGAGCAGATACGGCGTGTGCCATATCCCAGCAGAAGTTTTAAAAGCACTGCACGTGTCTGCCACCCCTTTTTCTCCAGGACCCTCAGCCAGGAGGACGACATGTCTCAAGTGAGAGATGTCCCGCTGGCCTGGGTCCGGGAGCGGGAAGACATGGGGCCGGGACCGGACCCACAGCTTGGGGCAGAGGTGCAGGTGACCAGCCAGACTTGAGAGCAAAAAGGAAATGTTTCTTGTCAGAAGCCACTGATAGTTCAGGGTCGCTTGCTATTGCAGCAGAAGCTGACCGATACGAAGCCTGGCACCATGAAGTCGGGGGGCCGTGCCAACCAAAGAATACGACGTGTGGTTTCAGCGTTGGGGCCAAGTGGCAGGCAGCAAGGAAGTTATGGCCGGGGCCGGGCAAGTGGCAGCCTGGGCAACGCAGCCGTGCCGCATTCGGTAAAACCCGCGCATGCGGTCCTTGAGGCGGCGCAAAATGCCCCGGCGGCATTTACGGCTTTGGGCGCAGACGTTCTGAAACAGAACATTGTTAGCATGAGTTCATCGTTACTAACTGTATTTCATGGGTACAAGAAAGTGATGACAACAGACAAAATGCGGCTTCTTGGCCAGCATAGAAACTGAAAGGGAAACATGGAAAGTCTAGAAGGTCTAGGGTGTACAAGGCTGAAAAGAGAAATCATCTCTCATTTTCAACTGCTGGAGACTGTAAAATCTTCTCAAAATGGGGCATAGCTCTAGGGGCAAAGACCGAAACTAAATGCATGGCTGTGAACGCTTCGCCTTAAGTTTAGGACCAAATCAAGGGCAAGACCATTACTCGGTTTGTTAAGATCTCTGAGGAGATTAAGATTGTCCTAGAGAATCCAGGTACGTGGACAAAATGAGTCATGGGAAAGAGATGGTGTCAGGAAGCCTGGAGGTGCCAAGGTGCTTGAAGTTATATCGGGAGTGGGGGTGGCCAGGGGGCAGGCCTCAGAGCCAACTGTGAGTTCGGCTACGGAGAGCGTTATACTGCCCAATCTGCTCCAGTCTACATTAAATAAGGCTGACTTTTGGGGACATAAAATGATCTTGAGCCCCAGCATTCTACAGGCAGGAAGCAGGCTGTTGATGGTGATAAGAAAAACAAAAACGCACAGAAGAAAAATGGCAAAAACAGGAACAGACATTTCACGGAAGAGGAAACACTCGTGGCTGATAGCGATGTTTAGCATCATCACTGGTCAGGGAAACGCAAACCCGGACCAGGAAGAGATCTCAATTCAAAATAATTTGGTTAAGGGAAAGAAAAAAAAAACAACCCCAAAAAACCTCAGACAATACCAAGGGAGGCAGGGACTGTGGATTCACATGGCCTCCTATGCGCTACTGGTATGTTCAAGTAATAGCTAGTGTAGAAAATGATTGGAACTATCTCCTAACAGTGAATATCTGAAACCAGCAATTTCATGGTTTTGTATGCACCTAAGAGAAGACTTGCTTATACAAAAATGGTCATAGGTGCATTGTTTTCAATGACAGAAATCTGGAGAAAATCTCAAATGCCCATGCAGAGGACACAGTAATATACATACCGAATGGAATATCATACAGCACTTAAAAAAATGAACTGCAGAGACAATGCTATGGATGAATATTAACAAACTACTATTAGGCAAACAAGTCATTCTCTGCAGTTTTAAACAGTATGATACCCTTAGAGTAAAGTAAAAAAAAAATACACATTTTAGAATTACATATAGAATAAACATACAGAAAAGAGAAGTGAGGGAACTCAGGACATCGGCCGCCTTGGGTTGGAGAAGTCAGAGAGCAGGGGACAGAAGGATATTATGGTTAGAAGTAGATTATTGTCATGGTGCTAGCTTTTGTGTCAAGGGGTGATTCATATGGGTTTATGCATGATTAAAAAGAACTGGACCTGTAGCCCTGGCTGGTGAGGCTCCGTGGATTGAGCACTGGCCTGTGAACTAAAAGGTCACTGGTTCGATTCCCAGACAGGGCACATGTCTGGGTTGCAGACCGGGTCTCCAGTTCTTGCACATTGATGTTTCTCTCCCTCTTTTTCTCCCTCCCTCCCCCCCTCTCTAAAAGTAAATAAATAAAATCTTTAAAAAAACAGACCTTTAAAAAAAGATCATTTTGGTTGCTTTTTAAAAAAAAGGCATAGATGATGAGAGTTATGAGTCCTTAGAGGTTGGTTAGCTCTACTCCCTCATTTCCCAAATGAGAAAACTGAGGCCCAGACTGGAGGGGTGGCCGACCCAAGTCCCACGGTCCTTGAGCGGCTCCGGCCAGCCTGCCCCTGACAGAGGCAAGCCAGGGCTGCGGGCGTCCTTTACTCTCCCCCACCTCGGCCCTGCCTGCCAGTCCTGGCACGGCACCCTGGGTCCGCCCCCTTTGGGCCTCCCCCCGCTCCTGTGGAAGCCACCAGCACCTCTCGCCTATACTTCTGCTACTGACTCCTACATCCTCTGTCACTCTCCAAAAATGTCTTTTCCATACAACAGAAAGAAGTACCTTTTTCTTTTTTTAAAGTCAGCTCATATCCCTGATTGAGTCCCTCAGCTGCCTTCCCAGTGCCCTCCGATTACAACTTAAACGCCTCGTGGCCTGCCAGGCATCACGTGAGCTGGTCCCTGCCTTCCTCTTCGACGTCACTTCCTCCTACCGCCTGCCCCCACAGGTCCTGTGTGCCGTTCTCGCTCACCTTCCTTCTGGGATACAACAGGCCGGTCTCTGCCCGCAGCCAATGCTGCCAGCACCCAGCTCACACCCCGCAGCCTGGCCTTCCTTCAAGCGACTTCAGCCACGGAAGACCGGCCTGCCCGTGCGCAGTGGGACGGCAGTGCCTGGGAGCCGCCGGCACCAGCGACTGCTGAGAGTCGCAGAACAAATGCCCAGCGCCCTCGCTGCTCAGTGCGGTAACCAGGTGCAGGCTCTGCAGGGCTTCCCAAGTGTCCCTGGGAGACCGCGTCCCTGTCCCCTGCAGCAAGGCTGGCTCGATGATCCCTTATTAACAAGGTCCTTCCCCATCTTGGCTTTGCTCCTCTGCCCCCTCACTCGCCTTCCTGCACCTCCCAAATAAACCGCTTTCACGGAGACCTTGGTCTTGGGCCTTATTCAGAGGGTGGCACAAACTACAATAGCGCCTTCGGTCTTCACGCTCACCACCCCTCTGCCTGGAACATCCCACCTCTCCATCTTCGTAGCTTCTCGCCATTTGGGCCTCAGCTCAGACGCCAAGTCTTTGTTTTCTTAATTTTTTTTAAACCTCACCTGAGGATATGCTTATTGATTTTAAAGAGGAGGCGGGGGGCCGGGGGGAGAAAGAGAAAGAGAGATACATTGATCAGTTGCCTCTTGTACACAACCCAACCAGGGGCCAAACCCTCAAGCTAGGCATGTGCCCTGACCGGGAATCAAACCCACAACATTTTGGTCTACACTCCAACCAACTGACTCACCCCACCAGGGCTCCAAGGCCAACTCTCAATACCCTCCCTAGTCAGAGCCCTTTGATCTGTTACTTCCCTCTCTCCTCCTATCTGAGATTACACTGTTTATATAATTAGCTTGACAATGATGCCCCTCCCCCCCCCCCGACCCCACCCCCGCCCCGGGGCAGGGCGTAGCTACACAGGGCGAGTGCCTTGGTGGTTTGGTTCCCGGCACAGTAGAGAGCGCCTGGCCCATGTAGGCATTCTTTAAATATTTATTTGTTTAGTAAATGAGTGTGGGTTTTTGTTGCTGTTGTTTTATTTTGCTGGGAGGGACGTCAAATACTAAGATTTACTGCAGCTGTTTGAGCACAAGCGTTTCTAATTGGCCCAGCAATGGCTGGCGCCTAAATGGAGGCTGCTCTTGTGGCTTTGAGTGGCTGGTTCTCTTTAGTGGGTTTAATCTGCCTCCAACTACTTGAAAATGATCGCAATTGTTCTGCTAATCACCAGTCCAGATAAACTCTCCATGGAAGCATTATCTCCTAAGTACCATCAGCCCAATAATACAGCTAGAAGGCATTGTATATGGTTGAAAGTGAGAGAACCACATTTATTTAGTAATAGCCTTAAATTCAACTACCCTTTCCACCAATGTACCTGAATTAATAAAGCCACACTGCATCTACTTGCTTGCTTAGTACACACGTGATTGTTGACAAGGTCCTGCCCTGGGAAATACAGAAGGGGAGGCCAGAAAGAAAGGCTCCATGTGCAGTCATTTGAAGAAAGCTCGTTTCTTAGGTGGCTGTGGCCCATCCCCTGGTCCCCTGGCATGGGCCTGCTTCAACATGGGACCGGCGATCTTTTGGACTCAGGGGCTGGGACTGCCCAAGAGAGTTTCTGAGTCTGGAGAGCGTGTGTGGACATGTTTGAAGACTCTGCTCTTCTGCCGTCTATTAAAACACAGAGCTGGCGAGGTTGAAGACTCGTGTTCTATTTAGTCGGGGGCTGGTGCCTTGGTTCACCTGCACATTCACCAGCAATATCACAGGTACCGTGTTCAGCCAGGAGCGCAGAGGCTAGACAAGGAGGTGATCTGAGGAAGCACAGAGGGAAGAGCACGGTGTCTAGACCCTAAGAAGGTGGGGGGGGGGGGGCTGGGAGGGAGGGAGAAGGCCTCCCAGCGGAGGTGATTCTGGACAAGAGGGGAAGCTCACGACGTGATGAAAGGAGCGGAGGAGGCTATTCCCTCATAGAGAGGATCACACACAAAGATCAAGGCCGGTCTGCAGAAAGATGGGATGCTTGTGGATGGGAAGTTACAGGGAGTATTGGTTGTGGCCAGATCCGGAAGAGTCATACAAGACTGGCTAAGGTGTCCTGGCAGCACCCCAGGGCAAGTCTCTGCTGAGGAGCAGTGCAGAGCACTGGTTCAGAGCCGCGGCCAGACTGTCTGCATTGGCCTCCTACCTCCCTGATGACAAGCTGAGTCCACTAACAGCCAAGATTAGCTGAGTCACCTTGGACAGCTTCTATGTGCCTCACTTTCCTCGTCTGTAAAAGGGAGGATGAGAATGATGCCTACTTCCCCCGGCTGGGAGGAAGATGAGACAGGTTAGCGCTCATGGAGGGCGGAGAGTCGCACCCCACACACGGCTGTGTTAGCAACTAACCACTGTCATTCCACGGAGGGTTTGGCAAACAGCAAGGGTATGGGATGGGCGAAGGAAAGGGAGCCCCCAACCAATTTCAGAAGCAAAGGACATACAGGTTAAAGGAAAACCAGGAGGGGCACCTATTACCGAAGCTACAGCAAGAGGATGTTTCCAGAAGAGAGGGTCAGCAGGGTCAAGGGTGCTTAGAGGTCAGGCAAGACAATAGCCAAGAGTGCCTTGGATTTAGGATCGATGAGGCTACCAGCGACTGCAGCCACTGCAGTTTTGGTGATGTGATAGAGACAGAGGCCAGTCTGCAGTGGGTTGAAATGTGGACAGGGAGGAAACAGAGAGAATGGTGTCAAAGGCATTGGTCCGGCTGGGAAGGGAGACAAGCGAGAGGAGGCAGCGGTAGAGGGGTGGCGAGGTGGGGAGCCGTCTGCGTTGCCGAACACCCATTCCATCCAGCCGCGCCGTCTCCTGCGAAGCTCATGACCCACAGTTGGCTAATCTGGGGACAGATTCGAACCCGTAAGTCACAGATGAGAACCCTTAGGCAGACAGAGATCAAGGAGGCAGAGGCGGGGCCGAGCCAGGCTGCCCACAGTGCCTCTTTTCACCAAGCTGGTGTGATCGCGTGCAAGAAGGTGTGGTGTGACCCGTGCTGGTTACCTGCATTATCACACCTGGATATCAAAGGACACGTCCGATGCAGGTGAGCAGAGGAGGTGGCAGAGGGGGGTGGCGACATACTCCTTTAATTCCTTTCACCTCATGTACCCTAGGTACCCAACCTGTTCCACCTGACCGAATCATACCCTCTCCAGGTGGCAGGAGAGGTCTTGGTTGAGGCAAGTTCCAGCTATGAACAGTGGGGCAGGAGAGACTCCAGATCAGCAGAAAGGACACTATGTCTCATATTTTATAGGAGAAGAGGGGCAGGGGGAGACGGGCACCCGTGCCCAGGCCAGCCTGGGTCTCCAGGGCTGGGAGTGCAGGAGGCGCCAGGAAGCACGCTGTGGGTTTGTGGCGGGACTCGGCCCGTCCATCTGCCACTCCAGAGAGTGCAGGGCTGCTCAGGGGACTTTCCCAACAGGCTGTGGGCGTGTCCCCTGAATCATGGTGGCCTTGTTGGGTTTGGGTGGGCATATTCTGGAATAAATGGCTGCCACTTCCTGCTGCTGCAGCCTCACTCTGTGGCATGGAAATGCTGGGGTGTTTTCTTTTCCCCATGGTTTCCTGCACCGCTGGCGCCGTGCCCTGGCGTCCCGGAGGGCGTGGGAACCCTGCCGGGCTTTCCAGCCCCCTTGGCGCCCAATCATGTCCACCCTCTCTTTTGGGCCACAGCCCAGCTCTCCCGGCAGGAGCACAAAGCCCGAAAATCAGAGGGAGGGCCCCACCTGGGAGTCAAGAGGCAGGGCCACCCTCAGGGTGCTCTCACTGGGGCCCCATGTGGCAACTCACTTTTCCTTTCCGGGCCTCCTGCCGCTCGTCTCTAAAAACCCTCCTAGGAGCCCTTCCTGCTCTGTGGGGATTGGGGCCCAGTGGGGGAGGAGGACTAAGGGGCTGGGCCCCCCGCCCCCACGTGGCCACGTGGCCCACGCCAACTCCCTGAATACTCACAGGGACTTTGCCAGGTGGGTGTTTTTGATTCAGGGTCGAACCGCTCAAGAATCACAGAACTGAGTCCATGAAACATTCTGAATCCAAGCCCCTGTCCTGCCTATGAGACCTCTTAGAGCTCCTGACGTCCGGGTGCTTTCTAAGTTTCAGATGGAAGAATTGCACATGTGGCCCGCGGCTCCTAGGGCAGGTGGGGTCAGCCCTATCGGGCTCTATCGCCCGGGAACATCATCTGGAAGGCGAGTGCGACCTCCCCGCGAGGGTCCCTCAGCACCACAGGCCTGGCCCAGACGGCCAGTTCCAACAGGGAGGGACGAGGGGGCTCCCTGGGGCGTGGTGAAGGGCAGGGGTCCACCCACTCTCGGAGGCCCAGAGAGTCATTGCCGCCGAGCCACAGAGGGCACCCGTGGCCATCCAGGCTCCGGACTTCTGAGGGAGTGAAGGCGTGGGATCAGACTGTCCCGGGAGGCTTTTCAAGAGGCTCCAGCTGCCCTAGACTCAGAATATGAAGCCCCAGAGTGGGGTGCCAGCAAGTATCTTGATCAAAGTTTCCCAAATAATCCTAATACAAGCCCCATTTCCGGGGAAAAGAGCCATGGATTTAGGCCAGCCTCCCCACATTTTAGGTGAAGAAATTGAGGCCCAGAGAGAGAGTGACCCGCCCAAGGTCCCCCCGCAAATGAGCCCAGAGACCCCACATCCATACTTTTATGCTCTTCCCACGGAAGAAGCCGAGCCCCTCACCCGCCACCTCTCCGGGACGCTGTCAGACCGAAACGTAACCACCGTTCTCCCCTCATCGCCTCGCCAACTCTAACACAAGCCCCAGCACAAAGCGCACCTCTGGCCACACCTCTGTGGCGAGCAGAAGATTGCCCATGGCCTCCCACAGCCAAGACAGCTCCGTCCCAAGGCCTGAGGCTGGGAAACAGCGCCCTCTGAAACCTGGCCCACAGTCTCCTGGCTTCATTGCTAGCTGCTCGGTGGGTGCAGGCCTGCAGACAAGGGAGGGATGTGCCCGAGGAGGCAACGCAACAGGCCCAGGTGCCTGCTGCGAGGAGTAAGTGCAGTCCAGCGGGGACAGCACAGCTGGGACACCCCACAGCACAGGGCTGGAACGATCGCCCCCTGTAGGCTGGACGGTGATGGGGCCACGCAGCCAGAGCTCTCTGTTGCCCGTGTCGTGGAGGACTGTGCAGGGCGAGACATTTGTCCTTCCCCTCGAGCGCAGTGGGCCAAGTTCTCATCAGCTCAGAAGCTCGGTGGCTGCGTACACACATGGAAAAGCTGATGACTGTCACGCTGTGACTCTCTCTGGGCACCTGAAGGTTTGTTGTTGAGGTGCTCAATGCCTCCTTCCCATTGTTGCTGAGAACCGGCGAAGAGGGTCCTCCTTAAAAGAACAAAAGTGCCAAATGGGAGGGAGAAAATAGGAGATGGGGGAGCCCAACCCGAGTGTAAGAGGCACCAGAAAACACAGGAAAAGAACCCCAAGGCTCCTGCGTGCACGTGGGCCTGGCTGTGAGCTGGACTTGTGTTTGCAGGAGATACCAGGCCCTGGTCCAGAGGTGGGGACCAATGTCATAAAAGACCACTGATGAGAGAACATTTCTACAGGCACTTCCTGGTTTTCCAGCTTCTAACGAAGGAAAGGGTTGTTCGTATGAACGGCGGGCTCAGGGTTTACACTGAGAGCATTTCTTGCTTCTCAGCCCATCTGGCACCAGGCTCACTCACCTCATTCAAGGCCACACACTTTATCGATTTACTCTGTGGCCCTCAGCTTTGGGGCAGAGGATAGAGAGGAAGAGGCTAGGTTGGTGTTGGGCAGATGCGAGAGTAGAGCCCAAGGTTTCTGCGTGACAGGAGCTTCCAGCCAGTTCTTTCTTGATGCAGGGGGCGTGGGGAAGGGGAAGCTGTAAGTAACCCCCTCGGTCTCTCTGCCCCAGGCCTGGGTTCACAGTGAGTACAGTGAGGGGAAGTGAGTTTCCAGAGGGGCAGCCCCATCCCTGCCTTGAGTGGGCCAGCTGCGTCCCCAAGAGAAAGGGCAGGGTTCCCTGGGTGACCACATGTCCCCTCTCCACATCCCAAGTGAGCTGACAAGACCTATGGTTACATTCAGCAGACTGATCACACACCGTGTTCCCCTTTAGCTCCCAAAACACCACTAACACGACAGCAAAGGAATAGAAAAAGAATCAATCAGCAAGGCCAAAGAGACTAGGAGAGCGACAGCAGCGGGTTCATCATTTCTGTTCTTTGAGTGCTTTTTGGGAGGCGGAAAGCAGCTGGGGAGGGGTGGGGGCTGATGGACGTGGTGGTCAGGGGGCCCCAACGACGCCCGGAGTGCCCAGGGTCCCAGCTCTCAGCGGATTCTCGGTGTGGCCTTGGGAAGTCAGTGTCCTCTCTCTGAGACTCCCTTTTCCCATCTGTGATATGAAGAGGATCTGCTGGATATGTGGGTCTTATCTTTCAGGGCCTGCATTACAAGTATAGGTACATGCGTTTTGATTCTGACTCTGAAATGAGGCCACGGCATTTTTCTTTCCTTTTTTTTTTTTTTTTTAACCCTCACCCAAGGATATGCTCATCGATTTTAGAGAGGAAGAGAGAAAGACAGAGAGAGAAAGAGAAATATCGATGTGAAAGAGAAACATCGATCTGTTGCCTCTTGTACGTACCCCAACGAGAGACCCAATCTGCCACCTAGGTAGGTGCCCCGACAGGGAATTGAACCCAC
This sequence comes from Pteronotus mesoamericanus, assembly GCF_021234165.1. Lineage (NCBI taxonomy): Eukaryota > Metazoa > Chordata > Mammalia > Chiroptera > Mormoopidae > Pteronotus > Pteronotus mesoamericanus. Next base: position 5,184,014 of record NW_026555315.1, on the reverse strand, counting down.
AACATTTTGGTGCACAGGATGATGCTCCAACCAACGGAGCCACCCAATCAGGGCAAAGCCAATGCACTTTTGAAAGCCTTGAAACTTTAAGAGCCCCTGTCTGCCAGGCCCTTTCAACTGTGACACACCAGGACGCCCACCCAGGAGTTCGTCTGAAGGGTTCATGGAGCAGAGGGGTTGGGGAGATCGATGATCTTCATGGGGGAGACCCAGCCACAGTGGGGCTTCAAGGGGGGCTGAATGGAAATAGCCAAAGTGTCTTTAAGGAGACAAAGGCATTGGAGACGGGCAGGAAGTTCACAGAGGGAGACAGCAAGGAGGGCCCTGAAGGTGGCGGTTACAGCGGAAGCAAAACCCTGGGCGTAGGAAAGCACGTGGCAAGTCCGGGAAACTGCAAATGCTCAAACGTGCAGGCATCCCTGGAGACAGAGCACGAGGAGCCTGCATGGCAGGGGGAGCACGGCTTGAGCGTCATCCACGTGAGCATGGGAAGCGCTGCCGATTTGTGAGCTAGAGAGCGTGCGACCAGAGTAGCTCAGCTGCGCCAGCGCTCTCTGATCAAATAAGGCACGTTGACCACAGGGTTTGAACACACAGATTCGGCCCAGCTGCTTTTCCCTGAGCCCCTGCTACGTGCTACTTTACTGCCGGCACCGCGCACAACGGCTTCACGGCCTGGCCGCTCCGCAGCTGTATGGTCACGTCTCCTCCCGCCTTTCCCTCACTGGTCTCTCTCTGCATCTCTGAATGAATGAATGTGCCCCTTCGAGCCCCGCTGTTCACACACAAGCCCTTCCTCTGTCCCCTTTCCGTCCAGCCCTCGGCGGGAGGCTCTGCTCGGGGAGCGCGCCCCTGGGAGGCCTCCCCAGTGCTTTGGGGAACCCCCTCTGCACCCTCCACGGGGCCCACCTACCGCTGTCCTCGCACTGGTTGGCTTTTACTTGCTCATCCGTGAGTCAAAGGACAGCGGTTATAGGTCAGGCTGTGCAGCCCATCAACCTTCCCCGGGGATAACCGAGGGCCTAGCACAGCAAAAGCCATCGAAAGACGGAAGGTGGCAGGAGACATTGAAAGGCCAGGCACTTGACATAGCAGATCTTATTTAATTCTCGTCGCACGCCTGCGAGGCACACGTTACTCTCCGTGCTGCGGCGGAGAGGTGACGTGGGCGAGTTTAGGCGACTGCTAATTCACAGACCTGGGACTGCAGCACGGATGTGTCTCCATCCTGGCCCAGAGCGCATCAGCTCCGCCCTGCTCTGGGGATGGGGCTGCATCCCTGAATGAAAAGATAGGGGACCAGAGAAGCCACAGGCAGGCCACTTCCTCTCATTCACCTTTCTCCACTTCTCAGAGGGACAGCTCCTACTCCTTTTTCTTCAGATCCTTATCTGCACCTGCACGTGGGTAAGTTTCCACACACTGACACACCCCTAAGAGCGGTCCAATGTGGTCACTGGACGTAAGTAACCACCTACCCTCCGGGTGACTTCCCCACCTCTGCACCGGGGCCTGGGAAGTTCCACTGGGTTCCTAATAAAAGACCAGGGCGCTGAAGGATGGACCAGAGAAGAGCACTCAGCTTCACCAGACTCCTCGAGACCACCCCAGGGAGGCCTGCGCCAGAAAGCCTGCGATGAAGCCCACTGCCATGGCCCTGGTGTGCCTGCTGGTGGCGGGGATGTTGCTGCAAGATGTGACCAGCAAGAGCTGTGAGTGGGGCTGGAGTGCCTTTGCTTCCTGTGGGGAGGGCAGGTGCTCAGGGGCTGTGGGCAGGGCTCACCCTAAACCCCGGCCGCCGTCTCCCCTGCTCCAGGAAGAGCTCCTCCTGAAGAGGTGGAATGAAGGCCTCGGAACGGGCCGGGGCAGGGGGCTGGTAGGAGACCCGTGGGCTGGGCAAACGCAGACCGCTGAGCTTTATCGCCCCTGCAGACTGTTGTATGGGGGCTAGGAGGCTCTGAAGTCCTAGCAGGGAGGCCTGAGGTCCGGAGGGGACGCTGGGTCTTGCCTCCACAATGTAGCAGACAATGGGCAGAGGTCAAGACCCGGGGCTGTCACCGTTGGCTAACCATGAGCAAGTCATTTTCCCTCTCAAACTCTGGTTTCTCCATCACTAACGTGGGCCTGCTCACGCCTCCTTCCAAGGCTGTTAGGAGAGTACCAACCTAACTCTAAATACACGAAAGGGGCATTGCCAACAGTAAAACCCGGAGGCAGGAGCCAGGATTGGAATGCAAGTCTTTTGAGGGTGGAGTGCGGGAGGGGGTGTGCAAACTGGCCGGGCAGGGGCTGGGGGCCAGGGCAAAGCTGAGGACTTGGGGTGCAGGGCATTCAGGAGAGCAAGTTGGGGAGCCAGCCCGACCCTGGTAGCTCTTCCTTTGTCGCTGCATCAGTTTGAACTCCTTGAGCAGTTTCTAATCCCACCCCAGGTTCTCCACCGTAGCTGTTCTGCATGCACCAAACTCACCAGGCCCCCACAGTGTGAGATCCAGGGCTCTCGGACCCAAATACTGGGGCAGAGCCGCACGCTAGTGGAGGGGTGTCAAAACTGGGAGAGCCTGTAGAAATCAGTCCAGAAGGTCTCATTTCACAGATGGCAGACTGTGGGCCCAGGCGAGGCACCTTGACCAAGGCTACCAGCTGGTTTGTGGGGAGCCAGGATCTGAACCCCAGTGGTTAAATCTGCCTAGAGGCAGGACTAGGTGGCCGATGGCACCGTGCTGCACCTGGGCCCTCTTTGGAATGTGGTTCCAAAGCTTGAGCCTGTCCTGGGTGATTGTCTTTTTTTTTTTTTTTTTTTTTTTTTTTAAGTGAGGGAAAAAATCCAGGTTGAGAAATAGATGCAAACCATTTCTGTGTTTCTCTTACAGTGCTTGTGGCATCCTCCAATTGCTGCTTCCAGTTTGTGAAGAAACAAATTCCCCTGGCGAGAATCGATTGTTACAAAAACGTCAGTTCCTCCTGCGCCAACACTGATGGGATAATGTGAGTGCCTGTTCCCTGTTCCATCCCTGACTTCCTCCTCCAGAGCGCAAACCCGCTCACCTGAAATTAGAATAGTGGACGCTAGATGGCGCTGTCCCACCAGATTAAGGTTTCTAAACGGGGAAGGGGGGGCATCAAAACCTGGGTGCAGAGCTGAGTGTGGACGCTAAGGGCTGCTCCGCGTTCCTGGCATGGACCGGAAGGGATGCCCATGGGTTCCTGCAGTGGCTTTGTTCCTAGGAGCCTCAAGGAGCCAAGTATCATATTTAAATATGATGTGCCCAGAGGATGGACTTGCTTCCAAGCTCCCGGCATTGCTGCAGCGTGAAAAGAGTGAGGGAGGCTAGATTAGTTTCCAGCTCCAGATTTGCCAATTTAGAGTCTTGGGTGGCCCTGGGCCTCTAACTGGACTGCACCGCATTATCCAAGTACGCTTTGCACTCCTTACCTGTGAGGTGGAGTAGATACCGCAGCTGCGTCACGGAACCGTCAGGAAGCTCGCATGAAGTAGTTATACTTCTCACACAGGGCTATCAGGCACTTTCATGTATATTGTCTTGGTTAACCACCTTGGGGCACACATTTTCATTACCTTGAAAACTGAGGTTCAGGGAGGTAGAAGGTTTTGTCTAAGGTCACCCAGACAATAAAGGCAGCGCAGGTCTCTAGTTGGGACAATAGCCAAGTTTGGGAAGTGGGCAGATCAGAAAAGAAACACCCGCACACATGTCTGAAGAACGACTGAGCGTCCCAGATGTGCACAGAAAGATGGAGCAGGGGACCCTTGGAGATATTCCAGGAGGGGAATTTCTCTGCTAGTCAATCCTCAGGATGTCTTCAGCCTTCAGCTGCACTCTGATACACCAATCGAAATCTCAAGGAAAAAGATTCAGGAAACACGATTTAATAAGCTCCGCCGGAGCTTGGGTGTTCCTGTTGGTGCGCAAGCCACAAGTCTGACGCAGCGACTTCACATTCTACCGAGACTGCGGCTTAGGGGCGCCCAGAAGCAAGGAGGGGCGATGGGGCTTGTGAGGGGTGCCCAGCGGGTAATTCGGTGCCTTCTTTGTTTTCTGCCACAGATTCCAGATGAAGAAAGGCAGTAGAAGCTGTGCCCCTAGCAAAGAGAAGTGGGTTGTTCATTATTTAAAGAAGATAAAAACGTGTAACCCGGTGGGAAAGTGATGTGAAGCCCTCCTGCCAGGGACTCCGGAGACCGTGCCTTTGCCCCTCCCCCCGCGACCCCAATCCCCAGCCCTCCATGCATCCTGCACCAACGTGGCTGGGCCGTGCAGGGTCTGGTGGGTCCTGATAAGCTATGTTGTCACACTGTATATATTTAAATTATAGAATCTTCCATTCCTGCCTCCCTGAGCCTCTTAGACCCGCCCCCCGGGATTTCCGGGTGCAAACTTGATTGTCATGGAGGGGCTGGAGAGTCGGGGAGGAGACGACATGTGGAACCTGGTGCCAAGGGAACAATGTCATTAGGAGCCAATAAATGACTGACTCCTCCCAGCTGGCTGTCTTTGTTGTGAAGGGCACGTGGGGACTCGCGGTTCTGGTTCGGAGGCAGATTCTCTGCCCCCAGGGGGACAGTGACAGAAGGCACCCAGTAGCAGCAAGCTGGTGCCCAGGGTTGGGTCCACATTTGGGCGCCAGACACCCTCCCTCCCTCCCCCACCCAGTGGGTTGAAGGGCTGATGTCATCGGAAAGTCGCAGCTTCTCTGGCTGCAGGGGATGCCGTGAGGTCACCACTGGGAGGTCACATCTGTAGGACGTTACCAGCCCATTTTACAGATGAGACCGGAGAAAAACATGAATAGGCCTGAGGACACGCAGCAAGTCAGGGCTTTTCACAGCCCAGGGCTCCCGCCTCCCAGGCCGAGCTTCTTCCCGCTTCCAAAGGTGCCGAGGGACTGCTTGAGGCCACAGGGCACAGGGACCCCCTCTCCACTATCGAGACGGACAGAGCAGGTGACAGAGCCTTCTCCTCCGGGAGGGTCCTGGTGAGCGTTCGGCAGGCCTGGGGCCAGATCCGATAGAGACGCCAACAGAGCTCAGTTAAAGGAGGGAGTCAGTCTTGGGAGAGCAGGGGACCCCTTGGTGGACATAGAAGAAAGGACAGTCATGAGCTCCAGCTTGTGTGATGCGTGACTCTCAGGGGAACAGCAAAGGAGGGCAGTGAATTCCGGGTCCCGAGATGAGCACCCCCGGAAGACCAGCGTGGTGGCCGTAGGGGAGCAGGTCTCCGGCCCTGCCTCTCGGGGCTCCCCCCTCTTTCTCCAGCGTCCAACCTGTCACATGGCCTGGACCACTCATCTTAAACTGCCCCACCCCTCTGCTCCCATGACCTCCTGGCCAACCCTATGTTCTTGTGCCTGAACCAGGCTGCCCTCAGCTCCCTCTCACCAACTCCCTCCTGGCCGGGGCCACAGGCACCCTCCTGACCCCCTCGCCCCCCACGGCTCCAAGGCTTCGGGTGCTCCCTCCGGCCTCCAGGGCCACCTCCAGACTCACCACCTTGACATTGCAGTCGCTCTGCAACCACACCACCACCTTCCTTTTTAACATCTGTAACACTTCCCTGCTGGAACCCAACTCTGACCACATGGGGAGAGTCCTTCCTGCCCCTCTTTTCCATCCTGCACGTCCTCTGTAAGAACCTTCCTAAAAGCCATGCTACGTCCTCCAACGTTATCTTGCCCCAGCTTCTCTGTCAAGTCCAATGCTAACTAGGGCTGGGTTATCTGGTTTTTCCCTGGCGGCGGGTGGGGGGAGGTGGTTAAGCGCACGTAAGGTGTGTGTTACCCCAGCGTGGGGGACGGCTCCCAGAGGGGAGGCAGGTGCTCAGGGAGAGTTAGACGCAGATGCTGGGACTGGAGCTTTTGCTCCAGAATGTTCTGGACTGCTAGGCCAGGCCCTCCCTGACCCTCAGGTGAGCCCAGGCTTGCCATGGCCAGGGCCCACCGCAACCGCGTGCCTCCAGCACCCTCTGCCATCCGCCTGCATGCCCCCTACTGGTCAGAAGTTGCTATCCAAGAAAACACCACTGTTAGAGATTTTAAACAAAATGTATTTTCTGCAAAAAAAAAATCAGCAGTCCTACGATTGCATTCATCTTTCCACAAGACACCACCTGACATTCACAAGGCACCGTCTGCTCTGCCCTCGTTGCCATAGCCCTTCACCCCCGTGGCTCTTGCAGGCACGCCCACAACCCTTGGGGGGTCAGGCAGGGGTTGTGGGCGTGCCTCTTCCCCCCTGTACCCCCGCCCAATTGGCTCAAGGCCTTGCTTTTAAAACAAATAAAAGTGAAGAGTTTAAGCAAAACGAACAAACAATAACAACTCATAGACACGGACAACAGCAGGGTGACAACAGAGGGGACGGGAGTGGGAGAAGGTAGGAGAGCGCAAAGGGGGGGATGGCGAAGGGAGGAGACGTGACCCGGGGCACCGGCCATGCAATGCAGGGTACGGATGGCCTATTATCGAATCGTAGACCTGCAGCCTATACAACTTTATTAACCAATGTCACCCCAATCGAGTCAATAAAAAAGATCACCCATATTCCAAAGGAACCCCAAACCAGCGACAAATTCAAATAATAGTAAATATTACTTAAGACAAGGCAGTGTTGCATCACAAAACACCCTCTTTGAAAATTACAAGACAGTCAGCCCAGGGAGGGCTGGGGGAGAGCCAACCCGCCCCCTTCACACTCAGCTTGGTCTCGGAGGGGCTGGCAGCCTTCAGGGCCTCCGGGCGTGAGGCCTGCCACCCAGGTGTGTCACGTAGTTCTCCCTCGGGCAGGGGCCGATGTCCTTGGCCCATGCGTTTCTGCAGCGGGAGTGGGGAAGCGCCAGCAATGTTAGTTGGGGCACTTGCAAGTTCTACTCGAGAGACGGGTGGCCTCCTCCTTCCTCCTGGAAGAAGGGGCCTCTGCAGGCAGTCCCTGTCTTTGCCAGCCTGGGGGAAGCTGGCCTGGCCACCCAAGCCACGGCGAGCGTGTGAGCAGGCGCCCAGGCAGGGGACAGGGAGTGGTACGTGACTGGCCCTCTCCGGGCCTGCTTTTGATGTAGTAACAGGAGGTCTGGATCCCGTAGTCTGGACAGATCCTATCCGCTGAGTATCAGGTCCCCAGTTAGTCCGAGGTCTGTCTTCTGGGGCAGAACTTCGGCTCGGAGTCGATGGGAAACGGGGTGAGCTGTGGTGAGCGTGGAGCGAGAAGGGGATTTCTACCCACGTGACAGCTTTCTGGGCACGCAGGCTGCTGGCGCTCTGCTGAGCTCTTCAGCCTCTGCAGAAGGTGCCTCTAGAAATGAAGTCACCAAGAAAAAACCCATTAGGAGGTGTCACATTTTTCTCCGCTGGACTGCCGCAGGAAATGAGAGGGAGAGCAAAGAGGCCGGGAGGGAGCAGGACGTGAGACCTGTGGCTCGAGATTGGAGGTCACTTTTCTTTTTTCAGCCGCAGGGAAGCGACACATGACTGCTGGCCTTGGAGGCCAATGGCACAGATCCTGGATAGGGCCCCTCATCTGCAGAGTTTGGGAAGATCGGCTGGGGCCGAAGACAAGGCCCTCGGTTTAGAGTGGGCAACTGGCTTTTATTCTGGCTCTGCCGTGACCTGGGACGGGGTGGAGGGTGGGTCTCCTCTTGCCCCCAACCTGGGCTCCACTGTCTGTCTTTAAACTTGGATGTTAAAGTGAAGCTCTCAGGACCCCTGCTGCTCTGGTAGGCTGGGAAGCGAGGCCCTTTGGCTTGGACTTCCTAGAGGAAGAGAGAAACAGTCAGAAGGAGAAAGAAGGAGGGCGAGAGGGCGGGAGGGAGGGGCCTCGCCTGGCTGAGCGAGCACCCGGGGGCTGAAGGCAGCCACTGTGAGCGGCTGGCACAGAAGGGCTGTGGGTTGCATGCGTGACCGTGACCCTGAGAGTCCTTGATCCCTGGGCTTGTCTCAACCTGTTCTCCTACAGCCCCTCTGCCTGCCTCTTATGGAAACAGAAGGCGGGAGCTCCCAGAAGGCTGTTTGCCTGGGCAGGGTCATGGTCAAGTCAAAATAAGGGGGCTCCTGAGTCTGCTGAGCTGATGGCTGGGCTGCTGAAGAGTTTTCCAGGAAATGCTGGAGGGAAGCTCTTGCACGGGGTGGGCATGGCCTCCGTCCAGCCTCCCGCGGCCGGAAGCGACCCAAGGAGCTTTTCCACGGCCGTGTTTAGAGCAAGATGAAAAACAACCCTTGTGGAGGAAGAGCCCCGTGGACGGGCCTCGCACGTTGTTACATATTTAGTCTTGACGAGGTCTGTGTCGCCGCCATCATGGCCACCAACGGGGCGATCGCTGACGTGCAGAGAGATTCCAGGACTTGATCCAAGGTTCGTGGGAATCGAGCCGGCAGAGAAAACCAATCTGTTTACATTTGAACCACCAAAGTGTTTTCAAGTTTTGAGTTGCTAAAGTCCTTTCCCAGGTCCCGTTTTCTGTGGAAGGACCATACTTGAGACAAGTCAAAGCCAGCTGCCTGTGACAGGGCCTCCTCACATCACACACTGGAGCCTCTTCTGCACCGTGGGCCCAGGCAGGTACGGTGTGAAAATCACCGATTGACCAGGCCCCTTGTTTTCAGGAATGTCTACTGAGTTTTTCGAGCTGTGGAAGGAAGTGGACGTGGACCTGAGCTGGGAGCCAGGGGTGTTGGGGGGGGGGGCGGGGGGGCGGGGTGCTGCAGTGGAGGTGGGTGGGAAGAGGAACAGCACCGGACTCCAAGAGCGACCTGGCAAGGCCCCTGGCCTGAGGGTCCTGCTTGTGACTTGGCTTCCTTAGTGTGTCTGCCTGGCCTGCTCTCTGTTTTCCATTCTTTCCAAGTCTTTCCAGTCCAGCAAAATAAGCCTAGTGAGAGCAAAAGACAGAGAAATAAAGGGCCAAGATTAGTGAAATAGAAAGCACTGAGGCAACCCGAAGTTGTTTTCTGACAAGTGTGAGTTCTCCTGAGGTCACCCAGGAAGAAAGGAAACAATGCACAAATAGCCAACACCAGGGGCAGAAGAAGAGGACCCCTCTGCAGAGCCCGTAGACACCAAGAAGAAAGTAAGAACCTATGTGTGCCAATATATTTATTTTTTAAAGTTTTTTTTTTATTTGTAGGAAGGGGAAGGGAGGAAGAAAGAGAGGGAGAGACACATCAGTGTGTGATTACCTCTCGTGCGCTCCCCCACTGGGGACCTGGCCTGCGACCCAGGCCTACGCCCCGACTGGAAAGCAAACCTGCGAGCCTGTGGTTTGCAGGCCGGCGCTCCGTCCACTGAGCCACGCCAGCCAGGGCTGTATGCCAACAAATTTAACTTAAAACAAATGGATGAATTCCCCTCAGAATAGAATTTACCATATTACAAGGAAAATAAAAACCAGAAAAATCATTCTAAAACTGTTAAAAAAAATTGTATCAGTAAGTAAAAATTGCCCCACAAAATACCCTCGGGGCCGCAATGGCTTTAATAGCTAGTTTCTCCGAAGTATTCCAAACACTAACAGTGTCAATCTTACATCATTTCTTCCAGAGAATATCAAAGCAATGCATACTCCAACTGCTTAACTACAAAGTTTTAACGTAACTTTGAAACAAACAATTGTTGAGAACTATTGAGAAAAGAAGGCTGCAAGCTTGTCTCTCCAGGCGTACATTCTGTTCTCTCCTGTCCTCTTCTGTGGCCTGGGAGGCTGACCCATGGGGGTTGCAGGAAGGGGACTGCAGGTCCCATGGCTTCGCTGTGGGTTTGGGCACAGGGAGCCCCTCAGGGCATTGGGGAGGGAGAAGAGTCAAGGTGAAGCGCTTGCCTCTGTGACGTCTCCCCCATTCCTCACCTGGGTGCAGCCAGCTCTCCACTCATATTTTTTTACTTCTCTCTAGATGGCCCCTCTATGACCCTCTCCGGCCTTGGGAGGCCATGTCCTGTCCTTTTCTCTTCAGTTCCAGGGGCGGTGACCACCCTGTTAGCAGCCTCAGGTAGCCTCAGATACGCACGGATTCTCCACACCCAGGCCACGTCTGGGTGAATTGCGTTTTTACGGAACCTCCCTGAAATCATTCCATCAGCATAGCGTCTGTTTCTTTCTGAGACCCTGGCCGGAGCGGATTTGCGTGCCAGAGTGGTACCTGGGAGTATACCTTCCCAATGGGGTTCTAGAAGTGGGCTGCTCGTATATTGTAGGAGCACAAAAATGACATCTGTTGGCATCATCATTACTGAAATTGTCACCAGTATTGGTATTCTTCGGTGCACTGGAGCGTGAGAGCCATGGAACGGCAGCTGTCCCAGGGCATCGCCACCTGATAGCAAACAGCCACCAGAGAGCTCCTGGGACGCAGCCCACCTCTCACCACCTCATCCAAACATCTCCCAGTGCCTCCACCCCGGGGGTGTCCTCTGGCCGTCCCCAGGACCGCAGGGAGGGAGTGGCCCAGCGCTTTGCAGATAACAGCTCCATTTCAACCAACCCAACTCCCTGAGCCCTGGAGACTTCTTCCTGACTTCCCAGGGAAGCTCCAGAATTTCAACCTCACTGACCACAGGCTTCTCTTTAGGCCTGACTGCAGTTGGCCAGTCCAGCTGAACACTCATATCGCTCCCAGGTATTTGTGCCAACACATGAAATTCTAAATTGTGGGCAAGTAGGCCCATTTCAATAAATTTGGCCTATTGAAACTTACATGTTATTCACCACGTAGCATCCACTTCCTCACGCCCATCTCAAGCCTTCCCCCAAATTGAGGGGGGAAGGGGACATTCGAACCCTCCTGGCTGTAACGGCTCCTGCCTGTGCTTCCTTCTGCTTCGGGACCCAGCCTCTCCGAGGAGAGTGTCTTTAGGAGCCTGAAATCTGGAGTCAGCCAGACATGGGTTCAAGTCCTGTCTCCGCCATTGACTAGTTATGTGATTTGAATCAAAGTCGCTTACCTCGCTGAGCCTCGAGGAGGAACTGATTGCTACTTATTAGCTCAGCGTGGCGTTGCGAGAGTCGAACAAGATGATGCATGGGGGTGCTTAGCACACAGCGGCAGTGATTCCCATTTCTAAGCAGGGCCCAGGTGCTGCTGCAGCTGGTCTGGGGGCCACTCTGGGTGAGCCACTGCTACAGTGGAGCAGGTTTGGATCTCCGTGGAAGGGATGGGATGGGAGGGGGCCCAGAGGCCAGGCGGTGACGCTCGGTAGGCAGCAGAGGCAAGGTGAGCACCGTTACCTGGAGAAGCCCCAGGGCTGCAGTGGGAGTCAGTGTCCTGACCAGCAGGAATCTGTGGCACCGTTAGGGCGTCTCTAGGCATGAAAGAGACGGGATCCTTGGTAAGGTACTGTTTGCCTGCAGGCATAAAATCCTAGCTTTTTTGGGCAGAAAGGCAATGTGAATCTCTGTAGAAGAGATTCGGCGTCTCTTCCCCAATTATCATGTCTGAGCCAGTTCATAGACCTGCAGCTCCCTGACGGGAGAGCGGGAGCGGGACCAGGTCCTTTTCAGGAGGGGCCCTGCCATGCCAAGTCTCCAGAAAAAAATACAGGATGCCTAGTTAAATTGGGATTTCAGATAAACAATGAGTCATTTAGTAACAACTATGCCCTGTGTAATATTGTTGCTAAATCTGGAACTCTTGCCCTGACCGGTGTGGCTCAGTTGGTTGGCCATCCTTCCACAAAGCAAAGGGTTGCTGGTTCAATTCCCAGTCAGGGCACATGCCTGGGTTGTGTGTTTGGTCCCCGGACAGGGCACGTACGAAAGGCAACCGATCAATGTTTCACTCTCGCCATCGATGTTTCTCTCCCTCTCTTTCTCCCTTCCTTCCCCTCTCTCTAAAAATAAATAAATAAAAATCTTCAAAAAATAAAAATCTGGAACTCCCTAGGTTCATAGTATAAATCTGCCCCCAAGCCTTCCCCCTGGGGACCCGCTGCCGTATGACCAGGGTGACTGTGCGCTGGGGAAGGGAATGCTGAGACTTGCTGGTAGTGGCCTCAGATGGACGGTCTTCTCTGGAGACCTCAAGGTTCCCCCCCAGTCAGTGTGGGCGCCAATGCAGGTCGCCTACCAGCGACTCAGCCTGGCCCAGAGCAGGAGCTCAGCAGCCCCTTCCCTGTCTCAGCGACCTTCCCTTCCTGCAACAGCGATCTCCCAGAGCTGTAGAATCCTGTGATCTTAGAATCCTCGCTACTGCAGAGCCTTGGCAACCACATGTCCTGCAATCTGACTCATGTCTTAGGCAATCTTAGTGCTTTGTCACGTTACTGTCTCACACCACAGAGCTGGCAGAGGCCTATTGGCATGCCAAAGTCTATGCTCAAGGAATAACTTAATGGGAAGCTCTGATATATGTGTTAGATTAAAATCAAAACTGTTCGTGGAAGTGGAGCTGGGGTGCCTGTACCTACGCCTCTCCCTGTCCAACTCAATGTGCTCTGTCAGGCTCTAGCAGGGGCGTCTGATCTTTTGGCGTCTCTAACTGGAAGAAGAAGAGTTGTCTTGGGCCACACATTAAAGCCATTGCAACACGTAATCACAGAAAAATCTCATCATGTTTTAAGTAAATTTATGATTTGGTGTCGGTCCGCATTCACAGCCATCCTGGGCAGCATGCAGCCCGCGGGCCGCAGGCCGCACACCCCTGCCTAAGGCATATCGGCATAGGGCAGCCTTTTCCACTTTACAGAGCGGATATCCAACTGCTGGGGGCACTAAGGACGAGGGGAGGGAGCCAGCACCAGCTGGCGGTCTCTGCCCCTCAGACAAGCAGAGGAAGAGCGTGTTGCTTCCCATCGCTTCCCTGCAGGGCACCGTTCGCCCACCACCTCTGTCAGCACGGTAAGACCCCCTTAGTGTTTCCTTCCCCCACCTTCTCTCCTCTCTGTGTCTTTGCTCATAAACATCCCATCCCCCTGCAATATTGTCCTTTCCATTTGGCCCAAACTGGGATCACTTGAGCCCTGCCTTTAATCCCGTCCTGACAGCGAAAGCTTCCCAGCTTGCTCAAATTTCCTTGAGGACCAACGCCCACTCTGCGGAGGGTGGCCAAGGCCTTCCAGGGCAAGCCCTGCTCCTTCCGTTCTAGGAAATGGAGCCATCTTTCGGGGCGTCCTCTGGACCAGCATGCAGTCAAACAGGGACACTGGCTGGGGGTTCGGGGGTCTTAGGAGCCGTAGGTACCCTCCTCTGTGGGAGAATTAGCATATGATTATCTTCCAAACCAGACAGGGTTAAACCAGGATTGTCCCGGCAAACTGAGGAGTGCAGCCTCCCTGCTCCCTGGGCTCTCCGCATCTTGCGTGCCTTTTGTTCCCGCTCATGGGCTCACCGTTTCCAGCTTGGGTCTCTCTCTCTTTCTTTCTTTTTTTTTTTTTTTGGAACTTGCCAGGATAAACTCTTGGGACTACCCCTTCCCCCTTCCCATGACTAAATAGACATGAAAAATCTTGTATTCAGTACACGCTGAGCTGTGAGCAAAAGAAAACCAGAAGTTTTTCAGTAGGGGCAGCATTGTTGTAGAAACTGTAGAAATATTTTTATGTATGTGTTTGGTTTTTTTTAAAATATCTGCTGACTTAGAATAGTTGGAAGATATCTCTTAAAAAGCATAAAATTATCATACAGCCACTTGCACATTTAGCATTAACATATAATCGTAGAAAAAATATCATTGGCCCTTTTTCTTTCTGTGTGAAAATTTTAGGAATTTTACCAGCTACTGGTTGGCCTCAGATTGGTTTGTTAAAGTTATGTCAGAAACCTTGCCAAAGTCATTCTATAGTCTTCAACAGCTTAATTTCTTAATGGTTGTATAGATATCTAGACCATACCTTGTTATTAGGCATTTAGTCTAAATTATCCTGGGATTCCAGGTAAGGCTGCTGTGTGTATAATAAATCCTTACCAGCATCACTATTTACATCACGCACATGGAAAATGAGTTGCTGGATCAGTAGTATAAGCAGTTCCAGGCTATTAAAACAAATTTATTTTAACATATTTGTATATTTTACATGTAATAAAATTCACAAATCTTACAGACGTAGCTTGATTACCTTGTAATCTCTGTTACCGCCACTCACATCAAGACTGACATTTCCATCATCCCTGAAGTTCCTTTGTATCTTTTTCAAGTTCATGTTTCATCTCCTAGAGGTAATCACCATTTGGACTTCTGTCAAAATTGATTACCCATTCTTGAAATGCTTATAAAAGGAATCATGTGACATGCATTCATATGCATTGGGGAGGAGTCTGAAGTCCTATGTCTAATGCTTTAAAAAAAAAACTAAATCAATGTTTTGTTCTTTTGATTGCTAAGTATAAACACACTACAGTCTGTTTGTCTCTTTTCCTCTTAATGGATAATGCAATGTTTCCAGATTGGGGCCATCATGAATACAATTATAAATACTCTTGTTCAAACTTCTTGTGTTTGTACAAATTCACTTGTTGTAAATATTTACTTAGAAGTGGACTTTCTGAGTTATAGAACATGCTTGTGTTTAATTTTATTAGAAACTGCTGAACACTTTCCCAAACTTCTCACCGAGCAACGTATCACAGCTTCCTTTGCGCTGCATTCCCACCAACACTTAGTTTTATCCGTCTTTCCCTTTAAGCCGCTTCGGTAGGTAGTAGTTTTTCAGGTTTTAGCCGATTGCATTTCCCTTATGTCACGTCCTAAACGCATTGCTATGACCAGAGAAGCATTGCTATGATCGGAAGTGGCACCCACAGAGCAGCCTGAGCCAAAACCAAGACCGAGGAAACGCTGAGAGCAGATATTGAGAGCGCAGTAGGAGTTACAGCCTGCAACAGACCGTCAGCCTCGGCAGAGGGTGAGATCAGAAGTGAGCCCAAGAGGGTGTGGTCAATCCCAATAAACTCCCCAGTTCATCGCCCCCTGCGGTGACGAGGGACGACTTGGAGCTCTCAGATATGAACCAGCAAAAAATGTGGGTTTCCAAAACACAAATATTGAAGTTAGGGTGCACAAAACATCAGTAACTTAAGTAAGATGCTGTATCACTTGCAACGACATGTTTAGTGTCCCTGAGGTCATTCTGATGTGAAATGTAATGGCATAACCCGAGCGCACAGCAGCCAGGCAGCACTCTCAGGAAACAGCAGGACCGTGTCTTGCACTGTGGCCTGCTGTCGGTTCAGGGGGAGCCTTCGTGCCATTGGACTTTGGGATTTGTGGTTCAGGGACTTCATGAGACCCTGGGCCCAGAGCTCCATAACCAGCTTGGCCTGGAGACTGTGGAAGACCCAGGTTAGAATCACACGGAATCTTCGTGGCTGCAAAGCACACCTCTTACCTGGCTGATGCTTAGCTGCCTTATCGTTCCTGCGGTTTGGAGGCGCAGCCTTGGACTTTAACGGAAAGCTTATCCTCTCCCCCACCCCCCCTCCCCCCGCCTTACCCATTTCCAGCTCAGGCAGCGTAGCACCCCCAAAGCGTCAATGCACGCTCCTGCTGTGGCTTTTGTTTTCTGGAAGACGTGTAGTCTCAACTTATAACAAAAATATTTACAGTCTTCTGTGAACTGTGGTATTTCTTTAGCTAGAAAAGCAAAGAAAAGAAAGCTTATCTCTAGACAGGTGATACATCGCACGTAGAGGTGGTTGCCCATCGGCAAGGCACCCCCCTGGCTTAACCATTTTAATTCTAGGCACTTTACACCCGCACCCCACCCTAGCCAACAGACAGTACCAGCTCTCCAAAAGCCGTGACCTCTAAAGCTGGAGGGGGCTTGTGAGGTCATCTGCCAGACCCCCTCTTTACTTGCCTGTGACACAGTGCTCGTTCCACTTTTGTATGGGGTGTCTGAAGACTGGAGAGAGAACGTGACTTGCCCTACGTGGCCCAGGGAGTCAGGGTCAGCGCTGGGATCAGAAGCCGAGGCTCCAGCCTGGCCAGGCTTCCAGGTGCACTGCCGTGGTGGCGTCCCCACGCCGTCACCAAGGACACGGGCCCCGAGGAGCTGGGCCAGGAGGGCAACAGCCCCCTTCCCCTCAGAGAGGGGCCTGGCCCCTGGGCCTCCGTGAGGAGGGCCTCTGCCTGGGGAAGGAGCCAGCTGTGCTCGCGAAGCACAAGGGAATTTTGATCCTAAGAGGCGGTTAAGCAAAGGCGGTCCCATACCTTCAAGTGGAGGTTTGCAAGTTCCCGGGGTCAGGGTGAGGGGTATAGTGATGGAGGTAAATCCACTTTGTGTCTCTAAGGTACCAGCCCTCTAAATGCACAGTTGCTTTGCAAGATTGTAGGATAAGGGCCTAAGTCCCTGGTCAGCCCTCCTGCAGCATTCGGCATATCACTCTGTCCGGCCCATCCCTCCCAACTTCACCCTCCGCCACCGTCCGCTGCCTTCACATCCCCATCCTCTCTGCACCGACCCCTCGGGGCTTCCCTTCACACACTCCCCTCTTCAGACCCCAGGTCTTCCTCCCGAGGCCGGCCTCCGCAGGTGGCCCTTCTCGCCTGCTTCCTAACGTTCAGGGCTTCCCTTGCTCCCGCTGACTTCCCGCCTGAAATCCCAGGGCCCCAAGGTCCGGAGCCGACCTTTACTAGTGAAACTCCAGACCCCGCTGTCTTTCCAGAGCTGTGTCAGATGGGATTCTGTGTTCTGGCTCACACGCCGCCCCTTCACGGCCCCCCCACCTTCTGGTACCAGGACTGAAGAGCCCTTCCCACTCCCCACCACCTGGCCTGCTGAAGACCCCTCTCCAGTGGAAAGCTCAAAGTAGAGCTCTGGGTAAAAACATCAGCTTTCCTCCTAGGTTGCATTTCAACTCTGGACCAGCGCCCTGGGCTGGAGTGGATTCATTAGATGGTGGAAGCCTGGGGTTACACAGGTAAGTTTGAAGACTGTTGCAAGACATTGAGAGAGACACTGGCAAAGGTAGGCATGGTGAGAAAGGATACAAGAATCCAGACTCCATGGAATAAGGACCGGGGAAGTTAGGGACTAGTGTCAAAGGGCCGAAACAGTTTGATCTCGTCTTGCTAGGTTCTCCCTGATTCTCACTCAGTTGAGTCCAAAAGACTTCCTAGAGGGTGGTCCCTACACCCCAAATTGCCACCCGTGCTGCCATTTTCTCCCTCCCAGCTAAATGTTATCCTAGGAAGAATAAGACCGAGTAGTTTAAAATTACATGTATTTTTATTTGAAAATTCCATAGTTTTCTAATAACATTAATTTCAGCAACAACATTGCACAGCCTACATTTGCAAAAGCACTGATTTTTCTCAAAATACGGAAGAGTATCACTCTGACGACCCCCGAAGGATTTCACAAAACAAGCAGGAAGACACTTACATCTCGCCATGAGTTTTCCTGAGCTCACAGAGAAGGAAACACATCACCAGACTTGGCATTCGTTAAGAGTTTATGACAGATAAAGTCAAGACATCAATAACTTAAATATAATTAAACATTACTTAAGAAACGTTGTGCTTTAAGTTACTAACCAAAGGGCTACTTTGTACATTGTAATAAAATAATGTCACTCTGCACCCAGGGAAGGTTGAGGGGAAATAAATAAGATTGTCCTTGGGTTCTGCGTGTCTCTCAACACAGGCGGGACGGCTCAAGGCTTCCGAGCTTGGGACATCTTGTTCAGTTGGTTCATGGCATCTTGGACCCACCTGTCCTCGGGGTCGGCACAGATCTCCTTGTCCTTTTTGTTCTTGAAGCTGTGGACACAATTAGATGGAGCATTTAGAGGATTTGGCCCTTGAGTGTGACCCATCGGCTCCCACACCTGATCAGCCCTCACTTGCTGGGTGAGGGGCCCTGATTGGAACGAGAGGAAAGGAGGGCACCAGAGAACACGTCCTAAAGGAACCTTGCTCTTGCTGTCCCTGGGGAAGCCCTCCAGGCTCCTGGCTGAAGGAACTTGGGTGACCTGACCAAGCTCCTGGAGGGGAAGCCTGGAGGGGGTGTGGATTCCTTCTTGTGGGCTCATTCTCTCTGTGGGGTGAGGGGCCCTTTTGATTAGATGGTGTATTTATCTGACTCATTTGGACGTGAACCCTGATCTCTCCCCCTTGTCTGCAGCTCAGACAGAACTCTTGGCTCAAGGTGTCGGGACATCGTCCACTCACATCACAGCTTCCTGGGGACACTGGGTGTTGGTGACTCTCGTGTAGCTCTTCAGATTCTGCCAGCGGATCTTCTTTTTGTACACAGTAAAGCAGCAAGTGACTGGGCTGGAAACGGAATCTGAAAAACATTTTGTGAAGAACGAGGTGGTTAGGATGTGCCGGAAGCATGCATTTGTATGGGAAGGAGGAGAAGGAGGGGGAAGGCAAAGCAGACACATGAGTTTTAACTAGGACCCCCCACCCCCAAGTTCCGGGCCTTGGTCTGGCTCCCAGAGATAGAACGTGGGACCCGTGAGTCACTTCCTTCTGTTGGGCCATGGAGCCTGTGATTACTGACTGGGAGGGGGCGACCTTGAGTAACAAAGCTAATCCTGGAGGGTTTTCAGAAGGGGCTGCTGATCCAGTGCCTGCGACCTTGGAAAGATTAGTTCTAAGACCTTGCTTCCCAGCCTTTTGTCCCTTTGACTTTGGAGCCAACCCTTGTCACCTGCTGGGACGCCTTTGGACACAGCCGCTGTTCTGCAGCCCCCACTGGCCGTCATCCAAAACACGAAACCTCAAGCGGCCGTTCCTTCCTCCCCACTACTTCCCGAAATGTCTTTCCCATCCACAGTAAGAAATGGTCCTTTTTTTTCTGTGCCGCATCCCCAAACAGTGGGAGGGTCATTTGAAGTCATGGCTGCATTTAGTGTCCCAAAGCTGGTATCGGGAAAGGTCGTAGGGACCGGCCTCTGTGGCCTGGGCGTCCAGTTCGGGCCCTGCCTCCGACTAGCGGGAACATGATGGCTCTGCTCCTTTCCCCTCCTGGCCTCACTCTCTCCCTCCCAGGCTGCGGAACACGCATGGCACGACTCACGCCGGTACGTCAGTACCCGCAGCCGTTAAAATGTTAAGCCCGAGGAAGAGAAGGGCCTCACCTGGCTGAGCGAGCACCTGGGTGCTGAGGGCGGCCACTGCGAGCAGCAGGCACAGCAGGGCTGCGGAGACCTTCATGCTGGAGGGTGCGGATGGGCGCTTCAGCCTGAGCGCGGGAGGTTTCTGGACTGGCCTCAGCCTCTCTGCCCCTCTGGCTGCTCTGGCCATGCTGTCAACCTTTTATCGGGTGCCTGGGCAGCGTCATGACCAAGGAGGGATGAAGTAAGACCCCGAATGTGCTGAGTAGGCACCGGATTTGGGGGATGATTTCTGAACACTGAGACGAGGAAGCCTTGGAGTTTCTGTTGTTGGCTCATCCTCTGCGGAGCAGAGGTGGAAAGGGGAAGTGGCTGTGCCCAGCCAAGGTAGAAAGTGTTCTCATTGGCCTATGAAGGGCTGTCCCTTCTTTGAAATGAAAAGTGATCTGTTAGAAAAGGAGAATGGAAACTGATGTCATAGTGGAATGAAGAGAATCTAGGGTTTGACCCTTCCCAGGGCCCCGGAGCCCTAGGCGTTGCCTATATTCTGTCAGGCTCTGGTCCCTGACATCCCGGACTAGTCTGGCTCCTTGCAAGCCCACTCAGGTGGCTTAGACGGGGCCTGGGCAGGGCCATAGAGTCAGGAATCTCGAGTCTTAGTGCTCTGGAGTCTTAGGCCATAGAGCATAGGAGCTGGACATATGGGTGGTTGTTTCCAAATATTTCATTCAAAACACTAGAGTTTCTTTCCAAGTGAAATCCTATGGAGAAACTCGTTATTTTTGCAGGCTCAGGCAGAACAGGTCACACCCAGCAGGACAGCAGGTGGGTGTGCAAAGGGGAGAAACTAGGTTTGCAGACCACTGACCTTGTCCACCCCTCCCCCATCACATCCTGGCACTACAGTATCGTGCAGAGTGGCATTTTACGGCCCTAAAAACTCCCCGTGTTCCACCCATTCATCCTTTCTTCTCTCCCCACCAATCCTTGAGCTACTATTAATCTTTTCACTTGTCCCTGGAGGCTTGCCTTGCAGGTGGAATCACACTGCAGTATGGAATGCGGCAGGTAGCATTTTCAGACTGGTTCCTTCCAACAAGAGACGGGCGTTCAGGTTTCCTCCATGTCTTTTCATGGTTTGATAGCTCATTCTTTTTACTGCTGAATAATATTTCACTATGTGTTACAAACCACAGTTTGCTGATTCATTCATCTATTGAGTAACGTTTGGGTTGCTTCCAGTTTGGGGGCAATTACGACTAATGCTGCTCTAAACACTTACGTGCTTTTGTGCGGGCCTAAGTTTTCCACCCCTTTGGGTAATAGGAGTGTGATTGCTGGATGTGAAAAAAAGGAGTGTGATATGGCAGGACTCTGTTCAGCTCTTTGTAGGAAGCTGCCAAATTGTCTTCCAAAGTGACTGTATCATTTTGCATTCCCCTAGCTATGAATGAGAGTTCCTGTTGTTTCGCATCCTTAACCAGCATTTGTTACTCTCAGGTTTTTGGAGTTTAGCCACTCTAATATATGTGTAGTGGTGCCTCAGAGATTTTAATTTGCAATTCCCTGATGACATATGATGTTGAACATCTTTTTATATGCTTATGTTCCATCTGCATATCTTCTTTGGTGAGTTTTCTTTGGTGAGATCTTTCACCTATTTTTTAAGTTGGGTTGTTTGTTTTCTTGTTCTTGACTTTAAAGAGTTCTTTGTATATTTTGGACACAAGTCCTTTAACAGCTTTATGTTTTACAAAGATTTTCTCCATGTCTATGGCTTATCCTCTCATTCTCTTAATAGTGTCTTTCAAAGTACAAAGTTTTCACTTTAATGAAGTCCAACCTATCAATTATTTCTTTCATGGACTATGCTTTTGGAGGTGTATCTACGAAGTCATCACCAAACTCACAGTCACCTAGGTTTTCCTTTGTTATTTTCTAGAAATTTTATGGTTTTGAATTTTTTATTTAGGTCTATGGTTCATTTTGAGTTAATTTCTGTGAAAGATGTAAGGTCTGTATGTAGATTCGTTGTTTTTGGGCGGGGGGTGGGATGTGTTTGTGCAGTTGTTCCAGAACCATTTGTTGAAAAGGCTATTCTTTATTAAATAATCTTTGCTTTTTTTCCCCAAAAATCAGTTAACTAGATTTGCAGGGTCTATTTCTGGGTTCTCTATTCTGTTTTCTTGATCTTTCTTTGTTTTTTCACCAATGCCATATTGTTTGGATTAGTGTAGTTTTCTTTTTTCTTTTAATTCCCACCTGAGGACATGCTTAGTGATTTTAGAGAGAGGGGAAAAGAGAGAGAGGGGGAGAAACATCAATGTGAGACAGAAACATTGATCAGTTGCCCCAACCTAGGCCTATGTCCTGACCAGAAACAAACATCTTGCCTTTCGGCTTCCGGGACGTTACACCAACCAACTGAGCCACACCGGGCAGGACCGATGAGTGTAGCTTTACATTAAATATTGAGGTTGGGTAGTGTTAGCCCTCTGATTTTGTTCTTTGGTATTATGATAGTTATTCTGGGTCATTCCCTTTCCATGTAAATCTTAGATTCAGTTTGTTAATGTTCACAAAATAACTTGGTGAGATTTTTATTGGGATTGTGTTGAATTTATAGATTGAGTTGGAAAGAACTGAGTTGGAAAGATCTTTAATCTTTCACCAGTTTCATGGTTTTCCTCATATTGATATTGTGCATATTCTTAGATTTATTCCTAAGTACTTAATTTTGGTGCTAATGTAAATTGTATTGTGTTATTAATTTCAATTTGTAATTGTTTGTTGTTGGTGTGTAAAAAGTAATTAAATTTTATATAGTAACTTTGTATCCTGAAACTTTTCTATAGTCACTTATTAGTCACAGGAGGGTTTTGTTTTTTTGTTTGTTTTTTGAGGGGTATTTCCGTTGATTCTTTTTCCTGCATGGACAATTATGTCTTCTACAAACAAAGGCAGTTTTACTTCTTATTTCCCAACCTGTCTATCTTTTATTCCCTTGTGTTGTCTTAGTGCATTAGCTATAACTTGCAGTATGGTGTTGAATAGGCATGGTGAGAGAGAACATCCTTGCTTTATTCCGTTTTACAGGAAAAAACAACTTTTCTCACAATTAAGTATGTTGTGAGGTATAGGTCTTTTGTAGATGTTCTTTATTGAGTTGAGGAATTACCCTCTATTCCTAGTCTGCTGAAAGTTGTTTGCTTGTTTTTTATTATGAATAGGTGTTGGATTGTTGTCAAATGTTTTCTACTGATATCATCATATCGATATACGATTTTTTTTCTTCTTTAGTTCATTGATGTGATGGATTATATAAATTGATTTTCAATTGATCTCAAATTGTTTCACATAATTATTTTTATACATCACTGGATTCTATGTGCTAATATTTTGTTGAGGATTTTTGCATCTATCCTCATGAGGATAGTTCTCATGAGAACTATCTCATGAACATAGTTTTGCTGAACTCCACAGATTTTAATAAATTGTATACTCATTTTTATTTAGTTCAAAATGTTTTTAGGTTTCTCTCAAAATTTATTCTTTGAACCATGTATTATTTAGAAGTATGTTGTATCCCACATACCCAGGGATGTTTCTGTTACCGATTTCTACCTTAAGCCTATCATGGTCTGAGAATGCACAATGTATAATTCTTCTTTTAAAAATTTTAAGCTACTGTATGATCCAAAAGTATTTGTTTTTATTGTTGTTATTGGGTGAAGTAGTCTACAGATGTCCATTAAAAATCCAATTAAACACTATTATTAATGTCTCCATCCAATTCCATAGCAAAGAGATTAACAAATCAAAATGTGTAGATATCATTAAGGCTCTTAATCAAATTATGGAATAATCACATTGCTGGAAATTTTGCAGCTTTACTAAGACATGAAATTTGTTACACTTAAAAATATTTGACAGTTGCCAAGAAGATATTTGTCTTATTAAAAGGGAAAGCTAACCCAGAGGTAGTGGCTTCCTTGGCGATGTGACATCAAGAAGGAGCCCTGAGGTATGCGGTAGGGAGAGACCCCTGGGGACGTCCCTGTTGTGGATGAAGAAAGACAGCGTGTCTCAAAAACGGAAGAGAACAGAGGTCTTGGGGTCCTGCCAGGGCCCCGCAGAGTGAACACCACAGGGCCTCTGCGGGGCTGGGGTCCGGTCCGGGTGCTTCCCCATCAAAGGTTCTAGAGGGAGCTCAGAGACCTCAGTTGCTGAATCACTTCGATTACGAAAAAAAAAAAAAAAAATCCCTCTATTTTTCTTTTTTTAAACTGAGTTCAAGAAATCCCAACACAAAAAATTAAAACGAAACTGCCAACTCAGCGACTGCTCTGTCTAGAAGCCCAGCCATGTTGTTTAGGGAAGTGGTTGCCCTGCCTCCGTCTGGTCAACTTGGTTCTTTCTTCCCAATGAGCAGTTTCCCAAAGCCGTTTGGACAACTCACCTACGGTTCACGGGCTGTGAAGGGGAGCTCAGGGCGAAACACTGTCTGTGAATGGAAGGCGGGAAATGGGAATTGGAAATACCCAGCTGTGGAAACGGATCTGGATTCTTGTGTGGTTCTCAAAGGCCATGCTCACACAGTTGGCAATCAGGACGTACATTCCTTTTTTTTTCCCCCAGCTCTGTCCAAAGTGTCCTCAATTGTCACAAAATAAGAGAATGTGTTGAGAGAGACATTTGCAATTAATTTATGTAACCCTTCCCCTTTGCAAATGAGAGAAAGAATTATAGAAACAAAGTGATTTATCTTAGGTTGTGCAACTAACTACTCTGTGACAAGTCAGGACCTACTCATGCCATGGGTATGTCAGAATAAGAGTGGTTCCAAGTTAGGAAACAAGAACCAGGCAGAAGACAACAATGAGGTGGCCAGAAATCCCAGAAACTGTCCAGTGCATTGGACCCAGATTTGCCTATAATATCAAGATTCCCTGGGTAATTATTAATAAGATATGCCTTAACCCACTCCAACAGAATGGCTCAGAATCTTTGGAGATGATACCTCAAAGTTCCTGTTTTTGAAGTGGTCCAGGTGACCTTTAGCCATAGCCTATGTCGGAAGGATTAACCAAGTTCAAATGTCTCATTTACAGATAGGTAAACTGAGGCACGGGGTAGGAAAATGATTTATCCAGAGTCACTTTAACAATTTAGTAAAGAACTCAAACCAGAACTCAGAGATATGGTTGCCTACCTGATCATGTATTGGGCCTCCTCGTTTGGTCCCTGGTATGGTTCCTGTATGGTCTTCATTCTAATGGAGGCCCCAGAATTTCCAATGTTTTGTGTCTATGAGTTCATGTTTCAGGAATAAACGATTATGGTCCCGGCTGAAATGTAAAAGTTGTCAGGGAGGATTACTAGGTATATCTCTTTTGTTGTTGTTGTTGTTCTATGACAGTTGACCCAATCTTCCCCCATTGCTCTCCCCTGCCCCACCCAACCCCACTCTCACCGCTCCCACAATCAATCCCGACCTTGTGGTCTATGGCCATGGGTCGTATACACTTGTTCCTTCACTAGACACTTCCCCTACTTTTTCCCCAACCCTTTCCCAACCTGTGGTCACTGTCAGTCGGTTCCTTGTTTCCCTGCCTCTAGTTCGACGTTGCACGCTTGTTTGTTTTGCTCATTAGCTTTTTCTTATAAGTGAGATCACATGGTGTTTATCTTTCACGGCCTGGCTTATCACGGGGAGCATTCACAGATTCTATCTGGGCTTGGAACCTGTATCTTATCACATCAAGAACTTGCATCACCATGGAAACAACCTAAGTGGCCTTCAACAGATGACTGGATAAAGAAGTTGTATTACCTAAAGTGGAATACTACTCAGCTGTAAAAAAATTATAAAATATTGCCTTTTGCGATAGCATGGATGGATGTTTAGAGTATCATGTTAAGTGAAAAAGTCAGAGGGAAAAAGGACAAAAACCACAGGGCTTCACTGCTATGTGATACATAAAAAAGAAATAACAAACGAACAAACAAAAATAAACAAACTTCCAGACACAGGCAACAATATGGTGGTTATCAGAAGGGAAGAAGTTTGGGGAGAGGAAGAAGAGGATAAAGGGGGTCAAATACAAGGTCATGAAAGAAAAAAAAAAAAACCTTGCATCATCATTCTCCACTCAACTCAAATATTTTCTTGGCACAGAGGACCTGAGGCTCCATAAACTTTTGAACATGTCTATCCTGATCCTTTATAGCTCCACGGTCTCAACTGGAATTTTAGGATGCGCTCCTGAATGATGTTTGGAGATGAGGTTGTTTGAGGAGAAAGAATAGGCAGGGTTGTCAGGCGTAATGCAAGGGCAAGTCCATGCTATTATGGGAGCAGGGGCGCTGTCTTGCTGGTGGCGGGCTGTTCAGTTGTTCCCAAGGCTTTGGGGCGGGGGTGGATGGTTTTACCGGGATGCGGATAGAAATCACCAGCCCTGCTCTGCTGGTTAAGAGGAGGGCACCTGCTGTGACCCTGGGCTCCGGGCTGGCTTGGTGGTGTGAATTCTAGTCACCGCTTCACCCCGTGCTGTCTCTGTTGGTGGCCACAGGAACAGCGAGGGACAGCATGGCACAGCTGCCTCTTACCCACCTTCCAATAGTTTCCTTACTAATCACTAAGTGGAAGTTCTGGTTCCGCTCTGGTCTCTCTTTCCTGGTCACTGTGACAGGCCAAGCAGACATGAAGATTCTTATAGACCCTTAAAGGTCTTTGCCTGGAGTGACACATGTCATTTCTGCTTATGTTTTCTTGATCTAAGTGGCTTATAGAGCTTGCCTGTTTGCAAGGTGGCATGGAAGTATAATCCTGCCATGTGACAGAAGAACAAGAACTGGAAATGTCAGTGAACCTCGCTAGTCACCATTGCATATGCCATGTGAACCGTATCAGCTTAATTAGTCTTAAGCCCTGTAAAGAAGTGACTATTCTATGTGATATTCCTGCATTAAAACATTTCTATACTTCACATTCGAAAGAGTCCACTTTTTAAAAAAAAAAATTTTTTTTATTTTAACTTGAGGCAGAGTGGTTAGTCTAAATATTTTCATCATATTTTAGCGCACCCTGTAGAATTCCAAATCAAACTGGCTGCATTATGTTTGCCCACGCCCGTACAACTGACTTTTATGTAACTATCAGCAACTCTACTAAGGACTGCCGAATCAAGTTATCAGGTCAGCGAAGTGGGAAACTATTATCAAGTCCTTAATGGACACAGGTGTCAGCTGGTCTTTAGAGCAACATTTTTTATTCCATTAGTTATGAAGTCCACAATTAAAATTAAGGCTAACCACTGCCAGGTTAGTGCCTGGTAAACACTGTAAAAGACCCATTGTGCTATAAAATGTTCTATGGCTGATACAGCACAGTCACTGTTTTGTTATATCGCTGCCTTTTTTTTTTTAATGGATACAGAGGAGTCTACCTGATTGAATACTATATATTATACACCATTACATTCTGAACCAAACATGTTTTATTATATTTATGTCAAAAATAACAACTAGTTTTTAAAGATAAAATTGCATCATGTTACGTCAACTGCAGAAATGCGAGATCAGTGTAGTTAACATGAATGGATTCTATCGTATGAAGGAACTGAAAATGTAGAGCATCTCTCTCCAGGCGTGGTTCCCCGTGGACGCCGAGCCACGGGCACCGTGGGGGCGAGGTTATGGGTGTCCCCGAGCCGCCCTCCACGCTATCTCCCGCGGCAGCAGTGCCCGCCTCCTCCCTCAACAGGGATCTCCAGAAAGAAACTATCCTTGCCATTTCCAGTTCCCAGGTGTTCCGCCTTAGCCTGCAGTTTTGTTTGGTTTTTTTAATTTATTGTTTTATTGTCCAAGTACAGCTGTCTCCATTTTCCTGCCACCACATTCCCTGCCCCCACTGCCCCGCCTCGTTCCCCGCTTTCAGCCTGCGGTTTCTCGTTCCAGGCTGTGCCCTTTGTGGTCTCGGGATCCCTGTAACCCCCGAGACGCGAGGAGCCGCGCTAGCTCCCCGGGGGCTGTCGCGTCCATGGGAAACCGGGGCTTCTTCGGAGTCTGCCCTTAAGGCAGGCGCTGCCCTTCTTCCCCGTGTCAGAAGCATCGTGAGGGCTTGTCACTTCTGAGAGCAGCTCCTGAACGAGGCCCGGGCTCTGACTTCACGCCGCATAATAAGAAGACACCAGAAGGAGTTTTAGTGGCTTTTAAATAGTTGCGCACAGTTTGCAGGAAACAAAAAATATGCAGAAATGCCTCAAGGAAAGGACAACGCACAAGTCTGCATTTAGGGTGGCCAGCTTGTCCCCATGTGGGAAACCCCTCGTTTTTAGCACTAAAAGCTCAAGGAAACCCCTCAATCTCGGGCAAATCTGGATGTCTCGTCTGTGTTTTAAACATGAAGATAGAACCTGGCCAATGTTTGTGTTTGTTTTATCCTTTGCTGCTCTCTTCACTCTGTGTGTGTGTATGTGTATGTATGTATATGGTTTTGTGCATCTAAGCACACATACATATATATGATAGACACACTCATACATTCATATACACATGTATATATGCACATACATATATGGACATAATGCACATCTAATATTTACAGCTTTTTTGCACTTAACATTAGTCATGCACTCTTCCAAGTCATTTAGATACTCTTCTATTGCTTGCATGTTTAAGGTTTCATATGATATATATAAAAGTAAAGCATTTATTTATATATAATTATGTATATTTATATATTTACATACATATTTATGTATATATACATTTTTATATATTAAATATATTTATATGTTTTATATCTTATATAAATATCCTATATAACTTATATATAACTTATATAGGATATTTATATATTTTATATATTATATATTTATATAAATATAATATACTACTTATTTACATACATATCATGTATTATGTATTATGTAAAAAATATAAAAAACATTTATTTATATATAAATATGTATATAAAAGTAAAGCATTTTTTAATATATAAAAATAAAGCATTTAACTATAGTGGGTATGTATACTATTTACACTTTCACTTTAAAAATAATTTTAATTGACATTATGATGACAAAGCCAGTTTAAAAATCCTGACCCACATATTTGCTTATTTCTCTATCTATCTAATTCATACATACAACGTATGAAATGTTGTAGCTTTTCATACCTATGACCATACTACTTTCTAGGAAGTTTTACCCTGGACAACATTCATTGTCTGTGGTGAGCAGAGTAATGGACCCCCCCAGTCCCCTGCAAACGCTCACTCCCTCATTCTGTAACCCGGGACTATGCTACCATGGAAGGCAAAGGGGTCTTCGCCCCACGACTCGTGACTCGAGGCAAGGCCTCCAGAAGGGAAGAGTCGCCTTAGTTGCCCAGGTGGGCCCAATCTAATCGGGGCAGAAAACGGGGCAGAAAAAGACTAAATGTATGTTGTTTAAGTCATTGATTTTTGTGGTACTTTATGATGACGATAGTAAAAAACGAACACATCACTCTTTTAAAACACACAATGCTTTGTTAATAAAAATACGATCTTGAGTAGAGGCAAAACGAACAAGAGCGATAGAGTTCAGATGAGAGGTTCCGTTTAGGGGCAGAAGGCACAAGCAGACTTCTGGGGCTCGGAAAAGCTCTACGAATGTTGATCAGGGTGGTCGCTACGTGGAATGTAAACACACATAAAATTGACTCAACTTCTGAAGGATTACCTCGATTGAAAAGTAAGTGTTAGAAAAATTCCAGCATCAGCTTGTTTAAATTCTGATGTATTGGCTGGTATTTCAGTTTCGAGGGTCTGTGTTTTTTGTCTTGGGCATTATCTGATAATCTCCTTAGCTTAGAAGTTTATTTATTTATGGGATATTTTAAAACCACTACCTCTTTTATATTCCATTTGTTGAGAGACAGAATCCTCTTTTAACAACACCAGTGTTGCCCAACTTGAACAGCAACCCTGACGTCAGGATTTTCTCCAGCCAAAAAAAGGAACTTGAGCTCTACCAGGATGGCAGTATTTCTAAGCTTTTGGGATTGTCCCGGCAAATGCATCATGTGGAACTGGCACACAGAGTCCGGCGCGATTTCTGGAGCAAGTTTACACGGCCTTCCTAGTCCACACACAAGACCGCTGTCTCCCTGAATAACCCCGGGTTGTCATCATTCTCCGGTGATGTGACTTCACTGACAAAGTGCGCACCTGGAAGCAAGAACAGGAACAACAGTAGAAGTCTATCGTGAGGACGACGCGTGGGTTAGGAGATACCAGGGATGCGTGTCGCGCAGGCGTCCCGCCGGCGTGCCTGTTCAGGAGCTCTGTGACCTAACCAGGTGCTGTTGGGTCCTCAGTCTCCCCTGTAAATGTGAGGCTGCATTAGACCAGAGGGACACACGTGAGTGCCAGCCCAGAGGGCTGGTAGAGAGTGAGACTTTCTCTGGAGCTCTGAGAAACAGTGATATGGTCCTTTACTGACACCTTCCATGAGCACAGGGGCAGGGATGACCCCGGTTTGGGGACACGTGGGCCATTTCTGGGCCAAGAGATACCCACGCCTCCGTCTCTTTTATTCTCCCATGATTATCATCTTGGAACATGGAGGGCATGAGGGGTTGGCTGGGAAGAACTTTCTCCCGTTCATCTCTTGGAGGCAGGGTGGTGGTTAATATCATGAAGCCCATCGGCCAAGATTGAGATGCTTGGGTGCTTATTCCAACTCGCTGTGAATGAAACGCATTACCACAGGAAGCAGGCATTGCCAGTGAGCTGTTAGCAAACGATGGGTACTTAATAAGTTTGCTGTCATGGATATTGACATGCAACGAGGGGCTGTAGAGATCAGAGGCTGCTAGGAAAAGACCCAGAACGTGTGCCGTAGGTCAGACGTCCTCTTCGCTGTTCTCGTGTTTCCGGATGAAGACGTGTGGCAGAGATGGACTTCAAGAAGGCCTCCGCTGTACCCAAGGAAATAAAAGGAGGCTCCTGGATGCAGGAGAGAATGAGGTTTCCGAATTCTCACACGAGCCAGAGACGCAGAGTTCTCTGTGCCCCAGAAGGAAGGGAACACAGATCCCAGGTATGTTAGATCCCAAGAGGCACCGCGGCCAAGTTCTGCGGGGAATTCAAAGGCTGTAAGTCCCTTTGATTTCACTATTTTCCTCCTTTGGTTTTTGGTTTTAATCTGGTTTTAGGAAATCTGAGTGTGAAAAGCTAAAATGAAACTCGAGGCTGACCGAGTTCTGTATCTGTTCTCTCTGATCCCTGGAGAGGTAGTCATTCTGCCTTCTCTCTCTCTCTCCCCTCCGTGGGGACCTCCTAGTTAACAGCCACTTAAAGCATATGCAACAAAATGCTTGTAATTTAGGAGACAGTGAGTGGTGAGACGGTGGTCCACACCAGGGGTCCCCAACCCCCAGGCCATGGGCTCCTACCGCACAGCAGGGGGTGAGTTTGAATACAATGAGCTTGAATCATCCAGAAACCATCCCTCCAACCCTGGTCCATGGAAAAATTGTGTTCGGTGAAACCAATCCCCGGTGCCAAAATGATTGGGAGCACTAGCAATCACAGCAGTAAGTTAGCGATGGGAAAGAAATGAGCCCCTTGCAGGAGGAGCTGGTCGCCATCTGCCTAAGTGATTCCCAAGGACTGTCAGGGTCAGGTGGAAGAATATCCTGGGAATCACGTAAGTCCTGGCTACGTTTTGCCTTGCTCCAGATTCATTCCGAGATGACAACATCACCAGAACAATGGAAAGAGACAGGAATAGAAGGAGAGGCTTTCCGGCAGGTCACAGGGCTAGTCGGTGGTGAGCCAGACTAGAGATGAGCAGTGCCCCTGTCAGAGTGAAGCGAGTCATGGCAAAGATGGCCATGCGCACAGGAAGCTCAGAGAAGCCTGGTGCCTGGCCCCAGACCAGGCTGTACCTCAGGTCCCCAGGGAAGCCTGCAGTGTCCTCCTATCACCTTCAGAATTGAGGTCAAACTGTCCACCTTGACATTCAAGGTTCTCCAAAATGTAACTCCAAGCTTGCATCCCAAACGTTTTGAACTGTTCTCCTATTCTTGGGCCAAATTCCAGACAGAGGAGATTTCTGATTCTTGCCTACTCTCCTTCTGTCCCTCCTGAACTAACTTGGTAGAGCCATCTCCTCTTATCCCACCCTGGTGTTTTAAGGCAGATCCTGCTCACATCCCTTCCTCACCGAAAAGTATCACCTGACTATTCAGTCTATTGTTACATCATCTTCATCTGAGATCTTAGGCTACATGCCATCCGTATTCTTCTGGGGCTGAGGATAGATGGAGAAATCCTGGAGGCTATTGCGAGAGATCGGGAGGGAGATTTTCACTGGGATGGTGGGCAGGCAAAGCTGCGGGCTGGTGCTGGGCAGGTGACTGAGGTCCTTGAGCCCCAGGAAGCTGACATTGGGCACTGACATTCCAGGGCTGGAACACTGCGTGTCTTGAACCTGCTCGGGATCAGCCAAGTCAAAAGGGCATTCGATAGGAACACAGCCCCACTTCCAAAAACCATGGCAGTTTCAGTTCTGTCTCAGCATCTCTGCTCCCCTGGCAGCTCTTCCTGTTTTTTATGGAGTTGCGATTCACTATTTTCCAGGAAATGGAGAGTTAGGAGGCTGGGATGGAAGCCTTCCCTTTGGCAGGAGCACAAACAGGGAGGATGAAACGGGATCTGAAACCTGCAGTGTAGGCCCTGGGCCCTGGGTCCCGGGGAGGTTTCCAGGAAGTAAGAAAGAAAACTAGCAGACTCAGCCTGAGTGAATTTTCCAATCAGCCCCAAGACCAAAGCAGGGGAGAGAAAAATGTGAGGTGCAGCTGTAGTCACGCAGAAGCTTCCTTCCTTTAATCTGACCTTCTAATTTTCTTTCCTTTTGATTCAAACTGGCCTTTTCCAGGCTAGGAGCACCCTGACTCATGCCCCACCATCTCCCTTGCATGCCAAGTTCCTTAATCACTAAGCCCTCAGGACAGTGAGGTGCTGGTCACCACTAAATAATCTTTGGAAAAAGCCTTGGGTCTGTTGACCACAGAGACAGAGTTTCAGTCAGACTAAAAATAACATCTAGGCCTCGCTTGTGCTTCAGTTCTAGATCCACGAAAGCCGACCAACCCTACCAACCGCACACTTGCAAAACCATGCAGAGCAACACCATGGCCGGCATCCGGGCCGGATGCAATGACCAGCTCTCCCTGGCCCACCACCAACCACTCAAGAAAACCATGACGCGAATGCCACTGTGATTAATGGGTTTTCTGCAGCAACACCCATTCCCAAGCAGCGACCCGGGAGCCGGGTCTTTGAGCATGAACTCGCCAACAACCCTGGGTTTAGCACCCTTCCTTTAACAGGCAAACTTTTACTTCCTTTGCTACAAACTCTTGGATGCGTTTGATTGGGCTTTGATGCATAAAGGCAAATAAACCCCTTTAGTTCAATAACCCAGTCATGCCCAGTTTAAGAACATGAAATTCCCAGAGTTGCATGATCTTCAGGGTTCCACTTTTCCTTCGCTGAAACACCTTCTGTAGAAGAGAGAGAAAGAAAGAAAGAGGTGATATTAAGAGAGATGATGAGAGGATCCGAGGTTTCTCCCGCTTCTACCTTCTGGCAGTGTCCTCATGAGGGTCTCGGTGCTGTGGCTGGGGTCCCAGCCGCAGGCTCGACACACCTCTGCGTTGCTGACTCCTGCTCACTTCGTTAGACCCAGGATGGTATTAAATTAGAACTTCGGCTGAATAAAGGACTCCAGGAATTCTACAGTGATAAAGTTCTTTGATCTTAGCATGAGAGATGTCAAAGCTGGGTGGCAGATAAAGAATTTGGAATGTTGTAGTTTGCAAATCTTAGTTTAGCTGTGCAAGTCGTTCCCCAAGTGAATTCATAGGGTTAAGTGGAGAGGACTATGGGATGCGGAAGCTGGAGGCCCCTGTCCGTCACACCCAGGACTCTGGGGAAGAGCATGGTGTGAGATATATTAATCCAGTTAAACTCCTCTCCCCTGTAAAATGCGCATCTTATCGACAAGGTGTGATGAACACAGCCCACTCACGGTTTCTGCTGACTGAGGACTGGCTCCCTCTAGTGGACAGCTGGTGCAGAGATGAGGAACAGCCCGGTGAGGGCAGCAGAGAAAAAACTGCAGTAAACATTGGCTCAGGACGCTTGTCCAGCTATTCCTGCATTCTGCACTCACTCCTGCTTCTGACTAGGCTCCCTCTGTCCGAGCGGACAGTTCTCATTGAAGATCTATTAATGTCGTGTGGCTGTGGAGAAAGGCCCCGGCGCCCTGCCCAGAGGGGCCTGGACACCTCCTGTGGATGAATGTCAGATCAGTCGGTCAAGAACTATGGCCTTCAACTGACACCCTAGCAACCCCCTCCCTCAGGGTGAAGGCCCCTGTCTTGGGACTTGAGAAAATGCCTGTGCTTGAGTCCACAAGATAAAAGCCCCACGCTCAGCAGCCAGGGGATGTGGGAAAGTAAGGAATAAAAAGCCAGACCTCAGTTTCCACTTCTGAAAGTGAGGGTAATACAGTGGCAAGGATTAAATGGATTGATGTACAAGAAGTGTTTTGAACGGTGATTACTAGCACCTAGTAAGTTCTCATGGAGTTTAACGGTCATTACCTTTAGGGATTTGAGCAGAAGCATGGCTAGGGGTTGATGGGAAGGGACTCAAGGCGTAAGGTGATGGAACTCTTGCAATTCACCCCCCCGGCCCCCCCACCCCCGGAAAAATGCCTCATGCTTCCAAATGGAGATATATTACAGTTAGGATGGTCTTCCAGAAATGCCTGGAAAAAGAACCGTGGAAATGCTAGAGAGAGGGAAGAGGTTCCAGATAAAGTGGCAGGGATCCTATGTTTTGTGTGCTCTGGGCTTCAGAGAAGCGTGGCTGATGTGCTGCAAGGACAACAGCCTCCAGGCCACGCCAGCCTCACAGCGGGGCCCGTGTCAGCGATGCCAGGCAGTTGGTTTGTTGTTTTCCTTCTGCAGTTTGTCTCCCTGACTTCAGCTCTCCGCGGCCTGCGGGACTTCTCGTGAAATATTAACCCAACCTTTCCGACCACGCGGGCTGCGCGGCGGTTCTGCCCAGCTCCGCTGCCTTCCGCAGCCAGGGGGCGCTCTTTGGCGTCCTTCGCCCGCCTCTCTCTTGGTGAGCTCCAGCCAGCGCTCACCTATAGTGGACTCAACTCCCACCCCCTGTCGCCGGGCACAGGAAGCCTGTGCTCAGGAACAGCCCTGATGGGGGCAGGGAACGAGCCCCCTCTTACGGAAACGGAGCTCCTGGTTTCCCACCTGGTCCCGAGGGAATAAGAAGGGCCTGGTGGCAGTGCAACCTTTGAATCCAGACTCCTAGAGTAGTTGGGTTCAGGGGTCCATTGAGACCATACAACTAAAGAAAGAGTTGAATGGTGCCTGAGAAGTCAATGTAGTCCACCCACCCCTTTCTCAGAAAGAAGGAACTAGGCCCCAGGACAGAAATAAAACCCTTAAGGCCACGCAGAGTATTAGAGGCCTACAAGTCCCAGTGCCCAGGTGCCCCAACCTGTTCCCCGAACCTTCTACTATGCTGTGCTCTCTCATGCCCTGGGCCTCAGTTCTCCGTCCTGCAGAAGAGAGCCCGCCAGCACTCTCTTTCCAGCCCTTTCCAAAGTTGCATGTAACTTCTGGGAAGAAACATTCTACGAACTCCTTTGCATTACAACTGACAAGCAGTAAATGTTCAATAAATCACAATGGTTGCCCTTGTTGAATCTGTTCTCCGTGGCAGGGACTACAGAGTTTACAGGTGTTATCTAATTTAACCCTCCTGACAAACATCTGAGATAAGTGCTTTTATGATGCTCATTATAAAGATAAAAGAACTGAGGCTTAGAGGAGCTAAATGCCTTCCTCTCAGGGAACAAAGATCAAAGCTTGTAAAGTGTGAACCGCCTCTCCATGCAAACATGCTTTTTAATTACGCTGAACACACACCCACCCTTTGTTGCAGTGCTGTTTGCCCATTATTTTACATAATCCTCTAGTGCCAGGCATCTTTATCCCCACTTTAGCAGAGAGATTAAGTAATTTGCCAAAAGATACCCAGCCAGCCTAGGGCTGCGGCTGGTCTAGGAGATAGAATAGGGTCTCCCAGCCCCAAGCCCATTCTGACACATGGAACTTTGGAGCAGATAAACAAGAATCTGTTCTTTTAGATGTGTCCCTGGTCCTTTTAATGCATAGCCAATTAGAAGCTTTACCTCTGGTCAAGAGCCCATCTTATGGTTAGTTGAACCAAAGCCCAGTGAGAAAACGTGAATTTCTAGTCATCCCCTTTCTCGCCAGCTGCAGAACATGCCAGGGTTCAGAGGCCTTGCCTCAGGCCCAGGCCTGCGCCTTTCAGTGGGTTCTGCCCGGAGCCCCACCCTCCATCAGCGCCAAGGTGCTCATTCCCCAGCTTCAGCCACGTGGGTGGCCAAAGGCCTCCACTAAGTGCCTTTCCGGGAATTCCCTTGGCTAAAGAGAGTGCGCTTCTTTAAGGTCCGACCCCGCTTTCGGGGGACAGCCTATGTCCAATGATTGTTCCCTACTCCTAATTTGGGGCAACTTAGAGGGGACACCCAGCTCCGGAGCACTCTGTAAGTTTAGTCTGTAGAAAAACTAGGACATCCCCTCCAAAGCAAGAACTAAGGATTGTATCCCTTGCCTCCCACCATTTGCAAAGAGGAACTATGCCCGCTAGTCAGCTTCCCACGTCCAGGAAGGCTGCTCCGACCACACACACACACACACACACACACACACACACACACACACACACACACGAAGGGCTGCAGTCGGGTGGGGCGCAGAGGACGAGCGGGCCTGCAGCGAGTCCAGGGGCCGCGCAAGTGACCGGCAGCGTGCGCCAGACACCCGGCTGAGCCGACCGGGAAGGGCGTTAGCTGCGCTGGGGAAAGAAGTCGACTGTGCACAGCGCCACCTCTGGCTCACTAGAACCATCACAACAGAGACCCCCTGGGTTCTGGGACAAAGCCATGTCATTTGAAGGGGAGAATTTGCATCTTTTGAACTAAAATTCCTGGTGCACTCCTGGTCCTCTGCAGAGACACAGAGCCTGGCCATGGGAATTCAAGTGACTCTGCCGCCAAAATCGCCCTTTATGAGCTGGGTTCAGTCAAGTTCACCAAGTTATAACGCCAGGCAGGCCCATCCGCAGCCTATTGTGAGAGTAAAGCCACGCATTGGGGCTGGGCACAAGCAGGGCTAGAGGCCGCAGGACGCGAACCGAGCGGGCCACGAAGACCCTTGTGATGTCACACCGCTGTGCCTTCCCCTCGGTTCCCCGCCACGGCTGCCTGGGAAGCCATAGGGCCAGCTGAGCTTGGTTCCCAGAAGGTCCAGGTGAGCGTGCAGATAGATACACAGGCTGCACGGGCCGGCAGCTGTCCTCCCACTCCAGCCAGGACCAGTCGGCCTCGAGAGACGGCAGGGAGGCGGAGCAGAGCTTGGGCAGTGCTCCCGGTTATGCACTTGTTTAGGAAAAGAGGGGAGACTGAGGTTGTCAGGATCTGTATCAGTTGTCGTGACTGCTCTGGATGGTTGGTCAGGAAGGGGAGAGAGAAAAAATTGGGGGAAAAGGAAGTCTGGGACAGAAGCCGGTGGGCGGGCCTATGGAACAAGGCACAGAGTGTGAAGGCCTTTGTTTAATATCCATCAGCGAATTTGGAGAACAAAAGAAGCACTGAGTGACCAAGCAAACAGAATAGTGTAGCCAGTTGACATTGGCCACCGCGGTGCTGGACAGTGAACACAGGAACAGAGCAGCCACAGAGCAGGGGTTTGGGCCACACAGGGGCCCCATAGCAGAAGATTCCACTCACCAAGACCAATGAGTTGAATGTCCACTCCACTAGCAATGGGGGCCAATGTTGAGTCCCTGCTAGAGCATTACCCATCAAAAAGACCGACCAGTTACTTGGTGGCTAATACACGTTAGATTCCATTCCATCTTTTCTAATCTGAAAAGGACAGTGATTGATGTCAGCTGGAAGGGACATGTGTTCCAGGCATGCGTTGGCCATTTCAGTGCCCCGTGCCTCAGCCAGCACCGCTGCCTGAGGGGCTATGCATTGGTATGGGATCCTACAGGACGCCGTTGCAGACTGACAAATGGACGGGGCTGTCCAGCCTGTTGGCATGTCCGGGCCACACTGGAAGAAGCGTTGTCTTAGGCCACACATTAAATACACAAACACCAATGAAAACTGATGAGCAAGAAAAAGGTTTTAAGTTTTTACGATTTTGTGTTGGGCCGCATCCATAGCCATCCTGGGCTGCATGCGGCCCCCGGGCTCCGGATGGGGCACCCCTGTCTACGGCAAATGGAGAACAGCACCGGGATCCACAGATCCTACCAAGGAACCACACCGTCCAGAAGCGTTTGGCCTGATAGAATGAAATGGCCTGTGGAAGGCACGGCTGACGTACCAGCTTGGAAAAAATATCTTGCAAGGAGAGCGTACCATTCTCTAGGACTCAGTATATATCTCACATAAACTCTTATATGATGCTCTGTCTCCAACAGGTAAAATGTGTGGATCCAGCTATGAAGAGGTAGAAGTAGGAGTCACCCCACTGACCACTGCTCCCAGCAACCCGGGCAGGGGAATGTGTGTCTCCTTCCACTGCAGTCAGGGCTCCGTGGGTTGGAGGCCCTGGTTCCTTGGGTTTCTGGCAAAAGTTTTATTAAACCTCAAGCTATGGCTATACTTTGTCTCAATGGACTTGCAGACCAGGAGACTCATAGGCAAGAAAAGGAAGGACTCGCTGTCCTGCGGGGGATGCGGGTAATTAACCCCAGCCATCAGAAAGGGGCGGAATTGATTTTACTCAATGAGGCAGAGAGAATGGGTGGTACCTCTGTGGTCCATTCGGATGCCTCTTGGTATTCTCTCACCCAATTTTGATGGTAAATGGACAAGAGCAGCAACCACAGCCTGAGAAGAGCATGAAGACCAGGGGCTCCACCCTCAGGGATGAGGGTCCATGTCACCCCTAAAGGCAAGCCACTGGGACCAGCAGAGGTGGTGACTGAGAGCGAGGGAAGTCTAGAATGAGTGTTGGAGGAGGGAGCAAGAAGCATCTAAGATTCTGATTCCAATTTCAAAGCGTGTGTGGGCTTTTTTCCTCCCATGCAAGCAATTCTGTGACACCAGCTAGGTGTCAGTTCCAACACTATTTACCTAGAGATCCCACAGTTTAAGGGCTCAGTCTTCCAAGGCTTCCCCTATCTGCCCCCCACCCCTGGCCACACACACACTTCAGATGCCAATCGCAAGTTCGGGCTGCCGTCTGTGCTTCGGACCTGGGGTGTCAATGATCCTCTTTGGGTTTGATCAATTTACTAGAGTGGCTCCCAGAACTCATAAAAAAACTTACGTACTATGTTACTGGCTTAGTATAAAAGAATATAACTCAGGAACAGCCAGGTAGGAGAGATGCTTGGGCAAGGTATGAGGAAAGGTCGCAAAGTTTACACGTCCATTCGGCGTGTGCCATTCTCCTCAAATCTCCACATGTTGACCAGCAGTGAAGATCTCTGAACCCTGTCTTCTTTAGTTTTTTTATGGGGGCTTCATCACACAGTCGTAATTGATCAAATCATTAGCCATTAGTGACCGAACTCGACCTCCATCCCCTCTCCCAGCCCTGGAGGTCTGGCAATAGGGCTAAAAGTTCCAATTTTTTATCACTTAGTTGACTCCACTGGCAACCAGTCCCTATCCTTAGGTGAGATCCAAAATAACCTCATTAACATAAAAAAAAGACACCTTTATCATTCTCATCACAGGAAATTGCAAGGGTTTTAGGGGAGCTCTGTGGTAAGAATGGGGTTGAAGATCACATATGTATCTTTTATTATAAATCATGTGAACCCTAACAAGAAAAGACACCTACCAAGAAAGGATCCTGGTGGCTAACTGGGCTCAAATTTTAAAAAAACAGAGCCTAGCAGCCGTTTCTGCACAGCGGCCTCTCGTGCACACTTCCCAGAAAAGCTGACACTGGTCCGCCTGGCTCTGCACTGAACCAGTGTCTGCCTTGTGTTCCTGCCATCTGAGCAGCCCTTCAAAACGAGGTCCTGGAATTTTATTTCAACCAATAGGACTGAGGCTTTCCCCATGCAATTGGAGCCGTGCCGCTCTGGCCAATCAGAGTAGCTCTCTTCTGACCAAACAGGACAGAGCCTCTTGGACCAATCGAACCACGAGGATGTGGAGTCTTCGTTTGCATGAGGACGGACCAATCAGGGGCCAGTAGAGAGACTTCTGTCCATATAAGGCAGCACCTTTCTTTCTCCCTTTGCGCTGAGGAATGAAGACTGCGTCTCCCCGGCTGAGCTGAGGCACTGAGGATGGCGGGACAGGGCCGAGCGAAGCCGACCATCCCGGAGCAGCGCAGCGCAGCACAGAGCTGAGCTGCTCTACATCTGGGCTGTACCGCCATTGAGCTCTTTTGCACTGAATGAAATTTCCTCATTCACCACTCCCCAAACTGGGCATTCTTGTTGGTATTGAGTTGGCGCCAATGACCATTGCTTGGCAATCACAATGTGGCCGTCTGAAGGCCAGTTGCAGCAGAGAAGGGTGGGTTGGTTTGCCCCAATAGTGCTCCTCCTGTAAGTTTCTGGAGGAAAGGGGGCTCATTAGATTCCTGGAGGAGTTTTCTAGCTTAGTAAGAAAGTGCCTCTGAGCCGCGGAAGGAATGGGTCCTGAGTCCCTGGCCTGCTGCCCGTGTTCTTTCTCAGGACCTCAGTGCCCCGGCCCCAGCTGCTGAGCACTGGCAGCCAACAGCTCTCAGCTGAGTGTTCTCGGGGGACCTGGCCATGGCTCAGGAGCGCTGCCTTGCCCCGAGCCCTGCCCTTCCCTGGGATCGGCCGGCACCCATGACTGGTTGGGATGGTAGTATAAACTCTTGGGCCCTTGCTCCTGTGGGGGTTGTCCCAGTTCTGACATTCCCTGTGGAACCGGCTGAGACCTGCGCTGGGACAGTGTCACAATTCAAATTCCCTCCCAGCTTGGTCCTGCTTCCCACCCACATACTCTCCAGTGCACTGTGTACGACAACTTTCATCTAAGAGTTTGCTTCCCATGTGGTGGCATCTCTGGTTCCCAGTTGGGACCTGTGTGCTATTGTTACCATTGGTATTTAGCTAGAAAAGGAGAGCAAAGTGGGCTAGACACTGAGCTTAATAAACTAGGAAGCAGGAGACTGTTCGCTTCACCAGGAAGCTACAGCTTTTCACATTGGAGGGGACCACAGCACCGTGCTCTGCCAAGGAGGTTACACACACCCCTTCCCCTTTTCCCAGACCAGATTGCCAGGTGGGTGCAGAGGAAGGCAGGCACATGCACAGAAGAAGTCAAAAGGGCACCGGGGGAGGTGCTTGACCACAGAGGCCAGTCAGTCTAGCCTGGGGGAGAAGGGGTTGATGAGGAGGTAACCCCTACCAAAGCCCGTGAAAGCTTGGGAAATTGTTTGCTCATCTTGAAAAGGCACCCCGTCCATCCCAAACCTGAGCTAATACGGTCCCAGAGGAATGAAACGGCTCTCTCTCTCTGGCTTGGGGCCCCCACTTCTCACATGCACGCTCACATTCCCTCTCCATGGCCGTGTGGCCTTGGCAGCTGCATGGCCAGCAGAGCAGCTGGGACAAGCTGAGTCACCTGGATGGGGACTGAGATTGCTTAGCAGTGGCCTATGGGCCCCAAAAGACGAAGCTTTATCATGAAGCAGAAACTCTGGACACTATGCCGGCTTTTGCATTGGCCTTACTGAGGATGCGATTGGGCTTTTTCCCTGGCAAGGTGGATGGGGGAGGGCATGGGGAAGTCAGGAGGGGAACCCCGTTAATTTTACATCACCGATAAACCCTACCACAGAGCCCCCTCCTCCTGTGCAGGTCTCAGGAAATTCCTTTTCTCTAGACCCTGCAAGAGCTTGCTCTCCACCGATAACACTATCAGGAGGCTGAAATATCTTCTCACGTCTGTGCCCACAACTTTATACTCCATGGGCAGGAGGTGCCAAGCCCAGTTCAAGGTGGATTGGATTGGGGATTCCTTGAAGGAGAAGAGAGAGCGTGTGTACAGTATGTGGGAACATGGGCCCTTTCCCAAGCTCCAACTCCCTCTCCCATCCTGTGGAAATTTGATGAACGCCTCCTGTGCATGAACAACATACCGGGGGAGCCCGGCCAACTCCTTAGTCAAGAAACGGCCAACCGGAACCTGCTTCCATGTGTGAGCCTAGACCATAAACAACTGCAGAGAAACAGATACCATTTTAATTGGACACAGCTTGTGTACGAGCGCATCCCCCTGCCTCCTGTGCCCCGTGGGCTTTGTTTTCTGCACCATGTATATAACCCTGCGCCGAAAAAGCCTGTGTCATGAGAAACATCACCAGCCAGCCATGCAAGTCCTTGTAAGCCCTTGCCTTTCACAACCAGTCTGCTGAGTTATCTTTTTATGAATCAGCTGAGGTTTTCTCACCCTCGGCTGTTGGCATAGCAACTGGCATATCAGCAGGATTCTAGAGAAATTCCAGTAGAGTTGACAGCTGGGCATGATAGGAGGAGAGGCCATGCAAACGTGGCTGAGGAAATCCCAGTTTGAAAAAGGAGCTCCACAGCGGGGCGGTGTGGAAATCGGACGAGGCAACCCTGACTGATAGTTGGGTGCCATGCGTGAGTCTGGGGACGCCCTGAAGACACCGCAGGAGGGATCTCTGTCCTGGGCTCAGGGGCATGGAAGCTGTGGCTGGCAAAACGAAAAGGAAACTTTTAAAATGAGTCCTTTACGCACCCTAAATCCTCCTCCTGGAGGCCCAGAGGCTGCTGCCTTCCCCGGGACAACAGGCAAATAGCTGCAGGAGCGGCGTGGGCTACAGCGCCCCCTGGGTATGGCAAAAAACGAGTGCCATTTTCAGACCTCAAGGGCTGAAGTCGCCCCAGCCTGAGCCTCCCCACCCCTCTCCTAGCCTCCGTAGATGTCGTCAAGGACTCTGGGCAGTTACACAAGTCAATTCTGAGCATGCTAAAGGAATGCAATAACCACCAAGAATCCAAAAATACAAGCTTATCCCTGAACCACTGTAGGAAAATGTTGCAAGCATTCATTGCGTTACTAGGTTGTGGGATAGCCTTTATTCCTCCAGTGGCCCGTATACTGTAACCTGTGTATGTTTACTCTTACAAGGAAAGGAAAACAGTGGTTTGGCAGGAGCGCCAGAGGGCTTTGGAGGAAGCAAACAAAGCAGTAAAACAGGTACCGATGTTCGATATCTATGTTCCAGCTCTGCCTAGAGTGTCGGACGTAGTGCGACCCAGGAGCAGGTGTCCTGGGGCCTCTGGCAATAGCATGGGAAGCTCCACTTTCCAAGAGGATTTTGGTTCCAGGTGTGGAGAGAGGATGAGGAAGATACAGTCTAATAAAGAAATAGCTCTGCGGCGCCTAGTGAGCCCTGCCGGCAATGGAGCCCGTAACTGGACGCTCTGCTGCTGCAGGCAGCTGCCTGGCGTGGCTCACGCCCTGAAGCCAGGCACGGCGCAGACACAAATTGTCATGAGACGGAGTGTTTCTCTGCAGCAGAGGCGTGTGCACGCAGCAGCCCATCCTAGCCCAGAGCTACAGAGATCGCTGGGGCCAGCTGCCATTGTGTTGCAAGATGCAGAAAAGACACCTAAGCAAGGACCTGTTGGCCCCTCGGTGGC
Organism: Pteronotus mesoamericanus; assembly: GCF_021234165.1. Classification (NCBI taxonomy): domain Eukaryota; kingdom Metazoa; phylum Chordata; class Mammalia; order Chiroptera; family Mormoopidae; genus Pteronotus; species Pteronotus mesoamericanus. The sequence continues at coordinate 5,141,219 of NW_026555315.1, read as the reverse complement.
GAAAGCTGTTTGGTCCCCATACCACCTGAAGCGAGCATGGCATATGGATGGCTCGGGCAAAGGACAGCCCCCTACATGGCATGCTCGGCACTGGACTGTCAGCCACAGGCCCTGTGGGGAGAAACCGTGTGGGCTGGCAGAGGGACGGTGTATAGACTCAGGAGGTGACACTACATCATGTCTCAGGACATCAGCGGGTACAACGTCCAGGGAACGATGAGGCAGATGCTCTCGCTGGCATTCGCTGGCCAGCAGAGGACCCAGCAGAAGACCTGGCAGCGTGGCCACCTAGGAAAACAAAACACGCCGTGTAGAAAACCCTGTGGGCAGCAGCGCTAGCCTGGGGCCTCCCAGTGAAAATGGCTGACACTGTTCCAGCTTGTCAGCAGTGCGCTGTGTGTGTGCGGAGTGGCCCCCGCGTCCCTGGCTGGCGGCGGCAGGACATGGTGTGCAGCCCTGGGCTGAAAGCCACAATGTGGAGTGGCAGCGGCACCTCCCTTGCAATCCGACGGGAGCTGGACCGATAGAGCGTTGCAATGGACTGTTGGAAAACGCTCTGAACAGCGAGGGAGGGTTGTTACAAGGACGGACCGCGAGACCCCCTGATGTGCTGCGAACCGTGGGTGAAAAGCCGTGACCAGACCCGCGGTGTTCCAGATGCTGCCACAGAGGTGGGCATGGCTGCTGAGAGTGCAAGTTCGAACAGTGGATACTCAGATAAGACCGCCCTGGGGAGTGGAGAATAACCTGTTGCGGCCAGCACCGCAGGACATCCACCCTGGGGCTAGTGCGTTACCTTGGCCCTGGGAGACTCAAGCTGGTATCTGCTGGTGCGCTTTTTTTAAATAAAGATTTTATTTATTTATTTTTAGAGAGAGGGGAAGGGAGGGAGAAAGAGAGGGAGAGAAACATCAGTGTGTGGTTGCCTCTTGAGTGCCTCCTACTGGGGACCTGGCCCACAACCCAGACATGTGCCCTGACTGGGAATCGAACCAGCAACCCTTTGGTTTGCAGGCCGGCCCTCAATCCACTGAGCCACAGCAGCCAGGGCTAGTGGTTCACTTTCTTAGCTTCATGGGGGGAGGGACTTGCCCAGGGCTTGCTTATACAACCTACCATAACGGTAAATGGCCAACTACTATTCAAGTAAATAACCCTGGGAAGCTTACTGGGGTAGGTACCGTAATTATTTCCATCTGGCAGATTCATTGTCCTGTCACAGCCAGCATCCTAGGTCTGGGGCATGTCACTGGTCAAAAGGTATGGTGTAGGTGGCCAGGGAGATCACCCAAACAAGCCACTGTCCTTACACAGGATAGAGCAGTGACTTGCATACTTACTGCCCACTGGTGCTGACTTGCCTCTGCCGGTGCCTATTAAACATTTGCCTTATTCTCCTTCGTTCAGCGCAGGGGGCCTGCTTTGTGGATGGGCTGCTGAGCGGGAGCCCGGCCCGGTGTTCGGACTCGTAGGAGTGCCCAGAGGTGCCCCTCTCTGATGCTGCTGGTCGGCCTTGGAAAACGAACCCGTGAACCCCACAACCTCACAGAATGGTCCTATCTCAGCGTGGTTTGGCAAATTGTCTTGGGGCTGGCGATCAGCTTTATATACTCTAATATTAATCCGTTTAAGTCTGTCATTTCTTGGCTGTATGTTATGTTATTGGGTAGAGTGTGGATATAGCATCTCACCCACCCTTCGCTCCCCAGGGCATGTGCCGATGACGCAGGGGTGGCTTGTACGGGAATGGAGAAGGAGGGCCCCCATGCCGCGGTGGGGAGTATGGTATGTGAGGACACGGGCTCTTTCCCGGGCTCCAACTCCCCACCCACCCTGCAGGAATATGTTGATGGCTATCTACAAGTGGACTGCAGAACAGGCTTTGGGAGCCTGACCAGCTCCTCGGTCAAGAATTAGCAGAACAGAAAGTGTTCCTGGATGTGAGCCTGGAGTGTAAACAATGGCAGAGAAACAGAGCCTTCTGCCATCTCGCACAGCTTGCACACAAACGCATCTCTGCCCTGCCCCCTCCACCCTTGTCCAGTTCAGTGTCTGTGCTCTGTGTAACCTTGTTCCCAGAAAGCCTGTGTTGTCGAAAACATCGCCCGCCAGCCACCACTGGTACATGTGTAAGTCCTAAGAAACCCATATCATTCACATCTGGTCCTCCAGGTTATTGCTTTGAAATCGCTTTCCTGGGAACTGGGCTGTTTGCATAACAAGGGCTGAAGTCTGCTGGGCCGCAGGGGAGCCCAGGAAGCCTGCGGTGCCTGGAGTGGGGTCCGGTGATTGCTCTGAATGAGAGCCATTCCGTGGCAGCGACTAGCAGCTCTCTGGTGGCTCCTGGGGTCCTTGCTTCTACTTGCGGCTCTCCTAGAGAAGCTTCTCGAATGGCTCTGTCTGAAGGGTAGCAGGTGTGCCATCACCTCAGCCTCTGTCTGACATGGGAGTGGGATAGAGAACCCTTGCCCAAACTTCCCTGCCCCAGTGGATGAATGAATGATGTTTCCCAACAGGAGGTGCTGTCGGTGCAGGGGGTCTTGTGGAGTCATCTGTTAGATGCCATCCTTTCTCCCCTAAAACATTAGTCTCCTCCTATTATGAGTGGGATAATCAAGGCCTAAAGGAACAGTGAGAGAGACTTGACTGAGGGGTCCAGTGGAGATCACCTGCCTCCCAGGTCTGTACTACTCCTCGGGCGTCACTTACATGGCCTGCGCCGAGACCCCCGCGTATAGCAGACTCCTGGGACTTGGGTGTGACTGGTCCCTGGAGCTATACAGTGCGTAGCGTGGTGCGGTGGGCCCTCGGCCCTCTCGATCGGCAGCCTTGGGCCATGTGCAGTTACACCAGCAGGCACCTGAGATCTTTTCTGTGCTTGGGGACACAGTCGATCCCTGCGTCCAGGTGCAGGGGGTCGCGCGACGGACAGAAACAGAGGCTGATCTCGTCTGCTGCGGAGGGGTCCTGATGTGAGTTGCTTGTCCAGAAAGCAGAGTCTTGCCCATTCGGTCGGGAGCCCTTGAGCCTGGAAGGCCAGAGTATGAGGGGAAGGGTGGTGAGCGGGCGTGCGTTTTCCTCCCTGCAGCTTTGCAGCGTTCTGGAGGTCTCTGTCCTGCCAGTCCCGCTCCTCCCCCCCGCAGCATTCGACCTCTCGCGTTGCCCCGCCCCGTTCTTCTTGCGGCTGCCTCCTCCCCTCCCCACGCGCCGCTGCCCCGCACCACGTTTCCGTTGCCTCTCGCCCTTACATCGCAACGGCATGCTGACTGCTCTTCCCATCCTCTCCAGTCCGGCCCTTAGCCACACAGCTGTCCTTCCTGAAGCATCTCTGGCCACGGCACGCCTCCGCCCCACTGACTCCCAGCTTTCAATGCCCCGGGTGGCCACGTGCTCTAGGTTGCCTGGGACACTGTTAATTTATTTCTGTTGTCCCAGCATAATGATCCATGGTGCCTCCTCTTAGTCTCAGAAGTCTTAATTTGGGTGATAAAAATGACATGGCCATCTTATTACTTTTTGAAGGGAGCATAGACTCCCTACCTTCCCAGACTGTCCTCACCTTTCCTTCCCAAATCTCCCCACCGTTTTGTTCAGACCCTGCCCCTGACAAGTATCCACTGAGCTGCCACCCAACTTGAAAAACACACTGTGATCATCTCGACTTCTGGGCATTGTCCCCAGCCACGCCTCTTTCCTTTCCATCTGGCCTGAGACCTCTCTAAAAGCGCCCGGGCACCAGTCCGTCCATCAAGATCTAGTTTACGTTCCAAGCTTATAACTCTTAAAGTGCCTACCAAGCCTTAGTCTGAATGAACCTCTTGCTTAGGGGCATCAAGCCTCCCTCTATGTTTCTGGACTGAAGGACCGTCAGGGGAGTAAGGTCGGCACAGGCGGCATGTCGCAGGCTGCTGGGAGGGGACACGGGAGAGAGACTTGGGGCAAGCGTGGGGCAGGCCTGGAGAAAAACAGCACTGAGAATCCTGCTGAGGAACTGACTGAGGAGCTTGAGGGCTGGGAAACCGATCTCGGGGACCGGAATCAGGAATAGAAAGGGTGTGCCCAATCCTGTCACCTTACCCTGCATCGGGTTGAAGGCCCGCCAGACCGTACGGTCACTTTTCAGAAACACAGTTGCCACCTCCCATAACTACATCCGTCACCCCTGCTTCCGCCTTTCTACCTCCTAGCTCAGTGTAGGTTCCCCACAAAAATTCAACTGCTGACTGTAATACAAAATATATTTTTAGGTATTTATTTCCATTTAACATGACAAGTCACACCTTTGGTTCATAAAAATACAGCTTTGGTCTTCTCAAAAATACAAAACACTTTCACATATTTGCCAGGACCCTTCCAAGATTCCAGGGAGGTAAGGAGGAAAGTAGTGACTCACTGCAAAGAAACAAAGTAACATTATTTTGCAAGGGATTAAATTGGGACTCACGGAGAGGAAGGGACCTCACCAGAGCTTTACATGTTTAAAAAATAAGCAGTGTTCATGGCAGAGAAGTTCAAACACATCAATAACTTAAATGCAATATTTGTTTAATTGTTAAATAAAAGAATTCCTTCTGGAAGGTTGATGAGATTGTCTCAGGACGCATCTCACAAAGACCAGAGGAAATGAGTCAAGCATTTCTCAGGCTCTGGATTGGCAGGAAAAAAGTGAATATTTATGGCTTTGGGGTTTGGAGCTTCTTATCCAGATAGTTCATGGCCTGCTGGACCCACTTGTCCTTGGGGTTGGCACAGACCTCCTTGGCCTGTTTGGTCTTGAAGCTGTGGGAGAGAAGGGGAGCAATGAGAGGCATCCTCTTTGCAAACCATGCCCATTTAACCCCCAGATCTCCAGGACCACCTGCCATGGGGTGAAGGAGCTGCTATGGGCGAGGGGGAACGGGACAGAGGGAGGGTGGGGCTCTGGGATTAGCTGTTGCTCTGGATGACCCAATCGAGCCATCCTGGCTCCTGACTCGAAGGATTGGGCATGACCCAGACGTGCTTGCAGACAGAGGGCTAAGAGTGGACACGCCCTGCAGTGAAGATGCGTATGCTGCGTGGTAGAGCTCGGACTCTCTGAGCCTCTGCCTCCACGTGACTCTGCCACGGTTCTTGATCTCTGCCCCTAAAAATGAAGCTAGGGGCTGGGAGACGGTGAGCGCTCTCCACTTACATCACAGCTTTCTGGGGACATCTGCTGCCAGTGAGTTTCCTATAGCTTTCCAGTTTCTGAAGGGAGATCTTCTTGGCCATGCTGAAGCAGCAGACGGTTGGGACAAAACCTGAATTTGGGGGAGAAACCAAAAAAAAAAAAAGATGAGCCACTAATAACATGTAGATATTTTAAAGCATGCTGTGGTAAGGAAAAGAGAACATTTAGAAGAAGGCAAGAAAACATAAGAGGAGGAGGTAGAATTCATCTGCTCTGAGAGCCTGCACTTCTGCCCCTGAGTTGGGGTCCCCAGCTGAACAGTGAGGGCCCATCACCACTGGCCAAAGTACAGAGAAAACGTGGTCAATTCAATGAGCTTGAGCTCAGTTATCAGAGATCCACGCAGTTAGGTGACCGTAATAGTACCGTTCACCACATGTTCTCTCTGCTTTCTGGACACATGGTAGACTCATAGTTCTGGGCCACTAATTTTGGCCCAGAAGTGAGAAGCCAAAGTGACAAATGCCACTTCTGAGCCAGATTTAGTAGTTTCCAGTGCAAGAACACCTAGAGCTTTCTTTCCCTTTTGCTTTGGAAGCTGCACTTCTCTCTAGGGCAGTCGCTCCATCAGCCTGGAATCCTGAGAATGTGAAGCAGAAGGTCCAGCCAACATGTTACATAGATGTTTAGTATGAAGTTCAAGTCACTGATCATTTAGGGTCGTTTATTACCGCAGCATGCACGGCCTTATTTGTGCCAATAACACGCAGCACATCCAAGTCATCAGAGGATGAAACAATGAGTTATGAGAGAAACACTCAGATGCCCCCCGCCCGACAGAGTCAAAGTGTCACCTCGAGAGATTCCCGAGACACCTTGTTCCCTTCCTCTCACCACTGCTTCTGAAAGCTGCCTCGGAGTCCAGTCTAAATGCTGGGCCACCAGTCAAGCACACTTCCCCTCCAGCACTGCCCCAAACGCCCACCGCACCCACAGTGTAAGGGAGGGTCTGTCGTCCGTGCGCCCCATCTGCAGCTGCCACACAGGCTGCCCGATCACTCACATCCTCTCCAGCTTTCTCAGTACCCACGTCAGGAAAGAATGTCGGGGCTGCCCGGCGTTTCTAGTTCTAGGTCTTGCACTGATTGTGAGGCTGGGGGCTTCTTGTTCATGCATGGAAACCCGGGGTGAGAGTTTTGGAGGTGGTCGGCTCCCCCACGGGGAGAGCGGGGGCTCACCTGGATGAGCCACCACCTGGGTGCTGAGGGCGGCCACTGCGAGCAGCAGGCACAGCGAGGCTGCAGAGACCTTCATGGCGGGGCTGTGGGTGGGAGCTTCGGTGTGGACGTTGCCGGTGTTCCTGCTTGTCTCAGCCTCTCTGCTCCTCTGGCTGCTCTCTCCGCCTTTTAAAGATGCCTGAGGGAGTGGGAGCTCCAAGGAGGCTTCTGCTTTTGCCAGGTCATCGCCAGGTCATGGAGGGAGGTCCTAAATGGATAACTTCTATATCCAAGCAAGCAGCAGTGCTTAGACAGGCAGAGGAACAGCAAGACACTAGGCACATTATTATCCAATCTTGGGGCTGGAATGGGGAAGGAAGAGAGTTTGTGAAATAACTGAGCAAGGAGAGTAATCTGAGAAGGTCATTCTTAAAAGCTCTCCTTAAAGAGAAACATATGGAGTGCGGAAAGAAAGAAGGGAACGGAGGGCAGGGAGAGATGAGGAGCTCTAAGAGCCCCATTCCCCGGTGCCTGTGTTCACGTGGTGGTCTTCCGGGTGTGGGAGGTCCGGAAGGGGCCCTCAGACCTCTGCTAGGCTCCCACCAGAGGTGGGGAGACCCCAGCCGCTCTGAACATGGCCAGCTCTCTGGGAACCCAGGAGTGTTAGCACATGAGAACCTCACACCCATTATTCAATCTAGTGGTCACAGAACCTTAGTGCCCTGGGATGTTAGCGTCAAAGGACATCAGAATGGGGGTAGCTCGTTACTGACCTTGACTTTCTGTTCATTTCCTTCCAGCTTTATTGAGGAATAATTGATGAATAAAAGTAGTATGTATTTAAGGTATACAATGCGATGGTTCGATACACATATACATTGTGAAATGATTACTGCAATCAAGTTAATTCACATGTCCATCACCCCCATCACCTCAGATAGTTAACCCCCTCTTTTTTTGGTCACGAACACTTAAGACCTAGTATCTTAGCAAAATTCAAATATATAATATAATCACCAAGCAGTATATTTGATTCCAAGCACGTAGTCATCTGAAGCTGCATCTTCAAAGCAAATGAACCACGGCCACCAAAGAACTATTTGAGGACAGTCAATCCATGTGCACTGCTTTATCCCCCATACTTATTATAACACTCAAGAAATAGTTTTCTTTTTTTTTTCTTAAGCCCTGGCTGGGTATCTCAGTTGGTTTGAGCCTTGTCTTGATACCCGAAGGTTGTTACTGAACGAAACTGGGGTTTGGCTACCTGCTGCCATTCAGAGACAAATTCCGGAAGGAGAGTTTGGGGAGAACAGAAAGAGGTCTCATTCAAAAGCTGCCCGGTCTGGGTGGATAGCAGTCTCCTGTCCCGAAGGCCCTCTTTTCTGGAAAACCCCGCCACCCGCTGCCAGGCACGTCCAAGGCTGCACCCAGAGTTCCTTCTCCAATTTGAAGTCCCATCCTTCCGCAAGTACTGTCCCCAGGAACCTGCAGGCCACTGCTTAGTCATCCTCCAAGCAGCTCATCTTCCCTCCTGGCCAGGGCCGGCGACTCCGAAAGCCCATAGCTGCTCATCCGTGAAGTGGGTGCAAAAGAAGAAGTGCGTTCCCTACCTTTCGTTTATTTCCCCGGCCCCCCCACGCCGACCCCCGGCCAAACTTTCACGCTGGGAGGTCCTGACCCCTATCGCCAATGCTATCCTTTTCCCAGGCTAGAGTGACAGGTTTTTCCTAGCACAACACCTCCCCCTTTGCCCACGTTGACCATTAAGCTGTGTCCTCTGGTCCCACCCTCCATCAGGGATGAGGAGTGGGGAAGGAATTACTTAGCCAATTACTCTCACTGGCCTTGTGCACACTCCATGCAAGACCAACCCACCGCCCCTCTTCCTGCATTTTGCCCGGGGATGGGGGAATGCGTCCTCGTGCACCAGGCTGGCTTGGTTACCAGGGCAATGCAGCTTCACCCGCGGCTCCTCCCTGGACCCCTCCCTCACCCTCGTGACACAGGCGCGGCTGCCATGGAATCAAAGTTATGAGTTTGATCCTCAGTCATGGCACAGGCGGGACTCGCCAATGCGTGTGTAAATGACTGGAACAACCAATCAACGTTTCCCTCTCCCTCTCCCCTTTACTTCTCTCTCTAAAATCAGTAAATTTAAAAAACAAATACTTTTTTTAATAAAATAAAGAGTAAGACTACTCTTTAGCAGGCTGTATGTTATGCGTGTACCATTTGACAAATGTCTCCACGGAAATACAAATTAAAACCACGGTGACACAGAGCTTCACACCTGTTAGGACAACTATGGTCAAAAGCGATGCATAGTATGTTGGCAATGCTGCGGAGAAGAGCGACCCCTTGTACCCTGCTGGTGGGAACAGAAGTTGGTGCAGCCTCTATGGAAAACAGTGTGGTGGTTTCTGTGCATTTCTAAACTATTTTTTTTTAAGCCCCTAAAGACTTTTTCTATTTCCTAAATGGAATCAATAGCAAAAGCCTGTTCATCAAATACCCTGCAGTGAAATCAGTCTGTCTGAAGCACAGTGATGGCTCCCAATACCCTCACACCCCAAGGATTCAAGGAACCATTTGGAAAACCAGTGATTTCATTCACCCTTACTCCCTGTGCACACGTGGCAGACTGAGTGCTCAATGGTTAAAAAATAACGCAGAGAAAGAGGAAAGCAAGAAGAAGAAAGAACATATGAATTCTCTGCATGCAACAGGAGACCCCTGGTAGGAGGAGGCACAAGGAGAGGCAGCCTTTCATGGGGTTCTTAATGAGGTCCTTAATCAATCGAGGCCCTGCAAGGTCCTCTCCTGGCTTTTTCTGCACGCTCGCACATCAAATCAATTGGCACAGGTTGCGGGGTGAGATATGTTGAGAGAGACTCTGCAGCCTTGCCTAGGGCTGGGGGAGCGACCCAAGGCCTCAGTCTCATCTGATTGCCCATGCCCATTATGAGCAAAGGATTAAGACATTCTTGGTGGCCTCGATGGTCTCTAAGCTTCCATCTAAAATCATCGGTCCACAGTCGCCTAGAAAGGGACCAAGTAGAGGTCAGAAGACTTGGCTCTTCCTTGTTCTTTCCTGTTCATCGCCAGGCGAGGTAGTCTGGTGTGGACCCTGTAAGAAGGGTCCCGAGTTTGAAGAGTGGCTTTGCCACTCACTAGCGTTAATACTGTGGACAACTTACTAACCACTCGCTGCTAAGTTAAGGTAGGAAAAACGATCATTTCTGCCTTGGAGGACTGTTGTGAGTTAAATTAGTGTGAGAGAGAAAGAGACAGAGATAGAGAGAGAAAGAGAAAGAGAGTGTGTGTGTGTGTATGTGTAGTACTCGGAAGAGTGGCCAGGTACTTGGTAAGCAGAAATCCATACTTGTTATTATTAGGAAACAAGACAAGTTTTGTGGGCCAGCGATGCTGGAAAAGGACTCAGAGTCCGGCCACATTGCTTTCTCCATATGGTTCCCCAATTTTCCCACTATGTCCAAGCAAACACATGTTCCACTAGGGGCAGCTTTCAGGAAGGTCTGCGTTGCCCATGTGGAAGATGTGATTCTCAAAAGTTGTGTCAGGGTGAGTATAGAATGCCTTTGACCTTGGAAATATTTGGCTGATATCATCAGGAGATCGTGTTCCCGTAGTAAGGATTGTGTAACTCTTCTAGGGGTTTGGAGAGTCCTATCCACAAGCGGAATTCCTTTGCTGAGTTCTCCTCGAGGCCTTGGGAGTAATCTAAATGAGAAAAACCACAGTGGGAATAAATAAACTAAATCTTTAGACATCAGAGTTCAGCAGTTGTTCCATCTGGCTGGCTGCTGTCCCTAATATGTGGGAGCAGCTGCACCGACGAATTATTCTCTCTTCTTTGGAAGTAACCGGAGATAAATCCACTGCTTGCCTGTGGGCTCATGCCTGGGAAACGTGAGGCCTGGGCCAAAAATGACTTTGAGCGATGGGCAGAAAGTCAGTTCTCCTCTGTGAAACCAAATCTTATCTTTCTGAGCATTTTCCAAGGCATGATAGGTAAACAGTGGGCAGCATCCTGGAATCGGTACTCCTAGTTTAGTTTTGCAGCTCTGCAACGGATTTCCTCTCATAATGCAAAGTTATATACAAATTAGAGACCAGAACATTCATTTTATTCCAACTCTCTTAAAAAGAAATAGAATAGAGACCTGAGATTTAAGGACCAGTAACAGAATCCCTAAGGCAATGCAGCATATTTTAGGCCGAGCTGATTCTAGAACCTCAGTTTCCGGACTTCCTGTCTAGTGAAACCTATTACCATATGGTAGCCCTTGGACTCGGTGTTCACTTCTGCAAAACAGGACCAGGAAGGAGCTGCTCTCTCTCTTTCTCAACACCATGCCTGCAGTTTCTTGTGACTATGGGAGGAAAACGATCCCAAACCTACATCAGTATAAAAATTCTAACAATGTGTCTAGCAAACAGCACGTTCTCAGTAAGAATGCTAACTCAGTGCAATCTATGCAAGCCACTATTACGGCATTTTGCATGTGTTGGCTTATTCAGTCCTCCCAACAAACCTGTGAGGTGGGTATTCGCACTAAGTTCATTTTAAAAATGAGAAGAAAAAGGCTTGGGGCAGTTAAATGACTTCATCTCCTGTGAAACCATTTATAGAAGTGAAGGCTGCTCCTCCGAGTTGCCATGAGGAAAACCAAAGCTCTTTTTACAAAATATTCTTACTGTTGGTTCCATTATTACATACAGTCCTCTTGGGGTGATCAACTTGACTCTTGTGTACAAAGCTGAAAATTGAGGCACAGCATGCTGAGATATTTCCCCGAACCAGCTGGTCACGGTCATGCCAAGCTACGCTTCAACAATAACAACCAACAAAATCTCAGTGACTCATTGAAACTGGTACTTATTTTTATGTCATGGCCTCATATTGATAAGGCATGTTGAAGGTACTCTCTTCTGAGAAGTAACTCAGAGGTCCAGGCTGCTTGTAAGTTACAGCTGCCATGTGAAATACAGGACCTCCAAGTTCCCCCAAAACAGTGGGAGAGAGGCTGGGAGATCCCACAGGATGTTTTAGGGAACCAGTCATAGAAATAGTTTATTTCAACTCTGCCTACATCCTGTTGGCCTTAACACCTCATATGATGCTCATCTAAGTACCGAGCGAGTTGAGAAGGGAAGCAGAGGACATGCATATTTGGCAAGGACTAATAGTTTCCATCACAGTCTGTTCTTTGCTTACTTTTACTCAGCAGAGATGAATTAACCCATTTCTGAGATGATCCCATGGAGTCATCGCATCAGCCTAAATGGCCAGGACCTCCGGATGGCAGGTGGTCCTTTCTGCCAGGTGAGGGCATGGATCTACTTTGTCAAGTGACTTGTGAACTAAACAGACAAGTGGGTTGCCCCTTGCCCAATTCTTAAGTTTGGAAAAGACACAGTACATGCAATCGACATCTTCACTGACAGAGGGGAGGACAGCGGACGCCAGTGGCCAGCTGTCTGCAGCTGTTCCGCAGGTCTTCAGGCAAAGGCTGGTCGACCCCACGCCCCTGACGAGGCTCGCTGCTGTGCTCGGGGGAGCTCTTCTGTCTTTAGGAACCTGGCTCCTGATTGCCCTTGTGAGGTCCCTCCTTTGACATTAGGCCTCTGGGCCACTTCACGTGTTGGGGTAGAGGAGAGGCAGTTCTTGCAGGGGCCTACGCGCCTGTGAAGGCTGCTTGCTATGTCACAGAGCTTGGAGCTGGTTTTTATTTTGGACCGTCAACGGCTCTTTCTGCCTCCCAGTTCAGGACCATTCACAGTTTCATTGGCAATATAATGTCGTTCTCTTGATAACAGGTTTCTGTTCTCTTTCTACCCAGTCAGTTCCATGTACCAGCTGCCACAGCCCAAGCCTCTTTCTAAACATACTTCTTAAATTACTTTTCTGCTCATTCTCTCTCTCCCTCCCTCCCTCCCTCCTCTTAAAGAGGCTGGAAATGGCACGGTTACACCTTCCACTTAATTGTTTTTCTGCCACTTCACCTGATCGTTCTTTTCTGAATTTTTATTACTGAGATCTTTTTTACTCTTTTTTTTCCTCCTTAAATACCACCTCTGAAAGTTTGAGATCTAGGCACAGATGGCTTTTCCAGCAATGTAAGGCCCTGAATTGGTAGATTTTATTCCATTTTCTGTCTAGTTTAAAGTCAGCTCTTTTCTGAAATCATCTCTCTCTTGCGATACGTTAACAGAGAAGACAACCGCCACCGCCATTTCACTAACACATACCTTTCAAACTTCTTGGATCCACAAGTGCGGCAGACAGGACCTGAGCGTTCAGCACTTTGTAACCTGAATCTCCCTCCTTTTGATTTGAGATATTAGCTGCCTTACTGCCTGCTGCTGAATATCTCGGGCCAACACTACATATTTTAGATTTTTAATGGCAACCCATGATCATAGGACCAATTCCTAAGCAATTATTTATCAATGTTAAGGTCCAAACTTCAATGGCTTAACACAGCAAAAGGTTAAGGTATTCTCTCCCATGTCACTGATCAGGGCAGGCCAAGTGCCTCTCCTCCAAGCAATGACGAGCAACTTGGGGACAGGGGCTACCTCCACCTGAAAACTGAGCTTTATAGAGCACACTGCCTCCAAGGTCAGCGTGACAGAGGATGATGAGGCTGGAAGTATGTAGGTCATATATAGGGACAAGATCTGGAAGTGGCTTATATTATTTTAACTCTCACCCAGTGGTTAGAATTCAGTCACATGGTCCTGATATAAATGAAACTTAGGCTGGAAAATGTAGAAAAGCACATGAATATGTATGTGGTGGGCATCTGTAGCCTCTGCTACTCCAGGACGGTGCATGTCCAAACAGCCAAGTCTAGGCGGTAGGAGAGGTCCAACGAAAGGCACAGGTCAAGCCCAGAGACCGCACTGACCTGAGAGGGAAATTATCAAGGAACCTCAAAATATATCCCATTGCTAGTCCACAGACACAGCAGAGAACTAGTTAAAGAGATGCTCCGACCAGTGCAGCTCAGCTGGTTGGGCGTCGTCGCACAAAGCAGGTAGTTGGCGGTTCAGTTCCTGGTCCAGGCACATGCCCGGGTTGCAGGTTGGTTCCCCTGCCAGAGCGCGTGCGAGAGGCAACCAATCAATGGTTCTGTCTCACATCGATGTTTCTCACCCTCTCTTTCTCCCTCCTCCCTTCCCCCTCTCTAAAAATAAATTAAATTAAAATCTTAAGAAAATTAATAAATAAAAAGATGGGAAGGGCACTTTCCCCACCCAACATTCTGCATCAGAATCTTTTCTGATGGTACCTGGAAATCTGTGTCTTTCTTAGTGTCTAAGTGAATGCTGACACCAATATGAGAGCCATTGATCTACTATAAATCTCCAGTGATGGGGATCTCAACAGGAAAAGCAACTTCCCCAAATTTACTAACCACATTAGCAGTATATAACCAGTCTCATCTTTGAATGCTATTAAACCCAGTGCTCAGATATGTATCAGAGCTGGTTGTGGTTTGGGATTTCTCTCTAGACCTCCATACCCAAAGGGATCAAGAGACCCATGAGGGCAAGGACGTTTGGAATTTGTTGAAACTAAAGAGACATGGCCTGACAAAGAGAGCGTGAGCAGGTTCCGTTCGGGCTTGGGCACACGGAGCCCCCTCTCCACGCCTGTCCTGCTAGCTGGCACTCGGCTTGACATGTGCCCGTACCAGGCGGCTTGCTGCATCTCATTGCACTGAAGCATCTGTCCGGTTCCCCTCTGACTCCTGGCTGGCCTCCTGGTCTCCCCTGGAATTGAGATGACTCTGCTTATTGGCGTCTGGGGATGAGAAACTGAGGAGAGGCAGAAAGGGCTTCTAGAGCATCCATGGTGGCAGCAAGTTGTCACCAATACGTTGTCTCATTGCCACGGAGGTGTCTAAGTTCTCCCAACACCTTGACATTTCTACTGGGGCTTAGATGCAAATCCTCTGTCTCCAAGAAGCTCAGCATCATGTTAAGGACTGTCAGTATCCACCTTGGGTTTAGGATCCTCCCCTCCTGGCTCTTTCTCAAGGTAGAAATTTTTAAGACATATCGTTTCCAGATGCGGGGGGAAACTTATGAGGTCATGTCAGGCCCCTTCCTGATTTCTCAATGCAGGTGATGTGGGAATTATCCTGAATTCCAAGCTTGATGAGAAAGGGGAAACCCAGCCAGTCACGGGCCTGATGCAATCGAGGAGGAGGAGGCGGCTGGGTTGGGTATTGGGTGATGAGAAAATGAATGGATTTGGAAGGGAAGGAGGTATTTGAACAAGTGGCTGAAGCTGATGTCATATCTGGAGCCATGGAGCTGGCTAAGCGTGGCCCCGGCCTACCTGCCTCTCCTGCCTTCCCAGTGAGCCCAGCCGGTGGGCAAGCCCAAGGCCCATAATATACTCATTCCTCCAGAACAGCCTTTACAAACCCACCAAAGTCAGGTTGCATCCAAAAAATAGGTTATGTGAAAATTCAAGAGTCACGCATATAAAAACATTCAATTCTATAATAATATCGTGGCTTAATTGGAACATCAGCTCCTAAAAATAAAAATTAAAAAAAAAAAAAAGTTGCACTGATTCTTGGAAGGACCTTCCCAAGAGCACAGTGCGAGAGAAGGAAGAGGAACATTCCACTGCTCCAAGGGGCCTGACATAGCAGGGTGTGTCCGGGAATTTACGCTGAAAATCCACCCAAATCCAGGGCACATTTGATTAAAATATGAACTTTAAAAAACGATGAACTGTGATTTAAGAAAAACTATGATTCTTATTTTGCAAAGCTCACATTCTTTCAAATTACAATAAAATAACCTCAGAAGGCACCTTGGAAAGGACAGGGAATGTGACCTTTCTCTCAGGCACCGGCTGGGCTCCCCGGTAGGTGTGTGCCGAAGGGTTCGGAGTTTGGGTTTTCTGGTCTAGGTTTGCTGTGGAATCCCGGACCCACTCCTACTTGGGGTCATCATGGATCTCCCTGGCAGGTTTGGTCTTGAAGTCGTGGAGGACGGAGGGCACAGCGAGAGGCAGTGTCGTGGGCGTTTACCTGAGGAGGGGAAGCCTGTGGGAACACTTCCCGGCCGTCCCCCCGCCCCGGGGGAGGGGACTGCCCCAGGGATGGAAGAGGAAGGAGGGGCCTCGGGGAAGCAGGGACGCAGCTGCTTCTTTGGCCCAGTTGAGCACCGAACCAATGGCTGGACAGTGAGCTGCGAACAGGATGTCCTTCTTCTCTGGCATTCAGTTTTCCCATTGAGAAATTTCTGGAATTGGATCAGAGATAGTCTATACATTTGAAGGTTTAATTCCAGCTTAGTCTGGTAGGAACCCTTTTCCCTGCTTGAGGGTAAAGCGCAGGCCCAAGGGGTAAGTGCTGAGGCTCGTGGTCCAGTCACGTCCCAGCTTCTTGGCGACAGCGACAGGTGGTGGCTCCTCCGTAGCTCTCCAGCCTCTGGCCGGGGTTCCTCTGAGCAACGCATTGATCACAGCGGGTGGCAGTGGTATCAACCCATCTGCAAGAAGACAGCAACAACAAAAGGTTATTTGAGGAACATGTTGGGGACTTCCATTTTAGAAAGTAGGAAACAAGGACAAGGAGGCCTCAAGGAGAAAGGAAACTACCCACCCCAGGCCATGTCTCTGTCCTTTGAGGTGTTCCTTAAACGCTCGGTCTCGCTTGCGTGGACTCTGAAACATGAAGGCACCGTCCCTGAGCGAGAGGGGACAGAGAATGGGTGACAATGCTGGGCGGTGCCAGGAGCGGCTGATAGAACACTCCGACTCCCTGGGGCAAGGGGTCCCCACTGCGGCCCCCTGCGGGCTCCGGTCCGTGCCCAGCCATGAGCTCCCCTCGTGCTCGCCCACCCTGCAGAGCCGCGTCCCTGGAAGCTGGCCCGAATGAAGCACAGCCCGGGTTCCGGGTCTCCTTCTCCCTCTTCCCTGTGTCTGCACAGCGCCACCAAAGGCCCTGCTCTTTGGTCACCCAGACCCCAGTCTCTGCTGAAAGGCGCCAGCTGTAACGGCACAGAGAGCTGGAGGCCTGGAAGGAGCTGGATCTGGGCGCCCGAGCTGGGCTTCTCGCCCTGGCTCTGCCGGGCGCTCCCGTGTGCGCAGGCTCGCTCCTCCTCCTCCGAGTTTCCGGATCTGGGGAAAGCCGAGGGGAAGTGAGGCTGTGGGCGCCCCTCCTGCGGGGAGCGCCGTGAGCCCCCGGGGGCAGGTGCTTCCGAGGGAAGGAGGGAGGGGCCTACCCGGCTGAGTGAGAACCTCCTAGTAATATGTTTTTTGAATATGTTTTCTTGGGTATTGTTTAACAAAATTAAACAATAAACAAATGGGACTACATCAAACTAAAAAGTGTGTGCATGGTGAAGAAAATCAACAAAACTAAAAGACAACATACTGAATGTAAGAAGATATTAGCCGATGACATATTTCATAAGGAGTTAATATTCAAAATGTCTAAGGAACTCATTCAACTTAACTCCAATAATAATAATAATAATAATAATAACTCGACTAAAAAATGGGCAGAAGACCTGAATAAACATTTCTCTAAGGAAGACATAGAGATGGCCAATAAACATTTGAAAAGATGTTCAACGTCACTAATAATCATGGAAATGCAAATTAAAATCACAATGAGACATCACCTCATAACCTGTCAGAATGACTATCATCAATAAATCAACAAACAGCAAGTGCTGGTGACGATGAGGAGAAAGGGGACCCTTGTGCACTGTTGATAGGATTGGAAACGGATGCAGCCACTACGGAAAACAGTCCAGAGGTTCCTCAAAAAATTAAAAATAGAACTACCGTATGACCCAGCAATTCCGCTGCTGGGTATTTATCTAAAGAAACTCAAAACACTAATTTGAAAAGATATATACACCCCTGTGTTTATTGTAGCATCATTTACGATAGCCAAGATACGGAAACAACCAAAGTGTTCCCTGCTAAACAAACGGACAAAGAACCTTATATATATATATATATATATACACACACACACACACACACACACACATGGGGTACATATATACAATGGAATAGATTACTCAACCAACAAAAAAATAATGTCTTGCCATTTTGTGACAAGACCTAGAGTCCAATCAGGAGCCCCAAAATAAACCTTGCATTACAGTCAACTGTCTCCTAAACCAGATAAAACAAAGGGATAAGGCTCTGTTTCTTGGAAGCACTAAGTAGATGGAATATACACACTGGGTCAGAAAATGAGCTGTTATGATGGGTTATAGCAACGTGATCTGAGAAGACTCCCTGGAGGAGGAGGTAGGATGTAGACTGAATATTTACCAATTTTCGTACCTGGGAGTAATAGAAATTTGAAAAAGAGCCAATCGAGTAGCATAAGCAATATCAGAGGCCAGAATAGACTTGAGGTAAAGCTAAAGCCAGAATAAAAGCCTTGACTTGCTTCCAAGTCAGCTTTCAAGGCTATATTGTAGAACGCTGCAGTGAAGATCTTCCCTCTCTTGTATCCATGCCCATCGTGGGTGCTGCAGTTATGGGGGGTGGTTGGGGGGAGGCCACACAGGGCCCCTCATCAAACCTGTCAAGTGAGCTCAAAAAGAATCTGGAGGCTCTGCCGGAAATAAATGACGAAGATTTATTCAAGTGTCTTCGGGTTTGTTTACACACCCAAAACACAAGCAATACTCAGAGTGTTCCAAAGAAGAAGAAAAAAGCTGAGCGTTCTTATGGCAAAAAGTACAATTTAAAAAAATCCTCACCCTAGGATTTGTTTGTTGATTTTGAAGAGAAAGGGTGGGGGGGGGGAGAGAGAGAGAGAGAGAGAGAGAGAGAGAGAGAGAGAGAGAGGGAGGGAGGGAGGGAGGGAGAGAGAGAGAGAGAGAGAACGCCTGTGCAAGGGAGAGAAACATCAGTGTGAGAGAGAAACATTGATTAGCTGCCTCCCCTAGGCACCCTGACCAGGTATGGAGCCCACAACCCAGACGTGTGCCCTGACCAGAACCAAACCTGCAGCCTTTTGGGGTCCAGGGCGACGTTTCAACCTACTCTGCAACCTGGCCAGGGCAAAAGTACTTAAACAAACTTTAAAAACAATGACAGCTGACACACAGTATTAGTTTCAAGCGTGTAACATAGTGACCGACTTCTCTCTAACTTAGGAAGCACCCCGGCAGGCTAGCGCCCATCTGATGCCACGCACAGTCTTTACAATATTGTTGGCAACAGCCTCTGTGCTGCACTTCACATCTCTGTGACTCGTTCTGTAACCAGTGATTTGTACTTAATCCCTTCACCAGCTTCCCCCTGAGCCCTGGCAACCATCAGTCAGTTCTCTGTATCTACGAGTGTGTTTCTGTTTGGTTTGGTTTGTTTTTTAGACTTCACATGTAAGTGAAATCACACAGCATTTGTTTTTTCTGTCTGACTTATTTTACGTAGTTAGCATCATACCCTCTAGGTTCTGATTTTGCTTATGCTACTCGATTGGCTCTCTTTCAAATTTCTATTACTCCCAGGTACGAAAATTGGTAAATATTCAGTCTACATCCTACCTCCTCCTCCAGGGAGTCTTCTCAGATCACATTGCTATAACCCATCATAACAGCTCATTTTCTGACCCATTGTGTATATTCCATCTACTTAGTGCTTCCAAGAAACAGAGCCTTATCCCTTTGTTTTTTCTGGTTTAGGAGACAGTTGACTGTAATGCAAGGTTTATTTTGGGGCTCCTGATTTTGTTCTATGGGCCTATGTGTCTATTCTTATGCCAGTATAATATTAAATACTATAGCTTTTAATATAGTTTGAAATCAGGACCTCTGATGCTGCCAGCTTTGTTCTTTCTTAGGATTGTTTTGGCTATTTGACGTTTTTGAGTTTCCATATGAATTTTAGGACTTTTTTATTATTTCTGTGAAAAATTCCATTATAACTTTGAAGGATTTTCACTGATTCCATAGATGGCCTCGAATAATATGGAAATTTTAACATTAATTTTTCCTATCCATAAACATGGGATACCTTTCCATTTTTTTTTTAAATTCCTTTCATCAAAGTCTTATAGTTTTCAGTGTACAGACCTTTCACCTTCTTGGTTAAATTTATTCCTAAATATTTTATTGTTTGGATGCTATTGTGAAAAGGTTTGTTTTCTTCATTTTACTTCAGATATTTAGTTATTATTATATAGAAATACTACTGATTTCTGTATATTGATTTTTGCATCTTGAAATTTTACTGAATTTGTTGATTATTTCTAACAATTTTTGGTGGGGTCTTTAGGATTTTCCCTGTAGAAGATTACATTGTCTGCGAACAGAGAAAATCTTACTCCTTCCTTTCTGATTTGAGTGCTATTTGCTTACTTTTCTAGGCTAATTTCTCTGCCTAGGACTTCCAGTTCTATGCTGAAGAGGAGAGGGGAGAGTGGGTGCCTCAATCTTGTTCCTACTCTGAGAGAAACTCCTTTCAATATTTGAGTTGCTATCAGCTGTTTTTGGTATGTGTGTTTCCAATTTCATATGAAGATTTTGTTCGTTTCTCTTTTAATTGCTCTTTTGGCCCATGGACTGTTCAGAATGTGTTTAATTTCTGTACTTGTGTTTTTCAGGCTTCTTCCTGTCATTGATTTATAGTTTCATACCATTGCAGTTGGCAATGATACTTGACATGATTTTGATTTTGAATTTGCTTGTTTTGTTAAAAATGACTTGTTTTGTTATATTACATAACCTGTCCTGGAGAACGTTCTGTGTGTGATTGAGAAGCGTGTTTATTCTGCTTTTGGATAGAATGTGCTGTATATATCTATAAGGTATATTTGCCCTGATGTTTTCTTATTCATTTTCTGTCTGAATGATCTATGCACCGTTCAAAGTGGGTACTGAAGTCGCTTCCGATTGCCTTGCTGTCTATTTCTCTCTTTAGATCTGTTAGTATTTGCTTAATATACGACACTTAGGTGCTCCAATATTGGGTATGTATATGTTTATACTTGTTATATCCTCTTGATAAATTGACCCATTTAACATTATATAATGACCTTCTTTATCTCTTACAGTTTTTGGCGTGAAGTCTATTTGTCTGATACAAATATAACTACCATTGCTCCCTTTCGGTTTTCACTTGCGTGGAGTATCTTTTCCATCTTATTCCCTTTGAGTTTATATGTATCCTTAACCCTCAGATGAGTCTCTTGTAGATAGAGTAGAGTTGAGTCTTGTTTTTCTAACTCATTCACCCACTCTATGCCTTTTGATTGGAGAATTTAATCCATTTACATTTAGAGTAATGATGGGCAGGTAAGAACTTAATAATGCCATCTGACTAACTATTTTCTGGTTGCATTGTAGTTCCCTTGTTTCTTCCTTCCTTGCTTGCTGCCTTCCTTTGTAAATCCATGCTTTCTTATAGTGGTATGTTTTGATTCCCTTCTCTGTGGCTTTTTTGTATCTATTGTAAGTTTTTGCTTTGTGATTAGTTACCACGAGGTTGACATAAAACATCTTATAGATACAATAGTCTATTTTATGCTGACAACAACTTCAATTGCACGCAAAAACTCTACCATTTTACTCCCTTTTCTGTTTTTGATGTTACAATTAACCTCTTCTTTGTATTGTGTAATTATTAATAAATTATTGTATCTATAATTATGTATTTACTTTAAAAATTTTGTATTTATTGCTTTGAGAGAGAGAGAGATTTCTTGTTCCACTTACTTATGCATCCATTGGTTGATTCTTGTGTGTGTCCTGACTAGGTACTAAAACCACAGCCTTGGCCTATGGGGACAATGCCCTAGCAGACTGAGCTCCCTGGCCAGGAAGCTATATTTATTTTTAACATTGTTGTCTTTTAACCTTTGTCCTAGAGTTAAGTAGTTAATATACTGTCATATTACAGTGCTAGAATATTCTAAATTTGACTATATACTTAGCTTTACCAGTGTGTTGCAATTTTCATATGCATGTAACATATAAGTGTCCTCATTATTGCAGCCCGGAGAACTCCTTTCAGGGTTTCTTGTAAAACAGGTCCAGTGGGGACAAATTCCCTCAGGTTTTGTTGGTTTAGGAAAATCTCTCCATTTCTGCAGGACAAATTTGTCAGACAGTGTTTTGGGTTGACCTTCTTTTTTCCCAGCACTTCAACAGTATCAGTCCACTCTTTCCTGACTTAAGGTTTCTCCTGAAAAACTTGCTGATGGCCTTTTAGGGGTTTCTCTGTAAGTTACAAGCTCCTTTTCTCTTCTTCCTCCTAAAAATAACTTTTGGCTTTTCTCTTTGACAGTTTATTACACCGTATCTTGGTGATCTCTGGGGACCCATGCTTCATAAACTTGGATGCCCAAATGCCTCCCCGGATCTGGAACGTTCTCAGCCATTATTTCTTTACATAAGTTCTCTCCTGCTTCTCTTCTGCCTTTCCCTAGGACTCTAATAATTTTCAGACTGTTTCTCTTGGCTCTATACCGCAGATTACATAAGATTCTATCACTTTTTCATTCTCTTTTTGGCTCTTCTCTGTGTAGATCATTTCAAAGGCCCTGAACTCTAATTTAAATTTTTACTCCTTAATCCATTCTGCTGTTGATAACCTCTACTGTATTTTTTATTTTATTCTTTGTATCTTCAGCTCTGTAATTCCTTTCTTTCTTTTTTTTGTTATTTCTATCTGTTAAACTTCTAATTTTGTTCATGTGCTGTTTTCCTTATTTTGTTCAACTGTCTTTCCCTGCTGTCTCGTAGTTCATTGAGTGCCTTTAAAATGGCTATTTTGTGCCCTGGCAGAGTAGTTCAGTTCATTAGAGCATCACCTGGGTACATCAAGGTTAGCGGTTCGATCCCCAGTCAAGGCACATACAAAAGGAAACAAGTGAATGCATGAATAAGTAGAACAACAGATTGATGTTTTTGTCTCTCTCTCAAGTCAATAAAATTGCTACTTTGAATTCTTTTTCAGGTGTATTGTTGATTTCCTTCTTTTGGGGTCAGTCACTGGAAGATTATTGTGATCCTTTGGTGGTGTATCTTCTTGATTTTGTGTGTGTGTGTTCCTGAAGTCTTGCATTGTTAAAGTAAAAGTTACCTGCTCCAGTTTTTACTGACTGATTTCAGGAAAGAAATACCTCCCATCAGCCCTGCTAAGGATTTTGAGGCCTTTTCTCCGAATTTCTACGGGTATGCCTCCTCTGAGCTTCTTGCTCCCTCTTGTGGCAGATTTCTTCAGTTTGCAGGCCTCCTCTCTGCCCTGCCGCGCACTGGGCCAGTGCTGACAGCCTCTCTTCTGCTTTCCAAGGGCAGAGCTAAAGGGCAAGCTGGGTCTCTCCCTGGCCCACAGAGTCAGGCTGGCGTTCTGTGCACACACGGGATGGCTACCAAAGCCTGCTCTCACCGCTGTGGACAGCACTTGCAGGGGACCGGCCACCAGGTGCGTGTGCCTGTGGGCTGGTCAGGGGCATCTGCAGGGGAGACCTGCATCACCAGCAGGCTGCAGGTGGGTTACTGGATGGAGTTCACAATGCCCTTAATAACATCTGTATCGCTCTAATACCTTCCAAAAGTCCTGTCTGCTGCTCTGCCAGCTTTCTTGCTTCCCAGTCATACTGCTCACAGCTCAGTGCCACGGTGGCGCAGGAGAGCAGTAGGTCTCTTCGGCAGCATTCGGCACAGTCGGGGCGGGGAGTTCACACTCTCTCACTCCCCCCACCCCAGGAGAAAAAATGGGTGAAGAAGCTCTGGTTGGGTGCTGAGCTGTGCCTCTTTGGAGGAGGGAAGGTCAGGGGAACGCCAAACTGTCCCTTTTAGTCTCTCCAGTGTGTCTAGCCTTGTTTGCTTTTGCTGCAATGGCGTGCTGGGACTTCCGCGCTGCAAACCTGCACTTGTGCAAAGGCTCCCTCAGCTGGGAATGGCGGCCCGAGTCAGCGTTCCCCAGCGGCTCCCGGACCGCGGCCAAGAGCGACTCGTGCCGATCTACGTGCCGCGGCAAATTCTCCAGCAAGGACTGAGATCCGTGTGCCTTCTCTCTGATGAATGAGTAGGCTGGGCTCCTTCCAGCCCCCTTGCATGGCCTGCTAGATCTCACAGCTCCCAAAAAGGCCCCGTTGTCCACGGATGGATGCAAAGCGGTGGCTGAGGAAGAGAAGTGAATTCACTCTTCCTTCCCTGACTGTTTTGTGATAAGTAGTTTCGAACGTACCATTTCATTTCTTTTTCCCTTTATCATACGTGTTTAAGTTATTTTCTTAGGGGCTGCTCCGAGGATTATCATTATCATTGTAATTGACCACAACCTCGTTCGGGTTTATACAACTTCGATTTCAACAGTTTATGAAAACTGTAATCCAGCAGAGCTCCCCGACCTCCTCACGTTAAAGCTGTTCCGGTCGCAAAATGCATGGCCTCCCTGCCACGTAGAGTTATAATTATGGCTTTATGCACATGTCTTTTAAATTAGATGCAAGAAAAATAGTTTAAGCAGAACATACACTTATCCTGTCTTTTATGTGTATGTGGGCAGTTACTTTTGCTGTTATTTCTTTGAGTTACTATCTGGTGCTCTTTTCTTTTACCTGAAAGACCCCCTCCCCCTCAGGATTTTTTTGAGGCTAAGAATGTCTTCTTTCTGAAGGGTAATTTTGTCTGAAATAAATGTGTGGGTTGACTTTTTTTTGTTTCAGCACTTTGAATATGCCATGTCATCACTTCCTGCGGGCGGGGGGACCTCCATAGTTTCTGATGAGAATTAGCCGCTCATCTTACTGAGGACCCCAGTATGTGATGAGTATTTTCTCCCTTGCTGCTTTCAGTACCTTCTCTTTCTTCTTGGTTTTTGACTGTTGGATTATTACATATCTTGACGTGGATCTTTTTGAGTTTGTCCTACTTTGAGTTTGTTGATCTGAGATGTGTAAGGCAATGTTTTTCATCAAATTTGGGGAGTAGACGGTCATTATTTCTTCAAATATTATTTCCTCTGTTTTCTTTTTTATCTTCTTGGGGGACATTCCTTAGGTGTTCACTGGTGCACTTGATGGTGTTGATAGGTCTCTGTGACTGTATTCATTTTTTTATTCTGCCCTCAGATTAAATAATCCATTTTTCTTGTTGTTAACATCTTACATAGCCGTAGTACATTTCTTAAAATCGGGGAGCCCACATAGGTACATTACTACTAGCTAAACTCCAGTCTTCATATATTTCATCAGAATTTTCACTAATGTCCTTTCTCTCTCCCAAGATTCAATCCAGGATACTGCATTGCATTTAGCAGGGCTTATTTTGAGTTTGAGGGGACTCGAGTTAAGATACTATTCCAGCCCTGGCTGCTGTGGCTCAGTGGATTGAGTGCCAGCCTGTGAATCACAGGGTGGCTGGTTCAGTTCCCAGTGAGGGCACATGTTTGGGCTGTGGCCAGGCCCCTGGTCGGGGGCGTGCAAAAGGCAACCAGTCGATGTATGTTTCTCACATCGATGTTTCTCTCTTTCTCTCTCCCTTCCCCTCTCTCTAAAAATAAATAAATAAAATTTTAAAATCAATAAAACAGGAAGTAGTAGTTAAAAAAAAAAAGCTACTATTCAAGTTCCAACTATGTTGTCTGGTAAGAGCTGCCCAGAGAGATATCTTGGGGAGGGTTACGCACCTCCTCTGGGTCTGGGTTTATGGTGTCTTGATTGACATGCGACATCTGCCATGAGCACAGACTTAGGAAGTGGCCCCATCTACATCCTGTATTTGCCTCAGAGGGATCTTGGCCCTGTGTCCCAATGAAGACAGTTTCCGTGTGACATTAACGTTCTAGCTTTGGCCAACTGGATGTGAGCAGAAGTTACCTATGCCATCTCCAAGCAGAATTTATTTTCTCTCTCTTGGTTCCACTATGGCTTTTTCCCTCTTTACCATGAGGATGGCCTGACCCAGATGAGACTTCCCCTTCAGCCTGGATCACGTGCTGACGAAGATATATGCAGCAGAGACACAATAACCTTTACAAGACATAAAGAAAATAGGGTGCTGCCCTGGCTGGTGTGGCTCAGTGGATCGAGTGCTGGCCTGTGAACTGAAGGGTCGCCAGTTTGGCTCCGGGTCAGGTCACATGCCTGGGTTGTGGGCCAGGTCCCCAGTAGGGGACGTGCAAGAGGCAACGGATTGATGTGTCTCTCACACATCGATGCTTCTCTCCCCTCTCTCTCTTCCCCTCTCTCTAAAAACAAATAAATGAAATCTTAAAAAAAAAGAAAGAAAGTAGGACATTAACATTGGAGGAAGATGAACAAGGGGTAAGGGAAACCCTCTGTATTATTTTTGTAACTTTTCTGTAAGTCTAAAATTTGCTGAGAATAAAAACTGGGATCCACAGCATACCAAAACTTATAAGATGCAGAGAAAACAATACTAAGAGAGAAGTTATAACTGTGATTACATTAATAAAGAAAATTATTCCAAATCATCAATCTAACTTTACACCTCAAGGAACTAGAAAAAGAACAAACAACCCAGAGCTGGCAGAAAGATGATGATAATAAAGATTAGAGGCAAATGAAGCAGAGATCTGAGAAACAATAGGGGAAAATCAATAAAACTAAGATTTTTTTAAAAAGATTAACAAAAATGACAAACTTGTAGTAGAATAATTAAGAAAAAGAGAGAAGACTCAAATTACTAAAATCAGAAATAAAAGGAGGAACATTACAATGGTTACCACAGAAATAAAAAAGAAATTATAAAAGATCACTATGGACAATGTTATGCCAACAAACTAGATATCCTGGAAGAAATGGATACACCTCCAAACACAAGATCATGAGAAATAAAAATCTGCACAGATGATGACTATTAAGGAGATTGTATCAGTAATCAAAAACCTCCCAACAAAAAAAAGATCTACATCAGATGACTTCACTAGAGAATTCTACTGAACATTTAAGGAAGATTTAACACCAATCTTCCTTAACATTTTCCAAGAACTTAAAGGTGGGAAAACACTTCCAAATGCATTTCATGAGGCTGGCATTACTCTGATACCAAAGCTAGACAAAGACATTGTAAGACAAGGAAACTACAGACCAACACCCCTGATGCATATTGATGTAAAAATCCTCAACACAACACTAGCGGCTGAATTAACCAGCACATTAAGAGGATTACACAGTGCAACCAAGTGGGATTTATTCCTGGAATGGAAGGGTGGTTCCACATAGAAAAATCAGTCAATGTAATACAGTACATGAGCGGAACAAAGAAATAAAAACGCACATGATCATCTCAAATGACACAGAAAAAAAATCTGACAAAATTTAACACCGTTTCAGGACAAGACACGTAAGCTAGGAAGAGTTTGGAAACAGAAGGAAACTACCTCCATGTTGTCAAGGACACATATGAAAAGCCCACAGCTAACATCACACTTAATAAAAAAATGAGAGGCATTTTCTCTAAGGTTAGGAACAAAACGGGATGCCCACTGCGACCTCTTCCATCCAGCACAGCACCAGGGGTGCCGTCTGGGGCGGTCGCACAAGAAAAAGAAGGAGAAGACCTCTAAATTGGAAAGGAGAGAGTACCATTACCTCTGTTTGCAGGATGTGTGTATATATGTAGAAACCTCTAGAGATTAAAACATCTGTTAGCAATAATAAAAGAATTCAGCAATGTAGCATATTAAAATCAACACAAAAGCAAGTTGCAGTTCTTTGCACAAACAATAACAAAATCTGAAAAGAAAATTGAGAAAGCAATTTTCCATTTCACACAGTGTCAAAAAGAACACTTAGGAACTGAATAATAAGTTGAAAGACTTGTTCAACGAAAACTACAAAGCATTGTTGAAAGGAATTAATAAGTGAAAAGACATTTCGTGTGCACGGGCTGGAAGATTTGATATTGTTATGATGTCACTAACCACTCAAAGCCGCCTTGCAGATTCACTGCAGTCCCTGGTAAAATCTCAACGGCATCTCTGACAAAAAAAAAGTGTGTGTATATATATTTTGTATATTATATATAAAAATATGTATATATATTTATATGCATATATATATGTCCTAAAATTCATATGGAATATAAAGGGACTCCAAAAACTCTTTAAAAAAAAGAACAGATTTTAAAATTTCACACTTCCTGATTTCAAAACTATTAGAAATAGTTTTCTAATAACTATTAATAATAACTAATAATCAAAATAGTGTGATACTAAAATAAAGACAGATGCAGATGAATAGAATAGAATAGCCCAGAAATAAACCCTCACGTACATGGTCAAATGGTCTTAACAAGGGTGCCAAGACCACTCAATTGGGAAAGGACAGTCTTTTCAACAAGTGGTGATGGGAAAATTGGATGTCCACATGCAAAAGAATAATTTGGACAGTTATCTTACACCATATATAAAAATTAACTCAAAATGAACCAGAGACCTAAATATGAGACCTAAAGCTGTTAACTTATTAGAAGAAAACATAGGGGGAAATCTTTATGACACTGGATTTAGCAACGATTTCTTGCATGTGACACCAAAAACACAGGAAATAAAGCAAAAATAGACAAATGGAACCCCATCAAACTTAAAAGCCTCTGTGCATTGAGTTATATAACCAAGAGAGTGAAAAAGCAACCTACTGAATGGGAGAAGACATTTACAAAGCAATGGGTTAACTTCCAGTGTATATAAAAAATTCCTGCAACTCAAAAACAACAAAATAACCCAATTTTAAAGATGGGCAAAGGCCTCGAACAGACATTTCCCCAATGGCTAACGGTATATGGGAAGATGCTCAATGTCACTAATCATTAAAGAAAAGCAAATCACATTAAGATGAACTATCACTTCATACCTGTTAGGATGGCTGTTATTTTTCAAAAAGTCTTGGCGAAAATGTGGGGAAGATGAAACCCACGTGCACCGCTGGTGGAGCGTAAGATGGAGCAGCCACTGTGGGAAACAGTGCGACAGGTCCTCAAAAGAGTAAAGAGAAGATTACCATACGGTCCAGCGCTCCCACTTCTGTGGATGAGCCCAAAAGAACTGAACGTAGGATCTTGAAAATACATTTGCACAACTGTGTTCATTGCAGCATTATTCACAATAGCCCAAAGGTAGGTGCCACCTAATGTGCACTGACGAACAAATGGGTGAGCCAAATGGGCACATGGACAATGGGATACTATTTATCCTTAAAAAGAAAGGAAATTTTGTCACATGCTA
Source organism: Pteronotus mesoamericanus (assembly GCF_021234165.1). Taxonomy (NCBI): domain Eukaryota; kingdom Metazoa; phylum Chordata; class Mammalia; order Chiroptera; family Mormoopidae; genus Pteronotus; species Pteronotus mesoamericanus. The sequence goes on along the minus strand of NW_026555315.1, from coordinate 5,112,619 downwards.
GAGCATGGAGAAATCTTGAGGACATTATGCTAAGGAAAATAAGGCGGTAACACCACGACAACAAAAAGAAATGCCCTGTGATTCAACTTGTGTGAGGGACCTGAGGCCGTCAGATTCATAGAAATGGGGAGCAGGGTGGTGACCGCCGGGAGCTTGAGGAGGGGGTAGTGGGGAGCTGTGGTTTAATGGATAGAGAGGTTTAGGTTTGCAAGATGGAAAGTTCTGGAGCTCCATTGTACAACAATGTTAATACGCTTAACACTACTGAACTGGACATTGAAACATGGTAAATATGGCCAATTTTCCGCTGTTCTTTGCTAACCACAGATTTTAAAACTTAAGTTTTTAAAAATGAGATTATGAGGCCCCGGAGAAGTAAATTTTATGCTTCCACTGCTCAAAAGTGAACGATTTGCCCCTGAACCCCCCCGCACACTGGGTGGAATAGTACCAGCAGAGTTACGGTGACTGCTCCCTCTGGGACACCAGCAGAGCCGGGTGACAGCCGGCCCCGAGGCGCGGCTGGGCGGGCCTCGGGGCGTCCGGGTCCCGGGGCGGGGGCTCCGGATCTGCCTTCGGCCCCGCTCTTCTCGTCCTCCTCCTCTCACTCACTCTGGGAGAGGAACTCAGGGGACATGCCCTCCTTTGGTGGCTGCCACTGCTTGTCTCTAGCTCATGGGAGATTCAAAAGTTGTTCTCCAGGTAGGACAATTAAAGCCTTTTTCAGTCTTGGCTTCTGACTCCCTCGGCCACACAGTTCCCTGCGCAACCGCCCACGGGGGCTCTTCTGAAATAGGGAAGCCCCTCCTGCGGGCGGCTCTTCCCCGCCCCGGGCTCGCTTTCAGCCTGGCTCTCCCTGGCTCCGGTGGGAACGCCGCACCCTGACCTGCCATCCTCCCGAAGCTGCCCTACCCAGCTCAAAGGCTTTACGCATGCTTTGTTGTTTAAAACCTTTTTAAAATGGCACCTCTCTGCCTGGGGTGATGAAACAGTTGGATTTTTGAACTCTACAAGGTCTTAAATTTCTGGCCTTCAGAGTCCCTTGCCCTCCTGCTTGGAAACTGATCCTGTCTAGGTCGGAACAAAGGACACTAAGAAAGTCCAAGGCTGGCACCTCCGGCGCCTTGGCCTTGGGGGACCTGAGGAATACAGGACCCCATGCCTGATACAGGAGGTACCCGAACCTCCTGAGGGTCTCATAAAGTGGACCACTGGGAAGAGGGGCCTTCCTCCATTTCAATATCCTAAGTCAGAACCCTTGGGGAGGTGCTGACGTTTTTAAAGGAACTCAGGGGGACGTTGATGCGTAGGAAACTTAGGAACGACTTGCTGCACAAAATAAGTCCACAACCTATGAGCCCACTGATGGAAGGTGATTTTGCAGTTATCTCAGAATTTACACACCAAACCAGGTCCAGATCTCAAGGGCCAGGCCACAGTGCCCAGCTCCCTGTTGTAAACTGGCACCTGGTCCCTAACCGAGGTAGCCTGAATAACGCCCGCTTCCCGAGGATGCCCGCGTCCTGACCCAGTCCCTGGACATGGCGATATGGTACCGGACACGGCAAAAGGAACTTTGCAGATGTCATTAATTTAAGGATATTGAGATGGCAAGATTACCTTGGATTATCCAGACAGGCCCAGTATAATCACAGATGTTCTTATAAGATGGAGGAAGGAGGACAAGAATCAGAGACGAGATGTGATGTCTGAAGAAGAGGAGGAGGAAGGGGAGAAGGAGGAGAGAGAAAGAGAGAGGGGGGCAGAGAGAGAGAGAGAATATTTAAAGAGGCTTTGAAGATGCAGGAAGAAGCCCATGAGCCAAGGGATGCAGGAAGCTCTTACAAACTGAAAAAGGCAAGGAAATGAATTCTGCCTCAGAGCCTCCAGAAAGACTCCTGACCTCCAGAGCTTAAGATAATATATTTGTGTTGTTCTAAATCATTAATTTTGTAATAATTTGTCACAATAACAATAAGAAACTAACAGCATTTTGCCTCTGGAAGGAGGGTGCTGCTGTAATGGGAAAAAAAAATGTAGCAGTAGCTTTGGAGTTTGACAATGAACAGAGGCTGGAAAAAAATTTTAGGCTGTTAGGAAAAACCCAGGTTTCCTGGAATAGACTGTTGGCAGTGACAGGAAATGAATATGTTGCACTTGACATTCTGGCCTCCAACAGCACCTGTTGCCAATGTTTTGTGCTCACATTTCTTCATGCAAGGAGCAAAGACTCCCGCACTTGGCTAGTTTCCGAAGTTCCTGAAAATCTGCAGATGGGGCTTGGAAAGGGACTGTGAGCGGGTTATTGGGGGGTCTGAGCACACGGAGCGCCCCTCTCGCGGCCCCCTGCCTCGTCCAGACCCCACACCGCCACCCGCCCGCATTTCAGGGCCTGATGCTCGGTAAACTCCAGGACGCTGTCCCATCCGTTTGCTTTGGCCCCCTGGCGTCTGTCCCCTGCCGTCAGAGGCTCCCTCCTGATCGCGGGTGCAGGCCGCAGCCCATAGGAGAGGGAGAGACCGGGAGGGCTGCAGGGCCCCACATGAGGGGCCCTGAGTTCCATAAACAGCTGCCAAGAGATCGCCTGCTGACTGACGGGCCAGGGCAGTTTGGAAAGTGCTAACTTGAAGCTTCGATGGAATCCCTCAGAGGACGCCGAATCCCCTCTCCTCCTCTCCTGCTCCAGCGAGTAGAAATTAAAGTTTCCCAAGAGCCACCTTCTCGGATCTGAACACCTAGGCACCACGGGGCTCCTATTCGTAACACGTTATCATCCCTATTCTATGTATGGAGACTCCGAATCCCCAATCTGCCTCGCGCAGTCGAGCGGGTCGGTGCCAGTTCTGCAGCTGGAGCCCAGTCTGGCAGCCCGGGTTCTTCTCCCCGCACCTCGCGCTCCAGGAGGCCCGGCCCAGCCCGGCCAACTCAGCAGCCATCTCCCCATCGGGCGGCGAAGGTCACTGCCATGCAAAGTGTTTTCAGTAAGGCAAGCAGCATCCTTTTCTAGGAAGAGGGACCACCTGTGCCTGCATGGGCCAGACGCCTCACACGTAGGTGCCGCGCACAGAAGTGCAGACGTCAGGTGACGTTTGGGATAAAAAGGCTCTGGGCGCGGCCCTCTGAGCATCGCAGCGATGCCCTGGCTTCCGGCTGAACCAGGCCACCTGGAGGACAGCCTGCCGAGTGGTCCTCGCCCTCCCAGTGCCTGTTCCTGAGCTGGAGACACGGGTGGCTTCCCTCGGGACAGCAGCGGCCAGCATCCGGGGGGCAGGAGCCCAAAGCCCACCCTGGGAGGGGCCGAGCCGTCTCCGGGGGGCAGAGCTCCTGTGTCGCCCTCCCTCTGCTTTTCTAGTTGCTCCTGGATCAGACCGGTGGACGCACTGACGAGTTGACCAGAGAGACACCAGGAAGAACACGGCTGCGCACGACTACCCACGACCCGTCCCGTTGTCCTCCCCACCCGGCTCCCCAGGCACCGGCTTTTGCCTGGAGCACAGCTCCAGGCACCTCTGGCCCCAAGGGGATGATGTTGCAGCTGTCAGGTCACCCGCCAAAAACACGGGTTTCGTCCTGACCCAGCTCCGGCCTCGCCTGGGCCGTCTCCTGGTCTCCGCTCTGTCGTCGGCCGCTGGAAGCCCCGTCCCTCTGCTGGGCGCCCTCTCCCTCGGGCACGGCCCCACGGCCAGGCGGCTGGAGACGCGGTCACTCCCTCCTGGGCGAGGTTCTAGAGACACAGTGGGAGTTCCTGTCGACCCAGCTGTGTCTTGGGTGCAAGTGTCGAGAGGTGTCGCTGGCCCTGAAGCTGGTGGTCAAGGGCCAGGAGGGGGAGGGGACCCTGGGCAGGGGTATGGATGCCTCCTGAGGCTGGCCCAAGCGAGGGGACCAGCTTGTTCACCAGGGGGCGAGATGGGGAGTTGGCTCTTTCAGGAGTCTTCCTATGGAACAGAAATTGGGGTCCCACTGCCTGCCACCTCCCTCTGGGCAAAATTCCAGAGGCAGAGGTTTGGTGATCAAGGAAAGGAGTCTTTATCTTTATTCAAAAGCTTCACAGTTTTGGAATAGCAGCTTTCTACCTGCTTAGTCACTTAAGCCTGTCAATTAAGGCTAAACCCTTTAATTCTTTAGTTAGAGCCTTAATCACTTAAGCCTGTCAGTTAAAGCTAAACCCTTTAACTCTTTAGTTAGAGCTTTAATCACTTACACCTGCCAATTAAGGCGAAACCCTTTAACTCTTTCATTAGAGCTTCAACCACTGAAGCCTATCGATTAAGGCTAAACCCCAACACCTGAGTTCTATCAGCCCCTCTCTTAGTTTTAATTATCTTATTTCTAGAGTGTTAGCTTACAAACTAAAACAACAGAAGATACCAAAGCTGCACAATTTTGGAAGAGGGGCACGCTTTCGCCTCAGAGGTCGCCCCTTCTAGAATACCCAGAGAATAATCCTGCCGCCCTCCGCCAGGCCAGCCTGACCCTAGGCCGCGGCCGGAGTTCCCTCCTATCCAAACTACCGCCTGCCGGAAAATGCAGGCAGCTGCTGTGCACACGTCAGCCGTGCCGCTGCCATCTGGTGACAGGCCCTAAATCAGATTCTGGCCGTTACTTTAATCTGTGTGTGGCCGGTCTGATATTTATTTTCTTTACTGTGTCCGCCCACGCCTCTTGCACACACCATGTACTTGTCTCCTTCACAGTGTTGGTAAGCCCACAAGCTAACCACAGCCAAGATGAGTCAAAAGACAAACATCGCTGGAGGGCTTTGAACAAGAGGAAAGACCCAATGAGGAGGCAGCCAAAGACTCCAAAACTGCCAACAAAAAGACAGCTGCATTTAAAAGGAAATGCCACTAGGTCTTACTTAAACTATAGGCTCATTGCAAGAGGTGACTCACACTTTCTAAATGTGCTTTGTATAATATGTGGCAACTGGCTCTCTACCCAAGGAAGCCACGAGGCCTTCCAAGCTGCTTCGCCACATGGAGACCAAGTACATTGCATTGAAAGGCAAGCCTTTGGAATTAAAACAAAAACAAAAACAAAAGCAAAACCATGAACGTAAAGAACAGAAGCAATTATTGAAGGCTACCACTTCATCAAATGTGTCTGCACTGAGAGCATCATTCTGCACTGAGTGGCTCACCACGTCGCTAAAACTAAGAAGCCCTTTCCTATTGAAGAGTTGATCCTGCCTACTGCTAAGGACACTGGTCATGAACTTTTAGGAGAGGCTGCAGCTCAAAAGGCGGCAGGTGTTCCTCTTTTGGCCAGCGCCGTGACTAGACGAATTGATGAAATAGCAGCAGAATTGAGGCACGACTGTTAGAGTGAGTCACCATGGAACGCCCTCCAGGTTGCCAAGGCTACCTGCCACGTGGACAACAGGGCTTGTTTTTGCCGTGATATATTTTTCAGGAGGATGTGCATGAGGATCCATTATGTGTACTTTTGTTGCCAACCAACACCGCAGCTGCAGAACTGTTCAAGTCTCTGAGTGATTCCATATCAGGAAAACTGGGTCGGTCATTTTGTGTCAATATATGCACGCAGGGACCGAGCAGGTGCCATGACTGGGCGGCATTCTGGCTTCACCGCTTGAGCCAAAGAGGTTGCTTCTGAATGGGAGTCTACGCACTGTGTCATCCATAGAGAAATGCTGGCTGGCCAAAAAATGTCACCCGAACTTCACGTTTTGCAGGGTGTGGTTAAAATTATCAACCACATTAAAGTAATGCCCTTAACGCACGTCTGTTTGCACAACGCTGTGAGGAGGTGGGCGCAGAGCACACGCGTCTTATACACACAAGTGAGGTGGCTTTCTAAAGGCAGGCCGCTACAGGTACATCTAAAGGCCGCGGTTCTTGAGGTACAAGAGCTGCTCCAGAGATTCCTTTTAGGAAAACAGTCACCGCTGGTAGCACATTTCAGTGACACAAAATGCGTTGCAAAACTTGCTTCCTCGTGTGACACAGTCAACCTGCTCAATGAACTCAGTCTGTCACTTCAGGGCGGAATGACAACCGTGTTCAGATCGGCAGATAAAGCGGCTGCACTCAAAGCCACACTGGAATTACGGGGACAACGAGTGAACACCGGGATTCTTGACATGGTCCGAACATGAGCAGAGGTGTTGAAAGAGGCTGAGCCGGGGCCTCCTCCTCCCAGCGGGCGCGTGGCCGCCCATCTCAGCTTGCAGGGGAGGCTGAGCATTACTTCCCAACCACAAAAGACCCCAAACTGGGAAGGAAGAGATCTGGGACCCATTTGTGAATAAGGCAGGTGAGTACTTTGTCCAGGTTAGAAGAGAATCAACTGCTGAGGTCGCAAATGACGGTGGCCTTAAAAGTATGTTTGAGAACAACCTCGGGTCTCCCCCCGTTCGAGGTTAAAGTCAAAGCGGACATCCTGAGATCGCCGCAAAGGCACCGAAAAGCCGCTTCCATCCCAGCTCCTCTCTCTGCGAAGGAGGGCTCCCTGCAGTGACAGCAACCAAGACGAGATTAGGGAGTCGACTGGACACAGCGACACGTTCCGGGTGTCACCGCCTCTCCTCACCCCCACATGGGACCGTCTACTTGCAGGAAAACGAGCTCAGGGCTCCCACTGACTCTGCATTATGGCGAGTTGTAGAATTATTTCATTATCTATTACAATGTAATAATACTAGAAATAAAGCACACAACAAATCAATGCAGTGCACTTGAATCAACCCGAAAACCCCTCCCCCACCCCCACCTTGTTTGCAGATAAACTCTCTTCCACGAAACTGGCCCCTCGTGCCAAAAAAGGTTGGGAACCGGTGAATTCAACAAAAAAGGGTCCGTCCTGGTGGTGGAGGAGCTGGGAGCACAGGAGGCTCTGGAGGCCGCCACTTCAGGGGAGAAGCGAACCAGCGCTGCTTGGCTTCGTGAGAACTGAAGGGGACTTCTTCATAAAGGCTGACAGATTTTTTTTTCATCAAACACTAAATATTTTAAGCAAAACCTCCCTAGTGGGCTTAATTTCCAAGCTTCCGCAAGTACAAAATCCAGACAAGCAACTAACTCAAAATGTATCTTCTGGGCGACTCACTTTTTTTTTCTCTGTCTTGCTCTAGGTCTGGCAGTGAAGGAGCTGAAATGAACCAGATGTTAAAAAATTCCCAGTGTCTGGTCTTTGAAGAGGGGAAGGGACATGTTACTTGGCGACCGCTTCTGCTGGGGATGGGAGGGCCGTCCTGGCTCCAACCTGCTTGCATCCCTGATCGCGGGCTGTGGTCCCAGGGGACCAACACAGCCATCCTTGTTTCAGGCTGAGTTTGAAAATGAACTGATAGAAATAGGCAGAAGAGCCAGCCACGTGTGGACGTAAGGCAGTATGCGCTCAGGAGATTCAAGTCACCTCAGTCAGATGAGCTCCCCGATAATGAAGCTGTCAGAAGCGGGAAGGGATGGGCCTCGGACGTGGCTGCGAGCCAAGCGCCCCTTGGAGCGCGGCGCTGCTCTCCTGCCTGTCCGCCGCGCTGAAGCCGAAGCCGCATTTTATCCTCCGACACTGCGTGTTTCCTAAGTGCCGTTCGTGAGGAAGGAGTCCAGGGACCGGAGGCTGCGCAATGAGACCAGGGCAGGTGGGAGGGCGGCTCAGATGCTGGGCTCCGCGGGAGACTCTGGAGCGGAGAACAGAAGAGGGGGTGTCGGTCAGAGAAGTGGGTCTAGAGTCCCCAGGGAGGGGGCACGTCCTGAGACAGGAAAGGTGGCCTTGCACAGAGACAAGCTTTGAAATCAGCTGACATTTAAGGGGAGGGGCCGGGGTCCTGCCCGAGGTCAGACCCTGGGCCTCCAGGGCGTGGGCGTGGGCGGAGGCCGAGCTCACAGGACGGCGGGTGTGTGGATGCCGAGCTGCGCCAACGCGGCAGGTGGGCCCACGCCCAGCGCCAGTGGCAGTCAGGCCCCAGGCAGGCCTGGCTCCTTGGGATTTAAATCCTGGTTCTGCCCCTGTGTGACCCGCATGGTCTTGACAAATCCTCTCACCTCTGAGCACCGCGTGGACGTAGAATGTTCGTTGAGCCTGAAGTGTTCCAGGCCCACTACGCACTGCGTGGCCTCACTTTCCAGATTGTTAACGGCAAATAACCATGATACTTATTCCCATGGTTGGTTGTAAGAGTTAAATGAGGTAACATCAAAGGTTTAGAAGTGCTCTTGACGCTGGCAAATTTGGAGGTGGAGACGGGGGTCATGTCAGGATCGGCCACAAGGTGGAGACAGACTCCACCAGATGAGCAGCGGGCCGGCCGGGCTGGTGCCGGTTCACAGGCTGAAATGGACTCCCGAGGAGCCAAGCGCGCCTGAGACGAGTAGCCAAGAGCCCGCGACCGCTGATTTTTCTTTAAGAGTCAAACGAGCCTGATATACGGGCCGTGAGGGACGTGGGTTTGTTTCCTTCGGGGGAGGGGCCCACGGGTGCTCAGTGACTTGACAGCCACACATGGGGGGCACCCCCAGTGAGTTGGGGCTTCCCCTTTCCATGTTCAATTCCCGGGAGGGAGGGTGCACTGGTTGGGCTTCCTTTGCCCCAGCCCAGCTCCCAGGAGACATGCCCTCCGCCCCTAGAGAGGCACCCTTTCCTGCCATGGCGCTCAGCCCTGGACTTGTGCCTGGGAGTCACAATCTGCCGTGGTGGCAGAAGCAGGTTCCAGAGACCATGGCTAAGCTGGTCTGTGACAGGGGTCTAAGCCCTCCGGCGGCAGGGCCCCTCCCCACCCGCCGACTGCCTTGCTGAAATCAGCCTGTGAGCCCAGGCAAGGGCAAGCGTGTTCTAGCCACAGCAAGTAAGGCACGCGTGTGGTTTGGGAAGGGCAGGAATGCTGGTCTCTCTTCAACTCCCTGAGGAGTCCTGGGAGGTTCCTGTTCAGCCTCTTTGCCCGGTGCACCTGGCTGGCCCCAGGCCTCCGGCGGAGCAGCTAGAACGCTTCACTGTCCGGCCAGGCGCACGCCAGCCAAGCAGGCTCGGGGTTCCACTGCGCCGGGCAGCGGCAGCCGTGGCTCTGAGAGCCGGCCCCTGCAGGTGCCGCCAGCCCCCCAGCAGGTGCGTGGGCCTCCCCCGCCCCCGCCCACTCCGTCCCCGACCCGGGCCCAGCCCCGCAAAGGTGGCCCTGCTCCACATTCAGGGTCCATCCCGAGGGCGCGACTCCTACACTGACCAGGAGGTAGGCCCTTGCCTGGTCCCTTGTCCTGGCCCTCCTAGAGATCTGACATTCCCCAGGTGTGACTCTCGCCTTCCTAGAGGAATGCCAGGTCCTCGTAACCCACCGGTCCCTTGGGAGGCTTGGCAGGGACAGCAGCTGTCGCCCTCTGTGGCTGTTGACATGGAGGAAGGGGGGCGGTGGATGTGGCACCAGGCTGTGCCTGTCCCGGAGGTCCCTGGGACAGTGCGGGCCGCGGCGGCACGGTCACGCCTGTCATTGCCGCCACGGAGGGCCCCACGAAATTGCTCCAAGTCCGTTTTCCTCTGCAGCCAGCGACAGCAGCTCCACAGACCAGAACCCTTACCAGGACCTATGGGACCGGTGGGTCCTGACTTTTGCCTTCCTTACAGCCTCTTTCTTTCTTAAAAAATAAAGGTGTATCTTTTATTTTTTACAAAGGTATTTATTCTAAAGTAAGGTTTATAGGGGGTACAATTTACAGTGACAGTCACCCTTTTTGGTGCACAGATCTATGAATTTTGACAAACATTCACAGGTGTGTGACCACCACTGCCATCGAGAGAGTGTGTCTGTCACCCCCAGAAGCCCCCTTGCACGCGGGCCCCTGGCAGCCAGCCGCTGACCCACTCTCTGCAGCTTTCCCGTCTCCTGACCTTGGGGTTCGCACTTGCTGATCGCCCTTCAGCCCCCTGCCCACCGTGGTCCCTGATCTCGTGGTTACTGCTGCTCCGCTCAGAACCCCTCTGAGTCACCTCCTTTCCATCATCTTTCAGCTCTCGCCCCATGTCATTCTCCAGGGAACACCCCTGGGCACCCCCGCACCCCATACTCCGTCCCCTCTTTTACACACTAACAGGGACCCTGCGTGGGATCAGAGGCTAACCCCTCACCTGTTAGACTCTAGACCCCACGCAGACAGGAACCTGTGTGTTTTATTCTGTTCTGTGTCCCCAGGACAGAGGCGGTGCTCAGTCAAACTTTCTCGAATGAAGGGAAACCCCTGGGAGAGAACAGCTGTCTCTGGCCTGGGCCACCGCAGTGCACCGGCCTTGGGCGTGCGCAGCCGAGACGGCCCCAAGCTCTGGGAGCTGAGACTCGGACTGACAGGCAGGAGGAGAGGCCAGGACCCGGGCCAGGACCCCCTCTCCTGGCGCCAGGGTCTCTGATGGCATGGGGCTGCTGTGGGCTGTCCACGGGCGCTGGCGGGTGTTTACGGACTCCCACGTCCGCCTGGTCCTGGAGCCAGGAACCTGGGAGTCTCTGCAGGGTCTCCAGTGTCCCTGGTGTCTGCCCCTGTGGCTACCACCCCTTAAACTGGCTGCCAGGGCCCAAGCCCCATCCCCTCCCAACTCCTGAACTGCTCCACTCCCATCTTCCCAGCCCCAGAGGGCCCTTGACCCTGCCCTGGACCGTCTCAGCGTCCCCTCCTGCCTACCCCGTGTTCTCCGGTCACACACTTTACTCCTTCCAGCTGCAGACCGGCAGCGCACTCCTGCCTGGGGCCCCTGTGGGCGCTTGGAGGTCTCAAGGGAAGCGCCCTGGAAGCCTCGGTCGGGTCTGTGGCTGCCCCCAGCCGCATCCTGGGGCTGACCTGCCCTGCCTGTGCGCTCCGCAGTCCTTAGGCTAGGCTGTGGGCTATGGCCAGCCGCTCTGAGGGGCCATCACACCCTTGCGCAAGGGCTTCTCCGCCGGAACAGTGCCAGCACACGGCGGGCGCCCAGCAATCGCACGTTGCTGACCTCGCACGCGCCGTCCCCCGGCTCAGGACAGCTCAAGGGGCTTTTCCCGCGGGAGGCCCGCCCTGCCCCCCCCCTCCGCCTGCCGGGGAGAATCACGCTGCTCTCCGCCGTCTCCAGGGCTTCCCCCGGCGACCACCACTGAACTCTGCCCCTTCCCGCACCCGTCTTTCACTATCACCCTCTGAAAGCCCTAGGAGCGGGCAGCCTGGCCTCTCTCGCGCCAGCACTGCTGGCTGCACTCAGTGACACTTTATATCCTTAATTAGATAATAAGTAATTGATGAGAAGCCCAGGGACTTAGAGATTGCTTTTTAAGAAACAGATTTGGGAACTTTCTGGGGCTGTTTTCACTTCTTCCACCTTTCTGACCCGTAGAGCCAGGACAGATCCCAAACCACAGAAGGGATCTTGGGCGCGACGCCCTGCACTCCGCGGGCGCCCAGGGGGCGGGGTCAAGACGGGAGCGGGCGGGGATCTGGGCGGGGCGAAGTCTGGGGCGGGGTCAGGGCAGGGCGGGGCGGGGCCTGGGCCGCGCGCTTCCTGGGCCGGTGGCCGCGGGGCCGCAGCACCGAGCAGCCTCTCGCGGCCGAGCCATGCCGGCCGCACGCGTGGAGTACATCGCGCCCTGGTGGGTGGTGTGGCTGCACAGCGTCCCGCACCTCGACCTGCGCCTGCACCGGGTGGACAGCACCTTCAGCCCCCGCGATGAGCACTACCAGGAGGTGAGTCCGCGCCGGCCGCCCCAGGCCCGGGCCACCCCTTCCTCCTCCCCAGCCCCCCGCTCTGCACCAGCCTCTCAGACCTCCCCCCGCCATCACAGCCCCTTCTCTTCACCCCTCTGCCCCTTCCCCCCAGGACCCTCGGCCCTGGGCCCTCCCGCCTGGGAAGCTCGTGGGTCCGGAAACCTGGAAGGATGGGAGTTGAGCCGCTGGTGGGCAGGGGCGCGAAGACAGCCTGCCGGGGGTGGGGCTGACCCTCCAAGGGAGGGACTTTGTGTCTGTACCCGGGTGCTTCCTGCACCGGCCCAGGGGCTCCCGGCGTTTTCCTTCTACGGTTTCAAGACTCACGCTCCCTTTCTGGGGCTGGGTGCGGAGAAGTTTGGTCAGAAACTAACGGGAATCTCCCAAGTTCGGCCCCACGGCACCTCCCCCGAAGCCCCCGCCTGCTGCAGGAGTCGTGCCAGCCCCTCTTCCTGGGCCACTCCTGGAAGTCCGCAGGGCAGGGGGAGGTGGCCGAGAGGTGCCTTCCCTCTGGTCCCCTGAGAACCCACAGCCACGTGTGGATGTTTTGGGGGAAGGCGGCCTGTGTCAGCCCCATCTCACCAGCAGCACCCTCCTGTCCTGTCCACACACACACACACACACACACACACACACACGCTCCCCAAACACACCTAGACCCTGAATGGTTGACGTCTTGGCTTCTTGGCCAGCCACTGCCCTCCTTGCTCCTTGCACCACTGCCCTTTCGTCTTTGGTCTTTGCACCCCGCGGCTGGGGGTGGGGTGGGGTGGGGTGCTCTCCCAGGCGTCACGTCCCAGGCAGAGCTGCAGAAAGGTCCAGCCTCCTCAGGTCCGGCCTGTCCTCACAGAGCCAGTTCTCTGCCTGTCAAAGACGGGCTGGGCAGCCAGGGCCGGGGCGCTGGTTTAGAGCCGTGGGCCCTTTTTGGGACTTTGACCCTCCCGCGGCCTCTGCCTGCAGTGTCGGGTTCTCAGGCGCCGTTTCCTTGTGTGGGGCCGTCTGCTTGGGCCAGCGGCGACTGAGCCTGGAGTCAGCTGTTGGCCTCTTCCTGCCAGGCCTTCCCCTGCAGGTCTGGGGAAGGTCCAGGAGCGTGGGCAGTGGGAGCTGCCTGGGAGTCTAACAGTAACCCCTGGTGCCCCCAAGCCCCAGGCGGTTGGTGCCGGCCCTTCCAGAAGGAGGGAGAATCAGGACCTTCCCTGCCTCCACCTGGCAGGTCCAAGGGCTTGCCTGGCCCGCTGCCTCCGGATCCGTGCTTGCCCCTCCCTCTCCCAGAGCCCCATGTGGCCTGGGCAGGTCCCTGTGCCCAGGGAGGCTCTGGGGAATCTTCCCTCCCTCTCCCTACAAAGGCGAGAAGAGAGGCAATAAGATTTCAGGGACAGCTGTGTTGTTGCGTGTGTGTGCGCGCGCGCACGCACGCGTGTCCTAAACCCTGTGTCCCAGGTCCCCGGATCCTGCACCCAGGGTCTCCCATCGTAGTTTTCTCCTCTCCACTGGAGGAAATCCAAACCGCTCACTGGATCAGCCAGCTCACCCCTGAGGCCCCCAGGGACAGCACCTGTCTGGCCGGCAGCGGTGGCCAGCATGGCCTGGGCCTGCTCCATCCCCCTCCGTCCCACAGAGAGGGGGCATCTGAGCTAGAAGGACCCATTCACAGCCCTGCCCCTGTCCTCCCAGGATTTGGAGCCCAGTGCACTGCTGGGTATCAGATGACCAAAAGGCATCCCCTTCCCATGGGCCACTGCTCCTGGGCAGCCGGGCACCCAGCCCCACCCCCCGCGCTCCTTGCCCCACGGCTCCTTGGGCCTCCTGAGGGCGCGGAGTGCGAGGCGAGATCGATGGGCTAGGCCGGGATGGGCAGTCTGGCTCTCGTTGTTATTTAAGACACCTCCTATTTTGATAAGTCCCCCTGCTGTCTGACTGGACGTCCCCTTTCCCCTGAGCGGCAGTCATAGCCAGAGTCCAGCAGCAGGCCAGTTACCGCCGTGGATCTGACCGAGGCAGCCAGGGCCTGGGGCTGGGACTCAGCCACCTGACTGTCTGGGTCGGAATCCCAGTTTTATCACTTACTGTGTGACCGTGGCAGGTGCCTGCACCTCTCTGAACCTGCCTTCCCTCACCTACGAGTATTAAACGAGATGTCCCATGTAACGTGCTTAGTACATAGCACACAGTAGGACCCATAGTAGTGGGACCCAGTGATATGAATCATCATCCGGACTGGCGTCAAGGTTCAGCAACCTGCTCAAGTACATACCCCATAGGGGATACAGAGGCAAGAAATCTGCAGACACTGACCAGGGAAGACTGCAAAAACACTTGCAAAAATGGACAGCGCCAGCTTGCGGCGTGGTGTGTGTGTGCACGCACATGTGCGCACCAGAGACTAAGTGGCAATGGAAACGGCGGCGCGGGCCTGGAGCAGCGCTCAGGGAAGGAGATGAGCTGGGCGGGGATCTGGAAGGCAAAGGGGGGTCATAAAAGAGGCCAGGTGACTAAAGAGCAAGTCGCCTGGTAAATGGACTGTCCCGAGCAAACCCAGCTCCCAAGCTCCTCTGAGGAAGCAGGGGCTCCCGCCCACTTTCTGGGGTCTTGGGAGCAGTGGAAGCCCCCTGGTAGTGTGTCCTTCCACCCCTCCGCCCCAGTGGGCTTGCCCCACGTCCTTGCTCAGGCCCTGGGGAGGTTGCACTGGAGCCAGCAGAGCCAGGTGAGCCGAGCAGGGGGGCGGGGGGAGCCCTGGCCCCACGGGCACCCCCTCCTTCAGGCTGCCCCCTCAGCTGTGTGCCCCGAGGGGAAGCAGCCCTGAACTCCTAGCCTGAGCCTCCTCCCCTTTGACTGGCTAGAAGGAGTGGAGGTGGGGATGACGGGGAACCTGGTAGGTTAGTGGCTGTAAAGCATGTGGCCAGGGCCTGGGGCACCACAAATTGCTACATCCCCTGCTTGGGAAGGAGGAGGCCCCAGCTGTCCAGGTATCTGCTGGGCAGAGGCGGGGACAGCAGAAAGGGCCCCGGCACTGCCTCCAGCTGTGTCTCACAACACAAGCCACTTCGCTTTCCTCCTTCAGTTGCCCACCTTCCCCTGCCCCCTCATGGGGAGGCCAGACACTAGTGAGCTAATGTACTTGAAATGTGCTAATGTCTTAGGGCTCCAAGATGCCGTGCAAGCGTGCACCGTGGCTGCTGTCAACACGCAGGGGCCGCGTGTGAGCTTCCTGCCCGCCCTGCTGCGTCACTGGACTAGCCATTCTTTTGGGACACGCATGAAGGAGCAGTGGTGTTTTTAACTTTTTATATTTAGGCGTGCATTTTCATGTCTTGACTTCAGGTGATTCTGTTTATAGACTCCCTCAGAGAGTGCCAAGTGTGTGTCCCCAAGCCATGGGAGGGGACAGAGTGGGGCCTAGACCCAGAACTACTGGCCCCCCACTCCCCCCTCCCTGCTTTGAGGGCAGACCTCAGAGGAGAGGCCAGGCAGGGAGCCCCCAGAAGGATCTGGGAGGAGCCACGGTCTGCGGGTCTGTGGGTCTGTCGGGATGAGGAAGCCCCATTCATCCAGTCCAAACATTGAGTCATGGTCATCAGCTGGATGATCACGCTGCATCCTCCCCCACCCCCAGCCCTGGGGGAACAGGCTGGTGCTTAACCCTTCCCAATCTAGCCTCCAGCTCCCCTCCCCCCAGCCTGACCCCTAGGCGGGCTCACTCTGCGTCCTGCGTCGGGGAAAGGGGCTCAGGTGGCTGCCCTTCCCCCACTGAGTGCAGAAGCCCCTTGGCACCCAGGTCTAGCCCTCAGAATGCCATTGGTCACTGCTGCCCCAGCTTGGGTCCTGGGTTCCTGCCCTGGGTTTCTCATTACGAAGTGACAAACCAGAGCTAACCAAAGGCCCCCTGACGAGGAGAGAGGCTGGAGACTGAGCCCTACTGCACGAGGTGCTGGGCAACGTGGTCAGTCGTCCTTGCCAGGCACTGTCAGGGCAGGACAGTGTGTGAGCGGGGCTCCCGGCTCCCTCTGGACGAGGGCTGCTCCCTCCTCCCCTTGTGCCTTGCACATGGGGACTTGCAGTGCTAATTAGCATCAGGAACATAATTGCCTATTAGAAGGCCACAGGGGACACCAGAGGTGGCTGCGGGAGATGGCTCTGTGGTTAACTCTCCCCACGCCCTCCCCCGCCTTCCTCCTCTCCCCTCCGCTCCGCACCTCCTTCTCTCCCAGCCCCCTCTGCCCTGCCCCACCCTTGCCCTCCCCGTACCTGGGAGAGTTCCCGAGGTAAACTTAACCACATCCTCGGAGTGTGGGCGTCCGGGCAGGACTGCATTATCTGTGACCCGAGCGAAGCCCACTGCCCCGCCCGGAGAGGCCCTGTCCGCCGCCCACCGCTCCGGGCTCCCAGGAGGTCCGGCGGCCCAAGTACACTGTGAAAATAGGAAACGAGGGAGCCAACGCAGGGACCGAGGGCGCGGGCATGGCCTGTGCTTGGAGAGACTGAAGTGGCACAGCCCCCATGTTGCAGTTCTTGGAGGCTCTCCCTTGTGGGGTGGGACACACGGTAGAGTCGGTGGGTCTTCCTGTTTGGGATGGATTGGGAGGCAAGCTGGAAGTCAAGGGTAGCTGGGAGGAAGCCTGCGTGTTAACCGGTCTCTGATCTGTACAGAAGTTTTGTCTGGCTTCACGTTACTTTTTTTTCCCCTTAGGAATAACTTACAGGAAAGTGAACAGCAGGGGCGGGGGGGGGGTGTGGGGGGGGGGACCCCATGCCAATCTAAGTCTGTTTCTGATCCCCAAGAGGCTCACTCCCTCATGCTCCTCCCCAGTAGTCAGGCCCACCCAAAGGTAGCTACTGTTCAGGCCTCTATTGCTGCAGATGCGTTTCTCTGACTTCACGGTTTACAGAAATTAAAGTGCACTGTCTCTGCTGTTTTGTCTGGTTTGTTTCCTTTCACGTGGCGTCTGAGATTCATCCATATGGTCGTGTGTGGCTGCCGTTTACTGCTCATGGCTGCGTCGTATTCCACGTCAGGACTGTAGCACATGCTCTGTGTCTCTCCTCTCGTTGAGGGCATTCTGGGTGTTCCCCGTGTTTGATGCGACCTTTGTTAAACTTCTGTGGATATTCGTGTCTGTTTCTTGTAGGGGACACGAGCCCCCCTTTCCGTAAGGCAAACATTCAGGAGCGGGGTTATTGGGTAGGCTCTAGGGGATGCACATGGTGCAGTGGTTTGCAAAGTGTTGAGGGGATCCCTGGGTTTTAGCGGCGGGGCCCAAGAGGCCAGCGAAGGGGTGGCCAGGATGAAGCCAGGCACTTCCGCCTGCTCCTCAGTTAGGCGGGCAGCATACCCGTCTCTGCTAAGCCAGCCTGTCTGAAGGAAAGATTAAGCCACGTTCCCCGTCCCTCACCTCCTGCCCAGCTGACCGCAGCTTGTTCGTTGTTCGCTGGTCCTCCCCCAGCCCAGCCCGATTGCCTGGCGCTCTATTCAGAGCAGGAGCTGCAGTCAGGAGGAAGGACGGCAAACACCCACCTTGTCCCAGTTCCTACACCCACTGCCCTGTGGGAGCTCCAGGCCTGAGGACAGGACCCTTCCCAACCCTGCCCCCTCCTACCACCCCGAAGGGACCTGTGCTGACCCCAGGCATCTGCCTCTGCAGTCGCTGCTGTTCCTGGGGCTGGTGGCCGCCGTCTGCCTGGGCCTGAACCTCATCTTACTCACGGCCTATCTGATCTGCGTGTGCTGCTGCAGACAGGACGGCGCAGAGCAAACCAAGCAGCGCAAGTCTTGCTGTGTCACCTGGTCAGCCGTGCTGGCCGGGCTCGTCTGCTGGTGAGTGTCCCCCTGCGCTGGGCCTGACGCATATTGGCTCGTGGTTCTCAGTGTGCAGGAGAGCGAGGCGGGCCCAGTGGGAGGAAAGTGGACCTGGCCACCTGCATCCTGCTGATGGCTCGCCCACGACCGTGAACCTACAATACCTGTGACCGTGGCTCCACCACCAGCGCTCCCCACGAACCCCAAGTGGTTGGTTCGTCAGCTCTCTGGCCATGTTCTCCTGGCTGAGCTCTGGGCACCTCAGTCGGAGAGCCTGTCCCTAGGGTGCGCACTTGCCAGGCAACAGGAATTAGAAGCCCAACGGGGGTGGGGGCTTCTCTAGTGTGGCCACGTGAGAGCCTGTCCAGCCTTGCAGGGCCGGGCTGGCAGCCCCAGAGGTCAACTGATCAGTTTATTGAGTGTCATTGCCAAGCGGCCTCTGCTTTCTGAGTCCCTGTCCCCTCCCAACTGCTGCCTGAGTCTGTGAGGTCAGAGAAAGTCTGACTCCAGCCCAGATCTGCTCCACCTTCTTGCAAGATCAATAGCTGTTGCTGCCATCGGCAGGGCTTCTTTGCTTTGGATGAAGAAGTGTGACTCTCTAACTTCAGGCTAGAGCCCACGCTGTGTGCACACATGCACTGGCCCTGTTGTGACCTGTGGCATTTTTCCTGTTTTCATGTCTACAGTGGTTTCTCTAAGAGCCTCAGGTCTATATCCTAAGACCTGCTGGGGGCAGCCACCCTCAAGGGGTAGAGTCCCTTAGGGCTTAGCACCCCTTTTAGGCAAGAACTCCTAGCGGGAGTGACTCCAGCAGGACAGAGGGCAGATGGGACACCGTGAGCCTGGGAGTGAGGATGCTGGGCTCTGCGTCCTGGGAGGCTCACCTCGCCACTGCAGCTTCCTCCATTAGGGCGTGTTCACCGTCATGTCCTGCCTGCAGTGCCGTGGGGATGATGAAGCACTGAGCACATGGGCAGGACAAAGGGCTGGGTGAGCCAGCCAGGAGGCCACGGCTCCAGTCATAGACTTGAAGGCAAGAGTTCCAGCCCAGATCTGAAGTTGGAAGACAAGCGTGGGTCCCTGCAGAGAGGCGCTCCTTCAAAGTCACCATGGTGGAAAGCCCTTTCCTGGGACTGAGCGTATGCAGGTGGGCAGGGGAGGCGGGACCTGAGGCCGGCAACTGAAGGAAGTGCTGGCACACAGACAGCCCTTTCGTGTGAACTTAGAATTTTTTTTAAAGATTTTATTTATTTATTTTAGAGGAGAAGGAGAGGGAGAGAAACATCAATTGGTTGCCTCTCGCATGCCCCCAAACCAGGGACCTGGCCCCACAACCCAGGCATGTGCTCTGCCTGGGAATTGACCTGGCGACCTTCGGGTTCACAGGCCGGCACTCAACCCACTGGACCACTCCCACCAGGCCCACCAGGCCTGACTCAGATTTTTTAAAACACGACAAAAGACAGAAGAATACTATGGAGAAGTAAAAAATAACTTTGGAGGGTCAATTCCAGTAAATTATCATTACCTGCCATTGAAGGGAAGCTCAAAACAGAAGGATTGCACTTGGCATGACTCATTCTAGAGAACTCAATGTGTTATTGGTGCCGGGCAAGAGGGAGCCAGTGGTGAGAGAGACAGGCACCCTTTCTGCTTCCTCTTAGTTCCCGGTGTCCTGGGAAAGGCACATTCCTGGGCCACTCTGGTACCTGGGCACAGGTTGGGGGCCCCCAGCCTATGCTTTCAATAGGCACTTCAGGCGGTCTGCTCTGGGCTCCTTGGACCCCTTCTCGTGGGACACTGAACTCGGGGTCAAGGGCACCCGGAAGGAGGTAACAGTTTCCCAGGAGACTGCATCCTAGCTCCTGTCCCATTTAAAGAAAACAGGAAAAGCATGCATGTACGCATGTGTGTGTTTGTCTTCCCCCCAGGACTGGTGTTTTAGAAGAAACCTCAGGAGGCTGCTTGATGAATGTGCAGATGACCCCCAGGGGTGCAGGTCGGATAAAATGTGCTATAGATGAGAGGGAAGATTTGAGATGATTTGTTTAGCCTGGAATGTTGGACTAAACCCAACCAGATGAAGTTTCATGGAGACAAAGTGCTCTTCTTGGTTAAAACAAAACAAAAACCAATTCAGCACCCCAGGAGGGAGGAGAGACTGGGCTTCGCCGCAGTTCTAGGAGGGAGTCCAGGGTGTTTGGGGACCACCAGGACAGGGGCAGGGAGAGGGGAGTCCCAGGATATCAGCACCCCCACCCATACCCAGAGCTGGACGGGCCACCTGGGCTTGGGCTCTTCGCTCAGCAGCCATGTTTAAGGGCAACGTTGGCCGGTTAGGGCAGAACCTGGAGAACAGGGGTGATGCAGACAAGGGTCTCCAGGGCCCGTGTCTGACTTGGGAGCAGGAGACAAAGGGTGTCACAGAGACACATTTAGGCATCTGACGGTGTGTCTTGCAGAAGTGGAGACAAAGGGTGTCACAGAGACACATTTAGGCATCTGACGGGGTGTCTTGCAGCCGGGCTGCCCCAGAGGGCACCCGGGAAGCAGCGGGTGGGCTTCAGCTCAGTGTGAGACGGAACTTTCTAAAGCTGGAGGGTTTCATGGGGACGGCTGCCCCACAGGGGCCCTGGGATGGGGGAAGGATGGAGAGGGACTCCCCGACCCCTGGAGGTTTCAAGGGAGACAGGTGTGGTTTCAGGAGGCCTCATTGGTCCCCTGCCCAGTTGTGCCAGTCACCTGGGGAGCTGGCGAAGATCCAGGGTCCTGGGCCAGCAGTCCGCTAGCCTTTGGAGTCATGGGACCAGAGGGCAGGAGTCTCTTCCTGCTGCCTAAAGGAACTGTGCTGCCTAAATGAACTAGTCCACCAGGTCAGGAACAAGCTGGCCCTGACCCCTCACCTCCCACCCCACCTGCCAGAACTTTAGCCATCGTCCCCTGCCCACCGCCCCCCTGCTCAGGAAAGAGTGTTTTAGCTAAAGTGGAAAACCCACCCCGCATGGATATTTGACCACCTCTGTTCATAATCAAAACCTGGAAGCAACCGAGATGTCCTTCAGCAGGCGAATGGATAGGTAAACAATGGTCTGTCCAGACAGTAGTAGAATACTACTCAGCGCTGAAAAGAAATGAGTGTCAAGCCACGCAAAGCCATGGGGGAGACTTAAATAAATGCGTGTTAGTAAGTGAAAGAAGCTGATCTGAAAAGGCGGCATCCTACGTGATTCCTACTATGTGACCTTCTGGAAAAGGCAGAACTATGGAGACAGTGAAAAATCAGTGGTTGCCGGGGCCAGGGAGGAGGGAGGGGTGAGTAGACTGATGGAGAGGATTTTGAGGACCAGGAAAATACTCTGCATGATCCTTAATGGTGGACGCATGTCATTATATATTGCCCAAACCCACAGAATGCACACGAAGTGTGAACCCTAATATGCACTATTAACTTTGGTGATATGACATGTTGATGTAGGTTCATCACTTGTAATAATTGTCCCACTATGGCGGGGGCTGTTAACAACGGGGGAATCTGGGGGTGGGGAGTGGCAGGAGGTATATGGGTCATCGCTGAACTTTCCACTCAATTTTGCTGTGAACCTAAACCTACTCTTAAAAATAGTATATTAAAAAATTCTCTGGTGTCACCTCTACCTTCATTTGGGGTCTTTCCCGTAGTGCTGCGGTAGGCGTTGGTTTCTATGGAAACAGTGAGACCAACGACGGGGTGTACCAGCTGATGTACTCCTTGAACAACGCGAACCACACCTTCTCCGGGATCGACATGCTGGTAAGATCCTGGGCAGCCGGCCGGGCCAGGCGCAGCCCGCGGGGTCAGTGTGGTCAGAACAAGGGCCCCAGTCAGATCCCGGCCAGCTCGGCACCAGGGGGTGCTGGACGCCCTTGGGGGCCGCAGTTGGCCCTGCCAGGAGCAAACCGGCAGCCTCTGCTCCCCGCGTAGCGGGAGGAGGGCATCTGGGGTGTGAGTAGGGACCGAAGGAGAACAGCTGGTGGTCCTGTGGGGGCACGAGGCAGCGGTGGGGTCCGGCCCCATTTGTCTTCGGGAGAGCCGCACACTTCCCCGTCCCGCCTGGGGGACCCTGAGCTTGGAGAATGGGCCCCATGCTATTTCTGTGTCCACAGGAAGTGCTGCGTGTTGACTACTGTGGGGTCCGGGAGGTGTCATGGGGAAAACTCTGCAGAAACAAGCCAATGCCCCTGGGGGTGGGGGGCAGGAGTGAGACCACCTGAAACCCGGTGAGATGTTCCGGGCACCGTGGGTCCAGCTGAAAGCTCAGGGCGAAGGACTGTGCTGGGCTGGCCAGAGGAGATGCCGGACTTTTAGGGGACGAAAGAGCCACTCTGCTGAGCCTTCGGCCCGAATGACGAAGACCAGGAGGGTGGGGGGACCAGGGTCTTCTCAAATGTAGACCAAGTGCGCGTCACCTTCGCTGGAAGCACCAGGGCCCGTGGGCTGATTTTCCGGGCAGCGCCGGTGCCTAGAAGGGGCAGGATCTAGGGAGCTGTCAGGGAGACTGGTCCTTGGACATCATGCCGTTCCCAAACCCCTGCGGCCCGGCAGAGGGTGACCTAAGCAGGTGGCCCACTTGTGTCAGACAGCCTCAACCGTAAAAGGCAGCCCGACCGAAGCATTTGGCACTCACTGGAAGAGGATTCGACCTCGTTGCCTCTCCTCCCTTAAGCTCCTCTAAAGCTTTAATCTCTCAGCCCTTCAGGAGGGGCTCGCCTTAAAGAGACAGCGGAGCTGCCTCTCAGCGCCCAGGATGGCAGGGGCGGCAGCTCCGGCCTCGGAGAGAGCTTTCTGGGTGCCAAGGGACAACTGCCTGGCCAGGGCCCAGTTCTCCCACAGAGCTTGTCCCTCTACACCTTCTGTGCCCGGAGACCTGTCTGTGGGGACGGGGAGCTCCCTGAACACTGAGTCTGGGCAGCTCCGTGGGGCCAGGAGAAGTGGCTGGAACAGGGACGCTGAGGGTGGCCTTGTGGACTGAATGCACCCTGACCAGTGCAAGGAGGCTGGGGGACGGCCGGGCCTGCAGGGAGCTTGCCCTCGGAGCTCCCCCACCCACACCCCTGCCCCAGTAGTGGAGGGGCACCTGGTTACTGCCACGGGATTCTTCCTCCACCCACCAGCATCAGGACCCTGGAGGAGGAACTCAGCCCCGAAAGGAGAATCCCCTGCCCAGGGGAGTCCCAGACCCATGACCTTCACTGGCTGGCTCGTGACCATTGTAAAGAATGGCCTTTTCTCCCCCAGAGGAAGAGGAAGAAAGCCCCAGAGCCATCCCGATGGAGCACTTGGGTGCTTCATGCCCTTATCCTGGGGGAGGAGAGCTGTGCAGGGAGATGAGCCGGGGGAACAGGACCCCCGCGGGGCCCATCCGCCAAGGGAGGGGTGAGTGCTCCTGACCGGGCTTGGGCATTCGCAGCTGCCCCCCACCCCCGTTTCCCTCAGTGCCCTCATGTTCCCAAAGGGAAGGGCTCTGTGTGTGCCTGGGGGGAACCCCTCGTCCTCTCCATTTCTGAAAAGGGAGGGCAGAACCCCAAGTTTTGTGACGGTCCAGCCAGTAGGAGCCCCTCCCATTCTGACAACAGCCGCCTCCTGCCTCCTCTGGCTGAGCCCCAAGGCTCCCGGCCCCTGGGCTCCAGCAGAGAGGCAGGACCTCCGGGGCTGCTCGGGGCCTGGGGCCGGGCACCCAGCGTTCCCGGTCCCGTGGGCTCCGGGGGAGGCAGCAGATCTCTGAGGGCCCCTAGATCCGAGGGGCAAAGGCCACATGTCAGACAAATGACGTTAGTTAAGATACAGTCCATGAAAGTGCCTGGTAGTCTACAAAGGACCCTCCGAATGGGGCGACGGTGACAGGGAGTGCGGTTACAATAATTACCCGTGGCACCGTAACCACCTTAGGCGAGAGAGAAGGCTTGAATTGGCAGGAGGACTTGGGGAACAGGTCAGGTGACTCAGACCTGAGCCCGAGAGGTGGACCCTTTCCTGGACCGGAAGCCCCTCAGGTGTCCCTCAGTGGGAGGGGGCCCAGGCTCAAGCAACGCTCAGCCAAGCGGGGTTCTGGGTCAGCTACACGCTCTGATCTGGGGAGTCGGGAGGGGTCCTTCGGGAGTGCCGGTGGGTCCTGTCCCTGGATCCAGTGCCCCCTATCTGTGCCACAGTGAAAGGGGCCTGGGCTCCAGTCACCCAGGGGACCAGGCCCACCTCTCTCCCCTCAGGGTTTCAGCCTAAAATAAGGGTCTTGGGCTCTGCCGCCCCTGAGCCCGGCTGTCTCCACCGCTCACGGTCCAGGGGCCAGTGTGGCTCCTCCGGGCTCCCGCAGGAGCCTGCAGCAGGGCCGTGGCCGAGACACGAGACAGGCGGGCACAGGACGGTGGCATTCCCTCCCCAGCCTGGAAGCTAGTACTTTCAGAGCGAGAAGTAGGATGGACGAGGGGTCTGGTCTCCACCCTCCCCTGCCGGGATCTGTGATGGGGCTCCTCCCCACCCACCTGCCGAGGCTCCACCCCTTCGACTCCTAGCACACCTGCCCTTCTAGGAAAGCTCGCGAAGGAGAGGAGAGTCCTCCCTCCCAGAGGCTGCATCAGGATCCCCTGGAGGGCTGGATAAACCCCGAGGGCTGGCCTCGCCCCCGTTTCCAGGTCCGGAGGTCTCTGTGGGGCTGGGAATTTGCATTTATAATGAGTTCCCAGCTGATGCCCCTGCTGCTGGTAACCCAGGACCACAGCTCCATCCAGTGGGAAGACAGTGGCCCCTGCCTGCTCACTCACTCGCCTCTAACCCCGCCCCAGCCTGGGGAGCTGAGCTGGCACCCTCGGCCACCGACCTGTTCCTCTTCTGAGGTGTCCCTGCTCTGCCTCCCTGCTGGGAACTCTGCCTGTGCTGAACCTCTGAGGAGCTGGGGGCGATAGGGAGTAGGGGCTGTAGTAAGAGGTCAGGGAGGTGGGTTTTATCTTTTTATTGTTCTGTTTCCTATGAAGAGATATCAGGAGGAAAGCGGGCCTGGCAGATGTTACAGCCTTTTGTTTCTTTTTTTCAAGGAGAGATTTAAGATAATAGAGAAGTTAAAAATGTGGAGCTATGGAAGGGAATAAAGCAGTCTTACAGAAAACGTTTACAAATCATTTATAACGCTTTGTCTCACGTTTATCATATAGGAATATGAAAATATCACATGGTACGAGGTTTTTTTGTGTCAGATTAGCATGTAATAACAGTGCGCTTTGGATCAATGGGTGCAATACACTTATACGTTGTTCTTATTGAATTAAAAAAGGGCAGCTTATCAGGGTGATGTTTACTCTCTGTATTTACTTTCACATGGTTTTCGCCCTTGAGTGAAGCTAAAAGCTGCCAGATCGTTAAGGCATGGGCCCCCCCGACCCTGCACCCCAGTATCTCGTCCTAAACCAGCTTGTGAGAACTAGGAACAAGCCAGAAAACGGAACAAGCCACTGACAGTTACAAAACAAAACAGCAAGACAAAGAGGGCTATTCTCCTTTCTGGAACCGGGAACCCACAGAGCAGCGCAGATGTGAAAACCCGCGAAGGGGGCTGTCCCACCCCCGCCCCTCAGTCAGGAGCGTCATCTGCCCCTCCTGCTGAGCGTGGACTGCGGGAGGTGCGGGCCCCTTCTCCTGTGTCATTTTATCTTCCCTCCAGGCCCGGGATTAGCCGCACTCCCCCTTCCAGCCGGCTGTGCTTGTTGGTTTAGCAGCAGAACAGACAACTTCAGAACAGCATAGCTCTTCTTCCTCTTAGGGCCAGCACCCCGCCCTGAGAACGCCCGCAGGGAGGGCTGCCCCGGGGGGTTCTTGGGCGGTGTCCCTGGGTCTCACGGGACCCTACACCTGGGCTGTCTGGGCTGTTGGAGCGTCTTTCTAATACGAAGCTCTGCACATGCCTCTTTGTCAAGCCACAGGCAGTCACTGCCGCTGTTCTTTCCTCTCTGCCTTTGAACAGCAAGCTCCTCTCTTCAGGGTCCACTCAACTCTGGGCCCTTCAGGCCCAGCCAGGGGGCAGGAGCCTGTCCTTCCGCCTGCAGGACAGACGCACAGGGCAGGGCACGGGTGCACAGGGACGGTGCTGGTCTCCCCTCCAGCACGTGCCACTGTCTGCCTTCACTCGGGCTCTGGGCATAGCTGTCGCTGGCTGCGCAGCAGGCCTGGCTCCCGTGGGGAATTCAGAAACCCTGCCGTGGGAACGAGAGGTCAGGCAACAACAGAGGGGCTCCTTGGCTTAAACGTGTGATTCCTCACTCTGAAAAAGAACTCATCCGCCAAAGTGTTTAAGGTTTTAAGGGCATCTGCAAGGAGAAAACCTGGGTATGCGTTCGTTTCCCCAGCTGGGTCTCCCTTTAGAGTGAGGGGCCGGATCTTGGCACCTAGGGTAGCGGCCTGCCCCCTGGATGCAGGGACAAAAGGGTTGGGTGGGTCGTGGCGCTTCTATCTGCCATCCCTGCTCGGAGCAGCAGCCTCCTGAGCCGTTCAGGGCGGGGGGTGGCGGGCATGCAAGGTGTCCTGGTCTGAGCCCAAGCAGCTGTCCTCTGCCACTCATAGGCCTTCTCCAGAGTCAAGGGCTGGACCTCTCTGGCCTCCTTCCGCCCCACGGCCAGATCCCCAACCGCAGCCTCTCCCTAGGTGTCCGGAATCACCCAGAAGATGAAGGTGGACCTAGAGCAGCACCTGGCCCGACTTAGTGAGATCTTTGCCACCCGGGGCGACTACCTCCAGACACTGAGGTTCATGCAGCAGATGGCCGGCAACATTGTCGTCCAGCTGTCAAGGGTGCCCGTGTGGACAGAGGTCACAGCCGAGCTGACCGAGCTGGCTGACCAGACCGGTTACGTGGAGTACTACAGGTGAGGACCCCGCGGGGCGGCAGAGGCAGGGCGGAAGGGCTGCGCCAGCATCCTTTATCCAAGCCTGCTTCCCAGGGCCCAGGCAGGGAGTGCCACCACAAGGTCTTAGTAAGCCATTAAGTGAAACCGGAGAATGCAAGCGCTTTCGGCGTCGAGTGGTGAGCATGTAGAACAGCCTCCTGAGACAAGCAGGCGCCGCGGGCCGAGGGAGGCAGTGCTGTGCCCGGGCCCCAGGGCGGGGGTCCGGCCGTGGCCTCCTGGCACGCAGCGCGGCGCTCCCCCGGGACTGCATTCTCTGCAGCGGGGCTGGGTCAAGTGCAGGCGGCTTACCTGCTCCTCACTGGCCAGGTCTATGGGGCAGGCGCCCCTGCTCCTATAGACACAGCCACAGGTGCCGGGGGTCAGGGAGATGCTGGCCTCTTTGCCTGCACAGAGCCCCCCGATGCAGTCTCTTAGCAAGCACAGAGACGCCCCCTGCCCGCGTGAGGGGAGCCGCGGGAAACTGCCACACCTTTGCCCTACTCAGGCGTGCAAACCCATGCCTATGTCATGTATTCTTTGGGGGCCTATTTATGTCTGCCCTGCCTCCCCATTCCTCAGGCCCCATCCCGGGTGAAGACACCGGACGTAGATCAGCTGACCGGGGACCGGCTGCCCTCCACCCCATGTGCAGGGTCTAGTGGAGGTCCCTCTGGGACAGCCAAGGAGGGAGGCAGCAGTCTGGGCTTTGGGTGTCCCCTGGCTGAGGGTCAGCGCGCACTCACGCAGCGCATGTCACCCGGGCCGCACCCGGGGCCCAGGCGGAAGAGGCATGAGGGTGGAACGGATACGTGAATCCTCACCGATACGTATCAGCTCTTTGGACCCCTCCCCACCCACTTGTTGGCTCCTTTTTAAGCCCTTTGCAAAGGTCAGAGCCTTTACCTCAACATTGCACAACGTACTCTGGTTTTCTGGATTCATTTCCCCTTTATGAGAAAGCCCCACCCTGGGAGGAATCAAGACCGCAGAAAATGCCCCTCTTGGCCGCTGGGCGGAGACCTCCCTGCCCTGGGCTCCCGCCTTCCGGCGAGATGGCAGGGCCCTGACGAGGGGGAGCCCTGAGGTCCCGGGTCGGTGTATCGCTCCCCGTCCCTCCCCTGCGGCGCGTCCCGTTCCTGCATTCCTGGGTGTCACGGATGGCTGGATTGAGAGGGACCTTGGTCCGGCCTCCCACCGGGTGAATGCTTATGTGGAACAGTGCCTTTTTCCCAGGCGACGGAGAGAAACCATCAACTCTAAGGCCCTGTGACCCAAAACAGTGGCATCTGATTAGACCCGTGACATGAGGGCCATTCATTGCATGACCCTTTGAAATCTTTTTGTTTCCTGAGAGGTCTGGGGAGGTCAACATGGGCATCGATTCTGACCCTGCCATTCTGTCTAAGTGGACCCAGAGTAGGACCGTGTACACTTAAGGGCCTGATGTAGGCATTTTGAAAATAACCAGGAGGAAATAAGTCAGAAGTTCTAAATCAAAAGGAACTTAATTTTAAGGTGATTTCATTTAAAAATGGGAAGGAAGGGTGGTGGCAACTGCCCAGAAGCTATTTCAGTCTGGCTGCTTGACAGGGACCGCTAGGAGTCCCATCCCCAGCCCCTACCCCTTGTTCAGGTCAGGGTAGCAATTTCTCCTCCAAGGCTGGTACCTGCGGCTCCTGAACACCGACGACACTCTGTCTCTTGTCCTCACCTTCTGCTGTTTGCTCGCTTCTTCCCTCACCTGAGCTGCTCTAGAACAAGGCTTTATTTTATTCTTTAATAATTTTTCTTTAGATTTTATTTGTTTTTAGAGAGACGGGAAGGGAGGGAGAAAGAGAGGGAGAGAAACATTGATGTGCAAGAAACATCAGTTGGGTGCCTCTCACGTGCCCCCTACTGGGGACCTGGCCCTCAACCCAGGCACATGCCCTGCCTGGGAATTTTTATTATTATTGGTTTTAGAGAGAGAAGAAGGGAGGGAGACACTGATTTGTTGTTCCACTTATTGATGCATTCATTGGTTGATTCTCATTGGATGTGCCCTGACTGGAGGTCGAACCTGCAACCTTGGTATATCAGGGTGACGCTCTAACCACCTGAGACACCCAGCCAGGCAAGGCTTTATTTTGTTCTTGAACTAACCAGCCTTAGGGGCTGGGTCTCCTCCTGACAACCTCCCCATTTTTGCTTTTTGGATGGCCCTAGATCATAGCCATCCAGCTAAGCAAATATTTTTTAGCACTTTTTTACAAGGCCTGGCTAAGTATCAGAGGTGATTAAAAGCCTGAACAGACTGCCCTCTTGGAGAGGTTTCCTGCAATGGAGCAAGCAAGCCAGCAAGCGAGAGCTTCACCGCAGGCCGGATGTGGGAGGGGCTGGGGGAATCGGGGCCTGAGAGGCTTCCTGAGAGCCCAGCTCTGGGCTGGAAACACACTCCCCAGGTCATCACCCGCCTCGTCCGGGAATGTGCATCTGCCTCGCAGAGCCGCTCCTGGGAACTCCTTACACCAGGAGGCGTGGCTGCAGAACAAGGTGCTGAAACGCAGCCCTAGGCCTGGAGAGTGTTAGAAGCAACCCTAACTCGATTTCCTGCCGGTGGGAAGAGACGCAGCAAGAAGGCTTTGGGTTTGAAACATGACACCAGGACTCCATGAGGGGCTGGCTGGCTGGCTGGCCTGGCCCCTTGCAGGAAGCCTGGGAGGTGGAGAGCCGGGCCATTCCCAGGCCAGGCTCCCCTGCCGACCTTGGTTTCCCAGTCTGTCAATGTGGGATCCTCACCCCAGATGGTGCCCCAGGTTCCTCCAGCTCTGGCTCCAATTCTAAGAAAAATGGCTCCTTGGTGGCCTCGTCCTAGTAGAGGGCAGGCTCTGCACTGTCCCAGAGCCCCCAGCTCCGTTCCTGGGCACCTGCAGTGGGCCCACCCTGCTCTGTGCAGGGGGTGAGGGCTCTGCTCCGGCTCTTTGGGGATGGAAAGAGCCACACTTGGCTGCCCAGGGGCCTCCAGCATGTCCCACCCCCTAGGGACCCCGCTGTCCCTTCCTTCCAGCTCCGTCCCACTTCCTACCCGCACTCAGACTCTTTTCCCCTCTTTATGGTATGAGTGAAGCAAAAAACTTGCTGGAGAGAAGGGATCAATGAGTTTATTTGGCTCTTGCATCCAGAAAAATAATGAGCACAAGACTTCCTTTTGGGGGACTGGGAGAAGTCCCTTCTCCGCCCCAAACCCCCTCTCTGGGCAGTTATAACCGGGGGTCAGCAGGCCTGGGGCTGCCGCCTGGGCCTGCCTGATGGGGAGCTTGCTCTGCTCCACCTGAGCGTCCCCCCTCCCCCCAGGTGGCTTTCCTACCTCCTGCTCTTCATACTGGACCTGGTCATCTGCTTCATTGCCTGCCTGGGACTGGCCAGGCGCTCCAGGTGTCTCCTGGCCTCGTGAGTAGTCCCACCTGGGGGCTGGGGACAAAGACCTGGGCGGGCGTGTGGGGCGACGGTGCCACGATCAGAGAGATGCGCTGGGGGGCAACAGCCTGAAGCCACCAACGCGTTATCTGGACACCAAGCAAGGACTGGGCTTCCCTCCCTGTGTCCTCTCCCTCCTGGGCCAGCCCAAGCATCAGAGCCTCCCGCTGTCACTAACCAGGACCTCCTCCTTAAGCCAGCGCCCTCCCAGTGGCCTCTCCAGCCCAGGGGCCTGTTGCCAGGGCTCGGGGTCCGTCTCCCTGTCCCAGCGGTCAGCAGGGGCCCGGGAAAGCAAGCTCATGCCGAGGGGAAGGGCACTGACGGTGGTGGGGCAGCCGCCACAGGGCCCCTGCCCACCGGCCTCTGCCCGGACCCCACCCACAAGCTGCCTGTCTTCCAGGACGCTGTGCTGCGGGCTGCTGGCCCTGCTCCTCAGCTGGACGTCCCTGGCCACGGACTCCGCCGCAGCAGTGGTGAGCTGGGGGTGGGGGCGGGCCTTGGTCCGACCAGGACCATCTCAGGTAGGCGGTACGTCGTCCGCGTGTCCTGTGCAGAGCCCCCAGGGCAGCGGCAGCTTCCAGCCTCAGTTCCTCAGCTAAAAATCCCAGAATCTCAGAACCAAAGGGGCTTCGATCTCCCACACGAGGCCTCTCACTCTTTAGAGGGAGACACAGGCCCAGAGAAAGGAAGAGGCTTCCCTGAGATTTGGAAGCATTTGGGGCCAGAGCCAAGAGAAGACATCTGAACCTTATCCCTTAGTCACCTCGCTGGCCTGTGCCCGGCCACCTGCTTGTAAGGACATGCACGGATGACCTGGGACTTCTCTCTGGGTCTGGTGGGGTGGGCGGGTCAGGCCCTCGGCCTGGAGGAGCCCCCCGACACCCCGCGCTGGCTGCACGCCCCTGGGGCACGGGGGATGTGGAGGCGGCACTCAGCTGGCCTCGGTCCCCTTGCCCTTGGACTCAGCCCAGCCTGACACACAGTGCTGCGTGCTCACGGCTGTGGTGCCTCAAAATGTTAAAAGAAAAACAAGAAAGCCCAGGTGAGGGAGCTTCCTGTGTAGGCGTTTGAGTTAAGCTGTGTGCGTGAGTCATTCGTTCATTCATTCACTCACTCAGTCACTCAGCTGTTGCGTGGCTCTGGGGCAGGCAGTGGTGCCCAGAGCGGAGGACAGGTTTGTTCCTGACTGAGCGGCAGCCTGTGGACGAGACTTGTGGGCAGAGAGTGGCAGCCCCGTGTGAGTCAGGGCAGCGGAGATGTGTGCTGTGCGCGCGTGTGTGGGAGGCAGGATGTACCGGCGGATTTCGGGGAACCCCTAGCCGACTCAAGGGCCACAAACTAACTGCGTCTGTTCTGCCCAAGCTCCCTAGAGACAAAAGAACGGGGCCCCTGCTGGAAGCCCTCTACCCAAACTCCTGCCCTGCCCGGTGGCCTGGGGGCTGGCGCCCCACGTGCCCCCATGGTACCCACGGAACACATGGGTCCTGGCGCTTCCTGGCTCATATCGGCTTTCGGCAGAGCTTGTCCGGAAGGGAGAGGAGGTGGGCAGCCCTGTGTGGTTTCTTCCCCTCCAACCACGCAGTGTCCACCCTGGGCAGAAGGGAGAACAGGACAGGAGGTGTGAGCCTGTGTCCCAAGAGCAAGGGCCCCTTCCGATACTGGGAGCGGCCGGTCGGACAGCGCACATTGATCTCGAAAGCATGCTGACATCGGGAGCGGGGCGGGATGTTCACAGTCCAGGGGCCTGGCTGCTGTTGGAGCAACACGTACAGCTGCCTGGCCCCCAGCCTCTCCTCGGGGACAAGGGGAAGTTCAGGGAGGCTCCCATGTGGCGCGCCTTCCTGGGGCTCCCTCCTGGCCCCGGGCAGCCTCGACCTCCTGGAAGCAGCGGCAGCGTCCAGCTTGCCCCCCCCCCCCCCGCCCCGTAAGCTGCCATTTGGGAAGCAGGCTCCTCCTGGCTCCTTCTCACCAGGCTTCGGTGTCTGGGGAAACCAGAGGCGATTTAATCTCCCAGACGGCACTCTGGAATGCAAGTGCGCCAGAGAGAAAGGCCACTTCCCAGACTGGTGTAGTCGGGCCCCTGTGTGCCAGAGCCAGCGTGAATGAGCCTTTGACTGGGCTGCGGAGCCTGCTGCATGTTAATACAAGTGGGGTGAGGAGGAGCCAGTGCAAGGGAGGGGTGGGGGGAAGCAGAGAGTCAAAGGCTACTGCAAGCAGCTTTTGTGCAGCCTTCCTGCCCCTTCCCCCTCAAGCCTGGCTCTTTTTTTGAGAGCTGTAGGACCAGACAGACACTGTGCCCTGCCCTGTCCCCCACCCCCTGCCTTTCCTGTTCCCGGAACCTCCACAGGGAGGGACAGGGCCTCAGGAGCTTTGGCTGCACACCAGTGCTAACTTAAGGGGGAGCTCCCTGGGAATCCGGGCACCCCTGGGGGAGTCACGGAGGTTCCCCAGGGCTCTGCTTTCTCTGGCGTGAAGCGAGGCAGGTCACAGCCCTTGCGTCAAAGGGCTGGACGAGGTGGGGGGCCCGTCCGTTCATTGGCAGGACGAGGTGGGTGGCCCGTCTGTGGGAGCATATAGGAAATGTTCGATAAACAGTAGCCATCGCTGGTTACCACAGTTATTGTCATTACGTGAGGGTCCCAGGCGGAGTCCTTCAGGCTGTGACCTCCAGTCCCAGGAGCTGCCTGCAGCCTCAGCCACCACCCGGGCGGGGCACTTGGGTGGCCTCTCCACCTGCCCTAACTGTGCTCAGCGCCCCTTTCCCTCCCTGCCCCACCCTCATCCTCACCTCGTGGATAATGCACATCCAGGTCCCCATCCTCGTTGACAGGGAAGCTGAGTCCTCATGGGAGAGTCTGAAGAGGACTGGCCTGGGGTGGGGGACAGAGAGGCCACCTCCCTGGTGGAGCCTCTGACAGGGCCTCCTGCCCCTCCTTGAATCCCAAACTTGTTGGGGTAACCCAGACCAAGATGGCGGCCTTGCTCTCTCTCCACCCCCAGCTCAGACAAGCTCCCCTTGCTCTGCTCCTCCAGTAACAGCGTGGGGGTGCACCTTGGCCAGCTGTGCTGTCTCTCCAATTGGCAGCAATAAACCAGCCTGACTGCGGGTGCGTGTTATTGATTTGCACATAGAGCAGTTCTCTCCAGACCTGAGCGCGTGGCTGTTTGAGTAGGTGTGTGCGCACGCACAGATAGGGCTCTGTGGAAGCTCTGTGTGTAGAGGGGCGTTAGTCGCAAAATACATCCACTGTCTAGAACATACGTGTCACAGTATAGCTTGCTACTGTATCCCGTGCCTAAGACAGTGCATGGCGCCTCCTAAGTGTCTATCGACTACATGGATGAATGAGTGATGCCCCAGAGGGGGGCCCTGAGGCAGCCGCTCCTGAAGGAGAACAGGGCACTGGCCGTGCAGGGCCGTGGAGAGGGGTCCGCGGGGAGGGGTTCGCGGCTCAGGTGCACACGCTGGAGCAGGGGTGGCCCCCAGGACCCGGCTGGAGGACCCGAGCGTACGCTGTCTGCTCTGAGAAGTGGAGGTCCCCTTTACCCAGTGCCCCGCCGGACCCTGGCTGGGTCTGGGGAGGGCCTGGCTCAGAGGGTGACCTTCCTGCTGCCGCCTCTCCCAAGGCCCGGAGCTGCTCCCTGGGGTCACCTAGCCAGGCCGTGCGGTCCAAGCCCCCAGGTCGCCATTGGCAGAGCCTGGAGCGCACGTCCTCGGACTCACAGCGCCCCATGTTTTTGTGAGCAGGACCTGCCCTCAAAAGCTCAAACACGGGCCCGGCACCAACATAATTCTTTAAAGAGAGTCCGGGGAAGGCTTCATCGAGGGGCACCCCCAGAGTGTGGGGGACTTGATAACAGCAAGACAAGAAATCAAACAGAGATGAGCAAACGAGGCCAAGGGCAGACCGCTCCCTGACACCCACCCTGCAGCCTGCGCTTGCCCCGGCCCGGCCCCGTCCGGCCCAGAAGAGGCATCGGAAACGCGCGATACTTGATACAGATTAATTCATAAGTCGAATAGTGTTTTTCTCTCCATATTATAGAGGAGGCACCTGAGGCACAGAAAGAATAAGTCACTGGTCCAAAGTTAGAGAGCTAGGAAGGGGCGGAGCCAGGACTCAAACCCAGGGAGGCTGGTGTCTGAGTGCTCTTGTCCACCCAGGACTGAGCCGAGGTCCAAGTGGCCAGGGCTGAGGCCACATGCCCTCCTCCCCAGGGCCCAGGCGTCGTGACTCCCCCACCCCCTTCCCTCTCCCTGGCTTAGGGCACCAGTGACTTCTGCGCAGCTCCTGACACCTTCCTCCTGAACATGACAAAGAGCCAGCTCAGCACAGGTAAGGCCAGCCAGGCTGTGCTCTCCTCGCCCATCTCAGCCCTGTCGCCGCCCAGTCCCTCCCAAACCCCGCACTTCGTGACCAGGGGCACCTCTGGGCCATTTTGTAGAACCCACCTCCTTTGGGAGCTCGGGAGTAGCCCGGTCACCTGCGAGCTCCTGCCTGACGTCATGTTTGCCTTGCAGAGGTGACCCGCTACTACCTGCACTGCAGTCAGAGCATAAGCAGCCCCTTCCAGCAGGTACAGCTGACCCTGCCCACAGCACCCCCGTCCACGTGCTCCTCTAGCCCCCAGCCCCTGCCCCGGCCAGGGAGGTGGAGGCGGCTGGTGTCCTTTGCTTCGCTGTGGTCCCCTGAGGGAGGCCGTGCTCTTGGTCAGCGTCTAGATCAGTGTTTCTCACACGTGCGCCCAGCACCCAGGGCGCGGTTAACATGCGGATGCTGTGAAGCAGGCCTGGGGTAGGGGCTGAGAGCCTGCATTTCTCGCAAGCTCCAAGACGAGGCCAGTCCAAGGACCACACTTTGAGTAGCAGGAAGCAAGAGGCCTCTCAAGAAGCTTGAGAGATGAGGGGAAGCTTTCCTGCAAGCAGGAAGGGCCGTAGTCAGGGCCATAGTCAGGGGCGTGAGGGCCGTAGTCAGGGACGGGGGTGCAGATGCAAGCCGCGGGGCGGGGCGGGGCTGACGCGGACAGGCCCTCGGCAGCTGGGGGCGCTGGGGAAATGAAACCTCACAGTGGGGCCGCCGTCTGTCCTGGCCCAGGCACTGACCGTCTTCCAGCGCTCGCTGACCACCATGCAGATCCAGGTGGCGGGACTGCTGCAGTTTGCTGTGCCCGTCTTCCCCACGGCAGAGGTAAGGCGGGCTCCCCGGCATCCACGCTGGAAGAGGGGGAGCCCCAGGGCCAGGGCCTCAGAGAGCCCGGCAATGGAGAGTGTCCTTGCCCCATCGCCTGGCCTTAAAGGTTGCTGTTTGTGGTTTTATCCACAAGCCCTGCCCCCCCCAGCTCAGCCCCTGCCTCTCTGTCTGTCTGCATGTTTGCCTCTTCCTCCCGCTTCAGAATGATCTGCTCAGAATCCAGCTCCTGTTAAATTCCTCGGAACCCAGCCTTCACCAGCTGACAGCCATGCTGGATTGCCGAGGGCTGCACAAGGTGCTGGGCTGGCCTGGGGGGGCAGGGGTGAGTGGGGGCGTGGGGACGCCCCAGGTGGCGACATTTTCCCAGAGAAGCCAAGAGAGGCTGGAAGAGAGCTTGCCTGGCCTCCCTGCAGGCCTGGGGACGGGGGAGAAAGCTGGGCCACAGGAAGTTGGAAGAGGTGCTTGGCTTCTTGATTCTCTCCAGTAGCTGGGACAGGGAGACTCAATAAAAGTGCCAGGGGGCGAGGTAGCAGGACTGGATCAGGTTACCTCTAGAACACTGGTGAGGGCCATCTGGTCAACCCATCCATCTCCCTGAGTTGCCAGTGGACATTCCAATCTTGTGATGACCAGGGTCGTCTCTCCAGGAATTTGAACCATCAGACACTAATGCAGGGAACACACTGGGAGCATGTGAGCCCCGCCCCCCCAAAAGCGATAAGCCAATGTACGTTGACAGCTTTCACATCTCGTGAATGTAGAGCAGTCACACTAATGATCATGGCTGCCATTTACTGAGTACTTGGTTCTACACTCAGCCTTGTTCTGTGTGCTTTATATCTGATATGTCATTTAGTCCCCACAGTTATACTGTGAGATACATATCATTTCATGGGAAATTTTATAGATAAGAAAAACGTGTGTGGATGGATGGAAAGATAGATTTGTGTACATATGTATACATAGATGAGAGAGAGAAGTATGTGTGTGTGACTTGAGAGTCCAGAATTGGTAACTCGAGGCTTGGGTGTTGGGTCTTGGCAGCCTGACTTAAGAGCTGAGACCATGGGCATCTCCCCAGTACCCTCGCTCCCTCCCCCTCCACATCCAATCAGCCCCTTGGCCGGCGCTCGCAGCTACGCTCTCAAATACATCCCGCATCCATTTATATCACTCTCGCCAGCCTCCGCCATGGCCCTGCCTTCCTATCTGGCCTCCCACCCATGTCCTTTCGTATACAGCAGCCAGAGAGGTTTAAATTAAGAACAAATTGGATCACATCCCTTGTACCCTACACCCGCCGGTGTCGTCCCGTCACGCTGTGATAACCTGAGACCCCTCACCTGCCCTGCGAGGCCCAGCAGGACTGGCACCTTCTCAGCCTGTGTCCTGGTGGCCTCTTTCCTCTTTCCTGAACGTGCCACACTTGTCCCTTTGCCTCACAGCTCAAGGTGCAGTCCATTCCTTCTTGCCATCCTGGCCTCAGTAAATGCCCCCCGCTCCTGGCTCCCCTACCCAGATCCCCACGACCTGGCCGGTCTTGTTCAGAGCCCACCCTCCAGTGCCTAGCACACAGTAGGTGTTCAGCAAATGCCTGTAGAGCGACTCAAGGAGCCCCATTATGTTGGGCTCCAGAGCGTGGGCCCTTAGAGGCCGTACGAGGTGCTTGGGATGCAAAGGGGAGGAGATGGAGATCCAGGGCCAGGCTGAGGGACGGGCTTCCCAAGAAAAGTGCAGACCCTGGGCTGTGCCCCGCTCCCTTCCAACTGCGTGTACCTCCTCTTCCAGGACTACCTGGATGCCCTCGCTGGCATCTGCTACGACGGCATCGAGGGCTTGCTCTACCTCGGCCTCTTCTCCCTCCTGGCTGCCCTGGCCTTCTCCACCATGATCTGCGCGGGCCTGCAGGCCTGGAAGCGCTTCACCACCAGGTGGGCTGCCTGGAGGGGGCTGCCTTGGGGAGCGGGAGAGAGGCTCTGCTCCAGCTGAGCTGAGGGCTGATAACCCACAAGGGACCAGGGCCCCCGAGGGCCCAGGCACCCGGCCCCAGCCGGCGGCCTAGCTTTCTACCGAAGCTTCTCTGAGAGTCCAGACAGACCCCCAAAAGGAGGCTCCCGGGGAGTCAGGGCAGAAGTGGGTCTGAGGACGGCGACAATGTCATGCTAGAGTCTGGCATCCTTTGCTGTTCCCCTCCTCCGCAGGACTCTGTGGTGTGAGAAAATGAGGAGAGCTTCCACTGCTGGGGGTGCCCCCCGCATGCCAGGAGGCATAGATTGTAGCAATGTCGCTGGGGAGATAGACAGAGATGAGGTGGTAGATCAGACGAGAGGAAGCAGGTTAGGGAGGGTCAGTGTGCATGTGGTCAGGATAGTGGGCTGCCTGGAGGAGGTGGATGTGAAGTTGGGACCGGGGCTGAGTGATCTGTGGGAGGCGGGGCCAAGGACCATGTTTTAGGCGAAATTCG
Source organism: Pteronotus mesoamericanus (assembly GCF_021234165.1). NCBI lineage: Eukaryota > Metazoa > Chordata > Mammalia > Chiroptera > Mormoopidae > Pteronotus > Pteronotus mesoamericanus. The sequence goes on along the minus strand of NW_026555315.1, from coordinate 5,075,143 downwards.
AGCGCACACCTGTGGCCAGGGGGAGAGTCCTTGGAGGGAAGATTGGGAAGCAGACCGGGACCCCGCTGCCTTGGAGCCTCCGCCGCCCTTCATGGTCGCCCCTGTTATACGTGTTGTTCTAGGGAGAGAGACTACGATGACATTGATGAAGACGACCCCTTCAACCCCCAGGCCCGGCGCATTGCCGCCCATAACCCGCCTCGGGGGCAGCTCCACAGCTTCTGCAGCTACAGCAGCGGCCTGGGCAGCCAGGCCAGCCTGCAGCCGCCAGCCCAGACCATCTCCAACGCGCCTGTCTCAGAGTACATGTACGCAGGGCTCCCGGGCCTCCCCTCACACACCTGGTCCAAGGGAGACAGGTCTGCGGGTCCAGGGGTGGGGGGCGGGGACGAAGGCATCAGAGGCTGGAGGGGGTCCCCTCTCTGCAGCCACGGATGCTTGGCAGGAAGGCATCTTGGGAGCATTTAGTCACATGACCCCTGCATATCCACAGGTGTAGGGGGAGGAGCCTGCTGGAGACACCGGGCCTTTCTCCACAAGCCCACAGGGTGGGTCTGGGGGCCGAGAACCTGTTTTCTCACCGGCCCTCCTGTGGAAGTCAGAGTCCCTTCCCCATGCCTCCCTGCCCTGAGCTCTCCTCTCTGCCCCGCAGGAACCAAGCAGTGCTCTTCGGTGGGACCCCCCGCTACGAGAACATGCCACTCATTGGGAGAGGCTCCCCGCCTCCCACGGTAACCTGGGCTCCCCCAGTGGGTGGGCAGGAGCTCTCGAGCCAGGTGTCTGTCGGGGAGGGAGCCCCTGCCTTTCCTCGGCTGGACGAGGTGCTTCACCTGCCCCCAGCAGGTAGCTTGGAAGGGACCGTCCGGTTGATACCCAAGGAGCACTGGAGACTCAGGGACAGGGCTGGGCCCTGAGGACCAGGATGCTCATGGGTGTCCAGCAAGTGCTCCCGGTAGCAAGCACAGTGCCAGGCCCGGGGAAAGAGATGGGACCCAGCCCCGGTCTTCAGGAAGCGTATAATCTGCAGAAGGGGACAGTCAGCAGAGCTGCTGGCTATAAGTGCCACAGGGCACTTTGGGACCTGGAGGGTAGAACCATCCCCGCTGCTCTGCGGATGGAAGATGACAGATGACACCGAGGCAGACATTAGCGCACCAGGCCTTGCCCTGGGCGATTATGCCCCCGGGGGAAGTCTGGCCCGGTCTCTTGGCACTTCTGGTTGTCACACCTGGGAGGGGTGGCTGCTGGCATCCGGTGGGTGGGGACCCGGGGTGCTGCTAGCCCCCGACAGCACACAGGATGACTCCCACCACAAAGGCCGGCCCCAAAGGTCCCTAGTGCTGTGGTTGGGAAACTGTGCTCTGACCAGCCAACCGTGTCCCCTTGTGTGACCCCACCTTGCTGTTTCTGCCCCGGGCACCTCACCTGCTGTCCTTTCATAAACGGCTCCAGAGCCGGGCCAAGCTCTTGAGTCCAGGGTCCTGAGGCCAGGAGGCTGGGTGTGTGGAAGTCAGCACCTTTCAAACCCCCGCCTGGCTTTTCTCTGACTGAAAGCCTCCTGGGTTCCTTTTCCTCACCACCAAATGCTGGGGACCCAGGAATGCAGACTGATTTTAATATGAATCTGAGGTAATGAGGGGAAATCTGCTGCTGTGAAAAACGAATTACTCAAAGCACCATGATGCCAAAGAAAAATGACTTCCGGATTACCTTCTCCTTGGAAAGATCCAGGTCACTGTCCCTGACGTTAGCAGAGACAAGCAAGAACTGACCTTGTTTGCAAGGCTCCAGAACTGAATCAGCCTTGCTCCCTGGAACTAAGGCCCGCCCAGGAACCCTCATTGCTCTGGCAGAGTTGACTGCCCTGCCCCGGGAAGACTCCCCACGCCACCCTCCTACTTTTGCAAGGGGCATGAGGGGACCCTCCCCCACAGCACAGAGGTGTGGACAGGCGCTCCAGTAGCGACCAGATGGCCGGCCGGTCCCCACCCTCCCTCTGCCCACTCCATCTTGCTAAGGTGGCTTATGTCAAACAAGGCCATCAAAATGTACAGCCCATTCCCTTGGCTAGAAATGTGTCTTCTCTTAGCTCAGCCATCCAGAGTCCCTCCTGTCCTTCCGGCACCGTGTCCTAGACTCGAGGAACAAAACAAACAGGGCAATTGTTAAAAATACCAACACCGGGACTTCAGCCCAGACTCCTGACACTGTCTCCAGGGAGGGCTCCCGGCGGGTGGAGCAGGCAGCCCAGGTGATCTGCCTGGCTGGCAAGTCCGGGAAACACGGCTCCCGGGGGCGCGCAGCAGAAGCCCCCGAAGGACTTGTTAGTTGTTTCGCAGGCCAGGGTGCCCCTCGCTGTTTCTGATTCAGAAAATCCGGGGTGCGGCCCAAGGATTTGTGTTTCTAGCATGTTCCCAGGTGAGGCGGAAGCTGCCAGTCTGGGAACAGGCGGGAAACCCCCGCCCTGGGGCATGGCTTCCTCACCCTCCATACGGCTGCCGTCATTCTTCTGTCATGGGAGCCCAGCCATTCTTTGCCGTGGGCCCGTCCTGGGCACTATCAGATGTTGAGCTGCATCCCAGTTCCGCGCACTCAATGCCAGCAGCGCCCTCCCTCCATAACCCCACCCCCGCATTGTGACAACTAAAAATGACTCCAGACACTGCCAAATGTCCCGGGGGGGCAAAATCGCCCCTGGTGTGACCCTTGCCCCTTCCCCTCCCTGCCAGCCAGACGCATGTGCTCCCTCCCTGGTGTGAATGGCCTGCGCCCGGGCCCCGAAACTTCCCTGAGGCCAGGAGACAGGGTCCCCCCCCAACCACCACCCTTGCTACTTGGAGTCAGCAGATCGGCCGCGTGCGTGCGGAGCTGGTCAGAAATGCAGGTGCTCAGGTCCTGTGACGTGAGAGGTGGCCATGTAAGAAGCCACGTCTCTACGTCTGAGCAGCAGCTGACGTCTGCTGAGCACGCACTTGGTGTCAGGTCCAGCCCTTGGAAGAGTTTCTAATGCACAGCCGAGGCTGGGAACCTCTGCCTCGGGGGGTCTTGCCTGCTTTGTATCATTTTATCCTTTCAGTGTAAGAGCTGAGTGCTCTTAGGTCCATTTTGCAGGTGGGGAAACTGAGGCTCAGAGGGATTAGAGAACCTCAGCCAAGGTTGTGGGATGAGGAAGACACACAGCTGCGACTGGAGGCTGGCTCTCGGGGCCCACGCACCTGTGCCTTCAGCCGGCTCGCTGTGAGGGCTCCTAAGCGCAGAGGCGCACCCCGGCGCTGTCCCTGCTGTCAGGGTGTGCACAGGAGTGGACTAGGCAGCCACAGCGGAGGGACAGTGGCTGGTCAGTGAGGGCGTGGCACGTTTGAGGCTGATGGCCCTGGGGCGCAAAGCATCCCAGACAGGAATCCTGCCTGAGCCACTCTAGTACCCTCCAGTCCCCCCGATGCCCTGTCATTAAAACTTGGTGCCCACCCTGGCCGGTGTAGCTCTGTTGGCCGGGTGTCATCCCACAAAGCGAAAGGTCACCGGTTTGACTCCCAATCAGGGCACATGCCTGGGTTGCGGGTTTGATCCCTGGTCATGGCCATGGAGAGAGGCAACCGATGGACATTGCTCTCCTTCTCTTCTTCCTTCCCTTCTCTCCCAAAATAAATAAAATCTTAACAAAGGAACCTGGTCCCTGACCACTGTGGCTGGCCTGGCTCTCTCCCTCGGCAATTCCCAGTGCCTTTGCTAGTAATTGTCCAGTTCAGCTGGTAACATGGGATGGCCCTGTTCTGACGGTCCCCTCTGCTCTCTCCCACAGTACACTCCCAGCATGAGGGCCACCTACCTGTCCCTGGCAGATGAACACCTGCGGCACTACGGCAATGAGTTTCCAGCCTAACAGCCTTTCAGAGGGCCCTGCCTCCTTGATCCGTTTTGGTTTGTCATGAATTCACATGAGAGCTGCGTTTCTTCAATAGAAACCAAAGGCACGTGGACGCTGCTTGCAGGACGGGATGGGTCCTGTTCCCACTGAGGAGCCACCGAGAGTCCGGCAGCGTCACCCCAGCTCGGCTGCCCCAGGCAGACGGAAGACCAGCCTCTCCCTCTCCAGCCTCCTCTCCACACCAGAAACAGGTCCTTTCAGTGTAAGAGCTGAGTGCTCTGAGGTCCATCAGCTGCTTGGCTGTCCCTAAGCGGGCAGCCTGGTTCGGCTCACCCCACACCCCGCCCTCGCCAGGTGGGGAGGAGCAGTGAGGAGGGGCTAGGCCAAGCGATCTCTCTCTCTCTCTCTCTCTCTCTCTCTCTGAGTTACCCGTCTCCTCCTGGCTGCATGGATGGGTCGCATTTTCCTGTGGGTAAAGGCAGAATGCTGATCTAGAGGTGCTTTTAAGGAAGGCAATGTCCTCAGTGAGACCAGAAACTGTCCAAATCAGCCCCCCGGAGCTTGGGGGCCCCTTCTGAGCCACAGTGGGGAGGTGCTCTGCATCGGAGGCAGGGGGCCCCAGGGCCAGGGGACCGCAGCCTCATGCCTGGCAGGTTTCTACAGGGACACCCGGCGGGAGTAGGGGAGACTGCCAGCCTCGCTGCGACCCTCCCTTCCAAAAGCGATGCTGCGGTGGTTCACAGCAGACAGGGACGGTCTCAGGTATTAACACACTTTGAAAGCAACTGTAACTCTTTTTTTTTCCCCAGTGTTTTACATACTTTGATTATCCAAAGAGTTGAACCTCAAAGCACATCCCGTTTTTATAACAGACTTGGGGCCCGTTCCATACACTAGATTTATGTCGCATCCCTCTTCAGATTTTGCTGACACCCGCCAGCTCTTTAAGGATCCAGGGTTGGGGGAGGGGGGACTTTAAACAAAGTAAAGATGAGACTTCCAGTCCTAAGCTGCTGTTTGATGGGAACGTGTGTCCATCCCCCTCCCCCAAGATCCTTTAAGAGAGGAAGGAAGGGCAAGCAGCATGGACGGCCCCCTCCAGGGGAATGGCCAGCCAGTGTTCCCCTCCCTTTTGTCTTCAAGTGAGTTTGTCCGTAAAGGTTTTAGCAAAGCTGGAGAACTGTGTCTTGAAACGAAGACAGATGTCTTCCCTACCTCCCCCACCTCCCTGTCCCCACCCCATTGTCCCAGGCCCCCATACTGTACCTGCTGGGTGAGAAGGAGCTTGTTCACCAGGAGAAACTAATAACCCATCATTCTGCCTGTTGAGGAGCTGGGGTCAGGGTCTTCGGCGCTGCCAACATCCTGCCAACTCGGAGTATCAGCACGGAAGCCTCCACTGCCTCACACGCCAAAGCAGGGACACTGGGTGGCATGGCTTGGGACAGGGGCTCTGTTTCCATTTTGGAAGAGCCACCTTCTCCTCAAAACAATGACAGCAGAGTGGTTCTCAGCCCCCAGCCAAGCCCCCATAACGCAATGGGGCCGCAGGGCAACCAGCACTCTCAGCTGCATTAAACCTCTACGAACCGTGTACCATAAACACACCTTTGTATGGCCACGTCGTGGACAGGTAGAAGCCCCGTGACAACAAGCTGTTGCTTCTTAATCTTTCATTATTGGCCACTAGAGAGTTGTTTTTAATGCATGAAAACTAAACTAGAACCCGTGCGTGGTTCCTGGAGGAGCCAGGCAGGCACCGCTCTGCTTGGTGCCTGCGCGCCCTCGCCGGGGGACAAATAAACCACTTGTACTAAAATGTGCGCTCACAGTGTCCGATTTCCTTGGCTGCGGGGATGAGGAGGGGACTGAGGGGTCACTTTTGGCTGGGTTATGCCGTCGAGAGCTTCAAAGCAGATGTCAGTAACGATTTCAGTGTGAGGACTGAAAAACGGCTACTGAAGGAACGTCCCAGCCTCTCATTTGGCCCCTTAGCTGCTCTTTCACTCAGACCCTGTTTCTGCCCTAGTCTTTCTCCAAAGTTCCTTGTAACGGTCATTGCTCTTAATGTTGCTAATAATAAGAAGCATGCATTGAACACCTGCGATGTACCAGAGACTGTCCCAAGTATTTGTTCATTGTTAATCAAACCCACAATAACCCTATGGGGTCACTCATTTTGCAAATAAGCCAACAGAGGCGCAGAGGGTAACTTGGAGCAAGTGCCAGAGCGTCAACCCAGAAGCCCAGCTGGGTGCCTTTGTGCAAAGCTGAGGGGGCGGGGCAGTGGCCCCACAGCGGGCCGCTGCCGCTAGCTCTGCCATGGGTCCTTCCCGTTGTGGCCATTTGGTCAGACTGCGGATTCTTATACGACCTGCGAGGGCAGCTTGGCAGCAGAGAGGAGGCTGGGGTTATAACTTCCACGTCGTGGATGAGGACACTGAAGAGTGGGTAGTCAAACGACCTGCCAGGTCACAAGCAAGTAAATGAATACCAGAGCCCGGCATCACCAACCAGGGCTCAGGGCTCGGAGCACTGACTACAAATCGGCGTTTTCTCCGGATCCTGCCCAGCGCCCATTTGTAGACTTGGGTAAGCGCCTTGGCAGAGCCCCTACAAACGTTTATTGTCACCCGCGTGTGGCTAACTCTCGCTTAATTTCCCTCCTAACTCTGGAGGCCTCCAGAGGAGAGACGAGGGAACCGCGGCGCTTAGGTCTTTCCGGGCCCCGAGGTCACGTGCTCCACACCCCTGCGCCGCAGCGTCCCCCGGCCGGTCAGGTTGCTAGGCAACGGGTCGACGCCGCGGCTCGGAGCCGTTGGAGCGGCGCTGGGGAAGGCCCTGCAGCTCGCGCGTTCCCCCGGCAGCCCGGCGGCAGCAGAGCGGACCCAGAATACGGGCGGCGCGGGAGAACGTCTGCGGCTGAAGAGGAGAGCGGAGAGTGAAGGCGGGAGCCTCAGAGGGTAATAATCACCGAGAGAACGAGGAGTTCCTGCTGGGGGCGTCCTCCGGGGATAGCTCCGCCGGGTGGTGGATGTCAGGACTAGCGCTCTTAGGGGGCCCTCCCCGTTGGCCCTCGCTGCCCTCCGAAGTTCCTTGTAACGGCCATTGCTCTTAATATTGCTAATAATAAGTAGCGTGCATTGAGCACCTGCAATGTACCAGGGACTGTCCCAAGTATTTATGTTCATTGTTTTTAGACGCGGGACCCTGCAAGTGCTCAACACCTTGCCTCCTGCACCCCCTACTGCCAGTCAGCAGTCCTGCTACGCCCTGCCTCCGGGAGGGGGCGGGAGGCCGCTGCAGGATTTAACAGCTGAATGGATGGGAAATACAGCCTGCGCTGGGGTGGGTGGCGCGAGGGTGGGCGTCCAGAGGAGAGCTCGCTGGTGAGAATGGAGGGAAGGGCACTTACAGCGGCTGAGCACCTAGTGGGCGGCAGGTCCTGGAAATGCACCGGTCCATCTAGTCCTCAAGGCTAATCACCAATTCAGAGCCAGACGGGTCCGGGTCCTGGCTCTGTCTGCACTTATGTGCTCTTACCTTTGGCAAGGTACTTGATGTCTCCACGCACCGGTTTGTTCATCTGCAGAATGAATTGTGGTAACTGTTTGGGGGGAGGGGGCTCGCAGAGTGCCTGTGGCCGCGTTCACAGCGCGCCCCGCAGGTCCTTAAAGATTCTGGGTCTTCATCAGGTATATGAAGTTCAGATATTTCCTCCAAGTCTGTGTCTTGCCTTTTCATTTTCTTAATGTTGTCCTTTGAAGTGCAAAAGCTTTCAATTTTAATGAAGTTATTGTTTTTTTCTTTTATGAACTGTGCTTTTGATGCCACATATAAGAAATCTGATCCAAAAAAGCCTTAATTGGGGTCACAAAGATTTTCCTCTATGTTCTTCTACCTAAGATTTATGGTTTTTTGCTCTTACATCTATGCCTGTGATCCATTTTTAGTTCATTTTTGTATGTGGTGCGAGGTAGGGGTCCACAGTCATTCTCTTACGTGTGAATGTCCAGTTATCCAAGCACCATTTTCATGCTCAGCTAGCTTGTGAGTTGCCTTAGTACTTTTACTGAAGATCGGTTGACCATAAAATGTAAAGGTTTGTTTCTGAACTCTCAGGTTCGTCCCATTGATACATATATACATCTATCCCTATGCTAGTACAACAGTGTCTTGAATATTCAGAGAATATTCAAAGAAATTTAATATTGTTTGCTGAAAAAGTGAAGTAATGAAACTATAATTAGAACTAATACAAAGCATACAGTTGGTACTCATAAAACCTGTGGATTCCTAGCAAAGTCTATGTAATTAGATTTTTTTTAATAGACTCATTTAAGAGTGCCCCAGAAGGCATTCATAGATGCCAACTGCAGTACAAAGTTGCTTGGTAAAGCAAATGACTACTGTAACATTTCTGTTGCATTTTTTAATCTGTTCCCTAAGTTTAGATATTTGTCTATAGGGTTTACATAAAGCAGGGAACATGTCCTCCAAGCATTTTTCTACCAGGTCCCTTTATCATTCAAAGATATCCGCACCTGCTCACAGGTGACAACCTTCGGGTGACAAACTCTCAGGTGTTGAAAGGCCTCCGATGTGAGTCCTACCGTGGCAAGACTCTTGTAGAATCAACCTTCCTCCTGCCCCCACCCCCGTCCCCAGCCACTCACCCAACGGCTCCCTCCCTCGCCCCCGGCAGGCCCCACGGCCCCACAACCTGAGCCCTCAGGGACTTGCCACCAGAGGCCCGCGTTCCGAGAGTTAGGAGTGGCCAGCACAGGAACAGCTCCGCGCAGCTCCACAGCTGGCAGACCCCATCCATCAGGTGACCGGCAGTTTAAGCCAGTGAGGAGCATCAGCCCCCCTAGAGTCTGCTGCTGTGAGAGGGGTTAGAGGGGTCTGGGTCTCTTTTGGGCCGAGAGGAGAACGTTTTGTGAGAACTGTCCACTGCATTTTTAAGTCTCCCAAGCAGCACCAGTAAAGAAAACCCTTCCTTGCATTGCATCCGAGCACTTGCTTTTTCCACACTCTTCCCAAGCGTGTCAGGTCTCAGAATGACTGAGTGAGTGGCCCGGCCAAGGTCAAGCAGCTGGTGAGTGTCAAGGCGAGAACTTGAAGTCCAGACCTGGCCCGGCCTGCTTTCCAGTTCCCCGCTGTGCCTTTACAACCCATAGCACAAATCAGAGGGTTTCTCGAAGGCCTGACTATTCTGCCTGTTGCGGAAATGGTCCGGCCTTCCCTCCTCCTGTCCTTGGCGGAGTGGCATGGAGGGAGGAGGTTCCAGGGGGCTGCAGAGGGTGGCAGAGGGTAGAGTCCGGTAACCTAGGACTCTGCCATGGGCGAGCCTTTGGACAATCCGGTGGTTGAGTGGGACACTTTCTAGAAAGGCCCAAGGCGCTCAAATTTTTGTGCTGTATAATCAGATCCAGTGCCAGGCAAGAAATTTAGCCCAACATAATCACCATCCTCCTGCCTTTCTATAGACATATTAGCTCAGTAAAAACTGGATCTTTTCAAGAGCTTTGTAGTTGGGCAGCCCAGCTCTACCCAGCTCTACTTACCATCTCTGTGATCCCGACATCTCTGAACAGCTCTGAGTATTGGATTCCTCCCAGGTAAAATGGAGATTTTATGGTCCACTCAGAGGGCAGCGGCAAGGGCTGAGCAAGATAATGCCTAGCACATCGTCGTAACTCAGTGAATGATTTCTTAAAATAAAGATTCAGCTTCTGGACAAATCCCCTAGAACCCCTCCCCTCAACCAGATTGGGGACCTGGAGCCGTGTCCCCACCCCCGGCAAGGCCCGTGGGCCCCGGGCAGCAGCAGCCAGGCAGGCCCCCCGACCCCCCGCCACTGCACACTCTCCCTCTGCCCCTGCAGCCGCCGCCACCATGGAGATCGTGTACGTGTATGTGAAGAAGCGAAGCGAGTTCGGGAAGCAATGCAACTTCTCCGACCGCCAGGCAGAGCTGAACATCGACATCCCGCCCAACCCCGAGCTGGCCGAGCAGTACGTGGAGCGGAACCCCGTGGACACAGGCGTTCAGTGCTCCACCAGCATGTCGGAGCATGAGGTGGGTCCCTGCCCTGGGGCCTGGCCAGTGAAGGTGTGGTCTGGGTGACTTCCGCCACCTGGAAGCCAGGTAGAGAGGACCAATGTGGGCGCTGGAAACGTGGGGGCAGGCGCGCCCCACGGAGGCCAGGTCGAGAGCAGACGCAGCGCCCAGCAGTCCCTGGACCAGGCGAGTGCCCGTCAAGATGTTCTCTCTCCCAGGGCCTCTGGCCTTCCCTTTAAGACTCTAGCGTCGCTCAAAGCATTTGGTACAGAAAAAAGACATGTTCTGAGAGGGTGGAGTTTTGTTTTATTTTATTATTATTTTTTTTCTTAGAGAGAGAGAGGAGGGAGAAAGAGAGGGAGAGAAACATCAATGCAAGAGAGAAACATTGAGTGGTTGCCCCTCACACACACCCCGACAGGGGACCCAACCTGCAACCCAGGCGTGTGCCCTGACCAAGAGTTGAACAGGCGACCTTCGCTTTGCGAGGCAATGCCCAACCAACTGAGCCATGCCGGCCAGGGCAGGAGGGCGCAGAGATTTCTCCCCACAGTCAACCGCCCAGCTGTGAAAAGGGAAGGTTGCCGTAGAAAGTTCTGGTCAGAGGGACCCCCAGATAAGGGAACTGGGTCACGTTGCTGTTCAGTCTCCCAGCGAGTTCCCCGCCTGTCTGAGCCAGATGGTCAGCTCCTGATTATATCAGGAACTGCTGAGAGAAAATTAGATTGAAGGCGATAACCCATTTATCATGTCCCAAATCAACCGAGTGAAAATCACATTTGATTCAATCAAAACACGTGGTGAATGGGGTGAATGGCTCCAATAACTCACAGTTCAAAGGAACGGCAACGGCAGGTCTTGCTTTCCCAGGGCTAATTGCTGTCACGGAGACCAGGGCCATTTGGCCATGGCATAGAGATGACGGCCACAAAGGCCACACATCAGGGTCTCCTGTCAGCAGCTCTGCCCTGCGAAGACGTCTCCCTTTTGTGGGAGCTGCTTAAAAACGGACAGGGGAGGGAAGGGACTGCCGCGGGGGCACGGGGTTTCCACTGGGGGTGACGAAGACGTTCAGGAAGCAGAGAGCGGTGTCGGTGACACAGCGTTGTGAATGTCCCTAACACCACTGAATTGTGCCCTTTACATATTTAAAGCGGTGAAATTCATGTCACATGTATGTTACCACAGTTTTTTAAATGGGAAAAGATGGAAAGGAGGCAAACTGGTAAGTTTAGGGGGTAAAACTGTTTCCACCCCCCTCCCTGCCACGGAGAGTAATGGGCAAAGCAAATCCAGTCTTGGCTGTTCCTATGTTCCATTCCTGTGACACCGTGGGTGGCGGGGCAGGGAAGGAGGTTCACTTCTTTTTCCTTTGGGATCTTACGGAACAGACGGGTGGGGCCCCGGTAAGGTCGGAAGTGGGTTTTCCATGGCCAGAGCATCAGCTGCAAAGCTGCTAGCCCCACACAGTGGCACGTGCATGGTTGCCTGTGGCCCCTGACGACCAGTGACCACCTTCCTGGTCCCTGAAAACCTTGTGGTTTTGGCCGAAGACACTTCATCGGTCCATCCCTGAGCGCTCAGGGCCTCCAGATCCTGGGTTGCAGAAGCGGCTGCGTGCTCACACCAGAGGCAGGTGTACTCACCCGGGGTTCTCTGTTCAGGCCAACACAGAGCGAATTGAGATGGAGACCCGGGGTGTCAACCACATCGAGGGCGGCTGGCCCAAGGATGTGAACCCCCTGGAGCTGGAGCAGACGATCCGCTTCCGGAAGAAGGTGGAGAAAGACGAGAACTACATCAACGCCATCACGCAGCTGGGCTTGGTGAGGCTCCCTCCGGCTCCAGCGGCCAGAGCCGCGGCTATCACTCCGCGTCCCCAACCCCATGTCAAGCCCCGATGTGCCTGGCCCTGTGCTCAGCTGCTGTGGCCACACAGGGGAAGACCACAAGCTACCTTAGGGACCTTCTGGCTGGGCGCGGGCAGACAGTCCCCCACAGCCGACCGGAGGGGAAGGTGGGGAGGTATGGAGGCTGAACAGGCTTTAGAAAGAGTCTGAAAAGTAGCCCTTTGGGCAAAGAGAACCCCCAAGAACCCCACCCACCAGCTACCTACCAGTAGAGAACATTTGTTCATTCAACACACTTGGACCAAACTTCTGGAGCCAGACACAGTAAAAGAGTACAAAAATAAAACTCACATACACCCTGCACCAAAGAGTTGATAATCCACCAGAGGTCAAAGACAAATACAGAGAGATCACTTCAGAATGTAGAAAGACATGCTGTAGAAGAAGGGATGACTTGCCATTTTGCCCCATAATGAGAGAGAGTTGATTTCCTACTGAAGGGATCGGGAAGGCTTCCTGGAAGAGGTGGCACTTGAGCTTGGGCTTTTCCCTGATGGACATTTGGAATAATGGGACGGGCTTTCTGGGTGAAGGAACCAGAAGATGGGTGCTATATATGGAGTCACAAGTACTTCTGTTTGGCTGGAGCCATGTTTCTTCACCTTTTTTTCATTGTTGTCCCCAAGGAACGTTTTTAGACATGCTTTTCCTAATTGCCTCCCCCCATGAAATTTCAATGCCACAGGTATGCCAAGTATCTGTTCATGTACTGTATGTACATCTGTGCTTTGTACATAAAAAGTAATATTATTTTACCACTGAGAACCAATTTTCATCCTGTTGGGCGTGATGCTGTCTCACTGAAAATGTGTGAGCTGGAAGGGCGCGGAAGGACCGCCCTTTACCACTGATAATGCCCGGTGTGTCCTCAGATCATGGAGCACTGCATCAAGCAGAACAATGCCATCGACATCTACCAGGAGTATTTTGATGACGAGGATGCCGTAGAAGTGACAGAAGAGGCCCCTTCAGCTAAAACCATCAATGTTTTCAGGTATTGCTATAGTTAGGCACGTGCTGGCCAATCCCTGTCACCTCTGTGGGTGGGTGTTTCCAAACATGACTCCTTATCGAGCCCTCTGTGCTCCCGGGTTGATCTGGGGCAGGGCAGCATAGCGCCCAGCAGCCGAGTGGTCCCTACCCTGGGGGCGGGCCCGGTTGGTGGGAAGGGAGGACGGAGGCTGGCGAGAGAGGACGTGAATGCGCAAAGCTGTGCGCAGGGAGGACCGAGTCACGCGGCAGAAAGCGAGCGCGAAGTGCTGAGCAGCAGCGATCCAGCTCCCCGCGGGCAGTAGGACCCCGTGCCCCACTCTCAGGAGAGTGGACCTGGGAACAACCTCTAAGGACAGCAGCTTGACGGCAGGAATTATCACACAGAGACACGTGTGTGACAACACTGTGCATGAATGGATCACAATTTATCCACTCACTGAAGGACAGTTTGGTTGTTCCAAATTTTAAGAACTAAGAATAAAGCTGCTACAAACATCCGCATGCAGGTTCTTGTGCGAATGTAAGTTTTCCACTCATTAGAGCAAAATACTGGAGCAAGGTTGCTGAATTCTGCAGGCTCCCTTTTATTTTCCTATTAATGAGAAATCAAGCCTCAGGCTCAAAATGTTCAGCAAATAAAAACAGCACACTGGAATTTCATATTTTCTTTCCATTGTTTTCATTTTTATTGTTAGCTTTTATTTATGGCTCTTGAGATTGGTGTTCTGATAAGTCTCATAAACTTTGTTTCTGTGTTTATGCTTAAGTAGGTTTGAAAATTTTAAAGAAAAGAGTAAGTAAGACATTTGGGGGCCTTGCGCCACAGCTTTCCGCCCTTTGCTCCCCCGAAGGGACCCCCAGGAGATCAAGCGGTCAGCCACACACCTGTCCTGGCACCCCGATGGCAGCAGGAAGTTGGCAGTGGCCTATTCTTGCTTGAATTTTCAACGGGCACCGGAGGGCATGAGCCACGAGTCCTACATCTGGGACCTGGGTGAGAACCAGAAAGGCCCAGTGGCCAGGGAAACCTGAGGGAGAGGGCCAGGGGAGCGGCAGGCTGGGGGACCCCAGGGAGGGACGGGCACCAGGAGGAAGCCTCTCATTCCATCCCTGTTGGGGGTTCAGGTGCAGTCAAATCAGGGAAGCAGCAAACCCGCTTCATTGCCAGGTCTGTAACCAGGGCCTTCAAGACCATATCCCATGCGGTCCCAATTCTAGGCCCCTGAAGAGAGTATCAGCTAGAACCACATCAGGAGACTGAGAAGGGACCCACGGGGGAAGGGAGAGGACTCACCTCCGCCCTACCTTTCCAAGTGCTTGACCTTAATTCATGGCAAATAGGAGCAGCATGCCCCGCCCCCAAGCACGGACCATTGTTGACAGAGGGGCTCACTCCAATGGCAAAGCCTGGCAGGAAGCAGGCGATGGTGGGTGTCACGCTCTCCCATGTCCCTTACTGTTGTCATTGAGAAAATGAACGTAAGCCGTTAGTAGTAGGGGTAGGTGCCAGGCAGAGATCTGGGCACTCTGCCCTTGAGCAGCTCAGCGTGCTGTGTGGTGGGCCGTCAAACCCTCAGAATACAGACAAGCAAACCTTAGGCTCAAACCCTCCTCCCGCACCAAACCTGGGAAATGGACTTGAATTACAGTTACACGCGCACACACCCACAGCTGCGATTCCCCAAAATAAAGCCATTAGAAGAGCGCTAGGGTCAGACCCTGGCCGTGGGGCCCGGGGTGGCAGCCCCGGGAAAGGCTTCCAGGCCACCCCCCCAGCCCCCGCTGTTTGGCCCCTTGCTCTCCTTTCCAGGCCTGGTGGGATATTCTGAGATTTTCCCCCCTGCTCTATAGAAAACCCCAACAAGCCCGAGATTGTCCTGAAACCGCCATCTCCTCTCATCACCTTGGAGTACAACCCCAAAGATTCCCACGTGCTCCTGGGAGGCTGCTACAACGGGCAGATCGGTAAGCGGGGCTGGGTTCTTAACCGCCAAGCGCCTTGGTGCAAAGACCTTTTTCACCGGGCAAGCTCTGAGTCCAGTCGACTACTGGCAAGCTTGCAAGTGGGGTCTTCACGGGGAGCCACCAGGCAGGTCTGAGAACGACAGTTCTTTGGACAGGAGACCTGACAGAGCTCCAACCCCACGGCGCCCCTCCTGTGGCTGCCGGGCTACGGTCTCCCCAGGAAAGCGGGGTGTCGTTTTTTCACAGCTCCCGTGGAATGGAGAGCGTGGCGTCTTACATAGGACAAGTTAAAATGCAACAAAACTCACTGTTCTTACCAAGGGTCAGCTGTTTTTCTTGACGCAACGCATTTTGGACTCCTGCAAGCCTCTGCCTAATTTCCAGAGTTCTAAAAAAGTCTATTGTGACTGTTTTTTAGTAAGTTTTCTCATTACTTTTATGAAAGAGAAGGTTTTCAGAGGTCCTTGCCCCACTATCGTTGCTGGTCGCGCACCCAGAAAAGCGAGCCTTTGAATTGCTAGTGAGATCGGGAGAGACCCACCCACGTGGACGCTGAACGCCCCTGGCTGCTCTCCACCGCTGTCCCTGGAGCAGCCAGTTGCTCACCCCGCCCCGTCTGCACCCCAAGCCAGACTTGGAGGCGGTGGGCATGAAAGGGCTCCCCACCCTCCTGCCTCCAGAGCCTCTTAGCCTCCCCTTCTTCTTCCGGGGGGCAGGAGCCAATTATGACTGGGCCAGTTCTTGTCAGAAACGCTCTGGGGCCACCGGCCGACACCGCTGATCTCCCTCTCAGACCTGCTGCCGCCTTCCTGGGGAAGCCGCCAGGTCAGGGAACAGACGCGGGCTCCTCTAACCCCCCTGCCACGTCCCCAGTGCCAGGGCTCTGAGAGCCGGAAGTGGAGCCACGCTGCCATGTTTTATTCAGGAGCCCTGCCTCGCTCATCATTCAGTGCCCGCGCAGTGGCTACCCTGTGCCTGCTCGGGCCAGCCCGGGCTCCGGGGCTCCGCCGCCTGTAAGGACCGCCACAGCGGGACCCACCCTTGGGCTCTCCTTTGCCCAAGCAGAGCAAGCTCAACTGAAAAAAAACCCTTGCCAGGCCAGGGTGGTGCGGGGCGAGTGCTCTAGACTTGGATTCCGTAAATCAACGCTTAAGGGCCAAGTACTTCTGTTGTTTGTCTCACAATGTCAGCTTTCCTAGAAACAGCTCTGAGTAACAGGGCGGGTCCTTGCTGTTCACTTGTGGGAAAATGGAAACAAAATCTATTAGGGCAGAAAGCAGATAAGCTTTGGTGTTTCTGGTAAAGCAGAAGAGGTGAAACACTAATAGGGGTCGGAGTAAAGGGCGAAGCTGCCTCTGCGACTTATGTTTTCCCATCAGAGGCAGCCAAGGCACAGCGGATAAAGGGAATGTGTTTATGCAGCAGGAGACATGCACCAAATGCACGTTTACTTTCGGGAGCTTCTCCCTGTGGCGGAGGCGCTCCTCTCTCTCTGCCTAGCTCACTCCATCCCCGGCTCTTCCTCTGTCTTCGTTCCCTCTCCCCTCCTCCAGGAAGCTCTCCTGGACCACCCTCTTGTGTCCCCCACCGGAGAGATTGCATCATGGGCTGTGTTTGCAGGGCCCCTTCCTGCCTCCCAGGCACAGTGCCTGTCCTATTCTGAGCAGCTTCCCCAGGGCCCAGGGTGGCACTCAACGCTGGCAGGAGGTCAGCAGAATGAATGCCACGTGCACTCTGGGAGCCTTTGCACAAAGCTTGTGTGGGGGCTTCAGGGCCCCACAGGAAACTCAGGCTGGTGTGAACCAGGCCCCGGTTCTAAAAAACCGCATACCTGCCAAACCAAGAGAAGCAGCACCCCTGTGCCCCCTTCTCCCCGTACCAGGAAAGGAGGCCTGCGCCCTCGTTCACCTGCCCCCGTTTCCTCCCCGCCAGCCTGT
Organism: Pteronotus mesoamericanus; assembly: GCF_021234165.1. Classification (NCBI taxonomy): domain Eukaryota; kingdom Metazoa; phylum Chordata; class Mammalia; order Chiroptera; family Mormoopidae; genus Pteronotus; species Pteronotus mesoamericanus. The sequence continues at coordinate 5,058,407 of NW_026555315.1, read as the reverse complement.
TGGGACACCCGGAAGGGCAGCCTGGTGGCGGAACTGTCCACCATTGAGTTTAGCCATCGAGACCCCGTGTACGGCACCATCTGGCTTCAGTCGAAGACGGGCACGGAGTGCTTCTCGGCGTCGACAGACGGGCAGGTACAGACGGGCAGGCCCTGACCGGCCAGGCGCCGTGGGGGCGGGGGATGGGCAGCAGTGACAGTTACCAGGTCCCCAGCCGGACTCACCACGGGATGTTTCCTTTTGCTTCTTATTTTTAAATTGAAAAACAGGTAATACACACACGCGGGACAAAATGCAACAGGTACAGAAGGGCCGGCGAGCCTTGCAGTGGCCCTCCCGGCAGGCACCCGGGCGCCCGGCTCCTCCGTCCTCCTGCAGAGACAGTCTCTGCGAACGGAGGCACACGCACGTGTCTCCTTCGCCCTCTCTTTGCACACCTTACACATGGACCGTTCTTCATTTGATGTATCTTGGAGATGATTTCACATTTCCTAAACCACTGCCCTGGGCCTGTTAAGGGCCGCAGTGGGTATGGGACAATTTATTTAAGTGGATGTTAATACTTTGTCGTTACCAAAAAATGCAGCAGAGTGTTGTTATACTCATGTGAAGGTACACCGACAATATCCGTTCCTGGCAGAGGGCTTCCTGGGTCAACGTGCATGCGCATTTATAACATTGCCCTGTTGCAGGGGGCCTGTGAGATGCAGGTGCTGGACCACACCTGGTGACTTTGACACAGCAGGTCTGGGCCGAGGCCCCAGCGCCTGGCTTTTGTGACGCTCATGCATGACCCTGATGACCAGACCGGCTTGGGACTGTAGACCAGGGAAGTCATTCTCAAAGCGTATTTGTCCCAGTGGGCTGTACACCTCTGTCGCATGCCCTGTTGACCACAATGACGGACGCCAGGGAGTTGGAGGAGGTGTGGGGGACATGAGCCAGGAGAACGGCAGGACCTCAGGTCTTGAAGTTGTCCCCCCCCACCATCAGGTCATGTGGTGGGATATCCGGAAGCTGAGTGAGCCCACCGAGGTGGTGATCATGGACATCACGAGAAAGGAGCAGCTGGAAAATGCCTTGGGGGCCATCTCCCTGGAGTTTGAGTCAACTCTGGTGAGTGTCCCTTCCTCTCTCTTCCCCTGCTTCTGTAGCCAGGGCAGCTGGAGCCAAGAGCGGGCGGTGGCTGGTGTATCAGGTGCTGGCGAGCCCCAGGCTGCTGCTTGCCTTGCGCCCTGTGCAGGTCCAAGGAGCATCTTCCTGGAGCTGGAGGGGCTTTTACAATGACTTGCCAGCAGGGGGCAGCAGAGCTTCCTGAGGAAGGAAGCCATTGTCATTCCCAAGAAGTTCCTGGCTTGGCTAGTGGCTGAGCTGGACAGAACGCAAGCTTTCAGACAGGGCCAGATTCCAGAAAAGCCCCCATTCTGTGTGAGAGGACCACCCCGGGACCAACATCAGGAGCCAGGCTCTGCCTCTGCCTTGCATGGGACCCTGGGCTGGTCACTGCACTTCCTGGAGGGAAGTACCGGACAAACCGTAGCACAGGCGTCATAACAGAACTCAGTAATGAGAAGCAACAGTAAAGACCAAAGGTGGACAGTAACGTGAATGTGTCAGAAGAGGGGAGCTTCTAGAAACAGCTAATGAAGACTCCCTCCAAAGGCGGGGGGCAGGGAGGAATCCAGCTTTCTTAGATGGCCCTTGGCTTGGGCTGGCTTCTGGTTTATGACTCTCTGAAGCCCAGTCCTGCACCCCCCCCCCACCTTGGAATTGCTACTGGTTTGCTCTTGGTTCCCGTGGCATCGTGTCTCGGCCCCTGAGTGGGGAGGTCCTCTGCCTCGCGCTTGCCCTGGGCACCCTCACCCGAGGCTGGGGGATGGACGCTGACAGGGTGAGGTGAAAGGCAGCCAACCCCGGGCACAGAGGTCGAGGAGGGAGGGCTCAGAGACCACTCTGCCCTGGAGCCAGGCGTTTCCGGGCCAAGCGCTAGACCTCGTGACTGTGCCGCCACCAGTCCGACCTCCCTCGTGCCTGTCACTGAGTGCACACCCTGTGCTGGACACTCGTAACTGCCTTATGGGATGTGCTTGTGGAATCACCTGTGACCATCTTGGGAGGTAAAGTTATTATCCCTGATTCACTCAGATAAGCCTCGAGTCTTAGTGAGGTCGAGCCGTGTGCTGCAGAACGTGAAGCTGGACCCCCTCCAGGGCTCCGACTGCAAGGCCCGGACCCCACCGGACCCGCGCACCCCGGGACCGCGGCTGGAGGCGTGACAGGCCATCCAGCTCTGGGGTAGCGCGTCTCCCCTGCCAGCTTGCAGGAGCCCTGTAGTCGTCTTTATTACTTACTTTCCAGGACCTCTTACGCTGTCTCCTCATTTTCCTTTGACCACCCAACTTATAGATGTTATTTTTTTTTAATTGTATTTTTTTACATTTTAACACGAAATTTACCATCTTAACCATTTTTAAGTGTGCAATTCAGTAGTGGTGAGTGCATTCACATGGTTGTGCAACGGGTCTCCAGCTCTTTTTCATCTTGCAAAACTGAAACTCTATACTATATATATTGAACAACAACTCCATGTTGTCCCCTCCCCCAGCCCTTTCTACTTCCTGTCCCTATGAATGTCACTCCTCCAGGTACCTCATTTAAGTGGACTCTTACGGTATTTGTCCTTGTATGACTGGCTTATTTCACTTAGCATAACATCCTCCTGGCTCATCCACACTGTGGCAGGCGTCAGAATTTCCTTCCTTTTTAAGGCTGAGTGATGTTCCGTTGTACAGACAGACCGCACTTGGTGTACACGTTCATCTGCCGCCAGACCCTTGGCCGCTTCCAGCTCTTAGCACGTGAATAACGCTGCCATGAACTCAGGCGCGCAGCGTAGCCCAGTTTTGCAGGGAATAGCTGGAGTTGGGGGAGGGGCTCTCCCAGACTCACGTTTTATATTACTCATTCAATCAATTGCTCGGCCTGTAAAGAGACATTCAGGACCTTTATGCCAAAATACCTCGTGGACACAGTGGTGCGGCGTGAAGAGGGCTGGCGATGAGCCTCCAGAGCTGGAAGAGTCAGGGGGGCCTCATTGAGCGCAGGGCCCTTGAGCACGTTGTTAAGAAGGGTGGGGCCTGATGCGGCAGGGAAGCGGGGGCAGCTCTCTAGGGGTGGGTGGGACACAGCCCGAGCGGAGGCTGAAACCGGGGGTCGCCCCGGAAGGCTGCTCGCCATGCCAGCCAAGTCGGGCCTGGCGTTGCGCGGAGGCTGCCACTCCTGTCGCCCCTCCACAGCCAACCAAGTTCATGGTGGGCACCGAGCAGGGCATCGTCATCTCCTGCAACCGCAAGGCCAAGACACCGGCCGAGAAGATCGTGTGCACCTTCTCTGGCCACCACGGCCCCATCTACGCCCTCCAGAGAAATCCGTTCTACCCGAAGAACTTCCTGACCGTCGGCGACTGGACCACCCGCATCTGGTCAGAGGAGAGCCGCGAGTCGTCCATCATGTGGACCAAGTGAGGGGGCAGTTGGGAGGTCGGCAAGGGATGCAGGAGGGTGGAGGGGACAGAGAGGGCAGCCCTGCTCAGGAGTGGCCTGAACATCTGCATGTCCACCCATAAAATGAAGAAAATGCCCCTCTCCAAACACCCATGCTTATGCCAGGAAGTGGCCTGATCCAGCCCCTTCACAGGGGAGCGCGCTGCAGACCGCCTGGGTCGGCGATAGCGACAGCCAGGAGTCCCTTTCCGTAACCCTCAAGACAACTCTAGGTGTAGGTGGCATTGCTGTCCGGTCACCTCATCGTTTGTGTGAGGGAACCGACCTTCAGGGAGGCAAAGCCACTTGCTCCCGATCTCCCAGTGGGCGACCACATATTGATTATCCATTTATATGTCCGTGGACACCCGGTTGCTTTCACCTCTGAGTTGTGACTAAAGATTCTATGATCTCAGGCACACAGTTTTGCAGTGAGTACCTGGAGGTGGAGGGCGGGGGGGGGGGGGCTCTTCCAGACTCACGTTCTGCATTACCTGTTCGATCATTTACTTTATCTGTAGTCACGCATGCAGGATCTTTATGGCAAAATGCCTCATAGACACTTTTTTTGAGGAACCTCCATACTGCGTCCCACAGTGGCCGCACCCATTCACATTGCCTCCAGCAGTGATCGAGGGTCCCCTTTTCCCTGCATCCTCGCTCGCACTTGCAATCTTTTGCTTTTCTAACAGTAGCCGTTATAACAGGCAACGTAGTATCTCGCTGCAGTGCTGATTTGCATTTCCCTGATGATGAGTAGTGCTGAGCGCCTTTTCATGTACCTGTTGGCCATTTCTATGCCTGTTTTGGAGAAATGTCTGTTCAGATCCTTTGCCCATTTTTAAGTTGGGTTCGTTTTTGTTCTTTCCCCACCCCCACCCCCATTCAATTGTATGAGTTCCTTATATATTTTAGATATTAACCCTTTATTAGATATATGGTGTACAAATATTTTCTCCCATTTCATAGGCTGTCTTTTTATTTTGTTGACTATTGCCTTTGCTGGGCAGAAGCTTTTTAGTTTGATGTCCTCCCACTTGTTTATCTTTGCTTTTCTTGCCTGTGCTTTTGGTGTTATATCCAAAAAGTCACTGCCAAGACCAATGCCAGGGAGCGTTTTTCCCTCCTTTTTACACTTTCAGGCCATACATTTAAGTCTGTACTCCATTCCAAGCTGATTTGTGTGCGTGCTGTAACATAAGGATTTCATGCTTCACTGCAGAAACCATTTAAAATAAAGATTAATCCGAGTGGGGAGTAAATACTGATCCCAGTATTAGGAACTCCTCTGGGCACCTCTTTCCTCTGCTTCTTTCGACGAGTCCCAGGACGCAGACCCAGCAACACGTGCCCCTCCCCTGGGGTTAGCTGCGCAGAAAGGCCAGCGGCCAGCCTGCAGGAAGGGCCAACCCCGAGCCCTCTGAAGTGCAGCACGTGAGCTCTGGGTGGGCGAGGCTGGCATGGCCGGAAGCTGGACACAGGAGGGACTTCCTGGCCAACACAGAGATCCCGCAGCCCAGGAGGGGCTGGGTGAGCAGAGCCGTGGCTCAGCAGCCTCCCCGTGCCTCCCCGCCCCAGTGGCCCCTGACTGGCGGCACCGGCCCCCCCCCCCCACCGCAGGTACCACATGGCGTACCTCACCGATGGCGCCTGGAGCCCCGTGAGGCCGGCGGTGTTCTTCACCACCAAGATGGACGGGACCCTGGACATCTGGGACCTGGTGTTCAAGCAGTGTGACCCTGCCCTCAGCCTGAAGGTCATGCACACGCCTCCCTTTGCATCCAGGTCCTCAGGCCCAGGTGGCATGGGCGACTGTGAGGCTGAACGAGGGGTGGGGGGAAGAAGAGGCTGGGGGCAGGGGGTCAGAGGGCCGCGACAGCCAGGCTCAGAGTGCGAACTTCACCCCGGGGGTCAGGGAGTTGCCGAGGCTGCTTGAAGGGGGCCAGGTGGCTGGCCTTTCCCAGGAGCCAGATGATCAGAGGCTCACTTTGCTGCTCCCTCCTTCTCAATGCGTCTGCCTGGCCCTTCCAACAGGTGTGTGACGAGGCCCTCTTCTGCCTCCGGGTGCAGGACAATGGGTGTTTCATTGCTTGCGGCTCGCAGCTGGGCACCACCACGCTGCTGGAGGTCTCGCATGGGCTGTGCACGCTCCAGAGGAATGAGAAGAACATAGCTTCTTCCGTGAGTGCGGGCGCCAGGGACGAGATGCACGCACGGTTGTGTCCCGCCTGGTCACTGCAGAGCAGGCCGGCCGGGAAACGTGTACGGCCGCTCCCTCTCGCCTCCAGGGAAGCGGGTGGATGTTCTGGGGAGGCAGCGTGGTGTCCTGCAAGGAACGCTGTAAATGGCGGTTGCGGGGCAGGGGTGGGGGTCTGAATCTTCCCTGGCTTAGTCACTAAGTAGCTAAGTGGCCTTGGGCAAGTCACTTTACCTCTTCAGGCTTCAGGTTTTCATGTCAATCAAAGTGGTTTGACTCGCTCAGTCTGTCTAGTTTCAAGCAATATACAGGGTCCGGCCCAAATAACACCCTTTTTTATTACAAACACGTTTATTACAAAATCCTAAGCATGTCATTCTGCAAGATAGCAATGCCGCACTCAAGCACACTCTACGGCATTTTAGGTGACATATGCAAATTGCTGTCCATCTTGTGCCCCACCAACCACACACCCAAGCAAGCCTTCTTCCTGCCGGACCCTGTATATTTTTTTGCGGCAAAACTTGTCAAATGAAGACTTAGGAGACTGCCCAGAGAGGAGACAGGTGGCAGGGGACGGCCCCGAAGATGGGACCCTGGGGGCCGGGACCCGTCACTAGCCCTCACGCTGGCAGGGAGCCCTAGAGGCACCTCCCCAGGACTGGGCGGCAGCCGGTGCAGAAACCCTGGTGCTGAGACCGAGGAGGGCCTGCTGGCTGTGCCTGAGCCTGTGGGCCCACCTTTGAGCTGGCCCTTTGGTGGCCCGGGGCCACCGTGTTGTACAAATGCAGGGGGCGTTCTTCACGCTGGCGCCCGTGTCCTTGGAACCCCTTAGAACTGAGTGACTTGCCCCCCTGCCCCCGCCACCTTCCAACCCGTCAACATTCAGCCCTCCGTCCTTGCCCGTAGCCCTGAGTCCAGGCCTCTTTGGGGGCTGCTGTGAGTAGAGCAAGGACCACCCAGCCTGGCCCCTGTGCTGGGAGCCCTGGCGGCCACCCTCTTCCCACGGGCCTCTCTGTCCCCCTGTGTCCCAGATATTCGAGCGGGAGACCCGGCGGGAGAAGATCCTGGAGGCCAGGCACCGAGAGATGCGGCTGAAGGAGAAAGGCAAGTCGGAGGGCAAGGACGACGACCTGAGGGAGGAGGAGTCCGCCGTGGACCTGCAGGAGCTGGTCACCAAGGCCGAGGAGGAGTTCTTCGACGTCATCTTCTCCGAGCTGAGGAAGAAGGAGGCGGAAGCCCTGAAGAAGTCCAAGCCTGTAAGGGGCCCTGGTGGGGCCCATGCTGGGGCGGGTAGGAGGCCTGGCACCGGGTTCCGCCTGTTTGCTGCTCTCCTGGGTGACCTCGAGCACATAACGTCATCAGATGAACCTTAATTTGTCCATCTGGCAAATGGGAGGCATTGCCTTCCTCCAGAGGAATCCTGAGTCTCCGGTTGGACGCAGGCTCCGTGAGGGCAGGAGCCGCGCTCCGTGCTGGTAGGAATCCTCCCCTTCCCCCCGCCTGCGGTGGGCGCCTGGCACACGCACTGAATGAGGATGGGGCTAAGGGAGGTGTCAGACAAGAGTGAGCCTTGAGGCCCGGGGCGGGGCGGGGACGCTGTGACAATGGCGGAGTGGAGGGCGCTCTGGTGTCACGGTGCGAGCCGTGCGGAGCTCATGTACCCATGGCCTGGCTCCAAGGCACTTCCTGGCTGTAACAACTGGATTGGCTGCCTCACTTCTTGTTCCTTAATTTTCATTTGGAAACTGAGGAGATATAAAAAAGGTGCCTGGTCACCTTCCAGGCCCTCTTCAGTGCCAAGGGACAGAGGAAGAGAAGGACGTGGTCATTCTGGGTCACTGCCGTGCAGGACTCACAGATGAGGTGCCACGATGGGGAAGTGCAATGAGCGGCACGGAAGGGAAGTGAACAAGGGAGTGTGTCCGTGTCCACGCTCCTGCGCAAGACCTGATGCGTCATTTGGGGGTGTGGCCCAGTACGGCATGAAAATGAGGGGCCCCTTGTTCAGAAAGTCTTGAGAATTTAAGACCATGACAGCAGAGCAGGAAAGCAGGTGTGGGACCTCGCGTGATCACGGGACTGGGCCTCTCCTCCCCCGCCCCCCCCTTCTGACTCTTGGTCTCTGAGCTTAGCCGGCAGTTCTGGGGTCAGAGCTGAGAAAGCACCGTGGGGTCCTCACGCTTGTTTCCAGTCCCAGCTACAGCCCTGTGAGGAATGCAGGCGAGGGGACCCTGGGGACTCAGGGGCCGCAGCCGAGGTCACCCGGGCGGCAAACGCCAGAAGCAGGACTTGCACCTGGGCCTGTCGGATGCCCCCGCGGGCCCCACTGTCCACACCCACTGGCTCTGAGCAGCCCCGGGCCCTCGTGGCTGGCACCTCAGCCTCCCGCCCCTTGGCTGCCTTTGGCCTCAGGGCGCGGGGTGGGTGGGGGCCCGCCCCCATCGGTGATTCTGCGCTGTCCCTCTCCAGCATCAGCCGAGTCTGGAGGGAGAGGAGGAGGCAGAGGAAGAGGAAGAGGCGGAGGGAAAGGAAGAGGCCGAAGAAGAAGGAGGTTCTGAAGAGACTCCAGCCTAGAAGGTCAGCCCTGCTGGCAGCACCCACACGTGGGTGCCTCCGTCTCCCACTGCTTGGCACTGCCTCGGCTTCATAAGTTGGGGCTGAGCTCCTGCCTTGAAGTGCCACTGGGGAAGGGCAGGGGGAGCAAGAGGGCCCTGACCCAGGCCCCACCCATCGCTGGCCCCACCCACTCACTGACCCCTGTCCCCAGCCACCCCCTGCAGGGGAGGAGGGAAGGGGCAGGGCTGGTCCCTGAGACAGGTGCCCCTGTCTCAGCCACCGCGGAACCTCCACCTCAGGTCTCACCTGGCCTCTCAGCCTGGCCCCGCATGTCCCCCTCAGCTTCTCTAGGGCTGCCTGGCCATCATTTTCCTCGACAAGCTTTCAAAGCCTCATCTGGGCTTGTCACAGCCACGTGGGGCCTTGGACAGACCTGGGGCGGGCAGGGCTTCCCTTCTCCCTGACCTTCCCTGTCCACCTGTGACCTGGAAAGAGAAAGCCCACCTGGGTTCAGATGTCTGTCCAAGCAACGCCCCCAGCCTGTTTACCTCCACGAGGGTCGGAGTAGGTCCAGGAGTCGAACAAGGCTATTCCTGTGCTCTGCAAGCCTTCTGTCATCTTAATTCTTGTCAATTAAAGCAATGAGGACAATGCTAACGGTTAGTGCTGCCTGTGCATCCCGCACGGGGAGTCGCGGGGTCCCTGGAAGGTTTGTTCTCTGACTATCCTTACTCTGCAGAGGGAGGGCCAGGTTCCAGGAGAGGTGTGGGGGGACTTGCCCAGGTCGCAGAGTGAACAAGGGGCCCACAGGGCCAGAAGGCCAGGCCGCTCACCCCCGGCCCTGAGCATCGGTCACTGTGGGCCAGGCCCCAGGCAGGAGCTCCGGTGGGCTGCCCTGAGCCCACCGCACCACAGAGCACTCAGTGGCCGTTGCCAGAGCGTCATAGGCAAGAGGGCATTCAGAGCAGCCTCGTCCCAGGAGAAGTCCCCAACCACCATTCATCCTGTGGGTGTCAGGTGATCCTGACAGGACTCTAAATGTCCTTTTTAAAATGCCTGCGTTGCAGATCTTATTGGGGGGAGAACCAGGGCCAGCCGCTCTTATGCCCAAAGGGGAAAAAAAAAACATTGAGCATCCACTGTGGCTAGATCTTGATAAAATAGTCTTGGCGGATCACGTTTATTGGGCACTTGAGCTTCAAAATAGCCCCAGAAAGGGTGCTGTCACCATTCGCCACCCCTGGGTCACAGGTGTGCCCAGTGAGACACAGAGACAGAGAGACAGAGAGACAGAGTGAGCGGCAGGCCCGGACTTCAGCCCCCAGTCCCGGCCCAGCGCCCACGCCCATCCGCGTCTATGCCCAGGTCTCCCCGGAAGAGGCTTCCAGGCAGAGGGTGGCCACAAGTCACGCATCCCTCCCTGTAAGGTCTCCTGTGATGGCTCCGTCCCTGTGTGAGGACACAGGGAGCCCCGGAGCCATCCATAGAGCAGTGGTTTCAGCTGGGGGCGATTTTGCCCCCAGTGGGGCACCTGGCAACGTCTGAGCGCGTGCTGGAGTAACGTGACTGGTTGTGAGAAAGCCACCGACATCCAGTGGGTAGAGGTCAGAGATGCTACTCAGCAATCTATAGTGCACAGGACAGGCCCCAGACAAAGACTGAGCCCTGACTTAGAGAGGAAAACCTGTCCAAATGAAACACGCCGGGAGAACGTCACAAGCTCCCTGCTGGCCCAGGCACGCTGATGGAGCTGCCAGGACGATGCGCTCCAAAGGAGGCTGTTCTTTTACTGCCGTAGAATTTTGGCTTTGGCTTGTACTGGGAAAGGCGGGCCCCCTCCTGGGGCCGGGAAACTTTTTGCTGTGGATACCGAGCGCGACACTGTGCTGTGAGGGCCTTTGTGGAGCGGGTGTGGGGGAGGAGAGGCGGGCCCCGCGGGTGTCACAGGGCCAGGGGCGCGCAAGCTTGGGGAGCACAGTGCCCATCACTGCTCGTCCTCACAGCCTCGACCTGCCCTCCTCATCGCCAGCCTCACACGGTTTCTCCCAAGGGGAGCAAAACAAAGCCACGAAGCCTCATGGCAGAACCGGAGGCGACTGGGGAAACCCCCGGCAGTGGGCGTGGAATGTGGAATGTGGAATGTGGATGACGGCCCGGTGCAGGGACACATCCAGGCAGGGTCGGAAAGTGGCCAAAGCAGCGGCCAGACCCACGAGTCCGTAGCACAGTTAGGTCTCTCCGGCCCACACACACGTGGGGAGAGTGTTCTTCTCTCGGACCTGCTCTGCTCAGCTGACCTGGTAACTAGGACACGTAACTGATGGCGCTTCAACTTGCTGTCAGACCACCCAGCGGGCCACGGCGGGATCGCTGTCCCACACTCCCTTCTGGGTGGCAGCTGGCTACCCAGGACAGGACCCTGCAGAAGGACCCCCTTGCCCTTTGTTAGAAACAAAAGAAAGTGTCCCTGGGGTCCAGAAGCCCCTGGGATGACGCTGTCCCAGGGGAGCAAAGGTGGCTGCTGGTAACCCACAGGCTCAGACTGGCACCCCCTCTTGGCTCTTCCCTGGCTCCCAAAACCACAGACCTAGGGGCCAGCGCGTCTGGGTGCCAAGGGCCTTGGGGATGGAGATGGGAAGACAGGCAGCGTGGCGGTTCATGGAGCTCCCAGGCAGGCGGGAGGGTCTGGGCTTTGACATCTGCATCCAGCGAAGGCACAGGCCCCAGATGGCAAGTGCCTGAGCATGTGCCAGGGCACGTGCCTTCGCTCCACACTGCGCCAGGCACCGGGCACCGCTCTGTTCTCCCGGAGCTTGTGCGCTAGTGGGAGAGACGAAGAGCCGACAAACGCCGATAAATACAGAATGACAGTTGTGCAAAGTGACCGTTTAAGGGAAAGTCCCAGGTGCTATGAGAGGGATAATAGGAGGAACTAACTAGACTCTATAGAGGAAAGGAACTGTCAGAAAGGCCTTCATGTGAAAGCGACAATGAAGCTGAGACCCTGAACGAGTATGAGGAGACTGGGCAGTACGTGTGCAGGTGCGCGTGTGGGTGAGTGTGTGGGTGTGTGTGCGGGTGTGTGTGCAGGTGCGTGCACACGTGTAATTATGGAGATGCACAGCGGAGGGGGCGTTCTAGGTAGAGGAGAGGAGACAGCTGGTGCTGCTGCTCCGTGACCGACAAGGAGAAGTCGCTGTGGCTGAAGCGCAGCCACCGAGGGCTGGAACGGACCTGGAGAACACGCAGGGACCTGACGGTCCGTGAAGGATTTTCACTTTTCTCCTAAGATCACTGAGAAGCAGGGAAGGTGGGGTCAGATGTGCTTTTTTTTTTTAAAAAACAAAAACCTCTGAGCTGGTCATGGATGATGGCCTGGGGGAGGCAGCCCTGGGGCTGGGTAGGGGGACAGACACAGGGTGTCCGGTGAGAAAAGATGGCGGCTTGGAGGGCGGTGGTGGCTGGAGTCCGCCTGCACCTCTGTTACTTACCTTGTGGGGCCGGGGGCGGGGGTTAGGGAGAGCAAATGAAATAACACATCAACAACACAACTGCGTTCAAAGTGAACACTCTGTCAGCTGCTGTTACCTTCCTCCCTCGCGCGGAAGCCTCCAATGTCCGTCCAGGACAGCCTTCCCCGTGGGCACCAAGCTCCAGATCAGCGGGAACTGCTCTGAGGACGGTTTCTCAGGATCTCTGCAGCATCAGAACCCCAAAGCTGGAGGGACGCTGGGCTTCTCCAGGGAAACACCCTCCGGAGGTGTTTGCTTCTCTTTCATTTCATCTCCCAAGCTCTAAATAGTCGTATGCAGCTCACAAGCAGGGGCCTTTGGTCCCTTGGGCCCTAGGGGTCGCAGGGCTTTAGGACGTGCTCAGAGCTCATCGAAGCCAGTAGGTTCCCACGGCAGGTGGGTTTGGAGGGAGGCGGAGAGTGTCACACATCTCTGATGAAAAATATTGTTGCTTCTGAGGAGTGATGGTCACCAATGGCACGCATGCTCTGGGGGGCAGCAGCGGCCTTTCATCAGGTGAGGGAGCTTTTTTTCCCCTGGAACCTTCAGGGACATGAATGAAGAGCTTAGTGTGCTCAGAAAAGCCGGAAAACAGGGAGGAGACAGGAAGGTGAGTCTGAAGGAGTTAGCCAGACAAGTGAGTGGGAGGCGGACCTCCGAGACGGAGAGGCAGGACCAACGCCCAGGGACGCCGGGAGAGGAGCCCCTTCAGGAGGGCGCACGTGCGTGAGCGCGGCCGGGGCAAGGGCAGGAGGAGGGGACGAGCCAGAGGTGAGGCAGACGAGACCTGGACCCCAGGTACAGGTCGGACTCCCAACGGAAGGCAATGGGGAGCCATGGCAGGGTCTTAAGTGGGGTACCGGCAGCGACCTGACTTCTAGAACAACAACGGTGTCAGTAGGTTGGCACGTGGAGACACCATGCAGGCTGCTGTGGCCATCTAGACGGGTCACAGAGGTACTCCAGCAGGGGTCGAGCCTCAGGATTTGATTGCAGAGGACGAGAGGAAAGAGGAAGTCAGAGAGGCTCAGAGGGGCTAGAGAGGATGGGACGGGGGAGGGGGAGGGTACTGACCAAAACACAGAAGTCAAGCAGAGGCAAGGCCTTGAGAATAACGTTGACTTTGTGACGAATCCCCACCTAAGATGGGCTGGGTCCTCCCGCTTAGAAGCTGCTCTTATTCTTACCACCCTGGGCCATCCTGGGTGGGGTTTCCGTACCCAGAGGGGCAGAAAAGAAAGAGAAAAACAGCCCAGGGACCTCCTGTGGGTGACCAGGATAGGTTAGGCTCAAGGTCTGAAATATAAGTTGGGAGGGTGTTTTTTACCCAAAGGACACACCTTTGAACTTACCTGATGCTCGTTGCTGCCATTTGCAACCTGGCCTCTGCGTGCAGCCTGGGTCGGAGGGCAGGACAAAACCCTGGGCAGGGGTTTTTGTTTCTACTAAGCTTCCCTTGCTTTGTCTACTTACCAAATCCAAGGCCAGGGGGCTGGGGGGGGGGGGGGCGCTTTCGGTGTTGCTTATTAATAACAATAACACACAGGCTCCCAGGACAGCCAGGGAAGCCAGTCCCCAGACACAAGCTGGCATCACGCTCTGCCTGTGGCTGTGGGCCAGGCTGTCTGAGACGGCCCCCCAGGGAGCAGCTCTCCCTCACCCAGCCCCTTCCGCGGGAAGTGAACCCCCCCACCCCACTCTCCTCGCCCAGTCTTTGCGGGGGTGGGGGGCTGCCCTGCTCCACTTCAGTGGGAGGCAGGAGAAGGCAAGGAAGAGGGACTATCAGAAGCAGAGAGCTCCACCATCCCCCGGAAACTAAGGCCCTGAGGGGTGGGACCCAGTGGCTCCAGGTGGTTTGGCAAGTAGGATGCACGGCTGGGACTAGAATCCTGTTTTCCCGGGGCCTCCTGAGGCCAGGAATCTTTCCACTGTGCTCCCTGGTTGTGTAAGAGCTGTTATTCTCACCAACAATGGAGGTGGCGGCGTTTGGCCTACGCTTTCTTGCCCAGCCTGGGGGCTCTTCCAGCAGGCGGGGAGCCAGAGGGCACACATACCCACCATCCTGACCTAGATTTTGGGTTTCCCCATAGGGCCTTGTTTGCCAGGAGGTACATTGAGGCAGGTTCTTAGGTGACATGCCCCTAGCTAGTAATGCAGGTGCTCCAGCTATGCCTCGGGTGGGCAGCCAGACAAAGGGGCAGCTGTTTACCCCTTGTCATTGGAGACAGAGACTAGACACCAGCGACAGCCACGATGCACGCAGCGCCCATGGAAACGAGGCAGCCCGCCGCCGCCCTGGAGACGCCGAGAGAAAGACAGACCGGCAAGCAGGCAGGCAGGCAGGCAGGCAGGCAGAAGCGCTAGCGGCGTGGGAGCGCCGCCGTCCGGCGAGCGGCGCGGCTGCAGGGCGCCCCCTGGAGGGCAGTGGGAGCGGGCCTGGGCCGCGAGAGAGGGGGCGCGGGGAAGCGCCGAAGGCCACCAAACCGACACGGCGACGCTGGGCGGACGCAGGGCCGTGCCCAGGACCGGAGGGACGCACAAGCGGACTCTCGCCGGGAAAGCGGCTCGGGTTAGAGCGCTTCCCCGGCGGAGGCGGCCGGCTTTCGGCCGCAGCGCCGGAGGGGCGGGGGCGCCGTCGAGGTCCTCCCCTCGCCCCGCCTCCCGGTCAGCGCCCTCGGCCGCGGGCGCGTCGTTGGTTTCGGGTTGTCAGGCAGCGGCAGCACAGGCGAGGCTGCGGGGGACCCGGTGGCGGTGGGGGTGCGGCTCGGCCCTGCCCGCGCTCACGGCCTGAGCCCCTCCATCCCCGCAAGCATGAAGGACGGTGGGGACTCCAAGGACCAGCAACTCATGGTGAGACGCCCATCAACCTCCACCTAGACCCCATCTGTGGCCCAGGCTCCCACTCCCCACCAACAAGGCAGCCCTTTCCGCAGCCCCCCACACCCTCTCCCCACTTAAAGCACACCAGGACAGGGGAATGAGACTGTCCAGAGCAACTCTCCCCAAGCCCTGGAGGTTAGGAAGGAAGCCACCCTGCCATCCTGCTGAGGCCCGAGAAGTGGGCCAGCTTCACCTTCCCCCCAGGGGACCCCCATCCCCAAAGCCTGCGCAGATGGGTCTCAGGGCAAGACTGTTCTCTGACCCAGCAATGCCAGGGCAGGCTTGACCCACCTGTGCAGAGGAGGAAGATGGGGGTTTCCTGGGGAACCAAGGGGTCCCCAACCCCAGGGCACTCAGGAGTTTAAAGGGACCAGGGATCTCAGGCAGCCAGACAAGAGGCTCCAGGTGCCAGAGGAGCTGGCTCGGGGTTGGGAGTGGCGGGGTATTGGGTTGCAGCAAAGATGCTGTCCAAGTCAGGACTTTAAATATTTCAGAGAAGTGCTGGAAGCGTCTGAGCTGGCCCCCTAGAGCCCTGGGGTCTGGGGCGGGTGAAGAGGTGTCAGTGGGGAATAGGGGGTTACCTAGAGACTAAAGACAGATTCCTGGTTATCACTGGCGCCCCGGTCGGAGTGATGAGGGGGGAAGTCTCAGTGACCCACACGGCCCTGGCCCCCTCCTAACCTCTGAGATCTGGGAATGGGCCTTTGTTGCCAGCGGGTGGGTGGTCATGGAGCTAGAGGACAATGCTGGCCCCAGACACCCTGCCTATGTAGGGCGAGCTCGCTGCTCCAAAGATGGGCCTGAGCCCCAGCCCTCGAGCAAGCGCCAGGCTCCGGAACATCCTCTGTGGCTGTTTGGAAAGTGTCTCTTGGCAAATGGCTTGATCAGCGTGTGTGGTGTGCCCCCCACCACAGGGAGCGGGGTCCTCCCCTCCCACCAGTGGAGTTCGGCGGAGGAGTCCGGCCCAGGTGATGTAATAGGCCTGTGACAGGCCCTCGGAGAGTGAAGTTCTACCCTCGATCAGCGGAAGCACACACGCCCCCGTTCTTTTGGGGAGGCGCATGCAGAATGACAACCCACCGTCTCTCTGGCTGGAGAGCAGAGGGAGCAGGGGGCCCCATGGTGCTGTCCTCAGGCAGGAATGCAGTCCCCAGTTTAGGGTGAGGAGGGGAAGCTCTCCGGGCCCCGGCCCCACCCTGCAATCCTCAGTGCTGCACCTGTACCTCTGGCTGCAGTTCCTCGTTCACGAAGCAGACAGGCTGCTCCAGCGCCAAGGGCTCCAAGTTCAAAGCCCAAGGGAGCTGCAGTTGCTTAATTTGGGCATGTAACTGATGCAGCCCAGAGGAGCAGACAGCTCTCTCCCACGGGGATCGCCCTGAGTCACGGGCTCCTGGGGGAATTCATAGACTCAGATGTAGCCCGCGGTCTCTGGTCCTCCTACCCTTGACCCAGGCGATTGCCCCAAACCACTGCATTTCCCTTAAGGCAAAGGAGACCTGGGGCTTGCCCCAGGGGAATCCTGCGGTCCTCTGCTCCTTCTCTCTGTGGCCCAGCTTTGTCTAATCTCAGTGATCTGGCCTTCCCTCCCAGGTGGCCCTCCGGATTCGGCCCATCAGTGTGGCGGAGCTGGAGGAAGGAGCCACTCTCATTGCCCATAAAGTGGATGAGCAGGTATGCGGGGCTGTGGCTGGGAGCTGCAGGCCAGGGCAGAGGCCAGTTCAGACCTCACGGGAGCAGGTACCTGCTCACCTGGCAGGGACAAGAAAGGCTGCTACGGCTTGCAGCACCCTTCTTCCTCTACCCACTGAACTCTTGGCTAACAGTGAATTGGCAACATCGTCGAGGAAACTAGGGTTCTTCTTCCAGGAAATCTTCCTCGATTGCTCCCAGGAGAGCTGAAAGCTTCCCTAGCCTGGGTGGGCCCTGATCCCCAGTCTAGCCCTAAAAGTTTCACACACTTTCCAGGTGCCCGTGACATGACTTTCCCACCTTCATGTGTCCTCCACCCGTAGAGCATGTGTGGCCTAGAGCTAAAGCCCGCCTCCAGAGTAGTCCTGTCTTGCAAAGTCCCGGGGTGTCCATTTGTTCTCTTGATCCTCATGTCACCACGATGAGGTGAGCAGGGCAAGTCCCACCTCTGTTTGCACAGGAGGCAATAAATATTTACCAAGAACCCACAACACGCCGGGAAACTATGGCAAAGAGAAGAGACCCTGTCCTCCCTTCGTTACCTTAGAGTCCAGCGTGGGCAGACGAGACATTAATCAAAACATTGAATCGCAAACAGGTGTGGGTTTGCAGCCAACAAACTGAAACAGGAGGGATGATAAAGAGGCAATTAGGACTGTGCTGGAAGGGAGAAACGTCACCCAGAGGGCCTTGCATGTGCAAAGGCCCAGTGGTGAGAGGGAGTGTGGCGCACTTGGGTAACTGAGGAAAGGCTGCGGTGGCTCAGGCAGCAGAGAGATGCAGAGAGAGGGCTAGAGGTGTGAGACGAGGCCGGAGGCGTGGGCAGGGGAAGCCAACCCTGCATGTGGGCAGCAAGGCCTGCGATGCCTGCCGGCCTGTGGGCTCCCCGAGGGGCGGGTGCCCACCCCCGGGGGGGAGCTGTGGGCACGGCAGAGCTGGGAGGCACGGGCCTCCTGCCGTCTCCTCCTGTGCTCCCTCTTTCATGAGTAGCCTTCCCCAAAGACCTCAGGGAAAGCAGGGGATGACTGGGAAGGTTCTGTCTAAGCCGGTTGGGTCAGCCGGAGCGGGAGGAATGTCAGGACAGGCGTGTGGGGTGGGCTCTGCCATTTGCCAGCTGTGCTGCGGCCTTGGGCGCGCTGCTTCCAAGACCCTCAGTGGCCTCCTCTGCAAGTGGGGACAGTAATCGTGATGCCTCCTCCAGAGGGGCCTCTCTGGGCTGACGTGTGCACCAGGCTTCCCCAGTGCCTTGCACGCAGCAGGAGTCTAATAGGCATGCGATCACTGTCTATTAGAGACTGACAGTCCCCAGGGCTGCTAAGAGGGGCCAGCGTGCAGAGCCAGAGAACACGGGAGGAGAAGCTTCCTTCCAGGCGAGGCCACTCCCTGTTTGTCAACTTGTCCCCAAGGGTATCAGGTCCTCGGTGTTGGGACAATAATGGCTCTCTCTCCTGGCTGCTCCTGGCTTCTGGCCGGAATGGGGGCTGAAAGATATTAACTGACGCTGATGGAAATACTCCGGTCTGGGGACAGCCCATTGTGTGCCCACACACGGCAAACACTGGCTCCTTTCTGTCCCTGCACAGTGATCGGGCCCAGCCGTGCCCCCGAGGCGGGCCCGGGAGAGGCAGCCCAACAGGGCCGCCCCTTTTTCAGCCTGGGGATGCGGGAGGGCTGTCTGAGCAGCGTGGGCGCGGGGCTCTCAACACTGGCTCTAGGCCCCCAGGGGCAGCGCGAGGCTCCTAGTCCCGAGCTCCTCCTGTCCCCAGTGGGTTCCAAGATGTGCTTGCCGGGCCTGCAGTTGGAGGTCAGCCACAGCAAAGGGCAGGCTGCGGCTCACCCAAAAAGCCTGCTGTCCCCAGTGGCTCCATCCCTCCGGCCAGTAAGGCCCTTCAAGCAGGAGGCGAAGACCCCGGAGTCCAAGAAGCACAATGGGCCCCTGGACAGCTGCCTCTCCTTGCCTCCCACTCTGACCAGTCCCCACCCTGGACCTCTGTCCCCCTCGAGCGACCCCCGCAGCCTGTCTGTGGCCCTGGCCCGGAGAGAGCCTTGGGGTGCAGGCCCGGGCAGCAGCCTCAGCGATGGGCCAGCTGGCCGGTTGTGGCCCCGTCCCTTCCTCCTGAGGTCTGAAGCCCAGCAGGCTGGTGGGGTGAGTTTGGGAGTGTTTCCAGGACAACATGGCCATGGAGTGTCTTCCCAGCAAAGGTGCGGCGGGGCCCTCATGGCCTGCACAGCGCCCGGCCCCCTCTAAAGAGACAGCCGGTTGGGATGCAGAAGTATTTCCCCACCTGCTTTCCATTGTTCCCCCAACCCCCCGCCCTGGGGGCGGCTGTCAGGGCGCACGTGGCCCAGGCCCACAGAGGGGCTCCGCAGCCCAGCGTCTTCTGCACTGGGCCTCCGGGCCCTGCCTCTTGCCCCGGCCTCCCCTCTGTGATGGGGGTGATCCTTTGTCCCTGCTGGTGCCATCTGGGCCTGGGGGTGGGGACCTGCTGAGTGGTCACGATCGAGGGCTCAGCCCCTTGGTGGTCAGCAGGACGGTGGGTGCTGCCAACCCCCTGAGTGGGGAAAGGTGGGCCAAGGACCCTGTCACCCACTGGACTGGGCCACCGTGAGGGGCCCTAGGACAGCCTTCCTTAGAATCAGGCATTGTTGTCCTGGGGACGTGGGAGATCGCCACGACTAGGCTGTGCAGAGGGGGAGAGTCCCACAGGACGAGTGTCCTTTGGAGACAAGGGGATGGTGTGGCCTGGTTCCAGGGAAGCTGGGGTTAGGGTTTTGATCTGTAAAAGGGGTTCAGCTGCCTTGGCAGGCCCGTGATCCTCAGGGCAAGAATCATAGCAACACCTTCTTCAGACGTCGGTGCGTCAATGTACGCACGGCACTTATCCCAGCACCTGGCACACAGTAGGGGTTTAATCGATGGTAGTCTATCTCAAGGGCTGAGCTAGGGGGTGGTTGTAGGCCACAGAGGGAAGTGAAACGGGGCCCACCTCCTGCCTTCCTGTGGTCCGTGCCAGAGCTCTCAGGCCGGGGGTCCCCACATGGCCGCCCCCGCATGTCTGTGCTCCTGGGAGTGTTGTAGGAGCTCAGTCTCCTAGAAGCACGCAGGGTGGAACCTGGCCCTGACACCAGACCCCTCCGGAATGCCATCGATGACCACAGAGCCGGGGGCGGGCAGCCTGAGAGGTCTGGGGGGCCCAGGACTTCCAGGGTGAAAGCCAGAACCCCGGAACAGCCACCTTCTCCCTCCCTTTCTCCCCCACAAAGCCCGCAGCCTGCTGACCCTCCTCCCAGCTTTCCTGACGGTGTGTACCCACGGGACTTAAGCCACCTGACAATACCTGTAATCCCATAATTAGCCTTTATCTGCTCAAAGACCCCCTGTCGCCCCCTGTGCTCCAGGGGTCCTCCCTGAGGGGCCCTGCAAGGACCCCCGCGTCCTGGGTGGGTCTCCTTTTCCTCACCAGCAGGCAGGACAGGAACCTGCTCCTCACAGCTCAGGAGCTTTGGAAGGATTACAGGCCATCCTATACAGTCAGGGGAGCAGCGGCCACACAACTGGGAGGCTATTGTGAAAGACAAAGTATAAGGTGACAGACGCTGAGTGTCAGGGACAGCGAGTGCCAGGGGCAGGCAGCCCGTCATCAGCCACATTCCCACCTGGGCGGGTGCTCCCTCCACACCCACCACCTGGATACTCCGTGCCCCGCTGCCCCAAAGAACGGGGGCTGGTGGCGAGCGACTGGGAGGAGGGGGGCGGATTGTTCGCTACCGGTCCCTGAGCCATCCCCTGCCCGCCTCCCCAGGCCCCTCCCAGCCCCAGGCAACCACTAACCTACTTTCCATTTCCCCAGAGCCCCCGTCCCGGGCATTTCATGTAAACGGAAGCGTACGGTGTGTGGTCTTTGTGTCTGGCTTCCCTCACGGAGCGTAATGGAGCAGCTGCCAGAACTTCATTCCTTTTTGTGGCTGAATAATATTCCGTGCTATGGGGACACCCTATTGTGTTCCTCCTTCGACCAGTTGATGGGCATTTGGGTCGTTTCCCGCTTGTTGGCTATGGTCACTCATGTTACCAGGAGGCTAGGGTCCTTATACTCAGCACCTGGAAGGCTGAGAGGCAAGAGTGCTGGCTGAAAAGGCAGATTAGTGGGCCTACTTCTCTGGAGCTTGATTCAGGGAGCCTGGGTGGTGTCGGGAATCTGCATTTCGCACGCTCCTTGGGGGTCTCGGTTGAAGGGTTCTTGCAGACCCGGGAGAGATGCAGCCCTTGACTCTCTTACAGGTCACGCCTCTTCCTGTCCTGGGCCTCGGGGTCCTCAGAGTCCTGTCAGCAGGTGGGGACTGGCCAGGACATTGGCCAAGCGCCGCTCTGTTCTCAGCAGCCGGCAGGGCATCAGGGGCTTTATGAGCTCAGCAGGCTCCTTTCCGGTCTTTTCTGTGTATCCTGAGGGCTGCTGGCAGGGCCAAGGGATGGCCTTCCTGGATCAAGGTCTCTTTCTGGAGCACTCACAGAATGACACATTTACAGCTCGAAGTAGGACCAGCAACAAGCTCTCCTTCATAAAGAAAAAACTAACAAAACTCCAGAAACAGCCTTCCAGGGGCACTCTCCTCCCAGAATCAGGCTTCCGATCGGTTCTGTCTAGTTTTCACCCAGAGATGAAGGGGGCCTGGCTCCCTGGACGGGAGGTGGAGCCCTCCAGGCGGGGGCCTTCCCCAGTCACGGTCCTACAGGGGCTTTGAGAGTAGCCTGGAGGTGCCGGTAGGATTTCTTCTCTCCAGCCCTAGCGGCCTCTCCCTCGATTTCCAGCCTGGAAGAACTTGAGGCTCAAGGGGTGATGCCATTTTCTCGGGGCCACACAGCAGTGGGAAGCTTGCACCCCATTGCTGTCCCCTCCTCCCTTGGGTATCTTGGCTGCCAGGTTTGGAGGCTGGAGGAGGAATAGTCTAGGTCAGAGGTTTTCAACAGGGCGTGGGGGGTGATTTTGCTCCTCAGGGGACAGGCAATGTTGCAACACGGGGAAGGCTGTACTACTAGCACCTGGTGGGTAGAGGCGGCTAGACATCCGAGAGCGCGCAGGGCAAGTCCCAATGTGGTCCAGCCTGAAGGGTCAACGGTGCCAAGACTGAGAAACCCCGGTCCAGGTTTAGCCGCTTGGAGGCCAGAAAGAAGCCGCTTCAAATCCCAGAGCTGCTCAGAGCACGGGCAGCCCTGTGGGGCGTGGCAGGAGGGACTCCCGATGTGCTTTCTTCACGATATTTCTCCCCTAGGAGATGCTGAGGACCCGTCTGGTCCCTCACAGGGACACAGTTTACAGAGCAGCCACCCTCGCCCCCTACGTCCCTCGTGGAGCTGGGGTTTCCGGGCTCAAAGTCGAAAATTGTAGAAAGGTCCAAGTCCACAGTGAATTGAGGGCAGGTCTGGGAGTGAAGGCAAGGGGGGCAGGGAGAGGTCACGCTGGGGCCTCTGCCAAATTAGGAGGCCTGGGGCTGTGGGCTGGAGGCCCCCACCCCGGCGAAGCTGCCTGCCTTCCCTGCTCCTGGCCCTGCCCCCCTGCCACTTGACCCGCAGGAGGGGCTCCTGTGTGTCCTCTGTGAGCGATGTCACCATTGAAACCTACCTGAGACAGGTGCCCAGAGTGCTTGGGCATGAAAATTGGGGGAAAAGAATGCCCACCCCCTTAGGGCCGAGGCAGGCGCCGGCTGAGGGCCCACCTGGGTGTGCGGCGAGCCGCACCCACCTCCCTGCCACAGGTGAGCCTGCCTTGGGAGGCACATCCGTTCACAAAGCTGCTGTCGCAAAGTGCCAGAGACTGGGTGCCTTGAACAACAGGAATCTATTCCTTCACAGTTCAGGAGGCCGGAAGTCCAAAGGGTCAGTCCCTTCTCCGGACTACGAGAAAGACTCCGTCCCAGGCCCTCCTCCTTGGCTTGCTGACGCTGTCTTCTCCCCGCGACTCTCCATGCTGGGTCTTCCTTGCTGGGTGTCTGTGTCCAAATTTTCCCTTTTTATAAGGACACCAGTCATTAGACACTCCTGTATGACCATGTTCTAACTTAAGTACATCTGCCTAGACCTTGGTTCCAAATAAGGCTGCGTTCTGAGTACTGGAGCTTAGGACTTCGACATTTGGACATTGGAGAGACACCATTCAACGTATTCACCCAGCCTGGCCACTGTCGGTCCGCACGTTCATTTGAGAGGCAGGGACAGGTGGCCTGTGGGTTAGGAACCAAACAGCCTGAGTCCCAGAAGCTCCGGGTTTGCCAGGCAGCTCCAGGCACGTTCCCAGTCCGATTCCTCGTCGCCACCCTGCCCTAACGTGAGCGTCCACTCTCGGTCATCAGAGAGAACTGGAAAATGTGTGCAAAGCACTTAGCGCTGTGCCTGGCAACTCCAAACGCCCCCACAGGCCGCTTTATTCGGCAAACACCCCTGGGGCCTGGGCCGGGTGCCAGCCAGGGTGACATGTGGGGGGGCCTTGGAGGATGCGCAGGCTCCCCGCCTCAGGGGGGATAAGCTTGTGCCACAGGGGCTCAGACATCTCTCCTCTGTGGCCACGTAGGGTCTGTGCTCTGCAGAGTCCTGCTGTGAAGACGGGGGAGAACGTTCCTCAGCTTTCTCCCCAGCTCTGGGTGGGTTTCTCATAGGACCCCCTGGAGATCCTGAGCTGAGCCTTGCTGCCCGCAGCCCACCCTGCTCCTTGAGGCCCCACACACACTTTTCTCTGGAAGGCGCTGCTCCCCTCACATCTCCCTGCCAACTCCTGCTCATCCTTTAAGACCCAGTGCTGGCGCCACCTCCTCCAGGAAGCCCCCCTCTCGGGGTAAAACTGGATCAGGCGCCTGTCTGCTCCCACTGCCTCCTGGGGCCCAGCACTCACTATGAAAATGACCTGTTCCCACTCGTGTCAGAGGCAGGAAGCCGCACCTCTCTCTCCCCAGGGCCTCGCTGAACGCCTGGTCCATAGAAGGGGCCCAGAAAACATGCTCACCTGGCCCGGCCACCTGGGCTCTCTCTGTGGCAGCCCAGAGCACCCCTTCCCAGCCCTCAGCGGCTCAGCTCCAGCTCACCTGGCCCCAGGCACAAGGGCGCCATTGTGTACCAGAGCGGACAGGGAAGGGGTGCTCTGGAGGCGGGGGCGCGGGCCGGGGCCCAGACAGCTGGGGACCCAGACTGAGCCCTCTTTAAGGGGGGACTATGGCGGCTGTGCTGACAATGCCCCAATTCAGGAGCCTGGCTATCAAAGGAACCAAATGCCCAGGCACCATGACCTTGGCAGCGCTGGGAGGTCGTTTGGAGGGGATCGGCAGGTTAGGGACAGCAGTGAACACTGCTCTCCCCCCTCTGCACCGAAGCCCCCCTGCTCCCCGAGGGTGTCCTCAGGCCCCGCCTGCGTCCATGCTGGCACCGGAGAGGTGAGAACTGCCACTGCTGCTCAGGCTCCCGTTGCGTCCCGCTGGGGCCTACGCCGGCAGCGTGTTGCTGGGTTTATCTTCACTTGGCTCTGAAACGTGATCAGGGCTCACGCTGCTGGCTTTAGGGCGTGAGCGGGGAACTGGATCCTGGAAGAGGCTTACAGGGCAGCGGAGCTGCAGCCCTGAGGAGGTGGCTGGGGACAGGTGGGCACCCCAGGGAGCCGCGCAGATCCCCACAAACTGTGTCCGCCCGCCTTTGGCAAGCCGTGAGGGGGCCTGAGTCAGTGGCCTCAATCTCGCCCTGCACAAAGCCTGAGCTCAGCCTGTCTGGAGCCGGCCCCTCCAGCTGGCTCCCCCGGAATCCTGTCGGGCTGGATGAGGCTTCCAGGTGAGGCTCCTGGGGCTGGGCCTCTCGAGGAGCCACTTCGCCCCTCCTCCACCGTGCTCAGCCCCTGGGGGTCTTGGGCCCGTTTAGATGCAGTGAGCTCAGGCGTGTGCCTGCTGCCGGAGGCCAGGTGGTGAAGGCCGGCGATATCAGGGCGTGTGCAGAATGCTGAGGAGAGCCCGGTGGCAGTCCCAAGGCTGTGGCCCTCCCAGGCCTGGGCCTCCTGTTTCCCCACCCCTGTGACCGAGCCACTAGTGGCTCTTTGCCCCACACCTGGTCTGCCCACTGGCCGGGGAGGCAGGTATGGGGAGGGCAGGGCAGGGTCCTAGGTGCCTCACGGCTGCAGGGAGCTGGTGAAGGTCTACAGGCTTTGACCCAGATGCTGGTTTCAAGTCCGGTCCCGCCACTTGCCGATGTGCAAGCTCGGGCAAGTCCCATCTCCTCCTGTGGAGAGTGTGACTAACAGTGGGCCTCACCGTCTGGCCTGAGCGGGAACTGACAGAGTCCGTGTGCCTAACATGCCCAAAATAAGTGCCGGCAGAAAATCAATGCTTACTGAATGCCAGCCCGTGTTAGCTCCTCCTGCTCTGGGGAGGCGTACAGGGCGTGGTGTTGCAGCTAGAGGAGGGGGACCGCGGCGCTCTCAGCTCCTTTGGGCGTCCAGAACCCAGCGCCCGGACAGGGCACCCGGGAGCTGATGGTGGGCCCAGGCCTCCAGGGCCTGGGGCTGCCCAGCTCTGGGATGTCCTGCAGGGCAAGACTGTGGCCCCTGGCTCCAGCCCCTCCCACATCCTGAGGGAGGAGGGGCGAGGTCAGTGTTGATGGCGTGGGCCCCGGGGCTCCTGAGTGACTGCCCCCTGCCTCGGGGCCTTTGCAGATGGTGGTTCTCATGGACCCCCTGGAGGACCCTGATGACATCCTGCGGGCACACAGGTCTCGGGAGAAGTCCTACCTGTTCGATGTGGCCTTTGACTTCACTGCCACACAGGTGAGAGAAGGCTGGGCCTGGGCATACCCTTTGCCCCACCTGTGAGGGAGCCCTCAGGGGACCTGCCACCAACCCTCAGCCTCCCTCACCTCTTGCTCTCTGGCCTCCACCCTACCGTGCGCGGCCACATGCATGCATGTGCGTGCTTGCCCGCGTGGCGTGTCCACACCGCAGCGGCCCCTGTGGGAGCTGGAGGAAGGCACTTGAAGCCCATCTGCTGTGGGGAAGGCGTCTCGGGGAAGCTGACACCTTCCCAGGGACCCCCATCTTGCCCATCTGTGGGACGTTCCCAGAAGCAGATGCAATGCGTCCTTGAGGCCAGCCAGCCGTCGGGGGAGGTGTCTCAGGTGTCCTGTGCTCTCTTTCAGGCTGGCGTCCCCCCATGGGGTGAAAGTAGAGATGTCTATCCTCCACTCCCACCCCTACTTCTCCCGGCCCAGGGGAGAGTGACTGTCCCTGTTGGGGACAGTGAGAGAGGGTGCTCTGCTCTGCCCAAGCCCCAGGCTCCTGATGGGTCTCCTCTTCCTGCAGGAGATGGTGTATCAGGCCACCACCAAGAGCCTCATCAAAGGCGTCATCTCAGGCTACAATGCCACCGTCTTTGCCTATGGCCCTACAGGTGAGGAGGAGCCGGTGCAGTGGGGAGGACCACATGCTTGTGGTCCCCTTCGAGGAGCGAGCCCCTCGCCCTTTGTCAGAAAGCCAGCCTGGCCCCAGCCAGGGCAGGAATCAAGGACGTGGCTGATCCAAGCCCCCTACCAGGGCCGCACCCCCAGCGGAGACACGTCCTCCCCGATCCCCACCTCCCTGCCATTCCGGGGGTCCCAGCCTTGAGGACACCCCCAGGCGTGCCAGGAGACCCTGCCCAGCAAGGCTGCGCCCCCGACCCACCCTGCTCACCCACCCCCTTGCTGTGCCCAGGCTGTGGGAAAACCTACACTATGCTGGGCACAGACCACGAGCCGGGCATCTACGTGCGCACCCTCAATGACCTCTTCCGTGCCATTGAGGACACCAGCAATGACATGGAATATGAGGTGTCCATGTCCTACCTGGAGGTGAGCCCTCCCCCCATGCCAGCTTAGACAAGCCGATAGGACAGGGCTGGCCCACCTCCCCGGGCTGCCCGTCACTGCCGCTCTCCCCCACACACCGCGGACCCCACTTTACAAAACTCTGAGGCTGAGAGAAGTCAGGCAGCTAAGCCAGCGTCCCACAGTAAAGCGAGAGAGCCAAGATTCACACTCAGGAGCCCTGCTCACGGTCCCACGCGCCCTCGCAGCCTCGCCGCTGAGCCAGGCGTGGCCGCCCTCCCTCCCTCAGGTCCATTCCTGAAGGCCGACCCTGTCCGCCTGCCTCTGTGCGCGTGGGGGCCGGTGGGGACTGCGCACACAGAACTGGGCAGGCTGGAACCTGCCGGCCTCCCTGCCTGGCCACAGCCCCCGGTGCCCACCTGTGGGAGCACCACGGCCAGGCAGCGGTGGGGCAGCGGGGGTGGGCGCTGCAGGGGCCTGAAGAGGGGAGAGAGCCAGTGGGCCGGACTCCATCTGGCTGCTGGCCGCTCGGCTCCCTTCGGGGCTGATAATCTCCTGGGTGACAGCTCGGGAAGGGTGGCACGAGGCATTGCTGCTGGCAGCTGCCCGGACACCGGCGGCCAGCGTGGTGTTGACTTGGCCAGTAAGGCGCACCTGCTGTGGGGGTCGGGGAGGAGTGGCTAGGGGTTGCCTAGCAACAAGCAGGGCTGGCCATCAGTCAGGTCCTCATCCTCTGCCCAGGGCCCTGCCGGCCCCGCAATGGGAGTCCCGCTTGGTGTTGATGTCTTCTGTCTGTAGTCCTGGCAACTCGCTGTATCCCTGTGGATGCTCAAGTCCCCCACCCCCACCCCACAAAAAGGAAGGGGCCTGTGAGCTCCTGTCCCCTTCTTGCTCAGGAAGGATGGGGAACCTGGCCCTTGCCTGGACCTCCTGCCCTGACCTAGTATTAACACCCGTCACCCACCTGTCCCATCAGATCTACAATGAGATGATCCGGGATCTGCTGAACCCCGCCCTGGGGTACCTGGAGCTGAGGGAGGACTCCAAAGGGGTGATCCAGGTGGCTGGGATCACCGAGGTCTCCACCATCAATGCCAAAGAGGCGAGTCTGGCGCAGCCAGCCAGGGCAGTGGGGATGGACCCCGACCCCAGGGGGGTCAGGAGTGGACAGAGGACTGACCAGACAGCCAGCCCCCTCTGTGTACACACAGCCCCTGTCCCCGCCCCCAGGCCCCTCCACACACAGAGGCCAGCCCACCGCCACCTGGGCGGTTTCCCAGCCTGTGGCCCCCAAGAGTGGCCTCCCTCCCGCCCTCCCAGATCATGCAGCTGCTGATGAAGGGGAACCGGCAGAGGACCCAGGAGCCCACGGCCGCCAACCAGACGTCCTCCCGCTCCCACGCGGTGCTCCAGGTGTCCGTGCGCCAGCGCAGCCGGGTCAAGAACGTCCTGCAGGAGGTACGGCACGGCCGCCTGTTCATGATTGACCTGGCCGGCTCTGAGCGTGCATCCCAGGTGAGGCCAGCTGCCCTGGAGGCTGGGGAGGCTGTGTGTGTGTTGGGTGGGCGGGAGATGTGGCCTCACAGGTGAGGTGAGCTCCCCCAAGCCTGGGGAGGGTGGTTTTTTGAGGGGGGAGGGCAGAAGAGGCTATGCCAGGGTGGGTAAGGCTAGGGGGGCCCAGAAAGAGGGATGAGGGTGTTGCAGAGGACCAGGAGGGGAGGGTGGGGGCATCCTGGGGTGACAAGAAGCTGGCTCTCTCAGCTCTCCCAGAGTCTTCAGTCCATCACTGTCATCAGAGGCCTCCTCCTTCCCTGACCTTGGAGATTGTCCTTGGGGGAGGGCAGGACAACGCCCTCAGTCACCTGTGCATTTCAGAGTCCTCGGTGAGCGGGAGGGGTTTGTATCCCAGGATCCCAGGGCGTTGGGGGTAACAGCCGTCCCCTGCCCGCCCCCAGACCCAGAACCGTGGGCAGCGCATGAAAGAGGGGGCCCACATCAACCGCTCCCTGCTGGCCCTGGGCAACTGCATCAACGCACTGAGCGACAAGAACAACAACAAGTACATCAACTATCGCGACAGCAAGCTCACTCGGCTCCTGAAGGTACCGGTCGCAGCTGGAGCCCGGCCCCAGGCACCGAGGGCGGCCGGCCAGGCTTAGCAAATAAAAACACAGGAGGCCCAGCCACATTTGAATTCAGATAGACACCAAATGGATTTTTTTTTTTTTTTTTAGCATAAGTATATCCCAGAAACGGCATTGTATTTTATCTGACGACTGTCACCAAAGAGTAGGGAGAAGACAACACCTGGATCCCGCAAGGCTGTGGACTTGAGGGAGCCAAGAGCTACCTCGATTCAGAGGGACAGGCGGCCTCGTGGCCCACAGAGTCCACTGCTCCGGGGCCCGCTCTGCGCTCAGCGCTGCACCTCACTAGCTCACTTCATGCTGGCTGAGTTAGGGGATTAGCACTTCCATCTGCAGGTGGGGAAACAAAGGCACAAAGAGGCTAAGCAGTCTTCCCAAGGGCTCTCGCTAGTGAGTGCTGGAGGCAGGATCCAAACACAAGTCTGTCGGGCCTAGTGTCCTGGCTGCAGTTAACTTCCTGCCCGCCGCAGTCAGCCGGCCTTCGTCACTGTGCCCACGATCTGGGAGGCAGGGACAGCTGCACAGTTGGTGCTGGTTTAAAACGCAGGGAAGCTGAGGATTAAGGCGGGGAGGAGCCTGCAAGACATCACTCAGCCGCATGGGGCTCCAGGGCACGGTCAAGCCTAGGACAAGGGAGGGGATGGCCACAGGCCAAGTCCAATCTTCACTCGAGGTCCCCATTCCTCACTCCAGCCAAAACAGTGCCATCAGCAGTCTGCAAACTGGGGACCCGGGAGGCTCCCAGGGGTGATGGGAGGGAGGAGGGAAGGGCCCCCTCTGGCTCCCAGCCAGCCTCGGCTGTCTTGCCTCGTCCCTCTGTGTGAGGGGGGCGGGGGGGGGGGGAAGACAGCCAGGAGGCCCCACCCAGGATACTCGAGATTTCCCACTGAGAACTTTGGAGAAGAAAGTGGAAGTGGGAAGGGGGACACAGGAGTGGGGAGGGGATATCTGGACTCAGGGGGTCCATGTGTTGCTTAGCACCAGGACCTGTGTGTGTGTGTGTGTGTGTGTGTGTGTGAGAGAGAGAGAGAGAGAGAGAGAGAAAGCACACCACAGGACACCCCGAGCAGCCAGGCAGGCGCAGCATCGTGGGGAGGCAGTTCCTGGCCGGCCACAGGCGTGCCCTTCTCCCTCCCAGGATTCCCTGGGCGGGAACAGCCGCACCGTGATGATCGCGCACATCAGCCCAGCGAGCAGCGCCTTTGAGGAGTCCCGGAACACCCTGACCTATGCCGGCCGGGCCAAGAACATCAAGACCCGGGTGAGGGACCCTCGCCTGTCCCCCCAGAGCTTGCCTTCCTGGGCCAAGATGGAAGCCCCGCGGCGATTCCAGACCCTTCCACTCCTCCCTGCTCCCTCTGGAACCAGCCACCTCTGCACTGACCTCATTCCCCACCCCCGCACCAAACGTGGCCCCCATGCCCTCCCCCTGCACCTGCTCACCGGCCAGGAAGCCCAGAGCTCCCGAGGGTCCCCCGCCCAGCCCCCTCCACCTCCCCCTTTCCCTCTTCAGCTGCCCGTTCAGATGGTTACTTTTCGAAGCACTTCATCGTCACAGTCCTCGACGCCGAGCCCTCTAACGTTAATACCATCTCACGGGCTCCCCAAGTGAGGCGGGAGTTACCACTCTCACATTGTACGGTTTAGGAAGATGAGGCTGCGGGAAGCTAAGCGACTTCCCCGCTGGGCAGTGATGGCGGTGGGACTGTCCCCGCTGTCTGTTAGGGCGTCTGAAGGGGCAGACGGCTAAGTGCCAGATAGGCACACTCTCACGACACTGCAGTCTTCCAGGCAACGCCCCACTCCCGCCCTCGGGGCGGGGGGGCACGCCCTCGAAACGGGGGGGCAACCCTCGAAACAGAGGGCAGCTCAGTGTGTCGTTAATAGCAGGTCAATGGTGCCAGCCGTCGGACTGGTGGGATTCCGTGGATCTCTTTGGAAAGTGTGGGCAGGACTCTGAAGGATGGGAGAACCTTCCAGAAGGGGGGAGCGGCAAGGGTAGAGGTCCCAGACACAGGACGGAGAGGGTGTCTGGTAGGGGTGGGGAGAGCAGGAGAGTTCCTTGGCTATCACAGAATGTTCACGACAGAGCAGTGAGTCAAAAGAATATTCCAGAAAGACAGTCATGGGTCTTCAGCACCAGGTGAAGGGATTAGGGTATTTCCCTAAGCAGTGGCGAGCCCCTGAAGGTTCAGCAGGCAAAGCAGCATCTTAGGAGCAGGGCTGTATTGAGGGGCCATCGAGAAGGACTGGGGAGTGTGGGGAGAAAGAGAGAGGAAGACCCAGCTGGCAGAGGCCAGCCCCTGGGGTGACCGTACCCGCTCTGCGCCGTCCCATGCTCCCCGCAGGTGAAGCAGAACCTGCTCAGTGTCTCCTACCACATCGCCCAGTACACCAGCATCATCGCTGACCTGCGGGGCGAGATCCAGAGGCTCAAGTGCAAGATCGATGAGCAGGGCGGGCGAGGCCAGGCCCGGGGACGGCTGGAGCAGGGTGGCCTTCGCCACATCCAAGGTGTGTGCTTGGGCCTCCGTTGGGGGCGCCCCTCCCCCGCGGCCCTTCCAGGCTGTCTCAAATTGCTCAGGGGTCAGGCAGGGCTGGGTTCAAAGCCAGACTCTGGCTGCGTAGCCCTGGGCTAGTCACTCAGCTGCTCTGGGCCTTCAAGTATAAACAGAATCAGGGTCTCTGAAAGTTAGGTGGGATCAATCACGCGAGTGAGAGACACGTGAGCATTTCACTGTGTAGAACGTCCCCCTCAGGCCTGCAGCGTAGGGTCACACTCAGCATCACCGGAAGGGGTAGCTTCTACGTTCTTTTGTAGACTTGTGAATTTGCAGCGATGGTTTTCCAGCTGATGGCAGTGAAGTGTTGAAGGGGCACCTTTTTAAAGCAGATACAAAGGTGCCGTTAGGGCCCGTGGGAGTCCGGTTCACACAGAGTGGCTGGGGATCCCCTTCGGGCCACAGCCTGAAGGCTCAAGGTGGTAGTATCATGTGGGAGGAGGTACTCATCCAGGAGGTCTTTCTAGAGGAGGTGGTTGGACAAAGTGGTCTGGGGAGAAAGGGAGGCGAGGGTCCCAAATGGGCCCCTGCTTTCTGGCCTGATGCTTCCCCCTTTACCGAGCTCCCCCGCACCCATCTGATGGGCAGCCGAGGTCCAGCAGTGCCGCGGGCCGGGGGAGCAGGCCGACATGGGACAGCTGCGGGAGCAGCTCATCAGCGCCTTCCAGGAGCAGATGGACGTGCGGAGACGCCTGCTGGAGCTGGAGAACCACGCCATGGAGGTCCAGATCGACAGCTCCCGCCACCTGCTCACCATCGCCGGGTGAGCATCCCCGCCCCTGGCCTCCTGGCCCCGCCCTGGGCCCCCGGACAGAGGGGCTAGGGGCTGTGCCTGTTTACAGCACCCTGCTCCCCGTGGCCTGAACCCCACGTCTCCCCTTGGGGACGGGGCTGCAGCAGCTGGGAGCAGGAGAAGTCGCGCAGGGCGCTCAAATGGAGGGAGGAGCAGCGGAAGGAATCCTACACCAAGGACGACAGCGAGAAGGACTCGGACACCGGTGATGACCAACCAGACCTCCTCGAGCCCCCGGAGGTGGCCTCCGCACGGGAGAGCATCGCAGCCCTGGTGGGCGAGCAGAAGAAGCTGCGCAAGCAGAAGGTGCCCAGGGTGCCGGGGCCGGGAGAGTGGGTTTGCGAGGCAGGAGCCAGAGGGGCTGGGGGCAGGGTGGGGGGGAGCGAGCCCTGGGAGCTCGGGCCACAAATCCTGTGTGGCGTGACTTGCAAAGTTCCTTAGTAACCTCCTTGCACCTCGCGTTCCTTATCTGTAAAATGAGAGGCGTCATGGTACAGCCTTCATGGGGTTGTTGGGAAGAGTAAATAAATGCCTTTCACATACCAAGGATTCAAAAATTTTAAAAAAAAAATTTTTTAAGGTAGCCAATATTATAATCAAGGTTTTCCGGATAACAGATTTTCTTTGCCTTCTGTACTGAAGCATGCGCAGACCAGGGGCCTTCAGGGTACCATGAGCCCTGAGGACAGTGGACAGGCTGGGGTTCAGGAGTAGGTTGTGGTCAGAGCAGCCAGAGGTGGGCACAGAGGGGACACGGGGGAGCAGCCCCTGGTTGCAAGGCCCAAGATATAGCTTCAAGGGTTGGCCTCAAAGTGGAGCTTCCGCCCCTGGAACTTCAGCTGGGAGCCTGGGAGTCCGGGGTCAGGAGGGGCGCCGACCTGCTGGGTGCGGAGGAGCAGCCCCGGCCCGCTGCCTGGCGCTGACTCCACACTGCCTCCAGCTGGCGCTGGAGCAGCGCTGCCGCGAGCTGAGCGCACGGGGGCGCCGCCTGGAGGAGACGCTTCCGGGGCGCATTGGCTCCGAGGAGCAGCGGGAGGTGCTCAGCCTGCTGTGCCGCGTGCACGAGCTGGAGGTGGAGAACACCGAGATGCAGTCGCACGCGCTGCTCCGCGACGGCGCGCTCCGCCATCGCGGCGAGGCCGTCCGCCGCCTGGAGCAGCACCGCACCCTCTGCGATGAGATCATCCAAGGCCAGCGGCAGATCATCGACGGTAGGTCCTGCGACTCTGAGCCACCCCGGGGCCCCATGGACCCGCACAGAGCCAGAAGGCTCGGCCTGAGCCCTGTCCTGCCTCCAGCAGACTACAACCTGGCTGTTCCCCAACACCTGGAGGAGCTTTATGAAGTGTACCTGCGGGAGTTAGAGGAGGGCAGCCTGGAGCGGGCCACCATCATGGACCGGGTGGCCTCTAGGGCCCTGCAGGTGGGCTCCTGGGCAGGGGGTGAGGGAGGGGCCAATGCCTGAGGCAGCGCCTGCAGAGAGCTGGGCTGGCCAAGGGACCAGGCTGGCTGACGCCCCACGAAGCTGACTCCCTTTCCTTCTCACCCCACCCAAAGCCTTTCCAAGCCTGGGTTCGCTCCTCTTCTTCACTGAGGGTCAGAGGGTCAGGGTTAGTATCTGAGAAATCAGGAAGGGCCCTAAATTCCCTCGTGGGAAACCAAGCCATCAGGCACGAGTGCCACTGGGGAGGCTAACAGCCACGCTTGCCCCTGGGGACCCAGAACACTGTCCTCTGGGGCTCCCAGCCCACATCCCGGCCCTGGTCTTCCTGTGTGCCTTTGCCACCCAGCGCTGTCCTCTGGTCCAGGACCAAGCCTCCTGACTCTCCACCCCGCCCCCCTCCCCAGGACAGCTCCTTGCCCAAACTAAGCCCAGCAGGAACCATGCTGACGCCAGAGTCGGACCTGGAGGGCGTGAAGCCGCTGAGCTCCGGAGCCCAGCGCCTGCAGAGCAGCGCCCTCCCTCCCCTCGGCACAGAGAGGTGAGCCCCGGGGCCACTGCCCACCTGCCCAGCCCGCCTGAGCCACCGCAGACGCCAGCCCCGACGAGGGCTTCCCGGGGAAGATGGAGCAGGAGCGAAAGGGAGGAGGTGGCCCAGGTCTGGGGCCAGGACTCCTGGGTTCTCTCTCCCCTGGCGTGGGGGTGGAGCCTCTGTGGGACCAGCTTGGTCATCAGAGGCCCACCCTCCTCTGCCAATCTCAGTGAAGCCAACCCCGCGTTCAAGGCCAGTCCCCGGGCGTGGCAAGTGAAAAGCTCCTCGGTGCCCACCCCGCCTCCCATCCAGATCAGCAGCCTGGTGACCCAGGAGGTGAGCACCGGGCACCCAACGGCCCCATGGGCCCCTCTGCCGGGGGTGACGGCACAGGGGTGGACACCCCGCTGTTGGGATGGAGCCTTTCCAAAACGGCCACCACCGCTGACACCCTGCTGTCTCTGCCAAGTGGGGCGGGGGTCTCGGCTGAGTTCAGTGTCTTTCTCTTCCCAACTCCTTCGTCCAGCAGGTCGCTACTCAGGACAGCCTGCTCAGCCTGGGCAGCCGAATCAACTCTTCCCCTGACAGCAGCGAGAATCTGTCGGAGATCTCCTTGTCCCACAAAGGTGTGCCCCCTGTCCCCCCGTCGGCCCGATCCTGGCCTCATCTGAACCGCTCCGGCCACCCAGCGTAAAGCCCTTCCCTACCTCCGAACGCACCCGCGCCTCAGGCGCTGCCCATTCCAGGAAGGAGGCCCCGATGCCCAGAGACTATTAACCACTGGGACACACAAGTTAGGGGCACAGTCAGGAATCAGGATGGGAGATGCATGGCACTTGGGACGTGGTCCCCCTTCCCACTCAGTAACAGCTGCAGTAGCAACTACAGAGCGAATCCACACCACTTGGCCATAGGCTAAGCCCGTTATCTCCGTTAATGCTCACAATAACTCTGTGGGGCTAGTTTTATCACCCCCAGTTTACAGATGGAAGTGAGGCTCAGGAATTTGCCCCAGGTTTCTTAAACAGCAAGCAAGTGGGGGTGCTGGGATCGAAACCCAGACATTCAGGCTCCTGCCCGTCTCTGCCTTGGCCAAGGAGGGGGCTGGAGGTGCAGGCGGCAGAGGACTGGGAGGCCTAGACCCCAGGTTGGCTGCCCCCTCTGTCCTGCTGCAGAAAGGAAGGAGATTCTGACCGGCACCAAGGGCATCTCTGTGAAGGCTGCCCGGAGGCGCTCCAGGGCCCTGGGGGCGGAGGGGTGCCACCTGCTGGCCCCTGTGATGCAGCGCAGCAGCCTGTCCCTGCACTCGCTGAGCGAAGCTGACGACTCTCGACCCCTGGGCCCACTGGCCTGCAAGCGGCCGCCCAGCCCGACGCTGCAGCACGCTGCCAGTGAGGACAACCTGTCCAGCAGCACGGGCGAGGCCCCGTCCCAGGTGGCCGGGCATCGTGGCGATGGCCCTGGGCCCTGGCTGCGTGGCCAGAAGAAAAGTCCGGGCAAGAAACGGGAGGAGTCGCTGGAAGCAAAGAGGAGGAAGCGGAGGTCCCGATCTTTCGAGGTCACGGGGCAAGGGGTGAGGCCAGGGGTGGGGCGTCTGGGCCCCTTCCTCGCGGGCGGGGGCCTCAGGGCTGGATTCCTCCCGAGGCTCAGAAGCACGGGCACCAGCCCTGCACCGCCCCCCATGCCCCGTCGCCCCGTCACCCCGTCACCCCGGCTGACAGGAGCTGGGGCAGACGCCTGGACGTAGCACATCCCCACGCAGCTCAAGCCTCACCTCACTGTCCCCCAACCAACACAGCTCGCCCGCTCCAAGACACACCTCCTGGACCCCCGCCCGCTGGGGAACATCTCAGACCGCAGAATGCCAGTGTGTGGGCACCCAGCCCCTGGTATCCGGCATCTGGGGAAGGTCACGCTGCCTTTGGCCAAGGTCAAACTCCCTCCAAGCCAGAACACAGGTCAGTGTCAGCAAGAGGGGGCGGGGGAGGGAGACCTTGGTTTGCCCGAGGAGGCGGTGTGTTGCGCTGCCTGCCTCTGTGGCCGCCCCTGGCTGGAAACAGGGTTCTTGCAGAATATGGTGGGACTGGCATTTTGGGGTTGTGCCCCTCCCCCCAGGGAGTTCAGGACCACTGGGAGACCAGAGAGGGGACAAGCGGATTCCTAACCCCTGCGTCTGGCCCTTCCCCTGTTCCAGGCCCTGGGGTTTCCTCCCCCATCGCTGTTCCCTCCAACCCAGCTGGAGTTTCCCGGCGGGCTACGCGAGGGCCACGCCTGCCCCACGGCGCAAGCACCCATGGCAAAGACGGGCACTTCCGGCGTCACTGAGGGACCCTGCCTGGAACCGGCTCTCCTGCCCCCCCCCCCAAGACTGAATGGGGCATAGCAAGGAAATGGAGACTAGGCAGATGGGGGTGACGCGGAAGCAGAAGCTCAGGATGGCAGACGGCCAGGGCTCCGGAGACCCGGGAACTGTGAGGGGGGCTGCCCACCCCTTCCATGTGTGCAGTGCCACCGAGGAAGGGAGGCGAGCCCAGGAGGCACCGCTGTTGTGACCGAGCTCCCTGGCCTCCCTGCCCTGGACAGAACCCTGTTGCCAAAACTCTGCACAGGCCTGTGGCCAGACTTGGCCTCGGAAATGGGAGAAGAGAGTTGTTGGTGGGCCAGGGCTCCCGGGCCCCCGCCTGGGCCTTGGGCATCCTGGACGGTGGGGGAGGGGCCCGTGGGTATTCCTCATACTTCGGGGTGCGGCGGGGTGGGGGGAGGGAATCTGGTTTCCTCACTTGAGCAGTGGTTTCCTTTTTAACAGTAAAATCTCATTTGGGTCTTGACAGTCGTGCTGGAAACAAGCCCTTGTCTGGACCGGGGTGGCCATGACTGATGAAGATTAAGCCCAACTCCCCTGCCCCTCCCTCCCCTGCCACTCTAGCTGGCAGCGGAGCACCAACCTACAAACACCTGGGGGATGGGGGTGTTTCCCCGAACCCCCAGCTGCGCCCCCCATGAAAGGCGGGGCTCGCAAGGCCCGCTCACATCCCAGCGCTGCTGTCCAGGCTCCCTCGCAAGTGAGGTGGTTCCCTGGGCGAGTCCAGGCCCAGACGCTGCCCAGCTAATCCCCTCGGCTTCAAAGTGAGAAAACCCCTGGGTCCGGGGCTGCCCAGGCTTCCCAGCCCGGCCCACAGCCCTGATCACTCAGATGCCCTGTTCCATGTCGGGGCTGGTGGGGGGCGGGGGTGGGGGCTGGGGGAAAGCTGAGGAAACACAGGGACCCCCTAGATCTGTGGCTGATTTTTGCCGAGGCCTGGGTGGTTCAATCACCCCCTTGCTTCTCTGAGCATCGGTTTATTCAACCAAAAGCATGGTCTTCAAGTCAGCTGTGAATCAGCTTCTGTATCCAGGCACCTGGTCTATCACCCCTCACCTGGCCTCCATCTGAGGTCACCAGCACCTGGCTACTCGGGGAGCAAGGGTAGGCACCGGCGCCTGCCTTGCCCTTCCCAGTCCCTCCAGGCCATCTATGCCCAGCCTTCATTTCCCGATCCCGAATCGCCCAGGGCGCCAAGCTCCCCGTCCCCACCCTGCTTGGCTACTTGGGGGTCCGGATGAGGGTGTGGTAGACAGGTTTGACGATGAGGTGGAGGTGCAGGGCGTTCTCCACCAGGTACTCGGAGTTGCGCCGCTGCAGGTCGGCGTGCGCCAGGAAGTCGCCCGCCTCCTCGCTGCTCTGGTGGAAGCTGTAGGCGTGGCGGACCAGCAGGCGGCCGTGCTGGCGCGCCCCGACCAGCACTGTCTTCTGGAAGCTCACGCCCGCCGCGTCGCCACCGCTGCTGGCTGGCGTGACCACGAGCCGCGGCCGGCCATCCTCGGGGCGCGCGGCGGGCAAGGCGGTGCCCGGGGCGTCAGCGTAGACGGGCCGCAGGCTGACGGGCAGCCAGCGCGGCGAGAAGAGCACGTTCCACGTGACGCGGCGGCCCGAGTCGTGGCCGCTCGGGCCCAGCTGCGTCTGGAAGCTGGTGCTGCGGTCGTCGCGGGCTGGGTTGTTGATAACCCAGGGGGCGCCCCAGGCGGGCGCGAGGTAGTTTCGGGGCAGGAAGGCGCTGCCGTTGATGTCGAAGAATTTGGCGTAGTGCAGCGGCGAGGCAGCGTGGAACTGGTAGGCCTGAAGCAGCAGGTCAGCCACCGCCTGGCCATGGCGCGCCAGGGCGGCCGAGCGCGCCTGCAGCTGGAACAGCTGCGCCGGCGGGATCATGGGGTAGCGGATGGCGCGCAGCGCCCGCTCGGCCACGGCGGGTGGAGGCCGCGCGCGGCCCAGCCAGGCCTCTAGCGCGTGGAAAAGCTCCAGCTCGTCCTGCAGCACCAGGTCTGAGCGCAGCAGGAGCTGCGCCAGCAGCTCGGGGCTCACGGAGCCCCACTCGGCGCTTCCCGCCACGGCCGACAGGTTCCAGGCCAGGAACTGGAGGCAGCTCTGGCGCAGGGCCTCGTCCCCGGTGCTCACCGCGTAGTGGTACCAGCCCACCGCTGGGCCCGCGCCGCCTGCCAGGTGCGCGCGCATGTAGTCAGCCACGCCCCGCTGCAGGGAGGCCACACCGTACTTGGTGGCCAGCTTATGCAGGGGGATGGCCTGGGCCAGCAGCACCGTCAGTTCCCCGCAGTAGAGGTACCTGCGGAAGAGGTGCAGATAGGGGGCGGGGTCGGAGCGCAGCCGCCTCCGCCCCCAGCCTGCGGCTGTGCCTTCTGTGTCCAGAGGGGACCTGGCCTGAGGTGGTGATCCCTGCGATCAGGGGTGCAAACAGAATGGCGGGCCCTGCGGCTTCCTGTCTTTTCCTCTCTTGCTCATTCTACCTCCCAGCCTCCTCTTTCCAGTTCTCATAGGGACATAAAAAAAGCATGTATTTATGGAGCTTCTACTAGACGCTGAGCTCTACACTGGAACAAGACAGATGTGGCTCCTACAATTCTGTGTCCAGATCCAAGTGTTATCGCCTGCTTGCTGTGAGTGGACAAGTCATTCAGCTGCACTCACCACTCGGCCTCATGCTGAACCTCTAGGAAAGGGAGAATAACATCACCCCTCAGAGTTACTGTTACAGTTGGAGAGAGACTGGTACTTGCTACAAAGCAGGTGGTCACACAGGTTAATTCCCATTTCCCCTCCCCCTTTTCTCGCAGCCTCAATTTCTCATCGTGTCTCTCGCCCCTCGTTATCTGCTATCACTCTTGCTCACTCATTTGTTCTCCATCTGCTGCGTCCCCCTGTCCACGCTCCTGCCAGTCCCCACTGGCACACACTGGATGGGCGTGTGGCAGCAACTGTCAGCCACCAGCCCCGACACCCGGGTCTCCCCTCTCCCGGAAATCCTGCTCAGCAAGTTTGCCTCTGGGAATAAAGGATGTCTCCCTGGGCTTCCTCAGAGTGAGTGTGGCCGTGTGACTAAATTGCAGCCAGTAAGAGGTCAGCCCAAGTGCAGCATGGGATCGAGGGGGAGGATGGTTAAGGAGAACCACCTGGGGTGAGGGGAA
This sequence comes from Pteronotus mesoamericanus, assembly GCF_021234165.1. NCBI lineage: Eukaryota > Metazoa > Chordata > Mammalia > Chiroptera > Mormoopidae > Pteronotus > Pteronotus mesoamericanus. The sequence continues at coordinate 5,019,211 of NW_026555315.1, read as the reverse complement.
GACCCTTTTTGCTCTTCTGTGTCATCCGTCTTCCTGTTGTCCTAGAACTTGGATGTGATGGCTGGAATCCTGGCAACCACTTTGTCTCAGCCATTAAAACAGTTGCTTTCTCGCACTGTGGTGTGACTGGCAGCCCTGGTGCTGTGCGCACTGGCAGGAGGCAGGAAGGGGCCGAGCTGGCTAACGTTCGCAGCCCCCGAGCCCTGTGGTTCCAGACCGGGCTGGAAAACAAGCCACATGGAGGCTTTAAAGATTAAAAAATGGCTGCGGAACCCCGACCGGAAGCCAACGATCCGGGGTATAGCGCCAGAGTCTGTGGCTCCGGTAAAGCCTCTCCTGGCCAGGCTTGGAGACAGCTCTGAGGGCATTTGGTAACTGACGTCAAACGACCGAGCTCACACGCTGGGCAGGGAGTCACGCTGCATTTGCAGGAAAGAGGGCAGAAGAGAAGGGATGGGGAGGTAGTGGCATCCTCATCCTAATGACATCGGGAGATGGACATAGTGACCTCTCCGTGACCCTGTGAGTGGAGGACCCTGGAGCCTGGGAAAGGAAGAAGTGCCCCCGCCCGCCCCTGCCCCTCCCCACCTGAGGAACTTGTCAAACACGGCAGCGCAGTCCCTGGGCTCCTGCAGCACCACCTCGCTCTGGTTGCTCAGCAGGTCCCGGAACAGCTCGCTGTGCAGCCCCAGCAGCAGGCGGTGGGCATGGAAGACTCGGACCTCGTCGGTGCCCGCAGCCTGCACCCGCAGAACCACGTCGCTGGCGTTGCCCTGCCGCATCAGCTCCTGCAGGCGCAGGAGCAGCATCTGGGCGTGGTTGATGGAGGCGCCCGCAGCCTCGCCACCCACGTCCGCTCTCTGGGCTGCAGCGGGAAGGAGCACAGCACAGTCGGAGGAGGCCCCGGGCCGGGAGCCGTGATCCAGGGGCACAGAGAGTCCACCTGGAGGGGCACGTGCCTGGATATGGGCAGAGGGTGGGCAGGCCTGGGAGGCCGTGCACACCTGCTTGTGCCCTTGAAGTGCGTGGATCCCTGCGTGTGCACACGGCACTTCCTGGTGGGGAAGTCGTGAACCTGACCCTGAGCAGACCCTGCAAGGATGCTCTGGGAAGGGAGGGGGATTCCTGGCAGGGGAGGAGAGAGGTGCATGAACCAGGGTGGGGCAAAACGCCCAGAACGGGTCCCCAGAATGCCGACCCCCAGGCAAGCCCCGCACTCCTGAAGAACTGCCCGCCTAACGCCCAGGACGAGCTGTGTGCTAGCCGCTCCCCCGGGAGCTTGGACTATGGCCGAGACCAAAACGAGCCAGGTCCTTATGCTCATGAAAGTTCACAGCAAGTACCCAGATAAGCACTCTCGCTTCAGGGTGTGATACACAAGGGAGGTGATGATGGTAGTGGGACTGGGGCTCCTTCAGGCCCAGGAGCCACGGGTGGGCTGGCTGAGGGAGAAAGAAGGACCCGGAGGAGGAGCGTCAGGCTGAGAGCCAGCCCCGTGGCGAAGGATGGGCTTGGGGTGCTGGGAGCCAAGAGAAGGTTAGGGGGCCAGAGGCAGGGAGGGGGGGGGAGGGGCGCGAGACAGGCTCCAGGCATGGAGGGGTCCGTTTCCAGGCCCAGCCGCCCTCTGGGGTACCCCTCTGTGAGAGGGACCAGAGGAAGTACAGAGAGGAGCCGCTGCTGGACTGGGACTCTCGCGGTACTTGCGCATTGAGGTGGCATCGCCCTTGGAGGCTGGGCCCTTCTGTCGTGTTTCCAGGGGCGCCATGAGGGTCAGATGGGGACATGCACTCAGTTATAGAAAACTCAGTGACAGAAAATGGTGCCAGCAGCTTTCCCAAGCTGAGAGGGGTGTGCGGAAGAAAAGGGGGGCGTCTGACTGCAGTCGGTGGGCACCCGCCCCCTCCCCCCCAGACCCCCAGCCCACGTGAGCTATTGGAGAAAAGGCTCACCCAAGAGCCGAGCATCTGTGGGTAAGAAAGAGAGACAGCAGGAGAAAGGGGGGCGGGGAGCTGGGTTAACTCCCCAACCCCGCCTCCCCAAGCTGTCATTTTGAAGGACCTGAATGCTGATGGCACCCAATCGGCCTCTGCCTGGGCCCGCTGCCCAGGACAATGGACAGCAGAAGGGTCTCCTTGTCATTAGGACCCCGGCCCATGGTCACCCCTCCACCCCTGAGGCAGGCTGCCCTCCTCCCAGGCTGCGTGGACTCGGGCTCCTCCTGGCTGGCTGGACACTGTCCCTCCAGCCAGTGTGCAGCTGGGACAAAAAGGGCCTGCCCTTCCTCCCTGCCCCACCCCCACCCCACCCACTGCCCACTCACCTGCGCGCGTAGCCAGGCCCACCAAGGTGAGCACGGCCCAGAAGCCACCCCAGGACCCGGGCTTGGTGCGGCCCAGCCTCAGCATCTTTGTGCCCCTCCCTGGAGCCACTGGAGGGACAGCGAAGCCCAGGCCACTCCTCTCACATCCCTCCTCCTTATATAGGACTGAGCACAAGGGGATGGCACCCCCTTCCTGGCCGGCCGCCCCCCCCCCCCCCCCCCAGCCTCTGCCTTGGATTGGTAGAAACTGGCCCCAGCTGTTGCCCAGGCAACCTCTTAAGCCCCAGAGTGGCAGCCCCAGGGGCTATTGTGCTGCTGAGGGCCTGAGCAGGACAGATCCGGCACCCTCCCCCACACCTCCTGCCCCCACGCAGAGCTAGCCCTCCTCTCCCGGGAAGTTTTAGGCTCCGTGAAGGGCAGGCAAGAGGCTCCAGGCTGACTGACAGCGCCGGCCCAGAGGGTCCCCAGCCCCCTCCCCCAAGCTCCAGGCCGGGCCTCGGCGCTGGCTCAGTGCGCGCTTGGCAGCCTCTTGGCTGGAGAACCGTGGCGAGCAGGCTGCAGAGAAGGGCCTGGGAGAGGAGAGGGACAAGGCGGCTCGGGGCCCCCACCCCCTCCCATTTTGGGCTGGGCCAGCTCTCCAGTGAGGACAGGGGTGTCGGTCAGGGCCCCATGGGTAGCTGGTGTCATGTTCATGATTTTTGTGGGAGAATGTTCCTGGCATGCTCTGGGGAGCATGATGTGACCGTCGACCCCATCAAGGGTCAAGGTGAGCCAAGGTGGCAGGGCTGGGCATAAGGCAGGTGCACCCTACCCTCTGTGTCAGCGCAAGGGGACACCCCCGCCCAGAGCAAGGCTGGCCACCTTGGCGGCAGCCCAGCCAGCCTGGGCCTGGGCATGGGGACTGGAGGTGTTGGGATGCACCCCTGTCCGCCCTGTCACCCCTTCCTTGGATTCACCTTCCCAAGTGGCCTCAGGTGTCTGGGGTCACCTGCTTGTCCCGCTTCTCTTACCGGCTGCTGTCCAACTGCCAGCTATAATGTTTCCCTTCTCAGAGTTCCAAGGAGACCCCCAGTGGACGCGGCGCCCCGCCCCAACCACAGGAGACACCCAGGCGGGGAGCTAGGGCAGTCTCTGCCGGTCAGTGCGGATGAGTGATCTTGTCAGCACGGAGGAGCAGAGACAGGAGAGAGGGCCTGGAGGCTGGGGGAGTGAGGGTGGGTGGGTGGGCAGGCCCTGAGGAGACCTCGCGATTTTAGGGGGTGAGCGGGGCTTGCCTCAGTCCTGGCGGGAGACACTCCTCCAATGAACTGAAGACCGGGGCTCCCCGGAGGCCCAGCACAGAGTGTCCCCTGAGGCCAGGTTCTTGACGGAGGCCGGCCTGAGCCCGCCCTCCCTCGCTCTCTGGATCCCAGGGAACCGCTCGATGCATTGATTTCTGCCCCTGGTGGGTGCAGGGGGACCAGCAGCTCCGCCCCCTCTCTGGTGCCACAGACAGAGCAGAAGCTGGGTCTGCCCCATCCGGGTTGGCAGAGATGGAGCAGACCACCCCAGTGGAAACCCCTTCCGGCTGCCCTGACCTTCACACTGGTTCCCCTCGTCCAGAGCCACCATCCCTTGTCCGCTGGCTGCCCACCTGCCCTCCCCATGGGCTGCGCCATCGCCCCAGCCCAGCCCAGCCCTGCCCGGCCGGACCAAGCCTCCGTGTGACGGGGATCCGGGCCTCTGAGGGCGTGAGATTTCCACACGCAGTACTTTTCAGTGGGAATGTTTCTGATGAGAAAGAAGTGGCGATAAGAGAACCCACTACTCAGAAAGTGGTATTTTAGTAAGCACACTTCTTAACTCCAGCAGTCTTTCTAGAAGTGTAGCCCACCTGCACTGGGAGGTAGACCCAAGCTAAGGTCCACCTCCCAGGCCTAGACAGGTGGCATTGCAAGTGTGCAAGGGCTGGAGGAGCCCCTCTGACCCTCGTCCCTGCGAGGCCCCACTTCCTGCTATTTCTCACTTCCGTTATCCCCGAACTTCGTCTACTGATTTCGAAACTGGCTTTCCAGAATAGGTGTTCCCTGTTCTCATTTTCATAATCTGAAGGTTGCTGGAGCGTGTGCATACATGTGGGCAAGTACATGTGTGTGCAGGCATGCACGTGTATGCGTGTGTCATTTGCAAGTGTCTTGGAGTAGAAGAGAGGAAAGAAGACCTTTGCCCTGCACGGTCCTGGAGACAGAGGATTTGAAATACCCTGTTTTATTTTGCCCTGAGACTCTGGAAGCTCTGTAATTCCTTGAGAGCAAGTCTAATGAGCTCACAGGCTAAACCAGTTCCCAGAGGGCTCTGCCACTTCCTGCCCAGGACACGAGTGTTTATAACCTAAGTGACTTGGTCTCACGGCCAGGAACAGGCAGAGCCAGGACTCAGATGTCGCTTTTCAACTCAACTTTTCTTCCCACAGCCCCACGCTGTCGCTTCTGGGCAGCTCGCGCAGTGACCCTAACAGACCCCGCTGGGCAAGTGCTCTCTCTAGCGCTATAAAAGCAACGGAAAATCCTTGCAAGCTTGGGGCAGGGAGGTGAGTTTCTGAACCTCTGGAGCGGGGGCTCAGACGCTGGGCTACAATGACGCCTGCCCGCCTCAGCCCTGCCCGGACGGCAGCCTCTCTTACGCTGTAATGTCCCCCCTCCTGAGCTAGCGTTTCCTGGGGCGCTGAGCTTCGGGAGCAGGGAGTCACGAGTTCAGGGTCCAGGCCCCATGAGCTCGGGGGTGGGGGGCACACTAATAACGTGCAAGAAAGCATCTTTCCTTGAAGTCACTCACGCAGTATGGAAAGCTTCCCCGGAGGCCAGGCTGTTGGTCCACGGGGTACACTCGCTCTTCAGCCTCGGCACCCCCGTCAGCGGTCCCCCCGACTGGAGCGGCCTTCCGCGGCCGCGTGCTGTCCATCTGACCCGGGTCCCCCTCCTGGGCTCACAGTGGCCTCGCCTCCCCCTCCTCCAAGCTCCCAGAGTAGGTGTGGGAGGCAGGAACAAGGGAACAGCTCAGGCAGAGGGGCAACCCAAATTCAATTCCATCGGCCGCTCTGCGGCCTTCACCTTGTTGCTGAGCTCTGAGGCTTGGGCCCCTCTTGCGTGAGGTGGAGATAACCAGAGTTAGCATGGAGCTGCCACAAGGGCAGCAAGTGCAGGGACAAAGTGGGTGCTCAGGAAATGCTGGCGGAGCCCCTCGCCCATGGGCGCTGGCCTTTCTAACTTGACTGTGAGCAGCTCCTTGCTCACGCGGTGCCTCGTGGTGCAGGGAGGTGGCGGCCTGGGGATTATCTGTGCTTGCTGGGGACTCGCTGCACTCCAGGGCTGGCATCCTGGACACTCTCCCTTGGGGCCTGGGTGGGTAGTTTCTACTCTGGTCCCACTGTGCCACCCAGGGGACCTGGCCAAAGGCAGGAGATTCTCAGTCCTGCAGGGTCAGGATATGGCCACCAGGGGGCAGCAAGACTTCTGTGGTTGTGGCCAGGGCTGCCCTGGAGGTGGATGGCGGTGGGAGTCCCAGTCGAGGTAGCTCCAACCCCAGATGTGGGCTCTAACTTAGGGAAGCTGGAAGCCAGGCTGCCACATTCCCAGAGGGCGAAGGTGGGAGGCGAGTCCAGGCTGGGCCTCAGCTCCCCTCCAAGTCCGCCTGTGCGTTGCTCGGAGCCCCCACTGTGGGCTGCGCTCACGACTTTCCCCCGAAGTGGCGGGAGCCAGCCAGGCGCAGATTCCAGCTCCCCCACGGTGCTCACCCACCGTCTGGTGTTTATTTGCCAGTGGCTGATGTTCTCTGACGAATGGTCCATTTCAGCAGGGCCAGGAAAACAGCAGCGTGCGGGGGGCCACCAGACCTTGGTTTCCCAGCACGGCTGGCAGCCTGCTCAGACTTCTCTTAATGGTACAGCTACCGCTGTGCATGGCTTCCTGACACCCTTCCAAACCAGCCGCCCCTCAGGAGCCTCCTCCTGATCGCACCCCCCTGCACCGCCTGCAGCAGAACCAACTCCCCCAAACGTGGCCATGAGACTTCTCTCCGGAGCTGGGTGCTGTCTGCGGCGACCTCGCCTCTCTCTCCTCAGCACTGGTTTCCCCCACCTCTCTCTGCAGACCGAACCGCCACCCCTGATGCTGGTAGTTGGCTTCCCAAACCCTTCTGCCTTTCCCCGAAGGCCTCCCCAGGGCGAGCCGGCCTGGTGGAGCGCAGGCCAGTTCCCAGAGTGTAAGCACACAGAGGGAGCATGAGGTCTCCCATCCAGACCCTGCCCCCCAGCCTGTGCACCACCCCCCGCCCCGCCGGCCTGCGCCCCGGGATCCTGGTGCACCAGGCCCCCCTCACTGTGCAGCCGTCTTCCCCTGAGGCTCAGCCCCGCCCTTTCCTTCCTCCTCCACCCTCCGCCCTCCTCCCCACCATCCCACCTCTCTGCACTGACGGCTCAGTGGGGCTGGAAAAACCTCAGAGCAAACAACTGCCTGGAGAGCTGGCGATGCGGGGAGGGACCTGCAGGGACACCCAGGAAAAGCCCCACGGTGACCCTGGATTCAGGACCCAGGAGCATGAGGCTTGAGGGACAAGAGACAGGTAAAGTATATAGAACGGGGAGGGAGGGGAGACTCAGGTGGAAGGACACGTGTGGAATCCGGAGACCAGGACTGGGGAGCTAGACGCTGATGATGAGTGGGCGGTGGGATGGGGGAGCCAGGTTGAGCAGGGGGCTGGGGAGGGGGCTTCAGCAGGAAACCAACTAGAAGGTAAAACCTACAGACCTAAAGTGTGGGCTGAGGGGCACAGGGAGGTCACCTTACTCCCCTGGACTGAGGTTTCCCACCTGAAAACCAGGGCCGTTCCAGCTCCAGCAGAGTTAACCTATGAGGAGGGGTTTTCTTTAGCATAGAAAAGAGGGGAAACTAATAACATCTCTTGTTGAAGAGGGGTGGCTGTCTCAGAGAGCCGGGCAGCTGCTGGGGGTCCCCGTGGGTCAGGACCACCTGGATCCTCATGAAACACACAGCCCCAGCCAGCGTGGCTTATTTGGTCAGAGCATTATCCCTGGTTTAAACCCATGATTCCCCATCTGGGCACGTACAGGAAGCGACCAATCGATGGTTTCTCTCTCACATCGATGTTTCTCTCACTTCCTGCAATAAAGAAATGTCCTTGGGTGAGGATAAAAAAATAATAATATGTAAGTAAATAATGAAAACGACAGCTGCTCAAGCCCCCCAGCAGACCCTCCGGCGTAGACTGCCTGGAACGAGGTTTGGGACGCTGCTTTCACAGGCAGCCACTCCCGCGCCCCCTGTGCGTGAGGTCTGCGGCAGGACCCAGCTTTCCAGGCTGAAGACGCACCAGGAGCGACATGGTGGAGAGGCCACCGAGGGCTTCTTCTCATCCTTGGGGAAGCCAGGCCACTGGGGGGGGGAGTGAGGACTTGGCAATGGGGACAGTCATTTGGCTGGACCTGATCAGAGGGCCTGCCCAAAGCAGGGCGAATAAAGACCTCAGGGTCCGGGGCAGGGTCGGGGTGGGGCGGCTGCCAGGCCAGACTGGAAAGAGACCAAATGCTCTAACCCACACCCTTCCGCCCTTCCTAGCCGGGCAGCTGCAAGTGACCATGCTGTCCACACCCAATGGCAGCGGGCCCAGCCAGGAGTTTGGAGGCCATTGGCCAGAGACCCCAGAGAGGTCCCCATGTGTGGCCGGTGTCATCCCTGTGATCTACTACAGCATCCTGCTGGGCCTGGGGCTGCCTGGTGAGTGGGGAGCTGGGGCCTGGGGTCTTGGGCTGGCTGGAGATTGGGGTCCCCCTGAGACTCAGGGTCACAGACCCCATAGGCCCCCCGGGCTCCTGTTGCCTTTATGGGGATGATCTGGGTCCCTGGGGAACACGGCATAGTGGGGAATATAAGTGGAGGACAAGAATTGGGGTCCTGAAGCTACACCCAAGACTTCAGCAGAGCAGTGGGCCCTCTTCTGGGGTGACCAAGCTCGCACAGGACAGCCCTCGCTCGGGCGAAAGCTCCCCGTCCCGTCCACTGCCTTCAAACAGCAGAGCTGGGGTGGCGGGTGGGGTGCAGGTGCGGGGAAGGGCAGGTGGGCTAGGCCTCGGGGAATCACCCCTCCCCACCTGTCGCCAGGGAAGCCTGCATGTCGGGCAAAGGCCCAGCCCAGCGTGAAGTCAGTGGCCGGTGGGACAGAGTTTGGATGGACAGAGCAGGGCCGACCCAGTTAGCCTTCTGACAAAGTGAGTTTTAAGAAGAGTCTGGAAAGAGGAAAAGGATCCAGAACAAGCAGGCAGGGAGGCACGGTGGTAACACCTTGGGAAGCTAAGTCTGAGCCACCCTCCTAACCCTCCCATCTCTCCCCTCGGTGACCTGGGCCACCCTCAGTCAACCTCCTGACCACGGTGGCCCTGACCCGCCTTGCCACCAGGACCAGGAAGCCCTCTTACTACTACCTCCTGGCGCTCACGGCCTCGGACATCGTCACCCAGGTGGTCATCGTGTTCGTGGGCTTCCTCCTGCAGGGAGCTGTGCTGGCCCGCGAGGTGCCCCAGGCAGTGGTGCACACGGCCAACATCCTGGAGTTTGCCTCCAACCACGCCTCCGTCTGGATCGCCGTTCTGCTCACGGTTGACCGGTACAGCGCCCTGTGCCGCCCCCTGCACCACCGCGCGGCATCGTCCCCAGGCCGGACCCGCCGGGACATCACCATTGTCCTTGGAGCTGCCCTGCTGACTGGCATCCCCTTCTACTGGTGGCTGGACGTGTGGAGGGACGCAGACCCTCCCAGCACGCTGGACGAGGTCCTCAAGTGGGCTCACTGCCTCACCGTCTATTTCATCCCCTGTGGCATCTTCCTGGTCACCAACGTGGCCATCGTCTGCCGGCTACGGAGGAGGGGCCAGGGTGGGCTGCAGCCGCGGGTGGGCAAGAGCACGGCCATCCTCCTGGGCCTCACCACGCTCTTCACCTTCCTTTGGGCGCCCCGGATCTTCGTCATGCTCTACCACCTGTATGTGGCCCCCGTCCACCGGGACTGGAGGGTCCACCTGGCCTTGGACGTGGCCAACATGGCGGCCATGCTCAACACAGTAGTCAACTTTGGGCTCTACTGCTTTGTCAGCAAGACCTTCCGGGCCACCGTCCGAGGGGTCATCCACGACGCCCACCTGCCCTGCACGGTGGGGTCACAGCCAGAGGGCACAGGGGTGGAGCCTGTGCTGAAGCCTCCAGGGCTCCCCAAAGGGGCAGAAGTGTAGAGGAGAGGCCCAGCCAGCGAGCTTGCAGTGCCTCAAGGCCAGATGTACTGGGCCTTTGTGGTGGTGCCCACAAAACTTAATCAACACCCTACTTTGCAATCTGAGGGCGGAGGGAGAGGCTCCTTCCTTTGGGGGGGCCCCCAAATAGAGGGGAGGACATTTTATTGAACTCTTGCGCTAGCTTCACCAGCGAGTCCCGTTTCCTGGGACAAAGCTAACCATGTCAGCTGCTATGGGCATTCCTTTGTGAGGGACATGTCACCTGGCACATCTGAAGGCCAAAGTAATGCTTGGCTGAACGTGTGAATGCGCGAATGGAAGAAAAGACGGATGGATGATGGATGGATGGACAGATGAATATGACTTGTTTCCAGCCCACCCCTTTCCTGGGGCCCACCTCTCATTCCCTAAATTGGTCACTTCTCTGGCTTCCAGTGACAATGCCAGTATGAAAAGGAAGGTGTCCCCAGGATTCCTGGGCTGGGGAAACCAACTGCGCTGGGCCAGGCGCCGCAAGGGGGCTGCTCGGGAAAGGGGGTTAGTCCTGAAGCAGAGCCCCAGCTCTAAGGAGACTCGACTCCTTGGGCTTCCTTCATTCTGGTTTGATTCCACTGAACTCCCTGCCCGGAGCCAGAACCCATTCGGAGGCCTGCAGGTTTCCTGGGGCTTCAGTTTTCATTGTTGCCATGACCACGCCCAGAAGGAAGTGCCCTCTCAGCGCAGGGGCCAGGGAAGGGGGAGCGGGGAGGGAGGACGTGCCCCCCACCCCCACCGAGCCCACTTCACTCAGGGAAAGGCCTCTTCACCACCGGGAGGAAGGAGATGGCTCCGCTGACCTGAGCCTGACCCCAAGGGGCTCCGCGGGGCCCCTCCAGCCTCTCCAGGGCCCCTGGCTCCTGGAGTAGCAGCTGGGAGAGACCAGCAGATGGACCGCCCACCTGCTCCAGGCGCTGGGTAAACACATTAGCAGCGGCAGCTGAGCTGACCTTTCCCCTGAGCGGGAGCTGCGGGCTGGGCCCCCACCCGTACCCAGCCCTGTAATGGGGTTACGTAAGTGCAAGAGCCAGATGTATGCTGGGCATACAGTCAGTGTACAATAAATGCTCGGCTTTTCCCCGCTTTGCATCTCTTTCTACCCAGAGTAGGGCCATCCGGGAAAAGACAGCCGCTTCCAGAAGGAGGAAAAGACAGGTCCTCCCAATCCCTTAGCTACAATTCTCAACTCCAAAAAAGCTTGAAAAACCTCCTGAGTTTGCCACTAACGTTCAGTGGCGAAGCCGGACCCGAACCAATGGGAGGTGGCACACACTATGTCTCTGCGCGGACTGGCTGCCTGGGCTCTCCTGCCGACAGCGACAGCACAGTTACAGGCTGCAGCCCCACGCCCACTAAGATCGAGACCTAACACCTAGACTAGGCCACCTGTGACTTTATTCTGAAAAATTCTGAATTCTGAGACACATCGCGTCCCAGGAGCTCAGGGGAAGCGCTGAGGACTTGTAAGTCCTGCCCTTTCTGCCACCACATGGTCTCAGCAGACTCTGAGTGGATTGGGGGCATGGGGGTCCCCCCGCTGGTAGAGCTGATGCACCTTTCAACTGAAGACTGAAGCTGGTAGGGCTTCAGTCCTCGCTTAAGGAGGAGGAGGTGCAAGTGCAGGACCCCCCGGAGGGAGACGGGGACCCTCGAGGGTGAGAGGATGTCTGCCCCCCAGCCTCGCCCGAGGGTCCAAGTCCGCACGCTGCTGAAGGAGGCTCCTGGAGGAAAGGGGCTTTGGGGATGCAGGGCCAAATAGAACACAGCTGGAGAGGGACCGTCTTCCCGCTCTGTATAAAATTGACAGGACCCTAAAGAGAGATCCCCCAAACCAAGGAATACCCTTGTCTTGGAAGGCAGCTGCTGGCGGGGGGGGGGGGGGTGGGTAGCAATAGCAGGAAGCCCCTTTCAACTGGCTGGTGAGCTGCTCTCCAGGACACAGATTCACTCACTCGTCCCCGACACCGGGGAAGCCAGGAGCCCCCCAAAACAGGTGGGGAGGCTCTGCAGACCAAGGAAACCGATGCCCAGGGAGGCGAGGTGACGGGCACATCGCCCTGAGCTGGTCAAGAGAAGCGTAGGTTCAAACCCGAGTCTGCAAGCTCGGGGTTCGTCCACATCCACCACCTCAGGTGCGGAAGACGGAGAGGAAGGGCACCTTCAGGGACGCTTGGCATCACTCACAACCTTTAGTCTTGGGCTTACCAGATTTGGGAACTGATAACTTATTTTCCTATTAAGTTGCGTTAGGTAACAGTTTTCTTTTTAACATTTTGGTAACCTTTACTGAAATGAAGAGACCATGGCTTTGATAAGCACGTCATTGAAATGTAAATGAAAAGTATTATTAAAATTGCTCTTGCCCTGGGGGTGGGGGGTAGCTCAGTTGGTTAGAGCATCCTCTAGATACACCAAGGTTGCAGGTTCGATCCCCGGGCAGGGCACATACAGGAAGCAACCAAGGAATGCATGGATGGGTGGAACAAGTAGATGTCTCTCTCCCTCTAAAATAAATAAATAAAAATTAAAAAAATTAAATTAAAAAGCTGCCCTTGTTCCTCTTATGTGTTTTTACCATTAAACTCCCACGGGCTCCTAGAGAAGGAGACTGAGGTACTGTGGGTCCCGCTTCTCTCAACCCATCTGCTGAAACACCTCGGCGGACGGGACTCCTCTACGACGTCCTGTTTCTCCCTCACGCTTCTCCGCTGCTGCCCTGTCTGTCCGTGGCACTTATGTTCTTAGCATTAACTCTCGGTTACTGTTTGAGGGCAGTTATTTTTCAAGCATCTTTCACATCTTCCCAGACTATATATGATTTTTGCTCTTTTGGAAGCTGGTGGAAAAATTGGTTTCTGGTCTGTCTATCTGTGTGTATTGGTGTCCTGCGGTTGCCATAACAAAATACCGCAGTCTGAGTGGCTAACACAACTGACATTGATTTTTGTATAATTCTGGAGGCCGGAAGTCCAAGATCAAGGTGTCGGCAGGTTTGTGTCTTCCCGGCGCTCTCGCCTTGGCTTGCAGGCGGCTGTCTCCTCCCCGTGTCCTCACGTGGTCCTCCCTCTGCGTGGGTGTCTCCCTGGGGTCTCTCCACGTGTCCAAATCTCCTCTTCTTGTAAAGACGCCCGTCGGATTGGATCAGCACCAACTCTAACTGCCTCGTTTTAACTTAATTACCTCTTTGAATTCACATTCTGAGGTACAGGGAGTTAGGGCTTCAACTTAGGAATTTGGGGTGGAGAGAATCAGTCCATAACGCTGGTTATTTTAAAGAGAAATGTTAGTCTATCTAGGTATCCAGTTTTTTGATGAAAGTAACTTTTCTCTTAACTTTATTTTTTTAATTTTATTTTATTGATTATGCTATTATAGTTGTCCCAATTTTTCCCATTTGCCCCCCTCCACGCAGCAACCCCCACTCCCTCTTATTGGTTGCTTTTTGCTTCCTTATATTCCAACTCATTGATTTGATTCTTGGCTTCATCCACTCTACTGTTATTCTCTGTAAATTGTTTTTTATTTGAATTTCAAGTGTATCCTTTGTTTCTGACTGGTTCTTTTTCATGCTGCTGAGGTCCTCACAAAGTTCCTTGAGCATCCTTATAACCAGTGTTTTGAACTCTGCATCTGATAGGTTGCTTATCTCCCTTTTGTTTAGTTCTTTTTCTGGAGTTTTGATCTGTTCTTTCATTTGGGCCATGTTTCTTTGTCTCCTCATTTTGGCAGCCTCCCTGTGTTTGTTTATATGTATTAGATAGAGCTGCTTTGACTCCCTGTCTTGATAGTGTGGCCGAATGTAGTGGGTGTCCTGTAGGGCCCAGTGGCACAGCCTCCCCTATCACCCTAGCTGGGTACTAGAGGTGTGCCCTCCATGTCGGCTGAGTACACCCTCCTCTTGTAGGTGAGCCTTGATTGCTCCTGGCAGATCAATGGGAGGGATTTACCCAAGCCAGTCAGCTGCAAGGACTGGCTGTGACCACTGACTACCACCCTCCGCCCTCTATGGAGAATCAGCTGTGCAAGGGCAGGGCGGTGGTGCTCTGATGTGGTCTGTAGCTGTCCACCGGGTGTACAGGCTCTGGGGTTTCTCAGGTGGTGCAGGCCAAGGTCAGCCCCAACCTGCGTTCTGTCCGGGCCTCCCTGCCTGAGCTATAAAGCAATCTGAGATGGCTGCTGCTACTTGGGCTGGGCTTGGAGATTCCCAGGTGAAACCAAGCTGTGAATCTAGGCTGGCTGCTGCTGGTGCTGGGCGTGGGGCCAGTTATGGGGGAGCTAGGGGCTCACTGAGGCTGGCTGTTCCTTGTTTGAGAAGATTTAGGAAGTTGTGAAGCCTGAGCCAAGGCCGGCCACTCATATGGAAAAGCAGCTTGGGCGGGCCCATAAATTGGGTGGGATGGAGCCTCGGGGGGCCTCCAGGGGGTGGGGGATAGTGTCAAACAATGTTAGCCAGGTTGATGGGTTCTCAGATATGGCACAGCCTGCCGGCTCTGTGGCTCTGTTGGGGGTGGGGGGGGGTGTTTAGAAAAGTGACAATAGCCTCTACCCAACTTTTTGTCTGGTAGAAAGCTGTCCCCAGCTCTTGCCTTGATGCCAGACACTTCAGTTCCTCCCCATGTGCCACTGGTCCCTTCCAAGTTGCCTCCCCAGCGCTGGAGCTCAGAGGGAGGGAGGGAGTCTGAGTAAGTCTGTGTGTGGTCCTTTAAGAGGAATTGCTTGGCACTTCAGAAGTTTCTTCTGCTGACTCAATCCCTGCTGGTTTTTGCAAGAAGAAGTTACAGGGATTTATCTTTCTGGCCCTGGAACCCTGGGCTGGGGGCGCTGGTGCGGGGCTGGGACTCCTCGCTCCGGAGATATCCCTCCCGAATTTTAATCCACCACGCAGGGTGTGGGACCAGCTCACTCTGTATCTCCCCCCGCCCCTCCTACCAGTCTGAATGGATGTGGTTTCTTTAATTCTGTAGTTGTCAGACTTCCATTCAACTCAATTTCTGACGGTTCTGAGTAAGGGTTGTTGTAATAGTTTAATTGTAATTTCGATGTGGTTGTGTGAAAAGGTGAGCCATGTTTACCTATGCTGCCGTCTTGGCTGGAAGTCCTTTTCTTAGCTTTAGATGAAATTGAGGCAGGAGATAGTCAGGAAGGAGGAAACTCCAGAGGTGCCCCAGGGCTAAGATAAAGAACATGGATAAAGAGCTGAGACCCTGTTCTAAAACTGGTAGTTCCTGCATCAGGAAAAGCACTGAATCCTTGTGAATCAGGAATGCACCTGCGCAGAAGATGCTACCTGACCCCTGCTTCATTATAATAGCATTATAATAAATTAGCATTGTGGGACCCCCTTCCCAGTGGCCAATCAAGGAAATCACGGGAGACTCAGCCTAAAGGAATAAAAGCCCTCTAGCCCCTGAGGTTGGGGCCGTTAAGCTCTGCTCTGCTCTGCTCTGCTCCGAGGTGGACTGCTCCCCTGTTCTGTGTAGCTTAATAAATCTGCTTTCTCTCGCTTTCTGCTATAAACTCTATGTGTTCGGTTCAATTTTTTGTCCGCGATCACCAAGAACCTGGTTACCTGTGCCCACCTGTGACAAAATGTCCCTCCACCTTTCTCTTGTTTTTGGTTGGTGCAGCAGATTTAGAGTCAGCCTCGTGTCTTTACATGTGACCTCTCCTATCTTCTTGGAAGATGGCAGGACTCAGGCGGCTCCCAGAGCTTGTCCTCACTTCCCTGACGCAGGCGCTGCCTCCCCCCCGCTGGTGTCTTTCCCTTGAGGGGCTTCACTGTTTTTTGCCTTAGTGTTTTTTGTCCCCCGAAAGAGGCATGCTGGCTACGGAAAAGGGCCCACAGCTGCCCACCTCCTTCCAGCGTGGGCGTGGGAGGGGACACGTTGGGGGTGGGGAGACAGGCACTGGAGTATCTGCTGGGGTTGCTCAGAGGGCAGGACCACACTTTCTGAATTAGACATTGAGCCGTTTGGTTGTGCAGGTTACAGATGTGCTGCAAGCGACACAGAGACAGTCTTTGACACGGCTCCCGCGCACCCCGACGCCCTGCCGCCTTTGTCCTGGGGAAGCTACAGCAGCTCCGCGGCGCTCGATCCGCCGTTCGCCTGTCGCTATCGGCTCAGACAGCAGGGGGCGCTACAGGATGGCGAGAGGGGCCTGGGAGCAGCTGGCCGGCTTTAGGACAGACTTGTGAGAAGATCCAAGCTACTGGGACAACACTGTCTGCCCAGGGGCCCAGCGCCAGCAGAGAGTAGCTGGGTGTGGGGGCTCAGCTGTTCCCTGTCACTCTCCTCCACCCTGAAGCCACGAAGGCACGTCCAGCTGCCAGGCGTGGCTGTAGTTTTCTCAGGTCATCCTGGTGGTTGGAGAGGTTTCCGGTGCGTGGCACTGTGTGAAGGGCCCTTTCATGGCCCTCCTCCCTCCGCCCTCCATGGGCCAGCCTCAGGGGCCTCAGGTCTGGCTGGCCTGCCAAGGCTCAGAGCCCCGGGGCCTCCGTCAGTGCCTCTGGGTTCCCCCGCGCCCCACTCCGGTCCAGTTCCATCCGACCCACCTGGGCGCCCTGCCCTCTCTGAGCCTTGGCAGCGGCCCCGCACGACAGGGGTGGAGGGACAGGGCCCAGGGAGGTGAAGGAGGGAGACTGCCAACCCCACAGTGAGTCAGGAGCAGGGCTGGGACCCAGGGCCAGGCCCCATCCAGGCCGGCCACTGCTGCTGGCCGTGGCCACAGAGCAGGAGGGGCGTCTTTTACCTGCCCCAACTTTGTCTCCCCCGCCCCCGACACCCCCCACCCAGCTCTCCCCTGCCCTGGCCAGCCTGCAGCCTGAGGGGGGGGGCAGGATGGTAGGTCCAGTCCTGGGCCATTTGGGGGAAGAAGGGAAGGTGGGGGGCTAATCCTGGGCACCCTGAGCCTCCTCCCCCAGTCTGAGGCCCACTCTGGCCCCCACACCCCTAGTCAAGCAACCTGGAAAGGGCCCCACGGTGGGGGGCGGGGGGGCTCAGGCAGGCCGGCCCTCACCTTTGTGCGGCCGAGGCCTTCCCTCAGTCCTTTCTGAAGGAAGGGGCTCAGCCTGACTTAGCCTCCCCAGGCCCTGTGGTTTGAGAGCAGGGCCCCACCCGCCCTCCTGGCTCAGCGGCCTCCCTCTGGGCAGGAGTGGGGGCGGGGGAGAGGTGGTCAGGGCACAGTAGGTCTCCTCCTCACTGGTCATCCCCCCAGGGGAACCCCAGGACCCCACCCTCCTGGCCTGGTGTGAGGAGCTGGGTCCTCCCACCCCTCCAGCTGAGCCTGGCAGGGGCTCTGGACGCCTGGCCCCGTCCCTTCCCGCTTGTCCTCCATGGCAGCTGGAGGGGAAGGAGTTAATGAGGTCTGTGGTGTTTCCTCCCCGACTCCTCCTAGATGTATATTTAGCAGGCAGGGCAAGGCAGAGGGAGAGCAATGCCAAGATGCCCTCCCACCATAGCCCCTGACTCGCCACAGCTCTGTGGCAGGGGAGCGGGGTCCTGAGGGGTGGGGTGCTGGGAGACGCCCTGATTGGGGGAAGGGAGCAGGGCCGGTGTGAGCTGCTTTTCAACGAGGGCCAGGGTCTCGGAGGACTCGGAGGCTCGAGAGTGTGGAAGGTGTGGCTCATCTCTCATGGGAGAAGGGCTGAGTGACCGATCTCCCAGGGACGTGGGTGGATGGTGGAGAGCGGAGCGGACACAGCGCTCACCAGTGAAGCCGTGGCCAGGGCCCCCCGCCCCGCCTGCCTGTGGGAGTGGCGGCCTGCTGCCCTCTCTTGCCTGTCTCCTCAGTCCTGCACGGGCCTTTCCACCTCGAATACCCCTCCCTCACATTTCCAGCCCTTAACCAGCTCCTCTACTTTCCCCAACCCCAGCGCGGGATACACGAAAGCCACCCAAACAGGGACAAGCCAAGGCTCTCAGTGCCGAGCCTGCTAGACAAGGGGGCAGCCACCCTCACCTGCCCTGGGCAAGGACTCACACCTGCTCTGAAGAGGCGAGCCCTCTGGCAGAACAAAGGGGAGGCGCTGATGTGAGGTCGGCTGCACGGGGAAGCAGCAGGGGGTTAACCAGAATCGGGGCGCCCTATGGAGTGGGCTCCAGGTGCGTGTGTGGTTTTCCCTGCTTGGCCCTGGTCGGAGCAGGGGTGAGAAGTAGGGAAGCTGTCAGTTGTAAATCAAGTCCCGGCCACCTGGGGCCCGCGGCTGCAGAGGTTACCTGGGCCTCCAGGGCCGGCTGTTCGAGACAGAGGCCTGACTTGCCACTTGTCTGACTCACAGATAACAGGCGGCTCCCACGGCTGCTTTCTGCAGATAACTCGTCACAGTTCCAGCTGAACAGATAGACGCTCGGCACTGTCTGCCTGTACCTTCGGTCCCTCGCCAGCAACCTGCGAGTGTCACCCCAACGTTTCAAGCAAGCCAGCCAGTTCTCACAGAGAGGTTGCCGACTCAGCTACGTCGCCGACATGGTCCAGGGTTCAGAACCCCAACAGGAACCGCGGGGTGGGTGCCCCTGCCCCTCCTTGCTGTCCTCTGAAGGCGATCGTCTCACACCCTGGCTTCCTGCTCCTACCCCCGCATTCTGCATGTGCTGTTGAGAAATATTTCTTAAACCAATGAATCCTAGTCTGTGTGATGTCTGTGAGGGGAACCAGGTAGAAATGCAAAAAGTGCATGCAGGGTCCTAGCAGCTGGGCGGCTGTTATCAGGAAAGCCATCCAAACTCTTGGCTCCGCCCTCTGGGCCGTCCTGTGACCACCTCTGGGCTCCTTGCTGGGAGCCTAAACCACAGGCTGAGACTGCCCTGGGCCGGTTGGCCCCGGAGGAAACTGGCCTCCGGAGGGCAAGAGCAGTCTCCCTGTGGGCGTATCTACCACGCTGTTTACTCCTCTGTTACAATCCAACTCGTGGGGACTCCGGTCCTGCCTCGCTGAGTGAGGGGGGGGGCCAGCCAGAGGCACGGGATGTTTCCCCTGGGGAGCTGGCCTGGGGTCCAGCCAAGCGGGAGGGCAGGAGCCTCATGCCCTGAGGAAGGCAGAGTTCTGAGGTGGCCCCGTGATCTCCATCCCTGTCCTCACAAGTTACTCCATGATTATGTGCCACTACACAGCCAGCGGGACTTTCAGTGTAGGGGGCACGACCCCACAGGGAGGGGTCTGGCAACTGGGCTGCCTGTGTGTGTCCTGTGCTGGCCCGTTGCTACAGCCATGAGCTGAGGCCCCGGCCTGAGTAATGTCGCACTCCCTGTTGTGGCCTGCATTCTTCTGAGCCCCAGGGAGGCCAGAATCCAGGCTGGCTCCCCGGGATTACACCGGTCAGAGGGGCGGGTGGCTCCCTGGTCCCGTGGAAAGGAATGGAAGGAATCATTTCAGAGTGTGAGTGCTGTCAGCAAGCCCCTCCCACTGACCGGTCACGCCTAGGAAGGAAAAAGGTTCCAGGTGAGCCACATCTGCGATTATCCATTTTTTTCCCCAGCGGGCTTGCTGGCTCCACTTCCTGATAAGTGAGTATCTCCCAGGGTCATACAGGAGAGGTGTGGTCGCAGCCTGGTAGAGGCTTCTCGAGTTCCAGACCCGGAGACCACCCAGTCAACTTGCTCACTTTTTACAGGGTTGTGGCTCGGGAGCCTGAGCCCCAGCGGGGAGGCGACTGGCCCACCTCTGGCCGCAGTCCCAGCCCTCCCGGCCGAGGCTCACTGCGGCAGAGGCAGGGGGTCGGGGCCTCCAAGTGGCCTTTAGACATTTCAGTGGGACTCCATCCATCAGCCTCCTCTCCTCTTTTTCTTCAGAAAAGTGTCCAGCGGAGGGTTTGGTCTTTGCAAAAACTGAGGGGGAATAGACACGTCCTGTGGGCTGGGCGGACAGAGGAGAGGAGAAAAGCAGGTCTGAGGATGCTCGGAGCGGGGAGTCCCAGGACACAAAGGAGCACCGGCCTGCTCAGAAGCCAGGGGGGCCGAGGGGACGGATGAGAACACGCAGAAAACAGCAGGTCTCATAAGGCCGACTGCTCCTTTGGCAGAGCCGCCAGTGCCAGATCAGACTTGGCAGCGCGCACACTTAGTTTTCATTACGGACTCAATCACGGACAACTCGGGCTTACGCAGAGGAGGGAGCCTTGGCCCACCGGCTCCTGGCACCTCTCCAGGATTCAGGTAGCGGGTCCTGCCCCCACCCTAGCCCACCGCCTCTCTCCTCTGGGCTTGTCCCTTCCTCGTTTGAACACAGCCCTGACCCTGTCACCGCACGAAGCCCCCAGGAACGTCCCACTGCCCCAGGATGAAGTCCTGGTTCCTCCATACCCAGCCCTTTGTGGCTTGGCTTCTGGCCACCCGGGGCCTGGCTTTCCCCACGTCACCACCCAACCGTGCCCTGGCCAAGCTGTCCAGTTGCCTGACAGATCCCAGCACCTTCTTGGTGCCCGGGAGATGGAGGGTTTTACCCATACCCTTGGTGAACATGTTCTGGGCCCACAATGTGAACGAGCGGTCTGGCCCACTGGACGCTTCCCTGTGGGCTTTGAAACCCCGAGTAGGGCCAACGTCACCTCCACGCACAGCAGCCGGGCCCTGGCTGTGCTGGTGCCGTCCAGTGGCTCCGCGGTCACATCTGGGCCCTGAGGGACTGGAGGGCTGCCCTTACCACCCCATCCCTGCCGCCTGCAGACAACCCCGTGTGTTGCCTTATGCGGGGTCCCAGGAGAAGGGCAAGGCCACAGGGCCCCGCAAGATGGCCGCACAAGGGAGCTTCGGATGGAGCTGTGTGACTACTCAGAGAGGGGCCCTCCTCCAGCCCTCCAGGCCCTGAAGCCCACCAATGAGAGCGCAGGCCAAGGTCGAGGCCGAGGTGGGGCCACCCGGGTAGGGGCGGGGGAGGGCACAAAGGGCAGACCTGCTCCGAGGGGCCAGGGCGGGCAGAGGCCTGCAGCTAAGAAAACATTTTTAGTGGTTTTGCTGCAGGCATCTACATTCCTGAGCCACTGAAGGGGAGGGGGCTGGAGGTGGGGGTGCGAAGGGGGAAGCTCCCTCCCTGGCTTGCCATGAGGAATGGCTTAAAGGGGTGGGATCCAGGTTGGGGCCAGTGCCGGGAGCGTGTTAGGGGCAGAACCCCAGGAAAGCCGAGAGCCAGACAGGCCGAGGCGGCGCTGAGGAGGGGCGACGGCCGGGCCGGGCCGGCAGTGGGTGCGGGAGACCCAGCAGGCAGGCGCCCCCACCTCCCCTGCCCTCCCCAGTGGCGGGCCATCCGTGGGGGATGAACCGGGAGCTACCCCTCTGGGCTGGCACCCTCTGGGTGGCCAGGAGGTGAGCCAGGGAATGCCAGGGTCACTGCCAAGTCTGGAAATCACTGTGCCCAGGCCTGCCCTGCCCTGAGAGGGGGCGTGTGGAAGGGTGAGGCAAGAGGCTGAGGAGGCTGGAGCGCACCGGGGCTCCCTTCAGGGCGTGAGTCTGCGTACGAGGGTGGGGCCGCCATGGCGGGGGTGCCCAGCGTATCCCTCTTGGGCACAGAGGACTCTGTGCAGTGCTGAGCTGCTGCCTGGAGGGCGGGTGGGGGCCCAGTCCTCATGAGACTTTTGGAGAAAGGAACGTTTCCTCCTGGTACATTTCCTCTCTATTCCTAGATCTCCCGGGTCTATTGTAGGATCGGCAGCCAGGCTAGTTGGTCACCTCAGAGTGGCTGGGTGGGACCAAGTGGGGCAGGTCTTTGGCCAGAAGATAAAAGTCTCTTCAGTGCCGAGGACACTGCTTGGGGTCCCGGATGCCAAACCTCAGGCCCCGTGGACGGCAGGATTCCACCGCCCGTCCCTGGGTGTCACTTCTGCGGTTGTTTTACCTTACGTGGCAAAAGGGATGTGCCGTGAAATTAAAGTCATTAATCAGCTGACCTTCAAACAGAGTGGCTACTTGGTGGATCTGGCCTTATCACACGAGCCCTTTAAAAGCAGGAGTGTGTCTGGGGCAGAAGGAGAGTCGGAGGCTCCGAGCCTCAGACGGATGGGATGCGCCGTCACCGACTTGGGAGGTGGGGGCTGCATCCCGGGAAAGGACTTGAGTGCAGCCTCTAGGGACTGAGACAGACCCCCGGCCCATAGCCAGCAAAAGACGGGGGCCTCTGTCCTACAACCGCAGGGAACTGGTTCCGCTGACAACTGAGATGAGCTTGGGAGCAGATTCTTTCTCAGAGCTCTGATGGGAGCTCAGCTTGGCTCACACTCCGATTTCGGCCTTCAGGCCCTAAGCAGAGGCCCAGTCAGGACCCACCCCCTCAAACTCCGTCTGGGTCTGCGCTATGAAGCCGTGAGCTAACACATGGGTATGAAGCCTCTGAGTCTGTGGCAATGTGTTCCTCAGCAATAGGCAGCTCGTGAAGGTTCCAGGCCATATCTGTTGAGCCCAGGAAGGAAGGAAAGGGCAGCACCCTGACCCCCCACGACCCAGGAGTTCGGGCCTCGTCCTGCGCTCTGGCCCCACCTCCACGCAGAAGCAGCCAAATCTCCGTCCACGCAGCCTTTGCCAGACACCCAAGCTCCAGTGACTGGGCTGGGAAATTTGGACACAAACTCTTTGTAAGACAGACCAGTTGCTGGTGGATAGCACAGCTTCCTATGCCTACTTAACCAGGTTTCTTCTATGCTTGCTTCTCTGCTAACTTTCCCCGGTAGTTCTGCTTTGTCCTGATGCTATTGGCTCTTTGAGTCCTTGGCCAAAGTAAAATCTTCTCTTGCAAGTTAAATAAGGAGGACTCCCTTGTTTAAGACTCAGTTGATTTTTCCCAGATAGACCCGTAAAACTTGGAATGAATTGCTCTCTTTGTCCTATGACCTCAATGCCTTGACTTCCTCTTTTGGCAGAGCTAGTGAGCTGTTCAACAAAATTCCTGCTTCCCTTTCATAGTATAGAATTGTCACTAAAGAGCAGACACTACATTTCCTAGTTGCCCTTGCAATTAGGGGTGGTCATGTGACTAGCTCCCACCAATAGAATGTGAGCAGATTATATATCATTTCTGAGCCAAAGCAGCAAGCGTATTTGCTTCCCCATGTTTCCCTTCCTCTTCCACCAGCTGGACGCAGATGACAATGACACCCTGGGGGACGGCAGAGCACTGAGGTAAAAGGAGCCTGAGTCCCTGAAACGCCACGTGGAGGAAAGCCACCGACCAATCAAGAACGGCTGCTTTGGTGTGTTACATGAGTAAGAAATAGGTTTCTAAGGCCTTTGAACCAGTCAATGTTTTGGGGTCTATTTGTTACTGCTTTTCAGCCTCCCCTTTATAATACACATCCCTCTACTTGGCCCTCAGCCTGAATCAAGTTCCACAAGGTGCTGACTGAGCTGCTGCGATGGAGCTTCCAGATCCTGTACTTCACTTCCCTGCTGGCTCCCATCCCCGCCTGGGTTCCCACTGTCTGCCTGCTCCGGAGTCTGGCTGACTCAGCTGGCCCGGGCCACCATCCTTCCGTGTGCTGTCAGAGAGCACCTGGCTCACAGAAAAACGCATATTTATTTCCCCCAAACATAGGGTTCTTTTCTTCAGCAAAGGTGGTGCAGCAGTATATTAAAAGTGAACTGCTAGTCAGCACATGGCTCCTGGTTACTTTGGGGCGCAGCCAGAGAGCACTGTCCTGAGCCCCGACTCTAAGCAAGAGTCTCCAGGGGCTGGGGAAGAGGTGCAGGGTGGAGCGGGGGTGGGGTAGGGCAATGTCATGGAGAGGAGGAGGAAACCAGAAGGAGGTGACAATTCTCTCAGAACGCAATTAGGCATCTCTTGGAGGCCTCGGGGACAACCTCAATGTTTTGTACGTTTCCCCCAGGGAGGCTAGGGCCGGGGAGGAGGGACTGTGTAGCTGTAGTGAGAAGCTCATGGCAGAAAGGCAGCCGCACTGGGCACCAGCAGCGGCGCGGGGGGCCCTGGAATGGACCAGAGTGGGGCCTAAGGCCCAAGGAAGCCCTTCCCTCCAGGCAGCTGCTGAAGTACACAGCTCAGGAGCCCAGCCAGCAGGGAGGGGGGGGGCGGGGGGGTGGACAATGTTACAGCCTGAAACAGGCCCAGGGCTCCACTGCAGGTCGCAGAGGCCAGCGCCCAGTTCCCCCTGGGGTCAGATGTCCTGGAGGTCATAAAAGTACACACAGCATCCATGCTGCAAACGGCTCCAGGGTGACTCTGCCTCAGCAACTTTCAGTGCAAATTTGCTTTTTGTTTGAGTCTGGAAATAACGGCAGCAGATTCCCCAGGGCTCAGGAATCCAGCCACTGGCTCCTCCTGGCTTCTGTCCGCGCGCAAGACTCAGCCGGATGCACAGGGCAGCGCAGAGGGTAATGACAACGACCTGACTTGGCCTGGCTGCCGCCGGAGGCCGAGACCCCGCTCACTGAGGTCAGCGCGGGTCACCGGGCTTCTCCATACCTCTCGCTGGTCCAGCGAGTGGCCTGAAGCCCCCATGGGCAGCCAAGGGGGTGTCTCTTCTTGAAACGCAGGCAGCTCTTAGCACTCACCCTGAAGGGGGAAGCGATGAGCTGAGGGGCCAGGAGTGGGTGCCTCTCAGTGCAAAATGCACTTAGAGGTTTCCGCTGAGAATCTTTCCCCTGCCCCAGTCCCTTCACTGCGGCTCCCTGCCCTCCCTGACCAAAGTTCTTTCCAACAACTTCGGTCCTTCTTCCTCTGTGCTGGGCCTGGTTCCTCTCCTTTTCACTTATCGATGACTTCACTCCTTAGCTCCTTGCAGGTGTTCCCTCTTCAATTCCAGCTGAGTCCTTTCCGCACTTAGTTTGCAATCATGTCTGACGGGATCCCCACCTGCAAGCCCCCTTTTCTCCCAGGGAGACCAGGGAGCCTGGGCTTGACCCGTGCTGGGCACCCACAGGAGATGCCAGAGACCAAGGTCTCCCCAGGACTGGCAGCTCGGATGGCCCCTGGGGCGGAAATAACTTGAGCCTGTGCTGCCTTTTCCTTCCTGAGAGTGACTCAGCAAGAAGCTGGCAGATAGAAACGGAAATCTAGACCGGGGTCTTGCAGAATGGGCAAGGCCATGGCTTCGGTCTGTGTTTGGAGAGGAACAGCCAGCTATAGGGATGAGCACTGTGGAGATGCTCAACCTCACTTAGAATAAGGGAAGTCACATGAAAACCCTGCCCAGTCTCCACTTTCCGCCGAGCAGAGTGGCCAAGATCAAGAGTTTGACAACCGCCCAAGTTGGCAAGGATGAGGAGGGCACTGTCATGCTTTGCAAGCAGGCCTGCAAACCCAGAGTCTCCATGGAGGGCTATTTGGCAAAATATACTAAATGCACAAATTCTTCCGCCCAGTAATTCCACTTCTAGAAAAGTAGCGTCCGGCTGTGCATGCGCATCTGAGGAATGACCTAGGGGGCTTTTTAAATAAAACCGACAGGGTGACGGAGGAGCCCTTTGTTGGGACCGAGTCCGCACTCACGGTCTGACCGGTGGCAGGAACAGAGACGTGGAACCAGCGAGGTACGGCTGTGGACACGTACCCCAGAGACATTGCAAAGTGGGGAGGGAGACAAAAGAAAAAGCAAAGCAGTGGCAGAAGAGCTGTGTGGCTGGAGCAACGAAGCTGGAGGGCTGCTGCACAGGTCGAAAGGGGTAAAGCCAGGACGTTGCTTGTCTGGTTGCGTGAGCTGAGAACTTAAGTGGAGACCCAAGAAACTGGTTTCATCAGTTACAGAGGAGCAAGCCTTTCCATGATATACCTTTCTGCAACTTTACACTTTTGAACTGTGCGAATATATTGTCTATTGAAAAAGAAAATACAGTTCAAACTATGGGCACCTGACCTCCGTAATGGAACGGAATGACCCCAACCGAACAGGTTCCAGGACAGAATGAGGTGGCAGAAGGGAACGCCTCTTGCGTTCCCGGGGCGTGTTACCTTCTACAAGGAGCTTCATTTGTGTTACCACATTCGATCCTCAGGACAGACCCTTTTTTTCAGATGAAGAAACGGGGACTCAGAAAGGCGGACAGGTTTCTCGGGAGCCACGCAGCGAGCGGCTGAGCCGTGTTTCTGGTTCTCCCTCACGTCCTTTTGCTACCTCACCCTGTGGCCAGAGAATCCTGGGGGCTGGAGTCACGGACGCCCTCATTTCTACCTAGGACATGATCGACTCAGTCATTTCACCTCTAAAGCAAGAGCAGCAATGCTACCCCCCTCAGTGGGTTGTTGTAAGGGTCCAATGAGCTAAGCAACAAACAACAGTCATCCAGAAGGGCCCCCGGCCCGGCTTCCTGTGGCCCAGAGCTGCCAGCCAGCCGAGGGCTGGCTCCTTCCCCAGGATCTTATAGGAATCAGAAAGAAAAGCGCTTTGAGTTTGCTCTGCACCCCTGGCATGCCCGGCGTTCACTCTGACATTCCAGTCTCCTCCCCTTCTCTCATCCCTGCCCTGCTCGCCCTCCCCGCCCCTGCACTGGCTCCCAGCAGCCTGGAGAGAGGAGACCTGACACTCTGCAGAGATCCAGGCCAGCCCCGCCCACAGAGGAGGGAGCGTCTGGGTCTCCCCCGCGCCCCCCACCGCAGGAGCCCACTCTGCCCCTTCTCATCCTCCCCCACCGGCTCCCCTAAAATATCCAGGATGGGTTTGCCTTGGAAATCACAGCCAACCAGAAACAGGTGTTGCAGGGGAAAAGTGAATGAACGACAGTTTGTCCTCTTTTGTTCTCCCACTGAATAGGGGTGTGCCCACTAGGCCTTTACGTAGATATCATCATCCTTTTGCTTTTTTAATAGGATAGTCGTTTCTGTCTCTCTCAGACAGTGGCCTGGCAGGGGGAAGTCGTGTCTGTCGGGAGTTTTCTGCGCCACAAAGTCTGTCCGAGAGCCAGGTGTGGCCCGCGTGGCCCTGCCTGTCTTTCTCTGGGGGGGATCCTAGGCTGAGGGCTGCGGGGGGGCTCCCCGCCTGCCGGGCCATCTCTGTGTCTTCGTTTAATCTTACAGTTTACAGCCCAAAATGCCTTTTTGCGAATGTTAAAGGGGGGAGGTGCACCCCTTGGCCCAATGGAAGGTCGCTGTGCAGAAACAAAGGGGTACCTCCTATAGTCGAGTGACAGGATGTCGGAGAAGGCAACTCTGTGACAGAGCAGCCAGCGGGACACAGGGTGTGTGTGACGGAAAAGGCACCCTTTCTTCCCGGGGGAGGGAGCCCGTGGCGTGGTGGGCGGAGAGAGGAATTCGTCCCAATGTCTGGATTCCTGCAATCTGAGAGGCTGGGAAGTCCGAGATCAAGGCGCCTCACGGTTCCCTTCTGGTGAGAGCCCTCTTCCGGGTTCAACGCAGGTGCCTTCTGCCTGTGTCCTCACATGGGGGAGGGGGATATGGCCAAGAAGAGCCCATTTCTTTCTTAACTGAGTCTCTTCTTGTTCTTACATTTTCAAAATTAACGTAAAGTAAATCTGACTTTTACCTCTTTTGGCATTTAGATTTGTGTAACCACCGCCACGGCCAGGATAGAGAACCGGTCCACTGGCCCAAAAGCCCACCTTCAAGCCTCCCTTTGGGAAGCCACATCCCTGTCCCACCCCCGGCCGCAGCCTGGCAACCAATGCTGTAACTTCTCTGTCACTGCAGTTTGTCTCCTTGAGAATGTCATAGAAATGGCACTCTACAGTGTATACCCTTTAGATTGGCTTTTCTCCCTTAGAAAAAGCCGTTGAGATTCATCTCAATTGTTGCCTGTATCCCCAGTTTGTTCCTTCTGTTATTGGGCAGTATCCTGTCTTGCAGGTGCGCCATATGTTGCTTGTCCATTCGTTTGTGAAGTACTTTTCGGTTGTTGCCAGTTTGGGGTGATTATGTATGGGGCTGCTATAAATATTTGTGCCCATATTTTTGTGTGAACAAAATTTTTCATTTCTATTGGGCAGCGGTTCTCAACTGGAGGCAATGGTGCCCCTCGTGGGAACATTTGGCAACATCTGGAGACACTTGGGCACAAACTGGGGGCGCTACCCACACCTACTGGGTAGAGGTGCCCATGACTCCGTGCCCAGGCAATTAATTTGCTAAAACAGCTCACAGAACTCAGGAAAATCATTTGCCTACTAGAATACTGGTTTGTTACAAGAGGTATTATGAAGGATACAGGCAAACAGCTAGAGGTACGTAGGGCGGCAAAATGGCACCAAGTGTTAGACCAGAGGGAGTCAGACCGAACTTCTGTTCAGTAGTCTTGGTACCTGAGTTCTAGCTAAGAAAGAATTCAGAGCCAAGACTCCAACTGTAAGAGAAAGTTTATTTAGAAAGTCAAAGAGGGAGAAGTGAGTGGTAGAAGAAATGGGCTCAGGAAAGAAGTTACAGAGGAAAGAGGAGCTTAGGAGGGAGAGAGAGGCCAGGAAAATGCACCTGGGGAAGCGCTTGGGACCAGAAGGGTCCCGGGCGCTGGTGCTTCGGCCCTGTGGAACTGGCGTGCACCCTCCTCCCGGCACATGGAGGCACCAACCCGGAAGCTCATCCATCCTGTTGCTCAAGAGTTTTTGTAACAGCAGAACTGCCAGCAGCGCCGTGGTGATGGGCTGAAAGCTCCAGCCTTCGCCTCACTTGGACTTCCTGGTGATCAACCCCATCCAGAGGCTGTGGAGGGACCCTACTTAAGTCACCTCAAACTCAGGGTTTGTTACGGACATCAGCAGTCACTCCTGTCGCTTAGAACATTACAAGGATTTTAGGAGCACCAGGCCTGAAACAGCAGATAGAGACAGTATATATTTCTTCTCCCACCACGAGGCATGGACTCACGGCACTCGACTTGCTTGTGCTGAGTAGGACTTCGACACTCAGCTCAGACTTTGGGTAGGTTTCAAGAGAGGAAGAAATGCTTGATGTTATAGAAAAACTCAAGACAGCTACTCACCCACTTTCTGGGGAGAATAGTTTGTATTTTTCCTGAGGAATATAAAGGGTGCAAATTGGCTTTCTTTTACTCACGCGAAGTTGATAAGTGTTTATAAACAATTCACAGACTAACGCATGCTCTCCACCAACTAGCGAGACCAAGTTGTATTCACTCTTTGACCGCAAAATGGTCACAAGCCTCCTGACTTATCCTGCGAGGTAGTCCCTATCCACTGAGAACGTGTTTTTCATTAGGCCGAATCACTTGCCAGAAACTTCACATACAATGTTTTCTAAGGCTGGAGTGGGAATTCATCTTGTCTTGTTCGGTGATTGTTGGGCCTGAACACGTCCCCCTCCGATCCTCTGGCTTCTGGAACAGACGAGGCCATGGCTCACCACCAAAGCCGAGAGCCTGGCGGAGCGCAGTGGGTGCTGCAGGCCCCACGGGTCCCACCGAGGCTAGCTTCCTGGACTGCGGCTCTTGCGACCTTCTACCCCTACGCGCCCAGGTCCTCGATTCTTGCTGCTAGATGTGGGGCCAAGACTTGGACATCCCAAGCCCCTATCTGGCAATGATGCTGCTGCCCTGCCCACGTCGCGAACTGTGGCAAGACTCGAATGATCAAGCACGGAAGGAACCGGCAGGCTCCAGCCCATGCGGTTCCGAGCGGCTGCTTCAGGGGACGGGATGGGGTGAGTGGGGAGGGGGAGGAGGAGGAGGAGGAGGACATCTTCATCTTCATCTTCGAACAGCTCTGGTTCGCTTCCACGTGTTTTAATAACTATGAATTTCTTCTGTGGTTTAAAAAAAACTATAAATGTTCACAGTGACTAAATCTGTTCATGGAATCATGTATTTTGTGTCCTTCAAAAAGTTTCCAGCCCTGCTCAGCTGCAGGCTTCTCTTCTATACCTGCGTGTGGGTCACTTGGCCCAGCGTGGACACTTTTGGTCTGAGAGTGGCAATGACATCAGCTAGGATGGGGACCTGGGTTCCAGCAGAGGCGGGAAAAAGAGAAAGCAGGCTCCACATTGGCTGTGGCTACGGCTCCCCACTCTCCCTCCCTGCCCCCCGGTATGCAACATATGTTTCTCCCGGGCTATCTGGCCAGACCAGCCAGTAGGCAGGAGCCAGAGGGAGGGACTCTGTAGAGCAGAATGGAGTCAGCACAGAACACATTTTAAAAAATCAATCACTGGGAAAAAATAAAATAAAATAAAAAATGAATCATTGGGGAAAAAATGTCCATCCTTGGGATAGCGGCCCAGTAGAATAAGGGGGATGGGCGAGGAGGCCACCCTCCCAAGAGCCAGCGTGCCCCTGGGGGTTCTGGGTGCGCGGACGGCTCAGCAGGCGCGGAGGCCAGCCTGGGCCAGCTGCACTCAGTGCCCAAGGGCACAGCCGGGGGCTGGCACGCCTTCCTCGGCAGCGGGCGGCGGGGAGGAATGGGGCCTGTGCCTGTGCGCTTGTTTACTTGCTGTTTGCAGCTCGTCACATGGGGGCAGGGTGGGGGAGCTGATTTCCCTGAGTGGCTGGAGTCTGCCCAGGACAAGCCCTCACAGCCCGTCCCAGGTCTGGGAAGGAGCTGGGGGTGCAGTTTTTGGAGAACCCAGGATACCCCAGGAGCAAAGGGAGGGACGACATGAGGAGACCGCTGTTGTTCCTGATAGGGGGTGTCCCACTGCCTGAGGCGGGGACAGGAGGCAGGCCCCAGGATGTCTCTCTGAAAAGGGGAGACAGGCAGGCGTGGCAGGGACCCCCGGTCCCTCCAGCTGGCCACATAAACCACATCACTTTAGGAGCTGAGCTCAGGTTACAGCAGTTCTCCGCTGCTCAGGAATCCACCTCCTGCCCTGGGCTCTGCCGTCACTTCTGGGTGTGTGCAGGAGGCATCCCTTGAGTACTGGGGACAAGCTGGGTCCTGTCCTCCTGAGGCGCCAGGGACCTATGGGACCTAGGGGACATAGGTCCCTGCTGGGGCCACAGTGGCCAGAGGGGCTCAGGGCAGGAGTGAAGAACACCCAGCAGTTAGTACCACTTCCCGCCAACAGACTGTCTCTTCCTCCAAACATGATCTCCTCCCTCCCCTTTCAGCCCAGCCAGAGCTCATCGAGTGTGGAGAGCAGCCTGCGGACTCACCCGAATTCATGGGTCAGCAGTTTCTGTGAAAAGCCAGAGAGCAAATATCTTCAACTTCCTCGCCGGTGGTCATCACAGCTGCTCGATTCGGCCACCGTAGCGTGAAAGCAGACACACAATACATCAACAAATGGGCATGGCTGTGTGCTAATAAAACTTTATTTATAAAAACAAGTGGGGGGCCAGGTTTGGCCTGTGGAGTGTTGTTTGCTGGCCCGGCTAGGGCAGGGCTGAGCACTCTCAGGGTGGGCATCCTCACTAAACTCCTGTGGGCCTGCAGTAGCCCTCTCAGGTGCCCCAGGCGCCCGGCTTGCGCCACTGCGGAGGGGCGGAGAGTGTGAGTGGAGGGAGATGAAGCAGATGTTTGTGGACCTGAGCACCCCCACCCCACCCCGTAATTCACTCCACCTTTGCCCAATGCAGTTAAACCTAAACAGATACCTACCCCATAAACACCTGTCTGTGGCCACTGAGAGATGAACAAAGAATGATCCACCTCCTGGAGGGAATGTGAATCCAAAGATCAGGGCCCCGGAGCAGAGATATTTTCATTCGTATCCACATCACCTCAGGCTTAGGACCGAGAAAAACTAGGTTCAAGCCTCAGAGCTGCTGCCACTTACTATCTGAATGACCTTGCGCAAGTTACATAATCTCTCCAAGCTTGAGTTTCCTTGTTTTACAAAATGGAAATAAAAATAGTTCTCGGTTCCTGGAGCCCTAAGGTTCAGATCAGATAACCCATGGAAAGCATTTAACACAAGACCTAATATACGCGGGCAAGACCAGGCCTGCGACTGGGAATGCCGGCTTACTCACTGGGCACCTTCCGTGCGTCAGACCTGTGCTGGGAACTGCTGGGTTAGATCCTATTTAACATTCAGACGAACCCTAGGTGGTAGCCTGTGTTACAGGTGGGGAAACGAAGGCTCAGAGAAGCAGCAACTGGCTCCAGGGCACACAGATCTGCTTTTGTCCAAAGGGAGCAATGAGAGTAGATAGAGAAGACGTACAAGAGGAAAGAATGGGAGTAGGTGAGCACTCGCGGGAACCTCCGCAGACAAGGCCGAGGCTGGGCGGCAACCCACTGGGACAACTGTGCTCTCACTTCCCAGAGAGGAAGAGTTCGGCTGCCCGAGCCACCGGGAGCTCAGCAGGGGCCCGTCTCTTGCACGGCTGCCGGTCTGTCCTGGGAAAGCTGGCTGTCCTGGGAGGAAAGATTCTTCGGAGGTTGTCGGGGGAACGTGCCGTGTTCCTGTGTACTGGGTTGACTGGGATGTCTCCAAAATTTATGTCCACCCGGAATTTCAGAAAGTGACCGTATTTGGAAACAGGGCCTTTACAGCTGTAAGGTCAGGGCGGAGACAAGACCACACTGGATTAAGATGGGCCCTACAGCAAAGGAGAGTGTCCCTGTAAGAACCAGAAAGGGTACACGGTGACAGGTGAAGATGGGGACAGAGAGCGGAGTGAGGCGTCTGCGAGCTGAGGACCACTGGCCGCCGCCAGAAGCTGGGAGTCAGGGATGCAAGGGGGTCCCCCTCAGGGCCCTCCGGGGGACCAGCCCTGCCCACACCTGATTTTGGACTTCGGGCCTCCAGAACTGTGACGAGAAGTTTCTGTTCTCAAAAGCCACCCAGTTTGTGGTCCTCTGTTACGGCAGCCACAGGAAATTATTACACCCCGTGTGAGCTTTCGAGGGTGGTTCCTGGTGCGTGAGGCACAGGCTGAGGACGCCAGCCACGCTCTAGGGTGAGGGAGTGAACAGGGAAAGGACCCAGGAAGGGAGAAAGGACTCACTCAGCCGGTGGGCCGGGGTTGACTTGGAAAGCCGGGGAGTGTAGTGCAAGTTTAGCAGATGTCACAGCTGGGAGCCAGGACAAGGCAGGGTGCGGGGGGTGGGCACTAGCCAAGCAAGGCTCCGTCTGCTCTGTGCCTGAGAACTGCAAATAAGCCAGCTGGAATGAGTTCTTTATTAAAGAGAGAGAGCCAAGTCACTGCAAGGACTGCCTGGTTGGCTTCCCTCTCCCACTCTGGCTGCCCTGCCCCTTCTTGTTGGGGACAACAAGGTGTCCCCCCCTTGTTGGGGGACACCGCCCTGGTGCCCCCCACCCCCCCCACTGGGGCTGTGCTCACACCGCCACCACTGTCCAGCGGACAGTCAGACCCCCTCGCACAGAGCCGTCCAACTGCCTGGTGAGAGCTGTGGTCAGGATGTGGGAGCGAGGCCAGGCTGGAGGGCGGCCACGTATAGGCATCTGTATCATGTCTCTGACCTTGGTCCCCCAGGGCTTGTGCTGAGCCCCTTCAAATTTTCAGGGAAAGCCAGGGGCACCTGGGTGACGGGGGTGGGGACTAAGGCTGCTCAGTGGCTTTTCTGTTGAGGAGTTCCTTCCTGTTCCCATACATCTGCCAAAGCCAGGCCCTCCATGGCATCATGGCGACAGCTTTTCTAAGCTGGGCAGCTCAGGAGCCTGAGGAGTGGGGCCTGTCCCTTGTTGTGGGTCACAGCTTGGCTCAGAAGGTGGAGGCCATGAGTTCCTGCTCTCCTTGTACGTACATACATGCCCCTTCCCCACTGAGAGGCTGAGTCCGCTCCCCCAGCCTCTTGCATCTGGGCTGCCTGGTGACCCTTTAACCAACAGAATATGGCAGAAGTGATGCTGGACCATATCCGCACCCAGCGCTTGAGACATTGGGCATTTCTACCTGCCCTTGGAGTCCAGGGTTGCCACTTACAAAGCCAAGGTCACACTGCTGGAGAGAGAGGCCACGTGGAGGAGCCCTGAGCTGCTCTCTCAGACATCCAGCCCGGTCAGGCCTTCAGATGAGCTGACCCGCAGCCCCAGCTGCTCTCTGACTCCACCTGTACAGAGACCCCGCCCCCATCGCTGAGGAAGAACAGGCCAGCTGAGCCCTGTCAACCCATGCAACATGAGAGATAAAAATGAATTATTGTGTTAAGTACGGAACTGGCGGGTATTTTGTTTACATAGCCCTCCATGACAGGAATCCTCTGGAAGATTCATCCCTTCCCCAGTCTTATTCACAGGCTACTCCAAGCCCCAAAGTCCATGGCCCCTCATGGACGACTTGACCCCATGGTCTCCCAGGTAACCGGCTTTGGTTACAGGGCTGTGTTGCTGGGAGGAGCTTCTCCTTCTGGGGTTGGTACCTTTAAATTAAAATGAAAAAGCAGCTAGGATGCTCATGGTTTCTGATCACCTAGGCTAGGATGCTTGTGGCTTCTGATCAGCTCAAAGGGACATACGACGCCTTTTATCTGAACAACGTTAAACGACTTAGCAAGCACTCGAACATATGGAGCCTCATCTCACCTGTGACAACCATAAAAGGTGACGGGCAGGCATGGTTCCTTTTGTTATAGAACAGGAAACTACGTAAGACCACACCTGTATGCGTGGTAGAGTCAGGGATGGAAGCCAGGTCACCTGGCTACCCATCCACAGGCCTCCCTCACACTTGCCCTGTATCCCTATCGTCCTCAAACCCTGCTGGGTAGCAGTTTGGGTCTTGGTCAGGCCCATTTTCCTGGGTTGAAGGAACAGAGACTTGGGGAAGAGAGACCACCCATCGGTGCTAAGTGTGTGGTATAGTGGCAAGCCGTGAAGTCACCTTCCTGGGTTCAGGTGTGGCTCTGCCCTTACTTCTGGCGACTTGGCAGTTACCCACCTTGCCGAGCCTCAGTCTCTGCAGCTGTGAAGGGAGACGCACTATTGCAGGGAGCTGTTGAGAACCTAGGCAGAGGGCAAGGCTTGGTGGCTGCCTTGAATGATGGAGAAGTTGAGGTGACCCTTGGTGATTCTGGAAGCTAGGTCACAAAATGCAAGCTCTTTGCCTTGCTAGTGAAGAAGTGGTCTGACCTCACCCAGGCTGCCTTCCCATGAGGAAGCCCAACTGGCCCACGGGGCCTGGAGGCCACACAGAGAGTCCCTGAGGCCACAGGAGGAGAGAAAGCTGTTTGCCCAACCCCCACGGCCTCAACGGCAGGCCGTTTCAGCACCACCCAGGTCTGACTGCAAGTGTGCAAAAGGCTGGAGGCCAGAACCGCCCAGCCAAGTCCTTCCCAAATTCCTCACTCAGAGAAGCCATGAGAGGTAAGAAAACAGCGATTGCAGTTTGAAGTCCCTGAGTTTTGGAGTCATTTATTATACAGGAATAGATAACAGGGACGGAGTTGGTTGGGAGGTTTAGTGGGTTGAATGGTGTCTCTCACTTCCCCCCAAAAAGATATGTTCACCTGGCACCCCAGAATGTTAGGAACCCCTAACCTTAAACTTTTTTGGAATAAGGGTCCTTGCAGATGTAATTAAGGATTTTGAAATGAGATCACCTTGGATTAAGGTGGATCTACTTTCAATGACAAGTGTCCTTATAAGAGATAGAAAAGAAGACACAGAGATACAGAGAAAAAGGTCAAGCGCTGTCAAAGGCAGAGATGGAGTCACCCCAACAGTGGAGAGTCCATGTGGTGAGGAACCAAGACCTCCAGCCAACAACCAGCTCCATGTGAGGGCACCATCCTGGAAGCAGACCCTCCAGCCCCAGTGTGGCCTTCGGACGACCACAGCCCTGGCCGACATGGTGACTATAGCCTCGTGAGAGAAGCCAAGCCAGACCCCTAGTTAATCCACTCCTGATTCCTGACCGCAGACACTCTGTGTCATAATGCTTATTTATTGCTTTGTACTACTAAATGCCATGGGAACTTGTTACACAGCCCTAGCCAGCCAATACACTTTTTCCTATCCCAAGAGGCAGCATGCATAGCAGCTAGAAGTGCAAGTTCTGGGGCCACCTTTCCCCTCCTAGCTAATGACCTTAAACAAGGTACTTCAGCCTCTCTGAGTTTCATTGCTTATCCTTATTTATGAGTCACTGTATTTACCTCATGGACTATTGGGAGGAGCAAAGGAGTTAATACATAACATAATCAGTCCCCGGCACGTAGTATGCGTTAGTTATCGCTATTATTCAGGCGAGAAAACAGCTCCGGAGAAGTGACTGGAGATCTCCGTGGCTGCACAGCCAGCTACCCCACAGTTTGGCGAGTGCTGAGCGCGGGCCTCCCGACTCCCTGCACAGTGACTCCACTTCCACCATCCCACCCCAGGGCGTGTAGCTGGGAAGCACTGCCGACAGCTGGCTTGCATGCTGCACCGTGGGTGGGGCAGGGGGACAGCTCCTGGGGTCAGACTGTGGCCTGGGTCCCGCGGGCGAACTCCCCAGGCCCTGGAGGAGGGGTGTGGACAGGACCAAAGGGCCGGCAGCAGCAGGCTAGGCACCCCCCAAGGGGGCGCTTTTGGGTCACATTTTATTGCCAGAGCAGGTCTGAGGAGAGGGAATGAGCCGTCCCAGCCCTGGTTAGGAAATGGCCACAATACCAGGACAACTGTTTTGAAATGCAATACGGGATTAGGGCGAAAGGGCTGTTGGGAGTAACTTTCTTCTGCACGGGCCGCTTAAGTTTAAGCAGATCAGAATGACCTTGGACAAGCAGAGGCCCAGGAGCCATGGATCCCCTAGAAGTGCCCACTCCCCTTTTTTCCCTTTGAGTCTGGATGCAGGCCCCACATCTGATAGCAGGAAGCAGCAAGTGGTTGCAGTGCATGAATGAGTCAATGGGAAAAAAATGCAGAAATAAGAAAAGGCAATGAATGGTATTTGAACTGTACCTTTTTCCTTTCTTTAATCTTTTCTTTTATTATTGATTGATTTTACAGAGAGGAAGTGGGGAGAGAAAGAGAGAGAAGAGAAGAGAAGAGAAGAGAAGAGAAGAGAAGAGAAGAGAAGAGAAGAGAAGGGAAGGGAAGGGAAGGGAAGAGAAGGAAAGAGAAGAGGGAAGAGAAGAGAAACAGTGATTTGTTGTTCTACTTATTGATGCATCCATTGGTTGATTCCTGTGTGTGCCCTGACTGGGGATTGTACCAGCAACCTTGGTGTATCTGGACAACACTCTAACCAACTGACCTACCCAGCCAGTGCTTGAACTTTACCTTTGAATGAGCAATATCACCTATGAAAATTGGATGCAAAGAACCTCCAGGTGTGCACTCGTCACTTTCTAATAATGCCTCTGGGCCAGGTGTAGCCCTTGTGAAACATCAAGGAAGGTGACTGGGTGTGCTTTTTGCTAAATTGTCACTGAACAGTGGCAGAATACACCATCCCAAAACATACCTCTTTAGCATAAGGATGATTTTGAGCTCATTATTTTGAAAAACAACCTACTCTGGAGAGGCTCTAAAATCAGTCACAGTTACTCCTTTGGAAGGGAAACTTATATGTATAAAGAAAATCTCCATTTGTACTAGTGCCTACTCCTCTGCACCAGGAGGAGAAAGACGGCTATGAAAATCATGGGGATCTTATCAAAGGGGAAGACAGGGACCTAAATCTGCATAACAAAACTTACTCTTGTTTATCATATTTTTCCTGGTCACCTCCCTTATACTGACCTCCCCACACCTTTCTTTCTGTTGCCTTTATCTGAAGATGGTATTTAAGTCCGAGCTCTAAGCCAGCTCTTTGAGTTACTCATTTTCCCCTGGGCGTCTCTTATGTATACATAAAGTGCACATGTTAGTAAATGTATTTGTTTTTCTCTTGTTAATGTATTTTTTATTATAGAGTTCCCAGCAATGCACTTAGAAGGGTGGAGAAAACATTATTCTCCCCCTGTCTCCCACCACCTTGACCCAAAATGTCCCAAACAGGCACCCAAGGCCCTTATATCAAGGTCAGCTGGCGAGATGTTTCTCCGGAGCCTTACCGTGTCTAGAAAGAGGAGTTTGGGTATAAAGAGGCAGGACAGAACACCAACAAGAAGTAATACAGTGACTTCCTCTGACCTCCAGGAAGAGGAGACGTACAAGGGGTCTGCTCCAGAGAAATGTTTCTGACTTGTTCACACTTCCTACTTGAGCTCTGCCCGTTCCCTCTTCCCGAGGTTCTCACCTTCCAACAGGCAAGAGTCCAGGGCCTCCCAATCATGTGGACCTGTGGTAGGCAGTTAGACAGACAGGAGCAGAGCAAGGACGAAGGGCCAGGTACAGAAGGTCACCAGGGCAGGAAGCTCTGGGTGCCCAGCAACGGGCAAAACTAGGAAAACAAGGACCTGATCCTAGCATATCGCTGGTCATGTGGCTTAGACCCCCTGACCTTCCACATCACTGGTCAGGGGCAGGAGGGCAGGACAATGGAAGAGACGCCTAATAGTCCCCTAATAGTGCTATCACCCCTTCAACTCAGGGGGGCAGGGGTGGGTGCGGGGAGGCACAGAGGAAGCTGCAAGCCTCTCGGTTCCTGCAGCACATCCCTTGTGGATGGCTGGCTCTGGGCCTCCTCACCCTGGCTCCATCGCTACCCACCTCCTCCAAAGTCCCCCATTCCCCGAGAAGCAGGGAACTGCCCAGTGGCTGGAATGACAGAATCCTTCACGGGGCATCCACACCGTTTGTGTGTTGCCTCTGTTTCTCCTTCCTTTCCCCATAGCTGACTTGAGCAATCCTTGGTTGAACCTTGCCTTGCTGGTTCTCAAGGTCAGTGTGTGTTGCATGGATCTTTCATCTCATGGGGGAAGGCATGGATTTTGTAAAACAGGCTCTTAGCCTTCTGGGTTAGAGACTTCGGGTCACGATCCACAAGGGGACCCAGGGGACCCAGAAATCTGTTTTTTTAGACAAACAACTCAACTGATTCAGAAGCTGTGCACCAAAGTCTGAGAAAGCCTAAGGACAAGTGTCTCTGCCCCCCTTTTTTTAAAGATTTTATTTATTTATTTTTAGACAGAGGGGAAAGGAGGGAGAGACACATTCATGTACAGTTGCCTCTCACGCGCCCCCTAATGGGGACCTGGCCCGCAACCCAGGCATGTGCCCTGCTGGGAATCCAACTGGCAACCCTTTGGTTTGCAGGCTGGTGCTCAATCCACTGAGCCACACCAGCCAGGGCATCTCCGCCCTTTTTGTGAGCTGCTTTGTCCCTACACAGATCAGGCAGTGGAAGGGGGATGAGTGTGAGGCCAGAAAGTTCTAGATCACGGGGCACTCCAGCCAGGGACTCCCAGATCCGTGTGGTTTCCGGTAATCTCTACAGCACCCACGTGCGCCCAGGATCACCGTTACTCCACTGAACAGATAAGCACGTTCTGTGCTCTTTGGACACACAGGGGCTCCTTCCAGCTCTGAGACTGTCGTTCCGTGGCAGGAAGTCAGAACACCAGCCTGAACCTTTATGTCCGCCACTGTGTGACCGTGCGCAGGCTCTCTTCCCATCCTGACCTCCAGTTCCCACACGGGGATAATACGGCCGACCCCATCACCTCGGGGGCTTCTCTGAGGGCTCCCCAAAGATCGGTAAGTCACAGGGCTTAGCTTTGTTGTGAGGTGGGTTTGATTCGGATGCCTGTCCTTTGTCACCTAAACCCAGCCTTGACACTTTAATACTTACACTGCAGAATCAAATCACACAGTCTCAATTCAAAAAAAGAAAGAATCAAGTCCCTCAGTAGAACCCCATCATTGGTGTCACTGTAGGGGACCGTGCCAGGGTGCCCGGGACAGGGTTAATGTAGCAGGGTGGGTATGAGGACAGACCTAAAGCTAGCGGGGAGCGACCGCAGGAGTGACAGCAGGAACGAAGCTGCTGCATCAGAGGGCTGAGGGGGAGCCTGTTTATGGCCAGGTCCCACTTTAGCATAACCACAGCTGCTATTAAGACCCTCAGCTACGCCATCAGTGGCTCTGGACTTAGCATAATGACTGAGCTCTGCCTTCTCATCGGAGGAGAGAAGAGCAGCGTGGAAACCGGAGGGGTAAAGTTTCAGCTGCCGCCAAGCGTCCCAGAGCAGAGCACACTCCCAGAATAGCACGCCCGGTTCCCGGCAGCCTTGGGCTGCTCCGCAGCTGGGCTTCCGCTGAGGGAGAGTCAAACCCCAAGCAGTGCAGGGAACAGCTGGGACTGGACACCGCCCAGAAGCCAGCTGGCTGGCCCTGCCCTGCTGGAGGCGCCATCGCTGGTGAGTGCGGGCATGTCTGGCTCTCCCCCCATCACCTTGGGATCCTGGCTCAGCTCAAGAGTCAGGGACACCCTCAAACCCTAGGCAAGGGGGCGGGTCTCCTGAATGCTGTGCAGTGAACCACGTTGGCATCTGGCAAGGGGGGTGGAGGGCTGAGTGGCCTTGAAGGCAGGGCAGGCTACATGTGCACAGAG
This sequence comes from Pteronotus mesoamericanus, assembly GCF_021234165.1. Taxonomy (NCBI): domain Eukaryota; kingdom Metazoa; phylum Chordata; class Mammalia; order Chiroptera; family Mormoopidae; genus Pteronotus; species Pteronotus mesoamericanus. The sequence goes on along the minus strand of NW_026555315.1, from coordinate 4,979,359 downwards.
AGGGTGTGACCATAGGGGCCAGTGGCTGGAGGAGGGGGCAGAGAGGGAGACACAGCTGTGCCACGGGCCGGGCGACTAACTGCCCATCGCAGCGCCATGTTGGGGCGGGCTTCTGAAGGTGAAGGGCTTGCTGGGAGGAAGGTTGGTGGCTGAGAGGGGAGGTTGCCTGCTTGACGCCTGGTCTGCCCTCTTACCAGGGCACTCTCGTGAGGGCCTGTGCTGTGCGGACCCTTCCTTCATCTATTTATTTCCTCACAAATGTTTACTGAGGCCCTACTACGGGCAAGGCACCAAGGGAACACAAAGAGGGATCAGGTACATGTCTTGCTGTCAAAGAGCTTAAGGGGACATAAGGCATGTGCCTAAACAAACATCGATAAGGCAGGAAATGTACCCTAGCTGGTGTAGCTCAGTGGGTTGAACGCCGGCCTGCAAACTGAAAGGTCACGGGTTTGATTCCTGGTCAGGGCACATGCCTGGGTTGTGGGCGAGGCCCCTAGTTGGGGGCAGGCGAGAGGCAACCAATGGATGTTTCTCTAACACGTCAACATTTCTCTCCCTCTCTTTCTCCCTCCCTTCCCCTTTCTCTAAAAAGTAAATAAAATCTTTTTTAAACAAGTCAGGAAACATAAGAGCCGTACCAGAGAATAGAAAGTGCTTCGGGGCATAGCACAGTGACTTGCAAGTCCAATGGCGTTCAAACAAATGGCCTTTAATTCATGGCAAATCACTTGGCCTTTATGAACCTCAGTTTTTAAATCTATAAAATGGAGATAAGAATATTTGCCTTCTTGAGCTCACAGGGTTGTAAAGATCAAGTGTATATGAAAGACACTGGAAATTGCACAGTGCTCTGCAGAGGTAAGCTGTTGTGGGTCTTGCATAATCAGACTAGCCAGCCTTGCTCTGCATGTCTTCGCCTGGGAGTCGGGAGCCAGAGGGAGCCCAGGGTTCAGGACAGCGGCCGGGCCAAGCCTAGACCCTTCCCCTTAGAGAGGGCTGGTAGCCCCTCTCAGTTTCCGGCCAATCGCCCCATGACGCGCACTGCCCACTTTTGTTGTATGAAGCACTATCCTACGGGGGAAGGATGAGCATAACATCCGGAGGCCATTCTCACTGAGCCAATCACGGAGTTGAGGTCCGACCTCTATTCATGAAGCGTAGTCAACAGTGGAAAGCAGTGTTGGGCGGGGCTCTGGGAGCGCAGAGGGGGACAGAGTGCCATGGAGTGGGGTCACCAGCTAAGGCTTCTGGGAGGAGTAGAGGGTTTTAAAGGGCGACTGATTCAGAGAGGCTGAAGGTAGTATGACAGCATGGTTGAGAGTGGGGGCAACGTGAGTGAAGCCACAGGAAGGCAAGTGCGGTGGCCTGACTCAGAGCTGAACTCTCAGGTCGGAGTGGCCACTTCCTGTGGGGAAGAGGAGAGCTGAGGCTGGGGCCCAGGCTGAATGCAGGCTGCAGAGGCTTTGAACACTGGGCCAGGGAGTTTGGTCTTTCACTTAAAGGCGGTGGGGGCCAGTGCAGGTGCTGTGAGCAGAGTGCTGGGCGAAGTCAGAAACGTCCCCCAGCTCCCGGGGGGTTTGCAGGAGTGGAGGTGAGGTAGAAGGTATGCCCACCGCTGAAACGGTCTCAGGTCTGGGGTAAGACTCTACCTGAAGGCAAGGGGGGGCCTAAATGCAGCACTGTTTGCACATTTCGGGGGTTGGGGGAGGGGAAGGGATGGGTAGGCTGAGGGCCTAACCCCTGGACCCTCAGCTTTGACCTTGGTTCCCAGATCCACCCAGTCTGTGGGTGGCGGCTGTCCACATCTGGGCAGCTCTAAAAACCCAGGCTGCTTCTGCCACAGGGGGTTGGTCAGGGTCACCGAGCCGCCGTGGATGTTGAGGGGGAGGGGATGGATGGGCTCAGCATCAGGTGACATTCCAGCAGGCTCTGTCCAAGGCCCACTTCCGGGTACGTTTCCAGAGGAATCATCCATGAGCGGCCGGTTGTGGTAAATGAGTGTTTCACTCGCCTGCCCCCTGCCCCCTGGCTTCCTGCCTCTTAAGGGGCCATCCTAGTACCTGGGTCCTCTTACAAAACCAGGCGGCACCCGCTGCTCTGAGCAGACAGTCCCATGAGCCTGAGAAAAGGACACATAGCCAGACACTGTCACCTGGGCAGTAAGCAGTTAATGAGGGGGTGGGGGAGCAGGGGCAAGCAGAGGGCAAATGCAAAATCTGTTTACCAGGCACCTAGCTGTCAGGGAGCCAAGAGCCCCACCTTCAGCTCAGCAGGGAACTATTTTCACTCCACTGGGCCAAGACCACAAGGCCGGGGGCACTCTACCCCCAGGAAAGGGGGCCTCCTGCTCCCCAGGAGGAAATGGCTCCTGAAAGATTTTGCAAGTGGAACCTGCACTCCAGGACTCCTGCTACCCAGGCAAAAGGGAAGTCCCTGTAGGGAGCTAGCTGCCCTCCAGGCAGGCTCCACCAGGGCCCAGGGAAGGCCCCTGCTCTGGACTCTGAGTGCAGGGCTCTGCCGGCCCCGGGAGGGGGACTTCTCCCGCAGGCAGGGCTCGCCTGCTGCCCAGGAAGGCCTGCTGCCTGCAGGCAGGGCGGCGGCGCTGTCTCCAAGGCCCCTGGTGTGAGGCAGAAGGTCAGCATTGGGCTACCCTCTCCGAGTATCTCAGCTCTTGCTGCCAGTGTTTGGACCACAGAATCATGGGCCTGCCCATATCTTACAGCGAGAGGCGGGGGTGACGTTCTCCCAGTTCTTCAGTAGAGGAAAGCGAGCCTCAGAGCAATGAAGTGACTTGCCCAGGTCACAGAACTGGCAGATGGCAGAGCTGCTCTTGACCCCTGGGCCTTCCGGTACCTTAGACGGCCTCAGGCCAAAGAGGGGAGTCTTCTGATGAATAAAGGTAGTTTCCACAGCCAGCAGGAAGAGGGAGGGAGACAGACACTCCGTGGGACTGCGTCTCAAAGTGACATTGTTTAGTGAAAATGGGAGTTTTTGATGCTTCTGTGCCTGTGGGTTATTGTAAAGGGCGAAGGGCATTCGTGAGCGCAGAAGACCCTATAGCTGGAGTGTTGGGAAGCAACAGCACCTCCCAAAGAACTTCCCTTTGCGCCCCTCCAGGCGTCCTGTGGCCAGCAGCACCCACCACCATGGACTCACGGGGCTGGGGGTGATGCAGGGCTCCCAGGGTCTCCTCCAGTCTCCCACCTGGGACGGAGGAAGCCGAGGGCACCGGGGATCCTGGGACCCAGGTCAGCTGCCCCAGGGCCTTGCTTTGTTTTGAAGGCAGATCACGTTCCAGAGTGAGACAGGGAGAAAAGGGAACAAGCAAACAGTTCTCCGAAAACTGTCCTACATTTCCAGGGCTACCTGCCCTGCAGGGCTGGTGGAGGGCAGAGCTCAGCAGCTGTCCAAGCGACTCCGGGGGCGCCCAGTGGGTGGCCAGGCACCAGGTACTCCGACCTTCGCCCTGCCTGCGCCTAGAGTGCGGGGGAGACTTGCTTCTTGGGAGAGCTCTCTGTGGGTGAAGGAGTGCCCAAGGCTTGAAAGCAAATTGAGACGGATCCACAATCCCTGTGTCTCCATGAGGTCCCTTAGACAGGTCCCAGTCTCCCAGACCACTTCCCCCGCACCTTCCCCGCCTCTGAGTTGGCTTGTCACACATGCTAATTAATGGGCGACCCCTACCCGCACACTGGTAGTCGGCGCTGCGAGCCTCGTTAATGAACAACAGCACTAGGCCAAAGTGATTTACGGGTCTCACTTAGGTCGGACCGCCGCTCACCCTTTCATGGTGGGTACCCTGCCGCCAGGACCTTATTACAAGCTCTGTAACACCCTCGCACGGGGACTGGGTCGGGGGACGTGTCCCGGAGTCGTGGGGTGGGGGGCGGAGTTAAGGTAGGGAGACCAAAGGCATAACTCTGCAGCAAAATCGCGCTCCTCGGCTTCATATTTAAAAGAACTGAAACAATTCAGTCTTCATTTCCCAGGCCAGCCGGCTAGGAGCAAGGCACAGAAAGGGAGGCAGGGTTCTAGAAAAACCGGCGCCCCCCGACCAGCTCCCGCCGCTAAGCCAACATTCCCCCCGGGTGTCCGAAAAGCCGGCGTGCGAGAGGAGGAGCCAGCCCGAGGTTTATCGCTCCGGCGGCTCAGGGTGATTCACCGAGTTAGACTCCTGGTTGTCATAGATTGAGGCACGCAAAACAAACAGCCCGGGAGGTGCCCCTCCTCCCACCTTGCCACCCCCTGGCCCATGACCAGCTGCCACCCGTCCTCCTCCGCTGCGCCCGTCCCCCACCCCCACCCCCACCGGCTCTCCAGGCTGAGCAAACACACCCTGCCATCGGCTGGCTCCCACCGCGCGCCTCTGGCGGTCCCCCAGGCAACTCGGCGTCACGAGAGCCCGCACCCCGGAGACCCGGCGCCCTGCCCTCCCTCCGCGCCCCCGGGGCCCCGGCCAGGCCCAACAACCTCTCCTTTCCCGGTGCGCCGCAGTCCCGCCGGGCCTCCCGCCCTTGCTAACTAGGCCCCGTTGGGCGCCCCGGACAGCGCAGCCCACGTCGCGCGGAGCCCGCAGTCCCGGGGGACGGCAGGCTGCCGGAAAATCTCCTCTTGTTTACTGAGTTGGGAAGGTCCCAGCCTGGATTCGCTTCCTCAGTTCTGCGGTTCCCTTTCTGCTGATTCCTGGGGCCAGAGGGGAAAGGGTGGCGACCCGCTGATCCACCCCGGGGGCTGGGAGTGAACGTGGCGCGTGGAGAGAGTCGAAGGTAACCAAACTCGCGGAAAAGTCCCCTGGCAATGGGAGGGGCAGGACTCGGAGTTAGGACCGAGGGCCCGCAGCGCAAAGACCTCTGGGGCCGGGTTAAATACCGTACCTAGGGGAACCGAAGCGTGAAAGCTAATTAGGACAAGTTGGAACGGGGACCCAGGACGCGGCGAGTGGAGCGCGCGCTCGGAGTTGGCCGCAATCTGGGCTGGTCTCTGGAAACCCAGGCGCGGGTTAGTCGGGTTCGGGGCGATGTTTGCTCACGGTCCCGAGTGGCTCTGAGCTAGGCCCACCGCATTAGGGGTCCGCACAGTGGTGTTCCCACGCACACTTGGTGGCCCGGGTGTTGGGGAAGGACCGCGCAGGCAAGAGGCGGACACTCGGTTTGTGGTGTGTCCACGTGTGCAAGTTCAGGGAGAGGAGGGGAGGGGGCACAGAAGACGTGACAAAGGCGGACTTTGTGTCTGAGTGTGCTTCTCGCTCCAGCCCGGAGCAGCGATCTGTGTCCGGCGGGTGCTTCGCGAGAGAGCCAAGACAAAGGTGACAAAGGCCAGGTGTCCACCACGGAGAGACGCGTCAAAGTGGCCCCCGTGCGAATCCATGCGCGCGCGCGCTGATACGTGCTGGGAGGAGAGCCCGCCTGCGAGGTGCGCTGGGCTGTTCCCAAACCGCTTTCCGGAGAGAAAGCCGAGTCCACAAACTGAGTGCGCGTAAGTGTGCGCGCGCCCGCGCGCGGGGGCGTGGCAGCAAACAGCAACAACCCACTGGCGAGCTCCGCCAGAAACTCTGATCGCCCTCCCCTGCCGGAAAGTGCGACTAGCTGGAGCCTGGAGGAGGTCTGGAGGTGAGTCGGAGGGGGAGGGCTGGGCGGGCTTTGTTACAGTGTAAACCGTTTGCACACACCTGGAGCTGTGGTGGCCGGATCAGCGCCTGAATGGAGGTGATGTCACGGTGATTCAGGGGCCGGCCCACCCTCGCCCAGAGAAAGGAGCCCAGCGCGGGGAGAGGCCAACGTGAGAGCGAGCGACCGAGCTCTGGCCAGCTCAGCCCGGTCCGGGGAGAGGCAGGCCCCGCGCCCCGACCCCGCGCCCGGGCCCAGCCACCAGAGGCCAGGGCTGGGCCTGGCCCCGCGCCCTGCGCCGAGTCCCTCCCACGTCCGCCTGCGCCTCGCCTGGGGCTGGAGTTGGCTCCAAACCCCGCGCCGGAGCCGGCCGGGCGGCGCGTCCCAGGTAAGGACGGCTGCCTTCCCTGTCCGTCCTCCCCTCGGCCGCCCGGAAGAGTCGGCTTGGACTCGCGGGGAGTGGACGAGGGCAGAAAGAACCGGGGGGCGGAGGACGCCGCTCCAACTGTGCTCAGTCTCAGAAACTTTCCTAACCGGACCCTCCTCCAGGGATTGGGGGGTGGGGGAACCCGACGCGGCGACTCCGAGTGAGGGGGTGCGGAGGAGAGCTCCACAACTGGGGTCTCCTAGGCGTGTCCCCTTTAACCCCACCGCCTCTCCGCGAGTCCACCGTCAGTGACGACTTATGGGCCGCTGTCCTTTACGCTGCCCGCTTCGGCGCACGGGGAGGGCAGGTTGCTGTGGCCAGAGGAGGTGGGGGAGAGGCTGGCCGCCCGGCTCCTTCGGTTCCGTAGGAGCGTCGGCGCAGATGCCAGCCGGGGCGGGGGGAGGAGCGAAGAGGGGCGCACTCTCCGTTCCTGCCCGAAGTTTGGGGTTTCGGACGATCAAAGAGCCTCCACTTCTTGCGGCGAGGCCTCTAGATCCCTTCCCTCCTCCCCTGACGCTCAATGGCTTTTCCAGGGCCCTTCCCAGCCCCAGAGGTTGAGTAGCGCCCCTCACCCCCAGGCTCGCGGCTTTACACCCAGGAAAACCCAGCCCCTTAAGAGCTCCACAGCCTGGATCTGAAGCACAGGGGCCAGAAGAGGTGGAAATAGCGCGCTGTGCTCCGGGAGCTCCCCCGCCCCGCTCGGAGCCTTCACGTGTGGCGGGGGGAGGGAGTGCGATGGGGGTGGGGCGCATTCCAGAGTGACACTTCCTGAGCAGAGCCTTGGATGGGGGGACTTCCAAGTTTCAGAATGCTCTGGGACTTCTGGCGCAAAGGCGCGCCTTCGGCGTGCAGGTCTCGGCTGGGGTTCCAGGAAGTGCCCCCAATCCTTTCCCGCTCTCCCTTCCCGCACCCTCCCCCAACCTGGGCACTGAGGTAGCTCCTTACAAGCACTGGCTTCGCAGGTCGGGAGGAAGGAGGAGAGGGATGGGAGCAGGGGAGGCGGCGGGAAGGCTGTCAGTGGGTCCATCCATCTCTCCGGACGGAGTGCTGAGTGGCGGCGCCGGGGAGGAAGGAGGATGCGCTGTGGCATTCCTGGGCGAGCACAGGTGCCTCCCACGGGGAGCCCTCAAGGGCCACGGCCCCCTTGTAGGTAACCTGGCTGTGCTCCGTGTCTCTCCCTACTCCTGGGCCCGGGAGACAGACCGGGCGGCCAGGCGAAGCCCGGGAGCCCTTCTCTGGGTGGCTCGCGGGCCTTTGTGTGGGTTGGGGGAGGGGAAGGAGTTGGTTGTTCTGGGAAAGCAGAGGCCCCCGCCGCCGCATCCTTGCTGGGCGAAGCCAGTCGGGGCTGGCTGGGCCTCGCAGCCGCCGCACTCCCGGGGCCTCTCCGCTCCCGGGAGAGGGACGGAAGGCAGGAGGGGATTCTGGAACTGCATCGCGCTGAGTAGCTGAGCCTGGGGAAAGGCTGGTTTCAGAGGTGATTAAAAATATTTGTATGACTGATTCCAGGGAGGTGAAGCCAAAGGACCCTTTTGTCAGGAAATAATCTGAGGCTGGGGCTGGGCTGCAGCCCTGGTGAGGGGGGATGTAGGGGGGTGGGGGGCGCAGAGGGAGGGCCCTTCGTTGATGCCGCTGATAACCTTAAAGCGGAAGGGGGGACTCCAAAACGAAGGGGGTAGGGTGGGGATGGGGGAAGGGGGCACTGAGTCCGTCTAGTGAATGAGTGTCAAATGCCTAGAGTGTTCGAGGCCCCGCGTTAAATGCTGCAGGGGATGCAGTCTGGTTTGCCGCCCTCCGAGCTCCGAGCCTGGGAGGGGAGACCTGGGCCCAGGGTCTAAGGTTCAGGTCTCGGAAGGCTCAGCCTAGATGTGTAGGCTCCAGGGGCCCACGGGAGTGAGGGTCTGCAGGCAAAGCTGGGTCCATTTCATTGAAGCCCTTGCCCCCTGACAGTCTTAAAAGGGGGCATCAGCTGACTGGCTGAACTTGGACTCCCGGACATCAAACTTTTCTGAGTTTCCTTCACTAAGTCTCCTGCTGGCGTCCGAGGGTCGCTGTCCTAGGCAGTGGACAAGAGCCAGGTCCCATCTGGCCCAGTTTCCCCACCCGAGTCAGTGTATCCTTGTCTCCCCACTCGCCCTTCCATTTACCAGGAAATCGGAGAAACGAGACACAGCAGGACCAGAACAGTTTGTTCTGTCTGGGGCTGGTAGGTTGCAGGGCAGCCCCCTACCTGGATGGTGGAGGAGGGGCAGGTTCCTGTTTCCTTCCTTGGAAGTTCCCGAGTCGCTGGGGCTCCCGGAAGCGAGACTTGAAGGGTGTGGTCCAGGACCTGCAGCAAAGATCGCAGAGAACAGAGGTGAGAGCTGTGTGCCTGGCGGGCACAGGCAGGTGTGGATCTAAGTAAGATGGATCAAGGATGTAAGGGCTGCAGAGCACAGTGGGCCCTGGCTGGTATTTTATAATGAGGTGGCTTTATCAGAGTCGAACTTGTAGCGTAGGCTTAGTATCCTTTCCCCACATCCCACCAGGCCTTAGATTTCATTTTGGGAAGGATCTCTCAAAGCTGCCCACTATGGCTTACCTTTGGTCTCGATCTTTAAACTGGACGAAGGTGTCCTCAATCGATCGATTGCCTGTGCTTTGTGCCAGGTTCAAATCTTGAAGCACAACCCTGCTGATGCCCCGCCTCGGGCAAAAATCGGCCTTCGGGGGCTCCCCATCGCCTTTAGAATAATGCTCCGAACTCCCTCCCTGTCGCCTTTCCAATCTGACTTAAGCTGGCCGCTTAGTTCATTCTCCGTGAACTTGAAGAAAGCCCTCCATGTTGTCTCTTTTGACCCCTCAGGGGAAGAGCTGCTTTTCTCTTGGTTTCTGTAACAACTTCCTCTCTCCCAGAGGTAAAATCTATTGTGTGGCACTGACTTTATTCTTCTTTGTGTACTTTTCTCACGGACCTATCTTAGCCGTCCTGGTAGACTTTTTAAAAAAAATTTTTATAAGAGTTCGTTGAGCCAAACTGATGACATGCTGGGTGGCAAGACCGTAAATGCTCTGTCTCCTATTCGATTTTTAAATACTATACATCAGGGACTGTGTTTGTTCCTCTGTACTTTCCAAAGCTCTGAGAACAACTAGGCCTTGTCCCCCTCAGCGAATAGTAAATATTTGCAGATTGGAATAATTGCCTGTCCTCAACCGGGACTGGAAGAGGCAGGTGGAATGAGAAGTACCAGTCCAGGTGCCGGGAGGCTAAGCCTGGGTCGCCATCCTCAGTGCTCAGTTCCACGTGTCGCAGCTTTACCCCAAGTTCTCGCTGCTGTCCTATGAACCAAAGAGGCCCAAGACGGGGCTGGGAGCTCAGGATCCCCTAGCACGTTATCTGTATATTACCTTCTGGAGGGCTTCGGTATTTCTCCTTCCGCGTTAGCCTTTCTTCCTGACTCTCCTATCGGTCCAACGCTTGTCAGCACAAATGTGTGTCCTTTATTGATCTCCGATTACACAAAGCCCCCTGCAAAAGCTTATGTAAGTCACAGTGTAGGGGAAACATGCTTTTTCATTGGAAGTCAGAAGAAACTGGCTCTGTTACAGGGCCAGGTAGCTAGGAAAACAGTAGTAAAATTCCCATCAGAATGTTAATTTACTAAGAGTTGACGGGTGATCCCTTCCTAAGGTGTAGAAATGTCTAATCACTGTGTTGGACACCTGGAACTAACATAATATTGTATGTCAGCTGTAATTGAAAAATAATTTAATAAAACGAGTTAATGGGAAATGCAAGCTTCATTGAAAGATAAGGAGGTAGCAGAGAAGACTGAGATACCGGAAATATTTCCAAGGGGCATGTAGGATATCTTAAAGGATGTTGAAAATACATCTTTATTATGTCGGTTTCGCTTTTCTTTTTCCTAAGTTAGTAATAGTGTCCTCCCATCTAATTGTGGAGGAGTAGTTTCTATTGACTGAGATTTAGGATTTTTGTTTGCCTATTGGAAACTAAGTAACCAGGGCCCCAGCCAGTGTGGCTCAGTTGGTTGGAGCATGGTAACTGAAAGTTCACAGATTCCATTCCCGGTCAGGGGACCTACCCAGGTTGTGGGTTTGATCCCCAGTTGGGCGCCTACGTGAAGGCCACCCATCAGTGTTTCTCTCACATTGATGTTTCCCTCCCTCTCTCTGAAGCAATTAAAAAAAAATGTCCTCAGGTGAGGATTAAAAAGGAAAGAAGGGAGGAAGGGAGGGAGGGGGGAGGGAGGGAGGAAAAGAAATTAAGTAACCAAGAATGATGAAAACATAAGAGATAAACCGTGCAAAGCTCACCCCCCACCACCCCGCACCCCCCAGAAAAAAGAAGAGAGGTGGTGGGAAGGACAGAGTTGGATTATGCCATTCCCCTGCCCACCACTAGTGGTCACTATCAGCCCAGGAAAGCTTGGTTGCCGTCTTTCTGGAGAGTTCCTGGACCCAAGAGGTGAGAGGAAGAGCCGGGGTTAGTACTAGTTATTTGAACGTATGGAGTGATTTAAATGTGAAATACCTGCATTTCATAGAACGTTGGAATTTATAACTTACATTTTAGAGCATTTAAATTTTCTGTTCTCCAAGTAAATGTAAAGCCTTTGATTGGAAAGCTCACTCCATTTGGTTTTTAATTCTCTTAATCTGCTACATTCCTTACCCCCACTTCAGACAGGAAATACCCACTTGGTGTTGAGTGCAGGGTTTTCCTCCTTTCCTTTGGTAAAGCTGCTGTCCATGGACTCCTCGGTGGATACGGTAATAAGTTAGCTTCCTGGTGTGAATAAAAGACATTTTTCTTGCTTTTAGCTACAGTGCTTTAAAGTGTTTCATTATAGATTAATTCCTTTGGGTTTTGCATTGCCCTGCCTGGTTCTTGCTTTTAAAATGTTAATGTCTCATAGGAGGATTTTTGCATTAAGTCATTAACCCCCTAGCCGGGAAGTTATTTTATCCTGAGACTTCAGCAACTGAGCGAGACAAAGAGCTTGGGATTCTGAAGAGAGCAGCCTTGCCCTGAAAGTAGGAACGGGGAGGGGGGTGGGGCGCAGCGGGAGGGAGGACTCGGGGAAGTGCCGGTAAATATCCCGTAGGACTTTCCAACCCTCTTCACCTTTTTCTGGCTGCAAGCACCTGTCCCAGGTGCTCATTAAATACAGGCTGGATGAATGAAAGACGGAACGAATGAACTTAGGCTGATCCACTGTGGACTTAGGCATCCCGTGGACAGAGCTTGGGGGCATGGTATCCACTGGGCCTGTTGAACTCTGGAAGTCCCGGACCAAGCAAGGAAGTGCCGAATGGCTGGCGTGCTTGGTTTTGACTGGCTCCTAAATGCCCTCGCCCCCACTCTAGCTGCAGAACCTCAGGGGCAGTTTGGACCCCGCTTATGGTTGGTGGATGGGCGGGGCATGAAAATTCACCAACAGTCTCTTTGTCTTCCATGACCAGGACTAGGAATGACAGACGTAGGCTTTATCTCGTTTGCCTCTCTGGTCAGTTGATCTTGCCTCCCAGGAGTTCTGTGCTGGGAAAGATTCTGAAGCCCAGGGGGCCAGTCTCACAATCCACTTGCCCTGGCTGCCCTGGTTCGGGATGGGGAAGCTGCGCCTTTGTCAGAGCCTGACTTGGGAGGGCTGATTTTGCCTTGTCTCCCTCTTTCTTTAGGGACCCCGTGGGAGCCTGGCCCGGGAGCCGGGATGGCCACCCGCCGAGCCTTGCTGACGTGCCTGGGACTGCTTCTCTTCCTGTCCCCGGGGGCACAGGCCCAGAGCCATGTCCCTCCTGGCTGCAGCCCGAACCTCAACCCCCTCTACTACAACCTGTGTGACCAGTCTGGGGCTTGGGGCATCGTCTTGGAGGCCGTGGCCGGGGCGGGCGTCGTCACCACTTTTGTCCTCACCATCATCCTTGTGGCCAGCCTCCCCTTTGTGCAGGACACCAAGAAGAGGAGCCTTTTGGGGACCCAGGTGTTCTTCCTACTGGGGACCCTGGGCCTCTTCTGCCTCGTGTTTGCCTGCGTGGTGAAGCCCGATTTCTCCACCTGTGCCTCTCGGCGGTTCCTCTTTGGCGTCCTGTTCGCCATCTGCTTCTCCTGCCTGGTGGCCCACGCCTTCGCCCTCAACTTCCTGGCCCGCAAGAACCACGGGCCCCGGGGCTGGGTGATCTTCACCGTGGCTCTGCTGCTGACCCTGGTGGAGGTGATCATCAACACGGAGTGGCTGATCATCACGCTGGTCCGGGGGGGCGGCGAGGACGGCCCCCTGCGCAATGGCAGTGCCGGCGGGGCTGCGGCCTCCCCCTGCGACATCGCCAACATGGACTTCGTCATGGCGCTCATCTACGTCATGCTGCTGCTGCTAGCCGCCTTCACGGGGGCCTGGCCCGCCCTGTGTGGCCGCGTCAAGCGCTGGCGTAAGCACGGGGTGTTCATGCTGCTCACCACGGCCACCTCCATCGCCATCTGGGTGGTGTGGATTGTCATGTACACCTACGGCAACCGGCAGCACAACAGGCCCACCTGGGACGACCCCACGCTGGCCATCGCCCTCGCCGCCAATGCTTGGGCCTTTGTCCTCTTCTATGTCATCCCTGAGGTGTCCCAGGTGACCAAGGCCAGCCCGGAGCAAAGCTACCAGGGAGACCTGTACCCGACCCGCGGCGTGGGCTACGAGACCATCCTGAAAGAGCAGAAGGGCCAGAGCATGTTTGTGGAGAACAAGGCGTTTTCCATGGACGAGCCCGCCTCGGGTAGGCCGGGGCCCCTCCCCCTCCTCGTCCGCGTCCTTTGCTGCAGGCCTAGGGGCTGGTCTCGAGCAAGGTGGTTGAGATTTAGCTATAAAAAAAATTTATTTCTTTTACTATAGTCACGTAATTCGTGAATATATTTTCACCATAAAATTTCAAACATTACACGTAAAAAATTTCTCCCAACTGTTTCGCCAGTTCTACCTGGTTCCTTCCTGTTCCATCCCCAGAACTGACTGGTATTTGAATCAGTGCTGTTGATCGGTATTTGATCTCCAGGCTCCTCAGTTGCCTCATTTATAAGATGAGGATGAGAGTGGGTCCCGCCACAAAGGATGCTAATGAGTGTTGATTAATGTATGTACCTGGCGCTCGGCAGGTGCTCTGGAAGTTTTAGCTGTTGGCTGTGTGCATTACGATTATTTTATGATCATTACCGTTTTCCTTCCAGAACTTGTTTCTCTATTAAGCACATATCCCTAGTCTTCTTGTTGTTGTTTTTTAAAGTCTTTTCAGTTCATTGATTTTAAAGAGAGAGAAACATCGGTTTGTTGTTCCACTTACTGATGCATTCATTGGTTGATTCTTATATGTGCCCTGACCGGGAATCAAACCCACCACCTTGGTGTATCGGGACCATGCTCTAACCTACTGAGCTACCCGGCCAGGGCTAACCTTTTTTCTTTTTAATAGAAGCGCTCATGCTTCATACCAATCTAATAAACAGCGCCCACTACCCAGCCGGCTGGTCCCCAAGCTCCTGCCCAGGCTCATTATTCACAGAACAGGCTTTCTTGGCAGCTCAGTGGTCGGGCTGAGGACACTGGGTCGGCGGAAGAGGCAGGAAGGGGAGCGAAGCCTTCACTGTGGCTGCCAAGCGCTCCTGCCCTGCCGCCCCCAGGAAGTGGCGTGGGAAGCAGGAGCGGAGACTCTGGGAGAAGGAGTCTTTCCCTGGCCTTTGTAAATTGTGAGGACCACTAGCATTTTTCAGTGTGTCCCCAGGCATGCTCCCCTCGCCCGCTGGCTATAGCCCGGCCGCCCGACTTGACCCAGAAAGCCAGAGGTGCAGGCTCAGAGCCCTGCCCCGGCCCCAGGCTGTGCTGATGAGCTCTCTGGGGGCTGAAGGCGTTACCTGCCCGATTCAAGTGCCAGCCCTGGGGCCTGTGCCAGAGGTCCAAGCCAGAGGCCGGGGAAGTTCCAGAACCTGAGAACGGGCTCCCTACCTCGTCTCTACAAATTGAGGGAGGGCCTGTAATCTCTGCTGGGGGAGGGGGGAAGGAGCGACCTTTGTCCTGCCAGGCACTGACCTTCGGTCTGCCCCCACATGGCCCCTGGGCAGCACCGGTTGCGCGTGCGTGGCCGGGGGTGCCATCGGCGAGGCCGGCGGGGGAGAGGGGCTTGCGGGCCCGTGTTGGGAGGCGCTCCAGCGCCCGACTTCTGCCCTTACCCGCCTGTGCGTGTCGGGGCCAATGGCTCCCAGCCTTTGTCCTCTCAAGGCTAATACTTCTGGGGCTGTGAGAGTTTTTTCCTTTATTTATTTATTTTTCCAAGTGGAAAAATCAATTGAGCCGAGCACGTAGAAGCCCTATGTAGTCGTGATCCCTCAGAGTTGTGGGGCCATCGGCCTGCCAGAGACAGACAGACAGTCAGACAGACACCCAGTGCGCCTGCCCTCCAGGCCCAGCCCGCTTCTGGGCCCCGGGTCAGTCGGCAGGTTTCTCAGACACCTGGGGAGCGCCCGCGGGGCGGAACAGGGCGGGACACCGGCATCCTGAAGGAGGCGTGGGGAAGCGTCCTGGGGCTGAGAATAGGCCTGGAGCCTTGCCGGGGGCCGCAGGACAGAATGTGCGCTCAGTGCCCCCCGGGGACTGTGGGCTGTGGGGCGCAGGGAGCTGGCGCCCAGCCCTGCCCCCGGGCTGTGGGGTCTCTGCTGTGTTTACCCCAGCGCTTGGCGGCTGGCCCGCGGCCGGAGAGGCCAGAGCTGGAGGCTGGCCATCTTGGAAGGTGGCTGAAGGCCCAGGTGCCCCTCGTGGCCTCTGGCCCCTGAGGGCGGATGGGGATGTGAAGGTTGCTGACAGGAGCGTTTTTCTAAACTGACGGATGAAGGGGGTGTTCCCACGCACAGGAAAGCCCGAGGGGAAGGCAGGCGGAGTCCTGGCTCCCCGTGCACCCGAACCAAGGGGTGTGGGGTCTGGGGGCCCCCTACACAGCCTTGCCCCCAAGCCAGCCACCCCGGGCCAGGCTCCCTCCTGGGTTAGGAGTTACCCCTGGGCAGCCTGGCCTCTCCCCCTCTCTCTGCCCCAGGAAGCCTTGCTCTCAACTGAGAGAGGGAACTGAGAGCCTGGCCTTCAAACCTCTCCTGTGTTTCTTTGCAGCCAAGAGACCAGTGTCGCCGTACAGTGGGTACAATGGGCAGCTGCTGACCAGCGTGTACCAGCCCACCGAGATGGCCCTGATGCACAAAGGCCCGGTGAGTGGGGCCCCGAGTCCCCAGGACCCTGCTGGGAGCCACGATGCTCAGCCTCTGTGGGCGGGTGGAGGGCCGTGCGGGGCAGGGTGCAGGTGGCAGAAGGCAGGCGGCCCCATTTGGGGAACTCAGAGCCCCAGCTCCCAGTGCCCTTTTCCTGGAGTCAAGGTGCCCACAGTCTTCAGTTACACTGTGGTGGGACCTGCCCGCCCCGTGCCACTGGGTGTCACGCACTAACCAGGACTGCGTGCTGTGGAGAACGCTACAGGGAGCCGCCAGCTTCCCCTACAGAAGCTTGGGGAGGGGGGACAGAGGAGGGCCTCAGCCGGCTAGGGGTCTGTCATTCCGGGTGGCTCCAAAGGGACAGAGGACCAAATAGCAGGTGTGGGTAGGTATCCACGCTTGCGCCACAGCTGTCTCGGGGGAGGCTCCCCTCTCCTCATGGGCGGGCGGCAGCTCTCACACCCCCCTGGGCCCTGGAAACCAGATGCTCCATCAGCCAAGGGAGGGGGCGGGAACAGGAAGAAGGTGGGTTAGATTCACTCACTCCTTATATGTTCCTCCTCCCGGGCTGGCAGACGCCGCGGGGTGGGGGTGGGGGCAGAGGGCAGTGACCGCCTTGGCAGGGTGCTGGGAACAGGAAGGAGGGCGGTCAGCGCGGTGGTGTTCTCATGCCCTCCCGCTGGGAGCCCGGGTCAGGGTGAAGCTAAGGTCTCTGAAATGTCCAGCCGCGGCCCTTCCGTCTGCCTAAGCCTGAACTGCGGCCACCCGAGCCCCAGGCTCACCACCCCTCACTCCCCGGGTGGGGGGAGGGAACCCGGATTAACACAGCGATTCTCCAAACGACGCCCCAGACTGTCCGCGCCACCATCACCTGGCGTCTTGCTAAACACGCAGAGCAGGCGGGGCCCGCGCAGGGATGGAGCCGGTCCCTTCTGTGGCGTCAGCTTGATCATTTGGAATCTGTCTCACCCACCCCAGCTGCTAAGCACTTGCCAGCCACCCGTCCGCCCCTGGGTGTGGGTGTGGCTGAGACAGTCCCAGGGACTGTCTGTCCCACGCCGGGTCCCAGAACACCCACGGCGAGGTCCCAGCAGCCTCCACGGCAGGGGGCATGGTGGCAGCTCTCTCCCTCGCAAAGGCAGGTGGGCCAGGAGCTCACCTCTTCTCCAGGCCGGGAGCGGGGACCCTCGGGACCCTCTGCACCCCTCAGCCATGACCCCTGCACAAGAACAGGACCACTGCAGCTCCCACCCGGTTCCAGGCAGCGCCATGGGGTCATAGGTCTCCAGTGAGGCTCCTGGATAAGAAATGCGAGGGCACAGCCAGCGCCTGGCGCAGGCCTGTCGGTGGCCAGGCGCACCCACGGCGAGGACGCTGTTGGGGGTGTTACGGCTAATAGGCGGGCTCGGAGAGGAGTCTTGGGGAAGGGGGGCTGGGAGCTCCAGGGAGGTGAGGGCCATGCCCTGTGCTTCACCCAACGTTGGGCTCAAGGTGTGAGGGACACGAGGGGACTGAGAAGAGGCTCCTTCCGAAAGGGCCAAGTGATGCCCAGGAGCGTCCTTGCGGCCTCGCCCCCGGGCCCAGAGGCCTGGCCCTCTGCGGGGAGAGAAGGGGCTAGAGGTCAGAGGCTACCCCTCCGTGTCCAGAGACAGCGTCGTCCTCCCAGCCGGACATGGGGACCCGGCCTGGAGTGGGGAGGGGAGCCGGCAGGCAGAGCCCCGCAGGAGGCTGGTGCTGGCAGAGCCCGGCCGCGAGACCCCCTGCTCTCCCTTCCAGTCCGAAGGACCCTACGACGTCATCCTCCCGCGGGCCACCGCCAACAGCCAGGTGATGGGCAGTGCCAACTCCACCCTGCGGGCTGAAGACATGTATGCAGCTCGGAGCCACCAGGTGGCCACGCCGCCAAAAGACGACAAGAACTCTCAGGTCTTTAGAAACCCCTACGTGTGGGACTGAGGTGGCCGGCAGGTGCGGGGAGGGCCCTCGGGGCCTGGCCTGGGCTCTCCTGCTCCCTGTGCCCCGCGCCCCCCGCCCCCCAACGGCTCAGGGCAGCTTGTGCCTTGGCTGGGAGGCTCCCCTGTTGGCCAGTCTTTGGGTGGGCATCCCAGGTGCCCCTACCCGTCCTCAGTGTTTGTGGGGTCGAGGAGCCCACCCCGGCTTCATGCCAGGGTCGCCTCCCGCCAAATAGTGTTCTTCTTGGGGTGGTGGCCTGTCAGCACCTGCCTTCTCTGGAGTCTGGAGAGATTCCTGCAACCTCGAGAGATGTCACAGGCGTGCTCTGTCCTGGGTCTTGCTCCTCTGTGAGGAACAGGGTGCCTAATAAACACACTTCTGCTTTATTAGCCCTTCCTCTGGGGATGTCATTTCTGACCCGGCTCTTGGTTTTCCAATGGCCTACGGGTGACACCTTCCTCCCCCTCCCTCCACGTCCAGCTCACGCGAGAGCTGCCAGGAGTTCTCCTTCTGGGCAGCGAGGTAGCTGACCCCCGCCCCCCCCTGCCCAGTGAAGGATTCTTCAGCTGAGCCCGCGTCTCTGTCCTGTGTGATCAGAATGAACTTCGGGGTCAGCTCCTGTCTGAGGGCTAGTCGGACACCTGAGCTCGCCTGAAATCGGGCAGCTTTCCTCTGGGACCCCCTCAGCAGGGCGGGGCGGGGGGCGCAGCGGGGGAGGCGGACGTGCCAGCAGGCATTTCTGCAGCGGATGTGTGTAAGGGGTGGCGGGTTAATAACGTCAGCCTCTCTCGATGGGGGTGGTGATCTGAATCTTTCAGGGGACAAAGCGGAGGGCCGCTCTGCTCCGTGCTCATGGGTCGCTTTACCAAGCAGGTTTACGAGGGTGCAGAGCGTCAGGCCACGTTCAGGCTGGTTTCACTCCTGGGCGAGAATTGTTAAAATGCCACTTTGCTCACTGCTGGATGGGAAAAGCCTTTCCACCCCAGCTCATTGTCATCCTCGTGGCTGCCCCAAAAGGTGGGCTGGACAGTCGTCTCCTTTCCGGAGTCAAAAATCCCAGAACTGAGACCATTCTGGGGTCAGGCTGGGCCTCAGGGGAAGTTAGGGCTGTGGCTCCCTGGCCTCCTCTTTCAGGTCAGCAAACTGCCCACCGAGTCCGCACAGCCTTCAGACCTGGCCTGACCGCGACCGGCCGTGTTCCCGAGACCCTGACTTCCCGTGGCCCTGGGCTGCCCGCGGGCCCCAGGGGCCTGGGCGCAGGCGCAGAGCAGTGTCCTGACCTTTGGGCCTGGTCCGGGCCCGCCCCTCCCAGTCTTGGGAACGTTTCTGCCCAACTAGCCAGAAGCTATTTTCTGATACCGGTTGTAGGGGAGAAAAAAAAAAAAAACCTCTGCTGGAAGGGAGTGAAAGGTTGCCGGAAGAAAAAAATGAAACTGTGCCCAAGCTCTTCCTTTCACGGCAGGTTGCACAGCCCCTTGGGGGCCCCAGCCCGGTTTTTAGTGTGAGCCCGCCCTTGGGCCCCGAGCAGCAGGGTCCCCTTTGACGGTTGTTCTTTCTGGTTACTTTAGGCTCAGTCCCCGCAAAATAAAACGAGATGGTAGACGCCCTGGTCCCTGGACTGCACGTCATCCTGACGTCCTCATCCCTCTGGGTCCCAGCTGGGCAGGGCCCAGCACCTTTCCCACCCTTGTCACTGGAGCTGGGAGGGCCTGGAGGCCACCGATCTGGAGCAATGGACCAAGTGAGGGGCCCTGTGACACCCCGAGGCTTGTGGCTGGGGCTCTAGGGCCGACCCCTACCTGCCCTGCCCGGCGTCTCCTGGGCCCCAAGTGACGGAGGCCACAAGGAGCTGCCTGCAGACCCGTCTGCCTCCGTCCCCCTCGTAGGGCCCTCCCCCCACATCATGGCCCCTGTGTCCTCATGCTGTGGCTGTCCAGATGGCCGTCCTCAGATGCCCCTGCCTTCACACCGTGGGCCTTCCTGGCCACCCTCAGTGTCCGGCATCAGCTGTCCCCCTCGGCACCTGGGTGAATCGAGGGCAATGTCCACTTGTCTCTGGAGCTGTGCCGTGGCGGAAGTTGGCCCTTGCCTTCATCACCGGGGCCTCCTGCCATCACCTGAGTGAACCCGGAAGGCCGCACGCGGGGCCAGAGCTCACGGAGGCCCAGACAGACATTGCTTCTCCGCATGGCCTGGGCGCCTGGGGGCCTGGACCCTGTGCCGCTCCACCCCATGCCCCTCTGCACTGCCACCCCACGCCGCCCCCTGTCAGTGAACTGGGTTCCATCAAGACACAAGACGGGTTGGGCTGCATTCTCAGGGACCAGCGAAGAGTCCTGGAGCACGTGGACTGAGGTCTAGGCCTCTTCCAGGACAGACCTGTGGGACTTGGGGACTCCCCTTAGAGAAATGGCATCCAGGACTGAACGTCGTCCCATTTCCTGATGGGCAGGGGCAAGGTTTCTGCCTCACCTTGGGCCCCTCCTCAGGCTGGTGCTGTACTCCTCACCCAGGCGTGCTCCAGGGGGCCCTGGCGCCACCCAGGGGAGCGGGGGACATCCGGGGGACCCGCATGATGCTGGTGCTGAGGACACAGGTGTGCACAGCTCCAGATTCGTGGAGACATCCCTATGGCATCATTGCCCTGGCTCTCACCTGCCCTCAGGTACCAGACAGAGCCAGCTCATCCGAGGGGGCTCCCCACATGTGCCCCTGCCGCTCAGGGCTTAGCCCAGCGTCACTTGCGGGCGCCAGGGAGAGGGTGCGGGTGAGAGCAGCGAGGGGAGTCAGGTGTGCCCAGCCCCGCCTTGTGGTCAGCCCCACAGCTCCAGTGTCACCCTCCTGCCCCCAGCAGCCTGTGCCTTTGTCACTGGAGCGTTTCTCCAGAGCTGAATGGGGTGAACAGACCCTGGAGATGTGAACAGGGCTCTACCCCCCAGCGTGACGCCCCCGGCCCCACACACCATTTACGATCTGTTGCACCGAGTTGCTCGGTTCCAAGCATAATGACCCTCTGACGGAAGGGAAGCGGGGAGCTCTGTGCACCTCGGACTTCGCCCGATCTAGGTTAGCAGCCCCAAGATCCCCCACAGTGAACAAAGGGACTGTCTTACTTTTGGAGGTGATAGGATCACGTGAGTCCTTGGCCGCGCCAAGTGGCTGCGGGGAGCAGCCTTCAGTGAATGTGGGTTTGTTCCCGGTCCCCTGGAGGCCCGCAGTGAGGCCAGATAGGGACGGGTCAGGTACGCCCTGTGGCCCTGCTCGCTCTGGTCCTCAGCCAAGTGGAGAGGAGAGAGAAGTGGTCCAGCTGCATCTCAAAGGAGCCTTGAAGGGAAGAAAACCTGTTGCAAGTAAGGCCAGGCCAACGTCTCGGTCAGTCTTACACCCATTCTTTTGGGACTCGAGCGCAAAGCAGAGTGCTTGGCACTTCATGGCTGCTCCGAAGTAAATGACCTTATTCTCCATTTGTGAGGAATTAACAATCACTGAATCACTACTACCACTTAAATCACTGTTCACTAAGAATTTGTCTGGGCTTTATTAATACATATTTTTAAAGTCATTTGTTTGTTTTCTAGACCAAGACAGGCTGTTGGATTCCAAGTAACTTCTTCCCCAGTTGGGAATTGATTCTAAGGGGAAATCAGGCCTTCTGAGCCAGCCCAGCCCCAGACCAGTGCCCCTCACCCACCTTACACGCCTGGGGGCGCAGGGATGGGGCGGGCGAGGGGGACAACCTTTATCATAGTCCTGTTGCTGCCTGGCCTGCTGGCGGTGGGGGCACCGCGCGGTGAAATCCTGGGCCCCAGGGCGGGTGTGCTGGGGCCAGGGTTGGGGGTGGCCTGTCCCTCCCCCGGGTCTGGAGGGCCTGCCAAGTGCCATTCCCAGTATTTGGTTTACACATGTGGTTCCCACACTTGGGTGAGGTTCAGGGCCCCTCACAGCTCATTTAGGAACCAGAAACAGGTTAAGTGACTTGCCTGTGATCACACAGCTTGTCAGGGTGGCTACTAGGGGCCTGTCCGCCTTGGAATCCATTCTCGCCAAGCCTGGTCACCAGCCCCGGGGATGCGCTGAGTCCGGCCCAGGGGGCTGGTGGCCCAGCTGCTTCCTGTCTGCTGTCTGCAGTCTGCACTGAAGCCTCCGGAAGCAGCAGCCCTGCTCCCAGCAGCCCGTGAATTATTTAGCATCTGC
This sequence comes from Pteronotus mesoamericanus, assembly GCF_021234165.1. Lineage (NCBI taxonomy): Eukaryota > Metazoa > Chordata > Mammalia > Chiroptera > Mormoopidae > Pteronotus > Pteronotus mesoamericanus. The sequence goes on along the minus strand of NW_026555315.1, from coordinate 4,957,944 downwards.
GCCAGCCCCGGCCCGGAACCGTCTGACCTCATCCTCCTGGGGCTCCAGGCAGCTCTGACCTTGGTTTCCTTGCAAGGATGCTGGGGGTCCCTCTGTGGGAGGTGGATGATTGGGGGCGGGGGGTATCGGTACCCGCAGGGAAGGGGGAAGGGGCAGAGGCCAATTGCCTTTGTAACAGGAGGCAGCTCCGCAGAGGAGAGAACCGACCCAGGAATCCGCCGGCTGTGGGTACAGTACAGGTCCCAGCTCTTGGTAGCTTTCGTGACCTTGGGTGGCTCTCTTGACGCCTCAGTTTCCTCATCTGTGAAGTGGAAGGACTGACACGCCAAGTTCATATTTCGTAGTCTAGCCCCTTAAGGTCACTCCTGAAAGTCAGGGCCAACGCAGCGCATTCGGGAGCTGCATGCCCTGTGTTTCCCGCCCGGGCACACCGGTCTCCGGGCCAGATCTCACCAGCCTTCTGCCTGCTGGGGTGCCACATCCTCCCTGTTGTCTGCGGTCCCTTGTGTACCAGGGCCCAAGCGGGCAGGATGGCAAGTGGCCAGGATCGGAGAGAGGCGCGTTGGGCAGGCAAAGCCTGCTTCCTGCGGGGTGAGACCTGCTTATTCCTAGCCCTGACCTTGGGCAGCTCCCTCCCCCGCCTCAGGTTCTCCGTCTGTGAAGTGAACCTTGAGCTTCCAGCTCTGCCCAAGCCCAGGCATTGGTGTCCCCAGCAGTTGGGAGGGACACCAAGTGACAGGGCTGTGCTGAGGGTGTGCACAAGCAGCCTGACTCATGTCCGGAGCCGAGCCGGGGTGCTCAGCACCCTTGTCAGGGCAGGAGCCGAAAAGGTGTGTGCCCAGGAAGAGGAGCTGGTTGGTCCCATGCTGCCTAAATGTCGGGCTAAGGGTCACCATCCCCAGGCTGGCCTGAGAGGGCTGTAAGGCAGCCCGGAGCAGGGGCCCAGGCCTGCCCCCGCCGACCCCTGGGCTGGCGGGGGCCTCTGGCTCCAGACCCAGGGGCCCGGAGTAGGGCACACTCCGCGCCTGCTCTTAACGTCCCACTGTGGCGGTTCTCAACCAGGAGCCTGCCCCCAGGGGACGTTGGCCATGTCTGGATACAATCTGGGATGTCACCATGAAGAGGGCGGTGGTGCTGTTGGCATCTAGGCTGCTGCTCCGCGCCCCACGGAGTGCAGGGCAGGCCTCTCCACAGAGAGGGCTCAGGCCCCACACACAGCAGGGGGAGGCTGAGAGCCCCCCCTCGAGCCTGGCCCCAGGCAGCGGTGGGGCTCCCTGGCCGCTGGCCCCCGACGCCCACCCAGAGCTCGCAGAGAGCCCAAGGGGCCTCCCAGGAGATTCCCTTCTTGGGAACTGGGACCTGCTACGTGCTGGGCCCAGCGATACAGGGATGGACGTTGTAGGGCTGGCGGGGTCTGGAGAAAGGTCACAAACGATGGAAGTCCAAGGCGGGAGGCTGAGTGGAAGGCCCAGGTCTTTGGGGTGCAGAGAAGGCACGGCCACCCGCCTTCACTCGGCGGGAGGAGAGAGCACAGGCCGGCTGGCCTGCCAGCCTGCGGCGGGGCAGCCCCCGAGGCAGCCGTCCCGTCGCCGGCTTGTCCCGCCTGCTCACCCCGGCTGCAGCCAGATCAAGTTGCAGGAGTATCAGCGGGGCTTGGGCTGGGGGCGGGCGTGGGCCCTGGCTGGAGGGGGCTGTTCGCTGGGACCAGGCAGACGGAGGACAGGAAGATTTTTACTGTTTTCTCCTCCCTTTTTCTCATTCTTTCTTTTTTCACAAAGAACAGCAGCCCCCCTCCCCGCCCCATCAGCCACTGCCCCACCCTTGACAGGGCCAGCCTCACAGCAGGGCCTGGCCACACGCAGCCCCTCCTCCTCTCTCCAAGAAAAACCGGCGCTTATACCCTGCCTAGCTTTCCAGTGCTGTCTCCCCTTGGGAGGATTTTTGAGGAGGTTGAGGATGGGGGTGGGGGGCTTGTCCATGCATAGGACCCCTACGCCCACTCCCACCCCCACCTCGCTAAATAATCGCCCTTCTGCGAAGACTGAATCAGGTCAACCTTTGTAGAGCAGATCGGCGCCCGGACGCCATTTGCAGTTTCTCTGTATGTGGCTCATAACACGTGCTGTGTCCGCAGGGCAGACAATACAGACATGGGAATAACATTTGGCTCATTCATTCATTCATTCATCCGTTCTTCATCAATATTTATTAAAGGCTGCTCCCTGCCGTCATTCTAATTGACATCAGTTCCCACACCGAACTCTCTTCTGGGGCCCAAGTCCATCTGGCACACGATTCCACCTCCTCCAACCCGTGAACTTCATTTCCCCTGGTCATTTCAGCAGCATGTCACCCTTCCCTGGGAGCAACCACCACTCTCCCCTCTCTGTGAGTTCTATGGCTACTTTACCGTATCAGGATGGCCTTGGGCTGCAGGACAAAGCTAGCCCCTGCGTGTGCCTGTGTCCCCGGACCTGGCGGTGGGTGGGGAGTGAGGGCTTACTTGGGAGAGCTGGCATCGGACTGGAAAGTGGAGCCAAAGGGGACCGCTGAGTTGGGATGAAAGCGTCTCTCCCTGGGTCATAATCACAAAGGCCAAGAGGGGAGTTTCTGAGTCGTTACAAGGTCCGTTCCCCATGGGGACCAGGGAGCCCGGACCTGGGGTGTTCGTTTGCGGCGGCCGCCTGACAAAGGGCCTCAGGCTGACCGGCTTAAACAACAGAAATTTATCATCTCACGGTTCCGAGGCTGGAGTCCCAAATGAAGGTGTGGGCGGGGTTGGTTCCTTCTAAGGCAGTGCCCTGTCCAGCCCTCTCTCCTTGGCTTGGCTGTTGTCTCCCTATGTTTCTCCGCATCGCCTTCCCTTTGTGCGTGTGTCTCTGTGCCCAAATTTCCCCTTTCAGTGAGGACACCGGTCATGGGATCAGGGATCACCCTAATGACCTCATTTTAAGCTGACGGCCCCGTAAAGACCCCATCCTTCAATCATGTCACATCCTGCAGTACCAGGCCTTCGCCCACGTGAATTTGGAGGGGTGTGAAATTCAACCGATGACACCCGGGCTAGTCTTGGATGAGGATGAAGAGGGCGAGGGGACAAGGTTGGCCCCACCGGTGAAGGAAGTGACCTAAGGCCGCTTGGGGGAGAGGATGCATGTGCGTGCGTTGGTGCTGTGGTGTGCGGTCTCACAAACATGTCTGTCTGTTATTTTTCAAGTACCCCTGTGTTTGCTTCCTTGGTCCTCTCTGGCAATGGAGCACCCCCCCCCCCGCCCCCGCCCCGACATAGGTTTGAGACATGCTGGTACCTTTTCCTCCTCCAGGAAAGCAGATGCATTAATAACAGAGACTCTGTTGGCCGTAAGCCAAGAAACTTCAGGTCCATGTGTGACAACCGAGCCCCCCCCACCCCCAGATATGGCTACAGACCTGGGTTAAAGGGCAGGGGGAGGCAGCAGTGAGCAGGCACAAAGAGGAAAGCCCCTGTGTTTAGAAAGTGGGCTTCCTTGTCGTACTTGTTTCAATGACAAACTGCTCTCCCGGCATCAGCGTCCCGAAGGAGGTCAGAGACTATGGTTGGATGGCAGGAAGTGGGCGTCTCCCTACCCTGGAGTTCCCCACGTTGGTCACAGAGGCACCGCAGTGTATAAGTGTTGGGCACCCCCAGGGGTGGCTCCAAGCCCAGGACCACCGGGGCGGGCAGTTGAAGAACCCCATCCTCAAAGGCGGCAGGAGGCCCTGGCTGGCGTGGTTCAGGGGACTGAGCACAAGCCTGCGAACCAAAGAGTCGCCGGTTCGATTCCCAGTCAAGGCATGTGCCTGGGTTGTGGGCCAGGTCCCCAGTAGGGGGCGTGTGAAAGGCAACCACACATTGATGTTTCTCTCCCTTTCTCCTTCCCTTCCCCTCTCTAAAAATAAATAAATAAAATCTTAAAAAAAAAAGTGGGGGGTGGGGGCCTGCAGGTAACTAACACCTAAACACAGTGATGTGCTCCAACCAGAGGGAGCAAGGGACAGCCAGCTCATTATAAAGGAAGCTCCACCCGGCCACCTGGGTGCAAAGTACTGAGGAAATGCCTTTTCAGACAATGACCAGCAGAAGGTTTCTGGCCACACTTGGACCGGGGCGCTGAAGGGCCAGCTGGGATACCCTTAGATGTCGGGGCGGCACGCACACTATACCCACTGGCTCAGCGTGTGCCTCCCTACGCTGGCAGGCGCGGGTAAGCCATTGCACCCACTCGTGATAGGGAAGCAGCCGTTGCAATGGTTCCCCACGAATGAGGAATTCCTGGGGCCAGCAGGGATGGAGGACTCAGGACAGAGTCGAGACTTCTCGGAGGAGTCTCACTTTCATTTGACACTAACCTTGGAAGTTCCAAGGTTCCTCTACCTCAGGGTCATGAGTTTGTTTCTGAACTCCCTCCTCTTCCAACTTTCAGATCCTGAAGTCGTTCCTCTGGCCATAACTCTCCATCCTCCACCTTCCCTCCGTCTCCCTGGGGTCTCCCATATCCCGGGCCCTCCCCACTCCCGGCCCACAGCCGGCCAGGACACAGGCCTGGACCCGATGCTCCCAGTGTGCTCCAGCCAGCCGCGTACCCAGGGTGTGCAGCGTGTAAACAGAGATGCTGGCGGCCACAACCTCAGTCGCCAGTGGGTCCTGTTAGTCCGCTCCTGACACAGCTCTGGAAGAATCTGGATGGCCACAGCCGTTAGTCATCTTTCCGCTGCTCATATGATGTTTAACAAATATTTCTGATGCCCGGAGATGCAGAGGCACAATGAGTACAGCATTAAACTCTCCACTAGGACCCCAGGGCCCTCCTAGGGGACACTCACCCTGGTGCTCCGACCTCTAGGATCCCTGGGCAATCAGAGGCCATCTGGGGAGGCTGCGGAGCTGCTGACCTCCTTAGGCCCATGCGGGGCCAGGGGGCTCCTTGAGCCTGCTCTCGCCAGCTCTTCTATTCAGCCAGCATCTGCTGAGGTGGCTGCCATGTGCAAGACACAGTCCTGTCCTGTCCTGTCCTGTCCTGTCCTATCCTATCCTAACCAACCGTATCCCATCCTGTCCAACACCCCTGAGCACAAGGAGGGTCCCAAGCCTCCCCCAGACCCTGCACGGTAGAGCTTCCTAAACTTGTCTGATTCCCGGTCCCTAGCCCTAGAGAATCCTGATGCAGGAGGTCTGAGGTGGGCCCGGGAGTCTGACCCCTTAACCAGCAGTCCAGGTGTTCCGTCCCACCGGCCATGCTCGGGCGGCCGAGGGGAGACCCAAATGAGGTGTAGCACACCCCGCCCCGGACCTCACGGTCCCGAGAGGCTGCGGGGAGAGTTGGAGGGACTGTGACTGGTGGGCAGGGGAAACTTGCAAAAGACCACCTTCTCACCTTCTCCGGGACTGTGGTGGGGGCAGGGTGTGGGGGGTAGAAGAGGGAAGAGACTACCTCACGCTGGTCCCCCAATGCCTCGCGTGGCTGAGGCTCCATTTGGGGCCAGGCCAGACACCCTTTTGGAATTTTCAAGGGCTCCCAGAATCCCTCCTCCCAGAATTCCTCAAGAACAGAGGTCAAGGTGGACTGAGATGGGGGGAGTCCCCAGGGCTGAAGTCCAGGACCCTGGGGTCCCTTGTCTGTACCATTTCCTGAGTCTGACGGAGGGAGGGGCCCTCTCTCACCCAGGCTGCTGGGGTTTTGCCTGGACCTGAGCACTACTTCTGCCTCCTAAGGTGACCCTTTGTTTTCCCGTCTTTGTTTTTACATGTTTCCCACTAAACCACAACCTCCTGGAGAGGAGAACTGTTTTATTTTTAACCTTCATGTCCCCATCTCAGGGCCCAGTGTTTGGCACAACATAGGTGCCCATTAAATGTTTGTCGAATAAACAAATAAATGCTGCCTGGGCATAGAGTGCCCCCTGCTGGAGAAAGAGAACATGACCGTGTCTTAGATCTTGGCTGGAACAGTCCACGTGGAGGAAGGTGTCCTGGCCCCCTGGTTCAGGGCAGCCTGTCCAAGTGTGAGGTCACATGGGCAGGGGTAGGCACAGGGGTTCCGGGCAACGTCTCGTAGGGAGGGACGGGCTGGGCCTTTGAAAGGAGTGGCTATCATAGGATCATGAGGGGCAGATGGGAAAGGAACGCCCCAGGTATGGGAGAAAGAGGAGGGGAGAGTTGAAAGAAGTCTGAGCTGGCATGCGGATGCTGGGATTCTAAGCCAGGCAGTGAGATCCAGAGTCCATGACTTTTTTTAAAAGATTTTGTTTATTTATTTTTAGAGAGAGGAGAAAGGAGGGAGAAGAGAGGGAGAAAAACATCAACTTGTGTTTGCCTCTCGCATGCCCCCTCCTGGGGACCTGGCCTGCAACCCAGGCATGTGTCCTGACTGGGAATCGAACCCGCGATCCTTTGGCCCGCAGGCCGGCGCTCAATCCACTGAGCCACACCAGCCGGGCCCAGACTCCACACTGTTAATCACTGTCAGCACTCACTCATCCATCCATTCATTCATTCACTTCCAGAGCTGACTTTATGGATCTGACCCTGCCAAAGGCTCGGGCGGGGACAGCGATCCCACAGCCCCCAGCTCTGTTGCCGTGTCTAGTCACCCTGGAGGAGGCCCTTCCTTCTCTGGGGAGAGTTTCCGCGGCCCGGGGGTTGGGACTAAAATAAATCGCCCCACTGACTTCCGCGTTTCCTCTACCTGCTCCCGGGCAGGGCCAGGGTCTGTCTGAAACCTCTGTTAGGAAGCACCCTCCACCCTCCCTCTTCCTCAGGGTGTGGGCGCCACCCAGACGGGCTGAGTCAGAATCTCAGCTGGGTAGGAAAAGGGGAGGGAGGGTGGGGAGGTGACTCAGGCACAGGCTTATTTAAAAAAGAAAAAAAAAGAAAAAAAAAACCTCCCCAAGAGAGTCCCATGGGCATGCAGCATCGGGACCCCTGGCAGCTTCTGTGTAACAAAGGTGGTCAGCTGTTGGGAGCGCTATCGGACTGCGCCTCTCCCTGCATCACCCACCAGCCCTGCACCCCCGTACCCCACACGCACCTGACCCCTGAGGCTGCCCACGGCAACGATGACCTTCCTTCCTGTTCTCTAGAGCTGTAAGCCTCTGCAGACCTTAGGCTCTCATTCTTAGGTCCCTTCCCCTGTGGCCAAAACACACGCCAGTGGGAGCCTCAGGTGTTGCAGCGTCCAACCAAACCCAGAGCCTTCCAGTAGAGAACTGGACCAGGAGGGGCGGGCAGGGAGGGGTGAGACCCATTTCGTTACTCTGCCTTCTCCATTCCCAAACCGGGGCCGCTGCCCTCTCAACCCCGCCTGCAGCCTCAGCCCCATACCTCTTCTAGGAAAGTCCAACCAGAGGCAGGAAGTGCAGCTGCGTGGGGCAGCTGGGCAGTCCCAGGCTGACCTCAGAGCTGGTGGTCCGGTTGGGCGTCTGAGCGCCCACTGGGTTTCAGTGACTGCAAACCAGGATCCTAAGATACCTCAAAGCATGAGTTACAGTGTCTCCCATTCCTCCTGGGTGACCTGCTCTGAGGGCTGGACACTGTCCTGTGTCCTCCATCACTTCTATCCCTTCTTTCACTCCTCCTCCTCCGCGGAGGGCCAGCCCACCTCTCTGAAGTCCCCAGGCCCCCTATCCAAAGGGCTGGATCCTCCCCCTTGTTCCTGGTCTACTGCCTGTGGGATCTGGAGGGATCAGGCGCGCACCTTGATACCTGTGCAGAAGCCCCTCCTCTTCCTGACTTGCAGATGGGAACATTTAGCTGCACCTAAAAAGCTGGCAGTTCTGGCAACTACCAACAGGTGGCAATGAGGCCGCTGTGGGTTCCAAGCAGAGCCGCTTCCCCATCAAGTGCAGACTCCGCTGCTTCTCAGCTGCTGGTTCCCACGGCCTGATTCACATTCTCTGGTTCTGGTCACCTCAGGAATGAGGAGCAGGAATTGCTGGCCCTCCCAGCGCTACCCCACAACCTGCCTGCTGCAGGGCTGGGTTTGGCTCTCTGGTCCACCCCAGCTCCACTGTCTAGTCCCTGCTCACCCCCCTCCCCACCACCCTGGGCTTCTGGGCCCCTTATGTGTCTCCTCAGGGCCAACCAGAGAAGGGAGAGGCAATCAGGGATGGGATGGGATGGAGCCAGGTGTCAGGAGCCAGAGCATGGGAGGTGCTGGAACTCAGAGTTGCGGGAGCCAGAGAGGAATGAGCTGGGCGCCGGGGTCCAGGCCCGGCCAGGGCAGTGAGTAGACTCTGCCATCAGCTCTTCTGGCAAATGGCACCGACACCGCTGCCGACTCCTCACTCCCCAGGAGAGGTGGAGGCACCCAGCCCTCGCTGGACGGCTCAGCCTCATACTTGGGTTCTTGGTTTGTTGACAGTCTCCCCTGTTTCCTCTCACTCTGCAGGAAAAAGGAATCAGCTCTGTGCTGTAGGAAGCTTTGATCATGCCAGGAGGGGTTGGGGGGTGGGGAGGAGGGGATAAAGCACATGGAGAAAGGCCTGCGGGGTCAAGATGACAGATGGTGTGGGGTGGGGGGTCTTTTGACACATATCACAATGGGCTTCACATTTGCTTTTAAAAAATTTAAGTGTAATTTGAAAAAATCAAGATGTCAGAGGAGTGAATGGAAGTCACACTGACCTCCTCCCAGGACCAATCTGGAATTACAACTAAATTATGGGGAAATCACCTGGAACGAACAACTGAACAATAGCGAGAGAGGAGCCTTATAACTCTGGACAGAAGAATCAGATTTAGCAAAGCCTAACTGGTAAGGAGTGTAGTGGAGACTCTAAAAAGCGGGCAGGGCGCCCACCAGCAGCAGCACTAGAAGGATATTGAAATGGCCAGTTGGATCCCCCTGAGAAGATCACGGTCTACACCATCAGTGGGGATCCCCAGCCTACAGCACCAGAGCCCAAAAAGTACACGGATAACAGCCAGCTGTGAGGAACAGCAGGGTTGCTCTCTGTCAGAGACAGGCGGCTGGAGATACAAAGAGCTGTTTAAAGGGCCAACACATAAACTTTTATTTGTAGCTATATACCCTGGTCTCTGGCAAAGGGGAGGTGCAGAGTGCGATAGAGACACCTGAGGAGAGACTGGGGAAGGAGGCTTTGGGGAGAGAACTGAGAGAGTAGCTGGCAGAATCCCGGTGCTGACTCATCCCCCATGCAGCAGCAGCCATCTTGCTCAGGCAGACCACTCCCCTGAGTGGCAGTAGCATAAGAGGACCCAATAGCCCCATCCCTGGAGGGACTCTGGGATGGCCAGGTAGTGCTAAAGCCTGACTGCTGAGTGCAGAGTGACTAGATTAACAGCTGAAGGAGACAGCCACAGACAGTAGCTTCTTGGAAGTCTCAAACACACTGCCTAAGGTCAGACAGGCGCAACCTCTGACATCATCAGAGGCAGATCCAGAAAGAAAAAACAGCAGTTTCCTACCACCGAAGTTCACACCACAGTCAGGAAATCAAGACAAATCAGTTCAAGAAGCAGAAGCAAAAAAGAAGAGTCTCACAAATAATGGGAAGACAAAGAAACACCCCCCCCCCAATTGAAGGGAAAGGAGGAATCCCCAGAAAGAGAACTAAATGAAATAGAGGCAAGTAAACTATCAGACATTGTGTTCAAAACAACCGTTCTAAGGAAGTTCAATGAGCTCAGTGAGCTCAGAGAGAATTACAAAGAACTACAGGGAAAATATGAAGAAATTACTGCAAACTATATCAGCATGAAAAAGGACATAGAAACTATCCATAAGAGACAAGAGGAATTGAAGAATACAGTTTCTAAATTGAAGAACACAGTAGAAGGAATCCAAATCAGGCTAGATGAAGCAGAGGATCGAATCAGTGAGCTGTAGGATAAAGTAGAAAAAAGCTCCCAGAAAGAGCAAGAAAATGAAAAAAAGACTCACAAAGAATGAACAGACGCTGAGGGAAATGCATGACAACCTGAAGCGTCATAATATCCATATAGTAGGGATACCAGAAGGAAAAGAAGAGGAGCAAGGCATAGAGAACCTATTTGAAAAAGTAATGGTAGAAAACTTCCCTAATTGGAGAAGAGAAAAAGTCACATAAGTCCAGGAAGCACAGAGGGTCCCATTCAAGAGGAACCCAATGAGGCCCACTGCTTCGACCCATGTGGAGTGGTGGTCCCTGAGTGGGAGTGATGGGAGATTGGGAAAGGACAACACAAGACAGTTTAGAGAAAATTGGGGGCCAGGTGGGGCATTGTCCTCTGATGGAGAGACAATGACAATGACCACGTTCTCCGCATTTATTTTATAGGGGTTGGTTAGATAAAGCTCAAGGGAGTTTTGCAGACTTAAGGGAATGCTGTGGGCACAGATTGTTCCATTCCCAGGCTATCTACATGATAAAACCTTCTTCTGCAAAGGTTGCAGTCGTCTTCAGCTGAAGCTTGTGGTTATCTACTCCCTTCTCAACATCCCCTCCCCTCCTCCAGTTGCCAGCTTGCTCTGCCTTGCAGGTACAATCAGTCGAGCATGGCCTTGCCAAGTGCTTAACCTGGCTTTTGACATCAGCTTTCACCGTCCTCCACAGCCCACTCCAAGACACATCCTAAATAAAATGGCGAATATCAAAGACAGAGAATCCTAAAGGCAGCAAGGGAGAAACAGGTAGTAACATACAAGAGAGCCCCCGATACGACTAGCAGCTGACTTTTCCACAGAAACACTACAAGCCAGAAGGGAATGGCAAGAAATATTCCAAGTCATGAAAAACAAAGGCCTGCAACCAAAACTGCTCTACCCAGGAAGGCTCTCAATTCAAATGGAAGGTGGAATAAGGAGTTTCCCAGACAAAAGAAGGCTAAAAGAATACACCTCCACCAAACCAGCACTGCAAGATATGCTAAAGGGACTGTTTTAAGAAGATGAAGAAAAAGAGTCTGTGAAAACCCAGTTCCTTTCTCGGTCACCAATACTTGATATTACCAATATACTTAATACTTATTAATCTGATTGTACAATGATGTGTTAATTTAAGTGTTACTTTATTATTTGTTGAAACTAAACCTGTTTTTGTACATTTCTTGCTTATTTCTATTATTTTTAAAAAGCTTTAAATGACTTTTTGGTATTCTTATCCATTTTTTGATTAAATGTTTGTAGAATTTCTTCCCTAAAACAAAACAACAAAAAAAAATTATTAACCCTTTTTTAGATATGTTGCAAATACTTTCCTATTCTATTATTTGTCCTTTAATTTTTTAATATGTATATTACTGTATATCTTAAATGTTTAATATAGTCACATTGTCAATATTTTACTTTATAGATTCTGGGCTTGAATATTTTACTTCAGGGTAAGAAAAACATTATTTTGTATTTTCTCCTAAAACTCCTTAGATTTTACATATTGATTTTCAACTCACCTGAATATTTTTTGTATAATGTGTGAAATAGGGCTCTATATTTGTTTTATTTCAAGTAATAGTGATCCATGCACCTTATTTGTTGAATAAGCCTTATTTTCCCCATTGATTTGAAATATCAATTTAATCATATATTACATTGTTAGTCAGATATATACATTTGTTTCTAGAATGCTCATTTTATTTCATTGATCTACTTGATTATTTCTGTGCTGGTGTCATGTTGTTTTAATTGCTGAGACTTTATAATGGATTTAAATTTTTTCATATTTTATAATGGATTTTGACATTTAAATAAATAAATAAAATCTGCATTTTTTTAAAAAAAAGGAAAGAAAGAAGGAAGGAACTCCTACCTTTTGTGACAACATGGATGGACCTGGAGAATATTACTCTAAGTGAAACAAGCCAGGCAGTGAAAGACAAATACCATACAATCTCACCTATAAGTGGAAACTATTCAACAAAATAAACTAACGAACAAAATACACCACAGGCATGGAAACATGGAGCAGACTGAAAGTGACCAGAGGGGATGGGGAAGGAGGACAATGGTGGAAAGAAGGAGAAGGGACTAATCAAAGAACATGTATGAAGGACCCATGGACACGGACAACAGAGTGGGAATAGACTGTGGGAGAGGGGGCAGGGCGGGATGGGTGGAGGAGGGCAAAGGGAAAAACTGAGACAACTGTAATAGAATAAACATGATTTAAAAAACAATTTAAGTATAATTTACACACCATGAGCTTTACTCATTTTAAATGTATGACTTAATAACTTTTAGTAAATTTACACAATTGTACAACCATGATCAGAACCCAATTTTAGAACATTTCCTCAAACTTAGCATTAACATTATTACCAGTGAATTTCTCCATAAAGTCTCAGAGTTTATGGGAAGAAAAGAGGTAACTTTCCTGTAACCCTGCACCTGGATCCCATTACTGGCCCACACCATGAATTCACGTTCTTAGGGATCTTGTGATTGTCTAAAGAATAGTCCGATTTTACAATTTTCCTACCCGGCGCGCTGCGCGTCAAAAACCTTGACGTGTTAATCCTCTCTTTGTCACTAATCCTTTTGGAATCTCTTCATCGCATAACATACCCACAGACTCAGAGAATGGAAGCAGCCCAGACGTCTCTGCACGTCCGAAGGAGCCGGAGACCAGAGAGAAAGGGGAGAACACATCAGGCTCAGGCAGGCCGAGCACCCTGTCCGGCCCCCCTCACTAACGGGTGGCGTGGGTAACACTCAACAGCTGCCGTGGAGCCCGGGCGGTCAGCCCACCCACAGGTAGCGCTCACATCCCACAAAGCACTGATAACTCTTGGCTTGCCTGACCAGCCCTTGGAAACACACACATCCTACCAGCTTCTGGAAGGGTCTGCGGCAAGACCGCCGTGGTGCCGGGACAGGGGAGCATGAGGTCAAGGGGGCTGTAGGGGCTGGGGACGGGAGGAAGCTTCTGACCTTGCTGAGGCCTTGGGAGTTGGAGTCATCCCCAGAATGTGCGTGACTTTCATACTCAAGGGCAAGGGCAAGGGCATGAGGGGCTCTGGAAGCCAAATATGAGAGGGCTTTGAACCGACTGCCTGTGGGTTCTTCCTGTCCTTGGTCAGCAGAGCAGCAAGAGCAGACCGGGTGGGTTTCGTGTTCCTCCAGCCTTGCCCTCGGCCGTCCCCCGGGTGAGGAAGGAAGAGGGCACAGAGGAGCAGGCCGGGGAACTGGGGTCCCCGGGGCAGCCTGTCAGTTCGGGTTCTCATGGCCCCCGTTGCCCAATACACTCTTCCTCCGCATGCTCACCGTCAGCAGTTCGGGCACCCTCCACTGCCTCTCCGAGCCCTTCCCCGACCCCGCGCAGCACCCCCGACGGAGTCACGGTATGTGCACAGATGTTTGGGGGTTAATAGGATACACACATTAAACATGAGGTGCGGGTAAGTTACCTCCTCTGAGTTGTGAGGAGCCGCGGTGGACGTGTGTCCATGGTGGCCGGTCAGCACCCACAGCCTGAGTGATGTGCATGGATTCCCGTCTCCGTCCTCACGTGAGCCTCCTGTGAAGTGGGTGTGGGCGCAGAGCCGTGTTCGCCATTCACAGAAAGGGAAACGGACTGCTCAGGGCTGCCCGAGTGGCTAGAATGCAGCTCAGGGCCAGGACCCGGGGCCGGGCCGGACAGCCCCGCTCTGCCCCAGGGTCACGGTCAGGGGCCCTCCCAGGCCCCGGCCGGCTCCCTAACCTGCCTCGGCCCTGCTCCTGCTCCCCGGAGGGATCCCAGGGTATTGCCTGTGAGGCAGGAGATGCCGGGGGATCTGGGAGAGGCTGAGGCGTCCTGCAGCTTCCATGGCAGGTGTGCTGAGCCTGGTTTTCACTGAGGAGGAACATAAATGAAGTGCAGGGACCTGAAGTGCTCCCCTGGGCAGACTTTCACATCCTGTCGCCACTCTCACCGTTGTAAATTCTGTCCCTTTCTCCGCCCCTCCCCCCCGGGGGAGTAGAGTGTGGCAAGAGGAGAGAGGCCTTGGTTCTGGCTCCCTTTCCCTGGGAAGTACAGTGGGCACGTGAGCCTGGGGCTGTGGGGGCCCCTGGGAGCCCGCTTTTGTAAGTCTTGCGTTCTTACCAAGAAAAGGAGAGCAGGTGGTGACAGCCCCCATCTACGTGATCAATTACAGAAACAGACATTGTAGGGGACAGGGGTGAGAAGGGGGGAGCGAGGGGGGCGCGGGGGCCTGGAGGAGGCTCGGGAGTCTTCCGAGGAGCCACCTCCCCAGCTGTGGAGCCCCAGTCCCTGGGACAGTGACATTGAGGAGCTCAAGACTGCGTCCCCAGATAGGGCCAGGCACAGGCCCATGCCGGGGTGGGGGTGCTCCCCTCCTGAGCCACCCCCGGGGGCCCTGCTGTGCCCCGCAGACCCCCACCAGAGCAGGCCTCAGCTCCCCGGCCCATCTGCTGAGCCACAACTTCCTCTTCCTCTCCATTTACTCCACAGTACACCCAGGTCCAAGCAGAACAGCATGTTTATAGGGCAACGTGACCGGCTGGTTGTAGGCTGTGGGGTGCACAGGAGCAGGAGTTTTTCAAGCTGCCTTGAAGGTCCAGCCACATAGGGTAGCTGTCTCAGAACTGGGCAGGAGGGTGGGGTGTGGGCCCTCCCCGGAGTCCAGCAGACAGGCTGGTGGGCCAGATTGGGGCAGAGCCAGGCCGCGGATGCACGTCTCACCCAGGCTCCTGGAGAAGGGGAACCAGAGGCTCCCAGCACTTTGTCCCCCGTCCCTACCGCCCCTCCCCCGACCGTTTCTCACCCAGTCAACCCATTTGCCTCGTGGACACAGCAGTTATCAATCCCCAAGTACATCTGCCCGTTCAACCGCAGTCAAAGCACCTGAGGGGTAGTAGCGACAGCTCACCCAACTGTCAGGCTCTTCTCGCTGCAGCCTCATCTTGTGGCCTCTCCCTCTCCACTGCGGGAGGGGGGCAGCTTCCTGGCCGCACTTCAGGCTGCACTTGGGCCCCTCACACAGGGGGAGGAAGAGGCAGAGGGAATGGGGAGCCACCGGTCGCCCTGGAGAGAGGGCAGCTCTGACCTGTGCCGTCCTGCAGGGGGGAGTTCTGAGAAGCCCACAGCCAGTCACCCCCAAATCTTTTCTAGGACCCCTACAGTTTGCAGGACTCAAAGCTGCTGCAGGTCTGCCTGGAGAGCCCCACCCGGCACCAGCAACGCCCTCCCCACTGGACACCGCGTCCACACTGGGAAGAGGCTCCCAACCCAGCGGGAGGCCTTGTGGGTGCAGGACCCACCTGAGAAAGGGGCTCGGGCCGGCACCCCGGTCTGCAACCCAGGCACGTGCCCTGACTGAGAATCGAACCGGCGACCCTTTGGTTGGCAGGCCAGCGCTCAATCCACTGACCCACACCAGCCAGGGCCCATTTCCTTAATTTTTAAAAATTGAATGTATTGGGGTGACATTGGTTAATAAAATTATATCAGTTTTGCGTGTACAGTTCTACAATACATCATCTGTTCATTGCATCATGCGTTTACCACCCCAAGTCAAGTCTTCTCCCACCAGCATTTACCCCTCCCCCTTACACTCTTCTACTCCCCCCTCCCCCCTTCCCCTTCCTGAATCTTCTGACTCCACATAGACAGGCTGGGATGGGTGTGTCAGCGTTCAGTTCCCCTGGCCCCTTTCTCTCCGCGGTAGCTCCAGCGGGTGTCTGTTCCCAAGGAGAATCAGATCCCACTGGGCACATAAAGTCTGCTACTCGGGATCGAATCCTAGTTTCCCGTTGCTTTTCATTAAAGATGTATTCCGGGGCCCTAAGGATATAGTTGCCTCACATTGGAGTATTTCATAATTATTATACTATTTCTTCCCACAGAGGAGCTGTTATGAGCGGCGTGTAACGTGAGGCATGGGCTTTGTTCAAGGGCACACCGGAGGCAGGTGGGGGAGCCAAGGAGAACCCAGCCTCCAGCTTCTCAGTCCAGGGCTTCCCCTCTGAACCTTGACATCTCCCCCTCCCCCCACCCCCCCAGCCGAAGCCATGCTTTTCAGGGGTTGAATTGCAAAATATACATTTCCGGGGAAGCTTTGCGAACACTTGACACATGTAAACTAACCAGTGTGACACCTCCCTTTTCCTGTCCCGGTCAAGGTCTAGGTGTTCACAAGTGTTGTTCCTTAGTCTGTGAGTGCATCGCTGTAGAAGTCCTCCCCATTCCCACCGAAGTGCCGGAGGAGCCTTCCCGCAGGAGAACCAGCACATTTCTTTGATTGCCTTGTCCTCCCCTGGGGACGGTGCCTTTGTGGGCAGAAGGGCTTGCCGAGTCCCCGATCTGTGTCCGGTCCTGAGCTGGGTCCAGCGAGGCGCTGCCCAGGTCAAGGTGAGGATGCATTTCCAAGACTGGAGAGCATTTGGGGACTCTGAGGTCCTTGTGCCAGCTGGGGCATCCGGGCCTTGTGCTGGGGAGCCATGGAAAGGGAGCTCCCCAGGGTGGCCTTCCTGCTGGCGACCCTCCCCACAAAGTCCTGCCCTGACCACTGTTACGGAAAGCCAGACTCAAGACACGATTCAGGGAACGGAGTAAGCCTTTATTCACACGCGCGGGCTCAGAGGAGGCAGTCTCCAAATTCTGAGCCCCGAATCGGGGTTAAATAGGGGTTTATAAGCCCTAGCATTCCGGCGGGAAACGGATGGGCTTCCCAGGTGGGGGAAGGGATTAGCATTCAGGTGGGAGATTGATGAGATTGATGTGCTACCCAGGCGGGGGAAGGGATGTGAAAACGGGCTACAGGAACAGATAAGCAATGATTAACAGTTAACCTGGGAGGGGTCTCTGGCTAGGCTGCTCCTCTTAAGTCATCTTGCCCTTATCAACCACCAGAGGAAACGTGTTGGGGGTGGTTACTGGGCCCAACTCGGAGGAAACATGGCTATGCACTTCTGGAGGATGTCAGAGAGGGGGGATGCAAATTCCAGGGCCTCTCAGCCAGTCCCCCAGGCTTCCTCCATTTTCTGACCAGCTCTAGGAACAAAACCAAAACCAAGTTGAACGAGGAAGCAGCCGGCACGAAGGAAAGCAGAAGTGGGAGTCTCGGCGGGGGCTGGATGGTCCACCCTGAGGAGGACAGAAGCCCCGGGTCCAGCTGGGGCTGGAGCTGCTGCAGGTGACCTCCTGCAGAGATGGGGGCTCGGGCAGCTCTGCTGCTTCTCTGGGTCCCAGGTGAGAGGCCGCTGGGGGAGGGCCGGCAGGGGTGGCGCAGGGCCCCCTGCGTGACTCAAAGCAGCCCCCGTCTGCATTCCGCGCTGAGCTCAGGATGGGGCGCTCTCTGTCTGCTGAGTATGAAGGACAGACGGAAGGACTGCATCCTGGGGAGCAGAGGAGGCGAGGGCCTGGCTTCTTTGGTGTCCACCTGATCTTAGATGAGCCACAGTGGGGATGGGACGTGGGGCAAAGGGTCGGGCGCGGGAGAGGGGCTTTCTGGGAGGTGGAGAGGCCGCCCTGAGCACGCCTGCGGGGCTGTTTTGATGGGAGGTGCCCCCCTGGGTCAGGGGTTCCAGGGTGTGGAGGAAGCGCGGCGGCTAGGCAGGGGCAGACTATGGTCTCGGGGATATGGGGACGTGTAGATATCAGGGCCCCTTGAAAGGACAGAGCCTGGGGACCAGCAGGGAGATGGGGAGGAGGGCAGGCTGTGGGAGGAAGGACGGGGAGGAGGCTTTCCCCAGGGAGAAAGACCGGGACCTCCCCATCCGCACCCCGCATTTATCTCCTACACCTCCCCAGCCAGGCCCTGCAGCCTTTTTGGTTGTTTTGCTCATAAATGAATGGTGCGTTTTCTCTGATTCCACCTGGTAACTAGTTGTCTGTCAGGAAGCTATGACTTTTTGTGAATTAACTTGGAAAGAGTCCTCCTCTGCCCACCACTTGTCCACTGACCCTCCCTGGTGCTCTCGTATTTTCTGGGATCTGACACCTGCTTCCCTCCTCGCTTTCTCTCACCGGCCACGAGTGTGGACGGCCAGGACGATGCCCAGGCCGAGGCGGCATGGCTACCCCCGCCTGGTCCTGGGCCCAGGCAGAGGTCCAGTGCTTCCCATGAGGGCTGAAGAAAGTGTCTGCCTGTGTCTCTTTATGAAACATTTTAAAATCAGCAGCAACAGACGTCGGGTGCCTTTTCGTTATCTGTAGGGATGACGATACTTTTCTCCTTTGAGCCATTAAGGTGGTGAATTATAGTAAAAGATTTGGCCAGATGTGAGTCTGAATATATCATTCTGACTTCAGAAAAGAATTGGGGAGGTTTTCCTGTTTCTATCTTCTCTGCAAATGCTTAAATGCAATGGAACTGCTTGTAGCTTGAAAGGTTGAAAGAAGTAACTTGGAAAACTGTCTGGGTTTTGCTTTTCCTTTTTTCTTTTTCTTTCTTTCTTTCTTTCTTTCTTTCTTTCTTTTTTTTTTTTTGGAGGGAAAAAAAGTCTCCTCTACCCCCCAGCTTTATTGAGGTATATTTAACAAATAAAACTGTATATTTTCACTGTGCATGTGATGCTTTGAGATATGTACACACTGTGAAACGACCAGCACATTGTTTCACGTAGTGGTCACTGGGAAGGGTTCCATGGTAATACTCATCGCTATTGGTCTACATTAAAAAATGTAAATATATGCTGATAATTTATATTTTCCTAGAAGATCACCAGTTTCATCCAAATTTGCAGACTTTGTAGAAACTTGAGAATTACCCTGGTTAATTTTCTTTCTAGTTGCGTGTGTGTGTGTGTGTTTCTTTTCCTTTTCTCCTTGATTAGACTACCCACAAGAACGTCTATTTTATTATCTGTCTCTCCCAAAAGAAAAATCCGTTTTTCAACGTGCACCCTATTGGCACTCTTTTTCTGTTTCGCGATTCATGGATTTCTGCTTTGGCTCTACTCTCACCTTCCTCCTGGGCTGGGGGTTCGCGTGCGCCCCCTCTCCTGACTGCCTGAGTTGGAGGATTTGCTCCTTTCTCTGGGGTTTAGTGGGAAGACATGTTGTGACCCTAAAGTAAACAACAGGACAACAGAGGAAGCTTCTGGTGGAAGAGTTTTGGAAGAGGTGAGGACCTGACCCCAGCCAGGGTGGCCTCCAGGCCCCCGCGTGCCTGCCTAGCAGGCAGGGGTTGGCGCTAAGTGTTGGGGTCAAACAAGGGAAGGCCAGACTGAGAGGGCTGTGTGCAAGCGCTTTGGCTCCGCCTCTAGGGATGGGAGTGGGGCCGACGGCAGGTTTTCTGACACCTCCCTGTCTCTAAGTTATAATGACACCTTCACAGGGGCAGAGGCTTTGGGGAGAAAATGGGGACATTTTTGCACCCAAGATTTCAGATGTAAAGTGGAGAAAGGCAAATGGGGAGGGACAGAGGAAAGGGGGAAGGGAGGGAAGGAGAAAGGGAGGAAAAGAGAGGACTCGTAAGAACAAGGAGAAAGGGAGCCTTGGCCGGTGGCTCAGCTGGTTGGAGCACCATCCCCAGCACCTAAAAATGGTATGGGTTCCATCCCCAGTCAGGGTGTGTATGGGAGGCAACTGATCAGTATTTCTCTCTCACACTGACATCTCTCTCTCTCTCTCTCCCTCTCTCTCTCCCTCCCTCCCTCCCCGCCCCTGGAGTGAGGATTTGGAAAAAAAGACCAAGCACAAAGGAAATCAGAGAGGAGAGCCAGACAGACAGGCCGGATTGGTGTTGTGGGCGGGGGGCGGGGCGGGGGTGATGGGGTGACCCAGATCGCGGGGAGCCAGGGCCCAGGCAGAGAACGATGACAAAGAGAGGACAACTGAGGAGCGGTAGGGAGGACAGGCACAACACTGGGGCCAGGGACGTCATCTTGGGTGATGAAGGGAGCGGGCGTCTGTCTACTGAGCCCTGGGTCTGCGTCGATTTTAGTGGTTTGTGTTTTTCTAGGAAATCGCGTGTTCATCCAGATTTACACACTTACTTGTACAGAATTTCTGCAAAGTACCGCCTTGATTCTCTTTGTTCCCTCTGTACCTGTGGTTATTTTCTCTGTTTGTGTCTTCGTTTGGCTAGACAGAGGATGAACTGTTTGATTCGATTGCATGGTATGAAATTCCTGGTTTCTTCATCAAAAACAGCTGGGTTTCAGCAGTTTCATACATTTCAACCTAATATTATTTGCCAGGCATTTTACACCTGTTATCTCACTCAATGCCCCCAATGCAATGTGAGGCCTGCCAATTATCACCACTTTACAGATGAGGCACTGGAAGCTCAGAGAGGTTAAGTAACTTGCCCGAGAACACACAGCTGCTATGTCACAGAGCTGAGACATAAGCTCTGGTGCCCTTTTTAAATGTCACGCCTGTGGCGGGGCCGAGAAGACCTTCGCTGCAGGGACCTGCTCACCCAGGCCGGGGGAGGAGGTCCTGATGGGCCCCCTGTAGAGGGACCCACAAGGCGCTGTGGTCATGGCACCAGGGACACAGAGCTGCGGGCGGTGGGGGAGGGGCTCACGCTGAACTATTACTTGAGGGCCTCCAGGGAGAGCAGGGTGCAGGGCCGAGTCCGTAGGGTCCTGACGGCTCGGAGATGGGAGGCCCCTGGTCGATGAGGAAGGGGCAGGGCAGTGAGAAAGGAGGTTGGGGTCTGGAGGAAGGGGCTTCCTGTGATCCACTATTGGTGTGACAGAGAGGAAGGGGAGGACACTCAACGTGTGATCCAGCTGAGGCGAAATGGGGAGACCTATGGGGGGACCCCCCAGGGCACCCCGACCGTGGCCCATCTGGTGAGGGGCTGGGGCTGGGCTGTGTCTTCCAGGCTGTTTGTCCCTGAGCGGCCCCCGCCACGTGACGGGCACCGTGGGGGGAACCCTGAGCGTGCAGTGTCGGTACCAGGAGAAGTACGCGGAAAATAAGAAATACTGGTGCAGAAACCCATGTTTCATACTGAGGAGGAGCAAGATTGTGGAGACCACGGAGGCAGAGAGAGAAGTGAGGACGGGCCGCGTGTCCATCAGGGACGATCCAGCAAACCTCACCTTCACAGTGACCTTGAAGAACCTCAAAAAGGATGATGCTGACACATACTGGTGTGGGATCGACGCATCAGTCTTCCAAAACTTTGTGGACCCCACCTTCGAGGTTGTGGTGACTGTGTCCCCAGGTGAGCAGCAGCACCCTCGCCTGGTCCCAGCTCCAGGCTGCCGAAGAGTCAGGTGGGAATAAACGAGGCAGGGATCAAATCAGAGACCCAGAGCAAACGACGTGTGCATGCGTGCGCGCGCGTGTGTGTATGTGTGTGTGGAGAGAGAGGGAGAGACACTGGGGGGCTTCATGGAGGAGCAGGTGAGTCTTGAGGAACGGATGGGAAGGTGCTTGCCAGGCAAAGGGCACGCTGAGAGAGCCAAGTGTGCAAGGGAGAGAGGAGGGGAGAGGCGAGCCATGGGTCAGCCCCGCAGAAGCCCAGGGCTGCGTGGGGGGAGGCTGGGAGCTGAGGGGGCCAGGCGCCGTGGGAACGCTAACAAGTGACGTGTCAGATTTGCAGCGAGGCAGACCCCCCGGCAGGCAGCACGTGGCAGTGGCTGGAGGGGGACGAGACAGGCTGCGGAGGTAACTCAGGGCCTCTGTGGAGGCCGTGACCCTCCCGGGCAGGATGGAATCAGGACTCTTGGGGACAGTACCCGCCTCCTATTAGGAGAAGCGCGCTTGGCTCAGGGCGGTGCTGGGGAGACTCTGGCCACGCTGAGTGAGCATTTTGTGCGAAGTCAAACCAAAAAGGCTTTGGCCCTGGTGGGAGAACCAGAAGAGAGGCCCCCGGGTCTGATTTGTGTTTCTGTGCCAGCATCATCGTCGTCTGTCGATTCCATTGCTTCCAAGACCTCAACAATCCCAATCACCACGACCCCGATTCCAGGTGTGCCCATAACTCCAGACACAGTGAATGTCACCAACAGCCTGGACTGCTCGGACAGCACGGACAGCCCGCATGACTCTCAGCCGAGCCAAGGGTAAGGTCCCTGTGTCCTGGAGGGGAGCGCAGGGCGGCCCCCTCCTTCCAGGCGGGCCGGAGCCCCCGCTGCCCTTGGCCAGGCCCCGGCCCGAAGCCGCGATGTCTCCCAGCTTGGGCTCTTGAGTCCACGCCGGACCTGCCCTGGGGTCTGAGAGAAGCTTCTCGGGGTGTCACGCCGCCAGGCACGGCGGACTGCCTTCCTGCATGACCCCGCAGGCTCCTCTGCCCTCTGCCTCGCTGCTCTCACCTCACAGAGGAACAAACAGGCTCGGAGCCTGTTTTCCAGGTCCCGCTGCCACAGAAGGCAGCCTGGGCACGGCTCTGTGAGTCTAGTCTTAGGCTCTTCCTTCTGAACAAGGGCTTCTTGACTTTTGGGGGGGGTGGGGGGATTACAAACCCCAGGAGAATCTGACCAGGAAAATGCATGCTGCCCTAAACCATCTCTGGGGTTCACAGACACCTGCTGGTGTCCCCTGATTCAGTCCCGGCACTGACCCCTGGGGTGGCACAGACCCCACAGGTTAAGGGTTCGGTCCCATGGGGCTGCCTGCTTCCAACATCAGAGCGCTTCAGGGTCCCCAGGCCACTGCACTTCTGACCAACTGGCTACAAATTCAGGGGGGCCCCTAACCCCCTTGGCTTTGATAATTGGTTAGATCGCTGATAGAATGCAAGAAAGCCCTATAGTTCCAGGAGCAGCTTTGCATAAAGGATGAAGGCCGGGACCGGCCTAATGAGGCAACCCGGAGGGTTCCGGAGGCAGAGCTTCCGCGCCCTCTCCCATGGAGCTGGGGTGCACCTCCCTCCTGGATCACCAAGGTGTCTGACAACTGGGGAGCTCCCTCAAACTCTGGTGTCTACGGTTTTTTATTTGGGTTTCATTGCCTAAATGGATTGATTGAACCACTGACCGCGTGTGTGAACTCAGTCCCCAGCCCCCACCACGCCCCGAAGGTCAGGCTGGCTCAGAGCCCCAACCTCCAATCCCACAGTTGTCTCTCCTGGTGATCGGCCGCCATCCTGAGTCGTCTCGTCTCACGGCGTAATCTCCCGGGCGACGCAAGGGGTTGGCGAATCACGGGAGGAATCCCGCGGGTCGAGGGCCTCCCTCCCCGGAGCTGGGCGCAAGGGCAGTCAGGCTGTTCACTACGGCCCTTCCACGAGCCCACCGCTGTGACCGCCTTCACACCCGGCAGGGCGGAAGCCGGGTCCCAAACACACCACATCCGGGACGGGCTCTGCAGGGCAGCCAGCGCTCGCTGCTGAGGGCCTGACGCCTCGGCAGTCTGCGGGGAGGGCAGGTGCAGCTTTGACAGCGACGGGAACAGTCTGAAGGCCAACGAGGGGTGCAAGGAAGGGCCCAAAGGAGGGAGGGGCCCAGGCCCTAACTCGCGCCAGCCAGTCTGCTGCGGCCTGTCCATGTGTGTCATGGATGGAGCTACAGGTGGTTTCTCGCAGGGGTATTTGTCACTGCAAAAGACGGGGAAATGTCCAGGAGGAGGGACAAGTTAAATAAACAATGGTCTGTCCATTCAGGCAACAGAACACTGTGAGGCTGTAAAACAGAGTGGGGGACTGTTATACGTACCGACGTGGAAAGTGCTCCAAGCTGTAGCGTCTTCTGTTTGTCTTTTCCCATCCTCTCAAAGTCCAAGATGCATAGTGTTATTTATTTTTAGAGAAAGGGGAAGGGAGGGAGGGGAAGAGGGAGGGAAAGAGCGATGTGAGAGAGAAACATCAACCAGCTGCCTCTCCTCCGCACCCCAAGCAGGATGAGCCTGCAGCCCAGGCCTGTGCCCTGACGGTGAACAGAACCGGCGACCCTTCACTTTGTGGGACGATGCCCGGCCCACTGAGCTACACCGGTCAGGGCCCGGGAAAGCACAGTTAAGCAAAACACTAGTGTCTATACTGTGCTTTGTTTGTGTGAAAAAAAGAAGGAAAATAGCGTGCATTCCCATTTTTTTTTTGTATCTGAATTAAAAACCAGTAGGTTCTTAGGTACACTGCGTGTGTGGGACGGGGAATTGGGCAGGTGAGGGAATGTGTGGAGAGACGGTCTCCTGTTTGCTTGGCTTTTTATGTGACCTTATGCATCTGTTGAAACACAGGGGGAAGGCAGGACCCCTGCCCTACCCTGCCCCGTCCTTGTCGCCCTGCAGGCTCCCTGTGCTGCTCTCCTTGTTGGTGCTTCTGTTGCTCCTCCTGGCGGGGACCTCACTGCTGGCATGGAGGATGGTTCAGAGGCGGAACAAAGGTGATTTAGCTCCCTGTCCCTCTGCTCGTCACCCCAGGGCAGGCATCGAATGCATGTCCTCAGGCCGCATATCCTAGGTGACCCTAGAAGGTGCACCCAGAGCAGGAGACCCTGGTATGGTGCACACAGGCTATGGGAGGTGGGTTCCCATGGGGCCTTGGAGGGCGGTTGCTCCGTGAAGCCATGTTCCGCTCCTGTTAAGACCCTTCAGTGACCTGCGTCCTCAGATGTCTAGGCTCCTACAGGACAGTCTCGACCCTCCACAGTCTGGCTCTGCCCACCCCTCCCTCCCGTCCTTCCACCCTAAAAGGTAAACATTTCCACCTTCCTGTCAGTGGCCAAGGCCATGGGGCCAGACTCGCCTTCTGTGCTCGCAGGGCTCGGTCCTCGGCCCGCTATCTCTGCCTCACTCCTGGTGGGCCCTACGGGCTGTCCTTAGACTTCCTTTCCTCTGGGACCTTTTCCTGGCCCCCAAAGAGTAACCTGGGGGCCCTCCTGGGTGCACCCCTGTGCCCACACCATCATAGTCCCTTTTACAAAATCGGCACCAACTGCCTTCTTGCCCGCCTCCTGCCAGCTCACGCAGACCCTTAAGATCAGGGACCATGACTCGAGAAGGCACACAGTAGTGTTTGTTAAATTAATGTGTCAATATTATTTGATATGGTCAGCTGCAATGGGCACCCAGGAAGCTCCGGGGTCCTGTGGTCCATTGGCTCTCTTCTGAGCTCAGATTAAATGAGACCACGCGTCGGGTGCACGCAGCACCCAGCTGGGCACTCAGAGTGGATGTTCAGTAACCACTGGGTGAGTGAGTTGAGTAAGAACGACGTGCCTTCCCGCTCTTGGCTGGAGGCCCGCTGTCGCATGCAAGTGAGCAGACTTCGGCCTGCGACACGGTGGGAGCCTGGCATTTCCTCCCCGGCCTGCGAGTTTTCTTGATTTCTTGAGTAGAGGGCTCTTTAGGAAATCTTTGTGCTCAGCCTTTTAAGGGCTGCAGTGAGATTGGGGGGAGGGGGGAGGGCGCGCCTCCCTCCACTGCTGCCGCACTGCTCACTGGGAGCCCGTACGCGCTGGCGGCCACGTTGGAGGACCACTGCCTTCAGCTCTCCAGCCCCTCTGCCCCTCCAAGGGCCCGGAGCCTCCCCGCCCCACAGCATGGCCCAGGCTTTTGGGAGCAGAATGGGAGTCAGCCAGTTCCTCTTCCCCTTCTGCCGTTCCCACGTCATTTCCCGGTACTCTCCTTTTAAACTTCAGCCCACAAGCGGTTGCTGCCTACCATGTGGGGTTTTTCCAGCCTGGGTTGCCTCAGATCTGTGGGTCCCGAGGATGTTGCAGTGCCCTTTCACCCAGAAAAGTTCCTCCTTTTAAAAAAAGGGATATGTGATTGTTGTAGAAAATTCAAAAGTGAAAACACCAAAGAGGAAATAAATTAACTATAATAAACAAAAACTAAAATTCCCATCTCCCAGAGAAAACCAATCACATTTTAGGCATGTCCTTCCAGTCTTGTGTTTTTTTTTTATGCCTATTTATGCACATATTTCTTAAAATGTTGCTTCATACCATTATTTCTCTTTTAAACTGGTTTTTATTTTATTTATTTATTGCAGTTAATTGATTGTGTTACCTTCCCTGTGACAAAAGATGGGCTTTCTGTTTAAACGTCCCGGCTCTCCCTCCCAGGCTCTGCAGGCTCAGCTCCTGTCTCCTGACCGCGTCTGGGCTGTCTTCCCATGGTCCCCACTCCTCTCCCCTCAGCCTCTCCAGTTCTTCCCTTCAGCCCGTTCTCCTCATTCATTCACGCACTCACTCATTCATTCATTCATTCATGCATGCACACATGCATTCGCTCGCTCACTCCCACAGCGAAGCTGTCCTGAGCACCTGTGTGCGCTGGGCCCTGTGCTGGGGGATGGGGGTCACTGCCGTTGCCAGGGCAGACTGCGTTCCACCGTCCAGCTGGCTATTGCTGAACTTCCTCAGTGCCACCTTCCTTCCCAAGCCGTGTGCTCCCCCCTCCTCGCCCCTGCTCTTTCCGTCCTTCCCATCAGCACGCCTGGCCCCACCGAGGTGTGTGGGCGGTGTGGGACCTGTGTGCAGTACCTGGAGTAGAAGGTGTTCACGCCTCCGGTGCCAGGGTGCGGGTTCTGTCAATATGACTGAGCGGGCGCAGCAGATGCGCCTGTTGTACGTGATCTTGCGTCTCTGACTGTGGGTATTTCATCACTGGCTTGGGGGTCCTTGTGGGGTGGACAGTGTATCTGCGGCATCCAGTGCAGACTCAGGGGTGCCTGCCCCAAGGGCGCTCCCACTGGGTGCACGTGGTGGCTGCCCGTCGCTCCGGGCCCGGGCTGGAAGGGCCGGGGCGCTCCGAGGCAGGGCTCCTGCAGAGCCACACTGCAGGTAGGTGCCGAAGGGGTGGCCCGTGGCCCTGAGCTGTGACCCTGCTGAGCTCCTGGGCCTCCTGAGTGTGAGGGGCAGACCACGCCCTGGCCCGGTGTGGGGGAGAGGGACACCGGAGGGCGGAGACCCTGCTGAGGTTTGGTCTCGTGCAGTCCTAGGTCTTTTCAAGCACACTTCCTTCTATTTTTTTTTTAACTTAAAAAAATTTAGGGCTTTTTCAAGACCGATCGCTAAACCCTATCCCCAGCGCTTCTGATTCAGTACGTCTGGGGCGGGGCCTATGGATCTGCATTTTTTTTTTCATCGTGATTAAAAGCACAAGACAGGATATTTGCCATCCTAACCATTTTTAAGTTTACAGTTCAGTAGTGTTAAGTATATTCACATTGTTGGCAAGGAGGTCTCCAGAGCCCTTCCACCCTGTCGGCTGCGCCTCTCGCACGGCCTCCCGCCTCTCCTGGGGATGTTCTCTAGGCGTTGAGACCAGCTTTGCTTGCCCCTCTCCCCAGCTGCCGCCTTCCTTTCTCTCCCCTTCCCCCTCCCCCTCCCCTCCCCCCTCCCTCCCCCCTCCCTCCCTATTGCACCTGCTGAACAAACCCTTGAGATCCAGCCATCATGCGGACCTGAAGGGAAAAACCTTTGTCCAGATGGATCACAGGGACCCCCATCCTTGCCTTGTTCTGGGACAAACCTCCTCACTCTCCCCTTGTCTCTTTAGCTGGTGAGAACCCAGAGCCATCCCAGAACCCTGGGGAGGTAAGAACGGCCACCGAGAGGAGTGTTGGTGACTGGGCGGGGCACAGGGGCCTTGTGGTTGGGCTGTCCCTTCAGCGAGTGGAGGTCTGGGTGGGTCATCGGTGGAGGAGCGGGGTGCTCGCCCAGAGCAGGAAGAACCATGCCTGGGAGATGGGGTCCCTGGGGCTTGTCTTGAGCTCTGGCCAGTCTGTCCCCACTGCCTGCCACTGCCCAGGAAGGCGGAATGAGGAAGGGTTCTTCCGGCCTGGCCACTGGCCTGGGGAGCATTCACACATTGCCCGGGGAGGACCGGCGTTGGGGGGAGGCAGGGCAGGACGCTGCGCCTGGGGCCCCCAGAGCACGGAGGGGAGGGGGACGTCCGCAGAGAAGCAGGGGCAGAGGCCCCTCCGGGATGGACCGTGGAGGGGCTCCGCGGACCGTGGCCAAGCCCCACGCTCCTGCCCACCCCAGGCTGACGAGCAGAGCGAGCCCTGCTATGCCAATTTGGAGCTGCAGACCTGGTCCCCTCTGGAGAAGCCCGTGCGATCAGAGCAGGTGGAGGTGGAATACAGCACAGTGGTAAGTGGGGGTTCCTGGCTCCGGGGACCCAGGCTGCCAGAGGCGTCCCCTTGGGGGTGGCTTGGCAATCTTATGTCTTTTTAGGACGGAGCCACGCAGGAAATAGGGCAGGTGTAGATTTTGCCAGAGCTTGGTGCCGTTGCAGCGGGGCGTGGGGGTGGAGGCTGGGACGTGGAGGGGCTCTTCAGGTGACCAGTGACGATGGCCCTAATAGCTAATACAGGACAGCTTCCATTAAGCGCCTACACGTACCGAGGACCCACAGCTAAAGCCCGTGATGTCTCACTGTCTGGTCCCATCACCTCCCTGGCACCGAGTCTGCGTCTCAGGTTTTCATCAACGGTCCGCTGCAGGTCAGGCCCTGGGCAGAGCCACTGGAAGGTGAAGCAGTGAAAGAAATCCCCCAGGGCCCCTCCAGCTGGCCCTCCCTGCCCTTAGTGAAAGGGGCAGCAGAGGCCAAGGACCACTTGGTGGAGAAGCTGGTGAAGAGATTTAAGCATCAGACAGGCGGCCCTGGGCCTACAACACCCTGGCTTCTCCAGCTCAGGGGCTAATGTTCTCAGAGCGGACCTTGGGGACCCCGGCTCTGAGGCCTGGGACTGGGCGCTTGACTGGGTGGGGTGGAGCAGGCGGGAGGACAGGGTCTCAGAGTCCAGTCCCTCTAGAAGGAAGAGGGCAGGACAGTGGGGAAGACTGGAGCCCCCCGTGGAGCCTCCCGTGGCCCCCCAGGTGTCCCCGCTCCTCTCCTGGGCTGGAGTCCGTGACTTCCCGACCTCTCCCTGAGTCTCGGGTGCCTCTCCCAGCAGGCCCCCCACATAGAGCCTCAGTACACCATGGTGGTGTTCAACTCCCAGAATCAGGATTCTAAGGACTACAGGGCTCCCCGCGAGAGCACCTGCCAGCCGGAGCCGGAGTACAGCGAGATTGAGAAGACATAATCCCGTCTCCAGCCTCGACACCTGGAGGGCTCTGTGGGCTCCAGGGAGCCCAGGCCCGGCCCCTCTGCCTCACCGCCACCCCCAGCCCCCTCAGCCAGCTCCCCTCCGTGGTGATCGACAAGGCAGCTGGGCTCCTGCGGGCTGCCCCTCTTGCGCTGGGGATATGCGGGACGCCCTCCCACCCGGCTGGCTGTTGTCACGTCTCTCCCCTTTCTCTCTGCCTCATCGCCGCCATGTGTGAGATGCAAGCCCAGTCGCGTGGGAGGCCTGGAAAAGCTGTGGCTCACACAGGATGTCTGCGCTTGCCAAGGAGAGGGGGAACCGGCGGGGAGCCGGAGGTCGCCCGGGCAGCGAGATGGGGACCTTCATCCCCAAGACGGGAGATGGTGGCCCGAGGAGAGGCACGCCCGTGGCTCCAGGACAAGCAGCAGGCAGCGTCCTCAGCTCCCCTGGACTCGTACAGAGACTTATTTTTCATATATGAGATATCAATAAAGTTAATATCTGAAGAGAGAAATTATTTAAACAGTGCTTGCTACACATTTTATACATCTGTGATCCTGTGTTAAAGAACGCTTCTGCCTTTGATCTCCAACGAGCACAGAGAAGCTGGAGGATCCAAGGGGTTGGGGACATCCTGAGAGACGTCATCGCTGGGCGGGAAAGGGGCAGTCACAGCTCCTTCTCTCCTCGCGGGGGGACTCCAGACTTGCAGCAAACAGTCCCAGCTCTCCTCCGCCGCCCTCTCCACTGTGCAAAGTCTCAGGGGTTTTGCTCCCAACTCTTAACAATGTTTTGATCCATCAAAAATAAACAGTAGTTCAAAGCAAGGAGTGTATTTCACTGAAGTCAGAGGTTGCTTTGTTTCTTTAACCATTGACCTTAAAACCAAATTGTGCCCTTTGGACAGTTTTCTCAGATGTGGGCCCACAGCTTTCAGAAGACTCTTCAAGGGATAAGAGGCCCCCAGAGGGTGGATAGACAGTCTCTGGTTTTTATCTTCTTTAGATTTTTAATGATTTCTCCCCAGTGTGAGTCATCCCCAGTACTTCCTCTCTCTCTCCCTTTTATTTAAAATATTTATTTATTTATTTTTAGAGAGGGGGAAGGGAGGGAGTAAGGGAGGAAGAGGAACATCCGTGTGTGGTTGCCTCTTGTGCACCCCGTACTGGGGACCTGGCCCGCAACCCTGGCATGTGGCCTGACTGGGAATCGAACCGGCGACCCTTTGGTTCGCAGGCCGGTGTTCAGTCCACTGAGCCACACCAGCCAGGGCCCTCTCTCTTTTTACTACTGTTCTGAGATGCAAAAGGAGAAGACACATACACATATAGACACACACAGACACACACATAGATGTGGACACAAACGCACGAAAACAAAAGAGAAAGTACTTTCCTTTTGAAATGCTAACCGGTGGCTTTTTGTTGTTCTTAGTAGTTCCTCCTAGTCCACTCACACACTCATGCCACTGGGCTCACTCCCTCATTGCTCCAGAGAAAGTATGATGCAAAAGGATGCAGGGGGAGTCCTTTCCTTTGCGGTTTCCAAGCCTTTGTTGGAAGAGGAAGAAAGGCTTGAACCGGACTTGGAGTTGCCCAGAGAGGCAGCGCCGACCTGCAAGGTGCACAGGCCGCAGGCGGGTGTCAGCTCAGGGGGTTCGCTGGTCTCAGCGGAGAGGGGCAGAGGGTGGAAGAAGGCTTGGTACAGAGAACATAAAGCATCTCATTGATCATCTGACACTACGATGGCATGTTGAATGATAATATTTTGGCTATAGTGGAGTAAATAAAATACACTTCTAGAACCAATTTCATTGCTGCTTTCTTTTCTTCTTCTTTCCAGGGGAATGAGGTTTATTCATCCAGTGGAATACTTAACAGGAGTGACAATAGATCCAACTTGATAATGGCTCCACCTTGGAGCAAGAAGTAGGGACTGAACGGCTGTGTGTCTCCACCCTGTGGCCACATCCGGAATCACACATCCTTAAACCCCAGCTGGTCTTACCGCTTCAGTAGGCAGGACAGTGTAGAAGAATTCTGTTTTCTCCAGGTCAATGCAGCGGAGCAGGAGAAGGCCTGAAATGGGGGAAGGGGCGTGAAACCTCCCCCTCAGCTTGGCAGTACCCCTACCACCCACCCAGTGGATGCCATTGTGCGGAGAAAAAAACTCAGTTTCTCCCCAACCTCGAGTTCCCTTGTTTCATACCCAACTGACTCCTCCTCCCTGTTTCTGGATTCTCCCCGCCCCGACTTCAGAACGTCAGAGGAAAGCACAGTCCCCCGGCTGTGGTGGCATAACACATTTGGGGGCAGACAGAATAGGCCCTGAACCCCACCTCTGCCCTTACCAACCGAGGGGCGGGGCTGTCATTCGAGGCCACCTGAGTCTCAGTCTCCTTATCCATGACCAACGGTGGCCCCGTGGCCCTTCAGTGCTTCCTCCCTTGCCAGGCTCAGAAGCAGACACTTTCATTTTCTGGGAAGTATTTTCGAAGTGTTTTTTTTTTTTTTTTTTTTTTTTAAGATTTTACTTATTTATGTTTAGAGAGAGGGGAAGGGAGAGAAACATCAGCCGACTGGCTCTCACACGCCCCGAGCAGGGGATCAGGCCCGCAACCCAGCACGTACCCTGACTGGGAAGGGAACCATCGACCCTTCTCTTCGGGGGATGACTCTTAAGCAACTGAGCCACACCAGTCAGGTCTGGGAAGTGTTTTTAAATGTTTTATCAACACTTACCTACCTGTCAGTAGGGGGAAACATCCAGGAAAATTCTTGAAGAGATTAGTTGCATTAGAAGCAAGCTCTTTCGAAAGGCTCTCACCCCAGCCCTACCCCCACCCCCGCTCCAGGTGGTTTTGCTGCCTCTGAGACTTTCTGGGCCGACTCTGACTTACCGCTCTTCCCAGCTCCCTCGAATTGGACCCTTGGGACGCTCCCCTTTGCCCTACATGCTGCAAATCTGGGCCACCTGTGGCAAATGAACCCACACGATAGACAGGTCTAACGCCAGGTCAAGGGCAAAAGCTGAGGGCGAGTAACCAGTCACTCTCTGCCGGTCAAACCCAGCAACACGCGCAGGTTGCTTGCAGGCTGAGGTGACCTCAGCTGCCCTATGCAAGCTGTGATGGCGAGTGTAGTCACAGAGAGACACGGACTGTTTAACAACCAGAGCACGATGCGAGCCCCCTCTAGGCACTGTGTGCAGGCGGGCGAATTAGGGAGGCGAGGGGACAGAGGGACAATGGGTTACAGAAAAGGAGCAGGGAGTTTGATTGGCAGGGCTATGGGGTCGCCTAGCACTCCATGAATGAACTTAAGATCAAAGTCACCTGCAGGTATCGGGTGGCCTAATAGCTCTTCATGTTCGCAAGAGCAGACTGTCCTCACAGTGGCGGACTGGTCTGGGCATTCCACTCGTCATTAGAGGCTCAGACCTGTTCTAAACTTGCCAGGTTGCCAACCTCACAGGCCAGCCCCTGATCTAGAGGCCATCGGATCAGCTGGGGGTGGGGGAGGGGACACACCTGGGCTTGAGTGGGACTTGGCTCTTGGCGGGGCACAGGCTTCTTGTTCTTCCCTCTGCTCTGATGCAGCCAGTGGTGGGGGAGGGGGGGACAGGCTCTGGAGGGAGAGAACAGGCGTCCAGGCAGCAGTCGGGATGGTCCCAGGACCCCAGAGAAGAGGGGGACAAGGGCCCGAAATCTTCTAACCCCAGAACTTCTGCTTTCACCTGGACCCCAGGGTCATGCCGCCAAGTGCTGATGCACATTAGCAAGCACTGGTGACATCATGGTCACGGCGAAGTCCCTGAGAGCACATGGCCTTTGTCACATCTGGCCCTGATCCCGTGGCTTGAGCCACGTTTCAGCTGAAGTGGCAGGCTGCTCGCGACCCCCAGAAGCCTCCCACGTGGTGAGGGGAGCACAGCGTGGCCCATGGAATCCCACCTGCCGCATGCAGGGGCCCCCTCCGACAGGCGGAGGCGCTCAGGGCTCCGGAAGCCGCCGGAGAAGCCGCCCGGAGAAAGCAAGCTGGAGACGCAGCGCCTTCCCACCTGCCCCGGGGCCGCAGACCCCGCAGGGAGCACAGCGGTCCTGGGTGGGGGGGTGGGGAGGACAAAGTCCACCCCAGGAGCTCCCTGTGAAACCTGGCCCGGAAGGCATGCCAATGGCAGGGCCGCCTGCCTTGCCGGGGCTCTGGCTTTGGGAACAGCACCTGCCCCACCTTGGTCGTTGTTCGCAGCTTTCTTCCCGGGGACAGAGCTGTAGGAGTTTGACTTCAGAAGAAGCCACTCTCTGCTTACAGGCAGCTGAGGCAACCAGTCCTCCCAGTTCCAGTTCCCTGATAGAAGCCACACAGCCTGGTCTGGGATTAGAGAGGCCTGGACCGGGGGCTTCCTGTCCCAACTCAGAGTCAAGGAAAGTCGGGGAAACTGAGGCCAGGAAGCGCAGGACTGCGCCCAAGTCCATGCTGCTTGTGCAGAGCTGGGATTCTGGGCCAGGCTCTAGCCAGACATGAGTCACTTCCTTGGGCTGCGTTGCTTCACCTGTGAATGGAGTTTGAGACACCTTGTGTGCCATCCAGAGCCACTGGAGGAATGGGGGGGCGGGGCGAGATGGCCATGGTGAACGTGGGGCCTGAGCGCGTGCGGCGCGGGGCGCGAACCTGGTACACAGTGCTACTGTCAAACGACGATATGCGCCCCCCGCCCCCCGCCCCCACACGGTCAACTCTTTCTGACTCCCTTGCATGGGTTTGTCTCCTTTCTGGTGGATTTTACCTTCAGCACTCGGTGCGACTCGGTGACGTCAGGCGGCGGTGACGCTGAGGAGGAAGTGAAGGAGAATGTGCGTGGGCAGCGTGAGGGTCCAGGGCCCCGCAGATGGGCGGATGTGCCTGCCCCTGCGGTGGCCGTGGGACCCTGGCTTCGTCTGGTGGGACCAATCCCCCCAGAGCTTTCGAGGTGGGTGGAGTTAGATGATGCAGAGGCGTCTTGGCGTGGCTTGTGCCCAGGGCTGGTCCTGGTCCTCGCCAGTGTGGCACCTGAACTCCACCCACACAAGCAGAGATGCTCAGACTCTACCATAACTCAGGCGAGGCATTTGGGGGACATTCTTCTCCAGGGACCGGATGCCTGTGACCCGCGTCCAGGAAGCCAAAGGGCTCCGCCCCAGTTTTCAGACCGCAGCCCTCTGGGAGGTCGCCGGAGTCACCTCAGAAGCCTGGACTCAGACGGGTGTCCCCACCCTGGGGTCATCTCCAGCCTGGCCTCCAGGGGGCCCCCAAATGGCCCACCCCGCCCCTCTACTTTCATTGTGTTTCATCACCAAATATTCTGCTGCTGGTGTCACGTTCTTCGTTCAGAACAGAGGTTCTCAACCGTGGCTCTATTCAATTTTTTAAGAGGGATTTTTCAAAAAGACACAATTGGTACACTCTACAGTTTGCCCTGTGGAGGTGTACAATTCAGTGGTTCTTAGGAAATTCACAAGGCTGTGCAGCTACCACCAGTATCGGATTTCAGGACATTTTAATTCTTCCAGAAAGAAGCCCTGCCCCCATCAGCAGTCACTCCTCTCCTCCCCAGCCCGTAGCAACCCCTGATCTGCCTTCTGCCTCCACAGACTGACCTCTTCTGGACACTTTGTGTAGTGCAATGTATGGCACGTGGCCTTTTGTGCCTGACTTCGTTCATTCAGCGGGCTGTTTTCAAGGCTGATTCCTGCCGCAGCTGTGCCCGTACTTTGCTCCTTTTCAGAACTGAATAATATTCCACTGCATGGATACATCATATTTGGCTTGTCTGTTTAGTAATTGACAGGCACCTGGCTGGTTTCCACCCTTTGACTATTGTGAATAATGCTGCTGTGAACTTCCATGCACACATTTTCACATAAAAATGTGCACATACGTTTTTATTTCTCTTGGGCATACCCCTAGGAGCGCAATTGCCGGCTCGTATGGTAACTCAGTGTTTGATTTTGTTTAACTATTGGCGTTCTGGATAATTGGCATTTTGGGACAGTTCTGTGTTGTGGAGGGCTGTCCTGCGCATTTAGAATGTTTAGCAGAATCCATGACCTCTGCCTAGTAGAGGCCAGTAGATGCCACCCCCAAACAAACACCAATTGTGACAATCAAAGTTGTCCCAGATATTGCCAGGTGTCCCCTGCAGGACAAAAGTCACCCCTGGCGGAGAATCTATGGTTTAAAGAGTTTCTTTGGCTTTTTAAGGTAAAGTCAAGTCATGACATTTGTCCTTTGGGCCTTGAAAAGACTCCATGTGTATTTCTAAACTTTAATTGTCATTCACTTCTTGCGTAGTTACCCCCCCACCCCCGCCAACACACTCTCATACGCACGGCCACCCTGCTTTCTCTCATTTCCTCATTCTCTTATTTAGCATCTATTTGGTAACTGCTGGTTCAGGTCCACCTGCACCCAGCAGACAGGGAAGTACAGGAGATAAGCTCTCCTCTTCCTCCTTCTGCCTTCATCCCCAACAAAGCAAGCATGCAACGAGGGCTCCAGCACCCTAGAAACTTTAAAGAGAAAGTCTGCGAGAAGCCCTTGCACCTAGGCTCTCACTGCGCACAGGACATTTGGAGGGCGGGAGCAGGGCGTCACGGAGGAGGTCGCAGCGGCGCGGGGACTGGACCCCACCCCTCCTGACCCCACTAGGGCCCCTGTGCTCGGGGTTACTAATCCCGAGGAATGGCCAGCCCCCGGCTTTCCCACGGGCCTTATGAACCCGGCCTTACCCAATGCTGGGCAAGTCCAAGGTTATTTTTATTTTTATTTTAGTCCAAAAAAGTTTATTTTTAAGTCTAAAGGACCCAAGAGACTTACTCAGGAGAGAGAAGACTAGAAAACCCTCCCAGCCCCCATCCCGATTTACCAGCAGAAGTCCTCGGCCTCCTTGGCATGGCATTCAGTGGCTCAGACCTGCCCCTCGAGCCTCGTGTCCCGTCCTCCCGTCAGCCCAAGAAGGGCTCCCCGCTGTGTCCCCGGTCTCCTCCATGTCTTTGTGCTGTGTATACGCTCCCCTTCTGTCAGGGGGCCCCGTCTTCCTTCCCCACCTGGGAAACACCTGTCATCCCTCCCAGGGGAAATGCCGCACCCTGTGGTGCCTTTGCCAGTCATCCTGGAACAACGTGGCCATCCCTTGCTGATAACCGCCGCTGTGGTGGGGCCTTACAGCCACATAGCCCTTGACCCTGCCGTCAGGGTCATCTGCAGGTGTGAGCTCTTTGAGTTCAGGAGTGATATTTTGTTCATCCTTGCATCCCCGGCACCCAGCTCACCGCCTGGCTCCCAGGAGGCACTGCTGTGTGTTTGCATGGGGGCTGGGCTGCTATGTCGCTGGTTTTCTCTCAAGCCCTCTCCCCCTGGGAATGGGACAGGCCCCTCTGCCCCGTCCCTCAGCTCCAGGAGGCTGAGAAGGAGCAGGGTTGGGGGCAGCCTCTGATCCCCTGTCTGCAGCTCCTGTGTCTGCTGATGTATAGAATGTGAAATTAATTTTTTTAAACGTTGTATTTATTTATTTATTTTTAGAGAGAAGGGAAGGGAAGGAGAGAGGGAGAGAAACATCAGTGTGTCGTTGCCTCTTGAACACCCCCTACTGGGGACCTGGCCCACAACCCAGGTAAGTGCCCTGACCGGGAATCAAACCGACAACCCTTTGGTTCACAGGCTGGCACTCAATCCACTGAGCCACACCAGCCAGGGCTAAAATGTGAAACTAATCTTAGTAGTATATTTGATTCAACCCAACACACTCAAAATATTATTTCAATAATACTGGAGAGATTTTAAATTGTTTATTTTCATAATAATTCTTGAACATCTAGAGTGTGTATCTGGCACTCACCACACATCACAATGCAGAGCAGCCACATCTTCGGTGCGCAACAGTCATGCGGGGCTTGTGGCTTCCAATCTGTCTGGATGCTGGTTACCCAGCTCCCTGCTCTCCAGTCCGGATCTCCTTGGAGTTTTTCTTTCCTCTGCCTTCTCCTCGCACCTCCTCCGGCTGTGTCTTCCTTTCAAGGATTAGAAGAAGCCATGGTGCCCTGGCTGGGTAGCTCAGCTGGTGAGAGCATTGTCCCAATATGCCAAGGTTGAAAGTTCAATCCCCAGTCAGGGCACATACAAGAATCAATGAAGGAGTGCATAAATAAGTGAAACAACAAAACAATCCTCCCCCCTCTCTCAGGAATAAAGAAGTTAAAAAAAAAAAAAAAAAGGCAATGGTGACAGAAATGCTCAAAGAGGAAATGGTAAGCAAGAGCTTTCAGCGCTGGGTTGAGAGAGTGGTGAAATGTGACCATGGGCGTTATCCTAGTAACGTAATGAGCAGATTGCACCCAAAGTTCCCATGTAACAACTGCAGAACTCGGCCATCCTCCACCTCGCGCTCTCACCCCGACTCCCGCCGCAGCGCCCGCCCCTCCGACTCCCCGCCGCAGCGCCCGCCCCTCCGAGGCTCTCCTTCGCTCTCCCTGCGGCTGCCGGCCCGCAGGGGCAGATGCTGCCGATTTCTGCTGTTTGGTGATCAGAGT
Source organism: Pteronotus mesoamericanus (assembly GCF_021234165.1). Taxonomy (NCBI): domain Eukaryota; kingdom Metazoa; phylum Chordata; class Mammalia; order Chiroptera; family Mormoopidae; genus Pteronotus; species Pteronotus mesoamericanus. The sequence continues at coordinate 4,920,538 of NW_026555315.1, read as the reverse complement.
ATGATGTTAACATTGGATTTCTTCCCTTCCCATCTTTGCTCTATCAGCATCACTTTTTTAAAAAATCATGTTTATTCTATTACAGTTGTCTCAATTTCCCCGCTTTACTCTCCTCCCCTCTCCCACAGTCTATTCCCACTCTGTTGTCCATGTCCATGGATCATTCATACATGTTTTTTTGTTTAGTCCCTTCTCCTTCTTTCCACCATTGTCCTCTTTCCCCATCCTCTCTGGTCACTTTCAGTCTGCTCCATGTTTCCATGCCTGTGGTGTATTTTGTTCATTAGTTTATTTTGTTGAATAGGTTCCACTTATAGGTGAGGTCGTATGGTATTTGTCTTTCACCAGCTGGCTTATTTCACTTAGCATAACATTCTCCAGCTCCATCCATGTTGTTGCAAAAAGTAGGAATTCTTTCTTTCTTTCTTTCTTAAATGCAGATTGATTTTATTTATTTATTTAAATGTCAAAATCCATTATAAAATATTAAAAAAATTTAAGTCCATTATAAAGTCTCAGCAATTAAAACAACATGACACCAGCACAAAAAAAAAAAATCAAGTAGATTAATGAAATAAAATCAACATTCTACGAACAAACATATATCTGTCTAACAGTGTAATACATGATTAAATTGCTATTTCAAATCAATGGGGAAAATAAGGCTTATTCAACAAATAAGGTGCATGGATCACTATTATTTGAAATAAAACAAATATAGAGCCCTATTTCACACATTATACAAAAAATATTCAGGTGAGTTGAAAATCAATATATAAAATCTAAGGAGTTTTAGGAGAAAATACAAAATAATATTTTTCTTACACTGATAAAATATTCAAGTCCAGAAGCTATAAAGTAAAATATTGACTATATGACTATATTAAACATTTAAGACTATACTGTAATATACATATTAAAAAAATTAAAGGACAAATAATAGAATAGGAAAGTATTTGCAACATATCTAAAAAAGGGTTAATAGTTTTTGTTGTTGTTGTTGTTTTAGGGAAAGAATTCTACAACATTTAATCAAAAAATGGATAAGAATACCAATAAGTCATTTAAAGCTTTTTAAAAATAATAGAAATAGGCAAGAAATATACAAAAACAGGTTTAGTTTCAACAAATAATAAAGTAACTTAAATTAACACATCATTGTACAATCAGATTAACAAGTATTAAGTATATTGGTAATATCAAGTCTTGGTGACTGTGAAAGGAACTGAGTTTTCACAGACTCTTTTTCTTCATCTTCTTAAAGCAGTCCCTTTAGCATATCTTGCAGTGCTGGTTTGGTGGAGGTGTATTCTTTTAGCCTTCTTTTGTCTGGGAAACTCCTTATTCCACCTTCCATTTGACTTGAGAGCCTTCCTGGGTAGAGCAGTCTTGGTTGCAAGCCTTTGCTTTTCATGACTTGGAATATTTCTTGCCATTCCCTTCTGGCTTGTTGTTTTTCTGTTGAGAAGTCAGCTGCTAGCCATATCGGGGCTCTCTTGTATGTTACTACCTGTTTCTTCCTTGTTTCCTTTAGGATTCTCTGTTTGTCTTTGATATTTGCCATTTTAATTAGGATAAGTCTTGGAGTGGGCCTCATTGGGTTCCTCTTGAATGGGACCCTCTGTGCTTCCTGGACTTGTGTGACTTTTTCTCTTCTCCAATTAGGGAAGTTTTCCATCATTACTTTTTCAAATAGGTTCTCTATCCCTTCCTCATCCTCTTCTCCTTCTGGTATCCCTGTTATATGGATATTATGACACTTCAGGTTGTCCTGCCTTTTCCTCAACACCTCTTCATTCTTTGTGAGTCTTTTTTCATTTTCTTGCTCTTTCTGGGAGCTTTTTTCTACTTTATCCTACAGCTCACTGATTCGATCCTCTGCTTTATCTAGCCTGATTTGGATTCCTTCTACTGTGTTCTTCAATTCAGAAATTGTATTCTTCATTTCCTCTTGTCTCTTATGGATAGTTTCTATGTCCTTTTTCATGCTGATATAGTTTGCAGTAATTTCTTCATATTTTCCCTGTAGTTCTTTGTAATTCTCTCTGAGCTCACTGAGCTCATTGAACTTCCTTAGAACGGTTGTTTTGAACTCAATGTCTGATAGTTTACTTGCTTCTATTTCATTTAGTTCTCTTTCTGGGGATTCCTCCTTTCCCTTCAATTGGTGGGGGGGGGGGGATGTTTCTTTGTCTTCCCATTATTTGTGAGGCTTCTTTTTTGCTTCTGCTTCTTAAACTGATTTGTCTTGATTTCCTGACTTTGTGGTGTGAACTTCGGTGGTAGGAAACTGCTGTTTTTTCTTTCTGGATCTGCCTCTGATGATGTCAGAGGTTGCCCCTGTCTGACTTTAGGCAGTGTGTTTGAGACTTCCAAGAAGCTACTGTCTGTGGCTGTCTCCTTCAGCGGTTAATCTAGTCACTCTGCACTCAGCAGTCAGGCTTAGATACCACAAGGCGGGGCAGAGTCCCTCCTGGGTGCAGGGTTATTGGGTCCTCTCACACTGCTACCATTCAGTGAAGAGGTTTGCCTGAGCAGGATGGCTGCTGCTGCATGGGGGATGAGTCAGCACTGGAACCTGCCGGCCACTCTCTCAGTTCTCTCCCCAAAGCCTCCTTCCCCAGTCTCTCCTCAGGCATCTCTAGCCCACTCTGCCCCATCTTTGCCGGACACCAGGGTAAGTGGCTGCAAATAAAAATTTATGTGTTGGCCCTTTACATGGCTCTTTGCACCTCCAGCCACCTTGTCTCTGGCAGAGAGCAACCCTGCCGCTTTCGCAGCTGGTTGTTATCTTTTTACTTTTTGCGTTCTGGTGCTGTAGGCTGGAGATCCCCGCTTATGGTTTAGACCCCACTCTTCTTAGGGGGATCCAACTGGCCATTTCAATATCCTCCTGGCACTCCTGCCTGTGGGCACCCTGCCCACCTTCTTGAGTCTCTACTGCACTCCTTACCAGTCAGTTTGTGCTAAAGCTGATTCTTCTGTCTGTCCGAGGTTATAAGGCTCCTATCTCGCTATTGTTTAGTTGTTTGTTCCAGGTGATTTCTCCACAATTTAGTTGTAATTCCTGATCAGTCCTGGAAGGAGGTCAGTGTGACTTCCACTCACTCCTCCACCATCTTAATTCTCCTCTATCAACGTCGCTTTAATCCATGTTCATTTTCTCTTTGGAACAGTGGTGTCAAGTGATGGGTGGTGGAGACACCTGTGGACTGGGGACAAGTCTGTGGTACCACAATGGGGAAATGCTGTCAGCTCTCTATTATCCTGGTCACGTGTGCGATGGAGGTTCCCAGTGCTGTTTGGTGTAGGTGGGAGGTCACAGCCCAGCCCATCCACACAGGTACATATCACCAAATGAGACACCAGAAGACACATCCGAAAGTCCCCAATCTCTGCATAAACTTGAGGGTCAGAGATCAGAGGGCACCTGTGCTATCTTTGGCCCCTCTGTATAGATAGGTGATCGTCAGTGGATGAGTAGCAATGGCTCTGAGATTCCACTGGGCATCGCCATCAGAGGACCAAGGTGGGCTCTACCACCACGTACAGACTGGGACCTCCAGCCTGTGCCTCATGAGCTTCTGCATCTCCCTGCTCCCAGGCCCATGGGCGCAGTGCCCCACCTCTCTTTGATGGATGCCACCTGAGGATACCCTAAGGTTAGGACACACCCTCCCTGAGAACAGGAAGGAGAGCTGAGCTCAAGGCCATGAGCACTTGATGGCCTGTTTCCCAACAAATCCAGAGAAATTGGCAACTGGATCATGTCTTAATACTTTTTTTTTCTTTTTTGTCAGAGACACAGTCACCGGGGGGACCTCTGCATAACAGCTAATGCCACACTTGAGCTGTAATGAACTTGTACCCTCGTGGAGCCTTCTGTTTGCCAAAAGGAAGCAGCCATTGCCCTGGAGGAGACTGGCCTGGGAAGCTGAGGAAGGGAGAAGAGGGTCAAGCTCCAAGGCTGCAGCTACAGAGAACCCCAGGCCTTGAGAGGTAGGTATGAGAGAAAGGAGCCTGTGTGTTTGCATAGACCAAGGTGAGGGATCCAAGAAGATGGGAGGTCAGTCAAAGAACAGAGGGGGCTCAAGGGAGGCTTCTGTAGCAGATGTCTTGGTCACTACCTACCCAACTTCTACTGCCCCCCACCTGAGTCTGCACCAGCAAGTGAGATACCAGGGGAGACATGCTAGCTGGGGCTCTGGGAAGTTTCTTGGGAGAGGTGGCCTGGCTTCCTTTCTCAGATGTCCTGGGTCGGGGTAAGGTCACTGTTTGCTGCACACTTGCTGGGGCAGGACCAGACACAGACTGAAAACAAAGCCGAGATAATGATGCAAAGGGTAGGAAGGAACTTGCATCAACCAACCAAAGGGAATCCCCAAAGGCCAAACCAACCAACTGAAAACCCAAGTTAATTAACTGTGAAACCAAAGAGGAAGATGTATCTACTCTGGAGCCAAAGCTGCTACGGGGAGGCCAGAGCTCTGGGTGAACTGCAGAATTTGGGGGAACAATAGAGATAGACTCAGACATTGACCAAAATGAGCGGCACTTGATATGTCACTTTAGATCAGAATTCTGCAGGGTCTCTGTCCTCAGTACAGTGGTAGACTGGGAATCACCTGCCTGTGAGCAAAAGGAAATAGTTAAAAAACAATAATAAAAACCTGTCTCTGCAGGAGGGAGGGGGTTGGTGGAAGTGGAAGAGGGCATAAGGAGGGTAAGTGGTAGTGGAAAAACTACAGTAAAATTTTTAAAAATTATATAAAAAACCTGTCTCCATGGTAATTTCCGGGAGAAAAAAGTTATTGACAATCATAATATTAATAATATCCTTTGAGAATCGTCAAGTATGGGCCTGAGGTTCAGATTAACAGGTAGTTAGAGAAACTCTGAGAGGGCAAAATAGAATTAAAGTGCTGCCATGTGACCGTCACCCCTTGATGACCAGCAGAAGCAAGCACAAATGTTTGCTAGAGGGAGGTATCCTCAAGCCACAGATGAAGCTGAGCTAACTGCAAGCTCCCCGCCTACTGTTTGCCAGTACAGAGGAAGTAAGTCACCATGAGGGAGAGCCAGCAGAACCGAACGATAGATTTAATTCTTCAAAGATTTCTGAGGTCAAAATGACTTGATGAGGAATATAAAGGATGTTTCCTAGGCCCAAAGAAACATAAGAGGGCATTGAAAATATGACAAAGCATGCATAAACCATTCACAATCAACCGGGAAGATCTGAAAGATAGTCCTTTAGAACATCTGGAAATGAAAAAAAAAAAAAACTGAAATGAAAAACATCCTGGTTGTGCTAAACAGCAGGTCAGCGAGTGCTGTGGGAGTGATGGTCCCCACAAATTCCCCGGAAGCAGACGGGACACACAAAAGGGAAGTCAGGCCACATGGAAGACAGGGCGGAGGACCTACTGTGTGTCCTGTCCAGCGGTTCCCCACCAGGGCGATCTCGCCCTCAGGGAACATCTGACTATGCTGGGGGACGTTTCTTTGTTGTCACACTTGCGGGAGGGGAGTAGGGCAGGAGGCTGCTGACTCAGAATTCTACGGGCCCAACCGCTTTCCTTCCCTGCCAGGCTCTGCACGCGATACCGTTCAAGGCCAGCTCTACGGAGGTATCATTTGTACTGAAATGGAATTCACTGATTGGAAGCATACAGTCAGGTGTGTGCTTTATTCTTTTGCTCTCAGGGTCGATGGAGAGGAAGTCAGGATGTGCCCTAGAGGCCGCGCTTCTCATCCCAATCCTAGTGCCAAGCACGGAGCCAGGCCCCTGGAGACTCAGTTCCCAGCTCTGCGTGGGGACCCAGCTGGCTCCTCCTGAGCTGCCACCACTGAGCACTCCTACCTGAGGAATCTAGAAGCTTCTCTCTGACATCGGCTTAGTCCTTATCCTCCTATGCCTGACGAATCATCCAAATCTTAAAGAGGAAGCAGCTTATTTCCCAGAACCGAGGCATAAACTAAGCAGGGAGCTAGTTCCCATGAGTTCAGCTTTGCCTTAGGGACCAACTTAACTCATGAGCCTAATTTTTTCATGTACTTTTTGTTTTATCAGCCAAAGCAGACAAATACCTTTCTGAGTCTGTATTTTTAATGATCCCGGGTCCTTTGTGGTCTGCCTTCGGGAAATGTTATGTTAATTTGTGTCTGCCAGAAGCTGACATCCTGAGGGAGCTGTCCCACTACCGGAACTTGGGGACCCCCTCTTCCCCAGACCCCCACCCACCCGGAAGAGCTCGCACAGCCCCTGTGTCCCAGCTTCACGGACCCATTGTGCACGGAAGGCTGAGAGCAAGCCGGCAGGGTCTGCTTCGAACCCGCGACCCCATGGCCATTCCATGAGTCAGCTTCTGGGGTCATCTCCACTAGGACATTCAGGTTTGGATTTGAGCCTTTCTTTTTCTTTTTTTTTTTTAAATTTATTTATTTTTAGAGAGAGGGGAAGGGAGGGAGAAAGACAGGGAGAGAAACATCAGTGTGTGGTTGCCTCTCACATGCCCCCTACTGGGGACCCGGCCTGCAACCCAGGCGTGTGCCTGGGCTGGGAATTGAGCCACCGTCCCTTTGGCTCGCAGGCTGGCACTCAATCCACTGAGCCACACCAGCTGGGAGGATTGGAGCTTTTCTAGTGAGTATGTGATGGAATCTCATTGTTTCAATCCCAATTACACTTTCTAAGTCATCTCCACTGGGGGCTGCCACAGGGGAGCCTGCCAGCTCCCCCTCAGCTGCACCCTTCCTCAGCAGGGATGGAAGGAGGGCGGCGGAAATGAGAACAGGCGCTTGCATTTTAAGACAGATTTATAGAAGGAGACAGCAAGGGGCTCTCATTTACTCAACAGTCAGTGTGCACCAGAAGCAGTGCCTGGACCTGGTGCGTACTTCACTCCTTGCATTTGTTGAGTGGATGGATGGATGGATGGATGGATGGATGGATGGATAGGGATCTGACCTGGTCCCAGTCTCATAGTTTCAATGGTAACAGCAGCCTAGGTCCTAACTCCCCCAAAGGTCGTGCTCCCACTGGCCAGCTTTTCATCTGCTGGGGGTCAACACGGACCTCCATGCTCGGGACACTTCCTGTCCTGGCCACGCTGAACTGGCCCCAGCCACGATGCTGGGTGATGCGAGGTTCATTCAGAAGCCTGGCTGGGGGTGGCAGGAGGTGGGCAGGGGCCTGGCCATGGGTGTCAGGCTCCTAAGTTCAGAAAAGGCTTGAGGAAAGGTGACCGCAGAGGAGGGGCTGGGAAGGAGAGGACGCAGGGCCACAGACGGTGCCCTTCCAGCCAGGGGATGGCAGAGCGGCGCTCAGAGGGACCCTCATTCTAGGTGGAGACGGGGCTCCCCAGCTCCCAGGCGGCAGGGGTCTGCGGGAGGGACGTGAGCAGACCCGGCCAGGAGGAGCGAGGCCAGGCAGATGAGAGAGCCACAGAGAGAGAAGCTTCAGAGAATAGGTGGGGAACATGCTGGAAACTCATTTCCTTTAGCCTCATTTATTAATAAAAGGCCATTCAGGACGTATCCAGTCTCAAGAAGAAAGAACCCCGTGTCCCAGGTCCTGGTGAGGGGGCCTTCTCCCGAGCCCTGCACCGACCAGCTTCTCCTTGGTCCCAGTGAACTTCCTGTGTGGTCAGGTAGCTGCTCAGGAAGTGAAGGCCGGTGAGGAGGAGGAGCTCATGGAAGCAGAAGTCGCACTTTCCTCTGAGAAAGGAAATGCAGCAGCTCGTTCGACCTCTTGACCTCTGTCTCTGGCCTCCTGGGTGCAAAGCGCTGAGGCTCGCCCACGGGGACCGGCCTCGCCCACAGCCCCCAACGGGCACACGGGCCTCTGTGCTGGGCTCCCAATGGAGGCACATTAGCTAGAAAGCATTATTCCAGCTCTAATTTATTCAATGTCCATCTTTCCCCTACCCCAGCCGTTGGGCGTGGTAGGCAAGCTTTTTGCTTCACAGTTTTCATTGGAACCTAAGGGGCAGTTCCTAGAAGTGCACATGGGGGGTGATGGTATTCAGGACAGAGAGACAATAGATGTCCACTCCAGTGGAATAGCGTCTCTTGGGTGACATTATAAGAATAACAACACAACTATAGTATCTCCAAAGAGATCGGGAAGGTCATTGAATCTCCACAGTAAGAAACTGTGGGGCAAACGTCGGCACTAGGTTGGCAACTGCTAACGGCCCCTCACCCGCGTGATCCAGCTGGTGACAAGCTGGGCGCGGGCTTTGCCTTCCACGGAGCTGCTGGGTCACCTGAGTCTGGCTAGGTCTTCGGAGGCAGGAGCCAGGGGAGAGTTCACTGAGGGGGGCTCAGGGGCCCCTGGACTGTGGGCCATGGTCCCCAACAGGGTGACTCAGAGGTCTTGGTCTGGCTCAAACTCTGTCCTTCCGGGCACAATAGAATTTGCAGGCGCATTGCTGACCAAACCCTAAACGTGGTGTCCAGTGGGAGAGCGTTTGTCAGCAGCTAAAGGGGAAAGAAAAGGGACTGTAGCCTCCCAGTGGGGAGGAAGGTTCCAGCTGCCATGATGGGGAGGCACCTTCCTGTAGCCTCATGAGGCCGAGAGCCAGGGCCCACCAGTTAGGACAGCCGGCAGGTGGGCATGTCTGCACAGGTGTTCAAAGGGAAACGTTCCGCAGAGCGCCAAGGGCTGGGGGCGTGGGGAAAAGGGGGGCATGGGGGTCAAAGGGCACAAGCTGCCAGTTATGAGATGCACGCATTCGGGGATCTAACAAACAGCACGGTGACTGTCGTTAATCAGACCATGGTGGACACTTGAAATTTGCTGAGAAGGTAGATCTGAAACTTGTCAGCAAACAAAGCAACCGAAAGCGCAGCTATGTGTACTGACAGAAGTGATAACTTGATTGTAGTTATTACTTCGCGATGTACGTGTATATGAAATCATCATGTTTTGTGCTTTAAAAGAAAATCACATTTACACCTTAAATGTGTGTAAGTTTTAGGTCAGTGATCCCTCAATAAAGCTGGGGAAAGAAAAGGCCAAAGGGACGGTTCCCAGTGGTGCCCCGGTGTGCGTTTGCCTGGGCCCCCCCCCCCACAGGTCGGCCTCTCCTCTGGGGAAGAGATGCTCCCTTTGGCGCGAGGGCCCATGACCCACGTGGCACAAAGTGACCGAGTCCAAGGGTGGGTTTCCGTGAGTGGGGTGCTTGAACAAGGAGGCACCATGTCCCGCGGACATTTTTAATTATTACGATTATTTTTAAGAGGGGCAATACTATTTCCCGCAAACAGATTTATTTTTTAAATCCACGCCCGAGGATATTTTTATTGATTTGAGAGAGAGAGAGAGAAACATCAGTGTGAGAGAGAAACATTGATCAGTTGCTTCCTGTACGCGCCCCGACTGGGGATGGAACCCGCAACCCAGGTATGCGCCGTGAACGGGATACAAACTCACAGCCTTTTGGTGCACAAGATGATGCTCCAACCAAGTGAGCCACACCAGCCAGGCTCCCTCAGACAGTTTTAATTAATCTTTTTTTTTTTTTTTTAAAGATTGTATTTATTTTTAGAGAGAGGAGAAGGGAGGGAGAAAGAACCAGAGAACCATCAATGTGAGAGAGAAACACTGATGGTTTGCCTCCCTCACACTCCCAACTAGGGACTTGGCCCGCATCCCAGGCCTGTGCCCTGACCGGGAATCGAACCAGCAACTTTTCGTTTTGCATGACGGTGCCCAGCCCACTGAGCCACACCAGCCAGGGCTTAATTAACCTTACTTAAACAGCACTAAAAGAGACGAAATCATTTCCTCAGGTTTTTCAACTGTGCTCTCGGCATGAGGTAGTGTGTGAGGCCTAGTAGCCCCATGGGAGACCAGGGCAGTTGTGCTGAGCTGGGGCCCAGGAGTGGGCCCAGCCCTCAGAAATGGGGGGACGGGGGGGTGTGGGAGCCAGGGTGCAGGAGGAGAAGGAGGCAGGTGAGGCAGGAAGGCCAGCCCTGGGGCTGGGCCCCGCGAGGCTCCCTGTCCCCCCTCAGCCTGGGTACCCAGAGCCGTGTCCTCGCTGGGCAGAGGGATGTCCAGTCTCTCAGGCCTCAGAACCAGAGACTCACAGAATCACCCTCTTTGGTGTGTGTGTGAGTATCAGTCAGTGTTCTCATGGGCAAGAGCCATCAAAACCCAACTTGATTAGCAAAAAAAAAAAAAAAAAATTAAAAACACCTCAGGACATGTATAAGAAGCTCAGGTGTATCAGGCACAGGAGGTGTTGAGCTGGTCTCAAGAATGACAGGAACTGAGGACCGGCCAGTGCTCCGTCTCTGTCCCTTTTCTCTCCCATGCCTGCTGCTCCTCCCGGTGCTTCGGTCCCCAGCCCTGCGCCCGAGGACCTCCAGCAGTGAGGACTCAGCCGTCCGAACCGGGGCTCCATCCAGCAGCTCCTGACCCGACGGCCCCTGGCGGGTGGGGAGGGCTGTTATCGACCTGAAGAAGTGGGACCCAGGTGCTGGCCCTCCAGGCAACGGTGACGCTTCCGGAGGGTCCGAGCTGTGTCCCCGAGCTTGCAGAGCAGGGAGGGAGGCGGCCAGCCAGCCCCAGGAGAATCCAGGGGTCTCTGAAGGGCTCCTTCCCCGGTCCGTGCCTCTTCTGGGAATGGGGTCCAGGCTCTAAGGGGTCTTCTCACCCATCTGTCTAAGGGGCTCTGTTTGCGGCCAGGTCAGAGGACAAGTTCGTATAGATCGGCTCTTCACTCTGCTCCTCAGGGGCCCTCTGAGGCCTCTTCAGCCAGAGGATAGCACCGACCAACAGCAGTAAGATCGGCACTTTCACGAATACCAGGAGCATGTAGTGGTTCCTGTTGGAGGGGACAGAGCTGTCAGAGCCCAGGGCCCCTGTGGCCCTGTCACCCCCGGGGCCCTGACGCCGGAGCATTGGCCACCCAGCCGAGCCTGTGACCCCAGCAGCAGCCTCCCCCTGAAGACCGCCGCCCTCCCCCCTCCTCCCCTCCCCCGCCAGGAGCCTCCTCAGAGTTCGCCTCAGCGTCTTGGTTTTGCTTTGGACGGGGTGCAGCTTCCCCCCGGGACCCCCTGTGCCCGACGGGCACCTCAGCCCAGGAGCAGTGCCCGCTGTCACCCAGGACAGGCTGCTGGCCTGTATCCTTGCTGTTCCACTAAGTTACTCTCCTGTTCTGTGGCACCTGACGCCTTGGGTCATGGAGCTTTGTGTCTTATCTGTCCTTGGCACCCACCAGGTCCCCGAATGGGGGATAAGGCTACATAGGAGCGTTCCGCAGAGAGGTTGTCTGGTGAGGGTCGGGGAGGGGAGGTGGCCGGGAAGGCGGGAGACGGGGCCGGGCTCTGGGCCTTGATGCTGCCTGTGACAGATGACCACGCAGGGTCAGGGGGTCCCCGGTGCAGATGCCCCATGGGAGAGGCCCCAGGTAGGGACAGGAGTAAGGACCGAAGCCACTCACCTGATGGAGCCAGAAGACACCCCTCCATTGTTTTTGGCAGCTGTCCCGGACAGCAGGCTCTTGGACTGGGACAGATGTCCTCCCTCTAGACACAGGCAAAGTCGGCCACAGGTTATGGCACAGACCGGGGGCTGGTATGTGGCGCATGCTCCCACCCCCACCCTGCCAGCCCCCACCCCCACCCTGCCGGCCCCCACTGGCCACAAGCCCCCCCCTCCCCGGACTGGTAAGCTTGGTTCCTTCAGAGACGCCTCTTGGGCTTCTCCCCTGCCTACGGAGTCATCCAAACCTCACACACAATCATTTTTCCCATCGTTTCAGATGTGGCAAGAAAAAAAAAATTAAATGGGAGTAGGCGCTTGAGTTTATTCTGAGGGGAGAAGTCAATCTTTTCATAACCTTCCTCCTGTGAGCAAGACTGTTGGTTTGGGGGGAAAAAAAACCCTGGTCTTTTGCTCAGGCACAGAAAGATCTGGGAATGGGGCTTCTCGTTATTCGGGTGCTGAGGGGGAGGAGCCCCCCAAAGGCTGGCGAGCGAGAGGGCACATTCTGGTTCCATAGTGAACAGCGACTCCAAGGAAGGAAGCAAGAAAGGAAACGTCTTTATGGAAAGCTGTGCAGCAGTTTATGGCGCGCGTGGCCAGGGATTCCTGAGCCCAGTGCCCAGCGTCCGCGACACTCCTTGCGTTTGTGTCCTTGGTCCGGCACCCTGCTCTACAAGTCCCCACCTGTGGTCATGCTGGGGGCCCCTGGCAGAGCCCCAGGTGGCTTGCAGTTGCCACATCTCCTCTGGAGCCTACTGATCACCTTACAGGCTGGGGCCTCCCCGCTCCTCACCCAAGACACCTGTTTGTCTTTCTTCCTAAAGCCCCGCATGGGGCACACTCTCAGACCGTCTGGGTCCTTGCTCACGCGTTTTAACCAACCCCTTCTATGTCCACACAGAGCTTAGCTGCCCCTACTGGGTAGCCAAGGGCGACTTGGCTTGGCTGGTCCTCTCCGAACTCCCTCCGCCCTTCGGCAGCCTCTGTCTCTCTCAGCTTCGCTCACTTGCCCTTCCTGCCCCGCCTCCGCCTGCCGGTCCCTCGGGCTCTCAGGCACGGGTTCTCAGGAACTCAGCCATTCCCCGTCCGGCCCACGAGGAGGGCGGCAGGGCCCTCCCTCTTCTAGTCCCGGGCACGGGGGCCGCAGGGGAGAGACGAGAAGGCCCTTACGTGGCTCGATGATCAGGCTAACTCTTGCTCCAAGGTCAGGTCCAGGCTTTTTAATCCCACACCAGTAGGCGTCCTCGTCATCTCGCCTGAGGTCCTGCGTGGTCACTGTGATCAAGCGGTCTCTCTGATTGTCCCTAATAGACACCCGGCCTTTCTTCACTTCTTGCTCTGATCCTGTGGTTTCAACGAGGATCTGGCAAAAACGCCAGTTGGCTCCTCGACACCACCACTTCCCGTTGTGCTCCCATCCTGGATCATAGCGACACTGCACGGTCAGCGAGCCCTGCTCCGGGCCTCTCACCAGCTGTGGGCCTTGGATGGGGAAACAGCCTGGAAAACAGAATCCCAAGGTACAGACCCTGCCCGGCCGAGCCACGGCCCGACCTGGAGAACCCTGGGCTCAGGGGGCCGCAGACAACTGTCCACTGGACCCGGGTCTCCGGCCTTCCTGGCCGGCCCCTAGCAGACTCCTCACCTCTACCTTCCCCCTTGTCCAGCTTCCCCATCTCCTTCCTCAGTGACAAGTTGCTCCAGCCTCGTTGGTCCTCATCTCCCCAAACACGCTCACAGTACGTGAGCCTCTGATTGTCTGACACCTTCCTAGCTGTCCTCTCAGCGCTATTCCCGTCTGCTCTCCGACGATGACACTGCCTCAAAGGCTCCCACAGCTTCTCTTCCTCTCTCCTTAAATCCTCGTGTAACCAGGGGGGCGTGGGTAAATATTTAACACCCAGCCCTCTGGGGGGAAAATCTCCGGTTTGCAGTATTTTCCAGTTTCCGTAGCGGCTGATGGCGGGTGATCAGCGGATGTCACTGGAAACAGAGTTGTCCTTGTGAACCAGTGTGAGCAGCTCCAGCACACCCCAGTGTGGCGGCGGGGGCGGGGGCAGGGCTCTCTCCAGCCTTCATCTCGTCTTGTTTTTGTCTGTCCTCATGGAGTTGTCCTCTGGTTCTGTGGTTTCCGTGTTTGCCCTTGTGCTGATAATTTCCAAATCCGTATTTGTAGCCCAAATTCCACGCTTAGCTCCAGCCTACCATTTTCTAATACACTCTGGATCCTCCCTCTGGGGAAGGTCCACAGACAGGCCAGCAATGGTCTGATGGAAGTGGAATAGGTTGTGGGCGTGTGTAAGCCACACAGGCACTCTGCTGTCCTCTCAGTCAACTCCAGTTAAGCTGACTGTCCAGGTGCGCTCCCCATCCTTGGCAGTGACTGGTGGTTCCTCAACCTCATGGGAACAAGTGAGCTCGAAGAAGCACAGCAGAAGCCTCTCTTGACCAGCTCATAGCCACCGAGTCTCGAGGCCAGGCTAGGGCTGGGGGCTAGGGGGTGGGATGTCTCTGCGTAGCACCAGGATGTGCTACCTCAACACACCTCTGACCTTCAGCCTGAAGCTATTTTAGTAACTTGGAGGTTTGCATGTGCAGTAGGCAGAATAATGCCCCCCAAAGAAGCTGACGTCCTAATCCACCAAAACTGTGGCTATATCATCTTACCATGGCAAAAGGGACTTTGCAGATGTGATTAAATTAAGGGATGTCATCCTGGATTTTCCAGGTGGGTCCAGTGCCATCATCAGCATCCCTATAAGTTCATGTCAGAGTTAGCGAGGGATGTGAAGATGGAGGAAGGGGTCTTGAGCCAAGGATGTGGGCAGCCTCTAGATGCTGGGAAAGGTGAGGAAACATCCTTCTTTAGAGCCTCTAGAAGGAATGGAACCTGCCTACACCTTGATTTGAGCTAATCAGATCTTGTTGGACTTCTGAACTTCAGAATCGTAAGATAATAGATTTATAACAAAGAGTAACGAAGTACTCGATCAGCAGAACTGACTTTATGCTCTTGAGCCAACAACCACACCAGCACACCTCCCTAGAGAACATGGCATCTTCCTTGAGCCCGCCTCCTCCTTCTCGCTCCACAACTGACTGGCAACTGGTGTAGCCAAGTCTACATCAATCATGCTTCTCAAAATAACCTTCTTCTTTCCTTCTCTGCTGTCACAGTTCACGAGAACAGCACAGCAGAGCAAAAAGAGAAGAACCTTTGGACACAGAAAGACACGTCTACCACAAACGAGTTGGGAAACCCTGAATGAGTCTTGCTTCTTTGGGTGTAAAATGGCAGTGCTACGTTCCACCTTGCATGTTGTATGGCTTGCGTGTGTGTCAAACCCCAGACTCCCAGGAATCGCTCCATCAGCGACAGGCTGTCCACAGGTCGGGTGGTCATCTGGTGCGCGGGTCGTGGTCACGGCATCTGGAGAGGTTCTCCCGCTCCTGTGGCCCCCTCCCCCCATCTCCCCTGCCTAGGGCTGCCAGAGTTATGTCCTGAAATTGTCTCTACCTAGTCCTCATCTGCAATCACCATAAAAATCTCTCAGGAAGCAGGCTAAGTGTCCACCAGCAGACAAACGGGTTAAAAACGGTGTGCTACCTCTATACGGTGGGATACGATTCAGCCATAAAGAAGAATGAAATCTTGTCATTTACGACAACTTCGACGGACCCAGAGGGTATTGTGCTGAGTGAAATAAGTCAGCCAGACAAAGGCAAATGCCATATCCTTTCACTTATATGTGGAACCTAAAAAACAAAGTAAACAAGCAAACAGAAATAGGCTCATAGATAGAGTGAACAAATCGATGGTTGCCAGATAAGAAGGTGGTGGTGGGGGATGGGTGAAAGGGGAAGGTATTAAGAAGTACAAATGGGCAGTTACAAAATAGCAGTGGGCGTGTAAAGTACAAACAGGGAATGTAGTCAATAACACCAATAACCGTGTATGGTGTCAGACAGCACTGGATTTATGGATGTCTAATCGCTATGTTGCACACCTGAAACTAATATAATATTGTGTGTTAACTGTAACTGAAAAAGAAAATTGTTTTTAAAAAAATGAATATTTTTTTAAAACTTTCGAGTCCTCCGGGGCCCCTCGTGCAGCCCTGCCCTTCCCCTCCCCGCTCCCTCTGGACGGTTTCAAACGCCTGCGTCTGGCCTCCCTGGGTCTGCAGCCTGGATCGCGTTCTCTGTCCGGCCACTCCTTGCCCCTTCTTGCCGCCCTCTCTGTCCCATGACCCCCACCCACTCTCCACTTCCCCTGACTCTGAGGCATCCTCCCAGGCGGCTGTGTTATTGCTCATATCCTCCTTCCCCCTGGAAACCTTTTCTCTAGCCCTTTACAGCAACCCAAGCGCCGCGTGGGATGTTATCCTCCTTAGCAGTCTCCCTCTGTCCACCTGCGAGGAGGCTCCGTCCCGAAGAGCAGAGGCCTCGCGTGCGGCTTGGCTCTCTCTTCCCACCCCCATCCCCCATGTCTTGCAGTGTCTGGATCCTGGGAGGTATGGTTGTTCTTGGCAAGGTCCTGCACCTTATGCACATTATTTTGATTCTGGGATTAACTATAATTTCCACACCGCTGGACAACAAATAGAAGGAAGCTCCTTGCAGTACTCATGTGATAGTAAATGCTGGAAACACACAAATGCCCTGAATTGAGGATTGGCTAATATATTTGGATCCATCCGTAATGTGGTGCAAAAGAAAAACACAAATCATAATGGGAAAGATGTCCCAGGAATATTACTACTACGTCAAAAATTTGCTTCACACAGTGTGTATGACTTCATTTCTGTGGAGGTTTTTTCCATAGCCCACGAGAAGGGAAAAAAATCTGAAAATACAGGTTTTGAACTGTAAGCAGTGGTCTGTATGTTTCCATTACAGGAAAATGTTTACAATGTCATTAACTGATAAAACTATAAAGATAAGTTTGAAAAAGTAAAGGAGGAGCCAATTAGGAGATAGTGACTGATGTAAATGAACACCAAATGCAAGGGCCAGCGGGCAGGTCATTTTCTTGCTTAAAAGAAAAGTAGCACAGCTGCAGTAGGAAGCAGCGGATTAGTCACAAACAGCAGAAAAGAGATGTTACTGCTTCGAAGCAGAACTTTCATCCATCCCAGCTTTGTTAACTTAATCCGACGGTAAATCACTCACAATGGGATTGGGCTCATGTTTTAAAAATATGTGGGTGGTTTTTATCAACACAGATTCCGATGGACGGAGCGGCTAATTAGGCCCACGTAACCTCGCAAGTTTGCTCAGAGAAAGAGGTAGAAATGATAAGACAGCAGCCAGCAAGGAGCGGAACTCCAGGACACGGCTGACGGGTGTTAAGAGCACCAGACTGCTTGAATTTCAATATTTTGTTTCCATGGATCTGAGATGTAAACTTCCTCTTTCGTCAAATCATTCAGGAAGATCTGCCACCTGTACGAAATCCTTGTAAACAGTCTTGTCCCCAGATGGAGAAATGGTCGGGCTCTGTGTCTGCGCCGCTAGCAGCTGACGATGACACAGAAAAGGAGGCACAAGCAGCCTGGGGAGAGCTCAGGGGAGACACCCTTGGAGCAAGGGGGGGACGGGGGGGGGGTGATGCATCAGGGCTGGAGCTCATCTTATCTGCACTCATGGGGCAAGGCGTCTCCGCTGACTTCCCGTGCAGTCATGCCAGCCGGAGCTCAGAAGTCATTTCTTGGGCACAGGTCGGCGCCCCTGGAATCTCGCCTCACTTTCCTCATGGGGAGAAAAGGAGTCTGCCTTCCCACTTGCAAACACAGACACTCTCTCTAGGCCCATCCCCTACCTTCCCCCCTGGGTTGCTGGGGACTCACGCAATGGAGCAGATAAAAGAATGTCCTACTGGAAGTTGGGTCACTCTGATTTCACCCCATCCTCTTTCTCTGCTTCATGTCACAGAAGCGACCCTCACGGTGGCTCATGGCAGTCTCCCGGTGAAAACTCAGCGCGTGGCTTTTGTTTCGTCCTAGACTAACTTCGCCTCCTCCCCAAGTTGACGCAGAGTTGGAGGGTGGAAGAGGGCCGCCCTGTCTTGTCTCCACAGCAGTTTCCCCTCCCCAAGCCACAGGCCCACCACGGGGGTCTCAGCCTTCGTCAGGCGGAGAAGTGTTTGCGTGGGAGTGTACGCAGGAGGGAGACTGTGTGCACACGCCAGCGACTGCAGGTGTGTGCAAGCGTTAGCGTCACCTGGCGGGCCTGCGAGGGCAGGGCCCGCCCTCCGAACACACCACCATCAGGGCCTTGCTGCATCCTGCGGCCTGTGTTCACCTGTACGCCTCGCCCACTGAGACGCCTGCGGCCCTCTTTATAATAACCAGTCCTGTTTCCCTGTGCCCTTCATGTCCTCAGAGCCCCGTGCATGCCTGGCACCTGGTAGGACCCCTGTGCGCTTTTGCTGAGTGAATTAACAAAGCCACCTCTCATTCCCCCAGCTGTGACACCTCCCCTTCTGCCTGGGACAGACTCTCTCTGCCCTCTGTCCTGCCCGTAGTTCTAAGTTCCCGAGGTCCCAGCGGCACTCACCTGGGAGGCTGAGAAGGAAGAGACTGAGGAGCAGCAGCCACATAGTCCTGTTCCGGGCTCCTCAGCCCTGTGGCCGACAACCAGAGAGCACCCCCGGGCCCCAGCGGGACACTTAGAGCTCTGCCTGAGCCCAGGCGTGCACCTTCTACTCGTCCAGATGACCTCTGAGTTTCTCACTCATTCACTTCCTTTTATAGAGTGAGCGTTTCCTGCTTCTAATTATTCAGCAAAAAGAGTGTCATTTCTTATCACATCTGTGTCAGAGGACCCTGGAGTCCCCATTAGGTTGGAAAGAGGAAGCACAGGTGCTGTGCAGGGTGAGCAGGGCCAGGGGGAGGGATGTCTGCAGAAGAGTCAGGAGGCACAGCTGGCCTGTGAGGCCTTGCACTCAAGGGGCACAACAGTCTACATGCCAATGCCAGGCATGGCTTGACACTACAATAATGGGTCTCCAGCAGCAGAAAACTGCCCCCTCGCCCTCCACGCGGGTGTCAGGTGAGCGTGCTGGGCATGCCTGGAGTTGCGTTTGTTCCAGTGCGATCACCAAGAACACAGGTGCAGCTGTGGGATCAGACAGACTGGGCTCTAACCCCAGAAGCACCCCTTGCAAGCTATGTGACTAGGGCAATTTGCTTAAACTTTCTGGGCCTCAGTTTTTGTATCTGTAAGTTGGGCTCATAAACGTTGTTACGATTGGAACCTGCCTTGCCATACCCATAGGCAGAAGTAGGACCATACTTTAAAATCCAATGTGGCCCTAGGACAAGCACCTTGCATTTGTTTTTTCTTCTGTTACTTCATGACCCAGCCCAGCGAGACTGTCCCCATGTTCAGCCCAGACCTGCAAACAGCTCTGGTACATCTGGGGACATGCCCTGCAGGAGGGAGGGGCCTGGGGCAGGGAGGAGGAGGGGCCAAGAGGCTCTTAGAGGGGCTGGTATTGGGCAGGTGATAAAGTCTTTACCAAACCAGCAGAGAGAGCCACGGCTCCTACAACACACAGCAGCCACGATGCATCCGGTGCAGACCACAGAGCTACCTGTCGGATCAACCTAGTGCACGCGAATTGCATCCTCTGAACTTGCCCGCCATGTGTGAGCCAGCCAATGACCCTTTAGAGAACGGGGACCCTGGACTAGCACATGGGGGTGAGAAAAGAAAAGTGGTTAGGGGAATTAAATGAGAAAATTAACCCTGGGGTAAGGTTAGGGCTCCACAACAGCATCAGCGCCCTGGGCCGAACTTTAGACTCAATATGAAGAGTGGGTAAAATCAGCCCAGGGCAGGCAGCTGGGAGGAGACCGGTGAGCTGGGCTTCCTCACTAGCAACAGGACCAATTTTATCCTTAATCTGATATCATTTCATTAGGATCCTGATATATAACCCAGTAGTGGAACTCTTGAAGAACAGTTTGGGGAAGGCAGGTGAGGGTATTTGTTCCCGGGCGTACGGAGCCAGCTGTCAGGGGAGGAGCCCTCCCTGGAAGTGCTGGGTTGCGGGGGCTCAGGACCCACTCTGAAGGGCTGAGAGAAGGCAAAGGGCTGGGTCAGGGACCAGGAACAGAGCAGAGGCCTCTGGGACATGAGTCTTGTCTGTGCTTTCTCAGGCAGGATCAGGCCAGGTATTGCCCCGCCATTTTCACTTCTCTGGGAAAGTGGAACAAGTTTGTTTTAGTATAAAAATTTCTATAGTTCATCACATTCATAGGACAAAGGCAAAAAATCACAGAATCACATAAATAGCTGCATGAGAAGCATCATATAAAATCCGTTACTTTTCATGACAAACTAAAAGGAGGAAGGTATCTGCAGGCAAACGTTCTGCAAACATCAAAACCAAAGGCGAATCGTGAAAAATCTTCCCCTTGAAAACAGGAGGAGGACTAGGATGCTCACAGTCACCTCTTTGACTGGACACTTGGGTTAACCTGTGCCGCACAACAAGGACAAGAAACAAAGGGTATGAGCATCAGAAAGGAAGAAACAAAATTTTAGCTAGTTATAGGTGAATTGATTGTCTACATATGAAGCTGAAAAGATTTCGATTTTAGTAGACTTATTTTATATAAATATATATATACAAGACCATATATATATGGTCAAGACTCTATATATAAGGTTAAAGAGCTCTAATATAAGGTTAAAGTATTTTAAATAACTACAGTTATAATAATTTGTTAATGGATACACAACATAAACAGGTGTAAATCATGATATAAAAGGTAGGCTTTTGTATGTGGCTGAAGTTAAGTTGTTACCAACCTAAAATAGACTGTTATATCTATAAGATGTTTTCTGTAAGCTTCATAGTAGCACTAAAGCAAAACCAACAGTGGATACAGAAAAGATGAAAAGGGAATCAAGACATACTACTGTGGAAAATCATTAATTCACAATGGAAGACAGTAAGAGAGGAGAATGAAACAAAAGAACTACAAAACAGCTGGAAACAGCTAATAAGATGGCAAAGTTAGTTATTATCTATCAAAAATTACTTTAAAAAGTAAAAGTCAAAAGGCTTTGAGGGGCTGGACAGATTTTTTTTAAAAAAAGAAAGCCAAACTATGTGCTGCCTATAAGAGATTCCCTTCAGTTTTAAGGACATAGGCTTAAAATGAAGGGATGGAAAAAAATATTCCATGCATATAGAAACCAAAGGAGAACAGAGGCCCTATCAGACAAAACAGATGTTACGTAAAAACTGTCATGCATCAGACCATGTAGGATTTACCCTTGGGATGCAGGGATGGAACAAAAGCCAGTCAGTCAATGTGATATACCGCATTAATAGAATGACAATAAAAAATCATACAAACATCTCAATAGATGCAAACAAAGCATTTGAAAAATATAGTACCCTTTCATGATAAAAAAAACTCTCAACAAAGCAGGTATAGCAGGAACCTACCTCAACATAATAAAGGCCACTAATAACAAGGCCTTACCTCATATCCTGCTCGATGGTCAAAGGCTTACAGCATTTCCCTAAGATCAGGAACCCACTCGTGCAATTTCTGTTCAGCATAGTATTGGGAATCTTTCCAGAGTAGTTAGGTGGGATTTTTTTTTTTAAAGGGATCTAAATCAGAAAGGAAGATGTAAAGCTGTCTCTGTTTGCAGACGACATGGTCATCTATAGAGAGAGAAAACCTTAAAGTCTAGACCAAAACTCTGTTAGAACTAATAAACAAATTCAGTAAAGTTGCCATATATAAAATACTGTTGCATTTCTGTACACGAACAATAAGGTACCTGAAAATATATATACAATAAACAATTCAACTTACAATAGCATCAAAAACAATAAAACACTTGGGAATAAATTTAACCACGGAGGCGAAAAATCTGTACGCTGAAAACCGTAAGACATTGATGGAAGAAATTTAAGAAGACACACACAAAAAAGGAAAGATATTTTGTGTTGATGAATCAGAAGAACTAATATTGTTAAAATGTCCATACTACCCTAAGCCATCTACTCCTCCAATTCAGTCCCTATCGAAATGCCAATCACGTTTCTCTTTTTTCTTTTCTTTTTTTTTTTACAAGGGGAGGGCGCGGACGCAGGCCCCCCCCACCACAAAGCACGCAGTCGAGGTTCCCGCACCAGCGTGCAGTGCACAAGCCGCGCCCTGGGAAAGCCACCCTCCTGATCACGGCAGCCCCCCTGCCAGGCGAGTAGGGCTTTTTCACAGAAATAGAAAAACAATCCTAAAGTTTGCATGGAACCACGAAAGACTTCAATTGCCAAGTCAATACTGACTAAAAAGAATAAAGCTGGAGACATCACACTTTCTAATTTCAAACCATATCACAAATATATAGTACTCAGAAGAGTGTGGTATGGCATAAAAATAGACGCACAGACCAGGGCGACGGAATCACAGCGCAGAGATAAACCCCTTCATGGACAGTCACCTGGGGCAGTCCCGTCAGGCAAGGGTGCTGGGAAACAGATAACTACATACAGAAAATGAAACTGGACCCCTATCTACACCACTCACAAAAACAAGCTGAAATGGATTCAAGACTTAAAAGTAAGGTCTGAAACCATGAAACTCCTAGAAGAAAACACAATGGTCTTGGCAGTGACTTCCTCGATGTGATACCAAAACCACGAGCGACAGGAGCCAAAATTAGTAAGTGGGATTCTATCAAACTTAGAACCTTGCACACAGCAAAAGAAACAATTAACGAAATAGAAAAGCAGTCTACAGAATGAGAGAAAATATTGGCAAATCATCTATCAGGTAAGGGGTTAATATCCCAAATATATAAAGAACTCATGTAATTCAATAACAATACCACAGAAACCCAAACAGTTCAGTTTAAAAAATGGGCAGAGGAACTGAACGTTCTGCCAGAGATGACATATGGGTGGCCAACAGGCGCACGAAGAGGGGTTTCACATCCCTAGCCATCGGGGAAATGCCGATCAAAACCACGGGAGCTATCACCTCACACTTGTTGGAATAGCTGTCACCAAAAAGGCAAGACAGAACAGGTATTGGCAGGAATGTGGAGAAAAGGACACCCTTGGCCCTGTTGGTGGGGATGCAAATTGGTGCAGCCACGATGGCAGACAAGGAGGATAGAGGTTCCACAAAAAATTTAGAAAAGAAGTGCGACATGATCCAGCCATCCCACTCCTGGGAACGGCCAAGACATGGAAGCAACCTAGCTGTTCATCAGCACGTGAGTGGATAGAGAAGTTGTGGTGCGTATACACAATGGAATAGTATTCAGCCACAAGCAAGAAGGAAACCCTGCCGTTCGTAATGACGTGGATCTTGAGGGCACTGTGTTACGTGAAAGAAGTCAGCCTGAGAGAGGGAAATGGTGCATGATATCACTTGTATGTGGAGTGTAAAGAACATGAAATAAAGTGGAATTGTGGCTTCCAGGGGCAGGGGGTAGGAGAAATGGGGAGATATGGGTCAAAGGGCATAAACGTCTGGTTAAAAGATAAATTCTGGAGATCTAATATACAGAAGGTGACTGTAGCTACTAATACTGTATATGTACTTAAAAGTTGCTAAGAGCCCTGGCTGGTGTGGCTCAATGGATTGAATGCCAGTCTGCAAACCAAAGGGTCGCTGGATCGATTCCCAGTCACGGCACGTGCCTGAATTGCAGGCCAGGTCCCCAGCAGGGAGCACTCAAGAGACAGCCACATGTTAATGTTTCTCTCTCTGTCTCTTTCTCCCTCCCTTCTCCTCTCTCTCTAAAAATAAAAAGATAAACTCCTTTTTTAAAAAGTTGTTATGAGAGTAGATCTTAAATACATTCACCACAAAAAAGAAATGGCAATTACGTGACTTGATAAAGATGTTAGCTAAAATAAGTAAGTGTATCAAAGGAAAACATTGCACACTTTAAACTTACACAGCGTTACATGTCAATTATATCTAAATAAAGCTGAAAAAATAAAATAAGCTTGGGAACTGTTAAAAACCCATGTATACTCTGGAAATACCTATGAATATATATGGCAAAGCCATGAAGAAAACAGGGGCGGATGAATGTGAAGTCCAGAGTCGGTTCCCCCAGCAGCGAAGCTTAGGGTTGCAGAACCATTATAACGTTCACTACCGAAGCTGCAAGGGCATCACGCAAGGGCGGGAGGGCGCCCCTGGCTTCACGAGTACTCATTTATTAGGTATACTTTTTGCGTGTCTGATACATCGCAAGAAAAATCTTTCTAATAAGCTTACAGAACAATCAGACAGAAACATGGAGAGTGGCACTGGATTTATTAGTCACGAGGTCATTCCCATCCAGGCCTGTGTCCTTGGGCAGAACACCGATGGCCCCAGGTGCTACTGGTCCTCAGAATGGGGCGGCCCGCCCGCCCCCGAGCCCCTCTGAGGCCTGTTCACCCAGAGGACAGCCCCGAGCATGCTCAGGAACAGGGGCAGCTTCAGGAAGACCAGGAGCAGGAAGTGGACGCTGCTGAGCAGGGACCTGCAGGGGACACAGTGACACCCAGTGAGCCACACCTTCAGGGGAAGGCCCTGGTGCCCTCCACGTTCCCCCTGTCCCTCAGCCCAGGTCCTGAGGCCACAACGGTCCCTGTAAAGAACAACTGTGGACGACAAGGCAGCCCCACTCGAAGAACCACTGCCCCTCCCCGCCCCCCGCCTCTCTGGCCAGAAGCTGCCCTTAGAATTGGCCTGTGGACGCAGGGAAGGGCTGCCATTCGACCCAGGGATTCAGGTGGGCCCTGGGCCCAGGGGAAAGGCCTGTCCTCGGCCCTCCGCCTTGCAGGTCGCCCCGCCTGAGGTACAGGAATCAATAGCCTGGGCAGTGCCTGGGTAGCTCTCTTCCATAGCCCGCGTGACCCGCAAGGTAGAGACTGTTCTGGTTTCTTCATAGCAGGTAACCGGCGCCGGGCCAGTGTCACCAAGTGGTTCGCACTAAGAACCGTTTAGTGACCGCCGATGGAAGGAGGAAACAACCTTGCTCAGCTCCAACCTCCTTCAGAGGCCTGTGTTCTTCAACGGGGCAACACCGTGACCGGGGCCTGGGGAGGCCCCCAGCCCCAGAGCTTCTGCTCCCCACGCTGGCCCGGGCCTGGGCCCCAGAGGCTCCTCTGCAGGACCTTGTTCTAGCTCCTCCCTCTGCCTGGAGTCCTGCTTCTGCGGACGCCCGAGTGCCCGCCCCCCAAGCCTTGCAGGTGTCTGTCGAAGGGCCTCGGATCAGCGAGGCCTCCCTGGCCACCAGGCAGTAAGTAGCAAACCTTGGCTCTGCCCAGGTGCCGCCGTTTCTCCGAGCCTTCCCCATGAACGGGCACACGGTCGTATTAACGTATGTGGATGTGCTTCTTGTTGAATCCACCCCTTAGAACTCAACGTCTGTCAGAGCACAACGCTGTCAGGGGGTTCACGCCGCGTCCCTAAGCTGAGAAGAGTGCTTAGGGCACGCAGTAGGAGCTTCATAATTAGGTGTGAGATTGATGAATGAAAGAGGGGCCTGGAAAGGAAATAAAACCCCCCTCCATAACCTCCCTCCTACTCCCATCCAGAGTCAAAATCCCAGGAGGCAGGCCCCTTACCGGGGGCGTTGGCGGGGATCGGGGGTCTCTGGCCTGGCTGTACTGGGTAAGGCGGTCACTGGCAGGGAGAAGGGCGGGCCCAGGGTGCTCGTGGAGATCTTCTGCGTAGGCGCGGGGGCTAAGGGGGAAGCATACGTGAGGTCCTGTGCCCTCCCCCGGGCCTCCTGCTCTTTCAGCTGTGTGGTGCTGGCTCAACCAGTCAAGACCACTCAGGCCTTCGGGACAGATATGCTGTGTCCACCATCCCCTTGTGGCCACAGCCAGGCCAGAACCACCCTGGGCCCCCTCCCCAGTCCCCTCTCCGGGGGCCCTGTGGCCTGGTGGGCACGTTCAGATGCAGAGTCATCCTGCCCAGCAGAGGACTTGAGAGCCTGTGGGAAGAGCGCTCAGCTCCAGGTCACGCCCCAGCCACGCCTGTCTCCTCCTTGTCCATCCCGCAGGGGACAGGGTGGCATTCACCCTGTAACAACTGACCAGAGCCACGGTGGCGGGGGCCCGCAGGCAGGGCTGACGGCTCGAGTGAGACGCACAGGAAACAGGCACGTGCAGCGGGGTCCGCCCTGAATGACAGGACCCCACAGCCCCTTAGGAGAGGTGAGGGTCTGAACATTTGTGTCCCCCAGATTCTTTTGTGGAGAACCTGGTGCCCGGTGGGATGGGATAAGGCGGTAAAGCCCCAGAAGGTGTCCGGGTCATGAGGGTGGAGCCCTCATGGACAGGATTAGCGCCCTGGTAAGAGAGGCCCCTCCACCATGTGCGGACACAGCAAGTCTGCAGCCTGGGGAAGGGCCCTCACCCCTAGGCCGGCCCCCTGAGCTCGGGCTCCCAGCCTCAGGAACGGTGAGCGATACATTGCTGCTGTCCATGAGCTACCAGTCCCTGGTATTTTGCTATAACAGTGGGCTAACAATGTGCGCTCAGTGCCCCAAACCGTCAGCCAGGCCTATGGCCCCAGGCAGCCACGGAACCGTCCACTCTGGACGAGGACAGGAGCAGAAAGAAAAATCTGGAGAGACACAGCGAGTGGCCCCTCAGAACGTGGCCCATCCCAGAGGAACTGGACAAACTCCTTCCCCTGACACACCCAGAGGTCTCAGGGGGCTTTCAGTTCCTCTCTCTGAAATAGAGACACACAGGGGCACCAGAGGAAGCCTCCCATCTGAGAACGAGAAGCTAAGAACTGCAGGAAGGAAGTGGGAGGAGCCAGAGACAGCATCAGAAGAAGAACGCAAGGGAAAATCTACGCTCCTCTAGATAGATGGTCTTAATTTGGAAACAAGAGCAGCGTTCTGGTAAAGAATTGTTGGGAGAACACGGAGAAAGTTTGGGGCCATAACACATAAGAAACCACGTTATCCTCTTTCTTCTCCTTTGTCTTAGGAAGGTATTTTCAAGGGTTTCTCTGGGCTCCTTCCAGAGGACGCAAGGTCTCAGAAAAAGAGGGAGAGAAACAGGGTCAGCCTGAAGGGGCAGGGTGGTCCCCAAAGCATCCCAGGGGCTGGGGGCTTCTCCTGGGCCCTCTCATGGCTGCTGCAGACCCCCGGGCCCAGGGCCGTGAGCCTGGTGCCCGGAAGCCACCCACGGTGACGTTCTCCCATGGACCAGGTCCAGGGCGGCCGTAGTGAGAGGAGAATGTGTCCCAGCCCTGCCGTTCCCACAGGGAGGACCGAGAGAGGTGCAGGGAGAGACATGGGGTCCCCGTCAGAGTGGACACGGCTCTTGTGCGGACAGGAGGGCAGCGTGTCCCCAGAGTCCGGGCCATTCCCAGCCTGGCCCACCCAGGAGAGACCCAGGGGGGACTGTGTCAGGGCGTGGCGCTCAGAGGGGTCTAGAAGAGCCAGAGGTGTGCTTGTATGTGTGCGCACGTGCACGCAGACAACACAACACACACGCACACTGCGTCCTGATCACTGCCCACCCCCAGCTCACCCAGCCCTTCACTCCACGTCTGTCCTGACAGACAGGGTGACCAGGTACATACAGACCAGGCAGCCTGGAGCTGGGACCAGGCGAGGGTGCTGCAGTTCACCTGGGGACACAGTCACCACAACCCCGAAGGTGGGGTCCACAAAGTGTTTGGAAGACTGATGTGTCGATCCCACACCAGTATGTGTCCGCATCATCCTTTTTGAGGTTCTTCAAGGTCACTGTGAAGGTGAGGTTTGCTGGATCGTCCCTGATGGACACGCGGCCCCTCCTCACTTCTCTCTCTGCCTCCGTGGTCTCCACAATCTTGCCCCTCCTCAGTATGAAACATGGGTTTCTGCACCAGTATTTCTTATTTTCCGCGAACTCCTCCTGGTACCGACACTGCACGCTCAGGGTTCCCCCCACGGTGCCCGTCACGTGGCGGGGGCCGCTCAGGGACAAACAGCCTGGAAGACACAGCCCAGCCCCAGCCCCTCACCAGATGGGCCAGGGTTGGGACGCCCTGGGGTGCAGGTCCCTCAAGGGCCCCAGGGTTTGGAGTCCATGGCAGGGGATAGGCCTTTCCTCACACCAGGAGAGGGGCGAAGGGGATGTAGCTCCCTCCTCCCAGAGGCAACCCAGGGAGAGGGCGTCCTTGGAGACAAGGGGGCCGTGGTGGGAAGAAACTGAGCGTGTGCAAGTGCATGTATGTGTGCACCCATGTGAGTGTGTGTGTGATGTACCAAGGCCACCTCTCTGACTATGACAATTAAGGTGACGATCACAGGCCCTCTCTCACCAGTGCTACTCTGTCCCCCGCAGTGAAGGGGACTCGCCTGCTTTATGCACTGAATCCTTGGGCTGCTGCCGAGGCAGGTGCTGGCCGCTCCTGGAAGCTTCCCGGCCTCCCCTTCCTCCCTCCGCTGTCCTCCCTCCTTCCTGTTGAGCTGCTCCCCACCCACCACCACCCCGGTCCTTCCTCCGTCCCACTCAGGGTCCGAGCTCCCTGCCCGGGCCCAGCCCCGCTCACCTGGGGCCTGGAGAAGGAACAGAGTGGAAGGCAGCCACGTGGCCCAGTCCCACCAGGCCATTTCTCTGGCATGGACACAACCTATGGCAGCACCAGGCCCTCCATGTAGACAAAGGCCAGCCTCCCACAGAGAGCTCAACTTCCCAGTGTCTGCTTCTGCTTTTCTGGGCCTCTCTGCTTCCTTGTCCAGCCTGGGTTGGGTCCGAGGCTAGAGCTGGTCAGGGGGCAGGGAGCTTAGGGCTAGAAGCTGCAGACTGGCGGTGCCCTCGGCCTCCCCCAGGCCCGATGGCTGAGCAGGGCCCGTGTCCCGCAGCGAGGCGCAGCCCCCCTCAGAGCACACAGCTGCTCCTCCCTTGGCCACACACGGCTCCCCACGGCAGAGCCAAGCTGGGACATTTCCTCCTTGACCAGGTGTCCTCACTCTCTGTGATATGTCGCTTCCTTCTGGCCAGGATAGAGTCCTGTGGAGGAAGGCCGGATCTTTCCATCGCCTCTGGCCTTGGTGGTGACACAGAGGAGTATGACCCCCCCAGCCGGTGGCTCCGGGTACCAGGGAGAGCTCTCACCCCGTGGGACGCCTCACTCTTCCCACACAGGCTGGCACCACGACCCCAGGGGCCTCCCAAGGCGCCCCCTGGCCCTGGGGTCCCATCCAGTCCCGCGCCTTCCCTCCCACATTTCCCTGTTGTGCACGCGCAGGTGTGGAGCGTCTGTCACCCTTTTACTTGCTCTTCCTCTGAAGGCCGACTCCACTGTGAGACTCAGGACAGAGGCCCGCGGGTGGCCCAGGAGGGCCTGGCACCCCGGGGACCCTGCGGAGCCGACACCGAGCCTTGCCTCTGCATCCATGGCACACGGAGGCCAGTCTGCCCGGAGGCCCTCGCCGCTGGTGCCCCTCGGGGGTTCACAGCTGCCTCTCCAGGGTGTAGAGCCGGGACAGGCGGAGGCGGGTCTGTCCTAGCCCAGGCCGGCTTGTTCTCATGATGTGATGGCTTCAGGACCGACTTGCCCCGGAAATGGCAGGGAGGCAGGTCACGGGGCGGGGCCTGCTCTAGCGTCTCTCCTGGCCACGCTGGTTCTCAGCCTCATGCCGCACGATCCGGGTCTACTCACTTCCCTCGGAAAACTCTCCTCACAGGCAAGGCACAAACGGCCCCTGGGGTGGCTGCCACCCCAGTCCTGCCACATGGGGTCCTCCTCTCCTCACTCCCCATCAGTTCTTCCTCGAACACGCTCCAAGCTGCCCTTTCCTCTCCTTTTCCTCGGACACGCAAGCGTCCTCTGTCCTCTCAACACTGCAGTGACATCCCTCTTACCCTAATGTCCCCAGTGCCCTTTCCCTCGCTTCTCTACCCATCACCAAGGGTCAACAGAGGTCAACAGCAGTCAAAAACACTGCTTGCCACACGCAGCGAGACCTCCTCTCCTTGCTTGGCCTCCACAGCCCGCGTGGACCCAACGGGGGTCTCACTCCGCCTGACCAAAGTGGCCCTATGTTTTAGTCACAGTGCCCATCCCTTCGCAAGCCTTGGCACCCGCTTTTCAGTCTCCCTGGGTCCTTCCCCCAAGTCCTCTCACTGCTTGTGCCTTCTTCCCCTTTAGAGTCCACTTGGATGTCACCTCCTTAGAAAGGCTTCCCCGATCACCCTTCCAAGGGATCACTCTGCTTGCCAGTGACCCCTGTTTATTTCCTCCACAGTCCGCCAAACATGGCTATAAGTTTCCTTTTGGTGGTTTCTACCCATCTCCCCCACGAGGACATAGCTTATGTCATAGCGATATTTGTCCCTGAATGGAATGACTCAGTGCCCAACTATAGTATGTGACAAATGGTTGGCTAATGATAAATATCTGCTACATGTGGCTTAGGAACGAGTGATTGTGTGAATGATTAAGGATTGAATTGGCTGCAGAGACTGGCCATAGGCAAGTGTGGTCCCGCTACATTAGATACTATCTATCTGCACAACAAATTCCCTCAAACTTAGCGGCTGAAAACATCCGTTATGGTATCCTTCCTGAGAGTCAAATACCTGAGTGCTCATCTGCGTAGGTCTGGCTCAGGGTGTCTCTGTCGCAGAGCTGTAGCCACCATGTCGGCCGGGGCTGCCCTCCTCTAAGGCTGGACTGGGCCTGTAGGGCCTGTTTCCAAGATGGCGCCTCCCCATGGCCGCTGACAAGAGGCCTCAGCTCCTCGCTCAATAGAGCTGATGGAGTGCCCTGGCCAGTGTGGTTCGGTTGGTTGGAGTGTCGTCCCATACACCATAACATTGTGGGTTTAATTCCCAGTCAGGGCACATGCCTAGGTTGCAGATTTGAACCCTAGAAGGCAACCAATTGGTGCTCCTCTCTCACATCAATGCACGCCTCTCTCTTTCTCTCTCTTCCTTGGGTAACAGAAAAAAAAAATAGAGCTGACTGAGTGGCTTCGTGACTTGGCAACTAGCTTCTTCCAGAGTGACAGATCCAAGAGAGAGCAAGGCACAGTATATTTTATGACCTATCCCTGGAAGCCCTATGTCGTTGCTTCTGCCATATCTACGGATCCCAGAGGCCCACCGTGATGCAATGTGGAAGGGACCCACACAAGGGTGGACTATCTGATCTGGGTGGTGGCTACGGAAGGACAGTCACTTTCTAAAACTCCAGTGTGTGTGTGCATGTGTGTGTGTGTCTATCATGCTCTCTTCCTTCCAGCTACCTCGCTGACAGATCAGAGAGCAAACAAACTGACCAGGAGCATGTTATAAGTGATGGCATCAGGATCTGAACCCAGAAACCTCTGGCATGACTGCTCAAGTGTCTTTACACCACACCGTGACTCTGCAGGGGAGAGAGTGGCCAATGGAACACGATCATCAGACCAGGAAGCGGAACGAGAGGGCTGGTTAGGCAGCTGGTGCCATGGTAGCCCAAACTGAGAAACTTCACAGGGAGCCAGTGTTCGCTAAGCCCTCTCCGCCCTCCACACTCTCTCCCTTCTTTCTTGCGCCCTTTCCTTTCGGAAAGGAAGTGCAACTTCCTTTTCCAAAAACATTTTCTTGAGTGAAACACAGTTTCTGCCAGCTCTTGGCTGTGCCAGGAGGTTGGAAGTTCCCACAGCTGAACAGGGCAAAAGCAGCAGCCACTCGGGATAGGCATTTGACTCTAGGTTCGAGCATGTGTTGTGATGGTTAACTTCATGTGTCAACTTGACTGGCCTTGGTGCCCAGATTAAGCCTTTTCTGGGGGTGTGTCTCTGTGAGTGCTTCTGGATGACGTTACCCTTTCAATCAGCGGACT
The DNA here is from genome assembly GCF_021234165.1 of Pteronotus mesoamericanus. Lineage (NCBI taxonomy): Eukaryota > Metazoa > Chordata > Mammalia > Chiroptera > Mormoopidae > Pteronotus > Pteronotus mesoamericanus. Next base: position 4,889,209 of record NW_026555315.1, on the reverse strand, counting down.
CAGTAAAGTAGTTACCCTGCCCCATGTGGGTGGGCATCATCCAATCGCTGAAGGCCTGAACAGAATGAGGGGCAGAGGAAGGAGGAATTCACCCCTTCCTGCCTGACTGCTTCAGCTGGGGCATGGACCTTTTCCTGCTCTTGGTGCTCCTGGTTGCAAACCATCCAACTTGGACTGAATTACACAGCCAGCTCTCCTAGGTTTCCAGCTTGTGGACAGCGGATGATGGAACCCCTCAAACTCCAGAAGTTATAAGGGACTGGCTCGTTGTGTGTGTATACATATATCTCCCACTGGTTCTGTTTCTCTAGAGAACCCTAATACTCGTGTGCACTTGACTCTGTGGGAATTTACGTCTGCACATCTCAAGCTTGCACATGAGGACTTAACTCAGGAAGATCCATGTGAGGACTCAACACAGAAACGCCCCAAACCTCACTGGTTCGGACTTCTCGCCCACACACATTTCCCGGAGTTGATAAACATTTGTAGTTCCAGAGGCTCCCATAGAAAAACACAGAGTGGATAGTCTGAGAAGTCCGTACGCTAGGCATTAAATAGCATAGCAGCCATCCAGAGTGAAGTGGGCCCCTCCTTTTCAAGGGACAAGATAATTAAGCAAAGATACAGTTATAGCCAAATGGCATTGCCCATCCTTGGCCTAGAATCAGAAGTATCCGCTTTATTTCTCTCTGGTTTTCAGGGTCCCTGCGAGGTCCAGAGAGGCCTGGGCCACTTTTATTTTTGTTTTATTTATTTTTTGACAGTGACTTATTTATTAATTACTTATAAGGTATTTTTTTCTTTTTTCTTTTTAAATTACAGTTGACATACAATATTATATTAGTTTCAGGTGTACAAGATAGTGACTAGACATTGAAAAACCTTACAAAGTGATCGCTCCGATGAGTCCAGTACCTGCCTGACACCATACACAGAATTCACTTCTACTTTTGACGCTCTCAGAATCTTGAAAAAAGAAAGATGTCAAAATAGGGTTACAAGAACGGTGGTATACTTTAAATGTATAAAGTTCACAAATCAGCTTTTTGATATCACAAATGCCCATAAAGAAGAATTAGTCAGGCCCTGGCTGGCGTGGCTCAGTGGATTGAGCGCCGGCCTGCGAACCAAAGAGTCGCCGGTGTGATTCCCCGTCAGGGCGCAGGCCTGGGTTGCGGGCCAGGTCCCCAGCAGGGGGCGCGTGAGAGGCAACCACACGGTGTTTCTCTCCCTCTTTGTCTCCCTCCCTTTCCCTCTCTCTAAAAATAATAATAATAATAATAATAATATAATTAATCAGATAAAGAAAAGACGACTATTGCTTTAAGAATCTAACCTACTGCTGGTTTGGTAGGAATAAGAAATAAAACACACGTGTAAACACACAGCGTAGACATTTCTGCCAGGGCAGCCCTGTGGTGGTACACGCGATGTGATGCAGGGATATGGTAAAGACCGATTCTGAGGCTGTTCACGGGGTGCCAGGCCAGGGCCAAACTGCAGACTCTGCTGCGAGACGGACCCCACCACCCCTCCCGCTTGCTGCCCGTCTCTCTTTGCCCCTGCACCTCTGTCTCCTTGTCCTCACCCCCACGGCTGAGGGCCTTTCCTGGCACTGGTCATAGTTGGTCTTTCAGAGACAAGTTCCCTTGTTTGTGGGGACGAAGAAGCATCGACACTTCGTCCCGCGCGGGCTGAACAGGTTCGCCGAGGGCATAGGGTCTCCCTACCTCTCCCGGGGGGTAGGAAACCGAGATCCATGTGGGTGCCGCTACTCAATGAACCTGAAGCCTTGGACTGGAATCAAGTGTGTCTTTGTCTTCTGTGCCTGGTTGGATTCCTGCCCCTGGGTTCAGTCTTTAGGGCCTCGGTCTACTTGAGGGTGAACTGCCCACTGAGCTCCAGACCCCTGGGTGTACCTTGATCCCTGGCCCCCGGCCCCCGAATGCCTGAGTCTACACCTTGTTGATCCGAAGGGAGACAGGTGATCCCTATTCAGACAGCCCAGGCTGATGAGCAGCATGGGGTTGGGGAAGTGGGCTCAGCCAGGAGGAAAGGCCAGCAGGATTCAACAGGTCTAGTTCTAATATTTGCGGTGGCTGAGGTCAGGGTATTGGAATAAGCCAGGAGGAACCCAGCAGCTGAGAAACAACTCTGTTGGAGCAGAATTAGAAGTCCTTCAAGGTGTCCCCGTTGAAGCTCTGCAAATAGACACTTGCGCCACCTATTGGTGGCTTTAAGAAGGTCACGGGCGTACTCTGGTTTGTACTTTGTTCTTTCTTCCCAGTGAGGCTGGGAAGCAGAAATGCTCCTGTACTTGAGCCTCATGCTATGAGTATGTCACTGACCCCTCCAGCTCCCCCCAGACAGAGGGCTAGGCCTCGAGGAAAGGCTCCAGCACCTTGGGAAAAAGATCGTTGGCCTTGAGTGAGATGGATTTGAGCTCAGGTTTGGACTTCCTTGCAAATACTAAAATCACAGAAAGAGAAATAAGGCAAGTCCTCTAAAGACCGATCACCCAAGGAGGAGACCTGAGAATGCTGGATGCAGAGATTCAGGGGCCCTGGGGCCTGCAGGAGGTGAGGCCCTCCAAAGCCCAGCTGCCTTGGCTGAGTGAGAAGCTTTGACTGCTAACAGTCCAGCGAGGACGTCTCAGACTTTGCTTCCTGGTTCTGGAGCTGGTGCAATGCTGAACCTGCAGGTAATTTTAGGGGACCTGGGTATGGAATTGAGAAGGTCTCCCTCCGCCCCACTCTGCATGCTAAGCGCCTGGGCCAGATCCCACAGCAGCAAGCCTTCCAACGGACATGTGGCTTGGGCATGGGAGAAGGGTCCCAATGAGGTGAATTGCCTCCCTACCCAAGCTTCCATCTCCGTGGACTTGCCCTGTGGCCACATCCCAGACCCATGATTGCATCATCAGGATTGATATTCCTAAGAGCCCGCAGAACCCCCACATTGGCCTGATACCCTACGGAGTGAAAGCTGTAACGGTAGAGGAGTTCTGCAACGGTGCTCCTCTCCATCAACACAGTGAGTTACAAGCAATGACGTGTTCTGAGTGCCGCGGTGGCAGAGATCAGTGCCACACTCCAAGATCTCAGGAGGCAGGCGTGGTGAGCGCCCTCCTATCCCTACAATGAATGCCTATTCGCTATTTCTACACATTACTACGAGTCATTAGTCTCCTAGTCATCTCCGTGAGTCCTGTGGGTTTTTTAAGTTTATATTTTTTGATGCTTTAACATCTCGGGGCCTTGTGGGCCCGGGGAGGAACTGCCTCCCCGAGGTTAGCTAATTTCTCAAGGGAGTAAGGCTGGCCTGCAAGCCTGCCTTAGGCAAACCAGCCAGGCCCAGATCCTGAGCCCCCTGATGTGCGTTTGTCAGGCTCCAGCGGCCTGGGACACTGTGCCTCTGCGCTCAGTCACCCCGGGGCCCATCTCTAAGAACTAGGAACCACTCCTACAGCCCAGGGCCTGCCCAGATTATTCAAACTCTTCAGTCCTAAACCTGCTTGGTTTCTTTACCCTGGCTTTTCCCCTTCCTTCCCCCAAAAGCCACAGGAAGTTCCCCGCCTTCAGTTACTCTCTCTCCTTCTGCCCCCTGCCTGACCCTGGGGCTGCCTGAGCTTCCTCGCACAGCTGGTGCGGTGAGATTTATGGGCATAAACTTCTTCTTCCATAACAGTCGTTCCCACGTTTGCATCTCTCACAGCGCCCTTTGAAAACAAACTCTGGATAGATTTTAAAACACCTACTTAATTCACTAACCCAATTCTTGACAAACTCAGATGTGTCCTGTCACGTCACAATGGACCACCTTCAACTTGACCAACTGATAGCCCAGCTGCGATTGTTTTTCTTACGTACTGTCCTTACGAGATCTGCCTCTGGCGCCTGGTGCGCTGCTATCCGTGTGGCTGATGCATTCTTTTCAATCCCTGTGAAGAAGGATGGTCAGGAGCAGTTCACATTTACTTGGGAAGAGAACAACACACTCATTGTGAACCCTGGGACCATGCAATTCTTCCGTTCTGTCACAATGCAGGGAGAGGGGACTTTGATTACACACTCTGGGGAACATCACACTTGTTCACTTCATTGATAGTCGGAAGAGCAGGGAGAAGCCAGCACCCCAGTCGCCCTGGTAGGACTCATCTGCCCCAGGAGTAAAGAGAAACCCTACAGAGCTTCAGGGGTCTGCCTTAGACCCCATTTTTAGGAGGCCACAGTGGGGAATGAGTTCTCTTGTCTTGTGTCTCAAACCTCTAAGGAAAAGCACACTGTTCATGTACATTATTAACATGCTTTTGCATAGGTGTCATATCTCATTAAAATCTTTTTAGTGTTTGTTTTTAAAGTCTCTGGTAATAAGCTGAAAAGGGATGTAAGGTTCAGGGTCGGAGGTTCTGTCTTCTCTAGGTTGAGTGGCAGTGTCTCTGGACAGGACATCGCTAGGCAAGGACGGCTGTGGGTTGCCTTCGTCAGACTATGCTTGCCCATAAATTGCCCGCTGAGGCCTGTTCACCCAGAGGACGGCACTGAGCATGCTCAGAAACAGGGGCACCTTCAGGAATATGAGAAGCAGGAAGTGGACGCTGCTGAGTAGGGACCTGTGAGAGGAACACAGTGACCAGCAGTGAGTTTCCTCCTCACCTGGAAGCCCAGGCTCCGCCTCCCTCGCCACCCACCTCCTTTGAGTTCAGGTCCTGTGGCCTCAAAGCTCAGTGTCAGCATTGAATTTGGTGGCTACCAGACCCACACAGCCCCAGGCTGAGGACCACAGGCTCCTGCCCTCCGTTTGGTTCAGGAAAGGACTTTGAGTGCCAGGACACTGCAGATGCAGGAGAATGTGGGGGTGAGAAACGGACAGGAGGACAGATGCAGGGCCCCAGGCAGCCGTGGCTCGCACAGACAGCGTTCTGTGCCCCTGTATTGATCCTTCCGCCATCAGCATGCTCAGGAGCTCAGCTCTTGCTGCGACCAACTTTAGGGATGAACGTCCCCTTATAACCACTCCACACTCAGATTAAAGCCTTGGCTTGTCCTTGACTATAACCATGGGAGCAGATATTCTGCTTAAAGCATCCAACAACCTCTACCCCAAGGAGCGGCTTCCCTAGGCTCAGCTCTCGACCTGTCCCCTCAGCCTCCGGCCCCAGCACACGCCTCACCCCAGCCCGTCATGCACGCAGCGCACCCTGTGGGTATCCCGCCCATATCTTCTTTGCCCACTTGAGCTGCTGGTAGCTGTGCACAGCCTTGGACCCACCAGCGTTTCTCACCTCAAGCCCCTGCCACCCTGCCTGAGGGTCCTCCCCAGCGGTAGGGGCACGTGGGCTTGTGAGCGGAGCAGGCCAGAAGCGCTGCAGAGTTCAGACCCCGGGGTGACCCTCGGCCGGGAACCTTCCTGGTCCTCACTCTGCTTGGCCAGCTCTCCCACTTCCTTCAAGTCTCTGCTCAAGCATCACTATCTGAGGGGCCTTTGCTCATCACTTTGTATAAAAATAGGGAACTGGCCACCTTCCCCCTGCAGTGAGGCCAGAGGAGTGCGGATCAACCCCCCCTCCCCCCACTTCCTCATTGCCCGGGGGGCCGCTCTGCCCGATGTCCCACCAACCTCTGTGAGGGGTCCCGGGCGTGGGGCCCCGGGGCTGAGCCCAGTCACTCCAGGGGTAGCCTGTGCGTTAAGCTCCCCGCTCTCTCCCTAGACCCCCTGGGATCCCCTCTCTGTAGACTGAGCTCACCGCGAGCCCCGTCTCAGGACCTGACTTTGAGGTAATCTGGCTGTGACAGTCTCTTTGGTCTCGTTTCCCTCGAGCACCGCGGCGGCCGCCATCATGCCCCACCACCTCCCTCACACGCCGTCACCCCGTCCCTTAATGCCCGCCTGCTTGGTTTTCCTTCACAGCAAGTATCATTACCTGACATTTCCTCAGTCCGTTTACCTATCCCCTTTGTTATCTGTCATCTGTGTATCCGTTCTATCACATCTGTCTGTCTGGTCTGTCATCTATCTATGTTTCTATCTATCTATCCATTTGGTCATTGTCTGGATTTGAAGGAAACTCCCTGGAGAGCACAGCCTTGCCTGCTGGTTCGCTCTTGTACCCCTACCATTTGCATCGGTTTCTGCCACGTGGGAAGTAAATTCAGCATTAGCTGAGTGAGTGAATCATTGAGGAAACCTATGTGCAGGAAGCCCCACGCTGGGGTAGGAGCCATGCAGAGGGTGGAAGACACTGGGCCACATGCACCTTACCCTGGGTCTTGGCTCGGAGGTCCAGGTGTCCTTGAAGAGCTCTTGCTGCTGGAGGCTGCGGTGAAGGGCGAGGGTGAGGAACAGGGTCCAGTGCCCTGCCCGTGACTTTCCCCACCTAGGTACCTGTCACCTGCATGATCCTGACTTCAGAAAGCAGAGGGAAGGGCTGAACAGATGCTCTGAGGCCATCCTGTGGCCGCAGTCAGCCCAGGCCTGGCCGGAGTAGAGGGGCGCCCCATCCGGACCCATGCCGATATGCTCTCCAGCCAGGTGGACACTTTGTCAACCAGGACAGGAGATACGTCACCTTCTGCCTTTGAGCATTAACTGTTCCTCATCTCACTGAAAATAGGAGTGCTTGAAGGTCGGAACAAAAGTTAGACCTCAGGCTCCTCCCCTCAGCCAGTGCACCCTTATATCACGGCCCCCTCCTCACCTCCTGGCAGAAGGCTGTGAGGTTGACTCAGCGAAATCGGAGAGCAGGGACACCTCAAGAGCTGATGGCTGGAAAATGCTAGCAGCCCCAAAGAGGTGGAATCTGCACTCTGGAAAGTGGGACCCCCACCCCCTGAGCCCACCCAGCTCCTCGGACGTCGGCAGCCTCGCCTGTGCTCCCCCAGGCAGGAGCCTGGGGCATCCTCCCGGATCAGTGGCCAACTAGGTGGAAGAGCCTCCAGACTTGGACACTGAGGGACCCCAAGGGAAACAGCTGAATCTCTGGGCATGCACCTAAAGGGGGGCACCCCCCAAGCCCCCCAAGCCCCTCACTCACCACTGAGTTCACAACCAGCCTCTTGGGGCTGTGCTCTTACGTGCACATGGACAGAACCTTATGAGGAAAGCCTCCAACACAGAAGAGAGAAACGCACACAATGAGGAAAAAAATCTCAGAGGAAGCTGAGATGATGCAGGCAGCAGAAGAAAAAAAGTAACACCTTTAGACTGATAAGGGAAGGTATAGCGCTCAGGAAACAAGCTTGAAAGAAAGAGAAAGGAAGGAAGGTAGGAAGGCAGGTAGGAGGGAGGGAAGGGAGGAAGGAAAGAAGGAAGAAAGGAAGGAAGGTCTTATTAAAACATCAAGAAACAATTTGAACAGTAAAAGATTTTGGAGTTGCCCCATCTCTCTGCTGCCTTCCCAGGCCTGGGGTTTACTGATCTCTCTCCCGCTTAGTCAAGGGTGCCGGAAGGAGGAGGAGCAGAAGCGGGGGGCAGCATGGAGCTGGGGAGCCAGGGACGACGTGAGACAGAGAGTAGGCAGCGCCCTCCTGGACCTTCCCCAGGCCCTCACACAAACCCCGCTGAGCCGGAGCCCAGGGGCTGGGGTCAGGGCCTGCAGAAATGGGTTTTCTCCTGGGCCAGCCCAGTATCAGAGGCTGAGGAAAGGCCCAAAGGGGGCTCTAGAGAGGCCAGGGGAGGGTCAGGGGCTGCCCTCAGATTTCCAGAGCAGAGGTCACCGGTCAGAAGGAGGAGGCTGGCAGCCTGCGCCATCCCTGGCCCTGACTGCCTCGGGGCTCCTGAACCCTGGGTGAGGCCCTGGGCCCGGGGGTTGCCAAGAGCTCAATCCCAAGAGCCCAAGCCAAGGGCAAGGGAGAAGCGGACCCCTTTGGAGTAGATGTGCTGCCACACTTCCATATACACCCCCTCGCCCCGTGAGGACAGGGAGGGAGCGTGAGGCCCTCAGTCCTGATGGATCTGATGACACAGGCCCTCCCGCCTCCGCCCTCAGGCCCACAGACGTGGTCAGAGCCAGGGTGGTGGCAGGAAACTCGGGTGCCACACACGCCCTCATACATCTCCCGCACACTCACATCCACACAACGCACTTGGTTCCGAATCTCCGCTGCACGAACCCCAGGCCCAGCTCCTCTCCCTGGAGTCGAAATTCCCTGGGATGCCCTGCAGAGATTAGCTCAGATTCCTTCGTCGCTGCTACCAAAAGGAAGGAGGGTCTTACCTGGGGAAACAAACACTTGAACCTGGGAAAAGGGTTCAGGCAAGAGGCCAGAAAGCCCTTCTTCCACCAGCATCGTGGAAATCCCACACCGGTATTTTCCTGCATCATTTGCAGTGAGGTTCTCCAAGGTCACTGTGAAGGTGAGGTTTCCAGGATGGTCCGTGATGGACACTCGGCCCCTCCTCACCTCTCCCTCAGAGGCGCTGGTCTCCACGGTCTCAGAGAAGAACGGCAAGCATGGTTGTCTGCACCAGTATTTGGCAAATGGCTTATATCCCTCCTGGTACCGGCACTGCACGCTCAGGGATCCGCCCACGGTGCCTGTCACTGTGCTGGGGCCGTGCAGAGACAAAGAGCCTGGAAGACACGATTAGTCTTGTCTTTATCCTGAAGAGCCTGGGCCAGAGGGGCCTTTGGTGTCAGGTCTCCCGGGAGTCACCCTGAGGCCGGAGGAAGGAGGAGCCAGGAAGCAGCGAGGCAAGGCTGTTTGCAGACACCAGGAGGAGATCTAAGGAGACACCTGCTATGGGATTCAGAGCCTCACAAGGCCATGCCCAGCCTCTGTGTGCTCAGCCAACTCACAACGTGACCGGGAGAGGAAGACTGGGGGCCTGAGACAGGTTCTGGGTCCCCAGAAGTGCCCAACCTGAGACAAGACTTCTGTCCCCATTCATCACTAAGAATTGAATGAAGACACTAAATATCATCAGAATAAAGGGATGGGTGGATGGATGGATGGATGGATGGATGGATGGATGGATGGAAGGAGGGAGGGAGGGACTAGAAGATAGAAAATAAGAATGGGAACGAGGGAAAATTGGACAAAACCCAGTGTTGAGAACTAAGGGGACGCCTTCAGCTTCTGGCTGTGTCCCCGTCCCCAGTGCTCATCTGTGGACCCCAGTGTACAATCCCTGCTCACATAGGTAGACCTCCTGCTCATAGGTCTGGGCCGCACAGATGAGAGTTGGACAGAGTGTAAAGAGGCCGTTTAAGAAGGGGCTCTTCTTGGCCAGTATGAATGCGAGGACATTCATACTTCGATTTCCCTCCCAGAACAGAGGCCTGCAGCCACTTAATAGCTTTAGAGACTCCTGGCTCCGCAGGGATGGCCCACCTGCGGATGAGCAGTCCCTTCCATCCCCGACTCCTCCACAGCCCCACCAGCCTTGCCACGCCCGGATCTCGCCTTCAGGCCCTTCCCCACCTCTGAGACTTTGACGCTGCCCTTGCTGCTCTGGTCTCTCTAGAGGTGCCCCTCGAGGCAGGTTCCTTGGCCTCAGCGCCACTGCCTCCAAGGCAGGACTGCTCCGTATTGTGGGGCTGTCCTGTGCATTGTAGCATGTTTATGTAGCAGCATCCCTGGCCTTTACCCTCAGAAAGGAAGTCAACCTTGGGCTTCACATGCGCTCATGGTGGGGAAAACATTTTCTGTTTCCCCCTCGCCCTATCCCAGTGAGGAATTAGGGTACACTGGGGTTTTCCGGTGTGCGTCCCCCTCCCTTTTTGCTTATGTTTTTGATTCTTCCCTTTTGCCCACCCGCAGGCTTCCCGAGGCCCCGCCCAGCCACTCACCTGGGACACAGAGAAGCAGCAGAGCCCAGGGGAGCCACATGGCCCTGGGCCTCTCCGACTGCCGCCAGCCTGGGGCTGGAGGCGCCTGACCCAGATCCACACGCCCGGCCCTCTCCTCTGCTTTTCTCACTGCGCCTCTGCTTCCTCCTTCATCCCTTGCTTGTTTCTGCTGTCAGGATGGTTAGGAAATGTGAAAAGCTAGGGTTTCGCGTTATCATGTGGTCCGTGGAAAACAGAGCTGAAATTTCAAATTTGCAGTTCCCATTTCTCTTCCTGGACAAGGGCGTGCCCTTCCCACTTTCGGCCGCAGCTGGCGGGGCCTGATGTCCTTCTCCAAATCACAGCGGAGCCCCAGTCTGTCTGGGTTCATTGCTGTCTACGTTTCCCAAGCAGCTCCTTCCCCTTATGAAGAGCTAACTTCCTGTGCCCTGACTGGGCTTTATGTGGACCACCCCAGCTACTTTCAGGGCCCAGGGAAAATGGAAATGCTCTTGGGCCAGAATATGAAGAATTTGAAGACGGCGACAATGAGAGTTACGCCGAGTATTAGGGGACCTCCTGAGTGCAGAACCCACAGCACTTTGTGGGGTGGGCCCCCAGGAAGCCGGCCCTGTCTCTGGCGGGGACGCAACATGAGGCTGGGTCCACCCTTGGGGACCCTTTGCTCTTCTGAGCCCCCAGCTCTTGGTCTGCCTTCACCGGACCCCAGAAGCCTTGAATGGTCTCCCGTCTTGGTCACGTGCTCCTGACTAGTTTCCATTGCTCCTGCTTCAGGGAGACTTGACAAACCATCCTCAAGCCCCACCTTTAACTTTGTGTGGTTGAATAAGAAGCCAAGAGTCTCATGGGTAGAAATGTTTCCATGTACCGAAAGGTAACTCCCGTGTACTTGGCCAGAAATACAACCGGTCCCCTGAAGGAACCAAGGAGGATTTATAAAGGCTGACGTGAATTTGAAATGCTTTATCTAAGAATGTAAATTCGTTTAAGGAGAAAGCTCTGCGATTCTGGGATTCTGTTGTCTAACAGCTTCCCTTAGTTGGGTGTCTCAGTAAATAAACTTCCTCCTGGCTCATTTTTTTGCTGCATGAGGAGGCTTCATGTTTTCTGGGGATCTGTGTGTTCGTGTGTGTGTGCACACATGCACGCATGAGTGTGCACATCTCCCCATCCCATGAAGGGGTGGTTTCCTGCGCAAGGTCTCAAGCAAGGCGTGGCTTCAGCTGTCGCAGCCACTCTGCATCCCAGAAGACATGAAGGAAAATCCACATGTTCCCAGAAAAGACGGGGCATTCTGGGAATTTTATACCCAGGATTGTTGTTTTTGACAATGAACACTCTTATGCACACAAGAACATACAAAGTACAGAACCCATGAGCCCCTGGAAAATAAAAAACAACATCATGATGAAATTTTGCCAACAATGAAATAAATCAAATAATGGGAAAACCAGCTATCGTGAACAGTGAATATATTTAAAAATAGAAAAAAAGACTAAACTACCATGGGAAATATTTACAGAACAGAATATAATGCAAAAGTGCTACATACAACAAAATCGGTCCTGGGAAGACAAGTGGGGACAAAGGATAGGCACCGATGTCCTCATCTTGTACAGCACAGAGTCAACGGGTCGTTAAAATGTGCTGATTAAAAAGAAAGAAAGAAAGAAAAAGAAAAAAAAAGAAAGATGCTCATGGGGAGACTTGGGTCCCAAGCAAAGTGCGGAGGGTGTCCAAGTGAGGGCAGCTGGACATGGGTGTCAAGGCCCGAGCCGGGTGAGCGGGGTCCCCTGCAGAGGAGGCCCCCCGCGCCAAGTCCTACACTGCTGCTTCGGAACCGGGCTCAGGCTGTTTCACAGGCCTGGTCGACTGTCCCTTTGCTCTTAGTGGCCTCCCTTTTGGTCTTGAAGCTGCCAGAAGTTCAAGTTCAGGGAGGAACTTGAGAGGAAGAATTCATGCACCTTTTTGTCTCTGCGAAGCAGCTCTGTGGTGTCGCCATCCCTCCTCCACAGTGAACAGCCAGCAAAAGCTTACGTCCCACTGGGAGCAGCCCCAGCCCCGCTCCGGACAGGCGAGGGCGAGGCCTTCAGGCCCACCCCCCCCAGCCTCCCAGCTCACCGTTGCTAGGTCTGTTCTAGTTCCAGGGTCTGACTGATGGATCACGCCGCAGTCCCCACAATACGTGGTACCTGTCTCCCTGTGACCCCAAACGACAGTGGCAGACACACGGAATACTCTCAAAACAAGTAAGCACATTTATGCATGCTGCCAAGAAGCGTTATGATGACAAAATGAGGATGTGAAGTCACTTCAACATTCGATGTACACGTCAGAGGGGGGCGGGGGGAGCTGGCACCAGAGCCTCCTTCCTCACAAGTGGAAACATCAGCAGGAAAAGGATTCCAGAGTCTTCTGTACACCGTGCATCCAGACCCTTACTCCTGGCAGGCACGGCATCAGCATATGGCTCAGCTTTTCTATTCATGGGTCAAGAATTGTGACCCCATGTGGGCGGGAGCCCTGAACCCAAGGGGATGCAGAAATCAGTCCAGTGCCTGCGGGGGCAGGGGGTGCTCCCGGGGTGGAGATCAGACCTGGCCCCCGAGGCCGTGGGCCCTAGGAAAAGGCCTTTCTCGTGGCACGTCTGTCTGTCCTTCCTGCTGCGTTGTGGCCTCAGGACAAAGGAAAGACATGGGCGGCAGAGAAGGGGACACTAGAGCGTGGCCCTGAAGCCCAGCATCAGGCTGTGGGTGCCCAGGAACTCGGGTCCTGTGTCCTGAGGCAGGGCTCACACTGCCTCTGGAAGCACCAGCCCTGCTGACCACAGCCAGCTCACAACCAAAGTTGCTTCTCATTCTGTTTAAGCCTCCTTCGTTCAGACGTCAATGGCCCTGGGGACCACTGTTCTCAGAATGGGGCGGCCCGCCCGCCCCCGAGCCCCTCTGAGGCCTGTTCACCCAGAGGACAGCCCCGAGCATGCTCAGGAACAGGGGCAGCTTCAGGAAGACCAGGAGCAGGAAGTGGACGCTGCTGAGCAGGGACCTGCGGGAGGGACACGGTGATGGAAGTGAGAAGCCTCCCAGGACCCCTCTTCCCAGCGCTACCTCTCCCAGGTTGTGGGTGCCAATAACCTGCATGAGGCAGCCCCAGGTCCCTGGGCTGATGTTGGCCTCCACTCCCCACAGGCTCTCTTCCTCATCCACACTATTCTCGCCCTGGCCTGCTCTACTGGGGGGAGTGACTTGGGTCCTTGTAAGAGAATGAAGAGATTGGGACACAGACTCACACAAACAGGAACCCTGGGCAGACACAGGGAGAAGACGGCCATCTACAAGCAAGGACAGGGGCCTTAGGAGGAACCAGCCCTGCGACCCAGGATTCAGACTTCGGGCTGCAGAGCTGTCCAGAGAGCGTCTGCGGTGTTCGCCGTCCAGCCTGGGGAGCTTGGTTATGGCGCCCGAGCTGACTGCCGCCAGGAGTGGGTCTTATTCATCGCTGTTCACGGGCTTGTATACAATACATCCATCTATCAGTTAATTAATGAGCTCTTTTTAGTACGTTAATTATCTCTCGATTGTTGAGTGCCTGGAGGACAGACACCTGACCATTGTGTCCATCCTCAATCCCCTGTGTTCCCTAAATCAGGGACAGACGTGAGGAGGTGCTCAGCAGTTATTCACCCAGTAAGCGAATGAGCTCTCCATCCAGTGCCGATCAAAGACCCTAACTGGTACTTACATCTGATTTAGACTCATGAAATTAAAAGACTTTTTCTTATTAAGAATTAAAAGCAGTTAAATAGAAAAGAACTCTCAAACAGAGGGCAAATGGGAGCGGGGACAGAGGGGTCCCTGGGTGGAGAGATGGGAGGCCCCGTAGGACTTGGCGGGAAGCCCCGCAGTGGGAGAGCACAGCAGGCCTAGAAACAGAGCCCGGAGGCCAAGGAGGGTGAGGGGAGGAAGCGAAGGGGCCGCTCAGCTTCCAGAAGCCCCCGTGGCTGCAGGGCTGGGCAGGTGCTGGGAGGCGGAGCGGGGCTCAGCTTCTCCCTCTTAGAACGGGAGCCCGCGTACCTGTCCCTTCCCCCACAGGAGGGCGTTGTCGGAGGGTCAAAGCGTGAGCAGGACAGGGACAGGAAAGCCCTATGAGATGCCTGGTGCTCCAGGGACACAGGGGACAGTCACTGTCACCATTATTGTCATAGAAAAAACAAGGGAGACAGGACTTCCTATCAGTCACTATCACCACTGTTCCCATAGAAGCAACTAGGGAGACAGGACTTCCCAGGACCTCCCAGTACTCCCAGAATTTGGATCAAGAGCCATCCATGTGGCCCCATGACCCCCGTGCCCGCACAGCCTGACACACCCTCAGCCCTGGCCGCCTGCTCGTCCATGTCCCACCCTCTGAGCTCCGCAGGGGACGCTCCGTGTCTCTGTGGCAGGACTCAACACAGCACCGGTAGCACAGGACTTCACTCAGTGAGAGCGGGACGGGTGAGTGGATGAGAACAAACCCCCCAGTGCACTGAGCGCCAGGAGGCAGGACCGGAGGTGGGCGTCACCGTGGCCTGTGCCGCCTGAGACCAAGTGGGAGGGACGCCTGCATCCTGGCTGGGACCTGGGGCTACAGTAAGTCCCCGCACTGGAGAAGTGTGGCACAAGAGGTCACAGAGAACAGCAGCATCCGAGCTGACTTACCCGCCATTGGAGTGGGAGCTGGTCACAGTTGGGGAGCTTGCACTGGCTTCTGGAGGGACTGGCACTGTGAACGTGTTGGTGGTAAGCATGGTGGTTGACACTGTCCTTGTTGCGTGGCACAGAGAACAGATTACATCCCACTCTGCTTGTCCCTCTCCCCCAGCCCTGCACGTGGCTCTCAGCCTGGGAGGCGTGGGGGCTGCCCGGGCCTGAGGAGCCTACAACGGGGCCATGGGAAGGGGCCTGAAGCCTGGACCGCTCATATCTCCTTGGCCTCTAGGAGACTCAGGACCTCAGAAGCAGGTGAGTCTGGGTACAGGTCCAAGAGGACATGGAGCTGTCCCTGGAACGGGGAGGGGGCCCAGGGCTGCCTCAGGTCAAGGGCGGCTGGAGTTCAGCTGAACATTAAACACTCTTGCCGTGTGGGACACAACGTTGGCCAAAGCCTCCCCCACCTTTTTTATCCAACCAGGACAAGGGAAGAGAGGGGCTTCCCTGGTGGCTCACATGCCTGAGATCTGTGACATCTAAGGTCAGGACCAGCCCTGAACAAAACCACGATGTTCAGGAGGCTTTACTTTGCACCAGTAGGTTCTATGATGGGGATCATTTCTTCCCAGGAAGAGGGTCCAGACTCCATGAGACAAGGCACGTGCTGCACTGTACAGCTGTAACGGGCCTCCCCGGGTCCCAGTGTGGTGGGGACTCTGCTGAGCATGTCCCGTGGCCCCCACAGTAAGTGCCCTGTGAGCTGGAGCTGGCTGTCCAAGGGTCAGCAGAAGCAGAGCCCAAGAGATAGAATTGTTTAAACCACGGTACTCTCAGTAGTGTCTGCCTTCCAGAAAGCAACCATCTTTAATCCCAGAAGCATATATGGCCCGTGATGGGATTTCAGGCTCCCAGAATGCAACTGTTTGACTGTAGAGGCCACTCCCAACCTCAGGAATTGGGCCACCAGACCTCAACTGTGGAACAAAGGATGGGATCAGCAGCTATGAGACCTAGCCCAAAACGCCACTAAAAGTGGGGACACCTGGACGCCAGAGGGCCCAGGACAGCAATGGGAGCAACTGGGATCTCTGGATCCCACGGCAGAGGGTCCCTACGGCCCACGGGCTGAACCTGCGCCCATCGCCGTGACCTCTCTGGGCAATAGGCTCAGGCACGGAGCTGTGCGGAGGAACTCGATGTGCCCAGAGGGGCCTGGACCCGTCCTGGAGGAAGCCCCGGAGCCCGAGAGCCTGGAAGCCCTGCCCCTCCAAGCCCGCGGGAACAGCGGGTCCCGGGAGACCTCGGGACTCTACCAGCCTCCGTGGCAGTTCACTCTGAGTGAGCGCAGTCCCTGGGCAGGGACCTCAGGGACCGGGACATAGCAGGCCCTCAAGAGACACGGCCACACGTACGCTTGCTCTTACCTGGGCCAACGGTCACTCTTATTGGGACGTTAAGGTCAGCTCCGGTTTTCTCAATCGCACACCAGTAAGTGCGTGTGTCCTCTCTCCTGAGCTTCTCCATGGTCACGGTGAAGGTGCGGCTGGTCTGATTGTCCCTGATGGACACATGGTCCCTGTTCACCTCCTGTTCTGAGCCGGTGGTTTTAGCAAGGATCTTGCAGCTACTCCAATCAGCTCCTTGACACCAGTACTTCACGTAGGTCTCCCACCCTCGGACATAGCGACACTGCACGGTCAGTGAGCCTCCCTCAGGGCCACGCACCTCTTCTGGACCCGTGATGCCAGCTGATGAGCCTGGAACACACACACCCATGTACCTGTCACCTTCACCCCACGCCCACCCCATGGGCAGGGCCGCAGCCTCCTGCACCATGAAAGCTCCAGTAAGTGCCCGTGCCTGGTGAGAGGCACAGTGTCCAGGACGGAACGCACCTTCCTCAAGTCAGACCCCTTGTCCCTCAAATTTCCACTGCGTCGTAGCCACCACAAACGTCACCCTAGAGCACAACCGTGGATCTCAAAGACACCGATGTTGACACTGAGCAGGAAGAGCTCCTGGCAAGTCACCCCTCCCCTTCCCCGTGGCCAAGAGATCTCTTGTTCCCTCAGTGTCCCTCGGCCCCAACGTCTGTGTGAAACTGGCCTCTGGGGAGGAAGCGTCCACAGGAGTGTGGTTGTGCCTGACCTGTGCCCATGGCCTCAGAGGCCCGGCTGTGCCGAGGCTGTTCCTGGTGGTCCTGGTGGTCCCAGTGGTTCCATCGTGGGCCCCTCCCCCCAAGGGAGTGCCATGAAATTGACCAAAACGAGTGATGCCCACTACGGACCCCGTGTGCCACGGGTCCCCTTTTCTCCTCTGAATGGTCATCTATTTCAGTGTAAAATAAAAACAGCTGTGCTACGACCTTGGCAAGCAGAGTAAGGTTTTTCTTAAACTTAATGTACATGATTCAGGCAAGAGTTAAAAAATGAGAAACTGACAAGCTTTATTACCTTGTCTCTTCAAAGAAACAACCTACAGAGGACCCCAGCCTGCCCAGTATTTTCCATGTAATCCTTTTCCTGATGGCACTCAGAGCAAAGGAAATACCTTAAATGAGACTTCCACCAAAATTCTTTAAGTTCGTGACACAAGGCAGACCAGTCACAAAAATGATAGACTGATGATTTATTGGCCGCCAATGGCCAGTAGGTTGAACGTTGTGGTATACGAGAGGGGGACCCAAAAAACCCATTATCCCCTGGAGGGCGGGCCCCTTGTATAACACAGGCTCCCCCCGCTGTGTGCATGTTCTGGGAGCCCATCTGGATCCGCGTTCCAGCTGGCGTTGTGGTGAGAGGCTGCGCTTGACATCAGTGAGTTTATTTTGCAGACTCAACACGTTGGCACATTTCATGATGGGTGATTTCCACGCGCACCTGCCCACGACGTGCTGAGTGGTCAGCAGTTTTTGACCAAAAATGACATGACCTCCATGCCCTCCCCTCCCTGTTCACCCAATCTATCCCTGAGTGACTTTTTTGTTTGTTTCCCCAAATGAAAAATATCCTCAGAGGCAAATGTTTTTCCAATGTGGTAAGAGGTGAAACCAATAATGGCAGTAACAGGAAAAGGCATCAAAACGATGAGTTCAGAAGTGTTTTGAGCACTGGAAGAAACATCTCGATAACTCTATTGCATCAGACGGAGAGTACTTGGTGGTGACTGGTTTAAACATGTAAGAATAAATAGATAATTTTTATAAATAAATTCCTGCGTCTTTTTGTTTCCTCCTTTACAAGTTTGCCATAAAACTGGAAGTACCTGGGACAAAGTTCCACGGTCGCCCACCTGGGAGGAAGGGAAGCAGCAGAGCTGGGTGGCCAGGTGGCCCTGCCCCAGAGACCCGGTCCTCTCTGAGCATGGAGTACCAGCTGCTCCCGAGGCTTCGCATCGCGCCCAGCCTAGGCGCCTTCCAACCTCTGGTCTTCCCTCCCCGGGACACCGCTCCACCCATCTCCCTTACTGCACCTGACCACGCTGAAGACGGTCTGGCCTTTGCTTTTTCTCCAGCAGAAACTTAGGCAGGCAGGTGAGCCGGGGGAGGGACAGGCCGGAGAGCCTGACCACCCTGGCTTCGCGGCCTGGCCCCTCCCGGCGGCGCTCTCAGCGCGGCAGGGAAGAGGGCTCAGCTCTGGCTACAACCACCACCAGCCGCTGAGGCTCTGAAACTATCCAGGTCCCTGAGCCCCCCTCCACTGAGCGCGTCTGAGCTGGAGCCCGAGCATCTGAGTCCTGACAGGGCCCCGGGGGAGACTCGCGCCTCAGTGCCTTCCCCTGTGTGTGCGCAGAGCCAGGGTGAGAAACGCTGTCAAAACAGGGCGTTTTTGCTTGTTCCCAGCACCTAGCAGAGAGCCTGTGAGACAGCACACACTTGGCGTCCATTTCACTTGTCCTTTCTCCCAGGACAGACCCTCTCTGCTTCCTGCCCAGCCTCAGCCACTCCAGGTCCTAAAGCCCCCGCCCCGCTCACCTGGGATGATGAGCAGGAGCAGAGGTGGGAGCAACCCCATGGTCCTGGCCCCGTGTTCTCTCCCTGTGACCATCAAATGCCCGGGACCTCCAGGACTTAACGGAACCCAGTGAGACAATACCTTCAATTCTGTGACTCTTTGTTTGTCTCACTTCTTACTTCTCTTAATTGTTATCTGCAGTTACTTCCTCATACACTAAGTAGCAGAGAAGCAATGGTGTTATTTAGGAGTGTACAACTGCGGTGTCTTCAGTGATTTGGGGAAGCGAAGCGTCCAGGCCTGGCCAGGGCTCCCCGGGACCGAGTGGGAGTGCGAGGAGCTGAGAAGGTGGCGGCCAGCACAACGGGGCAGGGCGCACAGCGGGGCCGCACGGAGAGCTCAGAACGCGGGTCCCCGGGAGTGAGGGAGATGTGCTGGGGGTGCCCTTTGGGAAGGACGCAGCGCCCAGGGCTGACCCCCAACCTGGCTGCAGGGACAGTCCCTCCCCCACCTGCCGCCAGGAAGCCCCCCCCCCCCAGGGCCTCTCAGACCCCTTCCTGCCCTGTCCCCTGCCCCCTCCCCCGCTCAGGACAGCTTCCTCCCAGTCCTTCGTCATTCTGAAGCACGGAGCCCAGTTCGTCCAGCTCTGAGGAGCCGAGACAGTAATCTCCTTTGTTCTCACACATTCACTCACACACCCGCTCCCTTTCGTACACAGGGCCTCCGGCGGCGCATTGTTTTAGGAAGAGAGATGGGGACCCTGAACCCTCCATTCCCAGCACCATGGCCACATGATGCACGAGGGAAGAGCTCTTACCCGGACCAATGGTCACTTTAACTTGAACCTTAGGGTCAGTTCTGGTTGACACTCCCACACCGGTAAATGTCTGCAACACCTTGCCCGAGCTCCTCCATGGTGTGCTGGGGAGCGGAGCTGGAATACAGACTGAATGCGCTGCTTAGGTCCTGCTGAATGAGGGTTACAGACCTCCCCCAGGGGCAGAAGGGAGCTCCCTCAGCCTCCCAGCTCCCTCCTTGGGCAGGTGAAGCCCACAAGGTCGTTTGGGTTGAAGGCGGAGTTTCAGTACCAGCACACAAAGGAGGTAGAATCACAAGATTTATTCCTTGCAGGTCTGGGAACGCGGTGAGGTGGCAGGGAGGCAGCAATTAGCCAGGCAAAGGGAGCAACAGCCAGAGCAAGGTGGCAAGTGCCTGTCACTTACAAGGTAGTAGGGGCGAAGGTCATTAACTTTTCACAGGCTCAACTCTCAGTGGTTATTTTAAATGCTGCCCTGGGGAAAGCAAAGCCGGGTCCTAGGGCAGGAATACTTAGTCCACGTCTCCGGCTCAACGGCCAGACTCCGGGTGTGAGCAAGGCTGTCCCAGCGCGGAACGCCCAGGCAGCAACCCAGAGAAGCACATTGTTCCCTCCCAAGTCGCTTCCCTAGTCGTGCAGGGCCACGGTGAACGAGCGTCTCTCCTGGCTGATGTACACGGCGCTCTTCCTGCCCTTCTGCTCGGACCCAGGGCTCTGGACGAGGACGCTGCAGCCGCTCCCATCAGCTCCGCCACACCACTGCTCCACGTGGGTCTCCCACTGCGGGCCGTAGTGGCACTGGGCGATCACTTGCTCAAAGAGAAAGGAGGAGGAAAGAAATAATGAAGGAAAGAGCAAAAATGAATGAAGCAGGAAATAAACTCAAGATGGAGAGGAGCAACAAAGCCAACAGTTGTTTTTCTTTTTTCTTTTTAATGCCCAGGCAAGATAGTCATGATAGAAAGAGACAAGCTCTAAATAATCAATAGCGAGAAGGCAAGGGGACATCACCACATGCCTGGCATATATTAAAAAGACAGAGGAAGATAATATAATAAGAGGAAAAGAGACTAAAATGATATCGAAACAAGTTGATGTCAATAGAGTTGAAATTAAGATGAAATAACAAGTTCCTAGAAAAATAATGTATCAGAGTTAGCACAAAAATAGAAAGCACAAATAATCCTACAACTATCTAAATGAATCTAAACTATTATTAAGGCCTCTCAAAAAGAAAATGCCAGGTATATACAGCTTTAATAAAGAGTTTCCTAAACATCCAAGGAAGGGACGTTTACCACACAGAACTTTCTGAAACAGAAAAGGAAGACGCAACCCCACATCCAATGAATGAGAATAGCACAATCCTGATGCCCAAACCTGACCAGGGTGGGGCAGGAAAGAAATATGACAGACAAATATCACCCATGAGCATAAACACAAAAGTCTGAAACAAAAACCCAGCAAGACAAATCCAAGGATCTATAAGAAGGACCATGTACTATCACCAAGTCACATTTATGCCAAGAATACAAAGCTGTTTGACCATTACAAAATCAAAATAGTAATGAGCATACCACAGTAACAGAGTAAAAAAGAACAATCATATGATCATTTGAATAGACACAGAAAAAAGGATTTGATGGAATCCAACAGCCCTTTGACTTGGAGGCCTTTCTGGACCTCAGGGGTTAACCACCGCGCCCCAAGTGTGTTGGGCCTCTTTGCCCCTGAGATCAGATATGGAACAAGGGACGGGATCAGCTGCTGTGAGACTTGACCCAAAACTCCACAAACTGCAGGGGCACCTGGACACCAGAGGTCCCAGGACAGCATTGGCAGGAACTCAGGCCATGGGTCCCACGGCAGAGGGTCCCTACGGCCCACGGGCTGAACCTGCGCCCATCGCCGTGACCTCTCTGGGCAATAGGCTCAGGCACGGAGCTGTGCGGAGGAACTCGATGTGCCCAGAGGGGCCTGGCCCCGCCCTGGAGGAGGCCCAGGAGCCCGAGAGCCTGGAAGCCCTGCCCCTCCAAGCCCGCGGGAGCAGCGGGTCCCTTGAGACTTCGGGGCTCTACCAGCCTCCGTGGCAGTTCACTCTGAGTGAGCGCAGTCCCTGGGCAGGGACCTCAGGGACCGGGACATAGCAGGCCCTCAAGAGACACGGCCACACGTACACTTGCTCTTACCTGGGCCAACGGTCACTCTTACTGGGACGTTAAGGTCAGCTCCGGTTTTCTCAATTGCACACCAGTAAGTGTCTGTGTCCTCTCTCCGGAGCTTCTCCATGGTCACGGTGAATGCGCAGCTGGTCTGATTGTCCCTGATAAACGCACGGTCCTCCTTCACTTCCCACTCTGATCCAGCGGTTCTGACAAGGGTCTTGCAGCTACTCCAATCAGCTCCTCGACACCAGTACTTCACGTAGGTCTCCCACCCTGGGTCGTAGTAACACTGCACGGTCAGCGAGCCTCCCTCAGGGCCACGCACCTCTTCTGGACCCGTGATGCCAGCTGATGAGCCTGGAACACACACACCCATGTACCTGTCACCTTCACCCCACGCCCACCCCATGGGCAGGGCCGCAGCCTCCTGCACCGTGAAAGCTCCAGTAAGTGCCCGTGCCTGGTGAGAGGCACAGTGTCCAGGACGGAACGCACCTTCCTCAAGTCAGACCCCTTGTCCCTCAAATTCCCACTGCGTCAGAGCCACCACAAACGTCACCCTAGAGCCCAACCGCGGATCTCAAAGACACCGATGTTGACACTGAGCAGGAAGAGCTCCTGGCAAGTCACCCCTCCCCTTCCCCGTGGCCAAGAGATCTCTTGTTCCCTCAGTGTCCCTCGGCCCCAACGTCTGTGTGAAACTGGCCTCTGGGGAGGAAGCGTCCACAGGAGTGCGGTTGTGCCTGACCTGTGCCCGTGGCCTCAGAGGCCCGGCTGTGCCGAGGCTGTTCCTGGTGGCTCTGGTGGTCCCAGTGGTTCCATCGTGGGCCCCTCCCCCCAGGGGAGAATCTTTGAAATTGACCAAAACAGGTGATCCCAACTATGGAACCCATGTGCCACGGGTCCCATTTTCTCCATTGAATTACTTTGATTTCTTTGTCAAAAAGAAAGTTATTTATAATTATTTATGGATTTCCCATTCTGATCCATTGATCCTTTGTCTATACTTTTGCCAATCCATGCTGCTCTGACTACTATCGCTTTACAGGAAGGCAGGTATTATTGAGTAATGCATTTTCTTATCATATATGTTCTTCTTGTTCTTTTTAAAAATTGTTCTCATCTTTGAGAGATTCAGGATTCAGAGAAATGTTTCTTTACTGTAAGAGCGACAACACTTCAAACACGATGAAAAATGACAACTCTCGCCAGGCCTCAGGGACAGACCCTGGGCGGTAGTGAGGCCCTCAGCAAGCAGGGGAGCAGGTGGCCCTTCCCCCATGACAGGGCCCTGTGTTTCTTACCACACCTCAGCCACTGCAGGTCCTAAAGCTCCCACCCCACTCACCTGAGATGATGAGCAGAAGCAGAGGTGGGAGCAGCCACATGGTCCTGCCTGTCTGAGCTGTCTCCCTGGTCACTGTCGAATGCCAGTGTCTTCCAGGAACTTCAATCCAGAAAGAAACTGCCTTTGCTTTGTCTAAATCATTATACTTTGTCTCTCTCCTCTACTTCCCTAATTGTTGTACTCAGTTCCTTCTTCATTTCATTAATGAGGAGAAAAGCAGTGTCATCATTTACGAGTGTACGACTGAGGTGTCTTCAATGATTTGGGGAAGCGAAGCGTCCAGGCCTGGCCAGGGCTCCCCGGGACCGAGCGGGAGTGCGGGGAGCTGAGAAGGTGGCGGCCAGCACAACGGGGCAGGGCGCGCAGCGGGGCCGCACGGAGAGCTCAGAGCGCGGGTCCCCGGGAGTGAGGGAGATGTGCTGGGGGTGCCCTTTGGGAAGGACGCAGCGCCCAGGGCTGACCCCCAGCCTGGCTGCAGGGACAGTCCCTCCCCCACCTGCCGCCAGGTAGCGCCCCCCGCAGGGCCTCTCAGACCCCTTCCTGCCCTGCACCCCCCCAACACAGCTTCCTCCCAGTCCTGCGTCACTCTGAAGCAGAGACCACAAGCAGACATAAAAAAGAAATGGCATGTTCCCTTCATCCTCATTTTGTCTGAGATGGGATTTTCCCCCCTACCAAATGGTTGCTAATTTTGCTGGCTGTGGGTTCTTGGCAAACTTAACTCACATGGAAACTGATTATTCCAATAGTCTCGAGGTGACAGTCCCTCCCCTCCCCCCTCTTCCTGCAGAAGGTCCCCTTCTCCCTTCTCTCACCTGTCCATTTTCTCTCCAAATCAGTTCTTCATGTCTCTGTTTTAATATATATTTGCCATGTTTGTGAATTTTGTTCTGCTTTTGGGAGGTTTTTATTTTATGTTTTTGCTTTCTCTTCCAACCCTTGGATAAAATACTAGAAATTACTTTTTCTTTTTCTTTTTCTTTTTTTTTTGGCAAGAGCTCCTTTTTTTTGTTCTCTGATTGCTGATGTTTTCAACTTTCTTCTATTCCCTGACTCTACGCTCATGTTTTGGTTTGGCGTGGTCATTCTCTTCTCTATTATAGGCTCCTCAAACGGCTGATCATTCTTGGTTACCTGACCGTAACTGATCCAAAACAGCACTGAGATCTCTGAGCAAGTGGGAGCAAAATAATATGCAAAACAGCTCTGCGTTAGGGTGTCAAATGCTCGGAGCCCTCCATCACCCTTGACTTCAGGTGTGCTTCCAGGTGAGTGGCCAGAGAAGCGCAGGCTGAACTCCGGAACGAAGCAGATGTGAGCTGGCCCCAGCGCCGTGTCCAGCTGCCAGGTCTTCCTATTTTATCAAGGTCAAGAGCCCTCTGACTTGCTGTTCTCAGTGAAAGCTGCCTGCGCTCGTCTGGGGGCTCTGCCAGCCTGCAGGAGTTTGGGGAACTGCTCCGACCACTTCCCCATTCCTAGTCCCACTTCTCACCCCCATCTGCTGACCTTGAACTCAAAGCTCCCGAGTTCTTCTCTCGTGAAGGTCAGTTAGAAGCAGGAGTCGAGAAATGCAATATATTTTACTTGCTCTTTGCCTTGAAGGTGATGTCTGACACGGGCCAGACCGCTGAACCCAAGACTTCTGATGCGGCCCTCCCTGAATCTGGGTAGGACTTATCTCCCAGTGTCTGGAGTACATTCAGGTGCTTGTCTCTTGTCACCTAATCCAATTAGCCTGGTAGCATCAGCAAAGCATGCCAAGTAGCTCGGAGCAATGTCCAGGTAATGCGGACTCCTTCACATTGTACTCCAACAGAAGAGGAGCAATTAACACAGTCCTGGGACAAGACTAGGAAAGCTCACGGTCGTCCAGGCTAAGTGACTGCAAGCTGCCTTTGTCCCTCCTTCCTGGAGGGTATTGAAAAGGATACATTTGCCACACCCCATGACACACCAGGTTGTGTTCACCAACTGCACTGAAGTCGTCACAGTGGCACCGAGGCTGCCACGTGCCTGCTCCCTGGTTGAGTTCTTAGCAGCCCCTTGTCATGGCTCGTGAAAGGTGGCCATGACGGGACCCCCAGCCTGTGCCCTTCACGTCTTGGAGGGTGGCACTGATCTCTGGTTTCCTCAGAAGGTGTGATGGATGCTCTCGATGTACTCTCTTGGTCACAGCAGAGGGGCAGTTTCAGGGGCTTCCACTTCATCGTCCCCAATACGATCACTTTCACCCCGCAGGCCGAAGGTCAGCGTGAGAGCCATACAGATTTCTAGGTGTGTCCACTTCTCCTTTGTTCCCAGAAGCCAAGGATACAACCACCGAGTCATGTGACTTGCCTCCAGGTCTTGATCTTGCCTCTCGTTCTAATTCTAACCGTCGTCCCCATTGATCCCCAAGGCAAGTGCCGCCAGAACTTGCTTCCCAGTCCCACAGTGACGCTCCCCTTGCCCAGACAGGTAAGTGCTTCCACCTGCCTCTGCTGTTCCACAATTAGATCCGTTCCCTTGATCCTATGGAGCTCAGGATGTAATGGCATCCCCAACCTTGAACCCAGAGCAGCGAGGAAGCCACTACAGACCCTAAGGTAATGGTTAGTTAGTGGTTGCCACATACCTTAGGTAATGGTTGGTTAGTGGTTGCCACATACCACTAACCAACGTATTTCTTGTTTTTCTTATATAGAGAGCGGCCTTCGGGACCTCCCAAGGGCCATACTCATGTGCTGGGTTTTCAGGTCAAATATAACATCTCCACTTCAGCTTCCTCAATTCTTCAGGCTTGACCCCTTCTTCCACGCCCTGCTATAGCCATCCTGGCATCTTTGCTTCTGTTAACCTAGGGCTTCCAAGCTTCTAGGCCCCCTCTCCCCAGCATGCACTGTTACCAGTCTCTGTGGCTTTGCAAGTGTGCTGAGCACCCCGTGTTGTGTGCTGAGTGCCCTACGCAGACCAGCTCTTCCTCATTCAGCATGATATTCCACCACCGTGAGCCAACGTCTCGAGGCTTGTCCCAGCTTGCTCTTCTGGTTCCTGCCACAACACACTAGTCTCCCCTTCGTAGCCCAGCATACCCTCAGGTGGGCCATGCTGACCCTCAACCCCAGGCATTGTCTGGTGTCAGGGGGAGAAATGGGGGCCAGAGCCCTGCGGCAGAGCCTTGGGGCTGGGCGGTGTCATGCTTCATCTCAGACTTCTGCGCAGTCTTTCCAAAGGCATGGGACAGTGGGCGCCACTGTCCTCTAACAAGTGGACTGAGCTACTCCCACAGACCCAGAGGGCTCCAGGAAATGGGGTCAAGGGCCAAGGGCTCACGTGCATCAGCAGATGTGCCTCCCACGTCTCAGGGCCTAACTCTTCTCTCTCGGGAAACGTCTGTTCTAAAATACTTGCTGAGGCTAAGAATTTAAACTTGGCTGAAGTTTTGCTTCTCTCTCTTTTTTTAAAGTTTCTTTTTCTTTATTTTTAGAGAGGAGAAGAGAGGGAGATAGAGAGGAACTTCAATATGTGGTTGCCTCTTGTGCGCCCCCTACTGGGGACCTGGCCCGCAACCCAGGCACGTGCCCTGACTAGGAATCGAACTGGTGACCCTTTGGTTCGCAGACTGGCACTCAGTCCACTGAGCCACACCAGCCAGGGCGTGCTTCTCTTAAAATTGGGTCCTGATCTGATCTACAGAACAATTATTCTTTCTAATGAAGGAAATGAGGGTCTTTTGAATGCTACCAAGGATGTTTTCCAAAGGCATGGGTTAAAATGTTTATTGCCATACAATGCATAAGAGTCACCAGTAGAATGGATGTTGGGTATAGTGACATTGGAATATTATATCATAATCAGAATAAACAAATACCTACATATACAACCACATTGTAACAATGTTGATGAACCTCATAAACATGCTCGCTACCAAATGAAGCCAAACAGAAAAGAGTATACTGCTGTGTGATTCATTCGGATGAAGCCGCAGAACAGGCAGAACAGATTTAGACAATCAGAAGACAGGAGGGTAGCCGGTGACCTAAGAAGTAGTGGCTGGAAGGAAGTTGTCCAACACCATGACTGTGGGCTGTGGCCTCCCGGAGAGGGTCACATTTGTTTCTCGATCTGGGTGCCCTTTGCGTGAGCATGTTTTGTTTGCACGAAGTTATCGAACGAACTGTGTGCTTTAGATGTGTGGACTTTCTGTATGAATTTTATACTCCAAAGAAAAGTTTTCAAGGTTTACCATGGAAATCTTTCATGGTAAAGCCACTACATATAGGTTTACTTCGTTCTTTAAATAGCTGCCCCCTGTTCCACTGTGTGGCTTCACTGTAATTAACTATTCCTGTGTCCGTGGCTGCCGAGCCTGTTTGCAGCTTTGTGCTCTTGCACTTGATGCTGCAGACTTCGGGTTCCAGGTAAGAGCATCAACGCACTCCGCGCACCGCTCGCGCCGATTGCGCCCAGGAGCCCAAACAGAATGTGTGGCGCGCTGCCTGAGGGTTCTGCTGAATGAATGGTGGCAGGGAGACTAGGGGAGCAAACCAGAGGAGTAGGAGCATTCAGCTCTGAGTAGTCTGGTTGTGTTTCCTTTGATGTCCCCGCTTCCTAAGCAAGAATGTTGTGGCCACATCCTGCACACTCAGCAGGGACCGCAACAGCTCAGGGTGAGCAGAAAAGGGAAACTGGAAGGGGAGAAGGAAGGGAGATCCCGGAGTTTTCTTGGTGTATGTTTTTTTCCTCTCCCTCCCACCCATCCCCCAGCAAGCCCCAGTATAGAAGCTGCAATTCCACCTGGAACCAGAAGGAGCTGGTCCTCTCTGACCAGGAGGACTATGGTCTGAAGACGCAGTGGGAAAACCATTGCATTTTTCCTGTCTTTATTCTCCCTCTGCTTTGTCCCGGGTGCTGACCAGTCACGGGAAGTACACAGCAGCTAGGAAGAGAAGAGACCAGCTTTCTAGCTCAAGAACCAGGAGGAAGAGTAGAAGGCCCTGGAAGCTGGGAGGGGGGATTGGGGGGATCAGGAAGTAGAAGTAACTTAAGAAAGAGAACCTGGACTTCCTCCCAGACAAAAGTGTTGGCTGAAGCCATTGTTCCTTTGCAGACCCTGCCCCTGCAGGCACAGGCGGGCACCGTATCTGAGTCTCCATCAACCCGGCTAATACCATTTCCCCCGCCTGGGGATTCCCTGAGACCCTACCTCACCCACCTTGAGGGCCCACCCAAAGTGCTTCTAGGGACTTTCCATACAAACGACCTGTCTTCGTTCATGCTGCAAAGGTTCACAAATCCCAAACAAGCAGCATCTGACCTCGGCATGCCCTGTATACCTTGCTAAGTGGCCCCAGGCCCCACACTAACAGCAGCTGGACTCAGTTTGCAGCTTGGCCTCTTCTAGACACCCCCGCGCACAGCACAACCAGCAGCCCCCTGCAGATTTTTGTAGCTCATGCCAAATCGCCCCCCCGACAGGGCACAGGCAGGGGCTGATCTTGGCCCGCACCTCCTGGGAAGCCCCAGGGCCAGCAGTGCACCTGGTAGCCAACTTCAGGTCATGCCCTCACAGCAGCTTCTCCCCTGTAGTCGCTGCCTCTTGCTATAGCCAATCAGCCTGGGGATGGGGGTGGTCAATCCCTCCCAGTGACATGCCAACAGCTTCACTACAACAGGAGAGCGCACGCAGCCTCCATGGGGGCACACCTGGAGTTCCTGGCTTGGGTGACTAGTGAGGCTGTGCCACGGGCCCTACAGGATGCCTGCTGCACAAAGCCACCCCACCAAGACTGGGAGACCTAGCAGCTCCACCTAATACACAGAAACAAACACAGAGAGGCAGCCAAACTGGGAAGACAAAGAAACATGCTGCAAATGAAAGAACAGGAGAAATCTCCAGAAAAAGAACTAAATAAAACAGAGGCAAGCAAACCACCAGACACAGAGTTCAATATTTATGAGGAGTTCAACAATGTTTATGAGGATATTCAAGGAACTTAGAACTTTAATAGCATTAAAAAGGACATAGAAACCATAAAAAAGAGAAAGTCAGAAATGAAGAATATAATAACTGAAACAAAGAATACACTAGAAGGAATCAACAGCAGATTAGACAATGCGGAGAACTGAATCAGCAGTTTGGCAGATAAGGTAGCTGAAAATACCCAATCAGAGCAGCAAAAAGAAAAAAAATTAATAAGAATAGTTTAAGGGACCTCCAGACAACATCAAGCATAACAACATCCACAACATAGGCGTACCAGAAGAAGAGAGAGAGCAAGGGGTAGAGAACCTATTTGGAGAAATAATGACTGAAAATTTCACTAACCTGATGAAGGAAAAAGACACGTAAGTCCAGGAAGTGCAGAGAGTCCCAAACAAGATGAACCCAAAGAGGCCCACACCAGGACACATTATCATTAAAATGCAACAAGTTAAAGACAAAGTGAGGATCTTAAAAGCAGCAAGAGAAAAGCAGTTAGTTAAGAAAAACAGTTAGTTAGAAAACCAGTCCCAAGGGAGCTCCCATAAGACTGCCAGTTGATTTCTCCACAGAAACTTGACAGGTCAGACAAGATTAACAAGAAATATTCAAAGTGATGAAAAGCAAGGACAACTGAGATTACTCTACCCAACAAGACTATCATTTAAAATCAAAAGACATAAAGAGCTTCCCAAACAAGAGAAAGCTAAAGAAGTTCATAGCCACCAAATTAAAGGGTCATCTTTAAGAAGAAGAAGAATTAAAAAATAATAAATGTGAATAACAGCCCTGGCTGGTGTGGCTCAGTGGATTGGGGGCTGGCCTGCAAATCAGAGGGTCACTGGTTCAATTCCCAGTCAGGGCACGTGCCTGTGTTGCTGGCCAGATCCCTAGGGGTGGCACGTGAGAGGCAAACACACATTGATATTTCTCTCCCTCTCTTCCCTTCTCTCCAATAATAAAAATGAAATCTTTTAAAAAACAGAAATGTGAATAATAAAATGACAATAAATATATATCTATCAAAAACTACTTTAAATGCAAATCAATTAAATGCCCCAATCAAAAGGCATAGGGCAGGTGAATGTGTAAGAAAACAAGATCCTTTCGTAGGCTTACAAGATCCCTGCAAGAGACTCTCTTCAGATCAAAAGACACTCACAGACTAAAGGTAAAATGATGGAAAAATATATTTATGAAAATGGAAATGGAAAACAATGCTATAGTAACAATACTTACACCAGACAGAATAGACTTTAAAACAAAGGATATAACAAGAGACAAAAAGAGCCCAGCAATTCCACTTCTGGGTATTTGTCCAAAGAAACCTAAAACACTAAATCAAAAAGACACCATTGCACCATTATTTACAATGGCCAAGATATAGAAGCAATCTGAGTGCCCATCGATAGATGAGTGGATAAAGAAGATGCAGTGCATGTATAGACACAGTGGAACATAACTCAGCCACAAAAAAGAGTGAAATCTTGCCGTCTGCAGCCACGTGGATGGGCCTGGAGGGTATTTTGCTGAGTGAAATAAGTCATACAGAGAAAGACAAATGCCATATAATTCGCCTTATAAGTGGGCTTTTAAAAACAAAGTAAGTGAACAAGCAGAATAGAAACAGACTCATAGATACAGAGAACATCTGGATGGTCGCCAGATGAGATAGGGTTGGGGGCTAGGTGAGAAGGACGAAGGGATTAAGAAGTACAAATTGGTAGTTACAGAATAGTCACAGGTGTGTAAAGTGTAGTTTAAGGAATACAGTCAATAATATAATAGCTATGTGTGGTGTCAGATAGGTCCTAAATGTATCAGGGTAATCACTTCAGGAGGTGTATAAACGGCTAATCACTAGGTTGTACACCTGAAGCTAGTATAATATTGTGTGTCAACTGTAACTGAAAAATAAAAAAAAATTTAAAAAGGAAGGAAGGAAGGAAGGAAAGGAAAGGAAAGGACCCTGGGACTCCCAGGCTTACCCCAGCAATGCAGGCCTGACCGACCTGAAGAGAATACCCAATACCGGCCACTAGGGGGCGCACTCAGTTTAGCTCTGAGCTGCTCCTCGAAGGCTCTGAAGCAGCTCAGTTTGGAGCCGGAGTGCACCTGCTGCCTAGCCTCAAGCTGGACGGCCTGCCACGGACCCGCATCCGTAGTCAAAGACCTCTTCCGGGAGGTGACGGAATCGTTTGGTATGTTTCTGGGGGCAGTTCCGTGCCATGAAGCTTGTGTTAGAACTCCGCAACAAAATGAATTTTACTGGATGAAAAAATAATTTCAGAAAAACAAGAAAAAATTTCAAACTGTCCACTTTAAATGCATGCCGTTTATTTTATCTCAGTTTTACCTCATTACCTGCTCAGAAAGGGGGCTTGAGAGGAGGCCGGCGTTCCCTGAGGTCCTGCCCCGCACCCCTTGATCAGCTCCTGGCTGCCGGCGCCTGGGCTCACCAGGGCGCCCAACCCAGGGGAAGGCTCAGCCCCCAAACACGAACATGAACAGGCCCGTCCCCGCTGCCGCCTGCTCCGCGCACTCCCCGTAGCTGGCCCAGCACCCCTCTCCTGCTCCACAGACAGGGAACGCCCCTTGCACTCCGCCCCCGAGCCCCCACCCCACGAGGCCCCAGGTGGGTGACATGTGGCAGGAAGGACACAGCTGCAGGCCGGAGGGGGTGCCTGGACCTGTGGGTCAGGTGCTGTAACAGATCGATTTGAGGAGTATAGATGACCAAGAGTGTCATTTTGAGCACGTCTGAGTTCTACGAAAGTGCCAGCCGGCACTGGCAGTGAGGGCCGAGAACTGGCCCAGGAGATGGGGGGCAGGAGGGGTGTGTGGCCATCCTGTGTGAGGAGGTGATGCTAGAGAGCCAGGAAGGGACACTCCCCTCGGAGGACAGACTCCAGGAGGAGCGGGGAGAGTAGGGGAGGGAGGCACAGAGAGGGAGACAGGACAGGGCAGAGGAGGGAGGGGCCTTTCTGAAGGAGGAGGAGAGAAGGGAGGGACAGGCACTCAGGAGACGGTCAAGAGGAGCAGCGCCTCTGGTGCAGGGGGCGGGCCCAGAGCCCACACGCGGTGAAATATGCAAAGATGTGGGGAAAGCCACCCACGACAAAATGAGGATGAAGGGAAAAGGCCACTTCTCCTTCTGCATGAAATCTCCGTGGTGACCTCTGCTTCAGAGTGAGGCAGGACTGGGAGGAAGCTGTCCTGAGGGGGCGGGGAGGGGGGCGGGGAGGGGGGCCGGGGAACAGGGCAGGAAGAGGTCCAAGACGCCCTCCAGTGGGGCTTCCTGGCGGCAGGTGGAAGAAGGACTGTCCCTGCAGCCAGGCTGGGGGTCAGCCCTGGGCGCTGCGTCCTTCCCAAAGGGCACCCCCAGCACGTCTCCCTCGCTCCCGGGGACCCGCGCTCTGAGCTCTCCGTGCGGCCCCGCTGCGCGCCCTGCCCCGTTGTGCTGGCCGCCACCTTCTCAGCTCCTCGCACTCCCGCTCGGTCCCGGGGAGCCCTGGCCAGGCCTGGACGCTTCGCTTCCCCAAATCACTGAAGACACCTCAGTCATACACTCATAAATGATGACACTGCTTTTCTCCTAATTAATGAAATGAAGAAGGAACTGAAGGCAACAATTAAGGGAAGTAGAGGAGAGAGACAAAATGTAATGATTTAGACAAAGCGAAGGCAGTTTCTCTCTGGGTTCCATTAAGTCCTGGAGGTCCCGGGCATTTGATGGTCACAGGGAGAGAACACGGGGCCAGGACCATGGGGCTGCTCCCACCTCTGCTCCTGCTCGTCATCCCAGGTGAGCGGGGCGGGGGCTTTAGGACCTGGAGTGGCTGAGGCTGGGCAGGAAGCAGAGAGGGTCTGTCCTGGGAGAAAGGACAAGTGAAATGGACGCCAAGTGTGTGCTGTCTCACAGGCTCTCTGCTAGGTGCTGGGAACAAGCAAAAACGCCCTGTTTTGACAGTGTTTCTCACCCTGGCTCTGCGCACACACAGGGGAAGGCACTGAGGCGCGAGTCTCCCCCAGGGGCCTGTCAGGACTCAGATGCTCGGGCTCCAGCTCAGACGCGCTCAGTGGAGAGGGGCTCAGGGACCTGGATAGTTTCAGAGCCTCGGCGGCTGGTGGTGGTTGTAGCCAGAGCTGAGCCACCTTCCCTGCCGCGCTCAGAGCGCCGCCAGGAGGGGCCAGGCCGTGAAGCCAGGGTGGTCAGGCTCTCCGGCCTGTCCCTCCCCCGGCTCACCTGCCTGCCTGAGTTTCTGCTGGAGACAAGGCGAAGACCGCACTGTGGTCTAGTGGGGTCAGTGCAATAACAGAGACAGGGACAAAGTAGTCTGGTGACGTCAGGAGGCCTAAGTTGGCTGCAGGATCTGAGAACCTTAGAAGAGGTGACATTTGAGCTGAGCCTTGAGGAATGGATGTAAGATTTGATTCACTGAAACAGAGAAGATAATATTCCGGCCTGAGGGAACAGCATGTGCAAAGGTATAGAGACACAAACAAGCACAGTTTTTAGGGGGAAAGGAAAACAGTGCGCGTGTGAGCGCG
This sequence comes from Pteronotus mesoamericanus, assembly GCF_021234165.1. NCBI lineage: Eukaryota > Metazoa > Chordata > Mammalia > Chiroptera > Mormoopidae > Pteronotus > Pteronotus mesoamericanus. The sequence goes on along the minus strand of NW_026555315.1, from coordinate 4,855,929 downwards.
CGCGTGGGAATGAGCGCGCCCTATGTGTGCGCTTAGTTTCTGCAACTTTATCGCGCGTGGGGAGTCGGAGGGGAGGGCCGCAGCGGCATGGGTGCGCAGCGTCCGGGTGTGGACAGCGGGGGAGGCCCAGGCGTCCACCTCCCAGCCCTCCACCTCCCAGCCCTGGGACTCAAAGGCACACCTGTGGGCTGCGGGCTGGTGGGGAGGGAAGCGTTTAAGGACGTGAGCAGAGGTTCTTGCACTAAGCAGTTAGGAGCCAAAAGGGGACCTTTTCAAGAGATGCGACAGCAAAAGAAACAGTGCCGGGGATTAAGGGACAAACAGGAGGAAGGATGTGAGAGCCCGGGGGCAGAGGGCAGAGGGCAGAGGCTCCTGGACGTGCCCCGGGAGGTGCCGGACCCTGTGTTGGGCTTCTGTTTTGCAGGCTGTTTCTGCATCAACGGCCCGTTGTCTGTGAGAGGGTCAAAAGGGGACTCGTTGACCATTCAGTGTCACTACGACCCAGGATGGGAAACCTACAAGAAGTGGTGGTGCCGTGGAGAGGCCTGGGGTTCCTGCGAAATCCTCATTGAAACCACTGGGTCAGAGCAAAAGGTGCAGAGAGGCCGAGTGTCCATCCAGGACGACCACTGGAGGAACTTGATCACCGTGACCATTGAAGAGCTCTGGGACAGCGACAGAGACACCTACTGGTGTGGGATCGGGAAATCCGGAACCGACCTGGGGCACCAGGTGCACGTGTTTGTTGGCCCAGGTAGGAGCCGCCCCCCTCCTGGACTCCGAGGCCCCGGTGCTGCCCCGCGGAGAACACAGAGGCTTTCCGCTGCCTGCCCGAGCAAGGACAGGAGCCTGGAGACTGCGCGTGCGTGTGTGCGTGTGCGTCCGTGTGGGCGCATACGTGTGTGCATGTGGTGGGGGTACACCAGAAAGTCTGGGCAGACAGCAAGAAAGAGCAAATCTCAGCATGATTGGATGTCTCCATCTATTGTCACCGGAGGGCGCAGAAAAGGACACTCCCCTGGGGCAGGCTTGTCCGGGAAGGCAGGGCCTCTCTTTCCAGGTCCTTGAGGCATTTTCTGCACCCTCCGAGCAGCCCCAGGCAGTCCGCTGCGCAGGGAGAGGGCTTCCAGAAAGCCATTGTCCTGCCTGTCTCGGCTACGGGACAAGTGGCCCTCTCCCTGGTCCCCTCTCTCTCTGGGGGTGGGGTCTCTGAACTCATTACTGGCAGAAGGAAAGGGTTCACTGCGGCGCAGGGGCCTCCCACGGCCTCCCATGGCTGCCTCTGAGCCTTGAAGGTGCCCTGGACCCAGCCACCCTGCCCCAGAAGCACCAGAGCCTCCCTGGGGTCAGAGACGTGGAAAGAGAGTCAGGTTGTAGCCCCCGCCCCACAGCTCTGCCTCCAGAGCCCTCAGTCTTACCTCCACTTTGGGCATCGGGGAAACTACCCCGCTCCCCCACCCTAGCCCTGCCCACAACACATGCACACACTCAGTCAGCAATACGAGTATCTGCTACTCATGAGCCCGTTTAGGAAGCCTTTTCAAACTTGGTACAGGCAAATATGGTGCGCATGTATGTGCGGTGGGGAGGTATGCTGGCTTTAGAGCGTTCCAGAAATGAACTGAAAAGACAATAAAGGTGGGGTGGATGCATGGAAAAGTGGAGGGGCAGTCGGCACCAGGATCACGGCAGGCTGGAACCCCCCATGCCAGACAAGTCCTCACGGGGCAGCCTTCACCGGTAGAGTGAGGAGGTGCCGGAGGCAGGAAGGATGGCAGCGGGGCAGCCGGAGACGGGGGCGTCTGGGGCCAGCCAGCTCCCGGGCTGCTCCTCTCAGGCAGCCAGCGCAGAGCCCACTGTGGCCCCAGCGGGGCTCCCCTTCCGCAGCCCGGGAACGCGGCCCCTGCCCTCCAGGTGGGGCCGAGCGGGGCTCTGAGACCCAATAGGATCCTGGGGAGACAGCCTGCGTAGCTGGCCACCCCAGGCCCTCGGACCCTGGTGAAGTGGTGTTTCTCTGTACACACAGTAATGTGATGTTTTGGGTAAGAAACCAAAAAGGGGCCAGAAAAGACCAGAGTGGCTGACCGGCAGTGCGAAGGCAGGAAGGTTCTCGGTCCCTGGGGGCGGGGTGTGGAGAGGGGCCTGGGGGCCACTGGAGTCACCCTCGGACCGTGCTCTGCTCTGTGCGTTCCGCGGCCACTCCAGCAGACACATTCGTACTGTCAACAGCTACCTTGACTGTATCTACGTCACCACAAACAGCTAAACCTGTGACGACACACCCGGCGGCACCTGAGACATCACTCACACCGGCCAGTCTGGCGCCCTCGCCTCCAGTTGCCCTCAGCAACCACAGCAACTTGTCTCTAACCGGTTTCCCGACCAGGTGAGCAGAGCTGGGCCCCTGCCGAGCTTTCCCCCAGCTGCCCTGGGACGGCTCCCCTAGGGATGCTCTGTCAGGGACCCCAACGTCACCCCTCCGAGGCGTCTGTGCCCGGAGAAACAGCGGTAGGTTCTGCGCCTCCCCCTCCTTTCTACCTCTGGTACTTACAGCGCTGCCCACTCCCCCTGGAACCTAAGCCAAGGTCCCCAGCTGGGCTGCAGGAGAGAAGGTTCTGGTCTCCCTCGGGCTCTCCCCCACAGCCCAAGAAGCAAAAGGAAGCATAGTGAGGTTCACCCTCAAGTGTGCTAGAAGGGAAGTACTCTTGCTGCTAACTTAAAACAACAAAACTTTATTATAGTTCTGGCGATCAGAAGTCTGAAATGCATCTCGTGGGGCTAAAATCAAGGTGCTGACAGGGCTGAGTTCCTCTGCAGAGTCCAAGGAAGAATTGTCCCCTTGACCTTTCCAGCTTTCAGAGGCCAACCACATTCCTTGGCTTGCAGCCCCTTCCATCTGCAAAGCCAGCGATATCCGAGAGTCTTTCACATTGTGTTATGCTAACACCGACTTTCCGACGCCCATCTTTCTCTATAAACACATGGAATCCACCCAGATAACCCAGAACCATCTCCCCATCTCAGAGTCAGCTGACTGGCAATTTTAAGTCCATCTACAGCCCTTGCCAAGTACCATAACATATTCAGAGGTCCTAGGGGTTAGGGCATCTTTGGGGAGCGTTACTCTGCCTACCACGGTTACATATGTTTCATTGCTCCAGCCCTTCTCCCCCTAAGTGCTGGGGAGATGAGAGGAATGGGTGGGGAGCTGAGGGCATCAGCCTGAAGTCCCCTCCCTTCAGAGGCTCCCGAAAGACAGTCAATAAGCTCCTCCATCAAAGGGCAAACACCCCCAGCCCCCGGTTCAGCCCGTCACTGCCTGGTGAGTGCCCATGGAGTCCAGGGGTGAGGTCCGTGCCTGCCCTGGGCCCAGCCTCTCAGATCACCCTCCACCGGCTCACTTCCCCGCTCCAGCCCACCGCCCTTCCCTTCTTCAGGATTCTAGTCCTCGGAGCCCAACTCCCGCCGGGCATCCTGTTCAGCGATGAGTCCAAAAGGGGCGAAGCTTTTAGGGGCACCCGCTTCACTGTCCAGCTTTGTCCTGCTCGTAGCTGCTTGGAGAGCGGATGTGCTGTTGAGTCAAGGGTGCAGGATGCAGGACTTTTACTGAGACTGGAGAAGCACAAGAGAAACCTTGGCAGGGAGAGAGAAGGGCATGGCAGGGAAGAGGACTTGTGCAAAGAGCACAGCAGATGTTTTTAGGATGTGCAGTGCAACGAGCCCGTTCTCCCTTGAGAAAACTGTTAGTGACGTCAGCATACCACATCCTGCTCACGGGAGGCTGAGGGGCAGAACAGGGGTAGCCTGTGGGGTGGTGGGGCGTGGGTCTTTGCAGATGAGATGAGGCGTAGGGTGAGGGGGGAGCAGATTCATACACACCGAGAGGAATACATGTGACCCAGAGCCCAATAGTCTCACTAGACCAAGTGTCCGCTCTCCGGCACCTACAATGAAGTGCATCTCACATGTACTCTCAGATGGCGGTCAGAGCCGCAGGAGGTCCCTCCCAGGAGAACAGGGCAGAAAAAGCCAGGTGCACAGATCTGAGCTTAAAAGATGGGCAGAATTTACAAAGGGAGAGAGAGGGTGGAGAGAATAGTAGAATAAGAAAGATAGAAAAGGGCAAGTTTTAGGTTCGGCTGGACTGCAGGCAACTTGCGATACGTTGTGGGGGACCAGCCAACAGGCAGAAGAGAAACAAAGGGTGCTGGGCCCCAGGCTGAGCCAGCAGGGAGGCCTCTGAAGGCTTAGCCGTTGGGAGCATGGCTGAGCCCCTAGGAGGGACCTTCCCGGCCAGGGAAGGGACCAGGCTTGCCCGTCGCGCCAGCCGGGGCTGCGCGGATTGGGGGCTGTGCGGGGAGGTGGCTGGGGGGCTGCCCCAGAAGAGTCTCACGCCTTGGCCATGGTCCCTGCATAGGTCCCTGGCCTGCAACATCCATTTAGTGCTGCCGACCTTCGTGAAGGTGCTCCTGCTCATGGGCCTGCTGTGCACTGTGATGTGGCTGCAGGAGCCCAGGGGTCCCCAGGGGGGAATAAAGCCCATCGAAGCAGAAGAACCGCAGCTCCCCTGCCAGGGGAACCCTTACGTCAAACAAGCAGAGCCTGCTGACCTCTTCTCGGGGAATGGGCAGTGGGTGCCGTTCCAAAAGAGACAAGGGTCCCTGCTGCAGTGAGGCCCCGCTCGTCCTGGCCTCGGGAACAGTCAGCACGACTGCGGACCCTGGCCCCCGCCGCGGGAGCAGAGGATGGAGACGAGGTGGCGCTGCCCTTGCACACAGGGTCCGCGGAGGCACCTGCGGCCTTGCCCACGTGGGTCCTCCCGCGGCCCCTTTCCTGTGACCCTGCAGGGGCACTGCCAGAGGGGACGACCATGGCACTGTCCAGGCGCCATCCAGGACTGCAGCTGATAATGGAGTCAAGACTCCAGCCAACCAGCAAGCGCAGAACCTGAATTAAACCAAAAGCTTCAGAGCGCGTCCACAAGGGCCAAGGCCCCCGCCTCCCGGGCGGGGTGCAGAGATCCACGGCTTCCACCTTCTGTTGCATCAGACCCTTCTGGAGAAGCACCTCAATGTCAATGATTAAACGTAGGCTTGGGCTATGACCCCACCCACATCCGATATGTCTGTGCTGTATGTTTCCTATTAAACCTATGGGTTTCCTGTGCTCTTAGAGATTATGTTGTTTGGTGTACTCTTTCCATACATTGCAGAGGGTGTGCAGTGACTTGAAATCAAACGCCAGAGGTAGATGTACCTCGCAGAGTGGACCTGAGCGTTAGGGGACGTTAGAGGGGAGGGGCCTGGAAGATACCTTCTTATCCCCTCAGAGAGGTTGCAACCAGGACGCCTTGTGTAGATGTGAACATTCCCTGATGGCCGGGAGTGAACAAAGGAAAACATGGGGGCTTTCAAAGGTAACTTTTTAAATGCTATTCCCTATGTTTTCAGAAAGTAATTACTGAGGTGTATTTATCCCTCATAAGATACAAAGTCTTCCCGTGCTACGTTTATAGGTGAATGAGTTTTTTTTAAAGGTAAACACCTGGGTTGTCATCTCAATCAAGATCTTAATAGGGGTGGTGAGTCTATGACTAGAGCTTTACATTTTAAAACTGTCACATGCAAGTCTTAATCTAGTATCTTCACGTCATATATAAGAACAAGGAGCCCTGAAGGAGTGAGGCTCCGGGTCTCCAGGCACAAGGCCAGGTAGCGGAGTTGGACCTGCCCTGAGCCAGCCTGGAGCTGGCCCACACATTGTCCCCCAGGTCCATCTGTCACTTGAGAAGGTCAGTCCTTAAGCCTGCTGAGGGCACCAGATGGCCCCAGGCACAAATACTGGACAAACACAACTACAGTCTGCAATTTCTCCGCTTTACTCCGAGGCCACATCCCGTCCCCGTGACTTACAAGGACTTACAAACATGTTTTGTTTTGATCACAATACTTTTTAATGGAGTTTGAAGCCTATGTTTAAACACGAGGAGTTTCACTTCTGCTTTCTCTTTTAAAAGCAGAAATGCTGGAAGACAGAGGGCCCACGGTGCCACGTGCTCCCCGTCCCCGACAGCCATCGAGTGTTTGAAACCCCCCAGAGGCTCCTGGGGGCCTCCTGGACACCATTAAAATGTGCACGTTAGAACAGAATAAATAAAACTGTCTTTTTTGGCAGATGACATGATGGTCTATGTAGAAAACCCCAAGGAATCTACCAAGAAACTACTGGAACTGATAAGCAAGTTCGCAAGGTCACAGGAACAAAAGATCAAGACATACACACACACACAAATCATAGATACTGCTAACAGGCATTAGAAACCAAAACAAAAAATGCAATGCCACTCACAAGTGCTCCCCCAAAAAGAGGCACCTGAGCATCGGTTGACCAGAACACGAGCCATGAGCAGCATCTTTATGCTAAACATTACGAAACGCTGATGATAAAAGTCAAAGAAGATTTCAAATAAATCGAGAGCTGCACGACGGTTGTGGATCGGAAGAGTCAACATAGTAAAGATACCCATTTCACAATGTTGACCTATAACTTTACCGCAATTCCTATCAAAACCCCAGCAAGATTTTTTCATAGACAAAGACAAGCTTACTTTACAATATCTGCAGAAAGGCAAAAGAATTAGAATGCCTCAGGCGATTTTGAAAAAGGAAAAAGAGGGAGGACTTGTCTGTACTCCACCGTTACTAAGGAAGCACAGAAGCGGATGTTAAGACTGACGCACGTAGCCACGGCAGGCAGGACAATGCGGCATTAGAGGGATAGACAGGGAGGTCGGTGAAGAAAATACAGAGCCCCAAACGCCTGGTTCTTCCCTGTAGGGGCTCTAAGTGCCCTGGCCTTGGCCCTGAACTCTTGCTTGAAGCTTTTGTCTCTCCCTGGGCTCCGATTAACCTCTCCATCCTCTCTGCAGCGTCAATACTCTGCCGGCGCGCATCTCTGGCTTCCTGCTAGACCTCTGTGCTCGGTAACCCCAGTCGCACTGAGAAAGCGAAGCCCTGCCTCACCGGGCTGCTCCCCCCTTTCCTGTCTCTGTAAACGACGCCCCGTTCTCTGGTCTTCTAGGCTGAATCCCTCCGTACTCCCAGACTCTTTTCTTTCAGACTCTCCTCCCAGCCTGGTAGATAAGCCTCCCTAAGACACACCCACGGTCCCATTGTGACCTGCTCAAATCCATCCAAGGGTCTCAAGTCAAAGTTTGAGTAAGAGCTGGGTCCTAAGCCCCCGCCACATGCCTGACCTTTGCTATGCTAGGTTAGCTCCCTGTGTGCTGTCGCGTGGAAATGCCGCTCCCCGCACCTGAGGCACACGCGTACCGGGAGAAACTCACGTCACACTCTACTCGCTGACAGGTCCTCTGGGCCTGGCTTCCTCTCCTTGCCCCTCCCCCCCCTCAGCCGACAGCCACCCTTCCCTCATCACCTCTCAACCGCGACCTCCCTTCCCAGCCGGGCGCATCCGGCACAATGTTTCCCCTCCTGCCACTCAGCGGCCCTGCCTCTTCTGTGACTGACTGTGAACGTACCTTCTTAAGCAAAGTGCAGGGGAAGCTTCTCTCGTACCCTGGTTGTGCTTCTATACCCGCCGCCCCCCCCGCCCTGTGTGCTTTGCTCCCGTGAGGAGTATGTGCCTCATTAGACTGAATTTCTCCTTCGGGGTGAGTCTGGGGCCAGCCCCACGTCCCGCCTCGTGGGAGCCACACCAGGGCTCAGGTGTTGAACACGACAGCCCTGCCTGGTGACTCGGCACACAGGGCAGCGCTCAGAGGGCGGCTGGTCCGCACGCAGGGGGCGCGGTGGGGATGGGGCCGCTTGCTTGTGACAGACGCTGAAACTGCTCCCTATAAACTTCAGGGAGGGAGCCACTGACAGGCATTCAAAGACCAGCTGAGCCCTGGGGAAGCCCAGGGTGGCCGTGGCATCACGCCTTCCCAACGTGGTGACGCGTCTCCTCACCTCCACATCCTGCACGCTTGTCCTCAGAAACTATGTCTGCCCTCCTGCGGGAGGGGTTTATGGCCAACAGGCGGCCCCAGCCAGACTTCTCCTCAAGTGCACAGAGCCGGGCTCTCTGTGGGCTCTGTGCACAGGGGAGCTTGCTGGGTGGGGGACCCCAGGAGATGCTCGGGACACCCACGGCCTCCTTTGCCCACTACTGTGTCAACTGACCCCGGAACTCTAACTTGAAATTGCTCAGCCATGGCCACCATAGGCAAAGATGTGCTGAGCCCAATCATACATTCCCTGCTCACAAAGCCTCAAGGGGTTGAAGTCCAACAAAGAGATCCAAGAGGCGTCAGAAGAGGAGAAGGAAACAGGATCGCTCAAGACACGGGGTAGCTTCATCTGTCAGGACCAAACGCCTCTGGGGTTGCCCCCCTCCTTCCCCCAGAGAACTGAAGCTGGGAGGGGCACGTCCTCAGGGAGCCTCCTGTCTGCAGGGAGGTGGCGATTGCCCTGAGGGACACTGACTTACAAAGCCTTGGTGCCACGGAGTGAAGGGCTAGGCTTCTGAGCAACTTCCAGAGAATTCTTTCCCTTGGGAGGCAGGCATGAAGGCAGGGAACTAGGGGACTGGGGAGGAGAAAGGAGACCCCACACAGGGACCTGGAGACTCATCTTTCCTCCACTTGAGGACTGGAGCGAGCGCCCTCTGAGACTCAGGGCCCTCCCTTGAGGCGCAGGAACGATACCCCCAGAAGGCTCGAGTCCCCCGGAATCCAGGCTCTGCTGCCTCCAAGCCCTGGCTTGCAGAGCCCGCAGGTCTCTCTCGCCCAGTCTGAAGGGCTGTATTCCCTGGCAGGGCTTTTCTGGGGCTGGGGCAGGACTCGGCGGATCCCCCGGGCCAGGCTCACTGCGTCTCCCTCCAGGGCCCGCCTGACGCCTGCTCATGCAGAGGACGGCCCCGAGCATGCTCAGGAGCAGCAGCACCTTCAGGAAGACCAGGATCAGGAAGAGCATGATGCTGAGCGGAACCCTGTGGGGGACACGGAGACAGGAAATGAACTGCCTTCTGGGGGGGAAGCCCCAGGACCCTCTTGTCCCTGCTTCTCCCTGTGGCCTGATTCCAGAGCCCAAATAACTCCGATCAGAATCAAGCTGAGAAGGGACCCGCTCCAAGGCCCCTCTCCTCCCTTAGTCAAGAACCGCTCTCGGGACTCTCATTTGGCAGTGATGGAGAGAGAGGAGGTCCCCGGCTGTGCCTGCTGCCCAGAGTGTGCTCCGAGCAGTCCCTCTCTGTCCCTTCTCCCCTCAGCTCCCCCTTCATCAACATCATCCTCACGTGAAAGTCAGACGGCAGCATCCCAGCCCTCCTGTGGCACCTTTGGGAGGAGGAGACGGGGGTCCAAACTCCAGCCTGCGGCTGGCCCGTCTGCCCACAGACCCAGGAGCAGCTCCTGGGACTAGGATCTCTGATGAAGCGAAGACCCCTGGAAGCGAGCCCTGGCTAGGGACCGGCACTGCAAGCCCAGACCCGGTGGGGAAGGGCGGGGACGGGACGAAGGACCCCCGAGCCATCTGAAACCAGCCTCTGCCTGTGTCCCTGAGCCTGCTCCACGGGGTGAGGGGATGGCGTACTCACAGAATGAGTGATAGTTTCCACTCAGAATCCCCACATAGCCGTAGAGAACGTAAAAATCACAACCAGAGTTGGAGGAACACCCAACAGACAGTGAGGAAAATGGCATGGTGTGTCCCCAGCCCCCACGCCAGGGTCCCCCAGGCGGTCGACCCGCCTCGTCCATGGCCGCCAGGCCTCGGGCCCTTACCCTGGGCAGGGGGAAATCAGCTGGTTGGTGCTGAAGTTCCGCCTGGCGACCGTCGCTGGGAACGTGGACGGTCTTGGGGTCGTAGTAGGTGCTGAAGAGAAATAGCACGTCAGGCATGGCTCCCCCCACCCCCGCACCGACCCGTTCACTGCGCACCTGTAGGGACCTGGAAGGCCTCAAGAGACAGCCTGAAGCCAAGCCCAGGCGCCTCCGGGTGGAGCCCCTCAGGGACGAACGAGACTTTCCCAGAACTGGCCATGAGTCACCTCTAAGAAGTGCCTGGCTGTTCTTTCCATCCCAAGCGTGGTTCCGCCAAGGGGAGGGCAGGGAGGCTCCCCAGCCTGAGGAGGCGGGGGACGGCGGGCAGCCAGGAGTCTGGATGAAGATGGCCGGAGCCACGTGGAGCCTTGGGAGGGGCTCAGAGCGCCCTTCCCAGAGCAACTCAGGCCACTTTAGTCAACCGCTCAGGTGTCTGTCACCCAGTTCCTCCCAGGGACCTCCTGTGTCTAGACTATTGCATAACCTCCACCCCCATCCCCACTCAATCCTAACCTCACGACGTCCCCCCAAAAGCAGCCGTCCCAGAGGCTCAGCCCTTCACAGAGCACCCAACACAGGCTCAGCTTCGCCCAACAGCCTTTGAGGTCCTTGCAGCTGGGGACTTGTTGGATGTGGCACCCTCCCTGCCCTTTATGGGGAGGCAGAGACGCCTAAAGGGACTGACACCTTTCAACAGAAAGAGGTGGGCATGGGGGTGGAGCCCCACCGGGCACAACAGGAGTGCCTCCTCCGCCTGCCAGTGACGCCGAAAGGCGGGAAGGGGGATGTGGTGGCCACAGGGGAGGCTGCGGGGTTGCGGGATGATTGCGGAACAGCGGAGCCGTGAGCGTGCTCACAGGCCGAGGGGAAGAGCAGAGATGGGGGAAAGGCTGAGGAGAGGAGAGGGTGCGGCCAACGGACCGAGAGAGGACACGAACGAGCCAGAGGGAATTTAGCTCAAGGGCCTGGGGAGGCAGGAGCCGAGGCGTGAGAAGCCAGCCCAGCAGGATGCTCTTCAGCTGGAGGAGAAACCTCCACCCTCTGCCTACAAGGGAAAGAAGGAAGAATGGGTTCGGCTGCAGGGAAGTTTGCAGGTGAAGAAGGAAAGAAACTGAGAAAGTTCAGCCTGGCGTCCTGGGGTGCGCTTGGTTAAGAAGAAGAACAGAAGGGTCATATTAGAAGCTATGAACTTGGTGGGACTTTTTTCCAGCAGTGCTGGAGCAGGTAGACGACAAGTAGGGCGATCGACTTGCCCACGTTTTACTCTTCCACTGTTAGCATTGAAAGCACCCTCACCCCACGAAAGCTCTCCGTCCTGGGCAACCCCGATGGGTGGCCTCCCTGATTTCAGGATGGATTCAGGGACGACGGTTTTGACTGGTGGGTGGGGGAACGGTGCCGGGAGTTGAGGGTACTGGTATGAGAAGAAAGAATAGTCCCGTGCACACTGGAACTGGTTCCGGAAGGAAGTGGGACCGGGGCAGGAGCAGGGCAGGCAATAAGCTGGGAGAACGCGGCGAGAAGCACCAAAGGCCTGGGGGGGGCCCGGTTGAAAGCGGGGATAGCGGTGGGGGGGTGAGGGTACGGGAGGGCGGGTGCACAGAAAGCTGCTGGGAAGTAGCATGTTTGAGGAGTGTAGGGTTCTGGACACGGACCCGTTTGGGTGACAACAACATTCGCGATGTTGCGTGGAGTGGGGTTCCGAAACAAAGGGGAAATGCAGGCCACTGAAGGTGAGAAGGTCACTGAACCTGAGACAAGAATGTTTGACAAGTTGTTCAGTAAAACCTCCATGGCAATGACACGGGCTGGGGGTGGGGAGAAGCTGCCAGGTTCCCAGTGAACGTGGAGGGGAAACCTGGAAGCCAATGGCCGGCCCTGGCAGGGAGAGGCAGGGGGCGGAGCGGAGGGTGGGGCACAGGTCCCCAAGTGATACAACGTTAAAGCCTGCAGGTGGGATGGGAGCTGGGAGGACATGGGCGGGGCTTTGTGGCCCTGCAGCACACGGGGAGCAGGCGACAGCAGCTCCCCACCCCCCGCCTCGCCCGGAAAGCCTGCCTCTGGAAACCCGAGAGGCCCCTGTCAGGACGACGTGCGAGCCAGCGGGAGGGGCTGTATGTGCGAAGGCACAGGTTTCTGGGGGGCTGGGTGCAGTAGCCTTGGCTCAGCCCCTTCAAGGCGGAAGGGTCAGCCACCTCCCTCCCTGCCCACAGGGGGGCCCTCCCCAACACCACCAAGATGGAGGACAAGACCCGGAGACACTCCTCAGAATGGCCCCGCCCTTGTCCCCCGTCCTGGTCATACCCCATGCTGCTGGGGCGAGCGGGGCTTTTACCTGGGGAAACAGACACCTGCACCTGGAACGAGGGGTCACGTGACCACGCGTCAAAAATCCACGTTGTCTGGATTTTACACCAGTAGGACCCAGCGTCGGCGGCATGGAGGTCCCTCACGGTCACTGTGAGCACGAGGGCATCTGCGTTGTCTCTGATGGACACACGGCCATTCCTCTCTTCTCTCTCTTCTCCCTTGGTTTCCACAATCTTGTCACAATCTATGTCATGCTGTCCTCGGCACCAGTACTTGTTATGGTCCTTGTAGCTCTGCTCGTACCAACACCGGATGGTCAGGGAGCTGCCTGCGATACCCGTCACAAACCTGGGGCCCCTCAGGGACAAACAGCCTGGAAAACACAAGCCACATCCCAAGACTCCATCCCGATGCACCCCAGGGCCAGCCCAAGGGGGAAGTGGCTGGGGAGGTGCAGACGGCTCTGGCTCAGGGATGGGGGCCCGTAGGGACACCTGAGCCCAGGGCCTGAGCCCAGAGACCGGAGACTGGAGACTGCAGACTGCGGTCAGCAGGAGTAGGGACCTGTGCCTGGGCGCCCAGGAACACCGAGTAACCACACGGGGCCCCTGCCCCTTGGGGCGCGGAGACTCAGACCAGCGCTGGAGCCGGGGGCCGAGAGAGCTGGCTCTCCTGCCCTGTCCTGCGCCCGCAGCCTCTGCTGGTGGCGAGCGTCGGTCACGTGCCCAAACACGTCCCTGTGGAGGGGGGGTCTCTGCCTCCTGGGCCTCCTGCAACTCGGGCCTGTCCTTGAAGAGTCCCATTTACTCTGCTCGCCATGCGTCCTCGAAGGGGGACAAATAAATGCCTGGCTCTCAGCTCCTCTCCAGGGAGAATCAGCACACTCGGTCGTCACACACCTGGCTGCTGAGGAGGGCCGGCCCCGTGAGGCCTTCTGACACGGACCTGGGGCATGGGCTGACCACCCAAAATCATAGTCCCCACGGCCTGGAAAGATGGGACGGAGCAGAGCCAGGAGCTGAGATGAAAAAGGAGACCAGAAATGTGAGTTTTTACAGGTGACTTTGAAGTTTTCATCTGGGCCCCAGCCGCAAGTGCCCTGGAGGGACAGGTAAACCTGGGGTTGCAGGGGTCAGCAGCACCCAGGTGGGGGGGGGGCGGGGGGGGCCTTAGGTAATTTGATCTCCTTTAAGCAAGCAGATTTCAACAAGCAGTGAGTGCAGGGGAAGCAGGGAAAAGCCTTGATGTGTAGTACTGGCCACCTCCCAGGTACCCTCGCCACATGCCGTCACTGGACGTGAAGTCAGGAAAACAAGCTCATAAACCAGCTCCCACGAGCCCGAGCGAGCTGGCTCCAGCCACCTCTGCTTCCACTATGGCGAGTCAAAAAATGTCATCATCTTGTAAGACTTGTTGAGCACCTGCCACGTGTACTGAAATGCATCTCTTTTAATGTCTTTCTGAGTCTAAGACCTGGGCCATAAGGGCCTTAGGACACCTCGAAGACCAGCCAGTCTGCCCATCCACCCCACTTACTAGAAAGCCGCACTACCTGCGGTCCGTATCCCCAGCTGGTTTCTTCTTTTAAATCTCTTTCTTCTCACCTACTTTTCTGGAAGAGTCTGCCATTACGTGGGCAGGTTCTGTGCTTTGTGAGGAAACCCAGCCAAAAAAAATTAGCCTCACCCCGGCTGGAGTGGCTCAGTGGATTGAGCACTGGCCTGCAAAACAAAAGGTCAGGGCACGTGCCTGGGTTGCGGGCCAGGCCTCGGGTGGGAGCGTGCGAGAGGCAGCTGATGGATGTTTTCTCTCGTACATTGATGGTTCTCTCCCTCTCTTTCTCCCTCCCTCCCTCTCTCTCTGAAAATAAATAAATAAAATCCTTTTAAAAATACAAAACAATATTCTGCAAACATGAAGGATATCCTCTCATATTTATCGTAAATCTACATCCCACAGGGGGTAGGGAGGAAATGCCCTCACGCATTTGGAATGTCTTTTCTAAGAGTTTCTCTTCTGAAAGCCCAGCCATGGATGGACAGTTGTCTTTACTTGCTTACACCACACCTTGACTCTTAAAATGTAAGGTGAATGCTGAGAACAGCATTGTAGACCATCCATTAATTCTTTCTAATTAATCTTTCCAACTCTTTCCAACTAAACTCCAACAAAACAGAGCCACTGCAAGTTCCTGAACTTTCCATGACCCCTCCTGGCTCCACGCTTTTGCTTACGCTATTCCCCTTTCCCACTTATTCTTCAAGACCAACGTCCAGTAAGGCCTCAGTGAAGACCCGCATCCTTCCAACAGCAGAGCTCGAGGTCCCTGCCATGCATTCTCATCCCCGCAGCGATGAGTCTCTTCTATAACAAATTCCACACTGTATTGTAACTACTTGCCTTCCTCACTCAACCCTGAGCCCCTGAGTGCAGAAGTTGCTCTTAATCACAGCATCTGGAACAGTCCTGGCACACACTTGGTACTCAATAAGTGTAGGTAGGATCTGTGGGTGAATGTTTAAATGCACAGAAGAATATACAGATAGATGGATGGATGGAGGGATGGATGGATAGATGTGTCCTTCCCGTTTCTGCTGTCACCTTGCCTCTGGCTTGAGCCCAGGGCACCCCTCCTGCCTCCTGTCCTGCCCCCTAAGTGAGCAGGCTCCCCGAACCCCAGCCCCGCTCACCTGGGAGGCCGAAGAGGAGCAGAGCCAGAGGCAGCCACATGGTCCTCTGTCCCTGGTTGATGTCCCCAGCAAGTCCAAGTCCCAGCTGAAACAAAGGAGTTTGCAGCAGAGCCTGGTCATTAACCCCCTACTTATCTGAAGTTCCAATGTGTCCCTGTGTCATTGACTTCCTTGTTAATCTCTAAGCTGCTTCCTCATTTGAAACCTTCCTTAGAAAAAGGGGAAGAGAGGCAAGAGGCACATCAGAAAATGGACTACACCCAACAAGGAAAATCTGCTGGTTTTTCCCTCTACTTAGTGACAATGTTTAGGCCTCACCCAGAACCTTCACAAAAGTCAATTCATGTATATGAAACCTCCAACAGGAGACCCTCTGTCCCCTGACTCTCTCTTCTTCTTTTCCAGGACTGTTCCTTGATTTAATCAGCTGTCCCTTCTCTCTGGCTGCCTACTTTTGGGTCACAAAACACTCCCACTTGAAAGATCTGGGGCGAGGAGAGGACCCCCCCTCCATACCTCCCTGCAGATGCCTCTCATATGTCTTCCCCAAACCTAATATCCTTCCTGGGCTCCAGACCCAGTTTCCTGATGTCCCAAGGGGAAACTCCTCCTGCTTGTACGCTCTTCATCTAATTCAGTGTAAGGGTGGTGGTCGAGGACGTAGATTTGGGTGCAGACTCAAGTACCATCTCCATCACTTACCAACGCTGTGTGTGCCCTTGGGCATGTTGCCAAATCACGCTCAGCCTCAGATCCTTCATCTATGAAGTAGAATAATAGGAATCATCCTTATCACACAAGAATAAATGAGGGAATATAAGTAAAGTGCCTGGAACACAGTAACTGATCAGTAAATGCTAAATATATTTTTTATTTTTTTTTAAGATTTTATTTATTGATTTCTAGAGAGAGAGGAAAGGAGGGAGAAAGAGAGGGAAACATCAATGTGTGGCTGCTTCTTGCATGTCCCTTGCTTCGGACCTAGCCCACAATCTAGGCATGTGCCCTGACTGGGAATCAAACCAGCAACGTTTCGGTTCACAGGCCAGCACTCAATCCACTGAACCACACCAGCCAGGGCCTAAATATCTTTAGAACAGCCCTGGACACTAAAATAGCTTCTCATCCGGTCTCTCAGCCAGCTACACACTCCCTCCAGTCCAGCCCACCTCTCAGTGGCTTCTGCAACACTTTCCCCAGAGATCGCTACCCATGGCCTTAAACTTACTACCTTGTAGAACTTCCTGCCAAATCATTGGCCGCTTCTAACTTTTGCTGTAAGGGCACAACTTCTGATTTTCCCTCTTTCACCATATCCGATGAAATGTGGTACATAGGTTAAGCCCCAGACCGTACCGACAACACTCTATTTCTTGACCATGTTGGTTGTTATATAAGCAGCTCTTTAAAATTATTCTGCAAACTATACATATCTGTTATATGCAGTCCTCTCTAGGTACAATATATTTTACAATTAAATGTATGTATGTGAGTACCTTATGCACTACATACAATTAAATATGCTTATATATACAATGGAGTACTGTCCATGAGATTGTGAGAGAAAAAAAAACTATGCCCAAGAATGTTATACCTCATAGAGAAAAAGAGACATTTTAAAAATGCGAAAACTCCAAATGTACACTAACAATGTATACTGTCTTTTTTACAAAAATAACTCATAATACTCTACCCTACTGAGAAATCAACCCAAGTAATTTACATTTGAGGAACATGTGGTATAAAGGGAATAACAGTGGGCAACAAAATCAGTCAAACTTTAAAATTTATGTTTAGGCCCTGGCCAAGTAGCTCATTTGGTTAGAGCGTCATCTCGATACTCCAAGGCTGCAGGTTTGATCCCCGGTCAGGACACTTACAAGAACCAACCAATGAGTGCATCAATACTTGAAACAACAAATCAATGTTTCTCTCTTTCTTTCTCTCTCTCTTAAAAAAAATCGATTAAAAATTTATGTCCTAGTCATTACTATTAATATGGTTATTATATTTATTGAAAATGCTAATGTTAATCCTTGGAACTAGACACATAATTTTTTACTTGATTAAAAACAAGCTTCTGGACCTCAAAGCCCAGATCACCATAGGTATTTCTCGCTTTCCGTAGCAACGGAGGGGAAGGGAGTGGAGGCTAGGTCAGGGCGCTCTGCTCGGCCGCTGTAGGTCTGTCCCCAGGCAGAACTGTGGCTGTGAGCGGGCAATCAGATACCCCTGCTGACAGCAGAGCGGGAAGCTGGCCGCCTGGGGGTGCGATCGGAGTCTCCTGGGCAAGACCTTAAGCGTCTCCCGGGAACCGGAAGCGTCAGAGCCTTGATGGCCGGAGGAGGCCAGGCAGGGTCCAGGAAACAGCAGCTGCTGTTCCCCCCTGAGCACAGTGCTCAAGGTTGTGAGGCGGGGACCGTTGTCCCCACTTTAGAAATAAGAAAACAGAGGCTTGAAGAGGCCCTGCAACCAGGCATCGCCTCAACAAGCTCACAAACCCCAGTTTAGTTTGCTGCCCTTTGGGACTCGGGAGAAAGCCAGCGGAAGAAGAAGGGAACCTGCTTACAAGGAAGACCAGGAACTCAGCAGTGAGGAAGCAGGGAGGTCACTTGCCCAAAGCAAGCACAGGGTGCACAGAGCACAGCATGACTTAAGGGTCAGGGCAGCCGTTGCGCGGGCGTCCGCCCTGACCCATTCGGCCTGCCCCGCCCCACCGGCAGCCGCCCGGAGCACCTGGTACAGGCACACTTGGGAGAGGTGGCCGGAGGGACGAGGCACAGCACCTGGGAGAGAGGGTTCGTCCTACCACCGCCCTGTCACACCACGGGGCACGTGGAAGCTGCGGCAGTCCAAAGACGAACACAGACAGCATCGTTAGTCATGAGGGAGCTGCAAGTCAAAGCCACGACAGACACCACCTCACACCCCCTGCGATGGCCAGAATCAGAAAGTCAGGGGAAAGTCTTGACAAGGCCTCTGTTGGTTTTCCCCAGCTTCCGCTCGTGCTCCGCAGCAGGCGCCGGGGTACGCGTCAGCGCCCCCGCCCCGTGTTGGACGCCTAGGCTGCCCCCAACTCCCTGCCGCCATGAGCGGCGCCAGGATGAACGGCCGCCAGCGCACCTCCTGTGGACCTGCGTGCGGAAGTCCCCGCGAAGGACACCCCAAGGCAGGGCTGCCGGGTGCCGGGGCACACGCAGCCTGGCAGACGGCTCTGCAGCATGGGCACCCGTGGGCCCCTGGGTCAACACCCAGAGCCTGTTTCATTCAAGTGGAGCATCGTCTTCACGAACTGTTCACCTTGTGACTTCCCCCTTTGATTCCAGCCGGCAGTTTGGGATGGATTTGTTTAGTCAGGTAAAAAAAAAAAAAAATGCAGTGATTCCTCAAATCTTACCCAAATCCCTCAATCTAGACTGTCAAGTGCAGTTTGGGATGAAATCACGATCCTGTTTGACCCTCTGTCCACCCCGCAGCAGGAAAGACCCGACTTCAGCCCATGCCAAGCCAGGGGAGTGAGGTAGCACTGCCTGGTAAAACAGCCACTGTCGCTGGGGCCTGAGGGACGCTTCGGGCTCTGCCCACCCCACACCAGTGTCTTCGTCTCCTTCCTCCAGGTCCTCTACGATCGAGAGGAAATGGTGCTCCCGGCGGCTCCACGGAGGGTTGCCCGGCCACGTCTCACCTCCTGCCCTACCACCTGTGCTGTTTCAATGACACAGGCTTTCCAGTCAGGCACCAGGACTACCGGGGACCTTCCTCTCCCTCACGGGACCGTCGCTTCATCACCGTGTCCCCCACACTGTGCCTTCTAAGGTCCTGAGGACTCAGAGTAAAATAGCCTGAAAAGCACAAATCCACGCACCCTTAGGCAGTGTGTCCTGAGGCGGCGGCGCCCCCGGCCCCAAATCCAAAGCCCCACTCACCTGGGAGGCAGGGGGGTAGGAAGGCCCTGGGAAGACACATCTCCTGGCCTCAAAGGGCTGTCCCCGACCCCATGTCCAGGAAGAAGGACCCGCCCAGCCCTCTTGGTTCTCCAAAACTCCCAAGCCAAGTTCTTGCTTCTCTTTTTTTTTGTTTCTGCTTCTATTTCCCTGCTTGCTATCACTTCACGTCTTATGTTTCAAAAACAATTGTTCTCAGAAGATATAAAAGAAAGCTCCCTAGAAAACTTTTTAAAGTATGCACGTGTGGGGGGCAGGGTGGAGGCGAGAAGAAAAAAGGGATAAAAAAAAAAAGTAGGGACTTGAGGTATTTGGTAACTAACCTAGAAAGAGGAATGCAGCTGCTAGAAAGGGCTTTGTGGTTCACTAAGTGTTTTGGCTGAGATCCACCATAAGGAATAAGTTTTACATGTGAGCCTAGAATCACCACCCATATTTTACACCAGAAACAAAAGTCCCATAAAATAATACTTAACCTTACTACGTGCTCTGCACAGGGATGTTTTCTATTCTCTTTCCTTTTTTTTAATGCTGGCTGCATGCCCCCAGTTGATTTTATAACGTAGTAATTATAATTCGTCATAGCCTACCGACCTGGTCCAACCCTGTCCAGGTAGAGCTGAAGAACCCAAAGCCCAAAGGTAAGTTACTCAGAGGGCGGTGTGTGGTCAGATGCAAGGCAAGACCAGCACCCAGAAGCCCGTGACTCTGATCCAATGCTCTTCGCCTCTCCTTGGGTAACCTCAATGATGCAAAGCACCTACTTAGTTTGTTGAAGAAATCACCAACTCAGAGAGCCTCTCCTTCTTCCCTGAGGTCACCGCTCACCTTTGGCGGAACCAAGTCCCTCCTTCCGATAGGACCCCTATCAGTCTTAGTGCTGTGGTTGGTGAAAGTCCAGAGTAATTGCTGCTGTCACGCCCCCTCCAGGCGGAGCTTCAGGGCAGTGGGACACCAAGTGAGAGGGAAGAGGCCACCCTCCCTTCAGAAGGCAAAGTTTTCGTTATGCTCGCAAAGATACCAGACCCAGTGGAGGTCGCCCCCACCCACTGCTCCGTCTTTCCCTCTCGCTCCCTCCTCCTCCCTCCCCGCCCTGCCCCTCTCTCTGTGTCTCAGGCTTGAACAGGTAGCTCCGTCTTCATCCTCCTCAGATCCAGGTCTGTGATGCATCACGGGCACAGGACCCACAATGCCGATCCCAGGGTCATGCCCCACCCCCAGGTCACCAGCCAGTGCTGCCAGCTCTGCCCACTCCCAGGGTACCCTCAGGACCAGGGGAGGGTGGGGCGCTGCAGGCAGCACGTTTTTAGCACAGCCCGGTGGTGCCCCACCAGGCCCAGGCCCACACCCACGCTCAGCTGGGATTACCCAACAGGCAGACTCAGCCAGCGCCAGCAAATAACCAGAATATACACAGGATTCCTAAAACTCAAAAGAAAGGAAAAAAAAGGAAAACGGGCAAGAGATTTCCACAGACGTTCTTCTCCAAAGATATTCAAATGGCCGATAAGCGCCTGAAAAGGTGTTTCACGTCGCTGATCGTTGCAGAAATACAAATCAAAACTACAATGAGATGCCCATAGGATGTCTACTATCCAAAAAACAAATCAAAAAAGCCCAAGAAACAGAAAACACGTGTTGGTGAGAATATGGGGAAGTTGAAGCCTTTGTGTACTGTTGGTGGCAATGGAAAAAGACACAGTGGAAAACTGTATGGTAATTCCTCAAAAAGTTAAAAATAGAATTACCATGAAATTCAGCAGTTGCACTTCTGGGTATATACACAAAAGAATTGGAAGCAGTTGCAAAGAGACATGTGTACACTCACATCCATAACTGCGTTATTCGCGACAGCTCAAACGGAGAAGCAACCGGGTGTCCATCGCCGGATGCGTGTGCGGGGACATGATCTAGCCCCACAAAGAAGGGGAGGCCCCACCCAGGCCACAGTACGGAAGGACCTGGAGGACACCGTGCGGCGGGAAATCAGCCAGTCACAAAAAGACAAATGCTCATGATTCCACATATATGAGGAATTTAGAGGAGCCAAATCACAGAGCCAGACAGCAGGATGCGGTCGCCAGGGGCCAGGCGGAGAGGAGAATAGGGAGTTAGTGTTTAACGGGGACCGGATTTCGATGTCCCAAACGAAAAGAGTTCTGAGGCTGGATGGTGGTGACGGTCGCACAGCAAGGTGAATGTGTTTAATGTCACTGAACTCCAAGTTAAAGATGGTGAAAAGCTGGTAAATTTTACCTGCGTATTTTACCACACCAAAAAAAGAAAAAAAAAACAAAATAAACCTGAGCATTAAAGACAAGAGCTGCATCTTGGGAAGAACGCTGTGAAGGGAACATGGAGGGTGGCTTGAAAGGTGTTCAGCGAGGCAGCAGGGAGGCTTTGGGAGTCCCCTGCGGGTAGTGACTCTACCTGGTATGGCACGGACGGAGCAGTTGGGAGAGATGTGGGAGAATAAGCAGAACTGTTCGCCGGGCACCTTTGGAACGAGTGATAATATTCTTCCGTCTTGGGTGGAGGCTGATGCGGTTCATTAGGCCAAAGACACAGGCGGTGGAGCAAGCGCTGCGGAAAGGACAGAGTCCTGGGGAAGCTGGGAGTCAGAGGGTCACACGGGGCGAGCATCACGTGAAGGTGGAGGCAGAGGCTGGGATGCCAACGGTCGACCCCGGACGCCCTCAGAAAGCACCAACCCTGCTGACACCACGAACATTTATAAACACACCTGTGCAGGGCCCAGAGGTGGGGGTGGATGTGAAAAAGGGAGGTGGACGAATAAATACGCATGCAATAGCAAAGGCGGGCGCGGCAGGTGGGGCCGCCGGCCTGGATGCAGAAACGGCCCCAGATCCTGAGCCGTGGGAGGGTCAGGGGAAGCTTCCCCCAGTTTGAGATCCATGTTGGTTTGCTCCAGCAGAGTCCTGGAGACACACCAGGGCCCTCCCACGTCCCTGACCATTCAAAGGGTGGCCTTGGTACCACTGTCTCTAGCACAGCCCAGTGGCGGTGTGGCCTTGGGCACGCATCACAGGCCACAGGTGTGGAGAGTCATCCCCTCTGATGATCCCATCAAGCCCATGGGGGAGGGCTCAGTGCTGACGGTCAAGAATTTGGCTCCTCCAAATTCTAGCATGAGAGGTTCCTACAGAGAGAAAATGAGAGTCTATGGCCCAGGTCCTCTCGGCCGCCCTTCTGAGGCTAGTTCACCCAGATCACAGCACAGAGCCAGCCCGGGGGCAGGGACACCCTCAGCGGGGGCGGGGAGGGGAGGCGGATGAGCAGGGACCTGTGGGAGTGGCCTAGGGAACAGGTGATGAGCAGCTCTCTGCTCCTGCTTTCTTCCTCAGTGCCCGCCTCTCAGCGACACCCATTTTAATGCCCACACAGAGCCACGGATGACGTCTACTGGGGAGAAAGCTGCTAAAAGTAGACTTTCAAACTCCAGGGGAGCTTCTATTTCAAACTTTTCCATCTTCTCTGACAGCTGAAGGCCGCTGAGCGGCTGGGGCCATACCAGGTCCCAGGAGGAACAAACCACTCATCGGATAACGACTTCCATTAGCATCGCGTCTTTGACTTCTCCGCGCACTTCTCCATCTGTTATCGCCTTCTCTCCCCCATTAACCCCATGAGTCACTGGGTCAACACCGGCTGGCTCCAGACTACAGTGCCTTCTCAAAAATCATCGCTTTCAAGTTTTTGATCTTTCCCAGAAATTTGTTTTAAAGCTGCTTTGCCATTTGAAATCTAATTTGGGGTGGTGCTCAGAAAATTCCCCAGTGAAAGTCTCTTCTCGTCTACTTATCTTGGCCAAGAATGTCTTTTGCTGCTGTAATTCATCGAATAACTCACTTCAAGTTCACAGAAGTAAAGTTTGTCCAAAGCAGGCCCGTTACTGTTATATCCCACTTGTTTGTCAAAGAACTGCCAGGAGGCTGAGCTTTGATTTGTGTAGCAAATTGGCAGTGAGGGAATATCTGTGGAAATACATATCCTTACAGTGTTCCTCACTCAGCAACAACAATTCAGCCGAGCTTTCGAGTGTCTGCTCTGGAACACGTCCGCACCAAGGGCGAGGGGATGCAAAGATGAGCGGGCAGACCCCCAGCCCATCCAGTGGGACTTGAGATCAAGCGGGCCACCAGCCGTACCACAGCGTGGTCAGAGGGATCCCAGAGGACGGACGTGAGCAGCTATGACCGGACAGGCCAGGGGAGGCTTCACAGAGGAGATGATGCTGGAACTAGGTCTTAGGATTTGAAAAGGATATTACAAGCAGAATAATGGCTTAGAAGAAACCCGAAAGAGAAGGCCAGGACTAGATCGGTCCATTGTGGCTGGAGCGCGGGGGGTCATGGGCGTGGGCGTGGCAAACTTACAGAGGCTGCCAGGAGCAGATCGTGCAGGACCTCGCACTTTACCCTGGAGGTGACAGGTAGCCCCTGAGCTAAGGAGACTCGATCCGGATGAGGGTTAGAAAGAGACCTCTGCCGTGGGAATGTGCGGGATGAACGGGAAGGGGAGAGTCTGGAAATCAAAGTCCAAATCATGAGGCTGGCTCTGGGAACTGACAGAACAAGAAAAATAGGAGCTATGCGAAATAAAAGTAGACTTGACAAGATTTTTGATCCGTTGGAGGTGAAGGATAAGGAGCCAAACGTGACCTAGGAGGTCTCGCTCTTGAGTGGGGGACACCACAGATGGAGTCAGGGGAGCCAGGGGGAGCCGGCTGGGAAGGAAGTGAGGCATTTGCTGGGGAAGCCATTGGGAAAAGATGTCCAGGAGGAGGTCGCAGAGAGAGGCAGGCGGTAGACCCCCTCACAGGAGAGCCTGGCCAGAGGGGCTTAGTGAGGTCAGGGGGCGTGATGAGACAGCGTTGGGAGAGAACGTGCTCCCGCTGGAGGGTGCGTTAGAATCACGAGGACCTGAGGGAACCTCGACTGCTGACCAAGAAGCAGCCAGGAGTGTTGGGTGTCAAAGGACCTTGGGCTTTAAGGGGTCGGCCGAGGAAGGGGAGTCATTGAAGAAAACTAAGAAATTAAGTTCAGAAAACAAGAGCCCCAGAAGACACAATCCAGTGAAGTTTTCCAGAGGGAGAAGTTGACAATGGCAGATGAGACAGGTGGGAAGCTGGCCTGCAGGTGCAGCCGGAGGAGGCCGCTGGAGATCGCTGTTGCCACCAGTCCAGGTCACAGAGGAAAGATGGCGATCGGGGTGAGGATTCCCTGCTATTTTCTCCCTCCTCCCTCCTGGGCTTCAGCTCCTCAGGGCCCACAGCCTTGTCTCACACTCGGGACACCTCCTGTGTCAGGGTCCCAGAGGCCGTTTGGCCCGCCCCTCCCCCTGCAGTTCCAGCCCCAGAGATGCAAACTTTGCCTGGACCCAGGCTGTGGAGGTTCATAGTGGACGGGGCTGCTGCCAGCTCTTCCTCCACAACCATGGGCTCCGACATCTGTCCCCACCCGCACAACCGGACTTGTCTCCTGAGGATGCAGCAACGCTGTGACGTGGCTGGCACCCTCCCATACTTTGGTGTCTGGTGGAGCCCTGGAGCTCCTCACAAGCCTGAGGTGGCCAAACACCAGACCGAAGGCAAAGGTTTAAGCCCCGCAGCCGCCCAGGGTGCCCCTGAACGGCCCGGGGCTCCAGCAGGTGAACCCCATAGAAGGACACATGCAAATGCTCACAGTCAAAAATGCATCCCCACTTACGTTTGCACTCACCGCCCACCAGTCAGTGAGAGAATGACGAATGCACGCTTCTAATTAGAGCAGCACAGGCAGCAGCTTTGGGAAGTACGCGGCTTTGCGCAATTCCTTCCAAATCTGGTAGTTTCGGTTCCTCAGTTCCCCAGGAGTTTCGGTGTGAGCTCATCCAGGCATGAGAGTGAGCATCTCAGAAAACTGCGGGGTGTAAACAATGAGGAGATGCAGCTCCAGGCTTCCTGTGGTCACTGAGTGGGACGTGGCAAGGTAAAGAGCTTGTTGTTCCCCTAAATCTGCAGGAAAGTGTAGACCAATCGGTCATTGGAACTATATGGAGAGAGTCCAGAAAGAGACTGACACCTACATGGTCAACTGGCTTTTAGCCAAAACACCAAGGCAGTCTGATGGAAAAGGAAAGAGAGTGCTGGAAGAACTAGGCATACACCTGGAAAAAAAAAAGAATGAACCTAGACCTCTATTCATTACGCAGATGCTGATTAAGGATAATTAATTCATTAATTTTAGAATGATCGCAGACTACACAAATAAAAGCCAGACCCATAAGGCTTTTAGCAGAAAAGCATAAGAGAATACCTTTGCAGCCTTGAAATAAGCAACTATTTTCTTAAGACAGACACACAAAAAACACCACCATCAATGACGGATGGGATTTCACCAAAATTAAACTTTTCTGTTCATCAAAAGACAATGTATAATAAATGAGAGGCAGGACCAAGACGGGGGGAAAGATGTGCAACACATGTGTCTCGCCATGAATTACAAGCACTGGACATTTAGAATATTTGAAGAACTCTTATAACTTATCAAGAAGAAGGTAAGCAACTCAATTTTTTAAAAATAAGACAGGTTTAAAGGGACAGTTTACTGCAGATGATAAGTAAGTAGCCCATCAGCATGTGAAAAGGTGTCCACCATTGTTAGCCATCAGAGAAATGTAATTTTTAAAAAGATTTTATTTATTTATTTTTTAGAGAGTGGGGAAGAGAGGAGAGAGAGAGGGAGAGAAACATCAAGTGTAAGAGATACATCAATAGGTTGCCTCTCGCACTCCCCCAGCTGGGGACCTGGCCTGCCACCCAGGCACGTGGCCTGACCAGGAACCGGAACAGCCGCCGTTCAGTTCCCAGGCCTGCGCTCAGCCCGCTGAGCCACACCAGCCAGGGTGAGAAATGCAGTTTAAAACCACAATGAGAAGGGGTTTAACGGTTGCACAAAATGGGAATACATTCATCAATGCCACTGAACTGCGTACTTTAAAGTGGTGTTAAATGGTAAATTTTAGGTTACGTGTATCTTATCACGATTTTTTAAAAAAGGGTAGAAAGCTCACACAGGAACATAAGCGGTCACCTGTGTTCAAAAGGTCATAACCTGCAGATCTGGGCGCGCGCACACACAGACCCTCCTTCATCCCACCTTCTCTCCCAGCGAGTAGTCATCGCTAACTTCAATAATCTGATATATCTATTCCACAGATAAGGTAGCCACATAAATAAATATAAATTTAAATTACATTTTTAAATATGTCTCCCAATGAGCCCCATAATGAGATGCCGTTTCTCAGCCACAAGAACAGCTGCACCCCCAAACCCAGGCCTCTGGGTCCCCATGAGGAACCTTTACTCATTGTTCTGAAGTTTTGTTCTAGGAGCTCCTACTTCATAAAATTAAAGACAAAAGGAACCAGTACCCGAGAGAGGAAACCCGCCATGCGCTTTTTCACTGCTTATTGGTGAAGTTCTATGGCCTCCTGACGGGGGACTGGGCAGCACTCAGCGACAGCTCGCGCGCGCGAGGGAGGCTGAGGAAGCCAGAGCCGCAGCCGAGCATTTGCATGAGGACTGTCCTGGGGCTCTATGCATGTCACCTCACTCAGTTCTCCCTCCCCTGCCCTGGGACACGGCCCCATTTCACTTTATTATGCAGTGCTGGGCCTCAGGGTCACAGAACCCAATCAATCCTAAACCTCAGCTTCTTTGGTTTTGTTCTGTTTGTTTTGTTTTGTTTTGTTTTGTTTTCTCTTCTCCTCCTCTAACAGCCAGCTGCTTTTTCAGCCGAACGTCAAAGTTCTGCAATTTTTCCAGGAAACAACGTCATTCCTCTCGACTGCCGCACTTTCCCATCATTCCCAGGTCTCGCTCGCATTTCATCTGCTCCTTCCCTGGAGACGCACGTTTCTGACTGGTTGCTGTCACAGTCCGGGGTGCAGGGCGACCCTCGTACCCCTCTCCCTGAGTGTCTGTGGCCAAGGGCCCTCCGGGGCTTCTCACCGGGAAGAGCTGCAGCTCCGGTTACAGCGGAAGGAATGCGGGGCGGTGTCTGCATGAGCCTGCTGTGCGTGACAGGCTGAGGTTCAAAGGCCGGCCACCGGATTCCAGACCCCGGTGCACCTCCCCTCAGGCACCGTCTCCGAGCCAGAAGGCCAGAGATGCCAGGACAAGGGCGTCTGACAACCAGGGGAAAGCTTCCGAAAAACTAGCTGGGACTAACAACGCGTTGGTGTCTCTCCAGCAGGAAGTGACAGCCGATCACTAAGACAAGCAAAACGCACACAAGAAAAACACAGCCCACGGATCAGCTGGACACAGGCAACCCCCGACAGGACCCATTCCTGATGGCTAATTCTGGTCTCAGCAGGCAGTGTTCACACAATCATATGGGCTTCAGAAGAGGCCTTTCCACCTGCCGGGTGGAAATAACCAATTATCCCGTCAGAGATATTTCGCACTGCAAATCAATAAATTAGAAGTCTGGCTAAAAATCAGTCTCTAGGGGACACGGATGTGGCAAAATATTCCCAACGCTGCCGACCACAACATCCCCTGGCCGTGACGGTAAATCTTACCCCTTTTCTGCAGCAAGAGTCCCGGGATTTAAATGAGCACACATTTGAGGAAATGAGAGTCAAAACTGAGTTCACAACCGTCAAAGCCAAGCTCTGCCCTGAAGCACGGTGACTGAACTGAGTCTCCCTCACCACGCCCAGAATGAAAACAAGCGACCCTCGCCCATCTTCATCCACAACCTACACAACCACCTGAGCACCCTTCTCGGCGCATGCCCCCAGCCCGAGACGCGGTCCTCAGCGCCCCAGCCACCCTCACTGGCCCTTTCCCTTCCCTCAGTTGTCCCAGGCCTCCAGATGGAAGTCAAAACCCTTAAATTCTAGTCTCAGGTCTGCCATTCACTCGCTGTACGACCTGGGGCAAGTCAAGTAAGCCCTGAGCCTCAGTTTTCTCATCTATAGAATGGGATCAGAAGTATCTACCTCGCTTTCCCTCCTCAGAGCGCTGTGAAAGTTAAATGAATTGATGAACAGAAAGTTTATTGCCAACTACAAAAATGTTATACTAATTAAAATTATTTCAGAATAAGGCTTTTTAAAATGCAATGTGTAGGTGAGGGCGGTTGGAATAAGCAGTCTCTGGAATAATGTGGGTGATTTTTTAGCATTTCCTCTATGAAGCACGTACGAAAGGCTGTAGAGATAAAGAGAAAGCTGTTGCTATTTCCATTTTCCCTCTGTCCTTACCATTGTTCCTCACTTCTTCACCAACACTTCTGCCCCAGGCACCTGGGAGAGAGAGAAGGAAGGCGGACACAAACAGGTCCCCAGTTCTGTCCCGCACCCTTCCTGCCTTGGGCAGCCCCGCGTCCTGGCCTCCCTCGGGCCCCACCCCCGCCCTCCCTGCAGAGCGCAAGGGCTGTGCTTTCTCGCTCCTGCCTTCCTCTCGCCGCTGTGGCTCCCATTCACAACCTCAATCCTTGTTTATTCCCCTGCCTTTTTTTTTAGGAAGAAAATGTGAAGAGAAACAGGAAGCATTGGCAAGCAAGTGCTAGGAAACAGTGTGTGGGGATCGCTGGTTCTCAGGGCCTGGGAACCCCGACGGCGGAACAGCCTGGAAAGGCCATCGCTGGGCCACAGGCCTGGGGGTCTTGTGGCAGGGTCTCCTTGGCGTGTGAAAGAGACTTGAGCGTGAATGTTTATAGCAGCTTTATTTATAATTGCCAAAACTTGAAAGCAAAGATGTCCTTTAGAGCGTGAGTGGACAGCGGAGCCGGTGTGGCTCAACTGCTTGGAGCATCATCCTGTGCACCGGAAGGTCGGGGGTCCATTCCCGGTCAGGGTACACACCCAGGTTGTGGGTTCAGTCCCTGGTTGGGGCAGGAGGCACCGATCAATGTTTCTCTCTCGCATCAATATTCCTCTCCTTCCTCTCCCCTCCCCCACCACTTCTCTCTCTCTCTCTCTCTGGAATCAATAAACATATATTTTAAAAAACTGCTGCCCTGTTGGTGAAATACACTCCGTTACTGCCGTATGTTAGGGCTAATAGTAATGTAAGTCAATAAAGGAGCGACTGTCTTAAAAAACCCTCTTATCAACATGAGTGGATAAAAAACCTGTGGCACGTGATACAAAGGAATATTATTCGGTGCTAAAAAGAAATGAGCTAGAGCGTCAGGGTGGCATAGGCACCTTCCTTTTCATCCCCCTTCCAGCAGCTAAAACTCAGCTCCCACCCATGAACAATGGCGCCTCTGCAGGAGTTGTGGGATCCAGCCCAACATGACAAGCGACCCAGAGGAGTCTTGCCCACGTGTGCACTGGGTGACCGCCGGACAGGACTTGGTACGGACCGGGTAGCTAGCAGGTGCCCGTGACCTGACCCAACCCTCCTCCGCAGCGGCAGCAGCTGGAGACACCCTGAGAGTGCCGACTCGGGCAGACACCCTCACACGAGGGAGCCTGGTATGAGTCCCAGAGAGATCCCCGCCCTCCACTGGAAATAAATATATATGTAAGTTTAGACCCACCAAAGAGGGTAAAAGGAACTTAGCCAGCACCACCCCTCCCCCAAGGCAGCACAGAGTGGGGCTGAGGTGGCCGGTGGCAACCTCTCTTGCAGAGCAGAAGGAGAGCGCGGAGTGAGCGCCCAGCTGCCCCAGCTGCACGGGGCTCCCCTGGAGGCCAGCTCCTTCAGCAGCACCCAGAGCCTTGGGACAGACCTGCATGACGGGGGAAGGGGGAGACGGGGAAGAGGCTGATACAAATATCGAAGGCAATTAAAGGGACAGCATTCAGGACTCCAGCAGGAAATTCACCCATGAGCTGGTGGGAAAACTTCACCCAAGGGTCCCCTAATCTGGATGGTGGGCACCCCAAATGGCCCAAATATCGAACCCACACTCCCGTCAACTCTGCAGACAAATCCTTGTGCAGGTGCTCAGTGTCATGGCAAGATCCAGCGCTGGTAGACAAAGGGGGCGTGCGCTCAAGCAGGGCTCTGTGGGCAGGAAAACCTTAAACTTGAGCTGTAGTGCCACCTTCTGGAAAACAGAAGAGGTTTCCAACAGCCAGCCTGGTGAGGTGCAAGGCAGAGAGAAGACACACAAGTTTAAGAATCCTGCCAGGAGAGGGAGCACATGTGTCCATACAATGTTGGAGAAAGTCCCACATACAAGCAGAACCAATGGGAAATACCTCCCACCTGTAGCCAATTAGTAAATATCAGAGGTGGTGACTGCTACTTCAGATGCAAAAACAGAATGCAAAACTCCAAAGAATGTAAAGAATCAAGGAGTTTTTTGTGTGATGTCACACACAAAAAATGACAATCATGACAATCTTCTAGTAACTAAATTCAAAGATACAAAACTGCAATCTACATGACAAAGAATTCAAAACAGATGTTTCGAGAACTCAAACTAAAAATACACAGAAAGACAACTGAAAAAAATCAGATAACTGTGTGTGAATAAAATGAGAAATTTAATAAGAACATAGAAATCATAAACAGGAACCAAACAGAAATTCTGGAGCAGAAGAATTCGGTGAATAAAATGAGGGGGGGAAAAATGCATTAGAGAGCATCAGCAACAGAAGAGACCAAACAGAAGGTAGAATCCGTGAGCTAAAGGGTAGGAACTTTGAAATAACCCAGGCAGAGGACAGCAAAGAGAAAAAGAATAAAAAGCAGGAAAGAAGGTGAGCGTGATCTGCAAGACCCCATCAGAGGTGCAAACATCAGAGTAGCTGGAGTTGCAGAAGGAGAGAGGGAGAAGGGGGCGGAAGTTTATTTAAAGAAATAATAGCTGAGAACTTCTCAAACCTGAGGAGAGAGTTGAACGTTCAAATTCAAGAAGTCCATAGAGCACCATTAACTTAATGTGAAACAACCTTCTCCAAGACAAATTATAATAAAACTATCAAAATTCAAAGACAGAGAACCCTAAAAGCAGCGAGGAAAAAAAAAGATTGCAACCTTCGAAGGAACCCCCATTGAGCTATTGGTGGATTCTTCAGCAGAAACTTGGCAGGCCAGGAGAAAGTAGAATGGTATATTCAACACGTGTAAAGGAAAAAGTGGCAGCCAAGAACACTCTACCTGCCCTCGGAAATGAGAGAGAAATAAAGATATCGTCAGACAAAGAAAAGTTGGGGCAATTCGACACCACTGCATCTGCTCACAAGAAATGCTGAAAGGAGTACTTCAAGCTGAAATGAAAATATGCTAATTAACAGCATGAAAACCTACAAAATATGTAATATGCTGGTAATGGTAAATATATTGTTAGATTTAGAAAACTCTAATTCTGTAATATGATGGTGTGCTAACCACTTAACTATATTAGCATAAATGTTAAAGGAAAAGAGTATTGAAAATCCTACAACTCCTGTATTTTTAACAAATACACAAAATAAAAATGGTGAAATGTGACATTGAATACATAAAAAGCATGAAGTGAAAGGGCAAAGCTTTGGTGCGTGATGGGAGTTACACTGCCATCAGCTTACAGTGGGCTGTCTGACCTAAAAGATGCTCTAGGAAAGCCCCTTCGTAACCACAGGGCAAAACACTCCAGTAGGTCCACAAAAGATAAAGAGAGGGCAATTGGAGCACCCCAGGAGAAATCACCCACCCACAACGACAAGCAGAAAGAGAGGGAAAAACTGAAAAAGGGGAAACAGCCAGAAAGCAGTGAATTAAATGGCATTAGTAAGTCCTCACATATCAATAATTACTCTAAATGCAAGGAACAGACTGGCGGGCAGGAGAGCCTTAAGGACACACATAGGCTTAAAGTGAAGGAAAGGGAAGAGACATTTCATGCAAGTGGAAATCAAAAGAAATCAGGGATAGCTATACTTTTATCAGACAAAATAGAGTTTATATGAAAAATAGTAACAGGAGACAAGAGGACATTATATAATGGTAAAGGATCAATTCAACAAGAAGATATAACAGTTTTTTAAATATATATACACCTAACAACAGAACACCTAAATACATGAAGCAAATATTATGAGATATAAAGGAAGAAATAGGCAATGCAAGAAGAGTAGAGAACTACAGAGCACTGGCTGGTGTGGCTCAGCGGACTGAGCGCCGGACTGCCAAGGAAAAGGTCACCAGTTTAATTCCCAGTCAGGGCACATGCCTGGGTTATGGGCCAGGTCCCCAGTAGGGGGCACATGAGAGGCAACCACACATTGATGTTTCTCTCCCTCTCTTTCTCCCTCCCTTCCCCTCTTTCTAAAAATAAGTAAATAAAATCTTTTTAAAAAAAGAGTAGAGAACTACAATACCCCACTTTTAGCAATGGATAGATTGTCCAGACAGAAAATCAACCAGTACACATTGGAGTTGAGCCGTATATGAGAGCAATAGAACATTCTATCCAGCAACAGCAGAACGTACATTTTTTCCTCAAGTGCACACAGGACAGGGTCTGGGATAGAGCGTATGTTATGTGAGCCTTCAAGGAACACCTGCTTCCATTAAGGCAGCTTCCAGGTTAAATTTTATTTAAACAAGAGGGTCTGTATCTGGAAAAAATGTTATATCTTTTACACAAAAGATATTTACAACCTATAAGTAAATGACAAAGAGTATTAAAATGCATGCCCTCCCCTAGCTTAACAGAATGTTTTTGGTTTTTTTCTAAATCTTGTTTCCTGGTTTAAATGTAACATGTATTTACGATAGAAACGTTGCAGGATTTAGAGGGTTGAGAAAATAAAAGTCATCACAATCTCACTACCTTACTGCAAACGTTCTGATAACAATGCTTTCCTTTGTATTCATGATGCGTGTTATTTTTCTGGAATTGGTATCTTGTTGTACAAATTGCCCCCTTTTTTCACCATGACCATCTTCCTTGGACCAGCTCATTTCTTGGGATCCCTCCACCTCCAAGAACATGATCCTCAAATACACTTTTTTCTAATTGAGGGTTGTTTTTCCAAAAAGGAGCAGAAGTGGAAGTTGATGGATGGGGGAGCCTTTCTTGTCTGGCTCCTACCTGAGACATAAACTAAATTAAGAGGCTGATAACGCACATCCTGTTGTGTCTGGCACCAGGCAGTATCTGGCGAGTAAATGCTGACTGATGACTGCGTCTCACGAGGCGGAAAGCATCTCTAGAGACAAGAGAGAAAACGAAAGCCAGCATTCTTGTGATAAACAAAAACGCTCGCAAAGCCTTCTCTACAGCCCAAGCCAAGTTCAGGGCCCTGGGTGGATTTTGACACATACCCAGAGTGCTGGTTTCCTGTGCTTTGTCATTGCATCTTTATTTAATTATTACTCATCCAGAGCATAGACACAGTTCTGGGTGTTTTGAGCAAGGCCGTAAAGAAGCCAAAGCCAATATTTGTATTGCTCCCAAGGAGTTAAC
This sequence comes from Pteronotus mesoamericanus, assembly GCF_021234165.1. NCBI lineage: Eukaryota > Metazoa > Chordata > Mammalia > Chiroptera > Mormoopidae > Pteronotus > Pteronotus mesoamericanus. Next base: position 4,822,736 of record NW_026555315.1, on the reverse strand, counting down.
AATCCTACCAACCCTAGCGGGGAGGTAGGACATGCAGGCAAATGACTCTATACCGTGTCCTGTAGGAGCGCCTTTGCAGCCCAGCTGCCTGCACGCAGGTGTTCTGAGCATCAGTGAGGTCAGGCAGAGCGGCGGGAGACCTGGGGGTGCTGCTCTCGGTGCCCCCTTCCTGCCCTGGGTCCATGGCCAGCCAGCGCAGTGCTATGGGGGAGCGCATGCCCCCAAGTGGAGAGTCATGCTAAAAAGACAAAAGCTTTCAAAAAAGTATGTAAAAAAGTTATATGTAAGCTTTTTTAAACTCTTGAAGCCTCAGTTTCCACTGCCGTAAAATGGATACAGTAATAACTACCTCATAGAATTATTGGTCAGATTAATGAAATGATGTGTAAACCACGTAGCACAAGAATCTGGCACATACTCAAAAGTACATGCTCAGTAAACGTTCATTGCTCAAAGTGAGGTCTAGGGACGCCGTTACATAGGCGTCGATACTCCCCGAATAAAGTCCGGACCCCTCTCTCTCTCGGGTCTCCTCAGATTACCAGCAACCCCCTTGACCACTCACCCAAAAGTTCCACCTGCTCCAATCCTGCCTCCACACAAAGGTCTCAGCCAGGTCTTCTAATGCCTCGTTCTTAAACATGAAGGCAAACAAGAATTCCTAGCCAATTTTTTAAAAATCTGAAACATGGAAGAGAAGCCAAAATAAGTAGCAAAACTGACCCTAAACAAAGCAGAAACGATTTAAGGCTCAGGAGAGAAAAGTTAAAAAGCTCAGTGACATCTGAAAAGATAATAGAGTTGACCCTTGAACAACCTGGAGCTTAAGGGCGCCCACTCTGACACAGCTAAAATCTGTGTATAATTTTTGACTCCCGAAAAATGTAACTACCAGCTTCCATTGGTATCTGCAGGGGATTCGTTCAAGAACCCCTCACAGATACCCGAATCCACAGGTTCTCAGATCCTTGGGTAAAATGCAGATCAATGCATGCAGTTGGCCTTCCATATCTGTGAACTCCCAACCAAGGGTGGAAAACACTGTTTCCGTCTGTGGCTGGTTGACTCCACCAAGGATGTGAAACACAGGGGTCAATTGTACCTTATTTTTCTTAAATCCACGTGTAAGTGACCCCACGCGATTCAAACACATGTTGTTCAAGGGTCAACTGTACATCCTTAAAACAAAAGTATAAAAAGAAACTGAGCATGGTAATTCCTCAAAAATTAAAAATACAATGACCACATGATTTGGCAATTTCACTCTTGTGCATATACCCAAGAAACAAGGTCCCTAAGAGGGGTTTGTACACTGGCCGTGTTCATGGAAGCATTGTTCATAAAAGACAAAAGGCGAAACAACCCAAGTGTCCATCAATGGATGAATAAAAACTGATATATACATGCAATGAATTCAGCCTTTAAAAGGGAGGAAGTTCTGACACTTAGTACAATGTGGATGAAGCTTGAGGACATTAGGCGAAGTGGAATAAGCAAGTCTCAAGAAGACAAATAATATATGATTCCACTTATAGGAGCTACCTCCAGTAGTCAAAATCACAGGAACAGGAAGCAGAACAGGGTTTTCAGGGGCTGGACAGAGGGAACAGGGAGCTGTTGACTAATGGTGACAGTTTCAGTTTTGCAATTTGAAAAGAGCTGCGGATGCTGGTTGAACCACAATGTAAATGTAAGTAACACTGGGCTACAAAACTGTGCACTTAAAAATTAAGGTGGTAAATGTAAATGTTATGGTATGTGTATTTACCACAATTAAAATTTTTTAATTGAGGGCAAGAAAATAATTCTTGAAAATGAAAAGGAAAGCTGCTAAAATTTTTACCTGCATCATGAGGAGTTGAGGGTGAGGGTGAAAAAATAGTCTAGTTTATAAAACAAAAAGAAAAAGAGATATAAAATATGAGACTTATTTAAAAAAGGAACCATCCAAGAAACACAACATCTCACTACCTGGGAACTTCAGGAAATAATAGGAATAATGAAGGGGAGAATAAAAGTTAAGAGAATTTTCCAGAGAGAAAAGGAGACACGCATCTGTAACTGGAAAGTTCTACTGAGTACCCAGCAAGATAGGTGTAAAAAACATATACAATCAAATAAATTAATGTGAAATTTCCGAAAGCCATGGATCGAGATAAGATCCTAAAACTGCCAAATAAAAATGGCCAATAAAACAGGCCATTCCCCAAGCTGAGGACTTAGCCTGTACAGACTTACGAGGAGCAACACTTCAGTCCGCCGTACTAACTCCTGTTCGTGTCCTGGAAGTCACTGCAGTGGTGTCTTCAAATTCGGGGGAATCCATCTTCCACCTGGAATTCCAAATCCAGCTGCAGTCGAGTGAGAGTAGAACAAACACATTTTCATATATGCAAAGACTCTGAAAGTTCACCTCTCATACCCCTTCCTTAGGAAGTTGAGTACATTCTCAAGTAACTTCCTCAAATACTTAATAATGAGAAGTAAATCAAGAAAAATAAACCAAATTCCCAAGGGGATAACCCAAAAAAGAGGAAGGCACAAGCCATAGGGAACACTGAGCCCACACAGAAGTACAACTAAGGGGAGAACACAGCGTTGCCTCCGCCAAAGCCCAGAAAAAAGTCAATCACATTGGAGCCAGAAAATCCAGTCCTGTAGCACCGCGGCCTATGAGCTGGTCTGGAAGAGAACTTGGAAAACGAGTCTCGGGCATCTATTGAAGGCCCAGAATTCAATTTTTAAGGCAATTAGAAACTCAGTGAGGGGAAATATAAGTCATCATCTAAGACAAAGAAACCAGTTCATATCAGAACAGGAAGTCAATGAGATTCGAGGAAGGAATGAAATGGATATGAAGAAAAAAGAAAAGTTAAAAGATGGAAGCTATGAAGGATGTAATGAAGAAAGTAGGTATCTCCTCTCCCGACGAGCAAAAGGAAAGGCAATTAGAAGCTTCAGAGAACACGAATATATAGAAGTACAAATTAAAACAATACATTATTTTACCAATGGTTTTTCTCCATGATTTCTTAGCTTGATGTTTTAAGCCTTTGAAAATGAAAGGCAGACATAGTCGTAATGTGCTATGGGGCTCTGCAAGGAAGCTGTGTTTGATAATTATAGCAGTTTAAATACTGGGGGTCCACTTTTAGAATAAACCTATTAAGTTATGGGAGATAATAGTTACATATGATATAACTATGACTACATTTTAAGTGCAATCTGTCAGTTGAACAACTTTAAGAGTAAAAGTACACCTGACAGTACCCCGGTAGCAATGGCCACGTCAGACACCCAGCTCTTGGTCACTCACACCTGCCGTGACAGGCGCCCGGGCTCCAGGGTAAAGGGCGGTTCCATGGCCCGGGCAGGGATATACGACACAGCCTAGAACTAAGGTGCTGGCATCCTGGTTCCAGAAAGAAAGAAGCACTCCCTCCAAAATGCCCAAAACAATGGAACAATGTCAAAGAAAGAATAAGTGTCACTAGATAAACCCAACAAGCACTTCCTCAGCAGGTGGCCCAGGTTAACATCATCGGTGAAATCATGCTGATAACACATCCTCTTCATACGATATGTTGATAATGACATTTTACACCCCAGCCCCATCTTCCTCTCAAAAAGCATATAACTCACTCTAACCATAAAAAAAAACATCAGACTGATGCACATTAAAGGACATTTTACAAAATGCCTGACCAACACTCCTCAAAACTGTTAAGATCATCAAAAGCAGCCCTGTCCAGGCAGCTCTGTTGGGTAGAGCGCCGTCCCGCCATACCAAGGTTGCAGGTTCGACCACCGCCAGAGCAGCTCAGGTCCTCTGCGATGTGCACTTCATAACCCTCCAGGAAACAGAGGAGGTCATGCTTCTGAACCTCCAGATCTCGGAAACCAACCCTGAGAAGTGGGGGCCCTTCCCGAGAATGCAAGGTTCAAGGCAAAGCAACCACTGGCCTCCAGAACTCCTCTCATCTGCAACCAGGCATGAGGAGAAAGCGCAGGTCAGAAAGTTTTAATTAGAGTGTCTCCTAAGCTGCTGGTCCTTAACTTTTTTTTTTTTTTTTTTGAATAGGCAGCTTTGAAGACATAACAAACTATATGGGACTTCTACCCCAGAGAAATGCATATAAGCAAACCTTTGACGACATTTCCAATGTGTCACACCTCCCCCAAACTAAAGCCTATCCATTCACCCCAGGTTAAGAACTCCAACTGCGGGCCTAGTGAAAATGTCATGCACACAACCACACGAACAGACTGTTTTTCTGGCTTTGTTCATTTAGTCACTATGTATCAAGCATCTATGGTACAGCAGTTCTGGGAATAATAAAACCTTATAAGTGACACTTGCTCCACAGTTTAAAAGAAAAATATTCTCACATAATTGTCTCATTCACTGTTCACAAAAACCCAGTGAGGTAGGCACATAGTGCTCCTCTTATTTTACATATGAGTAAAGACTCAGAGAACATCAATTTCAGCCAAAAAAGAAAAAAAGGGAAGGAACCCCAGGAGGAAATGGACTCTAAATGCTAGGCCTGGCCTTTTCTCTCCCTACTGATATCGGCACCAATGGTTGGAGGTGATAGGACCGGTGTCTGTTGAATGCCAGGGTCGCTTTGTAAGGTGACCTCTGAGGCCACAGTCACAGCCCCCAATTCCCATGGCAATCAGCGCCATGCTTTCCTAACCCAAGTATAATGCAGCTCTGCAAATCAGTGGTCCCAGCAGTGGAGCTCTCCTGGCATTTAGGGGATGTAGCCAGACCCCCACCCCACCTTGCCCAGAGAGCACAACAGCTAACATTTTCTGAGTTCCTGATCCATGCCAGGCACTGGTCTAGGTTTTTGTATGAATGAACTCATTAAGTCCTCACAACAACACCATGAGGTCAGTACAATTATAATCTCCACTTCCTGGACACCTGAAGGAGGTGTAGTAACTTGCCCAAGGATACACAACTAGCAATTTTCAGAGCCAAGAGCGGCTCTCTGCAGGCTCTGTTCTTAACCAGCACTATTCTGCCTCTTTCAAGCCAGTTGTCCTTAACCTTTGGGGGTCAAATGCATCCTAGAGAGTGTAATTTAAGTTCTGGACCTTCTCCTTAGGAAAACGTAGTTAAGCAGAATTTTGCAAAATATTTCAGAGACTCCCGGGACCCCCTGAAGCCCACCATCTATCAATCTCAGGCTTAAAACCCCTGTTTGTCTCCTACATACTGGAGGGAACTGTCCAGGGAGAAAGGAGAAGGGGTGCCAGCGCCGCCGGACTCGCCTCTGCACTCGCGGGAGGAGAGCGGAGCTGCGTGGTGTGACGGGGACACTCTAAAACCAGGAACCCTGAGCTCGCGGACCGCAGTGCCCGAGAACGCCGCCGGGTCGCTGAGCCTCCGGATACAGGTAACTGAATGAGATACGCACAGACCACTGGCTAGCCAGACTGAAAGCTGGCGTCCTTCCCAGCATCCTGGAGTCACAAGACAGGGGACTCAGAGCGGACGGGGTCTCAGAACTCGGGACCCGGGCTCCCAGGGCGGCGGCGCTGTTCCTGGTGCTGAAACGCGCGGCCGCGGCCCTCCGTCCCGAGTACCGCTCCGCGGCCGCCGCGGGAGCTGTCCAGTGCTGAACGCGGATGCGGCGCGGCCCGACCCGCGGGGCTTAGACCCCAGCCTGCCGCACCCAGCCGAGCCGCGATCGAGCTTCTTCGAGCTCTGACGCAGATCGCAGGGAGAGCGGGCTGCAGCGAGCTCCGAGCCGAGCATGGACCTGCAGAGATACGACTCCTACCAGGGCGGAGCGGGCCCTGACTTCAATGAGCACGTCCTGCATAAGGTAAGACTCCACTCCGGTCCTCCGCCCCAACGCTGGGAGAGGGCACCCTCACCAAGAGTCCTCTCTGTTCCCCTAACTTGGCTTTGGGACTTAAAAGAAACTAGTCGCAATCTGTGAGCCTAGAGAACCCTTTCTGTTGGATTCTGTTTACGGCTTGAAACAGATGCGTGAGCACTGGGGGAGGGGCCGCCGCCGGAGGTTTGGATTGTCAGGAGCTTCGTTCATTCATTGACATCACGGGTGTCCCTTTCTCATTCACTCCTTCTTGCCTCTCACCCGTTTGAGTCCCCTTGGGGGAGATTGTTTGTCCTTCCACCCAAGCTCCCGCCCCGTTGGGTCTGATAGTTGTGGTCAAAGACCTCAATTCCTAGCCAAGTTGCCTAAAATTAGACACAGAAATAATGATCTGCAGCAGGGAAAAGAACTGTTGTTTTCAAACCAGACTCTCTCGTGTCTCACAAAAACCGTCCTCCAGCTGTGACTACACTGCCAGTAGCCTCCTGAAAGTGTCTGCTGATTTCAAAGCTCTCGATCATCCGTCACTTCCCTCATTCAAGTTCCTTATGCAACTCAGTCCTCAATAACTCAGGTCTCCAGTTGGAGTGATTGTTGGGGAAAGTCGCAGCCTCGCTCTAGGCAACGGTTTTTAATCTGAAATCCATTGCTTTGAAAGCATCGGGACCTTGTATTTGCCAAAAGAAATCCCTATGACTCCTTATCCCTTTCTCTGCGCTCCTTATTCAGCCTCTATATTTTCTATTTTGCTGATATCAGTTTATTTGTTGTTCTCCTCAGAGACTGTGCACTGTGCTGTACTTAGAGGTTTTTAAATCAAAACATCCTTCTGAAAATTCCATGAATCCAAGCTTTGAAATAATATGATTGACCCTCTTCCCTTAGGACACAATTTATATTTGAGGAAACTGAAGTCCAGAGAGATAAAGTGACTTGTCCAAGAAAACAAGGCAGAAAGTGGCAGCGCCAGTACTAAAGCCAGGAACTATGTATGACTCCATGTCTAATACTCTTTTCTCTACACAAGGGTGGGCCCCGGAGGGGCAGCATTAGCATCACCTAAGGGCTTGTTAGATGTGTGAAATCTCAGTCTCCACCCCGATCTGCTGCATCTGAATCTGTAATTTAACAAGATCCTTAGGAAATAAACATGCACAATGAAGCTTTGGATGCACAGCCCTGTGTCCTGCTGGCTGTTTCTGACACTAATAAAGGAAAATCTGTTATTGGAGGAAGCAGATTTGAATAGTCCATATGCCTGCTCCCTCCAGGTGTCTGAACCTGTGGAGTACAGAAGAGGAGAAAATTTATAACAATTGTCCCCGCCTGAAAGTTTTAAAACCATTACAATATAATCAAACCTTTATTTTTGAGGTGGTAAATGTAGGCTTAATAGAAAGCATATACAAGCAAAGGAACATAATTATAAATGAATTACAAGAGCATCCAGGAGACTAGACATATATGGGCCTCTCCTGGCTTAAACCATTGTATAAAGATAAAAATATTCCTTTTGAAAGATTTAAGATTTGGAGGTCAAAGTTTTCAAATTATTGATCAGATGTGGTCTTTCCCACCTCAACCACTTACCCATGAAATATAGGATGTATCCCACGAAAGCCTTCATTTCCTTTGGGTTTATTGATCAACAAATTGGGAAAGAGCCCATTCAAACAAGTCCCACTCTATTTGAAGACAAGTATCTTCTTACTGCTAACAAATGTCCTGTCCTTGCAGCTTGGTTGTGGGCACCCTGAGAGCAGATACTGGCTTGAAGCCTTTTGTGGTGCCCAACAGAATGACATATGTGTGTGGAAAATTTTCCTTTCCACTATAATGCTGACTACCTCATCCTAACATTACTTTATTATCCTGCATGGCTTTCTATTTTGATCCCCTTAAAAATCTATTTGTAAAGGGGCAGGGTATCCACGTGTTTGCCTTATTTTTAAGTTTGCTGTAGAGCAGCGTCCAAAGAAGTCCTGCTGATTCATTAGAACACAGCGACCATGGGATGTAGGCGTTCCTTCAATATTAGTTTCTAGGGAAAGGATTTTTAAATAAACTTTATATTGAAGTATAACAAGTGCAAGGAAAGCTCAGATCATACCTCTACTCCCTGATGAATTATCACCAAGTGAGCAGCTCTGAGCAACCACTACCAAAATAGGTAGAAGTGTGCCAGCTTTCCAGAACCTTCTTCCTCCCCCATGAAGCTCCTTCCGCATATTCTCCCTTTCTCCTCCCCAGAGGTCACCATTATGGAGGAGGAAGTATCATGAATGTTTTGACCGAGCAGCCCCTGTTGGTGTCTGGCAGTCCTAGAAGCTTGCCAGAGGGGAGACATTTCTGCCTGATTCATAGAAGCTCCAGGCTTGGAATCAGACAGACCTCGATGTGACGTAGAAAGACATCTGTGAGCCCTATTTTTGTTATCTACAAATAGGAAGAATAGCACCTGGTTTATTGCTTTCTGAGTGAAGATGTCGGATGATACGACATTGTTTGTTTCTCTGGCATAGAGCAAGCATTCAGGGAAGGACAGTGGTCCTTAGGGTGCACATCTCAGGCTCCAGAGCGGTGTCACGGTGGGTCTCGCCTGCAATGATGAAGCTCTGTGAGCAAGAGAAGGAGCAGCTCTGTAAGCAGAAACATATGCACACGCACACTTATTTCACAGGCAAGAGCCCATAGGACTAAGTTCACACCCCCTCCTACACAAAAATCGTGACTTCGGTGGGAACGTCCTAGTCCTAAGTTCACAAGTTGAACATTTTCTTTTTCTGGGAAATAAAGGCGGTGAGGTGCGGGATGCAGTGAAGCCTATCTTAAAATGCACTCACTTGAAAAACACATGCCAAATGCCACCAGCCTTGAATGGCACTTGCACTTTCGCTAGTCCCAAGAGTTGGAAGCTGACCGAAGTGAGCCTGAGCAACCTTTGACTATTCCTGGAGTGTGGGCTGGGAGCTGCGAACTGCTTGGAAACATTGAGTTCATTCATCACGTGCTTGGAGTTTTTAAATAGAGTTGCCATTGTGCTCACAAATCTGAATATTTCATGCAACTAAATGATTTAGAACATGCAAACAACCTTGCTGCTCTTTCCTTCTGAGAGGTTCCATCCCCCTCTTGCTCCCGGTACAGCCTTGAGAGCCATCAAGAGCAATGACGTGAGTTAGGGGCTCAGGAACCACCCAAGGGTGGGGTTCTTGCTGTGCCAGGGCCTGACTGGGAGCTCTGAGGACACGAGGCACAGAGGGGGGGCAGTTTTTGCCCCGGTGCTAGTGAATCAGGAGAAAGGGACTTCAGCCCAAGAGCTCCAGCTCACTCCTACTGCCAGTGCTCTGATGGACACCCACGTGCCCGTCTTGTTCCATGAGGGGCAAACGATTGCTGAGCCCAGAGCCATCGCCGCCATAGCATCTCAGAAAGGCCAGTTCCCAGGGGGCAGAAAGACGTGGACTGTCCATCTATTCACCTGGAGCTTGGTCCTTGTTGGGAAAAAAATGGAATTATTAAGGATATTGGGACCAAAAGTCTCTGTCTTGCAAGCAAGGTCTGGTCCCTCTGACTCCATTTTCACACAGCTTCTCAGTGAGTGGGGAAGGCAAGTGGGTCCACCTCCACTCCCCACCCTCCTCTCCTGCATCGGCCCTTCACTCCCGTCTTGCGCTGCTCATCTCGTGCTTTCTACATCCCTCACAAGTCCACATGCCTCCGCTAGTCCCTCAGCAAACATGTATCGAGCACTTGCAACGTGTAAGAAACTATGCTGGGCACTGTAGAAAACACACACACACACACACACACACACACACACACACACACAAAAGGCTCCTACCTTCAATAATCCCATGGTCTATGAGACCTGCACACAAATTGCTATAATACTGTGCAGACTCAGGAGCGCCCTAAGGAAGGTACCGAAAGAGACAATGAAGTATAACCTGGGAAGAAATGGTTAATCTGACCTCAGCTTGATGCCAGACCATCTGGCTCTCAGGACCTCTAATTAAGAGTTAATACAACATCTAGGAGAGACCGAGTCACGCACGCCAGCCAGCCTCCCCGCCCATGGAGCCATCACCCACTGACCCAAGAGAAGGCTCTGGATTCAAAGGTATTTTCTTTCCCACCACAAAATTTTACAGGAAAAAACAAATCAGCCAGAAAGGGCTATACTTGCTATTCTGTCTCCCTCTACCATTCTTTATTATTTGGGGATCTTTTTTTTTTTTTTTTCAATTAAATGATGTTAATGAAACACAAATTTGTAGTCAAAAAATCCGAATCTACAGGAAAACCCCAATCCTGCAGGTGAAGTTTTTACTTTCAAACTGAGTCTATCATACCTCAGTAAAGTGGTTTGTTTTTTAAACAAGAAAAATGACCTATAACCAAAATGAGAGCAGTAGCTCCACTTCTTGCCAGATTTCCGCCCTTGGCTCAGGAGCAAATGAGAGAGCCCAGAGGCGTGAGCAGCCCACTCCCTGTAGAATGTTTCCATCAGCTTGTTTTCCTCTCGCTTGAAAGTCTGGAGGCTTTTGGATAAATAAGTGAAGTGTGGGTGACGTCACCACTGATTGCCCACTGGCGGGTCACACCCAGGTCCCCGGGCAGGCAGCTGGTCTGGGGAGTGGCACCAGCCGGTGCTCCCGGACCATCTTAGCCCTAATGACAGTGACTCATGAGGACCTCTCAAAGTCATTTGCTGAACTGACTCCACAAGCTTCCCTCTCCAAGCACTCCCTGCCCTCCTTTAGAGCCCCCGGGACCTCTCGTGAGAGACCATCTAAAACTCCTCGATCCCGTTGATGTGCTTACGTTTCCCCTTAGAAGCTGTTTTGGGGAGGGGCTCTCACGTCCTTTGTGTTCAGGGCAGGAAACACAGCTTTGCTGTAAGTAAACAGCCAGGGGTGAGCATCAGGCCGGGGAATTGTTGGACGGACATTTGGAGTGGCTCTAAATTTACCCCAGCCTGCTCCTTGCCTCCACCCGCTCCTTCTCAGGCACGAGAAGCGTCTCTGGAGACTTCAGGAGACAATGGAGATTAGCTCCTCTGCTCCCTTGCAGGGCACGCAGCAACCCCGGCCCATCCTCCCAGGGAATATAATGTACTTGAAACGAGCGGAGCTCACAAATCCCCCTGGCCAGCGATGCCTGTTTCCCTGACCTTGATGCCAACATCCGCCCCCTCCCTCTTCATTGCATGGCTGCTCACTAGGGACAGCCTCTACCCATCAATGTGGGGGTGTTATCTAATAATTTCTGCTTCTGCAGATGCCACCGGTATGCTTTTAGCTGTCTCAAACCCAGCCGTATTTAAGCTCATATCTCTTCTTGCTTTCTACTCCTCTGCCCCTGGCTGTTGCTCCTCTTACGAGGTATAGGCAGGGCCAGCGATGATGTGGTCTTGGGGTCTTGCTCTCGGTCCCTCCTTTTGTTATGGCCTTCTAAAGGCAAAGCAAACCTTTCCCCTCCTCCTCCTCCCTCTGCCATTTGAATTTTGTGTGCACACCGCCCTCCAGCAACTCTGCTTAGTAAAAAGCCGATCTGCCCTGCGTGCCAGAGAGCAATAACCGCAGGGGACAGCGCGGAACTTGCAGCACCTGCTTCTCTCAGCCCCTCCCAGCCCCTCGTGGAGCAGCCTTTAATCCGGGGAGGGAATGGAGCTGCTGGTAAAACTCAGCCCAGAGGAGGAGAGGCCCCTCCAGCCCCTGGGAACTCCTCCCCCTACCCTGGGGCTGCGGGGGAGAGCAATCCAAAACCTTTGTCTTTTTTTGTTAATTTAAGTATAGTTGGGATACAATATCATGTGAGTTGCAGGTGTACAATATACTTGTCGGGGCACTGTGCTAAGTGAAATCAGTCAGAGAAAGACCAACCTTTGTCTTTACCCAGGTTCCTCCTCTTCCTCCGAGTCCTCTTCTCAGATTTCTTTGGATTATAAACTGAGAGAATTCAAATTATCTCTACACTACAATCTCGAGGGACCCAGGGAGACTAATAATTGCTAAGAATCAATGATAAAAATAATCAGTGACAAAAATAAACACATGGTTCATTCGTGGAGAATTTTACCGTTTATTAAAAACTTTAATGTGACACTTACATTTACCACGTTCTGATTCCACGTTTTAAAATGGGAAACGGAGGCCAGAGGGAGAAAGCAAAGTTACTAGTTCAAGGCCACAGCACGCGGGCGCCGTGGGAACGTGAACAATAATGGCCGGCTCTTACACGGCACCGACGTGCCAGGCGCTGTTCTGAGCACTTCCCCCCACTCATCCTTACAGCAGCCCTATTTCAATCTTATTTTACAGATGGGTAAACTGAGGCATAGAGCTATTAAGACACTCACCAAAGGCGCCCCAGCTCATAAGTGGCGAGGCCCAGATTTAAACCGCAGAAAGCTGGAGATGTGAAACAGTCAGGAGCGGACAGAGGGCTTTGCCAAGGGGGCCGCGGGCCGCGTCACCTCAGTTCGGCGTGGCCCAGCTCCGTGGAAGCGGCCTCCCTCGGAAGCGGCTCCACCTGCAGGCAGGCCCGTGCCCATCAAACTCACATGACTAGCGTGTTGCCCTAGATGCCAGGTCACATTACAATCAGGGGACTGCTTGCTAAGCATAAAATCCAGAAGAAGAAAAGACAGGGGAGAGAGCGGGAGACGGAGGATTCCAGCGTTCAGTGGAATCAGGCTGATGGGGCTGGCTGGCTACTGATGAGGACCGCTTCAGTCCACAGCTCCTGTGGCCCCTCCTGCCCCGGGGACCGGCCACCCTGACCTCTGCCTCCCCCCGCTGTATTTGACTGTGGCCCAGGTCCAGTGCGCATTCTATCCTCTCCAGACTCCCAGTCTCCTAGGCTCCTTTAGGAGCTACGGCCTTTGAACTTGAGAATGCCCTGGACTTGCCCTGGTTATGAGGAGGGAGGGAGGGAGGGAGGGGCAAGAAATGTTTCCTTTCCTGGAGCCTCCCTCAGCCACACCCAGGGGTGTGGGCATCTCACGTCTCTGCCTCCTTCTCGCTCGGTGTCAGGCCCCTAGAGATTTGGATGTGCGGGGGTGGGGAACCGTGAAAGACACAAATGGTGAACGGGGCCATTTCCTTATGTCTCCCCGCTGCCCCGTCCCACATGACCCCCTGGAATCGGGCATTTCTGGTAGAGAATCGATTCAGCGAACTGCTGCTGGGGCCGGGCGTTCCCCAGCTCCCGGGACCAGGGCCGTACCCCGCTCCCAGGAAGCCGCGTCTGGTGGGCTGGGGTGGTCCGCGGGCTGGCATGGAAAGATGACTCAGGCCACGCGGACTTCAGCCCAATGTGACACATGGACTTTGGCGCCCATGAAGACTTCTTAAAGGTCAGGAACCTCTCCTGACCTCTCACAGGGTGGGAAGCGGGCCCTCGGGGACCTGGTCGAATGCTCGCAGTTCTTTCCGGCTGCCAGGCCCTGGGGACTGACTCGGGGACCGATCGGAAGGGCTGCGGACTCCACACATCCCAGAGGGAGCCCACCTCTGAAGACCAGAATGGCTTTGGGCTCCCGAGACAGGGATCCCTCAAGTACATGTTCAAGAAGGGAAGGGATTCCCCCATGTACTATTGAGAAGTGCCCAGAGCAGAGATGCACGGCCCAAGCCCGGCACTCAGATACAGAGAGGCAAAGCCGATTTGCACTACTTGACCCACTCACCAATTTTCTTAGAGGAGGAGGCAGTTCATGAGCCAAAAAAAAAGACTTGGGCTTGGGGGTGTCAGAAACACTGGGCTTTTGCGCTGCCTCTGCCATCAGCCGTCTGTACCTCCTTGGTCGTTCCGTTCAAACAGCCCTTCCGCGTTCGCGGGGCGCATGCGCCTGAGTGGTCTCATCGATTCCCCCAGCACTGAGGGTTAGCAGCCCAGCGTGGTCGCGGCCGGTAAAGGGAACCCTCGCGGTCAGGGCTTTACCCAACTTAAACCACCAGAAGCAAAAAAGAGACCTCACTGGCCTGTGTAACTGAGAAGCCAGGGCGGGGCGGGGCGGGGGGGTGGGGGGGACCCTGCCCGGGTGGCCCCCGGGCCTGGAGCGCAGGCGTGAGTCTTACTCCACCTCCCGACGTGCTCCCCTCTGGCTCGGAGTTATTCCAGGGAGGCTGCTCCTCGTGGGCTCACACCGTTGCCAGCAGCGCCAGGGTTACATTCTCATACTCCCGCTTTCAGCGCCAGTCCTAGATCCAATGCTCCTTGGACTGAACCGGGTCGTGCCCAGCCCCGAAGGCGGAGCGCGGAGGAGCTTGGTTTCCGGGGGGACAGGGGTGGTGTTAGCTGGATGTAGGTGCTTGTGCCCCCAGGGCAGCTGCCCCCAGGGCAATGGCAGGGGAGGCTGGGTGCCAATGTTTTTATTTTTTTAAAGATTTTATTCATTTATTTGAGAGAGGGGAAGGGAGGGAGAAAGAGAGGGAGAGAAACATCAATCAGCTGCCTCCAGCACAGTTCCCAGCTGGGGACCTGGCTGGTAGCCCAGGCACGCGCCCTGACTAGGAATCAAACTGGCAGCTCTTCCCTTTGGAGGCTGACGCTCAACCCACTGAGCCACACCAGCCAGGGCATGGGTCCCAATATTTTTAAATCTTCAATGAGACGTGACTGAAAAAAGATGAAAGAAGGTGAAGGGACTAACCAAAGAACATATATGTATAAGCCATGGGCACAGACAACAGTGTGGCGATGGCCAGAGGGGAGGGGAGCAGGGCTGAGAGGCGGGGAGCCAAGTGGCGGAAATGGGGACATCGACAGTAGTGTCACCAAAAAAGATAAAGGAAAAAAGTGACGAAAAAGAAATAACTGAACTTGTCACTCTCACATCTAAACTGGGCCAGTTGTGTCTCACACTTGGTGTTATTTAAGACCGAATAACCAGACTTAGGTTATTAATAACCGGACTTAGGCAATGAACTGTTGTCGCCCCATAAAATTATTAGCTTACTGGGGCCCTGGGGCCAGACCTCACCCTGTGGGGGCAAGTAGATTTTCCTGCAGAGGAATAGATGACCCAGCCTTTAATCACCCAAGAAGAAGGTCACTGTGGGGACAGGGGCCGAGGACACAGGAGGTGAGGCTCAGGCTGGAACTAGAGGAAGCTCTTCTTCCCCATTTTGGGACCAGGGTGAGTTGGTGAAGATGCCGAGGTTTTATGGTGGACATAAGGCTAAAGCAACCATGGGCACACGAAGGCAGATGAGAAGGGAGGCGCGCGCCTGCCCCACAAGGCTTTCTTCAGGGGGGTGCACGCGGGGCAGTCTGTCACACAGGGCCCCGCGGTTAGAAGGGCCCCTAATTGGTTTAATACTTCGTTGAGAGTCTTCATCATTTTTCACGAAGACCCCATGAAATTCTAGCAGAGCCCCGGCAGCAGTCTCAGCCCATCCCAGCTCAGCTCAGGACAAACACCAGAGCAGAGTCAGTGCCGTGGAGGGACATTCATTGACTGTGCAGGTTCAAGACCCTGCCTCCAGGGCCCCTGGGAAGCAGGCTTGATGCTGTGAGTCCCTGTTAGTTGGGTCTCAGGGGCAGAGGAGCAGAGCCACACTGTCCCCTGGGGATTTGCCTCCACCAAAACCCATTGCAGGACGACGGCCCCAGAGAAGCCGGCCAGAGTCACTGACACCAGGTCTGCTCTGGGCGAGGATGCTTCCACTTTCCCGCCACCTCCCCTCCCAGCTGTTCCCGTTGTAGTTTAAGATAAAATACTTTCTCTCCTGGTTCTCCTTTCATGTGCCAGGAGCCAGACAGCACAACATCCGGTGGGAGGGCACTGGGTCTCTGGGTGCAGTCCTTCTGCTTCCTGGCTTGTTACTCGTCTCGCACAGGCTGTGTGAGCTTTGGCAGGAGCACATCGTCTGAACTTTGCAACTCCTTCCACTGCTTGCCGAGTGACACACCAGTCACCGGATCCTTAAATGACACGAAGACATGATTCGACGTTGGCTGTGGTTTGGAGGCAGCAGGGGGTGGTGGGGGAGGAGAAAGATACCGAAATAAGAACTGCGTAGAAGTGTCGGTTTAGCACAGAATGCCGCGCCACGCACAGACCTGCTCGTCTGACGGCTTTGCTAATTCACGTTAAGGTGAGGATAGTGGCTGCAACAGACCCCTAGAGCTACCTTATGCAGCATATTCCTCCTTGGGAGAAAAAAAGGCAAATGATGAGCTGTGTGGCTTCAGTGGTGTTCGTAATGTTCCAGTTCCTCAGCAGGGTGGCCGTTTCACTATCCTATATAACACATTATATAAACATAGCATATGCAGTGAAGAGTTTATAACTTAAAATGAAAATGAGTAAGCTAATACATGATAGGATTGGGGACACCTGGGTTTGCGGCACAGAAGATGGGAAGGTGGCGGGGAGGGCTGGGGAGGTTTCAGGAGCTCCCAGGATGGGATTTTCTTTCTGGGACCCGCAGTGAACAAGGGAGGGGATGCTCCTCTACCACGAGACTTTTCTACCACACAAGGGTTCAGCATGTCCCCTCTCAATTTCTGACCGTCAGGAAGAGAGTCTCACCCATTCCTGAATTCTGAGCCCATCCTCAGAGCCTCCTTCAGCAGAGCTGGGGAGGCGGGCAGCCTTCCTCTCTGCAAGAACCCCACGGCCTCAGGGCAGGGCCACGTGAGCCTGAGATCACTCTGGGGAATGGCGTGTGCTGGGCGTCCCCACGGATGTTGGGCCACAGGGCCCTTGTGACTGACAACCTCAGTCAGCGTTCAGACGCATGTGATTGCCAGCGGCCTTTAGCTAGACGCTGGACTACACCAGCCGGGGTGAGAGGAGGGAATCTATGCCCAGAGAACGGTATAAACATATCAATGGCTGCTAATCCTTTGTCCACAAGTGAGCACCAGCCCTTGACAAAGTATCAGTCAATTCGTAGGACATTATGCACACGTGACGTAAATGCACATCAGCAGAAAGTTACCAAACGCCATTTCTTGGGAAACGCTGGCTCCTATTCTGACTTGGGCTGCGGAAATGTCGTTTCTTTTGTGAAATTATGGTCATAACAGATGGTTTAGTAGAAGCTTTCTTAATCAATCCCTCTCTTAACCAGCTTACTACATCAGTCCACCCTTTAGTATCTTGTTGAAACTTGCCAACTCCAGCCCCGTGGCGACGGGTCAGTCCTCTCTCGCCAGCCACTCACCTCTGCCCGCACCTGTTCAGGGGCACGTTCACCAAGAGTCAACTGTGTTCGGGCCCAAACTTGGTTAGGCCAAGTGTACACATTAATTATGATTATGTGATTCAATTAACACATCCATAAACTAATCAATGAAAGTCTAAACAGGATGTTGACCAATGAAAAAGAGTATAAAACAAAAAGAGAACTCTTATTGCTACAAAACCGAAATCGAATGCTTTGGAAAGGCTTGATCAAAGCACATCATTTTTTTTTTTAATGCTGTCAAATTAGGAATGAGCAAGAGAACTGTGTAATAGAATAAAAATGAAAAAGGGTTTTGCAATCAGATTGCTTCATAGGAGTTCAGACCCTCTTGCTCCACATTAGAGAAACTGGAAGTGGAGCTTCGGCCCCACACGACAGTGCACAGTTTACACAGGACAGCAATGGCCTCTTCTCTCCAGAGGCAAAGCATGGGCTTCGGTCTACATCACAATACTAGCCATTTGCTGCACGTTTAGTTGTTTTGAGTCAAAAGAACGCATTTAGAGAAAGATTATCTCTTTTACAATTCCCTGACTTAGCCAGACCTTTCAATGAACTGGCCACTTCCATTTATATTGGATTAGGATGCATTTATTTGGTAAAATAAAAGGCCGACCACAATATCAATCCCTCCTGATCTAAAAAATTATTGATACATGAGATCAACTGGTTCCAGCAGGCTGGCCCTTCCAAGGCCCACCGGCTGCTCTGTTTTTAAGGTATCAAGCAAAGGTAGCCTTTAGGCTCACTTCAGTCCATTATGCCTCTTAACCGTGTATTTTGAAGGTTACCAGCCCAGCATATTTGTCCCTGTCGGCTGACTCTCAGAAAGGCTCAGTCTGCTGGAAGCCAGTTATACACACTAAGTTCTCAAAAGGAGGCCATCCAAACCCTACAGTTTTTTTTTGTCAAGCAGGATCTTTAAATATTAATAATTCAAAACCCAGAGGAGGGAAAGCCCAGCAACTTTAGACAGGCTGGAACTCATGAGGCACTCTAGCAGAGAGGAGTAGTTAAATAGCTTGGCATTGGCCTTGAGAGAAATGGGCTTTCCCGGAAACCACACAGCAAAATGGTAAATGCCACCATCACTCAGGCCGCAGGCACCATGGCCAAACTCTCTCTTGCACTGAAGGTGCCATTTCAGCACCAAAATTTGCCTTTGCAGAGCATTTATGGAACAGCCAGACATGGCTGAGACAACATCAAGATACCGATCAATAGACATTATGAAACAACTTCCTTCCAAACGTCTTGCATATGTTTGCTTTCCTTCCGCTGACCCTGACCACTTCCCCAGCACTCTCTAAACTCCAGGACAGGCTTGAAGAAAGTGGGCCGGCTTCGAGGTAGGTTCCTGCAGTCATGACTCAGCACTTAAAGACCCTGGGTGCATCCTGACCGGTGTGGCTCAGTCGGTTGGCCATGGTCCCACAAAGCCAGTTTGCCAGTTCGATTCCTGGTCAGGGCATGTGTCTGGGTTGCGGGTTCAGCTTTCCCATCAGCACATGTACAAGAGGCAACTGATCAATGTTTCTCTTCCTCTCTTTCTCCCTCCCTTCCCCTCTCTTAAAAAAATAAACAAAATATTTTTAAAAAAAGAATCTGGACACTTCCCAGGAGAACCACCAGTCCGAAATCTGCTCTGTCCAGCTACAGAATGGATTGGGCAGGTGTCTCAAATGTCATGGGCTAGTCAACTCCATCTCTGAGGACACGAGAGGGTCCCTTTTCAGACAGGCCACAACCAGGATGGCTGGAATTCTGGATAGAGACATTATATCCAGCGATATATCTGGTAAACATCTTTTGTAAAGCTTGACTAAAGAAATTAAAAGTGATCAGAGTGGATCTATCTGCCTTTCTAAGCCGATTTACTTTCCCTCGGCTCAGCCAGGCTGCCAGCAACCTCCATTCCTGGCCCGTATCCACTGCCCAGATAAAGGCAGAAGCAACCACACTCCTCCCACCAAACCAAACTGAGCTGAATTCCGTTCTTCCCTGAGTTTCTCACTTTATATCGGAAGATCCATGGTGGTAACCTTCACCAGTATCTGATTCCCAGAGCAGACGGGCTCCTTACCACCCAACATAACCATGTACTTATGGGGTCTGTTTGGTGGCAGCTGTTTAAAACTCAGCAATAAAGCCACTTTATACACAGGAGTTAAAATGGCATGGTGATGCCCCGCCAGAAGTCTTTCTGTTTTGACTCTTACTTTTATATTTGGATTCGCTCTCATTTTGCTCTGCTTCGACCTTTTCCATTGGAAGAGGTCCCTGCAAGCACTTCTTGTTCGGCAAATCTTCCACCAGCCTGGGTGGAGCAGCCAAGCCTCGCTTGGACCCAGGCAGCGTCACTGACCAGCCCGAAGATATTTAAGCTTGTGTGGGCCCTGCAAACTCCCAGGATGGAAAAGCTCTGGAGGTCCTAGGGAGTCATTCAGGGAGGGGGAGCAGAAACAGGCCGGGATGGCCGTCAGCCTCCCCGAGGCCGCTCGGGGTCCAGGGCGTGAGAAGTGAGGCGAGCCCCAGGATGCACCGCTAAACACTCCCCTGCCGGGTCCCCTGCCTGGGCCCACGCGAACCTCGCCGCTCCTTAAGCCAGGGCTTCTTTCCCTGACATGTCCTCTCAGCACCACCACCACCAGCCCCCCCAGAAGGGACCTAGTGAAGTAAGAGACCTTTGTCCCCCAGTCGGAAGGGACCATGGCTCCTCACCTCTCCCCTGCTGCAGGAGGCGAGGGAGAAGTCTCTCCGCTTCATGCTTCAGGAAGTCGATCCCCAAATTCCTGAGGTTGCCCGGGCGGCCCAGGACTCCCTCCCTAGAATGACAGACACAGTTGTCCCTGCTCCTGAGAGGGTGCCCTGAATTCCAAGTCTGAATAATCTGCTTTATTTATTCACTCAATGAGCATATAAACATTGGAGGACTCGCTGCGTACCAGACATTAAACTAGGCACAGGGGACACAGCAGTGAATCAGATCAAGTCCCCACCTGCGGGCTGGCTGCAGCCCAGGGGAGACTGAGGCAGAGCAAACCCACACGCCAGTGAACAATTCACAAAGACGTGAATGCTGTGAAGGAAGCAAAACAAGGCAATGTGGCGGAGGAAAGACGAGGGAGTGCGGTGGTTGCGGCTGCTCGGGCGGGCGAGGAGGGCCGCTCCAGGAGGGGGCGTTTGAGCAGAGATGTGACGATAAAAAAGTAGCTAACCACTCAGACAGCTGCAAGCGTCGGATTCTGGAAAGAAGGAACAGCATAGGCCAATGCCCTGAGAGGAGATTGTTCTTATCTCCTTATCTTGTTAGGAGGACAGCAGAAAGGTCGGTGGGAATGAAGGACAGTGGGTGACAGGGGAAGTGGCCTGAGACAGGGTCAAAGGGGCAGGCAGGGACCCAGGGATCCCAGTGGTCTCGTGGGCTGCAGGAGAAGCCACCAGAAGGCGATCAGCAGGGACAGAGCAGGTCTGTGCTTCGCAAAGGTTACTCTAGCTGCTGGGAGGAGAATGGGCTCAGGGGCACAGAATGAGAGCAAGAGACGCCAGGCAGGGGACTGCGGGGGCCGGGGCGGGGGGAGCTTGGGCAAGGCTGGTAACCACGGAGACACTGAGACAGGACAGGGTTCGGGACATAACCTGGAGGAGGGGCTGCCAGGACCCCAGAAAGATGGTGAGTCCGCAGTTTGTAAATATTCACTCACTATCCTTGTGCGAGTAGCTCTGAGTGCGTGTATACCCACGTGCACATCCACGTGCACACATGACCCTCCCTAGACCCACGGTGCAGGGTGGCGGCCCAGACTCCGGGCTCCAGAGGCAAAACGCCTGAGTTCCAGCTCCAGCTCACCCACTTGCGAGTGGAAAAACTCGGTAAGTCCCTGAGCCTCCCTGGACAGTGACTCCACAGTGTGTGAAATGAGACAGTGATAAAGGCGCCCTGGTAGGGCGGTGCTGAGGATTAAATTAGTCACTGTAGGTGGAGCATTTAGGGAAGAGCACCTGCCGCGACAGTGTATCGGTTTCCTATCGCTGCTCTCAATTACCACGAATTGAGTGGCTCGATGAAAACAATGTAAATTTATTCGCCTGCAGTTCTGGAGACCAGAAGTACAAAAGCCGCTTCCCTGGGCCCAAGTCAAGGTGTCCGCAAGGCTGGTTCCCCGGAGGGATCCATTCTTTGACTTTTTCAGCTTCTAGAGGCTGCACGTTCCTCAGCTCCGGGCCGCGTGGCTCCAACCTCTGCTTCCATCGTCACGCTGCCTTCTCTTGTGACCTTCTGGCCTCCGTCTTATAAGAGCCCTTCTGGTTCATATTAAGGGCCCACCAGAATAATCCAGAATAATCTCCCCAACTTGTATTCCTCATTTTAATTACATCTGCACCGTCCCTTTTGCCATGTAAGCTGATGCTCCCAGGTTCTGGAGGTTTACACACCGGTCTCACCAGGGACCTTACTCAGCGCCCCCCACGTGGTAGCAATAAATAAAGGTTCGTTGCTATTGTGGTCCTTATCATCTGTACTGCTCCCTCAGCAGCCCCAGAGCAGATCCCGAGCCTCTTCCCAAGCTGTGTAGGAGGAAAAGGGATGCGGAGACCCCTTTTTATCTCCCTGAAGCCCCCTGAGACCAGGCCTGAAGCCCAGTTCAGAGCTGGGGGCGAAGAGAGGGCTGGGAGCAGGAAGCAGACGGGGCAGGCGCGTGCTGACAGGCCTCACGTGGGCCGGACAGAGGGCCTGAGCCCAGGCTAGGGCTTCCTGATGGCGCTGTACGTGGGCTCCTCGTGGCCCGCGCTGGGAAGGTGGGCAATGATGTCGCCTGTGTTGACGTAGGTTGGGTCCTGGTCCGTGGCACCCAAAGACAGAGCTGCGTAGGCAATGTCCTCCTTTGGGAAGGGAGCCTGGAGTAAAGATGCAGGGGGTCAGCCAGGCTGGCAGGAGGCCCGCGCACAGACGGAGGAGGCCTCCCTCAGGCCCGGGGACGCGCCCCTCAGGGATTCTGCAGCCCACTCTCGGACCCTCTGGCCGCGCCTCCCTCCCCCTGCCAGGCCCCCTGAGCTCCAGCAAGAGCAGGAGACGCCCTCCCTCGGCTCCGTGCCGGGGCACACACTCCGCATGGAGTCCCGGGTCCCCGGACCTCTCTGGGCCTCCCCTGCCCAACACACGGTTGACCAGGCTCTGAGGCCCCAGTGTTGAGACCTGATATGGAGACACTTCCAAGGGCCAAGAGCCTGGGGGGGCTCGGCCCGCAAGCCTTTGAATGGCTGAGACTTTGCCCGGCACCCACCCTCCTCTGCACCCACATGGGCGAGAGAGAGCCCACCCTCAAAGAGGGGAAAATGGCAGGGCTGTCTCGGAGGCCCACAGCAGCCTCAACAAAGACACACCATGGTGACGTATTCTACTTCCACTTGGGCTTCCGAAGCAGAGGAGGAGGGCTTCCTTAAGGTCTTCGTCCTGGGGGAGCTGGGGGAGCTTCCGGGCTGCCGCAGGGTCACGTTGGCATAGCAGATCTCACTCTCGAAGGGCTGGAGCGCCTGGAAGAGGAAGGCCGGGTTCCCCTGCAGTGGAAGCCCACAAGCCTCTCTGCCACCCTGCCCCCTCCCAGCTTCCCCTGACTTCTCAGTCTCCCACACCTGCCCCCTCCCTGCACTCCTTTCTCTTGGCCATGCCCACACCCCTTCCGTCCCCTGGCCCCTGCAGCAGATGGTCATTCGGGGTCCGTGGCAGGTGGAAAATGAGAAGAGAGGGGAAAGGGGCCATCTGGTGTCCCTGGTCTGACCTCAAGGACTCTCTTACCTGCTCCAGGGGTATCCCAGCAGCTAAAAGGCAAAAACAATCAGAATTAGAAAGCCCATCCTAAGACTGGGGGCCCCCAGGCCTGGGGGAGAGATATAAAAAAGAGAAGAGATGAATGAAACTCCAAACTCAGAGGAGGGACCTGGGTCTAATTCTGAGTCTTCCAATGACACAACCTGTGACATGGGGCACTTCACCTCTCTGAGCTTCCTTTCTCGTCTAGAAAAATAAGGAGACTTCAGCCCATCTGTTTCCCACATCACAGAACTGTGACATCAATGGACTGGGTGGCCCTGTCAGCCACCAGCTTCCCTGGGGTTGCGTTTCTTTCGCTGCCATCCCGGGGTCAGGCCATAACTTCTGCCAGGACTCTGCCTATAACACCACCATGATTGACACCTACTTTCCCCAGCCGCCCACTGTCTGAGCCCTCTCTGCCTCCCTGCCCGGCCCTCTCTGCACTTGATTTCTGTCTGTCTCCTTGCCTTTGTCCCGGCGGATTCTGGTGAGTCTTCTGGTGGGCTGTGGCTGCTGAGCCTGCCCTTCCTGGCACGCCCGGTGCCTGGCCGTGCCTGGCACCCACGTGCCCCATCATCTGCGGACGCAGAGGACTAAGCCAGGCTGCCCTCCAAACGGAGTGCTCAGGCTGGGTCAGCGCCTGGGGGACCGGCTTTCACATGTTCACCAGCTCCTGTTTTGTCCTGCCCTTTGGCCCTCCCTCCACCCCTAGCTTTAGAGATAACAAAAACAAAAAATTTTCCCCCCTGATTTTTAGTCTCAAAAGTCTAGATACCAAGGAGCACAGAAAGACCTGCAGTGTGAGCCATGGACAATGCATTTGGGAGAAGCCATGAAGAGCAAAAGCTGGGCTCCCTCCTCCCAGACTTCAAGACTCCCAGGCTATTGGGGGAACGGGGAAGGAGTGCTGGAGGGGACTTATGAGAGTACAGGTCCAGTAGGTTCTGAGAAGGGGGCGGTGCCGTTGTGTGAGAATGCGGAAGTGACCCCACACAGGAGGGGGGCCAGGCTGAGGCCAGATCTCACGCTGTATGAGAGCTGGTCCGTGAGTGCAGGCACGAGAGTCCTGGCTCGAGAGTGAGGAGGCTCTTCCCTAAAGAGCAAGGTCACCCAGAATGGTCTGCCAGAGCAAGGGCTGGGGCGGAGGAGCAAAAGTAGGAACCAGAGCCAACCCTTTTAATAAAACCCAGAGGGCTGAGTGTGCAGTGTGTGTGCATGCACAGGTGTGCACAGGTGTGTGATCTGTGTGTGTGCATCTGCTGTGCATGCACACACATGTGAGTGCATGTGTGTGATCCATGGGGCATACATGTGTGCATTGACTGTGTGTGTGTGCACTTATGTATTGATTGTGTGTGTCCGAGCATGTGTGGGCACATTCACTTGTGTGAGTGTGTGTGTGTGTTTCTCCCTACCCCCAAGTCAGCTCAGTACCTCCTTGGCAACCATATGGATCCCACTGAGGTAACCGGGCACCCGAGATGGCCTACGGCCATTGCCCCTTCTGCCACCCAGAGCCAAGCCAGAGAGGGAGGCTGCAGGTCAGAGAGGAGAGGAGAGCAAGGAGGGGTGTGCAAGGCAGGGAGCTAATGACAAGATGTCCTGGGCTCAGCTGCCCGTGGCCTTTGGGACAACGCCCCTTCCAAGCCACAAGCCGTGTGGGTAATCCCTTGGACAGGTGGCTCCTGGGTGACAAGCATGGCCATCGGCCCCACACACTTCCGCCCAGCCCAGCCCCCGCCCAGCCCCAGCCAGGTCCCCTCACCTTTCTTACGTCGCTTCACTATTCTCCAAGCCAGCAGTGAGGCTGCCACCAGGAGAAGCAGCAGCAGAGCAGAGAGGAGGGGCAGGAGGATGTAGAGCTCCCCGAAGGCACTCCTGGAAACAACAGAAGACACCCGTGCCCCTGGCTCACCCCCTGCCTTTGGGCCCTACCCCTCCCACCTGGTAGCAGGGAGGGCCCCACACCAGGGACCTGCGGCTTCCACTCTGCGAACCCCCACTCCTGGGTGCCCTCTACAGTGGCTTTGTACGAAAGGAGAGGAGGGCGTTTCAGAAGCCTAACAGAAATTGCATGACAACAGGTGCTGAGAATATCTGCACTCACCCCTTCTAACGGTTGGATAGAGTCCCCCACCCCGTAATTCCTGTTCACGCAGACCTTGTGAAGATGACTTATTTCAAAAGAAGATGGTTGATGATGTAATCCAAATGACGTCATACTGGATTAGGCTGGCCTAATCCGACTAGTGTCCTTTTAACAGGAGATTTGGGCTTGCGCACACGTGCGTGAAGGAGACCACGTGACAACATAGGCAGAGATGAGAGTGATTTGGCCACAGGCCAGGGAGCGCCAAGGACGGCTGGCCACCGCCAGAAGCCGAACAGCATAGGGACAGCTTCTGCCCTTGGAGCCAATGCTGGTTTCAGATTCCTGACCTCCTGAGCTATGAGAGAATAAACTTCTGTTGTTTTAAGCTGCTCAGTTGGTGCTATTGAGCTTTGGCAGCCACAGGAAACGAATACATCTGCCTGCAGTTCATCATCAATACAGCAGCTGAGGGATCCTCTGCACTAAAAGTTCGAACGCCTCCCTCCTATGCTCACAGTCCCATACCAGCTCCATTTTATTCATAAAAAAAAAAAAAAGACCAAAAACAATGGCCGAGTCTGACAACGGCCTCCCCTCCCCACCCAAATTCAATCCTTCCTATTCTCGCCCTGGCCTGCTCTACTGGGAGGGAAACGACTGGGGTCTTTATATGAGGAAGAGATTGGGACACAGACTCACACAAACAGGAACCCTGGGCAAACACAGGGAGAAGACGGCCATCTACAAGCAAGGACAGGGGCCTTAGGAGGAACCAGCCCTGCGACCCAGGATTCAGACTTCGGGCTGCAGAGCTGTCCAGAGAGCGTCTGCGGTGTTCGCCGTCCAGCCTGGGGAGCTTGGTTATGGCGCCCGAGCTGACTGCCGCCAGGAGTGGGTCTTATTCATCGCTGTTCACGGGCTTGTATACAATACATCCATCTATCAGTTAATTAATGAGCTCTTTTTAGTACGTTAATTATCTCTCGATTGTTGAGTGCCTGGAGGACAGACACCTGACCATTGTGTCCATCCTCAATCCCCTGTGTTCCCTAAATCAGGGACAGACGTGAGGAGGTGCTCAGCAGTTATTCACCCAGTAAGCGAATGAGCTCTCCATCCAGTGCCGATCAAAGACCCTAACTGGTACTTACATCTGATTTAGACTCATGAAATTAAAAGACTTTTTCTTATTAAGAATTAAAAGCAGTTAAATAGAAAAGAACTCTCAAACAGAGGGCAAATGGGAGCGGGGACAGAGGGGTCCCTGGGTGGAGAGATGGGAGGCCCCGTAGGACTTGGCGGGAGGCCCCGCAGTGGGAGAGCACAGCAGGCCTAGAAACAGAGCCCGGAGGCCAAGGAGGGTGAGGGGAGGAAGCGAAGGGGCCGCTCAGCTTCCAGAAGCCCCCGTGGCTGCAGGGCTGGGCAGGTGCTGGGAGGCGGAGCGGGGCTCAGCTTCTCCCTCTTAGAACGGGAGCCCGCGTACCTGTCCCTTCCCCCACAGGAGGGCGTTGTCGGAGGGTCAAAGCGTGAGCAGGACAGGGACAGGAAAGCCCTATGAGATGCCTGGTGCTCCAGGGACACAGGGGACAGTCACTGTCACCATTATTGTCATAGAAAAAACAAGGGAGACAGGACTTCCTATCAGTCACTATCACCACTGTTCCCATAGAAGCAACTAGGGAGACAGGACTTCCCAGGACCTCCCAGTACTCCCAGAATTTGGACCAAGAGCCATCCATGTGGCCCCATGACCCCGGTGCCCCCACAGCCTGACACACCCTCTGCCCTGGCCGCCTGCTCGTCCATGTCCCACCCTCTGAGCTCCGCAGGGGACGCTCCGTGTCTCTGTGGCAGGACTCAACACAGCACCGGTAGCACAGGACTTCACTCAGTGAGAGCGGGACGGGTGAGTGGATGAGAACAAACCCCCCCAGTGCACTGAGCGCCAGGAGGCAGGACCGGAGGTGGGCGTCACCGTGGCCTGTGCCGCCTGAGACCAAGTGGGAGGGACGCCTGTATCCTGGCTGGGACCTGGGGCTACAGTAAGTCCCCGCACTGGAGAAGTGTGGCACAAGAGGTCACAGAGAACAGCAGCATCCGAGCTGACTTACCCGCCTTTGGAGTGGGAGCTGGTCACAGTCAGGGAGCTTGCAGTGGCTTCTGGGGAGACTGGCACTGTGAACGTGTTGGTGGTAGGCATGGTGGTTGACACTGTCGTTGTTGCGTGGCACAGAGAACAGATTACATCCCACTCTGCCTGTCCCTCTCCCCCAGCCCTGCACGTGGCTCTCAGCCTGGGAGGCGTGGGGGCTGCCCGGGCCTGAGGAGCCTACAACGGGGCCATGGGAAGGGGCCTGAAGCCTGGACCGCTCACATCTCCTTGGCCTCTAGGAGACTCAGGACCTCAGACGCAGGTGAGTCTGGGTACAGGTCCAAGAGGACATGGAGCCGTCCCTGGAACGGGGAGGGGGCCCAGGGCTGCCTCAGGTCAAGGGCGGCTGGAGTTCAGCTGAACATTAAACACTCTTGCCGTGTGGGACACAACGTTGGCCAAAGCCTCCCCCACCTTTTTTATCCAACCAGGACAAGGGAAGAGAGGGGCTTCCCTGGTGGCTCACATGCCTGAGATCTGTGACATCTAAGGTCAGGACCAGCCCTGAACAAAACCACGATGTTCAGGAGGCTTTACTTTGCACCAGTAGGTTCTATGATGGGGATCATTTCTTCCCAGGAAGAGGGTCCAGACTCCATGAGACAAGGCACGTGCTGCACTGTACAGCTGTAACGGGCCTCCCCGGGTCCCAGTGTGGTGGGGACTCTGCTGAGCATGTCCCGTGGCCCCCACAGTAAGTGCCCTGTGAGCTGGAGCTGGCTGTCCAAGGGTCAGCAGAAGCAGAGCCCAAGAGATAGAATTGTTTAAACCACGGTACTCTCAGTAGTGTCTGCCTTCCAGAAAGCGACCATCTTTAATCCCAGAAGCATATATGGCCCGTGATGGGATTTCAGGCTCCCAGAATGCAACTGTTTGACTGTAGAGGCTCTCCCAACCTCAGGAATTGGGCCACCGGACCTCAACTGTGGAACAAAGGATGGGATCAGCAGCTATGAGACCTAGCCCAAAACACCACTAAAAGTGGGGACACCTGGACGCCAGAGGGCCCAGGACAGCAATGGGAGCAACTGGGATCTCTGGATCCCACGGCAGAGGGTCCCTATGGCCCACGGGCTGAACCTGCGCCCATGGCCGTGACCTCTCTGGGCAATAGGCTCAGGCACGGAGCTGTGCGGAGGAACTCGATGTGCCCAGAGGGGCCTGGCCCCGTCCTGGAGGAGGCCCGGGAGCCCAAGAGCCTGGAAGCCCTGCCCCTCCAAGCCCACAGGAACAGCGGGTCCCGGGAGACCTCGGGACTCTACCAGCCTCCGTGGCACTTCACTCTGAGTGAGCGCAGTCCCTGGGCAGGGACCTCAGGGACCGGGACATAGCAGGCCCTCAAGAGACACGGCCACACGTACACTTGCTCTTACCTGGGCCAACGGTCACTTTTACTGGGACCCTAAGGTCAGCTCCGGTTCTCTCAATCGCACACCAGTAAGTGCGTGTGTCCTCTCTCCTGAGCTTCTCCATGGTCACGGTGAAGGTGCGGCTGGTCTGATTGTCCCTGATGGACACACGGTCCCTGTTCATGTCCTGCTCTGAGCCGGTGGTTTTAACAAGGATCTTGCAGCTACTCCAATCAGCTCCTTGACACCAGTACTTCACGTAGGTCTCCCACCCTCGGACATAGCGACACTGCACGGTCAGCGAGCCTCCCTCAGGGCCACGCACCTCTTCTGGACCCGTCATGCCAGCTGATGAGCCTGGAACACACACACCCATGTACCTGTCACCTTCACCCCACGCCCACCCCATGGGCAGGGCCGCAGCCTCCTGCACCGTGAAAGCTCCAGTAAGTGCCCGTGCCTGGTGAGAGGCACAGTGTCCAGGACGGAACGCACCTTCCTCAAGTCAGACCCCTTGTCCCTCAAATTTCCACTGCGTCGTAGCCACCACAAACGTCACCCTAGAGCCCAACCGCGGATCTCAAAGACACCGATGTTGACACTGAGCAGGAAGAGCTCCTGGCAAGTCACCCCTCCCCTTCCCCATGGCCAAGAGATCTCTTGTTCCCTCAGTGTCCCTCGGCCCCAACGTCTGTGTGAAACTGGCCTCTGGGGAGGAAGCGTCCACAGGAGTGCGGTTGTGCCTGACCTGTGCCCGTGGCCTCAGAGGCCCGGCTGTGCCGAGGCTGTTCCTGGTGGTCCTGGTGGTCCCAGTGGTTCCATCGTGGGCCCCTCCCCTCAGGGGAGCACCTTTGAAATCCACAAAAACGGGTGATGCCAACTACGAAACCCGTGTCACAGATCACATTTTCTCCATCAAATAACTTTGATTTCTTTGTCAAATAGTAATCATGTGAGTTATCGATGGATTTTCCATTCTGATCCATTGATCCTTTGTCTACCCATATGCTGATCCACACTGCCCTGTCTACTGTTGCTTTACAAGAAGCTAGGTATTATAGCGTGAAGCAGCATTTTCTTATCATATATGTCCTTCTGGTTTTTTATTTTCTCACCTTTGAAAGATTCAGGATATAGCCCTCGCTGGTGTGGCTCAGTGGACCGAGTGCCGGCCTGCAAACCAAGGGGGCGCCAGCTCGATTCCCAGTCAGGGCACACACCTGGGTTGTGGGCTGGGTCCCTGGTCAGGGCCATGTGAGAGGCAACCACACACTGATGTTTCTCTCCCTCTCTTTCTCCCTCCCTTCCTCTCTCTAAAAGTAAATAAATAAAATCTTTTAAAAAAAATAGAAAAGATTCAAGATACAGAGAAATGTTTCTCTTGTGTAAGAAAACCACTCAAAGCATAAGGAAAAATGACCACTGTCGCCAGGCCTCAGTGACAGACCATGGGATGTAGAGAGGCCCTCAGCAACCGGGGAGCGGGCAGCTTTGCAAAGGCATGACCCCCATTTCACGCCAGCCCGTGCCTCCGCACATCAGCAAGCGGTGGTTTCAGATCCCCTCATTGTTCTGGAGGAGCCAGAAACTGGATTTTGCGTGGCACTTCTCAATTTTAAAACACTGGCTTCATTAGAGACAACAGCAGCCAACACGGCAGGGGCCACGCAAGCGTCGTCTGCGCTGGGCCAGGCGCCGGCGCTCAGCTCCTCATCTCTGTCTGGAGGGAAGGCTCTTCATTTTCCTCGTGCTTCGCCAGGGTTTGATTTTAGAGATGTGCTAGTTTCACAGATTTCCATCATTTCTATGCTCTGAGATCAGAACATAAATAGAGCAAAGAAACTTTTGTTTTACTGAGTCCTAAAAGCTTGTCCACAAAATTATCTGGCAAGTTAGCAGGGCGAATTCTTTGCTCACTTAAAATTGTTTTCCTGTGAATACTGTTCTTGAATCAATTCTATTGTTTTGTTTTGTTTTGTTTTTCCCAAGAAGTCATCTATTTTACAGAGCACATGTTAACACAAAGTACTAGGATTACAAAGTCTCCTTTGCAATTCAAATGTTTGCAGCTATTATAATTACACATTTGGATTGTGCGCCCTGTTTCCTTTTATTGATTACAGATCCCACATGATTTTCTCCTTCACTGTTTCTCCTCCCCCTTCTCCTCCTCATCCTTTTCTCCTGCATTAAAACCAGCTTTGAGATTTCGTTGGTAAATGTTACTGTTTTTATTTTTTTAATTATTCATTTCTCATATGTATAATGTTATGTCTTATTTCCTCTAGATTACCGCCTGTTTTCTTTTTCTAATTTGCTAAGTTAAAGGTGTGATTAAATTAAGGACCTTGAGGTGAGGGTATTATCCCAGCTTAATCACAAAGGTGCCTGCCAGAGGAGGCAGGACGGTCAGAGTCAGAGACACGACCCCACCCCCCCACCCAGGAATGCGGCAGCCTCTGCGGCGGTCCGTTCGCTTGAGGCATCAGATTCTCGCCCTGAGCCTCCAGGGGGCACACAGCCCTGTCCACTCATTTTTAGACCCCTGACCTGCAGATTGTAACACGGTAGAGTTGTGCTTTCTTAAGCCACTAACTTCGGGGCAATTCGTTTCGACAGCACAGGAACGCATACAGATGGCCACTCCCCGCTTAGCCGCCTGTTAGCCCGACCGTCTGAGCTTTTGGTTTGGGGCCTGACATGTGAACCAACGGGGCAACTCACTGCTTGGACCCCTCAGTCCAGGCATCTACTCACCACCCACCACGGCAGAGCGCCCCCTGACACAGAGGGCAGCCCTGAGCTGCAAGGGACAGCACCCTCACCAGGCGTGGTCACTCACAGCCCAGACCACAGGGCACAGTTCTAGATCAAGAGGGCGCTGGGCCCCGGGGGCAGTGACTGGACCCCACGTCCGGCCCAGCACAGGACATCAGCTGGTCTCTACTCCCGGCCAGCACCCCCAGGCTCTTGTCCGTCTTGCCGCCATTTGTAGATTAGCTTAAGTTGGGCAAGGCAGCTCAGTTTTCTCAGGAAAAATGAAGTAATTAAAAATCTCCTCCTTTCTCACAGAACACGAGTACTAGAAAACCCACTGGGAACTTCCTGGTTGATATTTTTTTTCTTGTGCACTCTTAAAACAATGAATTCTTTAGAAGAAGGAAGCAGTGCTGGGAAAATGTGTCACTTGTGATTGGGCGTTCTGGGTTCTGGGGGAGAGGCTGCTGAGAGGTGACACGGAAGTTCACACCGGTGACCAGGTTCCTAATTAGCACACAGCTATGCGGGCTCGGTTCAAACACACCCAAACCACGTACACGCACACACATGTGCGCATGCACACTCACACAGGCAATACTCGCAGCTGCTCAGCATCAGGACCTCAGCAGCAAAGCAGTCCTCGTGTGCGCTCCCGCTAGAGTGTCTCCTCACTCTCACCCTAAGTTGGCCTCCTCGGTGTCTCCACCAACAAGCCGCCCCCAGCTCTCCCTCCACCAGCCTGCGGTCCTGGACACGTCCTTTTCTTCCCCTAAAACCCTTCCCTCTGCCCCAGAGATGATAATATCCTTTCCACCTGCCCCACTGGGCTTTTCTGAAGCACGTAGCAAAGCCACATGGCTCCACTGTTCCTCCAACCGGCCAAAGTCAAGCTCGTTTCCACACCAGAGCCCTGCACTTACCGTTTCCTGTGCCTGGAAAGCCATCTGGATCGTGAGCACCCGCTCCTCCTCGCCTTCCGGGCCTCAGCTCAGATGTCTCCTCACAGAGGGCTCCTTCGAGCCCGCCCCGTCTAAAGCATCCCACCACCCACACTGTCCGGGCACCGGCTGGGCCGTCCTCATAGCCCGGGTCACTTCTTACAAGCATCAGCTTCATTTCTATGACTGATAGCATGAATGAGCAAATCGCAAGAGTCGCCAGCCATAAAGGCGGTCTGGCTTCCCTGAGTGCCCGCTTCCGGAGCCTCAGATCCACACACACACACACACACACACACACCCCCCAAAGGCGACCCAGAAACCCCCCAGCTCGCAGTCCTGCTCTCTGCTCATTGATCTTTTCTTACTGAGATGTAATTTCCGTAGCATACAACCCACCCTGTGAAAGTGTACACATCAGTGGTTTTTAGCCCATTCACAAAGCCATGCAAATATCGCTGCTATCTAATTCCAGAATAGTTTCTTTTTAAAAGATTTTATTTTTTATTTTTAGACAGAGGCGAAGGGAGGGAGGGGGAGAGAAACATCAATGTGCAGATGCACTCGCGCCCCCCGCGCTGGGGACCTGGCCCGCAACCCAGGATGTGCCCTGACTGGGAATCGAACCGCCAGCTATTTGGTTTGCAGGCCGACACTCAATCCACTGAGCCACACCAGCCGGAGCCAGAACGGTTTCATCACCCCAGAAAGCAACCCCTTTCTCATTAGCAGTCACTGTGCCTGTCTAGGGGACTAA
Source organism: Pteronotus mesoamericanus (assembly GCF_021234165.1). NCBI lineage: Eukaryota > Metazoa > Chordata > Mammalia > Chiroptera > Mormoopidae > Pteronotus > Pteronotus mesoamericanus. Next base: position 4,789,811 of record NW_026555315.1, on the reverse strand, counting down.
TCTACTATCTGTTTCTGAATTTACATTTTCTGGGTTTTCCTACGAATGGACTCATACCACATATGGCCTTTTTTGGGTGTATTCTTTCACTTAGCTTAACGTTTCCGAGGTTCATCCATGCCGTAGCATGTATCAGTGCTTCACTCTTTTTTATGGCCGATGACTATTCCATCGTGTGCATAGACCACGCTTCATTTATCTTTCCATCGGTTGATGCACATGGGGGGCTGCTTCCACTTTTTGGCTACTATGAATAATGTTGCCATGAACAATTGCATCCAAGTTTTTATATGAACATACACTTTCAATCCTCCTGGGTATTTACCTAGAAGGGGAATTGCCGGGTCACATGGTAACCACGTGTTGGGCATTTTCAAGAACGTCAAATTGTTTTCCAAAGTGGCTGCATCATGTTCCATTCCTATGAGCACTGTACGTCCTCTCTAGCCAATGTGAAGAGTCTCCCTTGTTCCATTCTATAAAAGTAGAAAGATTTGGCCTGGGGCTGGGGTGGTCAGTGCAATGGTATTGTTTCTCCTCCGTTAGACACATTCGCTCCTTCACCTAACACTGTTTGTCTAATCCGTACCTGGCATGGTTGTAGGCGCAAAAATCCCTGCCCTCCTGAAGCTCACATTTCTTCAAGGTGAGGGAAGAGAGGAGACAGACAGTGGAGAAAAGTAATGCACGGGAATTGCTGTCGTAATCAGGGTCATCCATGAAGGTCTCGGAGAGAAGCAGGGACAAGAAAAGACGTGAGGGACTGGAGCCCGTGGCTCTGAGGAAGAACACCCTGGGCAAAGAACACAGCGAGTGCCAAGACCCTGAGGGAGGAGTGTGCCTGGCATGTTCTCAGGACATCTAAGAGGCCAGTGTGGCCGAAGTGGGCTCACCAGGAGGAGCAAAGGCGAGACCAGACTGATGATGTGGCAGCAAATCCCACACAGTGAGCACCCCACAGCCTCAGCAGGGTTTGGATTTTCACTCTGAGTAGGATGGTAGGTCATTGGAAGGTTGTGATGAGAGGAGAGTCAGGATCCAGCTTACATTGTCAAAGGATCATTGTGGGGTATGAGAGAAGGGATGGATGTCCCCCCAGTTTTGCCTGAGCACCGAGGAAGATGGAAGTTCCAAACAGAGAGGTGGAAGAGAACGGAATTCAAGGGGGAAGTTGTCACATTTGAAATGTCAGCCTCTGAGCAGCGATGTTCAATGGGCAATTGGATAGAAGATTCTGGAGTCCAGGAAGATGTCCAGGCTGGGAATACAAAATTGGGAGTCATCTGTATAGAGACAGTGTTTAAAGCCAAGAGGGGAGATGAGAGTCACAAGGGAGTGACTCTAGAGAGAGAAAAAGCCCAAAGATCAAGCCCTGAGACCTTCCAACATTCTCAAGAAAATCCCCTTGATTTTTAATCAAAATGGTATCCATCGCCTTAAAGGTGACTCCAACCCTCTCTCCCTGCACATATCTCACCCCCTCCTCGCCTCTTCACCCTACCAAGCCACCTCCTCCTGACTGTTCCAATCCCTCAGCAACTTCTGCTATTTCCTCTACCCCAAATACCTAGAATCATTTCCCCCTGCCTGTCAGGCAACCTCCCTGCTTCCCTCCCTCCAAAGCGCCCTCCACCTTCACACCTTGCCCGAAGCCCTTCCTTGCTTATAACACACTCCCGAAGCTCCAGGAGCAAGTACGACCCACTCTCCTGAGCAGCCGGGGCTCCTTCGCTTTGGCCAGCGTGGCCCATCCATCTGAGCATTTTGAACGGTCAGCGCCTGGGTAGCAAGGACTTAGGAACCAGTGCCGGGTTCATTACGAAAGCCATGCTGCATATTTCTGCGTTCACAACGGCCAGCGCTGAAACACTGGGTGAGTGGGTGGATGAAACGCACAGGCTCGCGGCTTGGAGGCGCTACTTAGAAGTGGGGTCCGCTTCTCAGTGGGACACCTACTGGGCCCCTCCTCCCGCTGCCAGCCACCTCCTCCGGCCCAGAAGCTTCTCCCACGAGCTCAGACCCAGGCCCCACTCACCTGAAAGCCAGAAGAGCAGGGGGAGGGGGAGCAGCAGGTGCATTTTCCCTCTCGCACAGGCCCCCTGGACCGAGCCTGGCAGCAAACACACACCACGGCCTCAACTCCCTGTCATCCTCCAACCCTTCTGCTTTTGCTACTGTCTCTCTCTCACTTCCTCCTTCAGCGACTTCCCACTGATGGACAAAACTAAAAGAGGAAGGAGAAGTAACGGGCAAAATGCCATAACAATTGTGACTACGCTTTTAAGTAATACACAGAGCCATGATGGGTTATCTAAAAAGAGAACTTCAAGGTGGTGCTGCTGCATCTTCTGGAAATTGCAAGCCCATCGGGTCAGACCAGCTCTTACTCAATCCTCTTGGCTGGTGAAAAGACGAGGGCAAGGGGGACCCAGCTCTGTCATAGAGCCACAGCAAGAGACACGACGCCCCAAGCCTGGCGGCTCAGGTGCAGCCAGACTCGCAGGAACCCAGGAGGTCAGGTGCACAATCTTGTTAAGGAAGACTTGGGGCCGAAGTCCACGAGCCAGAGGAGAGATTCTGGACTAGAGGTCAGAATGAAGGTCGGGCTGAGGGGGTATCAAAAGCCAGGCTGCAGAAAAAGGGGCTCAAAGACAGGGCAACGGCTGGTCCAAGGGGCAGAAGGGGCTTTTGTCTTCAGAAGAAACCAGAAACTCTTGCTACGACCAGCCATCCAAGTGAGAGCCAACCCCAGCCTGAACCTTCCAGCAGCTCGCCAGCAACGCCAAGGGCCCCTTGCCCCTCCCCCCTCAGCGCCCTCCATCCCACCTTATAAAACCTTTCTGCTGAAGTAGGAAGAAAAAAAGGACCATCCCTGTGGGTCTTACCCCCATTCTCTGGCCACCCTGCGTCTGTCCCCTGCCTCCCTCCCCCAGCGGGGTCCCAGCAAGCCCTCGGGGTGGGGCGCGGAGGTTAGGAAAAGACACAGCCTTTCTCCTATTGTGCTCCTGGAGCCACTTTTGCTACATGTCACACACACCCTGTGACACGCTGAGGAGCGACTGAGTCCCAAGGAGGGACCTAAGCCCCTCACACCTTAATCAGGAATGAATACGAGAAAAAGGCTTTTCCAGGATGCAGCCAGAGCCGGCCTTCACTTTGCAAGATCAGCGATCTGGGCTAGGAGTCTGGTCAGCCCCGGGGCCCCCCGTGCTCGGAGAGCCTGTCCCCCACCAGGGCCTCTGGAAACAGGGGCAGTGTTTGGCTTCAGAGGAAAATGACAGCCCTGGAAAAAACAAGGCGAAGATGTTTTGCAGGTCACGGGGTAACCTTTGTTTTCTTGGGCACGGGCAGTAGGAAGCGGACGGCCTCTGAGCTGCTCACAGGTCTGCCCGTGGCCCGACCTTCTGCCCCTGGGCCCTCCTGGGCGCAGCCCAGCCGGCGGGGGTGCCCTTTGACTCAGGCAGAGCATCACCTGGCTGCCTCTGAGTAGTGGCAAGACTGCTCCTCTAAACTAGTGCCTCTGGGGACGACAGGAGAGCCGGGCTCTTCCGGGGGCCCTATGTCTCCAAAGATCCGTTGAGGCCCTAGTTCGAGCTTGGCCATTGACTCCCTGAGCTTCCAGGTTCACACTGTAAAAGGAGGGTCACCTGAGATTCCTCCTGCCCTAGAGCACCTGGGGGTATGTGTGCACACGCATATGCATGTACGTTGTGTGTGTACACATGTAGTGTGTGTATACATGTATTATGTGTGTCGACACGTTTTTCTCCTGCTTACAAAAAAACTAAGATTTGCACAAGCTCCTTCTTGTGGTCGCTGTGGCCTGGCAAACGGCAGGCAGTCTGTTTTCAGAGCCCGTCTGTTCACGGCGGGGGGAGGCCCTCGTGTATGGGAGGGGCCTCCGTTGGGTCTCCCCCACTCCGGAACATGAAGTCCACGAGAAGTTTGTTGCTGGACCTATCTCAGACTTACAGAAACCCAAGTCTAAAGCAAGTGGACCCGAAGAAAGCCCAGAAGCACTCAGCCTTGCAGCAGAGGACCAGCCAGGAATGGTGTTCATCGGGCCCAGAGCGGACAGTGGCCTGGAGCCGGACACCAGGGCTGGGGGCTTTCACTCTGGGCTCTGCCGCCAGCATGATGGTGGCTCCCGTCCTCAGCCGTGCTCGGGGGCGCAGGGGGCGCTTCGAGCATCTCACTCCTTTGCGGCAGTGAGAAAGACGCGGATTTGCGAAGAGGCTGATGGAGCTTAAGCCTCAGCACCCCTCGCTTAATCAGCCTCCTTTCAAAGCCCTGAATCAAATTTCCTACTCATAATTTAGGTTCTTTTCCCTAAAAGGGGGCCTCAACTGTGTATAGGCTTCGGGCTGTGATACATGGTTCTACCCTGGCCACCTCCCCTTTGACTCCATAGCTGTTCTCACTGGAGGGGCAGGGTCTAGCCCCTCCTCCACTGCTCACCTCTTCCTTGAATCTGGACCAGACCTGTGACCTACTTCCCCAAGAAAACACAGCAGAAGTAATGGTGCGCCAGTTGCAAACCTCAGCCTGCGGAGGCCTCCTGCCCTTCCTCTTGTTCCTCTTCACCTCTCCTTCCACCCTGAGAGCACACTGGCTAGCCAGAGGGGGATGGAGAGACATGTGGAGCAGAGCCAAGCTGCCCCCGCCAACAGCCAGCTGACCCCCAACCCTCAGGGGAGCCCATCTGAGACCAGAAGCACCACCCAGATCAAATTGCCCACTCCAACTTGCTCTGTACCACTGTGTTGGGGACAGTTCATTGCAGTGTTTTTGTGGAAATAGAAAATGGAGAGAAGAACCCGCAAAACCCAGCCTGCCCTTCAGCAGCTGCTTCACACTCCACTCCCCACAGCTGTAGCTGCCCCTGGCTTCTGCTCACCCAGCTGCTCTCTGCCCTCTGACTTTCCCTCGGAGCTCCTCACAAAGGCCCCCGCCCCAACCCCACACTGCTCCCTCTGGTGTGGTTCCGATCAGAACAGATCTTGGACCAGTAGAACCATCTGTGGCTTGTGATTCAAAACAATACAGTGTGACACAAAACATGTATTGCAATTGCCTCTGATCTCACCACCCTGAGATAATTGCTTTTAACATTGAGATTGATACCGTTATTTTGAAAATCAAGCAGCATCACTAATATTATATGAGCTCCTGTCCCTGGTGGCTCAACAGATTTTCGTTGTCAGCAGCCCTGTATACTCTGGGAAAAGGTGTCCTATAAACAAACATCATCAAGAAGGATGGGTTAAAAGCTTTGGTTTCCAGCTCTCACTTCTTTTCGGTGGAACGGCACACAGGGGCTACAACCCCAAACTCCACTTGGTCCATGCAGACTTGCAAACTGCACATAATCTGCTGTCAGAACCCGGTCTGCTCCTAGGCGACGGAGCTCCCGTATCGGAAGAGCCAGTCGGCTGGGTCTCACCCATTCTGGATTACAGTGGCTGAAGCCACACTGGGTACATAGTAGGTGCTCCATACATAATTAATGGAAAATGAACTCGTTTTACCGCATTGTCATTCTCCCTCCCGTCCCCCACCCAGGCCCTGTCAGCTCTGCTAAGAAACCCTATCCAGCAGCCAAGAACTGGTCATAAACGGAATTGTTCTCAGCAGCCCCCAGCAACCGTTCCTGAACCCTTCTGGTTCACCGGGGTTCCAACTACACTTCCTCTTTTCCATTCACTAAGTGCTAGCCTCCATAATTCATGTGGTTATCACGTTGAATCCTCACTGCAAATCTAGAGGGAAGGTGATATTAATTCCACTTTCAAGTTTGAAAAATCAAGGCTCAGAGAGGAAGTAACTTGTCCAAGGTCACATGACTAATGACTGACAGCGCCGAGACTTGGCGCCTGATCTGGTCACATGAGCGTGCCATCCTGCCTCCTGCTGGAGAGGACATTACAGGCCAGCTGCCCTTCAATCCTGCTCAGTGCTGACGCTGAAGAAGGAAGCTGCGGTCAAAGATTTGCTAAGACGGAGCATCCTTGATCTGGTTGTCGGTGGGATGTCCACTCCGGGGCTTTTTTTCAAACAGGTTCCCCAAAAGTGAAAGAATGTGTTATCAGGAACTGGAAATGGATTTAAGGAGGTCAGCGACTGATAACACCAGCTGCTGTGGCTTCCCGGGTGGAATGCCCCTCTGGCCTGCAGGCTCTGGAACGGGAAACTTCATCTCAAGCCAGCTCTTGTGCAGGAATTCAGGTGGAGGCAAAGCTTATGTGTGAGAAAAAGACGGGTCTCCAAAGAGTGAGTTAACCCCCTGCAAGGATGAGAAGGTGAAGGGGCTCTTGGGTTTTCAGAGCAGAGGGTCCGCCATCTTGGCTTCCTGCCCCTCGGGAATCTAAGGTGTGTAATCCTTGGCAAAAGGGACAAATTGGAATAGCTGCAACCCAGGCTCCATCTGCCCAGAGAGCTTGATTTTTTTAAAGCAGTGATCAGTGGGCTCGATGTATTTGGAAAAATAAAAGCAAGCGTTTTTTCAGCAACAGTTAGGCTAAACAGGGACATTTCTCTTGTTTTTACGTGAGCCGTCCAAGGACAACGTGCCTCCCCCACCGTACGCAGACATTCTCTGACTACAAAGTCATGCGTGATCTTTATAGAAGAATAAGGAAATACAGAGAACACAAAGAACATGTTTCAAATCACCCCTAATCCCCTCACACAGAGATAGCATTGTTCAACGTATGCATGTGTATTCATTACTGATCTTTTATTCTTTTTTTTTAAAGATTTTATTTATGTATTTTTAGAGAGAGGGGAAGGGGGGACAGAGGGAGAGAAACACAGATATGCAAGATACATAGATCAGTTGCCTCTCGCACGCCCCCAACTGGGGACCTGGCCTGCAACCCAGGCATGGGCCCTGACTGGGAACAGAACTGGTGACGTTTTAGTTCGCAGGCTGGCACTCAATCCACTGAGACACACTAGCCAGGGCTATTCTTTTCTGTAGAAAAACAATTTATTCCAACTAAAATAAAGAATCACTTATATGTGAGTTTACTTCACAATGGGTTTATTACATTTATTAGGACTTCGTAATACAGGAAAATATAAAAAGAGAATATGGCCAATAAGACCCTCTGTGAAATACCCCGAGTTGACACTGTGGGGGAGAAAACTAACTTCCTCCTACCCTTCTAAATTCTTCTGGCTGGACCAATAACTACGCTAGCATGAGACAGGTTAACAGGAGAAAATAACCGAATTTCTTTCATATGTACACATGGGGGTTCCATCAAACATGAGACCCTCTGGACAGATGGGGCAGTTAGGACTTACACACCATCTTGAGCTAAGAAGAAAGGGGATGGGTAGTGGTTTGGGACTTCCAAGGTCAGACAAGCAATTCACATGGAGATGGAAGAACAAATGTTTGATAAACAAATGTTTGCTGGGCCATCTTTAACAAGGGGACACGGAGTGGACTTTGATCAAACAGGCCTTGCTAGGTTCCTGTGTATCTAGCAACGCAGTTCATATTAACCTGTCAGTACTTACGATGATAGCGCCCTTCCTGGAGCAGGTTCTCTATTTAAACTCTTCTAGGCAGTTAGGCAGAAGGTCCAAGGTTCTTTCCGAGTCTTGTGTTTCTTAAAAATAACCAGCTTTAAGTAGTCAACGTCCCAAAAAGCATACTTTGTGGTGGCAAACTCTGCTTCCTCTCAACACTTTTTTTCTAAAGATAAAGCAAACATGGTTTTAAAAAAACAGAGAAAGAAAATGAACAGTTTAATAAGTCTTCTTCAATTCCCCTCGTCACCACCCCCAGAACCTCAGAAGTGCCACTGTTGCCTCTGCGGGCTCCCTGAAAAAAGCGCACGTAGCGTAAGCAGCGGGTGCACCGCAAGGGAGGACACAGGCCACCGTGCAGCCTGCCTCTCTGCCCCTCCTCGCGCTCAACGATGCTGTTTTCCCCAAACAGCACGCACAGGTCTACCTCGTTTTTTAATCAGCTTCACACTGCTGCTTGGTACAGATATGCTAGAGTTTATTTAACCAGCCCCAACTGCCAAATTATTTGCTCTCACTGATGCTGTGAGGAGCGCTCCTGCATGCCTCTCTTAGCGCACTTCTGCAGGTAAGGCAATGGAATTGCCAAGTCAAAGGCATTTGCACTTGTAACTTGGATGGATATTGTCAGTTGCTCTCCAAAGAGTCCCCGCCATGTATCCTCCCACCAGGGGAGGATGTGTGATGCCTGCCGCCCAAGTGTCAGCCAGTATTGACCATTGTCAAACTGTTATCAAACCATTAAATGTTACGTAGTAGCAGTCAGGGATCTCCAGAGAAACAGAACCATCAGGAGACAGAAGGATAGGTAGATACATAGATAGACAGAGACACTGATATGTATATATAGTCCAAGGCATTGGCTTACTTGACCGCAGGGGCTGCCGGGTCCACACTCCGCGGTGCAGGCCAGCAGGCTGGAAATTCTCGGGCAGGAGCTGATGCCACCGCGCAAGGCAGAATTTCTTCTTCCTCGGGGAAACCTCAGTTTTGCTGTTGAGGTCCTTCAACGAGCTGGATGGGGCCCACCCGAATGAGTGAAGACTTACACGAGACAGCTAACTACAGCTATTAATCACTCTATGCTATGCCCAAACAGCAACGCCTAGATTAGTGTTCAATTGAGTAACTGGGTGAAAAAGCCTGGCCAAGTTCGCACAAAACTAACCAGACACACACACACACTCAAAATACAGAAACTCATATCCTTTGTTCATGTTTCTATTGAGATGTTCTTTTGCGGACTCCTTATGTAGTAAGTATATTAATCCTTTTTCTGTCATAGGTTTCGCGTGTATGTTCCCTCTATCATTTTCCATTTGATTTTGTTTCTGGTATCTTCTGTCAACCAGACGTTTTTATTTCTACACAGTCAGATCTATCTATCTTTCTTTACGGCACCTGAACTTCCTGTTTTGTGAAGGGGGTCACTCAGGGGCGCTTTAGGAGCCATGATAACTACCCCATTCCTCTAGATTCTCTAATAAACATTCTCTCTGGACGCTGAAGTCCTGGGAAAGCAAGGCGCTTAGACAGCATTAGCCCAGTTCCCAGTTTGCACCTTCTGCGAAATTCCAATTGCCCGCTTTGTCACTCAAGGCCCCTCGTGCAAGAACCCACAGAACAGAGTCTTCTCAGCCTCGCATGCCAGGAGGAAACATTCACTGATGAAAGGACACGGGCATTCCTCGTCAAGCAACAAGAACCACGCACCCTATCTGGTTTCCCATTTTTGTCTTGACTGCCAGGAAATCTCGACGCAGCCTCACTCTTGGGAGGAAGGTTTGCCCAGGCAGTATCTTTAACTGTCCCTCTTGTATACGTGAGTTTTGTTTAAAACTGCTTCAAATTCCTTTTGGAAGTGGACGAGGCACAAATAGAGATGTAAACAAAAAAGCTTAAAAGAAGAGAAAATGAAGTCCTGGCCAGGTAGCTCAATTGCTTAGAGCATTGTCCCAGTATACCGAGGTTGCAAGTTCAATCCCAAGTTAGGGCGCGTGCAAGAAGCAACCAACAAACGCATAAATAAGTGGGGAAAAAGTCGATGTCTGGAAAATCCTGGCAGCCATTGCGTGGAGAGACGCACTCCACGGTGCATCCAAGGCCAAGGATTCAGGCAGACCCGTCCCTCACATCTGTAGCACCAGGACCAGGATACAGAGGAAGGCCCATAAGCCATGTGTCTCAATATCTTAATTTCTAAATAAAACAAACTTTAAAAACTATCAAATCAAGTGTGTCCTGCATTTGTACCTTGACATATAGTCCTTCCTACTGATCTGGAAGCCAAGTTTGAATGCAGGAATCTCAGAGGTTCTGCACCAAAACAGGGCAGCCCGGTGACAGCCATCCCCCAGTCCTCGGCCCCCCACCGGCAGCCACTCCTGGCCCTGAAGGTCCTCGGGGGAATGATGTGGACACCCAGGCCTCGCCTCCAAGCCTTGTCCCCACCTTGCACAGCGCCGCCTGGGCCAGTCCTCAGACATGTGCCCGCACCACCAGCGGGGAGCTTGGGGCAGAGCTCGGCTTCGAGCAGGGGCATGGCCTTTGGGCCTATGGACCACTTGTTTCGTGGAAAGCGGCACAAACGGAGGAGGTGCCAGGTCTAAGGGCGCTCCTGGATTTACAGGGAAATAATTCTATGGCATTTGCAGACCAATCGGCTCTGAGCTCCCCCCGGGACCCAGAGGAGCGCGCTCAGAGTCACCCGCCGATTCCTGGGAGGATCTTCTGCACGGGGCTGCCGTTTCTAGAAAGGCCCCTGTGAGAGCATCGCCCTGCCCCGGGCACGAGGCAGGACACAGCTGGACCTGAAATGCTGAGCCCTGTCACCCCAGACCACGGTCCCACGGAACTAGGAAAGGTCCCAAGAAGATAAGATGGCACTGTTTTCATAGGATGAGAGAAGGAAGTGATGGGAACTCTTCACCCTGGAAAGGGAAAGGATGCAAGGACAAGGATTGGAATCTTTTATATCCTTTAATAAATGAACAAATGAGGTGGACATCAATAGAGGGACACAGCACATTCTGGAACATTCTCTCTTCCTCAAGCCTGAGGAAGTTGGATTTGGGATGTAAATTAGTAAAGCCACTACCTAATACAAACAAGTGGAGCCTTTTTACCCAAGAGGAAATAAGAGCTGGGTAGAATTCTGTTCGGGAAGTGGGGGCAGGGAAAAATGCAGTCAACACCACGAACAACTGCTGTCTACCTGCCACCCTCGCGACACCGCTGTCAGAGGTCAGCGGCCCTGGGCCATGGAGCTAACCCACAGAGGGCCTGGCAGCCCTATGCTTCCACAGCCTTGTATTTTGACATCTTTATGTTTTTGCCAGTCCACCTAAGTCGGTGTCTCCTCGGCCTTCCCAACAGCCTCGGAGGCTTGCCTTTGAAAAGTGGCCCTTGTCCGCTTTGAAACGTAGGCATTTGTCCACTCACTTATTCATCCATTTACTCACTCGCTGGACACAGCTGGGCACCAGCCCTCGGGGGCAGGCACAGGCCGAGGCAAAAGGTTAACAGTCGTGAGTCCATGAAACATGGAGTATATTCTTGTGTTATTATGTATTTATTATTGTGTTATTTCCCACGCGAACAACTGTAAACCTGCTTTTGCCCCACCCCGCATATTTCTCCTCTGCTGCTGTTGAGTTTCCTTCACAGACAGCACCTGAATTGCCACACCAATTGTCCCCACCTCCTCCCAGGACAATGTGGCTTTCTCTTCTTTCCCCAGACTCTGCTTCTCTTTGAAATTCTGTTCTTTCCAATGCCTTGTTTCGGGGCCAAGGGCACACAGTTCCCAAGGTGTGTGGATTTTCTTTATTCTATAGACTATTTTTTCAGACTTTCCCATACAGGAGGTCCATGGTGCTAGTCCAGGTCTCCCACGAAGCAGATGTCAAGGGGGAACTAGATGTGCAGGGATTTAATTAGGGGAAACAGCAGGCAGAAACCAGGAGTGGCAGGGAGAGCCGTCAGACCTTGACGTAGGTCTGACCTCAAGTAAGAGGCCAGGGAGGTTGCCTGTGGGTGCCCAAGACCACCATGCAGTCTCTGGACGGTTCTGTAAAACCGTGAGGAGGTCCTGCAGCCAAAATTGGCCAGTAGGGTAGTCATGTGTCTCACAGACACGAGGCGTGCCCCAGCGTCCCCACCTCGCTCCACCTTCGGTGGAACCTCCCTATGAAGGTGGCTTCAGGGCAAACACGCCTCCGCTGGACCGCGGGCGCAGCCCTGCCCCTGCCCCACGGCCCTGTGCCTGGCGGGCTGACAAGCACACTGGACGGCCAACTCAGATGTTTGTCCACTTGGGAGGAACCAAGGCTTCCTCTGCGCTCATGCCATCTTCAGTGACGTCAACAGGCAATGAAGAGTTTGGCGTGGGGGGGGTACCCTCTGTGTGTGCATCTGCATGTATGAGTGCATCTCTGTGTGTCTGTGTGTACCCACTGCGTGAGTGTGCACGCCTATGTGCGTCTGTGTGAGTGTGTCTCTCTCTGTGTGAGTTTGTATGTGTACTCACTATGTGTGCACACATCGTGCATCTACGTGTGTCCCCCTGTGTGTGTGCACCCCTGTGAGCATCTGTGTGAGTGTGTGTGTCTCTCTCCGTGCATACGTGTGTATGTATGTTTATTAGGAACCCACGGTCCGGCCACACCCTCCTCACAGAAGCCCGGCTCGCACGCAGGCCCTCACGCCTCTCTGTTGCCCCTTCCAGACCATCCTGGTGGGCGACAGCGGCGTGGGGAAGACATCTCTGCTGGTTCAGTTCGACCAGGGCAAGTTCATCCCCGGCTCCTTCTCGGCCACCGTGGGCATCGGATTCACAGTAAGTGCTCCCAGCCTCCTCCGGGGCCCTGGCTGGCCTCTGTCTGCGCCCCAGGAGGAAACACGGGCGCTCCGTCAGATCATTCAAGGAGGTTTAATAAAAAGAGTATTTACCAAGGCAGGGATGGCGGGAGACTGGGAGGCATGGCGCCTGCGTGGGGTCGCTAAGGGCTTCCGCCCCACCCCAGCCTAAAAAAGGTGCCTGGAGGGAGCTGTCACAGACCCAGGGGCAGAGAGGGCAGCACGGAGCCGGCTGGCGGGCTGGAGCTGCGACCCTGGTGGTGGGGAGCAAGGAACGCGCTGCGCCTAGTGACCTGCCCCTCTCCAGTGCCCCCCCCCCGCCGCCCCCCGCTCCTGCGGGGCTCCCCATCATCCACACACACCAGCAGCTGGAAAGCAAGGGGATGTGTTGACACAAATTGCTCTGGCCCACCTTCCAGGGCACTAAGAACCTGAAGAGGCAACGGCAGGGCTTAACATTTTAAAAACAGCGCCATCGTAAAATTGTGGTTCTAGGGCACCGGCTGGTCAAAAGTGAAACTTTCATTTTTAGCAATTGGTTTCTCCCTTGACACAGCATGGGGCAGGGGCGGCTCAGATTGAAGAAATGTTCCTAACCCACAGCCCCTTGTGGGCCAAGAAGGCCTCCCTCCACCCCACGCCTGTCTCTTCGCTGTCCCCACAATTGCCAGCCGCTCTCAGTAACCCAGGCCACGGAAGCCTCTGGGGAGGGTGTGGCTCTTAGACTAGTCTCAGCAGCTGCAGGGCCCTTCCTGGGGGTCTCCAGAATCCTGGGGAAGAGCAAATGTCATTTCTTGGGCAGCCGTGGTGTTTGAGAAGACAGCTTCCGGGACCAAGCAGAGCACAGGCCTGCGAGGCCACACATGCAGCTGGGACAGAGTAGGGTCACGTTTGTGGAAAAACAGAAGGGGAACCCCAGAAATGGAGCTTGCCCTGTGGGTCACAGACAGGAAGTCAAGGGCTCATGATTGACGGGGTTTCAAAGTGAAACAGAAATGGGAGCCCAGCCAGGGTGCGGAGCCTGAAACACCAGCTCCCCGGGCTTTGCGGCCCCTGGGAGCATCTGGGCTCCGGGGTGCCAGGCTGTGTCCCAGGAGAGCAAAGGCTGCCCCGAGGCCTCTGAGGTCATCCGGGTCAGTGAGCCAGCTCATCTGGTGCCAGGCGCCCCCACCACGGCCCCTGCCCGGGCTGTCCCCTCACAGTCCCACTCAAGTCTTCCGGCCTGTCGCACTCGGGGGCAGAGTGGGGGGTGGAGGTGGGTTGGTCATGGGCGCACAGACTCAGATTCACTGCACAGGTGCCCAAGGTGGGGCCTCCCTCCGTGTTTGGCCGCCAGCCTGGTAAGGAAAGCGAGGCCGCTCACCCGCGGGTGGCAAGGAAGAACGTGTGTGGTCACACTGAGAGCCGGGCTCTCCCTCTCTCCCCAGGCTGGCCTGCTAGAGCCCCGCTGTTTGCTTGGCACCGGCCGGCCCCAGGAAGCTTTGATTCACTCGGGCCAAGCCCACGGGTGGCTTACACTGAGGGAGAGCCCGAGCCTGTGGACACCTGGGTCAAGTGAATGACCTGGGAGTACAAATGGACACATACCCTGCTCCTTGGCGGGAACACAAACCCAGGGGGCCCCATATGTTGGTGGCACGGGGCAGCAAGAGCAGCTCGTGGTAGGAGCCACACTGAGGACACGTGGCCGACCCTGGGCCTGCACACAGCTGCTCATTTACGAAGAGGTTTTTAGCCATCGCTGCAAATGTCTGTCTCCTCCACAAGCCCCCTGCCTGCTCCTCTGTCTATGCTGAGGGCCCTCTACTCCTTTCCTCCCCAGAGAAAGGCCTCTTTCCAACCCTCTGGTCAGAGCAGCCGGCTCTCTGCACCTCCGCGGAAGTCTCGCGTGGCCCGCTGGGCAAAGGGGCTAGAGGACACCGGGGCCTCCTTCGAATATCAGTGGTCCGGGGTCCCTGGAGAGCCGGGCTCCAAGACTGTCTTTCACATGGAGATTTCCAGTGCTGCTTACAGCTGGCAATTTGCTGGCCCGCGGCTGGGGCCTGAATTCCCGCAGCAGGGTACCTGAGACACAGGGGCCTCTGACACCCGTGCGTGGCCAGCTCATAAGGCTGAGAGCAGCGTGAGCAGCAGGAGAAAGGAGGAGGCTTGGGGCTTCCGTTTTAAAGGAGACCGGGAGAGGGGGTGACTACGAGGGGGCCCTCAGGCCAGACCCCAATGCCTCTGGAGCCACCAGGCCTGTGGCCTTCTGGAAGTGGCACCTGCCCGGGTCCTGTGTGGATGCCTTTCAAATCAAGGTCTTCCCCAGCTCCATCGAGCTGGCTGGCCGGTCCAGCAGACGGGTTTGTTGGGGTGGGGACATCGATGGGGTCCACGCACGCAGTAGCCTTCCTAGCCAGCCCAGTGCGGGTCCTCCTTGTTACTTCTTGCCCCAGTGTTCCCCGAACTCTCCAGTCTTGCCCAAATGCCGATGCAAACTCCACTGTCCCCCGCCTGACACCTTCAGTGGCTCACGACTGCATTGCAAAGTCTAAATCCGCCAAACCTGCCGCTTCTCCTCTCCCACACGTGGCTCCCTGTGGGAGTCCCACCCGTGCACTGATGAGGCTACGGAGGGCTCGCCTCCAGAAAATAACTCCAGCTGATTCCGAAAGTCACAGGGCTGGAGGCAGGTGCACCCACGGTCCCCAAAGGCCTGCAGTCACCCATCAGCCATGCCCGCCACCTGCCCTCACCCCCAACACCTAGGTAGAGGTGCAGGTGCCCCTCCCCCCTTCGCACCCCTCAAATAGTCCCTCTATAAGGCACCGCCCTGTCCCGTATGCTGCGCTTGGCAAGCTGAAAGCGCTTGTATAAAATGGACGGGTGTAATTGAACGGCTGGCCCAGGTCACAGAGCCCCTGGACTCTGCTGTGGTGGGCAACCCAGGACACACTCCTACCCCCGTCACCAGGAGTCGCAGCATTCCTGGGACACCCTGGAGACTGCTCAGGAGGCCATGGATCCATTGGAAAACAAATGTTTAAGGCCTATCAGTTGCCAAAGGGGGAGGGTCATGGGACATAAGGCCAGCCCTGCCCTCAGAAGCACCCAGATTAGTAGGGCTGTGCAGGGAAGGCTGTCCCATGGTGGAACCTTCTGGACGCAGTCCAACGGGTCAGGAGAAATGAGAGGCGACCTACACCAGAGGGTCAAAGTCAGAGCACCAGCCAGCCAGGGCCATGTACTGCAAGGTGAATATCGGTCGGTAAATAAAATTGTATTTACATGCGCTCGGGCAGGGCTGCGTTAATAAAAGCGATACTGCCTGGGCGCTTTCCTCAGAATGTACGCCTTCTGTCAAACGCAGCGCCGAGCTGGGCAGGGCCGTCTCAGCCTCTCCTGGACCCCACCCCCGGGGCCACCTGTTGATCGCCAGCTGGCTGGGCTCGGGCGCCGCCTGCTGGGCGCGCTCCGCAGCGACGGCGGAAACCCAGGCGCTGGTGCGCGGGGTCCCAAAGATGCCAGACCTTCCGCAGCGGCGGGGTCTCCAGGGACCGCTACCCGTGGGAACTTAACCTAGGGATGGCTTCGGCCCACGCCCTCAGAGCAGGAAGTCGGGTCAGTGTTGGTAAGGGAGCCCACCCGCCCCGCGGGGGCTGACCCGGCAGTCCTGCGCGCCCTGGCGGGACAGCCGGTTCCCGCCGGTGTCTTTGGGGTGGCAGGACAGAGGGAGGAGCCTGTCGGGGTCTCGACCGGGGCGGTGGAGGATGGAAGGAGTGGGTGGAGCTAAGGCGGAGCTGCTCTGCGCTGTCCCTCGCGCGCCACCGGCCCCGGCTCACCTCTCGTCCAGGGACATGACGGGCAAGCCTGGCGCCGCCGCTGCCACCCAGGATGGCAAGGTCTCCGAGCTCTCCTTGCCCAGCAGTCCGAGCTACGACCTCACCCGCAAGGTGGGTGGGCACTGCGTTCAGCGCTGGGGACTCCTGTGCCGGCTCTAGGGCCACCCCTCCCCGCTCCCTTTGCCCTAAGACCCTGGGGCTCCCGGGACCAAGCGCCTTTCTGGCTCCGCCTGCGTCGGACTCAGCTCTTCCCCGAGGCAGCCAGGCGTCCCAGAGTAGAAAGGGAGGGTCGAGGCATGGCCCCTAGGCCCATCCCAACCTCTTGGGATCGGGGCTGGCTCTGCCGGGGCTGGGAGAGGAAGCTCAGAAGCGACTCCCCAGCCCAATTTTCTTCTGCCACACTCCGGCTAATATGAGTCCCCGGGGACCCCCATGCTTCTCGGTAAGGGTTAACTCTCCTGGACGCAGCAACCCGAGGGGCTAGGAGATAGGGATGCCTGGACGCCTGGACACCTGGACACCCAGAGAGGATGCCCCCTGGCGGCGGAGCAACTTGAGGTTTTGAGCTTTTCCCAGCTAAGCTCTCAGCTGAGACTCCTTAGACACGAAACTCTTTAGGTCCTCTGCCAACTGCAAGTCCTGCCTCTTCCCTTTCCACCATTGCCTCGCCCCTTCTTCCAGGAGGACGTTGATACCCAGAACGGAGGCCCTCCTGGGAATTTTTAGAACCTGAGAAAGACCTCAGTGGTTAATCACAAGTCCCCCTCCTGGGAGAGTGTAAGTCAACTCTCTGGGGCTCAGTCCCTCTACAGGGTGACCCTGTAGAGGAGCAGGTGAGGGTGGCGGTGGGCAGTGGTCCGTCCCACCTCCCGTGCCCTTGGAGCAGGCAGATACCAGGAACTCTGAAGGAGGTGCTGAGGGAGCCCTGAGCGTCCACGCTTCTTCTAGGCTCTGTGAGGAGGCTGCGCTGTCTCACACCGCATGGCTTTGAAAGAGGCCTGCCTCTCTCTGTGCCTTGCTTTCGTCCCCACACACAGGGGCTTGGTCTAGCAAGGAGCCCGGGGCCTCCACCCTCACAGTTTCAGGGGAAATGGCTCTGCAAGTCACCCGCCCCGAGCGCCCAGAGCCGTTGAGATAGGAGCCCTGTGCGGGCTCTCGGCAGGAAATGGGCCCCTGAGCCTTCAGTGGGAGGGAAGCTGCTAAGGGCCAGGCTCCGGGGCTGGTGAGGGGACAGCCTGACCTCCTCGCCAGACGCCGCGGCCCAGCTGTTTGCCTAGGAGGTGGCAAGGCTGGGCAGCTGTTTGTGCTCAGTGGCTCGCCCGGCTTGGTGGTGGCTGACATCGTTTGCTCAAGGCAGCTGTGATCTGCAATGTGCACAGGAGCTCACCGTCCTTACCTCCCTGTTGGGGGCTGGGACCCAGGAGCCAGGGAGCACTGCAGGCTGCAGAGGGGCCCGCAGCCCCTCCGTCTGTCCCCTGGGCCAAGCAGCATCTGTGGAGAATGGGCCCCTGGCCTCCACTAGCCTGCACGCCTGGAACCTGCCGCAAGAGTCCGATCCAGGATGGCCTGGGAGGAGCCTGGCGGGAGCTCCTGGGGCTGCGTTAGAAGGGATGGGGCTCCGGGCAGGCAGTGCCCCCCTGGGCCACGCTTAGGAAGCCTCAGGCGGTTCCTGCCACCATTAGTGGTCTTAGTGATTAATAGACCCAAGACAGGCCTCAAAGAAACTACCCCTCCTTCCTTTTCACCACTGTGGGAACAATGCCACAGGGGGTTAAGGAATCTTTCCAAAGTCCCCCAGGGAGCCGTTTACAAGCAGGAACCCCAGCCTTCACATGCCTTTCGCTCAGCCCCCATTAGCTAATCCCAGCACCCCACGTGTGCTGCAGGAGAGCCTTTGTGACAGCCAGAGCATCAAGAATAGCTCAAACCTTGTCCCTGCTCAACCCACGAAGTATCTAGCTGGCCAGCTGGGAAAATTCCAGCACTAGGTCCGGGCCTCTGTTCTCTGATTCTGAGGAATATCTGGACAGAGGGCTCCCTTCCCCCACCCCCGCCCACCATGCCATGTTCCCCAGAGAAGATGGGCAGAGACTGGCCAAGCCAGAAAAGGGTGGGACACCCCGCACCGCCCCACACCCCCTGCCCTACAGTGACCCAGCAGTGCCAATTTGCAGCCATTTATCCCACTTGGGAGGTTTCTGCTGAAGGAACTTCAGATTCAATATCTCCCCAGCTCAATATAAATTTGAACTTCCCCTAAGTCATGTGACCTTCCTATAAACATAAAACATCATCAGAAACTTCCAAATAAATGCTGTGACCACAAAAAAAAAAAGAACTCAAACAATAGTAATTCGGGGATAAGCCTTTGTAAACGGCAGTACCCCACCCCCATCAGATCCTTCGGTGGGAATCTTATCCCAAGTAGTAACACTTCCCTTCCCGGGCAGCATAGCCCCGCCCTCGCGTGCTCTCAGGCGTGGCTGGAGCGCGTGCAGTGGGAAGGAGTGCGGGCATGGTGTGGCAGGGACAGAAGTGTCCGAGTCAGGCAAGGTGGTTGCGTAGGGCCGCTGAACACAGCTGGACACCTGTTAGTGCTGAAGGCTCAACTCAAGCTTCCAGGAAATCGGGCAAGGAAGGAGGGTCAGAGGGAGAGCCTGAGAGGCCAGTGTGCACAGGACGCGGCAGAGGGCAGGCGGCAGAAGGCTTTCCAGAAGCAGATGGCCCCCCGGCTCTGTCCGCATCCTCCCCTCACCTTCTGCCCATCTGTCCAGGGCCTCTCTCCCCAGAAGCCCAGAAATGCATCCAAGTCCCCGTTAACTGCCTCTGCCCCCATCTCCTAGGTGATGCTTCTGGGAGACTCAGGCGTCGGGAAAACCTGTTTCCTGATCCAATTCAAAGACGGGGCCTTCCTGTCCGGGACCTTCATAGCCACCGTCGGCATAGACTTCAGGGTGAGGTGGCTGCAGGCTCTGCCTCCCAGGAGCGAGCCTGGGGTTACAGCTCAGGCGCAGGGGTGCCGCCCTCTCCTTGCCAACCCTGGCTCTGCAGAACAGCGGTGGCTCACAAGGGCTGCACCTCAGGGACCACTGAGGTGGCCAGGTTTGAGGAGTCTGGGCTTGGTGGGCTCCTTGCCCCACTACGGGATATGAAAAATGAGAGACTGAGTCTTAAAGTTCTGCCCCTCAGCTGCGCAGACGCATCCCATGGTGTGAGCTGAGCTTCCTGGCCCTCAGTCCCATTGCTCAGGACCCTCACCGGGGCCCCTCTGGCAAGGCCTCAGAAGCCCACCGCTCTTCCCTGGTGTGCCAGGGAGCTCAGCCCTGCCCCAGGCTGCAGAGCTCGCTTGGCCAGGCAGGGAGAGAGCAGCTTACCAGGGTCCCCTCTCTCTCCTGGAGGATCGCGTCTTACCAAATCTGCATCAGGGTACTCAGTGAGCACTCTGAGCGCTGTACACCCAGAGGGTCCGGGAGAATAAGGTCTGACCCCGGCAGGGGCATCTATCAGACATTGGGTGCCCCCGCCGCTGCCGTGGGAGGGGAATGAAGCTCCACTTAGGAAAATTAATGGGCAGCTAGAGAAGGTTCCCGGGATGCTGGTGGGCATCTCATCTCCAGGAGCTTGGCTGCAGGATGGGACCGAGCTCCCGGAGAGGCAGGTGGAAGTGGGAATGGGCGGGGTCCCCAGTTCCCAGCCCTGCGTCCCTTGCCGAGCCCTGGGGAGAGCCAGGCCTTACCCTGGCGTGTTGAGAAGAGCAGACGGCACTCCCAGAAGAGAGGGCTCCTCAGGGGAAGTATCTGGGGCCAGGGTACCACGGCCCTGTTGGGGTGATATGCCTGAAGATACCTCTCAAACTCGCGACACCCCCTCTAGCCCCAGGGAGGGACCAGGACAGGATGTTTGCTCCTCAGCAGGGTGTCGGCAGAGGGCAGGAGCCAAGCCTCCCCTGCACTCCGACCACTCCTCCCTCTTCTCTTTTCTCTTGCAGAACAAGGTGGTGACTGTGGATGGTGTGAGGGTGAAGCTGCAGGTGAGACCGGAGGTTCTGCGGCGGGTGCTGGGTGCCGGGTGGCGGGTGGCGGGTGGCGGGTGGAGGGGCCTGCCCTCGCTCTCCACCCCAACCGCAGGAGGTCTGTGGCCCTGCCCTCAGCCTAGGCTAACTTCCTGTGGGCCTACAAGAAGGAACAACAAGCCTTTGTTTGTTTGAAGTCTGCAGAAAAAGCAGTTCCCAGACACTCTCTCTTCTAGCAAAGGCAGCTCGAAGTGCCTTCAGACAGACTCCGTCCTGCTCCCTCTCCTCCCCTGCTCCCCAGGTCTCATCTGCTCTAAGAAGCTGGACTCCCCAGCCCCTGGGCTAGGGGGAGGCGACAGCACTGAATACGCTTGAGAGCTCGGTAACTGTGACCAGGCACAACATCGTCAGGTGTTCAGCAGCCTGTGAGAACCTAGGGAAGGGAAGATGCCACCTTCCCACACACATGTCGGACCGCGGCCTGGGTTCCCTCTGCCCACCACCGTCCCTGCCCCGCCTCCCCTGACCACCTGTCTCTCCTTCCCAGATCTGGGACACTGCAGGGCAGGAGCGGTTCCGCAGCGTCACCCACGCTTACTACCGAGATGCCCAAGGTCAGTCCCCCGTGCACGCCACCTCTTTCTCGAGCCCACCTGGGACATCCGCCCTTCTGCCCCAAGTCCCCTACGTGATCTCTCTCTCCCCTCCAGCCTTGCTCCTGCTGTATGACATCACCAACAAGTCTTCCTTCGACAACATCCGGGTAAGTCCCCCATCCACCGCCCATAGCAGCCCAGGCAGGGCCTGTGAAGTTCAGCTGCTTCCTGCTTTGTGGGAAGGGGGTGGGGCATGGAACACTGCTGACTTGGAAACATACCTGAGCTGTGACTCAGAGGGATAAACTGCCACTGGGTAATTTGATGGGCACATGAGCACCAAGGCCATGCAGGCTGTT
The DNA here is from genome assembly GCF_021234165.1 of Pteronotus mesoamericanus. Classification (NCBI taxonomy): domain Eukaryota; kingdom Metazoa; phylum Chordata; class Mammalia; order Chiroptera; family Mormoopidae; genus Pteronotus; species Pteronotus mesoamericanus. The sequence goes on along the minus strand of NW_026555315.1, from coordinate 4,768,627 downwards.
GTGTGCCTCTGCCACCTGCTTGGCCCTGACGGTGATTCATGAGCGCGTTTAATGACAAAAGTTCAGAAAGTACCCAGCTCCGCCCTGGTCAGTTACCCAGAGACCAAGGGGAGAGCCCAAGCAGATAAGCCCATCCACACATCCAGCCCCAGCAGCCAGAAAGTGACTCAGGCAAGCGGTGGCTCTGTCCACACAACCAAACTATTGAAGAAAAAAATAATGATTCAACAAATACAAATACTGACTCCGTGCATAGCACCGAAAAGGTTTCACATGCTCCCTGACCTCAGGGGGCTGACAAGCCAATGGGGGGAAGAAGACATAAAGATATAAAGCAGCTTATCAAGAGGGTGGAAATCCATGGCCCTCCTACTGCGACCTCCAACTCCGTGCGCATGGCAGACATTACTAATCAATCACAATCCCCCGCCCCCAGTTTTTTTTAAGATTCCATTTATTTATTTTTACAGCGAGAGGAAGGGAGGGAGAAAAAGGGGGAGAGAAACAGTGATGCACGAAAGTAACAGCGATCGGTTGCCTCTCTCATGTCCCCAGCTGGGGACCTGGTCTGCGACCCAGGCATGTGCCCTGACCGGGACCACCATTCAGCCCACTGAACCACACCAGCCAGGGCTCAGTCACAGTACTTTTGGTCCCTGAGCCCTGATGTGACCTTAGAATCCTCAACAGGAAATCGCTGGTGACTACCAACAGATTTGTGAGACAAAGCCCCTGCCCTCTCTATAGAACTCGGAGTTGCGAGTTGTGGAGTTGCAGGGATGGGGTTTGGGGCCACCCAGGACTAGAGAGGCCAGAGCAAGGATGCAGATGACAGTGCACAGGGCATCGTGCCGGGGGGGGCAGCGAGTAGCCCAGGATAACCAAGGAGGGCAGAAGGAAGGGCAAAAGGGAGGGGGAGAACGGCTGGTGCTCAGCCTAAGTCTGGCTCTGCCCGCCCCTCCGACAGGCCTGGCTCACTGAGATTCATGAGTATGCCCAGAGGGATGTGGTGATCATGCTGCTAGGCAACAAGGTGAGTGGCTCCATGGCAGGGCCAGCCCACCCCGCACCTCCTCTCCTCTCCGTGCCACAGCACGACCTTGACCCAGCCTCATCGCTGCCCCAGAGTGTTAGCTGGACATCCTACCAGCAAAGGACTCTTTCCAGCCTCCAGTTCAGGGGTCACCCCTACGTGGTGGTGGCCTCAGCCCATCTCATCTGCCCTCGGGAAGTTTTGGAAATGGCCCTCCACAGGGAAAGCTCAAGCTGCTCCTTGTGAGATCTAAGGTTGCCCAGCTTCACGGCCCCCGTTAGGTTGTTAGTGACTAGGGTCACAGATGTGGAGCTAAGACCAGAAAGGGTTAGCCCCAACTACTGTCACCCCTCTGAGGCTGGGTCACCATACCCTTCCCAAGTGGGAGTGAGGTCCTAGGGTGGGGAGCTGAGGAACTCTGCAGGAACCAGGTGGAAACCCTGGTCCCACGCCAATCATACCACTCGCAGTCCCACAGGCCACCAGCAGAGGGCGGGCAGGGACTGCTTTTGGGGCAAAAGATGGGCCGGCAGGGGCAGGAGAGGGGCCTGCTAGGGCCAAGGCTTCCTTCCCCAGAGTGACCCACCTGGGCTTGACAGGCGGATGTGAGCAGTGGAAGGGTGATACGTTCGGAGGACGGAGAGATGCTGGCCAGGGTAAGTGGCTGTCTGTGGGCAGGGGGGCAGGTGGGGGCCGCCAGAGGCTGACCCTGAGGACACTCTCCCTGGCAGGAGTATGGAGTTCCCTTCATGGAGACCAGCGCCAAGACGGGCATGAATGTGGAGTTAGCCTTCCTGGCCATCGCCAAGTGAGAGCTGAGCAGGGAAGGGGACCGTGCAGGGCAGGGTGGCACCCTCAGGGAATCCGGTAGGGCCTGGCCTCTGGCCCAGCCCCTGAGCTCAACTGTATTCTGTACTCTGAGGCCCATTTGCCCCAGGCCCTGGGAGAGGGGAGGATGCCCTGCGCCTCCTCCCTTCCCAGCCCGTTGCTTCCTCCTCTTCAAGGGAACTGAAATACAGAGCCCGGCAGCAGGCGGGCGAACCCAGCTTCCAGATCCGAGACTACGTGGAGTCCCAGAAGAAGCGGCCCAGCTGTTGCTCCTTCTCATGAATCCCCAGGGGCTGAGAGGAGGCTCCAAAGGCCCACGTGGATACAGCCTTCTCCCCCAGACTGGCCTGATTCTGAGACACCGAGCCATTGGGGAAAGAGTGGGGGGACCCCGTGAACAGCCCCTTCCCAATTGGGGGCTATACCCCGCCCCTGCTCCAGTTCCTGTAGCTTCTCTGCATCCCCTGGGAGGGTAAAATATTTATATTTCATTTTAGTGATACACAATATAACACAGGAAAAAGCAGCACCCGAAAACCACGGTAGGGACCTGGTGGCCCTTTGCCTTCTACTGTACCCTAGGACTCAGGGGTGGGCCTTCCTCATACCGGTGCTGAGGGCAGTACTGCTCCAGCTCCTGACCAGGAAACAAGCACTGCTGGGGCCCGAGGGCAGGCAGCGCCTGCTCCCCCTCTCACTCCAGCTGGAGAAATGCTAAGCAGGCCCTGCCTTCATTTCCTCCAGCTCCACAGGGAACGATCTTTCCCCAGATAAAGGGCCCCATGCTGGGGTCTAGACCAAAGCTTGTCTGTTATCAGGGAAGATCAGAAGCTTGGAGGATGGGGAGGGGCAGAGAGGAATGGCAGAGGATGGGTCTGTTGGACTGCGTCTGGCCTTACCAGCCCTGCTCCAGGGGGTGCACCCCTTTCCCTCCAGCCCACAAGCACAATGGGGCACCCCGAAACTTTTGGTTCCTGTTTTCTCAACCTCCCTGAGTCCCTGGTGTTATCTTCCTTCCCACCGTTGCCCCTGGACACCTAGGGTCAGAGCAAGGGAAAGGTCATTCTCCTGCCCCATCCCTGCGGCAGATACGCAGTCCACAGGCTGCTTCTTTAAGCGGCTGTTGTGCTTCTTTCTCCCAGGGAAAGAGTGAGATAAAGAGAAACCCCCAACTCCTGGGGCAGGTGGGGAGCAAACCTGAGCAAACCTCACCCCACATGTATCCCCCGACACCCAAGTGCTGCCTCTCCCACACCCCTTCTTAGACTCCAGGGCCAAAACTGCTTTAACCTCCTATTGAGACATGTTAGGGAATGAGAGGTCATCCATTTCTGGGTAACCAGAACGTGTGCAAAACACATGGGTTAAGACTAGGGTGGGGAAAGGGCCAGCAAAGGAGTTTTATGGGGGGCCAAGGTCACATGTCCCCCAGAGCCTTGACCCCAGCAACTGGAAGAGGCCAGGAGACATGCATGGAAGGACCCACAGGCACCTTCATTCCAGCTCTCCAGGACCAGGGCAAGGGGAGACGAGTGAGAAGGAGGTATGCGCTGCACGTTTCTGAGGCTACTGCTTTTGCTTTCAAGGCAGAAATCTTGCTGGCTGAGCAGTGTCAGCAGCTCCAACTTGGGCCCCGATAAGGAAGCTCTCCGAGGCCTCTCCCAGGCGGAGCAGGGAGGAGCCTGACCTTGCCCAAGGCAGGTCACTGGGGATCCAGGCGCACAGGCTGCCCTGGGCCTCTAGCATTTGTGTTTTTCAGAATTAAATTGCGGTATTTTGGAAAGCACATCCTGTCCACTGCTTCTTTGAGATGGTCGTGGGGAAGGGGGATCGTGTTGAAAGAGGCACTAGTGCTTGTTTGAGGGACTGTCATTACCTGCCAAAATCATTTTATCCTCATCCTTCAATGTCCCCAACAAGTCCCCGCACCCTTAACTGACTGTCTCTCATCTATAAGGAGCTGAAAGAAGGCTTATATTACTGTCCTACTCATTTTTTTTTTGCTTTCCCTATTGAGGAAAGCCAGGCTCCTTTCCCTGTAGACTGTACCCAGAGATTGGTTACCTGGCTCTGTTCTGCCTGTCCCCAACTCCCTGGTCAAATGCTGATGCCAATGCCCATGCCATTGCCCCAGGTGGCCTGTCTCCAGTGGGCAGCCTCGTGAAGTCTCTGCCGAGTCCTCAGATTGTCCCAGTGAGGATTAGAGCACGCACCCCTATAAGAAGGTCCTGGGACAACACAGAGTGATTCCACAAGAATAAGACTTTGGTATTCAAACAACTCTGTTGAGTCCAAGGTGGACCTCAGTCTTTTTTCTTAAGACCCCTGGAACTTCGCAGCCCAGAAGCGGCGATCGGTTTCCCCGGTAACAGTAGCTCCCCCCCCTCCCCTTCCCCCCGGCATTGAAGATGCACAGAAGGTTTGGGCCAAAAGGCTGTTAAAACTTTAGGGTCCTCCACCCACGGATGGGCTCGCCTCAAGCCCCGCCGCAGGTGGGGAAATCAGAACCCAGCCTGATTCTGCCCAGGCGGGCCCTTCTGCCCAGTGCTGGGAACTCGCCCCGCCCCTCGTCTAAACTCTGGCCACTTAGTAACAAACACTTCCACTTCCTGAGCCCTCTTTCTTCTCCCGCCGCGAGGCGCGGCGCCCGCGGCAGGGCCCCGCCCCTGCGCGTCCTCATTGGCCGGGGTCGTTCACCCGTGCAGAGCGCCCCCAGCCTCTGTTCTCTGACTGGTCCTTGTTGGTTCACACCCTCGGCGCGGCCCCGCCCCCTGGAAAGAGGGGTCGGGGCGGGTTCTGGAAAGCTCAGACGCCGCGCGGGGCGGGGATTGGTCGGTGCGCCAGTACTTGAGCTCCCCGCAGTTCTCGGCTTCCCCTCGCGGACCACCTGCTCTGTCGGCGGGCACGCAAGTTTCTTGCGGCACTCCTTACAGCTTCCCGCTCTGCAGGGCTGACAGAGGACTGGATAGTCCCGTCTCTGGCCCCGGATAGCACTTCGCGTCGCGCCGCTGAGCCGTCGCAGAGCGAGATGAGCGCGGACGCGGCGGCCGGGGCGCCCCTGCCCCGGCTCTGCTGCCTGGAGAAGGGTCCGAACGGCTACGGCTTCCACCTGCACGGGGAGAAGGGCAAGGTGGGCCAGTTCATCCGGCTGGTGGAGCCCGGCTCGCCTGCTGAGAGGGCGGGGCTGCTGGCGGGAGACCGGTTGGTGGAGGTAAACGGCGAAAACGTGGAGAAGGAGACCCACCAGCAGGTGGTGAGCCGCATCCGCGCCTCGCTCAATGCCGTACGTCTGCTGGTGGTCGACCCCGAGACGGACGAGCGGCTCCAGAAGCTGGGCGTCCAGATCCGGGAGGAGCTGATCCGCGCCCAGGAAGGACCCGGACAGGCCGAACCGCCGGCCACCGCCGAGGCGCAAGGGTCTGGCAGCGAAAATGAGGCTCAGGCAGCCGTGGCGGAACCCCGTGAGTCCGAAAAGAGCCATTCCGAGCGCGTAAGTGGGGGCCCTGGCCGGGCGGCGAGTTTGGAACCGGGGTGAGAGGGGTGTCGGGGAAAGACCCAGGGGGCCCGCACGCCAAGCCCCGCGCCCGCCTTGTCTTTCTGAAACTCGATCGTCGAGGGGTAAAACTGCTTCCGCCCGCCTACAGGGCGCATTGGCAGTTGCAGGCTTGGGGCTGCTTCCCACGACCTTAACCCCCTCTCCACACTGGGCTGGCACTCTGAGCTCTTTTGCCACCTGCACCTCTTGTTCCTTGGCCTGTGGAAGTGGGAGTGAGGAATGGCAGCCCAAAGGTCAGTCCCATTTCCTCGGCTCTGTTGGTGGCGTGTCTGCGCCGGTGTTTGGGAAACCTCTAATCCAGCCCATCCCCGGGCCAGCTTTCCGGCCACCCCACTCCCAGCCTCCCCAGAGGCGCCGGCTTCCTCCGCGGCCCCTGTGGGTGGTAACTGAAGTTGGGGTGAAGCGAGTGCGGCACCGACTTCAAAGAGCTAAAGGAATAACAACCCCCCGTTCTGTGCAGCGCTGGGAGGGGAGGGACCGGTCCCCACGTCTCCTCCAGCCCTCTGGTGTGTGTATCATTAACTTCAGCCGGCTGGACTTCATTCCCTTCCTAAAGTCCGGTGTGACTTTTAAGAAAAAGAGAGGAAGCTCCACAATCTCATGGCGATGTGGGGGCGGGGGGCGGGAAGGTGTTGCAGAGGTCTCGCAGGGGCGGCGGCAGCGGCTCTGCCTCCCAGGAGGATTTATGATTCTCAGGAATGTGAGGAGTAAGCGCTAGCTTGTATCTGGGCGCGGGCGGGCGGGCGGGCGGGAGGATCTTGGAGGAGGAGAAAGATGGCTGGGGGGAGGGAGTGGTCGAGTGGCCCTCTGCCGTAGGGGCTCGGGGAGCCCGCTTCCGGCAGGTCGTCTTGCCCGGGCATCAACTGCCTCACTCCAGCCCCAGAACAGCAAGAAGGCTGATTGCTTTTTACCCGTGTTTAGTGTTTCCCAAAACGATCCCAGTGACCCAAGCCAGTGAAGAGGGAGGCCTCAGGGTGCAGGCTGTGGGGAGCAGAGCCTGGGCCTCCCCAGGGCCCATATGGCTTGCACCAGCTCTCCACCTGGTGGCAGCATGTGGCACAGGTGTCTGTGGTGTCAGCAGGGGCTTCCCCTGGACAGAGAAAGGGCACAGTTCAGCCTAAAGGTAGAAGGTGGAGCCAGAGAGGAGCAACTGATTCAGTGGAAGAAAAGGAAGTGAGGTCACTGAGGAGCCCTGTCCAGCCGGACTTGGGTGCCAGGAATGCCAGGGCCGCCAGGCTCCCACTTTCTGCCGCTGCCAGGCTGGCATCGCAAGGGTGGGACAGAAGCCAGAGCACCCCTGCCAGGGATGAGACACCAGGGAGTAGGAACCCATGACCTCTGGTCCCAGGCAGGAATTCACTTTGAACTTTGTGCTGAGTGCATTGGTTTGCCATTCCTTTATTTTGGACTTTGGCTCTAGCACAAATAACCCGCCAGGCCCCTACCCCTCACCACCCTCACACACACACAAAGTTGCAGCACGTTAAGCTCCTCCCAGTACCCTTTTGGTTTTGCTGCTGGGTGTGGGAGGGCCTGGGGGGAGGTGGAGGACCTAGCACATGCCTCTCCCCCTCCCCCACACCATCTGAAACACAGCAGCAGCGCTTGGCTTCCTGCTGCCTGGTGAGCACAGAATCAGAGTCCCCCAGGTGGTGGCGTGGCACCTGCATTTGTGTGGGGGGCCAGGAGGAAGGAAAAGAACTCCCTCATCCAGCCCCCCCAGTCCTGGGAACACCGTCCCCAGGCCTCTTGGAGTTTCAGGTCAATAAGCAAAATCGCAGAACTTCTCTGAGCCTTGATCTTCCTGTGTGTAAAAGGGGAGGCCTTAGGTCACAGCGACACCCGTCCTCCAGAGCTTTACAAATAATGGGAAGTACTGGCACCCCTATGCGATGCTGAACTGAGGTCCTTTATGCCCAGGCATTTGAATGCGAGCTCTGTGTGGCCACCGCCCCAGCCTGTGCGCAGCCTGTCAGCACTGGGAGACCCATCCAGCAGGAAATTCTGTGATGTCTGGTACGGTGGGCTTGAAGGGGACCCACTCTGTGACTGCAAACAAACGTTAATGTATATCGTAAATGTTGTCCTAAAAGGCCTCTCAGTGGGGCTGGTAAGGTACCTTCATTAGTCCTCATAAATGAAAAAGGTGTTACTCAGAAAAATGCCATGTTGAAAGTGGGTGGCAGGTGACATCTCACTGGTAAGACCAGCCTGGGTCAGGAGTGACACAGGGCAGGGGGTGGGGGGTGCCTGTCGTTCTGGTGTAGGAGGAGGTGCAGGCAGACTTCCAGCTCTGCCCACCTTTGCTGATGGCTCTCCCCACCTCCACCCGTGGGGAGAAGGGCAGCGGCACCCCGGCTCACAACCTGGCAATCATGGGGGACCTAAACCCTTGAGCCTGGCGGCCGGCATGCTGGCGGCTGGGCAGGCCTAAGCCAGCTCAGCTGTGCTCACCAGGCCGCCTCCGTCCTCCCTAAGCCTCCGCTTCCTCTTGTGTAAGTCGGGGGGTGACGGCGCTGCCTTGCAGGGCTGCTGGGATTACTTGAGGGTGTCTGCTAAGCTCAGTGCCTGGCACCAAGTGCTCAGAAAAATGTTGGTTGTTGGTATTTGAATTAATAAATATTTCAGTGATTGTTGCCACATCCATGGGGCAACTGGCCCTGGATCTGCCTCCCCCGCCAGGCAAGTGCAGCTGCGGCCACACCTGGCCGTCAGTATGTGCTCTGTCAGGGGCTGCTCTTGCTGAAGAATCACATCGCCCACGGCCCTTCACCATCTGGCAGCCGTCTCTTCCCACCTCCTCTCTTGTGTCCACCCCACTGCGCCAGGGGTCCCAGCTCCCCACTCGCGTACCACGCCGACTCGGCCTTTACAACCTCACACCGGCCCCCCTCAGCCCCGTCTTCCGCTGGGCCCACTCCCTAAGGCCACGCACCTCCTCCCACTCCCTGAGCATAAGTCATTTATTGCTCTGAACTCACAGGGTTTGAGTCCTCTGTTTTTGACCTCCATCCCTGCATGGCAAGTCCCCAGGGCAACACGTGTGGCTTATTTGTGTTCGTATCTCCAGTGCTGTGCCTGGTGCCCAGCAGGGAGGGGCCCAGTCAGTATTTTTGAATTAGTGAATGAATGCCTAATAGCCACCAGGGACCTTTGTCCTAAAGCCATCTCTGTCCAGCACAGCAGGGCCTATTTATGCTTCAAACACACCCAGAGGTCAAGGTCAGAGTTCCTGAAAGAACCTAACCCCTTCCTTTTTCTTGACTACTAGCAACTTCCATTTTAAAAAATGAGACAGACAATCGCCTGGGTTTGGCGGTCAGCGCTGCCGCCCGCTGGCTCCGGGCTGCTTGTCGTCCGTTGCTCCGCGCAGGCCTCAGCCTCTGCCTCTCTGAAATGGGACGCCAGCACCTGTCTGCGGGGTCACTGTGGGGAGACCATGTCGGGGTGTGGGTGTACGTGCCCAGTTTGGGGTGGTTTCCTGCCAGACCTGACCGTGACCCCAGAGGCAAAGGTGGCGCAGGCGCCCCAGGAAACGGGTGGGCGGGTTGGTGGGCACAATTCGCTGGCAGCCTACCAGCCTCTTCCCCGTTTCAGGAAGGACCGGACAGGGTTTGAAGTGCCGGGTGTTTGGATTTGAAATCGACAGTGTGTGTTCTTGCATTTCTCCTCTTAAGCCACATGTTTGGGGTCCCTTTCCCTCCAGGAGAGCTCCTGGTTCTTACCGTCAGGGGCGTGTCTTGGCGCCCAGCTTGCTCTGACTCCAGCGGCTGCCCGCATAGCTATTTGGCCGCCCATTTGGGTTGTGCTTGCGGACCTGCCTCTCCAGCTGGGTGTCTCTGCCCATCTAAGTGGCATAAATTCAGGCCGCTTGAACCATTTCGCTGCAAGGATCCAGGTAGCTGAGCCCTTTAGGCCAGGACTCCCAGGTACGCCTGTCTCCAGCAGTAGCAGCAACTTTCATGCACGTGAAAACCGCCTCAGCCGTGAACAGGCAGACTCTGCTCCCATCCCTTCTCCTGGGTTGGGCTGGGCAGGGAGTCTGATGACTAAGTCTCTACCTTCACCCCAGACTCTAAGAATCCACCCTTGCTATCTCCCAGCTACCCTAAAGCCCAAAGGGCTTCGAGGTTGGCCTTGACCATTGGCCTTGGGCTTCCTTTCTCCATTCCTTAGGATAAGACAGCTCACCATTTCCCCAGACCCCTAGGCACTGTTTAGGTTCCGCCCTAGAAAAGGGCAAGTGATACAGCTGCGTGAGGGCCAGGGTCAAAGTGCTGCTCTCCGCTGTGTGATTGAGCTCCGCTCTCTCCCTGCGCCCTGTTAGGAGGTCATGGGTGAGACTTAGAAGGGTGTTCGGGATTGACAGCCAAATGGTTGAGTGTGCGACCTCCAAGACCTAAGCAGGCCGTTGCCTCCGCCCCGGCTACGGCTACGTGTGGCTTTTAGTACTTGAAATGGGTGAGTCCAAACTGAGAGATGCCGTAAGCACCAGATTTTGAAGACCTAGTACAAAGAAAAAGGTGAATAAGGAATAATCTTTTAAATGTTGAAATGATAATAATTTGGGGGCATTGTGTTAAATATGTTATAATTAGTTTCTTTTTATTTTTTAATGTGGCTCCTGGAAAATTTTTAATTATCTATGTTAAAAAACAATTCAGCCAAGTAAATTTGAAGATCAGATCGGCTTATTAAGGAATTCACAGGGCGGTGAACACACGATACAGTATACAGATGATGTATTATAGAACCGTACACGTGATAGAATTTTATTAACCAATGTCACTCCAATAAATTTAACTTTTAAAAAAAGTGGTTCATGCGTTGGGCAGCATCCCATCTGGCAACTAGAAGGGAGCTCTGAGGGGCTGTAGGAAATGGAAGTTTGCTCTAGGAAGAAGGGCAGGGCAAGGGGACCACTGACAAAAGAAAAGATTAGTTTGGAGCCTGACATCTTTTCTGTGGGAAGGGTTTTTATCATGCATATTGTGTGCTGGCCTAGAAAATTCCAGACTGATTGATTAAGATTATATGTCTTGGAGAGGTTGAAACTGCAATTAGATTAGGTATTAAGTCTAGGTGTAGTATCGTGGGTTATTAGCATGAGTAACACCATATTGGGCCTGTGGGTTTTTTTCCTTGAACACCTACATGACTGGCATTATATTTCTATTGGCAGGCACTGGTCTAGATCTGAGTTCAGAGCTTGACTCCTCTATCAGCTATGTGTACTTGAGCAATTTACATGCTCTCTTTGAATGTGAGTTTCTTCATCTGGGAAATGAGGGCAATAATACCTTCCTTGCAAGGTTATAATTAGTCTTTAATGTGAAAATACACATCAAGCCAAAGTGCAGTGTTTGGCACATAGTAAGTGCTCGGTAAACAGCAGCTGCTATTTGTTATTTCAATAGAGCCCCAATTTCACAAGCTCCCTAAAGGTTCTTATAAAGGTGCCTCTTGGGACAGCCCACAGGCGTTGAATCCAGCGACCTCTGGGAGGAGGGCGAGGAGGAGGGCTGACGGGAGAGTTCCTGCTGGGCAGGCGGGCATGGAGTGGCTGGCCTGGGAGGTGTCCAGCCAGGCAGCAGCCCAGGTACCAGCCTGCTCCATCCCAGCCTTGCCCAGCACTGGGGAGGCCTGAGCCAAACTCTCCGTCAGATGGTTCTCTGGGGAGCACCGGGAGAACAGAGAGCCGGAAGGGGAGCTTGGGGCTGCTTGGGGCTACTTGAGAAGTAGCCCCTCTGTGGCTTATGTCCCCCGCCCCCGGACCCACCCTGCAGAAAAGTGCCTTTCCACTGAGAAACAGGAAGTTCAAGATCAAGGGCTAGGAGCAGCCCCCTTTTTGCAAATGGAGGTGTCCGACATTCCTCAGTCAGCAAAAGACCATGCGGAGGTCCCGTAAGGTGAAATGGAGCCGTGTCAGGGCCCGAGGGCGTGGGTCAGTGGCAGCCAAGCCCTCTGGCCCTCCCCTTGGGCTGGGAGAGGATCCCTTCAGCCTAGGGCTGTGGGCACTGGCCTGTGGTCTGAGCTCCTGGTCACTTCCCAGCCTGCCCTAAGGACAATGCCCCCATGCTCCCCGGTCACACGTCCTGCAGGCAGGGCCAGCTCTCTCCATCCTGGCTTCCTTGAAGAGCTGGCACCAGGCCCGAGCCTGTCTCCAGAGTCCCGTGGAACGGACTCAGCTGCCTCCCAGAGCAGCCACGGCTCCTCACTCCCAGCGTACCCTGTACCCCGCCCCCACCGGGACAGCCAGGGCCCCTTCCTCCCGTCGCCCCTACCTCCTCCCCGCCCACCCTGGGGTTGGGGCTACTTTCCCTGTTTGAGGCAGCAGGGCACTCTTCTTAGGTGCATAAACCAGAGCCCTGAGCTGGGGCTGGGCTGGGGGAAGGGCAGCCTTGGGAGGTAAGTGTCACCTCTATTGTTCCCCTAGCCACCCTGGTCAGCCCCCTGCGCCTCCAGCCCCGCCCCCTTACGGGAAGCAGCCTTGCTGTTTTCTATAGGGCTTTTCACCGTGGCACCGGCCAGGGAGTGGCCAGGCCCCATGGGGTGTCACCCCCCCCCCAACAGCCATCCTCTGGGAGGCGGAACAGGGAGCGGCCCTGGGCCTACTCCCCAGAGACAGTCACTGGGATTAGGGTATCGACTTTCCCCAGCTTTGCAGGTGGCTGTTGGTGGTGCCTATTGAATTCCGTGCCCCCCGTCCGCTCCCTGGGCTGCGTGGGTGGAGGTGACTGGGCGGCCACTTGGGGTGGGGCTGGGCTCCCGGGGGGAGAGGAGTGGAGAGGGGAGGGCAGCTATAGCAGGCCTGGGACAGGTTCTGGAACAGCCTGAGACCCGGAGAGTGGGAGACGGCCCCCCAAGTCTGGAGGCAGCTCTGCTGTCGGAAAGTGGGCCTGATGTTTTCTGGGAGGGAGACCCGGGCTCCCACAGCCTGCTCGCACCGCCCTCCGGCCCCCCACTGCCTCTGCCCCTCGCCTGCAGGCCTCTGCCGGGCCCTCCCGAGCGGGCCCTGAGGGTACACCTGAGCAGCCATCCTCGCTGGGGGGCCTGCCTAAGGCTCTGACCACCCCGGGGCCATGTTCTCCTGGAAGTGGCCCCCCCACCCTGGCTCTGGACCCCTCAAGCACGGCCTGAGGCTCCTGCTGAACTCCCTGGGCCACACAGCAGGCCCGAGAAGGCCTGGACTTGCCACTTACCCCCTTCCTCCGGGCCCTGCCCCGGCCCTGGGGTGCACACCCAGGTGCAGTGGTGGCCATGCCCAGGCACAGTGCCTGACTGCTCCCCATCGTCTCTTCTCTGTACCCAGCCAGCCCCACAGGGCCTTCTACCCCCGCCCCCGCCCCAAGGCTGCCCCCTGGGACTCCTGTGAGCACCAGCCTCCACCCAGGATGGATGGGCGGACTCAGCAGCTGGCAGTGGCACCTCCTGGGGACAGCTGGGGAGGGGTGGGAGAATGCGAAGCCCCCACGCCTTCCAATGGGAAGGGGGGCGGGGCGGGACCCTCCAAGGACTTGGAAAGGCGGGTGTTAGATGGGGCTCTGCAGGTGTCTGAAAACTTCAGAAAACCACCTGGGGTTTCCGACCCTCCTGCCCAGCCACCCGCGGAGAGCAGTGGAGCGGGTCCCAGTGCAGGGGAAGGGAGCAGCAAGGCCCTGAGCCCCTCAGGCTGCGCCCCTCATTTCTTCCATCCTCGTGACTTGGTGCTGGTAGAGGGGGATGAGGCTCAAAGCAGGCCTTCCGGCTTTAATGGCAGGTCACCAGGCAGGGGGTCCTGCGGCGAAGCTGAGGATCAGTGTGGGGACCCTGCGGCACAGAGATCCGAGCCCAGGCCTGGGCATCGTGGGGCAGCCTTGCCGGCCAGAGAGCACCCCAGCTACTCCCTGCCCCCAACTCAGGCCTGCTCCCTGCCCCTGTCAGCGCCTGTCCCCAGCTCAGGCTTAGCTCTGGCTGCAAGAGAGCTCTGAGCACCCGGAAGGAAGGTTGTGGTTTCATCATCTCCCAAGCCCCTCCCAGCAGAAACTGCAGGCACCTCAGGGAGAGGCTCCAGTGTTCAAGGCTCCCGCAGAGACCCCGTCCCAAGCACGCCTTCTCCAAGTCTGGACTTGGGTGTTCAGGGGCCCGCCTGCAGACGGCGGAAGGGACGGGAGCCCCCAGTCAGAGACAGGGCTGGAGTTCTGGTTCCTCCGCTGTGCAGCTCTGTGACACCAGGCAGTGGACATAACATCTCAGTCTCAGTTGCCCCGTCTTGCAAGCGGTTGCTATGGGAAGGCTCTTTGGAGTGAGGGGAGGCAGGCAGAGGCAGAGCCTTCGGAGCTGCCCCCTCCCTCCCCACTCTCTCGGGGCAACTGTGGAGCTCAGCCCTGCTGGGACAGAAAGCTGAGCCTGCCCTGGTGGTGGCAGCCGGTCAGACCTGTTCCTGCTCACCTGGCCTGGGGGAGGGCAGGCTGGCAGCTTTGCCGAGGGATTAGCTCGAGGGGAGAAGAGCCTCTCTTACACCCGGAACAAGATCCCAGAGGGAGGGCCGTGGCTGGCCGGCTTCGGCTGGGCCTGCTGGCAGGGGTGCTGCCGAACAGGAGGGGGATGAGGAGGGCTTGGGAGAAGGGGCGCCCTGGGGCACTCGCCGAGATGAGGGTACCCGAAGGCCCAAGTGTGAACCGTCCTTCCTGTCTTGGTCTCTCCACACCCCCATCAACATCCTGAAACAGAAAGATCTGCCGCTGCAATTAAAGGAAAGCCAAGTCACCGTCTCTGGCTACCCCCCCCCCCCCCACCAAGAGTGGAGGGGTGGGGACTGAGCCTGGCAACGGATGGCGCTGCCTCCTGGGGCTGGCAAGTTGGGACAGGTGGGCCACAAGCCCTCCTCGCCTTCCCCACCCATCCTTTTGCCTTCTCCCCTCCCCGCTGGGGGCTGGGGTTTCGGAGCAACCTGGCACCCCACCCCAACTTCTCACTTTCACTTGACTGTTCATTAGTATTCACAGCGGTGGGGAAGTCTGTGCATGCACAGGGATTTTACGGGTGTCGTGTGTTCCCTTATAAATTGCCTCACTGTGCACAGCGACCCTGGGAACAGGCGGCCCCTCAGACGGGTCTCAGTGAGGACCCTGGGGCTCTGAGGAGGACGTGACCGCCCCAGGTCACACACACAGCAGGGAAGCTGGAACCCCGGCCAGGGCCTTGGCTCCTGCCGTTGCTCGTTGCCTGGCGTCTAGGGGTAACCCAGAGCTCAGAGGCTGGCTGCCGTGGCCCTGCCCCAGGCCTGGACGTATGGGGAGGGGACCCCAAGCCAGCCCCGGTGCTCAGGCTTCCGTTTCCTGCCCACTCACTCGCACCTGGATTCCCTCCGCCACATACACGGGTCCTAGGACTGCAGCGTCTAAGCGCAGCTGCTTAAGTTGCACCGAGGGGGTGAGGCTGTTCCAGCTGAAGGTCTGAGTGCTCCTTGGGGACCGGCGGAATCTCTGAGGTTCTGTTGTTGCTTCTGCCCTCTCTGCGAGATTAGTCTTGGTTCTGACAGTGGAGTGTTCTTCTCGGGTCCAGGGCCCCTGGCTGTACCTCCCCTTGGTCTGTGGTCATTGGCCGCCCGGCTCCCCTTGGCTGGGCCGCTTGGCTTGGCGGGGGAGAGACGGAGCTGGGAGCCATGGGTGAGAAAGGCTTTACTGTAAACATGCTGACCAGCTTTCAGTAAACACCTGGCCCTGCCTCCCCGCTGCACAGAGGAGCCTGAGTGGGGAAGGGGCCCTGAAAAGCAGCACTGGGCTGCAGGGAGGCCAGTGTGGCTGTGGCTGCAGCCGGAGCCCAGACAGGCGACCCGTCAAAAGGGCACAGCCGGTTTCTATTGAGCACTCAGACACTCCGCTGAGACGGCGTCGACCGTCCTTGTACAAAGAGGCTAGGGTTCCCCATCCCACGTCTCAGGTGCCCAGCCAGGCTGGCAGGTGCATCGCCTGCCACTTCCGAGGAGGGCTGGACCGAGCCGTTGGGAGAAGGGACAACGTAGCCGGCAAAATAACACGATCAGCCTTAGAATGTCAAGAGAAGGGGACTCGAGCTAATCTGTTCCCACTTCTCATTTGCCAGAAGCAGAAACTGAGGCTTGGCCGGGAGCCTTGTTGCCCAGGGTCACCTAAGCAGGTGGCTGTAACACAGGGTCTCCACACAGGTCATCTGAGGCCCAGGCCAGCATTTCTGTGTAGACTCACGTCAGAGCATCCCTGATGGGAGCTGGCACCAGGCACAGGGGAGTGGGGCCCGGGACCCTGGAATGACGGGGACCCTGCTTCATCCCCACAGCGTGAGCTTCGACCTCGGCTCTGCGCCATGAAGAGGGGTCCCAATGGCTACGGCTTCAACCTACACAGCGACAAGTCCAAGCCAGGCCAGTTCATCCGGTCCGTGGACCCAGACTCGCCGGCAGAGGCCTCGGGGCTCCAGGCCCAGGACCGTATTGTGGAGGTAAGGCTTCTCGTCTGCTTCCCAGATTCCTCCTTCCTGAGTGCATCTCCGCAGAGAGAGCCGGCTCCGGGGGCAGCCATCACAGCACACCCTCGCCCCTGGGTTAGCCCCCAGTGTTTTGATGCCGGATGCCAGAGGGAGGGATGGTGGGCGGGCGGGAGGGAGAGGGGGGGAGGGAGGAAAGCAGGCAGGCAGGCAGGTTGGCTGGCGAGTGGGCAGAGGGAGGGACTTCTTTCCCACCCCCACGTCCCCTGGGTTCTTCTTCACGGAGCAGACACACTTGGCAGCCCATGATTGGCCCACCCATCCAGGTAGATATCTGGGGCCACCCCTCGAGTTTCCTGCCACCTGCATCGTCAATGCCAAGCACAGGGATGGAGTGGGAGGATGAAATCCGTCTCCCAAGTGATCACGGCTGTTAGGCAGAGTGGAAACGTGACCAAACGCCTTGGGCAGGTCCCAGAATCTCAGCCTTAGAACCTTAGAGCTAACGGATCAGCTCTCCCAAGACTTCTCACTTTACATGGGAGCCAACCAAGGCCCAGAGAGGGAAGTCAGACGGCAAGTACACAGAGAAGCTGGGGTCCCGCCCAGGCCTCCAGACCCTTCCCGTCCCGTCTGTCCCAGCTGTGTTTGTTTAGTCTCGTCTGGATATTTTCTTTGGCTTTTCCCACGTGCCCTGCCTGCATCTGACTGTCAAGTGGGAGGACCACTTGGCCTCGTTGAGGACTCTACAGGCAAGGGGGGGCTCAGCGTCCCCAGATCGCCCGCTGGCCGAGGACGAAGCCGGCCGCTTGCACCTCCTCCTTGCCCTACCCGTCCCCCGCCCAGAACTGAGAGCTGTGCTGGTAACCGTGCCCCCACCCGCAGGTGAACGGGGTCTGCATGGAAGGCAAGCAGCACGGGGATGTGGTAGCTGCCATCAAGGCTGGTGGGGACGAGACCAAGCTGCTGGTGGTGGACAAGGAGACCGACGAGTTTTTCAAGAAATGCAAAGTGATTCCATCTCACGAGCACCTGAATGGTGAGCCGAGCCGGTGGGGTGGCTGCAGACCCCCACGTCAGGGGTGCTGGCCAGGATTCTAGGCTCGACTGTGTCCCGGGTGAGGGGTGACGGTGTCCTGCTCCGCTGCTCCTCCCTCTCCCTCAGGGAGGCCAGGGGGTATGGGGTGGGGAGAGCAGGGCCCAGCTTGTGTCCGGAGAGGAAGCCGGGATCGGCCTGGGTTTTCTGGGGGTGACATGTGACAAGTGAGCTGGCATAAGGGATGGTGCGACGGGACAGAGCCGCTGATTTCCGGGCCAAAGGTGCAGCCCCAAAAGGAGGCGCCCCTCCACCCCCGGCACGTTTTCAGGGCGGCGCTGATGCAAGGAAAGGGTTAACTCTGGGGAGGCCTCCAGCCTGGCTTGGTCAGATCAGAGTCCAGTGGGGGCCCAGTGCCTCCCCTCCCTTCTCTCAGGTTGTCTTGGAAACCCAGCCTTGCTGGCTCTAAAGAGCGTGGGTCCCGCTCTGCCCCTGTCCTCCCCATCCCCCACCACCCCCCTGCCAAGCCTGGCACCTCCCCTTGCCCAACCCGCACTAAACGGGGGCAGGGCTGCTGCACCAGGGCAAGGAGGAGCTAAGCAGCGCTCTGCTCCCTGACCTGCACGTTCTTCCTGGGAAGGTGGCTGGGGGAGGGGGACACTGCTTCTGTCTTCGCAGTGGGCGGAGCCTCCTGAAGGTGTCAGGGTTCTATTTGTAAGGGGGCAGTGTCCACAGGGAAGTCCTGACACAGGCTTGGGTCCCTGGCCAGAGGGGCCTGGTGGGAAGGCCCTGTCCCCATCTAGCTCAGTCTAGGGTGCTGGGGGCTGCCGGAAGGGGGAGATGGGTTCACTGGGAGTCCCTGGCAGACTCCGCATGGGAGGTGGGAGGCCACCTTCACCTTGTCTCCCAAGTTCATGGAAACCAGATAACTCGGATAATCCCCTTCCTCTGAGGGGGACACTGAGGCCCAGAAAGCTCCAGCCTTGCTCTTGGGGACACGGCATGAGGAAGATACGGCTGAGACCTAGATTCCACTCAGCTCCTCAGATACCTCCCCTGCCTCCTCCCGCAGCCTTCCCCTCAGCGCCGGTCATTGGTCCTCCCTCTCTGTCCCGGGGGGAGGGGGGGGAAGGACCCTGCGAACTAGGGTAGTGGCAGCCTCTGGCCAGAGGACCTGCTCAGGGACAGGTCTCCCCAGTGTCCCTCCTGCTTTCTCTGGTATCGTGTCTTCTACCTGTTCCTCCCAGCAGATGTACGTGGGGGTGTCCCGTAGAGAGAGGCGCCCCCCAGCCCTGCACAGCCTCCGGGCTTCACACCAGCCACTGTGAGACCCCCTGGAGCTGGCGGGGAACGGCTGGCCTGGGGGCAGTGGGAGAGCAAGTGTCCGTGTCCTCGAAGTCCCCTGCCTGGCCACCCACCACGGGGCAGCTGAGGGTGTGGGAAGGCAGGAAGACAGGCGAGCCAGGCATGCCCGACTGCCCGGGCCTCTCTGGTCCAGGGCATGGGGACGGGTGGACGTGGATGTTAAGCTAAGAGGTCAGAGGAAACCCACCCAGGCTGACCGGCCCTTCCTTGCAGCCACGGGAGCCTCTGCCCTGAGCGAGCCCAGGGAGGGCGACCCCAGGCCAGTGTTCTCTCCCTCTGACCCCTCCTGTCTGCCCATGGCCACACTGGCCAGTAGGAGCTGGGGTCCTTCGGCAGCGAGCCGGGAACTGCAGCTCCGTCTAGGAGGATGCTGTTCTCCAGCAGGTGGCTTGTTACTCATTAGTGGTTCGTGAGATTAATTCGGTAGGCAGAGACCAGCATTCTTCTCTTTTAATGAAATTGGGTAGAAAATATCAAAGAGCACCGTGCTGAATGAGGGTAGGGTTTGGGGGATGTGGTAAGGGCAGGTGGTTTTGTGAAAGTCTGTAACACTTACGCACAGTTTGTGGATGCCGGGTCACCCAAGTGCCAGGTGTACTCACAGTGGGTTGCAGTCAGGAGACTTGTAAAGAGGGACCCGGGGGAGAAGACCTGGTCATGGGCCCCCACCTCGCACGTCCTCCCCACGCCCCGCCCCTCCTGCACTCCCCAGCTTTCGGACTCACCTCTGCTTTTTTCCTCCACTAGGGCCCTTGCCCGAGCCCTTGACCAATGGGGAGATCCAGAAGGTAAGGGCAGACCCCGGAACTGCATCTTTGGCTCCCAGACCAGGGGAAGGGGCGTGCGTGTGGCTGGGAGGACAGCCGTCTGGCTTGGGCTCACATTCAGCTTCCAAACTGCTCCCTCCCGAGCCCCCCACTCCGTGCCTGCAGGCGCGCCCCGGCCCCAGCCTGAGACCAAGGCTCTCCGGAGCGAGGGGCCTGGCGTGCCCCTCTGCGGCCGCCATCCTGGGGGACAGCGCCCGCCTCCAACTCCCCACCACACAGAAGAGGCCATTCTTCCCCCCAGGAACAGAGCTGCAGTGTCTGGCCGCGTGCTGCCCGGCCACTTCCAGTCTGGGTTGGAAGAACAAAGCCAAAGCCCCTCGGCCCCTCCTCCCTTCCAGGCAGAAGGGAAGGGAAGGCAGTGGAGGCTGGGGAAGGGACAGCGGGCCCGGTGCCAGCCGAGGCGGAGAGGAGCCCAGGCAGGGGCCGGGTGCTAAGCTGAAGCCCCAGCCAAGGCCTGTGCCCGGGGGCGAGGCTCTCTGCAGGGTCCGCTTAAAGCCTGCCCTGGGTCAGCGCTCCTGCGGGGGTCGGGGGGCAGCCCAGGGGCACCTGAACCTTCTGGCTCCATCTGTGGGTGTAGAACCCCATTCATCTCATTCCTTCAAAGCCCTTCTTGGCTGCCTTGGGGTCACAGTTTTCAAGATTCCTGGGGTCAAGTCCAAGTGACAGTCAGGTGGGCCACAGGAGATTCAGGAAGCAACACAGGGGTGTCCTGTGCCAAGGAGAGGCCTCCAGTGTCCCCATGCCTCTCCTCGGTCACTGGCCCAAGAGGCGAGTCAGTCCACCGGGCCTCAGGGAAGGCCGGGGAACGAGCGACTCAGCTAATCCTTCGATGGCCCCCCAGCCTGGAAGCAGGCTGCCCCCCGTCCTCGGAGGGATGTGAAGGCGTAAGCCCCCTGAGAGCCCCCACAGGCTCAGGCAGTTGGCTGTGGGGTAGGTGGCAAGGGCTCCAGTGGAAGTTCTCAGACGAGGCCCGTGTCTTCCCGGGAATCTCCCCGTCTTGCTCAGGACTTCCCCACCCATCCCCCAGCGACCCAACCTGTCCTCTCTCTGCCAGGAGAACAGCCGTGAATCCCTGGTCAAGGTGGCCTCAGAGAACCCCAGGCCAGCCCTGGCACAATCCGCCTCCAGTGACACCAGCGAGGAGGTAGGCTGGCCGGGTGGGCGAGGGGCAGCACTGGCCACGGGTACCCCACTCCCCAGCTGCGCTCGTGCCTGGCACGCCAGTCTGCCCTGGAGGCCACACGTTGGGCCACGTTTTCTGCTCTTGCGGCCTAGCTTCCCTGGGTGCTGCCCCAAGGGAACCACCTCACCAAGCCTGAGGCCCCGGGCGCCGCGCCCAGCCCTGACTCCCGCTCTCTGCCTTCTCTCCTCTACAGCTGAATTCCCAAGACAGCCCCAAGAAACAGGACTCCGTGGCACCCTCATCTACCTCCTCCTCCTCCTCCGACCCCATCCCAGACTTCAACATCTCCCTGGCTGTGGCCAAAGAGAGGGCCCACCAGAAGCGCGGCAACAAACGGGCCCCGAAGATGGACTGGAGCAAGAAAAACGAACTCTTCAGCAACCTCTGAGCGCAGCCCCCAGCCACCCGGGAAGCTGGAAGGGCCGGGCCCACACCCGACTTAACTCCCTCTCCCTCCTCCCACTTACCCCCAATGACAAACCAATCAGCACCAGCATTTCCCCTCCTGGCAAACCTGATTCTTCTAGACAACCATGTATTATTCCCTTACCTCCGAGAAAGTGAATGTGTTCCTCTCCTGCCCCAATCAGAGAGCAGACTCCATCCCCTCCTTTTCCTCACTGAGTGCTTCAGCCCACAGATGTCCCCTTGCCACACCTGGGACATCACTGGGACCTGCACCAAGCAAGGATCAAGGGACCAGAGGAGGGGCCGTGACCCCAAGTGATGCCTGGGTTTAGGGTTAATCTAGGACTGGGATTGCAGCAGCCACATCACCCCGGGAGCTGTGGGTTGGGCATCTTTTTGTTCATTTGATCTTAGGAGCGCTGTCTCGCAGAGTAGAGGGGGATTTTTGTCTCCTGATTAACATGACTTTCCAGGCTGTTGCACCCAGGACCTGGCAGCAGCCTCAGCCTTAAAATTTCGTTTCTACTCTCAGTGCAGAACCCTGGCAGGTGGGGCCAGTGTGGCCACCCTCTGCCCAGCCCTGAGCCATGCTCCGCCATTGTAAGGGGGTTCCACCAGAAATTCAGCTGGCTTCTCCAAACCACCTCGGCCTCCGCGTCTTCCTTGAGGGCTCCGTCTGCTCGGCCTTGAGAGGGGGTAGACCCGCGTCCCCAGTGGCCCCTGGCTGAGAGGGCAGGGTACAGCTGGAGGGAGAGGATGGTCCAAGGCTCCCTGGGGCCCCAAGCCTGAGAGCAGGCAGTGAGTGGCTTTAACCAGAGGGCCGTGGGCCTGTTCAGAGCTGTCCGGGGGGCCCCACCCACCCAGTGTCTGCTTCCCCCGGTGGTCCACCTGCCCAGGCGCACTGGGGCCTCTGCCAGGTGTTTGCCCAGGGACCCGGGCCCAGATGCACGTGCTGAGAGGGCTCTGAGCTGCCTTCTCATTTCAGGGGTTTTAGAAGCGTGAGACCTGCTGGAGCCTGGCTGGGAAGGTGAAGGCTTGGCTGTAATCTTTTCACCCTCCGTCAGTGGGGTGCAGGATTCCCAGGAGTGGCTTGAGCTGGCGCCGGATACTCTGTCTTATCTGGCTGTGGACCTGATTGGAGGCCAGTTGTCCAGGCCTAAGGGAAAACAACCCTGGCCATTCAGGCCCCAAGACGTGCCATGTGGCAGGTGGGGTGCAGGGGACTTGCCAAGGGTGAAGTGCCCTGTTCCTCCACAGGAGATCCAAGTCCTTTATACCTCTGGCACTGGCAGTCACATCCTGGAGGTCTGCCAGGGTGGCCTGAGAGCTGAGGCTGCTGGGCCAGGAGCTCCCGGGGCAGGTGCTCAGAAGAAAGGGACATTAGCCTCAGGCTACTCCGCACCCAACCAAGAAGCCTGAGGCGGGCGAGTTCCTGGGACTGAGAACAAGGGAGACCCATCTGAACCAGGGAGGGGACTTGAAAAGAACCTATCAGTACCTGGCCTTCGCGGCCTTATTTGGGTTTCTGTCCAGAACGCTTGCAGCGCCAACCACCCACCCTGGGCCCGGCCTGTCCCCATGCCACCCTTGCCTCTACGCTTTGACCCCTGATGGAGACGCCCCACGGGTGGGCAGGCCTGAGGAATGTCCCACTAGGTCACCTGCTGGGTGGGGAAGCGCTCGGAGCCTTTGATGAAGCCAAGGACAGGTGAAACAGGTGGCTCAGGGGAACTGTCAGTGTGGGGCTGGGCTGTGGAACAGAGGGCCCCAGCGAGCCAAACTTCCGTCTTGGATTCAGGCGCGCGTCAGGCTCTAGTCTTCCCAAAGCACACTCGGGCAAGTGCCAGGGTCGCGGGCACTGTGGCCTTGGAAGAGCTCGGAGGCCTCCGGCAGGCTGCCCTGACTTGCCTGGGACCGGCTCATCTTGAAAACGCCTGCGGCCCCTTCAAGAGTCTCTTCCACGACTGTTGTGAAATATGACTGGCCTTTCTTGACAGCCACCCCACATCATGACAGGGCACAAGGACAGACATGTCACTGGGCGGCTCCCGAACTCCCGAGGGCGGCAGGCCTGACCCAGCTCTGCCTGTTAAGCACAGGTTGCCAGGCAGCCATGCAGTCCCGAATCTGTGCCTCTGGTGCCCCCTTGTGGCCTTGACAGGTGCAGCTGCTCCCGGGGGAGGGGGGAGGGGTGGAGAGCAGGCGGCCCGCAGCTTTTGGCACAGGGGTGCTCTCCAGCCACAAGGAGCTGTAGCCAAAACTGGCTCCAAAGAAGAGGAGAGATGATTCCCGCCCACCTTCCAAGCCACCTGTCTGTCCTGACTGGGCCGACCTCGTGCCCATTACCAAACCGCCCAGGGTCACGCCCAGCCCGCCCTGTGGCTCCCACGCTGGTCTGCGTAAACGCCCGTGGGCCTCCCGGCCGCTCACCTCCACACAGCCCGGCGAGGAAACAGGAAGTTACAAGTTGGCTGTTCACTGCGCTTTACTCCCTGCCAGGGCCTCGGCCTCAGAGCGGTGCCCCTGGCCTTTCAGGAAAAAGGGAGGGCCGGCCCATTCTCCAGCACCCCCTCCTCTCCAGCTCTGCCTCCACCCCACCCCTCCCGTGGGTGCGTGCGTCCACTCCAGGTTCCCAGAGTCTGCGTCTAGGCCTGGCCAGGAGGAAGGGAGCCCTGCAGACACTGCCAGTCTGAGGGAGGCCGAGACAAAGCCGACCCAGAGTCTGAAGGGTCCCAAAAGGGGACTCCCAGCCTGGAGAGGGGTGGGGAGCCCTCTGCCCCCAGGCCCGGTGCGTCCACTCCCCGTGTCTCAGGGCTCAGTCCGCGCGGCTCCAAGGACCCATCCCCATAGGGCTTCTCTTCCACGTGGCTGGTCTGCTCCAGAAGCCACTGCCGCGCCGGCTCACTCATCGTCAGTCGGAGTGTCACCTCCTGGAAGACGCTGCTCACCGCCACCTGAGCAAGGCAGATGTCAGGGCCGGCTATGTTACACTCGCAGGTCCAAGCACCTGCAGCGCCCCCGCCCCCAGACCCAGGCTCCACCCTCCCGCCAAGCCCAGCCTTACTTGCTCAAAGTGAAGCTTCTGGAACATCCGGATGCTCGGCTCATTTTCCTGCCCGATTTTCGCCTCGAACTTGGTTAGACCTAGCTTGGTCACTCCTCCCAGGGGAGATCAGAGAGAAGCTGTGGAATGACAGTCCCTCCAGCACCCTCTGCCCGCCTGTCCCAGTTTACAGCGGGGCACCTGTCCCCCGCCCCCACCCGCCTTCCGACCCAGAGAAGGCTCACTCCCCACACGCCCCAGCCCGCACCTGGGCCTGGCCACTTCCCACACTGTCCGCCCCGACTCCCTTACCGTAAGACATCATCATGAGCACGGCCTCGGTGCCAAAGCCCCTGCCCCTGCAGCTGGGCTCTGGGGGAAAAGAACCACCCCTGAGGCCGCGCGCCAGGCCCCGGAGCAGGCCCTACCCAGTACCATCTCATTTAGTCCTCGCAGTTCTGGGACGTCCGTAAACATTACTATCATTCTGCAGATGCGACAGGCGCAGAGGAAGGTGAATGACCTGCCCAAGGGCTCACATATGGGCGGCACCCAGCCACCTGACCCCAGAGCTGACCCCTGAACCTCAGCGTCCCGCCTTATGAGGAGCCACATAGCCCCTGAGGAGAAGGCTCGGGGCCAAGGACACAAAAACTGGAGGGGCCCCTCCCACAGCACGGCAAGATGCTCCAGGGAAGATCGACTCTTTGGGGTGCTCTGAGGGTCCCCAGAGCACCCCAAACGTGGGGCAGAGTGGAGTTTGGAGACCCTCAATCCAAAGGCTGACGTCACACCTGGGCATTAGACAGGAACGAAGTCAAGTGGCAGCCTGACCCCGCCCGGTGCTAGGCTTCCCAGTGCCAGAGCCCACACTGAGCCCGCTGCGGTCCCCGTGCAGCCTCAGCTGGCTTAGGGTTTGGCAGCTCCTAGGAGGGAGAGGCCCCAGGGCCAGGGGGAACGAACCTGCAATCATGATCTCAACCTCCCCCAAGGAGGGGTCCCCTAGGTCTGTGAGGAAGAGGTTCACATCCCCCGCCATGCAGCTCTCTTCGGCGGCGCCGGGCTGGGCCCGCCACCTCTCTGCATCCAGCACAATGAAGGTGCACTCTGAGGAGAGGGCGACAGGGTTACCATCCACATTCCCCAAAGAACTCAGCAAGGACAGTCTTCCTACCCAGCCAGAGCACCACCAGCGCCTCTGAGTCTGGCAGGAGAAAAGAGGGGCCTGGGCTCCCTTCGGCTGGTGGAAAAGAGCCTAAACCTGCCCCTTGGAGAAAATGACAGCCTTCTCCAAAGAGCAAGTGTACTCTCAGACGGCAGGGGACCCAAAGAAGAGCAGTGACCCCACTGGGCCCGCAGCAAAGGATGTGAGGGGCAGGGCCTCAATTACAGCCGGAGTCCAAAACACTTCCTTCAGATCCTTCCAAGCCTGGCACAGTGAGTGGGGAAGAGGACAGGAGCGTCAGCCAGAGGGCGCAGCCTCAGTGGGCATGAGCGTGTGAGGCACCTTCCAGGCTTTTCACAAAGTGCTTTTCACAAGGTTTCTACACCCCAGAAGGGCTACAGCTGGGAGCGAAATGGGAGGGGCCCTGGAGACTGCCCCTGGAGCCCCTCCCACAACCGGCCCAGCCCAGGGCCCCACTTCTCACTGTCCGCGTCTTCCCGCCAGCTGCGCTGCATCGCGTACTCCTGCTCCAGGGTCAGAGGCTCGGAGGCTGTCAAACGCTGCAGCTCCTCTGATTTCATCCACTCGTGGTACCTGCAGGCACAGAGGGGTGGCCTTCAGCAGGCAGGACTGACCAGAAGCATGGATCTGACACGATGAGACGAAGAAATGGAGGGCAGAAAGGAGAACTCCGTAAGGCTAGCACAGGGCCCATAGAAGACCCAACAAAAGGGTTATAATTGCTGCGAAGGCAGAGGGCCACAGGCATGAGACCTAGAGGCAGTCTGGTCCTACAAAGGACAACAGGCAGGGTCGATGCTATCGGTCCAGCTTCCCATCCTGTCTTGGGGGTCAGTGTGGAGGAGCAGCCTGAAGCCAAACATTCCTCAAATTCCTGAAGGGAAGTATAGGGCAAGCCAGCCTCAGCAGAGAAGGCTGGACCGAGCTCCACAAAGGCTAGGCACAAGCAACGCCCCAAAAGGAAAACTACAAGTAGAGAATACACCCCTAGAACACCATCATCCGTGTCCAGCAGACTTTGCCAACTGCCCCCACGTGAGTCCCACCTAGCAACTCAGTCCTGGCCTTTCAAGACAGGAGACAGCAGACCAATCCATCAGCTCAGTGTTACGACGTGCTAACATTAAGTCTCCAAGAACTGAGCATATTCACTGGCACCAAAGGAATGTCACTAATTTACAATCGGGTGAGAAGACAACTTCTTTTTTTCTTACACACATTTAGTTTATGTAAAATAATTCCCTGCTGAAAAGCCAAAAAGGAGGTTGAGAGAGTGACAGGAAAAAACGGGGCGGGGGGTGACTTCTTCCAGGGAAGTCACAGTCTTTTGCTTCGCTGTTCGCTTTTTCCTGTTTGTAATCACTTCTCACACCACTGCTTCTCCTTAGAAGAAAGAGACTCTGAAATTTGGGTAAAGGAGAGCTGACGCTCCTCACTGCACCTTGAGGAGCTGGCTTGCACCCCAGGTCAGGTGGAACAGTTACCTAGGCACGTGCTCCGCGGTGTAGGGTACCAACACCACCTTCTTCCCCAACAGCAAGATGTTCTGATTTAACCTCATGGTGGCAGCCCTGAGGGTGAGGAGGGCAGACTTCAGGACCCTGGTTCCTCTCACTTAGGGTGGGAGCCCAGACTCTCAACTCGCTAAAAGCCTCCTGGGGCTGAGTTATGAGAGGAGCCTTTCCTTCTAAAGTCTTCAGAGAACAGGGCCTCTAAACCCGTTGCAGAAAGGGAGCCGGGCTACTTAAACATAGTTAGACAATCGTTTAGTCGCATCTTCAGAAACCAAACTTAAACTGCATTTCTGCCCGCTCCTTCCGTCCCACCTCCCAGAACTTTGATGTCTCGAACCCGTGCTTGACCAAGCCTTATCCCCAAAGCGCCCATCACCTGCCCAGTCCTGAGGCTCCGCCCCCGGATCCATTTCCAGCCCTGCCTTCAAACCTACTTCCAATCACCTTACTGGGCTGTAGCCCTCCGTCTTCCCCACCTCCCAAAACCATGCCCCTTCAGGGGAGGCAGACTTGAGTTCTCAGCCGCCTCCCCTTCGTGCGGAGCTACAGGTCACCCTCCTGCACCCTCACCCCGGCACCCCCGCCACCGGGGTCCAGGACGGCCAAGTTCCGACACTTCCTTCAACGACAGCGCCCTTAGCAGGGGGTGTGAGCAACCTCTGCCAACGAGCCCACCCGGGCGCCGGCCGCCCCTCCCGCATGCGCGTCACGGGAGCTTTCCGCCTACTTCCGCCACGCAGACGGCGGCCGCCGGGGCCCAATCCCGGTCCCACCTCCACGAGGCGTCCAATCAGCGCGCAACGCCCCACCCAGCCGCGCGCGGACAAGGTGGGCGGCCGGCATCGGCGCATGCGTGCTTTGGGCGCTGGTGCGGGACAGCTGGCGCCGGCGGCAGCCAAGGGACTAGAGGCGGTGACTGAGGCGGGGGCCGTGGCGGGACGAAGCGCGCTACGCTGCAGGTGAGGAGGCTGGCGCGAGGGTGGAATGGGCTGGGGCGGCGCCAGATGCCGGGCTTCTCCAGGAGGAAAGAAGAGGCCGGAGAGAGGCTTGGAGCGGGGCTCTGGAGAAGAGGAGGAGGCTTGAGGGCAGAAAGCCGGTTGCGGGGCGGGAAGTGAAGGCCCCGTTAAAAAGGAAAGGCTTTGGCGCAAGAAGTTGGGTTGGAGGGCGACCTAGGAAAGCCCCTGGCTCCTTGTCCTGTGCGGAGGAGGCAGTTACTTGGGCTGCCCTGGGCGGTAGTGAGCTCGCTGTTCCTCGCATTACATGGGGATAGCCTCCGTAGAGGGTGTAAAGGGGGCGCTTGTGATGAGCGAGACTTAGTGGCTTCTAAGGCCTCTTATATGACTTGGGATCGGAGCGGCACTGAGTGCCCCCTTGCCTTGCACAGCAAGAGAAAGAAAAAAAGAAAAACAGCCAGGTGTGAGTCATCCAGGAAGACCCTTCCCACCCGGCTGTCTTGTGACAAATGTTGAGACCGTAATTCTACTGTGATAAAGAGAAGGGGAGAGGCGGCTCTGCAGGTCTCTCGCCAGCCCCAGCGAGGTCCATCAGAAAGCTGAAGTCTGCTCTTTTGCCTTAGGGAGCCGCTGCAGCCGCTGCCCTGCAAGCAAGAAGAAAGCTCGGCCGAAGGTCCCTTCCTCACTTTTGGAAATGGCGGGTGAAATCACAGAGACCGGGGAGCTCTATTCTCCCTACGTGAGTTTTACTTCCAGAACATGTTTTGCCCGCGTCAGTGCTCCTGGCTTCTAGAGGAGCGCTCTGGTCCCAGTGGACTGCGCTAGCGTGGTGCTGCTCGCCTAGATCCTCGGGAGAGCCAGGGTGGGGAACCTTGATTCAGCAGCAGCGATGCCGCTGCTGTTGTGGTTCAGAACATATGCGACTCGGGTTTGTTCACATTTTAGTTGTTGATCAGAGAGTGGTCAAGAAAACAAAATTGACTTTGCCAAGCCTAATGTTTACCTCGGGGCCACTACCACCGGCACTGAGTTTCCTGCCCTTCAAATAGGCAGTGATTGACAGCTGTTGACTCTGGGTTTTGCTCATCTCCGCAGGTTGAAACCACTTGCGTTTTTAGCTGAATTTTTAGTTGCACGAGGTTTATAGTCTTGGATGGCATAGGAGACACAAAAAGCATGCAGACACTTCCAATTGCAGTTTGGTGGAGTCTGTAATTAGAACTGGGATGATTGATTTCTTCCTGTCTGGGGTCTGTATTACCTCCCCAACCACCACCCCCCCTCCGCCAAACACACAAACACACACGCGCACGCGCGCGCTCAGTTTGTCTTCTTTGTGAAATATGAGATTGATCATGGTTACATCATGGAATCCTCTGGGCTGGGTAAGTTGCCGGAGGATTGGAATAATCAAATGATTGACTCACATTGCTACCAGGTATCCCAGGGAAAGCACCGCTGTCTTAAGTAGCTAGAGCCCTCTTTCTAGAACTAAACCAGCCTTAAAACACTGCCCTGCTTTGCACTTGCCTTCCTAGCCTGGGGATCCCTGCTCTGTTTCTGCCAGGCTTCGCAGACTCCAGAGCTGTGGCGTGACGGAGAAGGAAGCGTCTCCGAGAGCAGTTGGAGCCTCCTTTGCCTCAGTAACATCCCAGGAAGAAGGCTTTCTTGAACTTGGAACGAATTGAATCATGTCCCTCTCAAGTGAGACATTGTGTAACAGCACATAGCTTCGTCTTGGTGTCAGCAGTGAACTGTCCACGAAAGCCACCAGGGTTCCTGCCGCGTCTCATGGCATCTGCAAGCTCAGAGCTGAGTCATTTCTGTAACTGAGTTTGGGGAAGGAACATCTTTGATGTGCCCATTTTTCTTCTGTCTCCAGTTGCTTAGCATGTAATCATTTTCACATGTCAGCATGTGCCCACAAGAAATTGGGCAGCAAACCCCGAAAGCCTCAGCGTGTTCTCCTTTTTAAAAATTGTTCCTCTCATTTCCTTTGTTTTTGGGTGTTTTTGAGGCCCTACGCCAGGCATTTCCCATGACCAACGGGGTGTCTTCTCTTACTCTACCGGTGAAGAGAGACGCATGAGAGACCGGTGGCGCTCAGGGTGAGGTGGCATTGCCGGGCGTCAGTGGTCCAGGTTTAAGGACAGAGCATGCCTTTTCTCCTGAGGTTTCCCTGACTCCATCATCCTGGGAGACTAGTTCTTAATCCCCTGTGAGACCAAGATCTGGCTCAGGGGATAATGAACCTTACAGAAGGTTCTGGAACTGGCTTTACTGTGAATGCAAATTTGAATTCCCTTGCTCAGCACAGTGTGGGCAGAGCCTGCTCCGGCTGCCTTGGGAGACCGAGACACTGGGCGCTTACGCCCAGGTCGTGAATGTGCTGAACCCGGTCACTCCCAACACAAGCCTCTCCCGACCTCTGTGTGCCCTGTTACCAGCGCTCCTGCCCCTCATGGGTCGTGAGGATGTTTATTTTAGTTTGTGTTATTCTGCATAAAATATTTGTAGTGGGCAGAGGACTCCCTCAAGGATAGCGCGGGACGCAGACACGATTCAGGCTCATACATTCCCCCCCATAAGTGATATCAGAACAGGCATGAGGGTTTCCCCATTGACGGGGACCAGGAGCAGCACAGGACGGAAGGGACTGTGTGATCGAAAGAGAGGATGAAGTGGATCGCCGCCTGCGTGGGCGCCAGCTGTTGAAGCCACCTCTGCCGGTGGCCTTGCCAAACATTGCTGCTGTTGCTTTCGAAGGAAAGAGCACTTGTCTCACAGCCTTAAGTTCCACTTGTGGCTTCTGCACCTCTGCTGCCTTCCATTTCCCTTGAGAACTGTCACTGGGGAAGTCGTTGACACCTGTGACCCTGCCTCTTGCCCTTCTGTGTGTGAGGCCGCTGGGCGGGAGGCAAGGCAGCGGGAACCCTGCACTGAACTCGCCCGCGCGTAGGGGAGCATGTTGGTCGTGCCAAGAAACAGGAACTGTGCCTTCCCCAGCACAGCCGCAGAGGAAGAAGAGTCAAGAATGGGAGGAGACTCCCATTAGCCTGCAGCAGCCACAGCATGCGCGGGTCTTTACCCAGACTGCACTAGGGCTTTAGTCCTCAGCTTTCGGCCACAATTCCCAGGAGGCTGTCTCCACAGAACTGTCCTGTAATGAGCAGGAGAGAATGGCTTCTTCCTCTTTCACCCCTGCCTTCAACCTTACTGTGGCCTTCTCCCGGTGATCGGTCCTTCCTGGTCGCCATCACTGAAGGGAAAGAGGATTTAACTCTTGCCAGGAAGGTGACGTCTTACATCCCGCCTGCAGCTCTCCCTGAGCCATGCTGGGCCCAGAGTGCCTGCTTCGGGACTTAAAAAATAGCAATGACCTAACCCGTTTCTGCTCTTGACTGCCACCATTTTACCCCTAATGAACTGCTTTGTCAAGTTTTTAAAGAGTCCTTTTCTTTGGGATTTATTTGAAGTTTCTGTTGGGAACAGGCTCATTTCCTTGTGTCCTTGTCAGCAGTGGTTCTCAGTTGGTGGCAGTCTTGCTCCCCAGGGAACATTTGGCAATGTCCAGAGACATTTCCATTGTCACACCATGGGGCAGTGGTGGGGGCCCTGGCAGAGTGGGCAGAGGCCGGGGGTGCCGCTACCCCTCCCCCAATGCACAGGACAGGCCGCTGTGGTAGAGAATGGTCTGGCCCCAAAGCCGGCAGTGCCTGGGCTGAGAACCCCTGATGTGCAGTAAAACCTTGCCTTTTACACCCCGAGACCTTCAGGCATCCCTGAATGTACAACTGCCTCTTGTACTTTTAGTTTCCCCCTAAAACTCTGGCTGAGAACCACCACGGCCGTGGGCCTCTTTGCTTTCTCTGTGCTTCCCTCATAAGACCAGCACCAGGGTCATTTTTCCTAAAGAAATAAGCTTCCGCCCATCATAAGGGCTGCCTCTTATAGAAGCGATACACAGAGAACAAAGCTTCCGGGAGGTCAAATGTTAGGTCGTCGACAGGCAAGGTCTTCTCTGAGGCGGTCCTCATTGTTTTCGTGCCTCTCCTCCCACGTGAGGTCAGGGGCCGGGTCTGTCTTGCTCAGTGTCAGATCCCCAGCTCCCAGCTCCCAGGCCCGGGCCAGGCCCCCGGAAGGCCCTCGGAAGTTGCTGAGGGAATGAGTGAGCGGAACTGAGCTCGCTGAAAGACTCTTCCCTACACTTGGCTAGACCAGCTTCAAAGTGATTGAAATCAACCAACAAAAGTAAACGACAGTTTCTTGTAGACACAGTGACTTTGGAACAGCCAACCCTGTGCGTTTCCAGTTGGGACGGCCAGCGGGGGGCCGTGTGTCCCGTTTCTCACCCCGGCCGTCACCCTCGCAGGTATTCTCATGAGACCGCCCTGTGCCAGGCCATCACGGTAGTGTTGGGGTCCAATCAGGTGCTCCAGGAAGACGACCCAAACTCGTTTTAATCCTTCTGAGATCTGTCTGTGAAATCGAGTTGAGATTATGGTGGTACAGACCGATGAAGACGGTCAGTCTTGTGTTCGAGAGAACCTGAGCCAGGCCCAGGCAGCCCCGCTGGCAAGTCCTGTCGCGAGGCCATGTGCCAGGCACCGTGAGAAGCATAGAGAGAAGGTTTGGGCACGGGACGTGCTCCTGCTCCAGGGCTTCAGAAGCGGGGAGCAAGACAGATTTCGGGGATTGAGAAGGGCTTTGTGGCGGCGGCAGCATTTGAACGGGCCCTGAGCGCCCGGGGGAAATCGAGGGGCCGGGCAGGAGGCTGGGGGCGTGGTACCCTGTGCCAGGTGCAGGGGGACAGTGCACGGAGCTCTTCGCGCTCTGCAGGGTGTCTTCCCGTTATCCCGCCCTCAGATGTGCAGTCACCACCTGCCCAGAAGCCTGTTCTTCTCACCACTGCCCTGCCCCTCCTTCCTGCTGTGAGGAGCCCCGAAGCAGTAGCCCTGCTCCCTGTCTCTGTTTTCCTTACAAACCTGACTGAGGCTGGCAGAATGGGCCCAATTTGTGGGTTTCTTTTTAATTGTTTTTTATTGACACCTTTTCAATGAGTTTACATTCAGTGTTACTCTGTATTAATTTCAAGTGTACAGCGCAGCGGTCACACAATCGTATGCAAGGAGATCCCCTGATATTCCCAGCACCCACTCGGCACCGTGCACACTTAGCGCAATGTCATTGCCTGTATTCCTTGTGCTGTGCTTTGCATCCCTGTGACTGTTTTGTAACTACCGATCTGTATGTCTCCTCCGCTCCTTCACCGTTTTCACCCAGCCCCGCAACTTCTCCCCACTTATGCTCTCTGTATCTGTGAGTATGTTGCTGTTTTGTTTGTTTATATTCTTTAGATTCCACATGTAAATGAAATCATACGGCATTTGCCTTTCTCTGACTTATTTCATTTAGCATAACATCTTCTATGTCTCTCCATGCTGTTACAAATGTAAAATTTCGCCCTTTTTTATGGCTGCGTAATATTCCATTGTGTATATGTACCACAGCTTTTTTGTCCACTTGGCTACTGATGGGCATTTGGGTTGTTCCACAGCTTGGCTATTGTAAATAACACTGCAGTGAACGTAGGGGTGCATATATTCTTTCTCATTACAATTTGTGTGTTTCTGACTTTAAAATGTAGCCCACGGGTATCTTAGAAAAAACTTAAATGTAGAAAAATGCAGCTTTCTAAGAATGGGGAAGCAAAAAGGAGAGATGGGCAGGTGTCCGCAGAGACAAAGTGTTTGCTGTTGTTTTTACATGGTCAGAACCAGGTGGTGAAGCAAACTGTGAGTCAGCCAACGCAGCAGAGCACGAGAGGGCTGGTCAGGAAGCTGCTGTCATAGTCCAGGCCGAGGTGGTGACTCTGAAGCGTAACAGTAGGAGCCGGAGGTGGCCATGGGGCTCTTCAGGAATAAGGCCACTAGCGCTGGGATGTGGAGGGGAAGGAAGGAGGCTGCGGCCCCCAAGGGGACGTTCAGGTGGAGGTGACCCTCAGACAGTTGGCTTTGCGGTCTGCAGGAAAGCTGATGTGACGAGAGGTGGCCTCCTTTTGTTCTCTCACGAGAGCCAAAGGGTTCAAACCATAAGAATGCACGAAATTGCTGCAGAAACGATATGTGAAGAGAAGAGACCGCTAATAGCAGGGTGTACGAAAGATTAAAAGACTAAGAAAGCCATTGGATTTGGCCGGTGGAGGTCACTGGTGATTTCCAAGTTCCCGAGCGCTCTGGGGCTGGACACCGTGAGGCATGGGGACTTGGAAACGAAGGGCACGCAGTTGCTCCTTGGATGAGTTTGGCTAAGGGGAAGTGAGAGGGTGACCTTGCAAAGGTGTTGAGGACATCTGTAGGCGGAAGGGAAGAGCTGGTGGGAGGAGAGGATTCCAGAAAGAAGATGGGGAGCCTCAGCAAGGAGGAGGGGCACGTGCTCCCCAAAGGCGGCGGGGACGGTGGGGAGGATGTGGACACTGACTTTCAAGCTGGAAGGAGTGAGGCATGGCGGGGGGCGCAGGCCAGGTGACCTGTCACCTCCATCGCGTAGGAGGTGCAACCTTCCTCTGAGAGAGGTGGGTCGTGGGTCTGGGGGCTGGAAGGCTGAGGCTTGGAGCAGTGACATGGGACACGCTCGGAAGTCCACGGGGAGGAATAAAGCAAGTCTGTGCCCGTGAAGGCGACACAGGTGAAGGAACCAGCATGGACCCAGTCATCGTAAGTTTTTACAACACCCAGGAACCTCTAGCAGCTTTGTATCAGGGAGCCCAGGAAGCAGCTGCTGGGTCCCATCCAAGGCTGGGGGTCAGGACGGTCAGAGCAGGCAGGGGAAGGGCCGCGCGGGGAGTGTGTGCTCTCTGGCACCAGCCGACCGTAAAGGATGCTGAAGAACGTGAGGCCAGATGGAGGTGGTGACCTGGGAAGGGACGGTGGGGGGACGGGAAGTCACGATGGGACGGAGGGGTTCGGTGGGAACGGAGAGGGTTGTGGGAGGCAGGGGCTTCAGGGCAAGGAAAGGAATTTGGTGGCGGAGGTCTTGAACAGGAGTGATTGCAGTTGGCTGAGCCAGAGGCGAGTGGGCACGACTAGGGTTAAGCTCAAATGCTCAAGTCGGTGGGCAACAGTTGCACCACCGGGGCGGGGCCCCTGATGGGCGAGGGTGTCTTTTAGGGGGATGAGAATGAACTAGATGGTGCGGCCTCATGAACATACTAAAAACCACTGACCCTTGTGCTGTAAGTGGGTGAACTTTACGGCATGTAAATCCTGTCTCTCTGAAAAATGCCTGACTTTAGTAAGGGGAGGAAGACAGGGAACGGGAGCTGCCGGGATGTCAGTGTCCCGGACGGCAGCAGGGACAGGTGGAGGGGGGACTGGGTCACGTGCTGGCGACCTGGGGAAAGTGGAAAAGCACACGTGACAGCGAGTCCTCAGGAAGCCCACGGCCTGGTTGGGCCGAGAGCCCATGTCTGCGATGCAACTTTGCACAAGTGACAGGGAGGTGGGGTGAGGGCAGCAAAATCGAGAATAAAACTGATCCTCGGAGGCATTTGAAGAGAGCGATAGAATGTGAAACTTGAGTCACCCGAGTGTTGATGTTTGGTCCCCAACATCTGGTGGCAGGGCAGGCCTCCGAGCACCTGGATGGGATGCTCCCTCCTCACCTGCGTCCCTGGGCTCGTGGCCTCCACGGTTTTGCCGTCGCCCTGGGTCCCCCTTGGGAGCCGTCGTGGGGAGAGGTTAATTAATTTCTGGGCTCACTGTCACCTCTGTCGGTTCCAGGTTGGCCTGGTGTACATGTTTAACCTCATCGTGGGCACCGGCGCGCTCACCATGCCCAAGGCCTTTGCCACTGCTGGGTGGCTCGTCAGCCTGGTCCTGCTGGTCTTCCTGGGCTTCATGAGGTAAGAGGCCGTCACGCGGGCCGGGGGCGAAGCGGACGCAGCCTGCCCAGGGAGCCCCCTGTGGTGAGGGGCATCCCTGGGGGCAGGAAGCTGTCTGTGGTGGGCCCTCAGCAGGGGGCCCCGGGAGAGGACAGGGGTGCAGAGGCCCTGTGTCTGCGATGGAGCCGTGGCGCAGCCCCGGCCCATTAAAAGGTGTAAGAGGAGCAGTTAGGCTTTGGAACGTTTCATGAGGTGTTCCGTGTTTTCTCCCTGGCTGGTCTACCTCCCCGGTGTATATTTTTGAGAAGAGACCCCCTGGCCACAGAAAAAGAATCTGACAGTCGTTGAAGGTGTCAGGGGAAATCAGTTGGTAATTTAGAATTTGTTTAAGGTGGTTCACAGCGTAAGGGGTAGACGCACGGCGGTAGACTCACGGCGTGCCCGTGGTCATTGCCCGCCAGGGCGCCCACTGCTTGAGCCAGGTCTGTGGGTCGAGAGGCCCTTCTTGGGCACCTGCCGAGGGACTCTAAGGTCGGCTTAGCCAGCGCCCCAGGCTAGTGGGGGATTTTGGAGTAAGCATTTCCAGGCCCTGAGCCAGGCAGGAATCTACCAGCTTTGACAAAGAGGTAGGAGGCAGCCCCAGAGACACCCCCTGGCCCCCCCCTCAGAGAGGTGGCGCCAGGCAGCGCTCGTAGGTACGAGGGGGCCCCGAGCAACACAAGGAGCCCCCTGAACATTCTCCTTTCTTTGGTGGGGAGACAAGTCGTAAGTAGTGAGGTAATAAGTAAGGGAACGGTGGGGTGAGGTAGAAGGTGACAAGCAAGGATGGATCAGCACCCCACAAAGTGTGGCGGGGTGGGGGGTGTTGGGAGGGTGGGGTCGTGGCCGTTTTAAGGTGGTCTCTGGTCACAGGGGGCGGCATTTAAGTAGATTAGAAGGAGGAAGGGGAGGGTACTCCTGGAAGAATGAAACAGTGTAGCCCCTGAAGCAAACTAAGACCCCAGAGGAGCTCAGTGGGATAGGAAAACACCCTCCTTTCTCAGTTTGTTCTGCATTTACTTTTGGGTGGGGGGGGGGGGGCCAGCGTTAGGGTGCTGTTGCTCATCATTACGTACTGCAAGCCTTGGCAGCCAAGGGCCCGAAACGTCCTTGTCCTTGTGTGATTCCACTGTCCCCTTTAAAGGACCTTCAGCCCAGGCAGCCATCTGAATGGGGAGTGATTGCTGGGGCCCAGGTGGGGGCCGCCATGCCCCCGCCTCGCTCAACCTGTTTGTGTTTGAACATGATCAATGAGTTGGCGCTGGGCAACCATGAGAAGCCTCTTTATGCCTTAATTAAGATTGATTTTACTTTTACTTCCAAAAAGAAGGGAAAATCTAAAGCCCTTAAAACGGTCACTTAGGCAAGATAATGAGAAGCGTTCCTAGGACGCGCTGGGCAGACAGGGATGGGAGTTTCAGAGCTGCCCCCCGCCCGCCATGGTGCGGATGTGGATTCAACTCCGGTCGCACCTGCCACCTGACTGCTGGGCTGAGCAGTCGGTCTAGGGCCCGCGACCGCGCTCCGGGGGCTCAGGGCCAAGCCCCACAGCGGAGCATGCTGGCCTCGAGAAGCAGGGCAATGAATGTCCTGCCCCGGGTTGCGCCCTGTCCCCAGCCGGGCGGCCGGCGGGGTGGAGCATCTCTCCGGTGCTGTGGGTGGGTGGACGGCCCCCTCACCCTCTGCTGACAAAGGCGCGCGCTCTGCACCTGTCGTCTGGGCCTCTCTGGTTTCTCTACAAGGAAAAGAAAGGGCGGTTTGTCACTCTAGTCTGACTTTTCAGCAAATGTCTGGGGCCGCCTCCCAAGCTCCCTTTTGATTCAGGCCACAAAAATGCAAGTTTATTTTAGTATTACCCAGGTTATTGGGAAAGTAAAAATACTGCCCCAAAAAGGCAGGGAGTGAGGGGGTGCAAGGGGCCAGGTTCCGAAGCCAGCGGTTCCTTCCTTTTCCCTTACTCCTGCCTGTGCTCCATTCAGGATCGTGTGTCCTTGGGACTGGACCACTGTCTGCGTCCCTGGCAAGGAGAGGCAGGAGCCGCCCGCCCCGCAGCCTCGGGAAGCCCCTTGAGAACAGCCTCCTCTTCCCGAACCAGAGCGCCAGTGGGGCCTGCCCTCCCACCTCTGCCCCAGCAGGTCCCCTTTGGTGCGCAGCACTACGTGGCCCTGTCACCTCTCTCCTGTGCGTCCGATTCCCGTTCTAAATGGGGACAGGGACGCCGAGGCAAGCCCACGGGGCGCCGCGTAAGCACACAGAGCTTCCTCCTGTTGGGCCAGCCCGCCCCGAGAGCCCTGGGAAACAGCTCTCAGGAGAGACAGTGCCTCTGCTGCTTGGTCGCCTCAGGTCTCACAGTGGCTTTTCCTTTCCCTTTGTCCCTCCTCCAACCCTCCTGCCTGCCTTTGGCAATTAATGCCCGCCTGCCACCCCCCGCAGCTTCGTGACGACCACCTTTGTGGTGGAGGCCATGGCCGCAGCCAACGCGCAGCTCCGCTGGAAGAGGACGGAAGCCCACCAGGTGCGTGTCGCCCTTGTCCCCGGGTGGGGCCTCCGTCCGCCTGTGTGCCGGGGTGGCACACAGCGGCCAGTCTCTTCCCTCCTGGGGAACGGGGGACCTGTGTCCATAGCACCGCTGGGGACCCTGTCCCTGAGCAGACGCTAACAGCCACCTAAGCTTACAGCACACACGCGGCTGCTGCTCCTTTTCATTCGTGTCGTGGGTCCCTCCTGCCCCGGCCTTGCGCCAGCTCGGTCCTTCTGAGCTTCTGCACCCAGGGACTGTGCTGCAGCTTTGGGCCCAACGTCCAAGTGGGTCTGCGCCTTCTCAAGTATGGAAGCATTGAGAGCTTCCTAATCAGATACCTTGTAGAAAGAAATAACAAAGGACGCAGGTTCTCCATTGTCGCGGGGCTTTTCTGTAGTAACGTAGTCCTTTCTCCTCACTTGTCGCCCCTTCCCCGACCACCCCTCTTAGGAGGAGGAAGATGACAACTCCTCCACAGCCTCTGACAGTGACAGTCTCACCCAGGACAACTACGAGCGGGCAGAGACGCGGCCCATCCTGTCTGTGCGTAAGTCTCGGGGTTCCAGCCCTCTGTGCTCCCCTGCAGCCCGCAGGGTCCCTTTCCACGGGGACAGGGCTGGGGGTTTCTGCAGGGACGCTACGACTTTCGCCAGCAGGTTGGTTCCCGGCAGGCACTGGGGTAGAGGAGGAGGAGCAGGGCTACGGGGCCCAGGGTGCAGGCTTCCCCCCCGCAACCCCAAGCTCCGACACTGAGTAGCGCCTGCAGCCTGGGCAGGTTTCTCAACCTCGGCCCCTCAGCCTCCTGCCTGTCCTGCTGCCCTGGATGGGGTTCATCACCTGGCCCGGAGCCCGGTGCACACTGGAAGCCGGAGTAAATGCAGGGTCTCTGGCTTCCCTCCTTCTGCCTGCACCCCCCCGCACACGCACCCACTCACCACCCCCCCCACCCCCCGCCCCGGCATGCCTGACAGTCCGTCCCTACCCCGGCCCAGCCAGAGCTAAGCATCCAGCGTCCCTTCTCACCCTGCAGCCAGTGTCTGTTTTCAGATGTTTCAAACAGGAGGCATTAGGAAAAGCTTTCTCAAGAGTTCGGAACTCTTGGGGATTTCATTATCCCGGAGGATTCAGCAGGCTCAGCAGCCCCCTCCAGAAGCCAAGTGTGCCAGCCATCTCCTCTCCCTTGTCCTTTGGCTCCACAGAGCGACGTGGATCTCTGAACCTCTTTGAAATCACAGACCGGGTGGAAATGGGACAGATGGCCTCCATGTTCTTCAATAAAGGTGTGCGTTCTTTGCAGGTGGGGCGTGGCTCGGGGAGAGCTAGTACTTCCTACTGACCATGGCACTTGGAATGAGGGGCCCCCGTCGGCGGCGATAGGGCAGGCGACAGGAGGCATGGGCTGATGGCCTGCTCCCAGTGTCCCGAGGGGCCGGCTGGCTGAGCGGCCCAGACGGCGTCGAGTGTTCTTGGGTTCCTCCTCATTTGTCGGCATTCGGAATAGAAAGTGGCTCCTTACCTCCTACCAAACGTAGAGGTCAGGAATCCTAAGCAGGTTTTCAAGGAAGGAAACCCACAGAGGCTGGATGGTCATTTTGTGCCTTTTGCTTGGTTGCTTCTGACTTGTCTCTCTCTTCTTCTGGAGTCTTCCGTGTAGGACAACACAGAGCAGCTGCCTTGGAGGCTCTGCTGCACCTGTTTCTGCCTGGCTCTTCCTGGTGGCCAGCAGAGGGCGCTGGGAGCCCAGACACAGGTCTGCCGTGTGGCGTCTGCGTGTCTAATCACCTCTCCCCACCTTCTACCTGCTGCTCGTTAGGGGCTTGGCTAGAAGCTGAAAGGATCCCACCCAGCTTAGGCGCTGGGTTGTTGGGTGTTTCAACAACATCTTATACTGCCATCATAAATCTTGTTCTTTTGGAAAATGAGCTCTTTAAGAGTTTAGTGATTTGATGCCCAAACCCATTTTTCCTTTATAGAGTCAGACACACCTTGAGGAATTCTTGCCCCCACAGTCACCCTGGGAGACTCTCCTGCCCCTGAGTCACTGCCCCTGCTGCAGAGGGGTGTGTGGCCACCAGTTCTTATCTGTCCTCAGTGTGGCTGCACTAACTGAGAGCTGGTGGGGCAGGGGGTGTGTAGGAATTGGAAGCTTGTTGGCTGTTTTTAGGATATTGAGAATTCTGCTTACCCTTGGTGGTGTGATTTGACTGTCTAGTCTGAAAGAGTGCGATCATCCACCAAAGGCTGCCCGAGGGTCTGTTCTGTCCCCCCCACCAGCCTCGTAGGGGCTTCTGGAATCTGTGAAACCAGCCTGGCCATGTCTGCCCGCTTCTCTTCCCTGGGCTGTTCCACCTCCACCACTCGCAGCCTCGTTAGGCTGAGATAGGAAAGCGTAAACATTTCTTCCCAGGTGCCGTGTGCACTCTCCTTCCTAATGCAAGCTTTTGAAATAAAATGTGCACTGACAGGCAGATGTGTACCTTTTAAATGTCGCTCCTGATTTTCATGCTTTATAGTCTGCCCTGATTTCTTAAAGAATTTGAGGAACTTGGGGTTTTGTTTTGTCTTCCCTTCCACATGGACTAGATTCCTAATTTGCTTAAATTGAATAGAAAATAAGCACAGCCCTGGTTGATGTGATTCGGTGGATTGAGTGCTGATCTGCGAACCGAAAGGTCGCTGGTTCAGTTCCCAGTCAGGGCACAAGCCTGGGTTGCAGACCAGGTCCCTGGTTGGGGACGTGCAAGAAGCAACTGATTGATGTGTCTTGCACACATTGATGTTTCTCTCCATCTCTTTCTCCCTCTCTTTCCCCTCTCTCTCTAAAAATAAATAAATCTTTGGGGGAAAAAAAAAAAGGGAGGACAAAGAAAATAAGCACATTAGCGAGAAGAGGCTCGTACTTAGCGGAAGCGTCTCCCCGTCTGCTCCAGGGCTTCTCAGACTTGGCGCCGGGGCCGTCAGGGCCGGAGCACTCTGTCGTGGGGCCCGTCCTGCGCGTTGTCAGATGCTGAGGAGCATTTTTGCCCTCTGCACACTCGTTGCCAGCAGTGCCTCCCAGTTACGACCACCAGAAGTGTCCTCAGACATTGTCAAATGCCCCCCAGCCAGGGTCACGGGACAGAATTGCCCTGGTTGAAAACCACTGCTCTGCCCTATTCCCAGTTCACAATTGTCGCCTTCCCCTTTAGAAGGGCTGCCCCCTCCACAAAAGGCTCCCTGGGAATCCAGACTCATTTCTTGTCATTTAGAAATGCCAGGCCTCGTCATTGCTGTCCTCTCAGGAAATTCATTGATCCTCCCATATTGTGTTTAGTAATGAAATTCATTGATCAGGGTGGGCCAGCAGCAGTTCATAAGCAGAGCTGACACTGGGCCCCTGGGCAGGCAGAGGAAAGGTTGGGGGTGGGGAAGGGACGGTACCGCCCCGCAGAGGGCACTGGGGTCGGAGCAGAAAGACAAGCCGGGGTGCAGGCTCTCCCTGGGTCCTGGGGGCGAGTGGCAGGCAGACCCCAGGGGCCACCGAGCCTGGACAGCAAGCCTGTCTGGGGCCCTCCTGGGTTCTTCCAGAGCCATTTTCTCCTGGTCTTTTTCTCCTCAGACTCCTAGGAGCAGAGCCGACTTCAAATAGCCCAGGAAAAACATGTCCCCAGCTTTCCTCTGGGAACCCCGGAGGTCTTTCTAAGCCACCAGCATTAGAAGGGAACTGTCACTTCATTTTCTTTCTGTTTCCAGCAAAGCTAGCGGCTCGAGACCAGTGGCATCAAAAGGAGCCGTCAGTCCGAATGGGAGTTTGAGTCGGGCTGTCGGGGCTCTGACCCTGAGGTCGCAGGGCCCAGACACTTTTCCAGAGTCCTTGTGGCTGTGGTTCATAGGGCATTTGACATAGGTGGTGTCCCCACTGTAGAGAATTGGGACGGTCAGGGCTCAGGGCGGGTCGGGAAGTGAGAGGAATGGAACCAGGACCAGCGCCTGCACTCCCAGCTCTTAGTTCTGGCCCCTCCTGGCAGAAGCGGGGACCAGGATTTGCCTCCAAAGAGGGAGTGTCCCCCACACCTGCTTCTGCACATGAGGAGGAGGTGAGCCCGCCGTGAGCTCCGCCCCTGCTGTTCCCACTCCCCTGCCCCTCCAGCGCTTGGCATTTATTTGGCCTTTGGAAATCAAGGGCTTTTACTCTCTTGATTTCAGTGTCAGAAGCTGGGCTGTCTCCTGTTACCGTCTCTGTGCCTTTCAGGTCCTCGGCAGCACTCTTTTGTCTTAGAGCCTGTGTGTGGCTTTGAAGGGTCCCTGGCCGGGACCCCTCTCCTCCTCCTCCCCCCCCCCCTTCCCCTTCCCCTTCCCCAGGCGCCCTGTCCTGGGCCTGAAGGCCCCTCTGGTTCCGCCCCAGCCAGTCCACCTCACACTCACCTGCCACCTGTCTGGATTCAGAGCATCTCCAGGCCTCAGCGCCCTCTCAGGTGAAGGTCGTGGGCAGGTGTGTCTCCCACCAGCATTACAGTGTAGCCAGAACAAGAAATAGGACTTTGGGGTCTTTTTCTCATTCTTTTTGGAAGACACAAGCCGCCTGGAGAACCAAAAGCCGTGTTAGGGGTAGAACGGGACTCCTCACCAAAGAACGCAGACGCCTCCCGGTGGCTCCCTGACCGATGACCGTGGATGACTTTGTTCCTTTCAGTGGGGGTCAACTTGTTCTACTTCTGCATCATCATTTACCTGTACGGGGACCTGGCCATCTATGCTGCTGCCGTGCCCTTCTCCCTCATGCAGGTGTCCTGGTGAGTGTCCCCTCGCCCCCACCGTCGTGTAGCCTTGGGCCTCCTCGGGTGGCCAGGGCAGAGTTTTCAGGGTGAAGACACGCCACCAAGGGATCCATCAGCACCTAAAGGATGTAGGCACCCGAGGTCTTTTCTACACGGCCACAGCCAGCTGTGCGTTCTGTCCTTCAGAGACGCGCTCCGCACTGCTGTCCCCTGCCCTGCCCTATTGGGAAGGCGACAAGGAGCCCCCAGAGGCTTCTGACAGTGCGACAGGAGCAAGTGTGGACGCGTCCTGACAGACAGGACGCTGCGGTCGTGGGCAGTGGGATTGTTGGACCGAAAGCAGCTGTGGCGGGGCGGAGGTTCAGTGGTTGCCGGTAATTAGTAACGTTGCGCTCTGTGCGCTTCCGGCCGAGCACGGAGGCCACTCTGAGCCACTGTTCTCTTCCTCAGCAGCGCCACTGGCAACGACTCCTGCGGGGTGGAGGCCGACGCCAAGTACAATGACACGGACCCGTGCTGGGGGCCGCTGCGCCGCGTGGACGCCTACCGCATCTACCTGGTGAGTGGCCCAGCCTCTGCGCTGCCGCGCCGCCCGCCTCGGGCCGCCAGAGGCCGAGCGCCGCCTTCCGCCTCT
Organism: Pteronotus mesoamericanus; assembly: GCF_021234165.1. Classification (NCBI taxonomy): domain Eukaryota; kingdom Metazoa; phylum Chordata; class Mammalia; order Chiroptera; family Mormoopidae; genus Pteronotus; species Pteronotus mesoamericanus. The sequence goes on along the minus strand of NW_026555315.1, from coordinate 4,725,416 downwards.
GCCAGGGCCGTCGCAGAGAAAGGTGTGCGCGACCCCGCGCCCTGGCTGATGGCCGGGGCCCTGACCCTGGGCAGAAAAGGCACCGTGTCTCACAGACTCGAGCCTGGAGAGGCCAGCGCCCAGGCCTCCATCACCTGTGGTCTGGAGTCGGCGTCTGGGTCTTTGCCAGCTCCAGGGCGGTGGACTCTCACAAACCTCGCTCAGGGTTTAGGGGCGCTCTTATCAAAGCGCTGCGAGAGGCGTGGATTCTCGGAGACTTTCTGTGCTTTGACCTCGCTCCCAGCTGGTGCATGCGGACAGACGTCAGCTTTCCTGACTGGGCAGGCAAGACTGAGCCGCCCTGCGGCCGCCCCTGAATACAGACTGACTCTCCACGCAGGGAAGGGTCAGCCCGGCTCTCTCCTTGTCTTCCCTGCTCCCCGCTGCCACCTAGGGAAGATGATGAATCTCCAGGCTCCTCTTTGATTGCTTTGTGCCCTGGGCGGGGGCGGAGGGGAGAAGAAGTAATAAGATACAAAACCAGACAGTTATTTATCTCTGCCTGCTTTGCAGGCAGGACTCAGCAATGTTTCCCTTTCCCTTTTGCAGTATCTATTAATATTCTGCTTCCTCTTGGTCCTCCTCAGCCCTGACACAAATTTAGGTGTGCCAGGTGACACACAGTTTGACACGTGGTCACTTTGCTGATTTGGAGGCGGGGGCAGGGCAGGGAGAGAGCTAAGCGTTTCCGGGAGTCGGCCTCTTGACTTAATTACGCCTCTCCTGGCGGAGGTTTCCACAGGCCCAGACAGCGTAGCGTTTGGGTCTGGATTCGTTAACCCCCACGGCTGCTGAGTGGCTGTTGGCCCTCGCCGCCCCGTCCCGTGGACCTGCCAGAGGGGTGCCCCAACCTGAGAGAGCTGCCTTCCTCTGGGGGCAGCCATTGCGTCGGACGGTCTGCGCTCTGCTCGAGAATGCAGCTCCGGCTGAGAGTGGTCTGGGAGCAGAACTGTATCTGCGCTCCCCCTCCCCAGGCGCCGTGGCAATTTGGCAGCAAATTGACTTCCTGGCCCCCTTCCCCACTGTCCCTCCTGGGGGGTGAGCAGAGTAACTGGCGTGTCAGCCTCTTCGCATGCCAGCAGACCGCGACTGATAAAACTAGCCAGAGCGTCCCTAAGTGTAGCATCCCATCTGGATTGCTGGCTGGCACGGGCGGGAGGAGGTGGAGGACGGGGTCTGGGAGGCTGGGCACTGGCAGGGGAGCAGGTCCCGGGCAGAGGGACGGCAGCAGAGCCCCTCAGGTGGCTTCTGCCCGGGGAGGTCTGCGGCCTCTCCTGTCACATTCCCCGGCCAGCGAAGAGATGGGGGGCCCTGGGAATACTGGCAGCTGACATTGGCCAGGTAGATTCTTTAGAAGCCTTATTATTGCCTTATTAAGTCACTCCTTCACCTATTCCTGTAAACCTTCCACGTGATGGAAGCTGCGCTCCCTGAATCTCAATAACTCCCCACAGAGCAGAAGGGACCCCTCAGAAAGCAGCCCGGCGTTAATTGCTGCCTCCGTCTCCCAGATGCTGCACTTCGAACTCATAAAGCTAATGGCCACCAGGCCTGCAAGAGCTGCGGGCCCAGGGAGGGAAGGGCGAGTGACAGCAGCCTGTGCTCTCCGGGTCCTCTCTGCGTTCTCGCTGCCCTCCTTCACCGCCCCCCTCCACCCCCCGCTGCAGGACGCTTTGGTTTGCTGGAAGGTTTTCGATTCGGATGTATTTTTTTGCCTGGTTTGGAGGACTTCAAGGCAGATGGACCTTCCCTTTGTCTCTGAAGTTACTTTACAACTTTGCACATGTCTCTCAGGGTCCCTGGCTTCTGCAGGACAGTGTATCTTGATCCTAAATACTGGGCCCTCTTCGGCCCTTTCCTTAAGGTCAAGGGGCACAGCAAGCGGAGAAGGGGTTGGCGGGTGGGGGTTCCCTTCCCGGGTCCTGGGCTCGCTGTTGCCAGCAGTGATGGCCTCTTCCCAAGCGACCTCTTCGGGTCATGGGGCAGAGGGCTGTCCCTTCTCCTTGCCCCCCAGGCATCACGTTCAGGAGATCCTCTTCCCTTCTAGAGACTCCTGTGCCCCTTTCTGCCAGCTCTTCTGATTTTGCTGCCAGCCAGACCTCCCCAGATGTCGGGCAAGGTGGTGAGCGGGTGTAAAGCGCCCTCTGACCCTGGGCAGTCGCCTCGCCGGCTTGGGGTGGTAGCTTCCCTGTCTGGGCCTGCATGTTTGAAAGGGCCACCTCCTGGCCACTCCTTCATTGCTATTCCGGGACAGTATGTTCTGGGGGATAAAGATACAGGCTTTTGTTTTATGGCTTAATTTTCAGAACGTCCTCTGGAAACAGTCTCTCCTGTGTCTTCCTGGGAGTGCTGAGGTGCACACGCGAAATGAGAGCATTGAGGGATTAGCTCTGTCCAGAGTCTGGTCTGTGAGGAGCCTCAGGGCCCCTTCATCAAGGGCGCTTTCTCCACCAGCAGCTCCCGGCCACCTCTCCGAGCCCTTGACCTTAACAAATGGAGAACCCCTCCGTGCCCCCTGCACCCCGCGACCCCCACCCACAGCCTGCGATCACAGTGCCGCTGATGAGTCAGCTTCCCCCCTCCTTCCTCCGAGGGGCTGCTTAGAGCACCATGAGGGGGGGATCTTGTGAGTTCCATGTGCCCTCCAGGGCGTCCCAGCCAGTGGCCGCAGCTGGGGTCAGCCGTGACCTCCGCCCTGTTAGGAAGACCCATGAGAATTGCCATCAGGACCTGTTTTGAGCAGGCCTCGGATCCCCGGGACCCCCCAGTGTCCTCCCTGCTCCTTTGAAGAATCAAATAGGAAAGTGTTTGGTGCGCCAACTCCCCAGTCCCAACCTTGCCCCCGGCCGGGGCCTCTCGGGGTTCTTTCTGCAGAGCGTCTCGGGCCCTGGGAGCCAAGCCGGGCTTTAGCATCTCATTCTTTCCCCTGCCATGAGCAGGGGCCAGGGGCCAGGGGCCGCCGGGGAAGCGACGGGCTTGCATGTGAATCAGTCCTGTCTGGAATCAGGCTGTCTCAAGTGCCTGGGAAATAGGACATGCGTCACAGTCCCCTGGAGTCAAGGACACAGCCAAGCACTCTTGTCGCACTTCCTCACCCCTCGGTGCTTCCCAGCCTGTCACTCACCTCTCCTTCCCAGGGCCTGGGCCCCGTCCCTGCCTCCTCCTTGGGAGTGTCAGAGGCGAGCCCTGGGGGTGCAGTGGGGCTCCCCAAGTGCTGAAGACTCCTAGCCATTCACAGGAGTGGCATCTGCCACTTGCAGGTGGACAGATGCTGCCAGGTCACTGGCAGCCCACCAGGCACCGGCCACGCAGAGCCGGGAGCGCCGATGGCAGGAGGGAGCCTGTCTTGCCCGGAGACTGGGCCACAAACAGGCAATACTGAGCGGGCGGCCCCTCGTGGGCTGCCTGGGAACAGGAGAGGGTCGTCCGGCCTTGCCATCCCACGTCAAACGTGCGAGCTGTGAGACCCACCTCTGGGCACGGGCAGCCAGAGAGAGAGATGTGGCCTCCAAGTGCCCCGTAGATGGCCTGCCAGCCTCCACCAGACAGGGAGGTTCTCCCCAAACTCCCTCCGGACAGCCCCTTGAAGGAGCGGGTGTGCCGTGGAGGTCTCAGGGGGAGTTCTGTCTGCTGGACTCTGCCTCTCCCTAGAGCAGTGGGAAGGCTGGGGACCGGGCTCAAGCCTTCCCCGGGCGCCTGGTTCCTCCTCCTCTGCCAGGAGGCGTGCTCCCCGATCCGGCCCTGGCTCCGTCTCACGCAGCAACACTGGGCTCTGCCTGTCCCCAACACTTACAATCATGAGCAGCCCTCTTTTTAAAACCGACTGGTCTCTTCTACCAGCAGCCCCGTCTGAGGGGGAAACATCCTTTTGGGAGTGGAGAAGGGAGTGAGGCACCCCCAGGGCAGAGGCGTGCCAAGCGGCGACTGGTCCTGTTGTGGTTTGTCTTCCACCTATGTGGCCTGTTACCAGCTACTCTCATTCCTGCTCTGGTCCTCCAGGCCACACGGCGAGGTCCGTGACATCATCCCACTTTCCAGCAGAGAAAGCTGAGGCTTGGAGGCTGTGACTTCCCCAGGGCCACAGAGCTGAGACAGAGACAGCAGCCAGCTCTTCGGGCTCTTGGCCACGTCCCACGGTCCTGGTGACACAGGCTTGCTCAGCTGGTGGGCAGCCCTGCGGCCAGGCCTGGGGGTTGGGCACGCTGGTTCCTCGGCCTTGGAGCGTGCTGTTGGCGGGAGGTTGGGGCCACGCTGCCAGAGGAAGTGTCTGTGCAGTGATCCGTGTCTGCACATCCTGCGCGTCCGCCTCATCGATTTGCTGTCTCTCTTGCCGCTCCTTACTGGCTCCTAGACGGGGAAGCAGGCTTCTCCCGTCCACTCAAGCAGCGTTGGAATTTGAGGCAGCTCCCAAGGACGTCTCCCTTCCCCTTGCACGGTCCTCCTCTGTTCTTTCACGGCAGCCGCTGTGCCCTGGGGCCATGGCCTCTGCTAATAAGTGGGTCACCGCTGCCAGCACTTGAATATTTGCTCTCACCAGTTCTGGGCCAGGAGGTGGCCTGGAGGCCCTCAGAACCGGGGAGGAGGGAGGTCCATGGGGAGCGTGCTCTCGCAGCAGCAGTGACCTCGCGGGACTTGGGAGCTCTTGGGGACACTGCTGCAGTGGGATACGCGGCCCCCATGTCTGTGCAGCGTCGGGACGCCGGAGTGGAGTGAGGCGCGGGCAGCTGCGAAGGCCGCCCACAGCCGCCCCGGAGGGCTGGGGACTGGCAGGGCGGGCGCGCCGTCCTCGTGGAGGGTCTGCGGGGCGGCTGTCGGGGGCACAGTGGGGTCCCAAGCCCCGCAGACGGGCCCGGGGCAGCCTCCCCTCTCTGGTGGGCGATGCCCCCCTCCATGGGAAATAAGCTAAGAGGAGGTTTCTGGTTGCCTGGGGATGGGACAGTGTCGCTTACAGGATCTGGGACACCCAAGCACCTCCTTCAGAGGGTGGTGACTGTTGGGGACCCACCAGGAAGCCCAGAGAAACGCATCTTTTTCCTTTTCCTTTTAGTTCTTCCTCCCACAATGTGCTTTCTGTCGCCGCCTCCTCATTCCATTCTGGAGGCAACAGCAAGGCCGGTGTCTCCTTGCCCGTCACCCTTTTCTCCCCACTCCCCCGTGGGAAGGTGCCGGGCACCCTGGCTGACCCCGCAGATGTGCGGGTGGAGCAGCTCTCCTGAGGTGGCCGGGTGGTGGTCCGCAGGGTCTTCAGCCAGCTCCTCTGTCTGTGTGGGCACGAGCCGCTGGGAGGACCCCTGTCCCGGCGACCAGCTCCCCGCCACCCCCACACCCCCGCCATGTACTCGGCCCCTGCTTGCATTCCATGATGCTGGGTCTCAGGAGAGTGTGAGTTTCTGCGTGTGCCCCCTACCCAAATGGCCTGGGTCTCTAATGTGGAGCGAACTCCAGCTTCAAACAGCGACCAGTGCCCAGATTGAAATGACTGACTTGAAAGGATCAGCTGGTCTTTCTTTTTCAAGAAAATCAATACTACAGGGACAGGCCTGTGTTTTCCTTTCTGTCTTTTGTTTCCCCCTATGGGGCTGTCTGTCTGTCACGTCGCAGGAATGGCTTCCTGGATTTCAGGGTGCGTTCCCGCTCCCGGCCCCAGCCCTCCCTCAAAGAAATTCAGTTGCTCTGCCACTCACTCCAGCACTGTGGTCTGCCCAGCGAATTCCTGCCCAGAGAGCCTATGAGCCCCCGCTCTCTCGTCACCCCCCGTGCGCTGCTGTCTGGGCACAGCCTCCGAGCCGTCCCCAGCGCCTTCCCAGCTGTGGCCCAGCGTTGCTCTGGACCAGCCTCACCTGTCCCAGGAGACCTGGGCAGCACCTCCCTGGGCCTCAGGGACCCCTGTGAGCCCCCCTCCTGTCCAAGGCCCCAGCGCCTTTGGGCGTTTGGCGACAGCTTCCTCCAGCTCAGGGAGAGGACTGTTGTTATGTTAACGCGGCTCCCGGGGACATGGGTCCTGTCCGCTGGCATTAGGCCCACCATCCATCACGCCCCACCTCTGCCGCAGCCAGTGCCTGACACACCAGCTTGGAGGACGACGCTCAGTCCCCCGATCCCCTTCTCCACGCTCCCAGGAAGGACACCAGCTTATGGGAATCTGGGTCACAAGTCCGTAGGAACGGTCTCTGTGGGACAATCTCCGCCCCTCCCCCAAGCCTTAGAAGCTGCTCTTTGGCATGAGCTGGGCTCTCCCAGGTCCTGCTGGGTAAAGGGAATGTGGTTCTGGTTCCCAAGCCAGGGGCTCTGCCAGCCCCCGCCCCCACAGTGCCAGTTCCAGTGTGTCTCTGCCCCTGTGAGAACAGCCTGGACCCCCCCTCACCCCGACCTGTTATCTGGAAAGGAATGGGCACATCTGGCAAAAACCACTCGCCCAGGGCGAGCCAGATTTATTCCTGGGCACGTGGAGAAGGGTTAGTGGGGCTCGTCTGGGTTCTCACCCTTTCACGCCGCCCCCATCCCCGAGTTCACCCAGAGGAGGACATCAAGACAGGGACGTCACCTTGGTGCCCTAACCCTGCCACCCCCCCCCCGCCAAGTATACGCAGCAACTCCTAATAAACCCCGTCATATGAAAATCCAAGAGTATAAGACAAATTGCAGGGGGTGGGGGGCTGCATTACAAGACGAAAGCTACTTTACAGGGGGACGCGCCACAGGTTTCTCTTAAGTGCTTCATTTCCCCTGGTGCGTCTGAAATGTTCCTCTGTGAGAATGAAGCCTTTGTAAATAAAACTTTCAGAGGCCCATCTCTTGTGTATGAGGAGGTGCCCCCACGTTCACGTGCAAAAATGCAGAAGCCTGAGGCCCAGTTCACGTGGAAACAGGCAGCGTGGGGTGGCGGGGAGCAGGGCGGCAGCCCCCTGTAAGGGAGACGCGGGGCAAGCTTGGGGGAGCTTAAGTGCACACCCGCGGCCGACACTCACGCACAGGCCACTGCTGCGGCTGGGACGCTTCCAAATAGGCCTCCGCGGGGAGCGCTCGTCCCTGCTGGGGACCTTCTGTGCTACGCTTTTTCAGGACTGTTTTTATCCTGCTCCGCAGCAATCGCAGGCAGGCCCAGAGCGCGAGGCCTAAGCCCCGTATCTGTGAGTGGCCCCGTCGGGGTGCAAGCCTGGCGCCCCTGGTTGCTGACCCATCGTGCGTTCAATCTTTTCCCCCCAAGAAGCTGCTCCAGGCAGACTCCCAAAGTGCTGCAGCGCGGGCCATCGCCGCGCTCTGCAGCCCTCCCAGCCCCCACCCCGCTTCCAGTTCTCCCATTTCTGGGCCCAGAGCTAAAGCGACTGTGCTCTTTAAGGAAATGTTCCAATTGTTCATTTCAGATCCCCTATGCCCCCCCCCCCCCAAAAAAAAGAAAAAACAGTAGTCTAAGGAATCCAGCAACCTCCCAGTAGTTTTAAGTAACCTGGATGTCCTTAAGTATTTTGTGCTAATAGAGTGTTCTTAAGTACTTTGGACTGATGAATGAAAACTCTATGCCAAACCCTTTCCCCCCTCCGGCTGCGTGTCTCCGGGTGCTCCGTGTCCATAGGTGGGTGCAGGGTGCATTCAACAGCCCTGCAGAACTTCACGAGGCTGTGCCGCTTCCTGGGCGGCGCTCACTCTGGCTACAGGATGTCTATTATAAGCAGAATCTGGTGTCTTTCTAAATGGCGCCCCAGGGCCTTGGCAGTAATTGTTTAATTAAATAAAGCACTACTTCCAAAGTAATAACCATGCGCCTCCACGGTGCCGGTGCCCCAGCCAGCGCGCTGCCCTGCAGACCGTGCAGAGTGCAGGTGTGGGCACCGTCTCCAGGCTGCAGGCTGGCCCTGAGGGGACAGCGGAGCGGAGGACCCCAGAGGGTTCCCGGGAGCTAGAGAAAGGTGCCTGGGATGGAGCATGATGGGCATGAGGCAGAGGAGAACAGTTAGGGCACACATGAATAACTAACTGCCGATTAATTAGCATGAGCTCGGGATTTCTTGCGGGATTAGTCAGGAATAGACAAGGTCCATTTTAATAAGCCTTCAAGTGCAGAGGGAGGTGCTGCCCAGCAGATGCTGTGCAGCAGGTGTGAATCCAGGGGTACAGAGCATGCGGGACATAGCGACTTAGGCCAAGAACTTCTTGCAGCCGCAGATTGAGACATTCTCCGAAAACCTTGACCGGGCAGGGAAGAGACTGCTAGGCCAGGCGTCAGGAGCTGACCAGGGCTGGGAGTCTGTGTGCCGTCCACGCAGCTCTGGCGCCTTCCTCCTCACCGATGCAGGGAGGCTGATCTCCACCCAAAAGACAGGAATCGAGCCCCCCGAAACACAGCCCAGCCGGCCCCGCTCCCCGGATCAGCAGGAGGGGCCTCCACTGTGTCTCACAGTCTGGCCCCGGACCCGCTGGCACGAGAAGATTGCCCTTGGGCATGTACTAGGCACGGATACTCCTGGGTCGTGGCCCCGCCTAATGTAGCAGTCTGAGGCCCAGGGAATTGCATTTTCAACCAGTATGGGGACGACTCTGTGTCCTGTCCCCTCGGAGGACTGACCCTCGCCGGCGTAAACGGTGTCGCCTGCCCTGGTTTCCCTTAGGGAACGGCTCCCGAGCCGTGTCGGGGCGGCCACAGTCGGAGACCTCCCGCGCCTTGCCTTGTCCAGGGACAGGCAGCGGCCAGGCGGCCTCGGGCCTCCAGCCCGGCGTCATCCCTCACACGCTGGAGCGGCCGCCTCAGGGCTTTGGTGCCCACAAGCAGCATCCCTCCTGCTCCGATCAGCCGCTTTCAGACTGCGAGTGTCCCCAAGAGAAAAGGGCTCCAGCAGCACCCCTTTGCCAGTGGCTGCTTTGTTACCTGGGCCCACAGGTCCCTCCTGGGTCCCTGTGGACCGTGCTCTGGGCTTCTCCTTGGAGCCCACAGTGTGTCAGCCCCCAGGGGCCTCACTCTGGCTGTGGACTAGGGAGGAAGCCAGGGCTGCTGGTGTGATTTCTTACACCCCGTTGGACAGAACACGTTTGTCCGCCGGCCTGACTGCTGCCCCCCACTTACCCGCCTCCAAGGTTACTCAGTGCCGGAAAGGAGCCCGCTCCAGCCCTGCTCTGTTGGGTCTATTTCGAGGCCGCACGTCAGCAGGGGAAGGGGCGGAGCCAGCTCGACCTGTGCACTGCTCTCTGCAGGGCTCCCGTGTCCTGGGCACCTGACTCCCTCCCCCGCCTTCCAGCACAGAGACGGGCGGTGGCATGGGGCGAGGAGGGAGCAGCGAGAGCAGCTGCCGTGATCACCTGGCCCCTCTCCTCAGGCGCAGACACCAGGCAGTTGAGGTGACAGAGGGCGGTGACTCTGCCCCCTCCCCAGGGGCACCAGGAGCAGTTGGGTGGATTCCTGTAAGTGACTGGAGAGGCAGACAGCCCACAGACCCTGAGCTCCAGGGGCAGACACGGTCCCCGCCCAGAGCACCTAGGAGCCGAGTTCCCCACAGGGTCGGGGGGATGCTTTTTTCCAAGGGGCTGAGGTGCAGGACTGATGGCCCAGAGGCACCACGCCTCCCGAGTCCTCTCACGCTGAGGACCTGGAAGGACCAGTTGCCCCCAATTGCCCCCAGCCCCGACTGCCATTTCCCAGCCCCAGGGCACAGGCCAGGCAAGGTGGATGCCTCCAGCTCCCCGGGTGTGCAAGGCCACCCCCAGTTCCTCCCCGGCCGAGCTCCCCAGGAACCGCCCTAGGCACGTAACGCCACGTAGCCACCCTCTCCCTTCGCGGGTTTTCTGCACAAATAGACTGCGACACAGCTGGTTTGATCCTCCGTGCAGAGGCCTCCTTGGCTACCGGGGGAGCCAGGAGACCGAGCCTCGGTGCCCAAGGACGTTTTCTTCGTTGCACCTGCTCACTCAGCCCAAGGAGATGCCTGGTTCTTCCCCCGCTGCGCGCCCCTCGCTCACCTTCCCCTTGCATCAGAGTCCAACGAGCACTTACTTATTCCAGACTGGACTCGGGGCCCTTGCCCTGTGACACCTACAGCCCTCTCGCCTGCCCTCACCCCTGCCACGGTGTTCCTGGGACTTTTATTCGCTTCTATACGTGTTCAGCTGCTCTGCCTCGCTGTGAGCGCCTCGAGGGCAGGGCTCTGCCTGCAGCAGCGTGGGGCCTCACACAGGGGTGCAGGGTTGCTGCGTGCTTGTTGGAATGAACGGGACCACCCTTGGGTGGACCACTACCACTGGGCCGGCAGGCAAGTCCCTCCATCCGCCCTGGGGCCTGCTCACTACAGCTGGCGGCCACCACTCCAGCAGAAAACCTCCTGTCCAGCTGGCCCCTCCTTCCCTAGAGGCCCCATCACTCTCTGCGCCTCACTGAAGACAGAAGCCACTCCTCAGCCAGGCCTCAGGGACACCTGTCTTTGGGGGCGGGAGGCGGAGGGGAGTAATTGGAAGCAGGCCGTGGGCCAGGAGCGGAGGCGGGCTCACCGCCTGCCGCGTTCTTGGCCGTCTCTGGTGCCTGGGGTACGAGCCGCGAGGTACCAGGACAGGCGCCTGCCCCACAGGCAGACCCATTCCTCTGGGCAGAGCCCCCACATCCCACAGCCCCACACACGCACGCACCCTCTGTCCCTGCCCGCCCCTTGTCCTCCTTGTCAGAGCCCGCCTCATCCAAGGGCAAACCTCCGTCTTTCCACCTGGACACAGGCGTGTGGACTTCGTCACCCTCTTTCACTCTGTGAGGAGCCAGGCTGCCTTTTATGAACCCCGGTGGCTTATAATCATTGATTGACTGTTTGGGTTTTCCACAATATTTATCTTCTTCCCCCAAACCACAAAGGTTGCAGCTTTGGCACCAAATCCTTGGGAATCTGCCCACCATCGGGTACCATCTGGCCTCTCAGCTGACAAAGAGAACACAGGCACACAGTGTTGTCCAATGAGAAGGCAAGGGGGGCAGCAGCAGACAGGCCAGGCGGACGCCACTAGACCAGTCCAGCCCCTGAGGGTGTGGGGCGGGTGCTGGAGAGCCTCCTCCTCCAGGGCGTCCTCTAGGGCTGCGGTGAAGGCTTCCAGAGGGACTGGGCCTGGATATGAAAAGCCGAGTTCTGGTCGCAGCTGCATCCCAGCCGATACGAGATGTTGGACTGGTTGCTTAATGCCCCTCAACCCCCGTTTTCTAAAATGGAGACAATACTCAGTCTGTACGGCGTTAGGGTTAAAAAGCGACCTTAGATGGGAGGCGGCGGCATGTCGGGCGCACAGGTCATGCTCAGTGACGTGAGCTCCTGTGCCGGGTCTCCCAGCCTCGCCCCCCCCCTGCCGCCCCCTGCTGGTGGCCCTGTGTACAGTGAGGAGCTGCGCGGTTCTGGGGACAGAGGGGCCTTGTGGAAGCCGAGCTCCCTCCCTGCCAGCAGCCCTCCCTCAGAGTGCGGCCCAGCCACCTCCCAGTGGGGCTTGGAGAGGGCGCGGGGGCCGCTACCTCATCCGGGTGTCCGGGGCCTGTCCTAGTTCCCAAGGTGGGGGCCACAGCATCCTGCGTTCTGGAGAGACATGGGCTCCCCCCAGCACACGAGCCGTTGCCCGGCGGTGCAGGGCCAGGCCACCTCCTGGTGCCACAGGAGCCCTCGGGGTCGGGGGGCTTTTCCTCCCTCCCAGGCAGCTCCTCTCCCCTCATCTTGAAAGCTGAGTCAAGCGGCCAGGCTCACCCTAAGAAACCCTGCTGCTCCATGAGAGAGGCCTGTGGCCGGTTTCTGGCCTTTCTTTATCTCTGTCTATGAGTCAGGGAGGCTACGTGCTCGAGTTGTTTATTTATTTATTTATTTTTATTCATTCATTCATTTATTTATTTGCCTCCCAGAGCAAACACCATAAAAGAACGGTTACAAACCTTGGGTCCCTAACCAACAATTTCTGTCTCGCCTAAGTAGGGCAGAGGGTGTCTAGAGAAGGTTCAGAAAAAGAAATGATTTGGATTTCCAGTTGCCTTGAAAAAGGGGAGGCAGAGATTTTGAGGAAGGAGCCTGGGGACGTTCCCAGCTGTCAAACCATCAAGGGTGAGTGGCAGGGAGCCACAGAGAGAGCCCAGAGCTGCCCTCCCCGTGCCCTGGGTGACTCGGGGATGACAGGGTTGAGGACGCCCCTCCCGCCCCGGGCTCCTTGAGAGCTGGTGAGCGGTGATTCAGGGGCCTGGGCCGTCCTGTGTTCCACCCGCCCCTCCGGCGCTGCCAGGGACAGTCCAGGGAGCTGTCACCCCCATAGCCTGCATTGCAGCTGCCACCGGACCGCTGGCCTCTGGGAGTGGCCGCCCCTCTGCTCTGTCCAGGAAGCCCTCGCCCGCCTTTCCCAGCCACAACCAACTGGGCTCACGTCCTCCAGGGGGCGCCATTCTGGGCTGTCCACGTGTGCAGGGGCGGGAGCCCTGGCCCACCAGGTCCCTGGGGCAGTGTCAGGTAAAAGACAGCAGCCTCCCCGCCCGTGGTTTCTCCCCGACGTCGTCCTCCCAGGCCCGCAGTGCCATCTCCACCGGTGTTTCCACAGAGCCTGCTGGGCGCCACCGCGCTGGCCGGTCTGCGTCTGCGCTGAGAGGCTGCCTCGGGCCCAGCACTCTCCTGTCATGGGGTCTCAGCACCTCCTCTCCCGGAGACTCAGGATCTTCTAGCAACTAGAGGCCTGCCTTCCCCTGAGAGCCGATGACATTACGTGTCTGCACCGTCACTAATTCGGAATGGCGCTGACTCGTTTGACAGGAGTGGGCTCGGTTTTCTGCTGTAGGATGTCATGAGAAGATAGTTGGGTTTACTGAGTCAACTTCTGGGCTCCAGAAGCACACGGTTGTTAAAATATCTGGCCTTAGCTCTCCATTTTTCTCTTGGTATCGCCTGACTCTTTCAATCCTTTAATCCATTCAGGAAGCAGCTCTCAGGTAACTTCTAGGCTGCGGGGGAGGTGGGACGCACCCAGGGACCAGACGCTGGTCACACGCTCTGAGCCCCGGGTGCTGGGCGGCGTTGGGCCGCGGGTGTCTGGCTGCGGAGCGGGTCAGCGTGCTCACTGAGGGGTCCGGCCTCATCTGCCTTCTTCGCTCACCCCCCACCGGGCAGATGGCACCTGAGGGACCGGCAGCAGAGAGGTCGGCAGCGTCTCCGTCCTGGGTGGGTTGGTGCCTGTCGAGGCAGAAGCCCCTCCCAGCACGGCTCCTCAGAGCCCAGGGCCGCGCAGCCCTGGACCAGCCTGTTGAGGGTCACCGCTCACCCTCTGCCCTGGGGGGGGGGGGTCGTTTCTGAGCCCTCACTGTCAGTTTTGTGGGAAAGCACGAGCCCTGCAGGGGAGCTCAGACGGCTTTCCCTAGACGCGGTGCTGCGTTCCCTGCTAGGCTTTCTGCAAATAAGCCGTGGAGGGTGGCCGCTGGGCTTGGCGCGGGCTGCTGCACGGCTTCAGACCCCGCACCTGCTCTTGTTCTCCCTCAGCCACTTGGTCTGGAGAAACCTGAGCCCCGCTAGAGACCATTCGGACCGTTGTGGAACTTGGGTGGAGGTGGTGGGGTCTGATACTGGTGGTACGGACGTAACTGTCTCTGGCTGGAGGTCCTCACACGGTTTCCATCCTTTTGTCATACCTTCCCCCCTCCCCCGGGGTGTTTGGGGGACTGACAGGGCGCCGACGTGGGCATGTGTGCTGACGCTTGTCGAGGTCGGGCGCCCGGGGCTGAGGTCGCACTGCCGTCCGTGCACACGTAGCGTGAGGAGCTCACTAAGCTCCAGGGCCGCACGCATAGCCGGGCGACATCAGGACGCATCAGAGCTCCCCTCCTTTGGGTGGATGAAGCCTCAGGCGTTGTCATTCAAGTTGGGGAAAATAAAAACTCCCCAACCAAAATGCTCAGAGCCACTTGAGAAATAAAAATAGAATCCTTGAACGTTCCTTCATGCACTTCAAGGACGTGCAGAAAGTTCAGTTCCCGCGCAAGGATGGGCTCCTGCTGAGTCACCCTTAACCCCCAGCTCCCCGTGAGGACGGCTCTGTAGTCTGGGCGTCCGTCTCCTTTGCCACTTAAAGTCACCCCCAGGGCCATCCCGAGAGCTCGGCCGTGCCGTCGGCGCGCTGGCCCCCCGAGGCCCGGACCTGCTCGCCGTGGCCCCCGCAGGCAGCCCATCGCCCGCAGCCTTCGAAGCCTTGGTGCTTCGTCACCCGTTAGGTTAACAGAGAAATCTGAGTCCCCGGCCCTAGAGTGAGAAGACGCTAAGCAGATCCACCGGCCTTTTATGTTGAAGCTCCAGGAATGGAAAGATGGGGTGAGGGGCGGTGGGGCTAAAACTCGAGAAGGCGGAGGCAGGTGGCGGAGGCAGGTGGCAAACGCGGCCCCGTCCCTGCGGGTCTGAGCTGGAGTTCCTGGTAAAGCTGCGTCCTCTCGGCCAGCACAGCACGTGTCTCTCCCCCTCCGGAACCGGGAGCCGCTGCCCCAACTGTGAGAGGGAAGGGGCGGCTCGAGTCAGGACCCAGCCTGCAGCTCCCAGGTGCCCGAGCACCCTGAGCACCGAGCCTCGGGGTCCCGGCAAAGCCGCCGTCCGTCCGGCATCTCTCCAACACGGACACTGAGCCGTGGAAGCCCCTCCTGCCTCCGGTGGGCGGAGGACAGAAATTAGATTAGGACTCTCTGTAGTGCCTGTCCTGGGGTCCCTCTTCTGGCAGAGACTGGCGAGCGGTGGCTCCCCCTGCCCACCCCACCCTCCAGGCATGTGCCCAGTTCCACTCCGCCCCCCGGGGTGGGGGGTGGGGCACGACTGATCCGCGGCGGGGGTCTGAAGACAACAACTGGGTGCAGGAGCAGGCCTCTGAGCGGGGCTTGGTGAGCGTCAGGCCTTTGGCCGGGAGGCCTGAGGCACGAGCTGGCCGAGCAGAGGCCGGGGGGACAGTGGGGCACAGTCCAGGGCTGCTGGGCTGCAGGCTCTGGGGGTGGGATCCCCAGGAGCAAGGTTGGACAGCGGCTGGAACCAGATCATGGGGCCACTGGACTTGTTCTCCCTAAAATGACAAGTCCTGGAGAGTTAACAAGAGCAGGCGTAGCTGAGGCTGAGTGTGGGGAGATGACATCGGCACCAGCTGGCCCTGGGCCTAGGAGGGAGAGGACAGGGACAAAGCGGTGGGAGAGACTCCCTGGGGAAAGTCCACAGCTCTCCCCAGACCTTTGCCTACTTGATTCCTCTCGCTTTAGACATTAGTTCCCCTGGTAACCCCTGTGGCCCCACCCGGCCGGGTCAGGAGCCCTTGCCTGTGCTCCCTGTTTCCCGCCCAGGCCTGCGAGAAGCGCACATCTGTGGTATGTTAGCCAGCAGGTTAGATAGCCTGCACCAGCCCAGGGCGTGAGGAACGAGCTGGAGATGGTAGGCAGCTTGGAGCCAGAGCGACTGGAGGTGGGTGACGCCCTTCATCTACACGGGGACACAGGAAGAGGGCAGCCGTGTGCGCTTCAGACCCCGTGCGGCATTCGGAGTGCCGCCGGGACACTGCGCGAGTGCGGCCAAGCCCTGCAGGCAGCACCTCGGGAACGCGAGCCGCCATGTGTCTGCTGGGTGTGGCCAGGCTGCCAGGGGCCTTCAGTGTGCATCTGCCCTCACATGCCCGGGACGAGGGAGTGACGGCGGCCCCCTGCACCCCAGGTCTGTCACGGGCTTTATTGCCAGTGACCGGTTTTGAAGACTTTTTTTTTTCCCAAGAAACGCTTTTGGCTGCCGCAGTTGGTGTCCCTGCATCCTGCCATGAGTTGGGTTAGGAGAGTCCTTGAATAGAGACTGAGTTTGAATCGATCAGTGGCATTTGGGGGTTGGAAAATCGCTCAGGAGCCAGCTAATTTATAATGTCACGTAGGCGAGACAAGAAGGCCCAAGAGGATGGGCTGTCTCTCGGCCTTTTTTTTTCTTTTTGAAAAAGGGAAGGGAAAACAGAAGGACCCGTGCTTGGCTGTTCGGCGTTCAGAGATGAGCGCCGTCCGCACTAGACCATTGGGACACGGGCCGCTTCGCCTCCTGTGCCCCCTTGCTTCCCAGCCCGGCAGCCCCCGCGGCGGGCCAGCTGTGCCGCGGCTTTGGATCCTCCGTCCTTTCCCAGCCCAGATGCCAGCCCTGCAGCCGCCGAGCCTGGCTCTGACTGATGTGCCGAGGACACCTGTTCCGCAATGAGCCCCAGCGCGGGCCGGCGGCCCCTGTGTGGCCCCTGTGTGTGCGTGCGTTCCCTCTAAGCAGCCCTGCCCCCTTCCGAGTGGGGTGGTCAGTCTGTGGTCCAGAATGTTAACGGAAAAAGGAACCGCGTCCCAGCTGCCGTTCAGCTGCTGACCGACCGAGTCTTCTAAGGGAGCGCTTCGCTGCCTGTCCCCACTCCGAGGACAGACCTGCTCTCCCTAGAGCTGGACATGGGAGTGCCAGGTGGGGGCGGCCCCTCACCTGCGTGCCTCCTGGCTCTCTTCCCACCACGGAGCTGGCGCCTCGCGGCCAGTTCTTGCTCTGCGTCCTGGGGTGTGGCGTATACCTGGTCTCTACACAGAGGGATGCTCCAGCGGGCCAGGGTCCCATCCAGTGGGGTTTTTATCAAAGGGGCTCTTGTGTGACAGGATCTTGACGAGCACTTGCTGAGGAGGAGGCAGTGGCTTTGGCATGGGGGTCGGGGGGTTCCCGGAGGGAAGGGCTTGGCAGCCTGCAGCAGTGGGATTCCCTGCCCGCCTTAGCGGCTGCCTCGCACACCCCACCCCCACCCCTGTTCTTACCCAGTGGGACTCGGTAAAGACCCGTGTTCAGCCTTCAAAGGTGAGGGCTCACCTCCCATGTAAGCCACCTCCATGGACGTTTCCAACGCCCACAGCAGCGGGAGTACCATGTGGTCAGTGGGAGGCACCGCAGGTCAGAGGGGGCACCTCAGCACCTGGCCCCGGGCACCCGGGCCAAGTTTGCATGGAAACGCTGGCGGCCAGTGGCTTTGTGCGTGTTCCTCCCTAGACGGCGCCCTCTCCCATCCCACAGAGGAGAAACTCGGCAGCAGAAAGTCTCCCTGATGCAGTAATTTTCCTAAGTGACTTGCTGAAGGGGCTGCGAACAGATTGGCTCAGTGAAGCGGGGGAGAGGGGCGGGGGGGTGGGGCGCAGTTCTGCGCCTTCCTGAGTCCCCAGCCCCTCTCCCTGGGCCTGAGGGGACCGCTGAGGGCTGGCCGGACCACCCCTGGCCTCTGCCTCCCTAGCCCTTCACTGCTGGAAGCGCCTCTGCCCCCACCCGAACAACAGCAGGTCGGTGTCTGGGCACGGCAGAAAGCCCTTTCCAGAGTCCCCCAGCCCGGCAGTGGCCGGGCCTCGTCCACCCCAGCTAATTAGAGCCTTCTCCTTAAGCCGGCACTTGAGTCTTCCCTGTCCTTCACTCTCACAGGGATAATGGGCTCTGAGAAGAGGTCACAGCTCCTTCCACATCCTGTTCTCCTTGTGATGGGGGCGGGGGAGGGCCGGCTCAGCCCCCTCCGGTGGGGCCCCCGCCTGCCTGTCACAGGGCAGCCAGCTGGCCGCCAGACCCAGCAGCTGTGACACATTCACCCAGATCACAGGACCAGGGCCCGGCTCCCTAGAGTGGGCCCGCTCCCGCGTTCAGGCGCCTCTGGTGAGTGTCATTAGCATTAACGTGATGAAACGGCACCATGCAAATGTTAATCAGGCCCGATGCCTCCTCTGCTTCCGAGTGGCAGATTGGAAATGGTGCCATCGTGGTGACACCAACCAGCAGCGGCTTTGCATTCCTCTGCTCCCTGAGCACCCAATTTGGCGTGGAAATCCTAACCTCCCCCCCGCGTCCCGGCCCCAGGCTCCACTGGGCCTCGTGCGCCCCATTTTCTTTCGCAGAGAGGGTTCAGATTTCCCACAGGCCCATTTTCCAAGACAGGCTTTCCATTTTTTTAAAAGTTAACATTCACTCTCTCCTGTTCTCTAAAGAGAAAGAGACCCGAGGTGCCGGCAGCCCCCGCCCCTCGGTCTGGGCCCCACCCCCACTCCCCAGCTTTCCACACCCACTTCTCCCAGTGCCACCCTTCTCTTCCTGGCCTGGGTGTTTCTCTGAGGGGTGTGCCCTGGAAGCCGCTGGCTCTGGTTCTCCCTGCTTCCCCTTCTCTCGAAGGTAAAAACAGGCTAATTGTTGACATCCTGGTTGACCTTTTTCTCTGAAACCTTCAGAAAGGTGTCCCCTGCACTGCACTGCCAGGGCCCCTGGTCCCCTCCTCCTCGTGTCTTTCTGGGAAGCCGTGAGGGCCCGCTGTGTGCCCTGTGCGTCTTCGGATCGTCTTCCTGCCACCTGGTGCCTAATCTGTACACGTGCCCAGCTTGGTGCCGCGCTGCGAATCCCTGGTATTTGCTGAAGAGAAGTGAGCAGGCGATGTCCCCAGGACGTCACCTGGGACTGCCTGGAAACTCCTTTCCAGGAGTCTCAGGACAGTAAGCCTGAGGAATGGCAGAGAAGCGTGGCCCTGGATTCCCCTTGGGGCCATGACACTGGGAACTCACAGCTGACGCTGTCAGGCCCAGGAGCCTCTGCCAGGCCAGGCGCACACCCCGGTTAGGACTGGCCGGCCCCAGGCAGAGGCCGTGCAGACCGTGTGTCCCCGCACACACGTCTGCCGTGTGCCGCTGGCCTGCGTGCCCCCCTCACTCCTGTTTTCGTCGCCTAGGCTGTCTTCACTCTCCTCCTGGGACCCTTCACCTTCTTTGACGTCCAGAAGACCAAGTACCTGCAGATCCTGACCTCCCTGATGAGGTGGATCGGTGAGTCTGAGAAACACCTCGAGTCCTGCCCTTCCTCCCCTCGCGCCGTCCTGAACCCGTCGGAGGCGGCCGGGCGGGCTCGCGGCCCTGGCTGGGACGTGGTGTGGGCTTCGGTGGGCTCCCGGGGCCAGGGGAAGGCGGGCGCTCTGCCTGCCTTTTTGCTGCTGGGGAATTTAGTACCGAAAAAGCCTAATCACTTCCGGGTCGCCTAGTGTGGGCAGAGCTGGAGCAAGACCTGGGACTGCTGGTTCTGGGGCCAGCCTTTGTCACACACCTGCCCTGGGTCTCCACTGACCCACAGACTGAGGCTGGGCAGCCGAAGGCCAGGCCAGGGCTCTGCTCCCTCCAGGGCATGAGAGCTGTGCCGCCGACCAGTGGGCAGCGACAGCCGCCTCTGTCGACTGTGGTTCCCTCTGACTGGCTCCCCGCCGAGCAAGGGGCTCTCCCTTTAAATCCTGCCGCACCATCCTGCCATCCCCCCAGAGGGGACAGGCGCACACCCACCTGGATCCAGGACAGGAGGGGTGGGCTCCCCGCCGCCCCGTCAGCCGGCATGTGCTCTGGGTCAGTCACAAGCCAGTTTTCATCTAACAGCCAACACGCTGTTGCTGTTGTGGTCGGGACCCCTCCCCCCGCCCCTTCCTCAGCCCCCTCGCCCAGCGCCCCTGCCCCTGTCCGGACTCAGGTGCACGGGGCCCCTCACTGCAGGCCGGCACTCGGCGCCAGGTCGCAACGCGCTCAGGCAGCGTCTCATCCAAATGATGCCCAGCGCTTTTGGCCCCTGCGGTGCCCTGGTCCCCCGGCTCAGAATTACAGGACCCCAGCACAGGGAGCCGTCCCCTCAGGGGAGTCCTGGCGTCTTCAGCCGGAAGGGCCCTGGCCGTCATGCAGGCCCGCTCCCCCCTCAAGGGCATCTGGCCAGAAGCGCACGACTGGGGGGCTCCCGCTCTGCTTGCAGGGGACACTTCTCAGTTCTGGGAATTCCGGCCATGGCCTGAGCCACACCCACCAGCCCGTGACTTCTTCCCACTATTGGTCCCTCCTTGCAAGGAAAAGGGAACAGGGCTGAGGGGCCTGGGGGATAAGATTTGGGGCCTCTCACTGTCCAGCCTCATCCATCAAGGCGAGGAGCAATAGGACACCTACCCGTTCGATAGCCAGGTGGGGCGAGGTCCCTTGTCTGCCCCACTCGGTGGCCTTGAGCCTGTTCTCACCCACAGGGTGCCGTTTTCAAATTGCATGCACCAGCTCCAAAGCCCTGGGTTAGATCAGCAGGCCCACCTGGGAAAAACGGGCGCGCGCTGCTCGGGACAGGAGGAGCGTGCGGGCTCCAAGGGCACGATGTTGGGATCGCATGCCCTAAAGTCCGGGCTCAGCAGCGGTCAGACCCAGCGGCCGTGCACGGCCCCCAACAGGTCTGCTTATAGCAGGTGTTTGAAAGCCCTGGGGACCTGGGGAGGTCTTCTCAGGAAAGCAGCATTTGGAGAAAAACCTCCCTCCTCGCTTCCCTGGCCTAACCTGCTGTCACAGCAGCCTGGTCCCAAAGTCCTGAAAACGTGGCCCCTGCCTGCTCAGGATTGGCTGCCCTCGGCCTGCGGCATGAGGGAGGGGAAGGGGCTGGTGAAGCCCCGTCCCCGGCCCCCTCCCTCGGTGGCGAGGCAGGCAGGGGTGGAGTGGGGACTGCCGGAGGGCACGCCGCGCGTTAGGCCGCAGGGTGGACCCCGCGTCGGCCCACGGGGATGGCTGCCCGGAGAGGGGCCACGGATGGCCTCCCTCTGTAGCACCCCGTGCCTGTGCAGCCTGGCAAAGTCCTCTGCGCCTGGTGAGCGGTCCGTTCACTAGACGGGGGACAGTTGTAAGAGGCTGAGGAGGAGGCTGACAGGAAACGAGGCACCCCAGACTTGGGCGGTGCTGAGCCTCTGTCGTGGGCAGGGCCCCGGGGGCCTCGCAGGCGGCTGGGAGCGGACGTTGCCCCCTCCCCTCTTGCTGTCAGCTTCCCCTCGGTGGCATTGGCCAGCGGGCCCCTGATGGCCCCGGGCAGCCTCCTTTTCCCCCAACCAGAGCCCCTCCCACGGAGCAGCAAGGCAGCCGCGCCTCAGGGACGGGGCAGCAGGGCTGTCCTGGTTTCCCCCAAGGCTCCGCCCTCGGAGGCGGCCCCCACCATGCGCACAGCGATGTGGTGGCAGTGGCCTTGAGAGAGGTGTTTGACCACGGAAAGCGCAGCTCAGGAAGGTCCTCCGCGCTCCTGTGCAGATGGTGACATTGCCTGGATGTTGTCTCTGCAAGTCATTTGCCTCTTTTCTCCCTTCGACCCGAGAGACAGGCAGCAGAAGTCCCCCTGCCGACCTGTGGTCCAGAGGGCTCTTGGGTGACCGCACAGTCATTTTTCTCCTGTAGACACTCAGACCTCAGGGCGTGAGAAGAAAGCCTCTGTGGCAGAAAGCCCCCTCAAGTCAGAGGAAGGCGCCCGGCTGAGCGAACTCGGACACGGAGCCCGGCCTGGGGTCCCGTCCCCGCCGCCGCCCTGCAGCCACCTGGCGTCCTCCCTCGCGGCCCTGGTGGAAGGCGGCAGCGCGGCCTCGGGAGGGCGCCGGGAGCACCAGGCGCCCCACGAGGCCGCCCGCTCTGGGAGGGACCGAGGTCTGCCCAGGCGTTTGCAGGCCGCCTGGGTGGGGTCTCTCCTCGGACCCAAGCTCCCCCGAGGCGGTTTTTCTAGAACTCCAAGGCAGTGAGCGCCGAAGCCCCGTTTGTCCTCTCAAGGCCACGCCAAATTGGCAGTTCACAGCAAACTCGCTTTTTGTGTTGCAGCCGCGTCCCCGTGCCCCTTCCACACACCCGCCTCTGCCCTCTCCCACGCAAGGGCCCGGACCGGGGACAGCTGCCTGGAGCGCTCGGGGTGGCAGGGCGCTGGCTTGGGTTCTAGAAAGACAAAAGGGAAAAGCAAGCACCAAAGGGACCGGAAAATCACCAATGTGCTGGGCCGGAAACTTACTTGTGCTTAATTAGAATTGGTTCTGCCATCTGTTGCAATGAGGCGGGAGGGCTCCGGAGCCCGCCCCAAGCAGGGCCCCGGCTCAAGGCAAGCCAGGAGCCTGGAGACCGCCCCCAGCTTCCTCTGCACCCTCCTTCAGTCGTCAGCCCCGGAGCTCCTCACTCTGCCAGAATGGAATCAAGAGGTTTGGGTGACCTTTTCAAATAGCCACTGTCCAGGGAAACGTTGGGATGCGTGTGATGGGTGCCAGTGTTAATTCATTTCTTTTGCTGCCCTAGTAAGTTCTGGGGAGACCAGGCTGGCCAATTGGGGTGACTGAGATTGCAGACGCCTCTGAATTCACATGTGCCACGTGTAGTCTCGGTCACCGTCCGGCAGGTGAGCCGCGTTCAGGCCTCGGCAGGCTTCCCGACCAGCCCGGGGGCCATCTGGCCACTCTCCCCCAGGCGGCTGCTTCCCGGCCAGCCCCCCCGCACGGCACCTCCTCCCTTTGTGCGCGTCCTTGGCCGCACAGTGTTTACTCCAAAGGTGCCCGACAGGCAGGCCTGCCCCAGCCAGGCCCCTCGTCTGGCAGCAGCCAAGGCAGGGCTCCCCTTCAGCAGCTGGGTAGGTACCGTGCGACCGTGCGGGAAGCACTGGTAGCACAGCACCCGGCACCAGGCGAGCACCCGCAGCGTTAGCCAAGGCCTGCGTCGCCGCCATCGCCACCGGTCGGCTGTCACATCCCTGAAGTGGCCTCTCCCTTGCCCGAGGGGAAGGAGAAGCAGGCCCCTTGCACAGGGGTGCTGCAGGCGTCCGCCGTACTCCTGGCTCTCTCGCTGTCCGTGGCCAGCAGGCCAGGGACACTCCGGGAGACACAGCCAGAAGCCCTGTGCCTCGTGCCGCCAGGCCCAGCAGCTGTGGCTTCAGAGCCAGACCCTAGGCTGCCGTACGAGGACTGTTAGCTGATCCCCTGGGACACCGGCAGGGAGTGTCATTACCTCACTCCCATTACCAGCTTCCCCCAGCAGACGCCTCCCACATGGGGACCCGAACAGCTGGCTCAGTGCGGGACGCTCCATGTGGCATTATTAAAAAGCTGATACCCTAATAAACCCTGCTCCGGAGCAGGCGGCCCTCCTTGGCTGGGCCCGGTTGCTGGGACCCACAGGGCCGCCTTCCCTCTGATTGTGTATTCAGAGCAGCCGCCGCACACACCGCTCTGTCGCCGGGATCCGCTCAAAGTGGGTCAGGCGCGTCCTCTCCGAGCCGGCGCTCGTGGGGGAACGTGACCCTGCTTCGGGGAGTTTCTCGGCCCTGCTTTCCCCACCCGCCCCAGTGGGTGCCCCAGATCAGTGTTCTAGACTGAGCTGGGGGGAGGTGGGACTCAGTGGTGGTGGCCCAAGTGGCAGAAGGTCCCCAGGAGGAGACCGTCACCTGGGAGGGAACATAAGGGCTCTCCGGTTTTACCTGTCCCCAGAATTATCTGTGGCCGCTTGGCTGACTCCCCGCAGATCCGTGGCTGATCTCAGCAGAGCGTCTCGGGGGGAGCGCTCTGACCTGTCACCACCAGCAGCCAGGGGGCTTCTGTGCCTGGGCCATCTGTTCGCATGCTGCCGGTTTGGCCTGCCAGCTTGATACACGGATTCCTTCGCAGCCACTCACTCACCAAGGGCTTCTGGGAGGCCGAGAAGGGCCCTCGTCTCGAAGCGAAGGTACCCCGGCCCCAGAGCAGCCAGCCAGCCAGCCCTGTGCTCCGTGCCAGCCCGGCCTCTAGGCCACCATCCGGGGCCCTCCTGGCTGCTAAGCATCCATTGTGGTCTTGATTTTATCCTTGGCTTTCTAAAAGTTCTCCCTGTGAACACAGAGGTCAGTTTAAAGGAGAGGAACCTGGGGTTTCTATCTTAAGTCTCAGGGTAGAGCGGACACCGAATTCAAGTCTGCGGAGGAGTCAGCCATGTGTCTCAGGTGACCCCTTCTCTTGGTGGCATGGCCGAGCCCGAGCTCTGCCAGCCTGGCCTGGAGCAAAGGCCACGGGCCAAGATGGGTGCTGACCTGGGCGTTGGAGGGGCGCCTGCTCCCCCAGGCAGTGGGCAGCCCCGTGGCCTGGACCACAGCGGGGTGGGGGGGCGACAGATGAGGCCTGGGGGGTGTCCGCCCGCAGCAGTGACGGGGCCTCTGCAGAGCTGGGCCCCGCACGGGCCGGGCAGCCTCAGCCTCACAGCAGCCGCGCAGCCGCAAAGACATCTGCAGAGCGGGCGGCCCAAGCTCAGGAATTGACGCTCCGCCCAGGGGAATCCAGGTGCCCCCACCCCCATAGGATCGCCTTCCTCATCCCCCTCCCCCGGCCGCACTTGCGTCCCTGTCCCTGGTTTGCCTTCTCCCTGACCCAGCGGCTGCTTGAGAGCTGCCTGAGCCGAGGCCGCTGTAACACAGCAGCACGGGCTGGGCGGCTCCAGCGGCAGAAGCTGCCTTCTGCAGTCCTGGAAGCTGGGGGCCCAAGGTCACGGTGCTGTCGGGGTCGGTCTCCGGCGAGGCCTGTCTTCTGGCTTTTCCACGGCCGCTTCCTGCTGCGTCCTCGTGCGGCCTGTCCTCTGCACGTGCCGAGGAGAGGGCGGCTGGCACCTCTTCCTGCTCTCGTGGGAGCGCCCGTGGGGCCCGGCCAGGGCCCACCCCAGGGCCTCCCGGCAGCTCTCGTCCCTCCCTGCCGTCCCCATCCCCAGGTGTGGCCACACGGGGTCCGGGCTTCAACCTAAGGAGCGTGGAGGACACCGTTCCTAACAAGAGGAAAGGCGGGCAGCCTTCGGGAAGGTGACAGCGCCCAAGGTTTATGTTTCCCGTCTCCGGGAAGCGCAGTCGGCCACCAGCCTGCGGCCCCGCTCCCCCAGCAATTGCAGGTGAAGCCGACTCTCCCAGCTCAGAGATGAAAAATGGAGACTGTCCCCTCCCCAACGCCACTGGCCACAGGGTGGAGAGTTGAAGGATGAGGAGGCCAGAACTCTTGATCTACTTAAGACTTGATTGCTTCAGAGACTCAAATGCCTGCCTTTATCACGGACCGCCTCCCCCTGGCACACTGGGAAGGGGAAGGCTCTGTGCTGAGGCCGTGAGGATAAATCATTCAGCCACAGGGCAGAAAACCTCCTGATCCTTTACACATCCTTCTCCTCTGCTTCCGTGGTGATGAGGAGGAAGAGGAGGACAGCTGGACCCCTTCAGAAACCACAGGGGCCGACCGAGCATGGGAAGGGAGTCAGACTGGCTTTAAACCCCCTCCCTTCAGCAGAAATCCAAGCGACGCTTCCTGGTGACTTCTTATTACAGGCGAGACCAGCAATCACAGAATGTCTTGCAGGCCTGAGATAAAAAGCCTGACCCAGGGCTGAGGGGCACGTCTGTGCAGAGAGCTGTTCCCAGAGGGCCACCTCCCAGCCGGAGCGCGGGTGTGTCCTGTCTTCTTGGGAGGTGAAATGAGCCCCGTCCCTGACCCACAGTCCGTGCAGCAGTGGGAGGGTGGTGATGGGGAAGGGCAAAGCACATGAGCCTCAAAGAACCCAAACAGAGCACCTTTTCCTCGTCACTTAGCCAGAGTCCCTGCAGGTGACAGTGACTGGGACAGCTTGGCCTTGTGTGACAATGGGGGGGGGGCGGGGGCAAGAAGAGCCTAGGGTTCTGTGGTTCACAGAGCAGGTCCAGTAGCCTGTCCTGGGTCCTCCTCACCCCCCACCCCCACCCCGACGCCCAGAGCCCTGAAGATCAGGGCTGGGGACGCTCCCAGAAAGGGCTGTGACCACAGGGAGGGCGAGGTCCCTGGTGTGCACCCTCCTTGGAGCAAAAGGAGAGTCAGGCAAGAGCGGGATGGACGGGGCTTCCTGTTTGCCTGGGCCCGGGGCTGGCAGAGGGGGCAGCCCCGCAGGCTCCTCCGTGTCGGGGTCTGACGCCTGGTTCCCCTCAGGGACCCCCTGGTGGTCTCCTGCCCTTGGCCTCGGGCACCTCCCGTGACAGAGATCTCACCATGTGCCCCAGCAGCTGAGGTGCCCGTGAACCTGTTCTCTTCCGTTGTAATTTGTCTCCTGTAACTTCCTCCCCTTGGCCCCGTGGATCGGAGGCTCCGGAAGGGTGGAGACTGTCTCTCCTCAGTGCACCGCCCCAGGAGCCCAGAGCAGCGCCGGCCCACAGCGGCGGGCTCTCGGCTCACCTTTGTCGAATGGTTGGGTGGCCCAGGTGAGCCCATAAGTTTACACAAAACAGGTGCAGGTTTGTTGGTTTTTTTTTTTTACATGGGCTTTTACTGCCGACAGTAAGAATCTGCTGTCCCACTTTGTCTTGCAACTGCCCTTTTAAAGTCCCCACAGCCACTCCTCATGTGACATGTGTCTGGACCTCCCCTCCCCTCCCCGGGCCCCTCCCTGGCCACCCACTGCATCTGCTCGCCCCGGGGAGCCTGACGTCCGACGGCAGCGCAGAGTGCAGGTGGGCGCAGCCCGGCCCTCGTCCAGCGCGGGGGTCTGTCCTCGGAGCACAGCCTGCGAGGGTCGGGGCGGGGCTGCCGGCCCGGTCGCCGGGAGAGCGGGAGGTCGCTGCTCCGTCCGCTCCAGGGTCCGCGGTGGCGAGCCGCGCTCCCACTGCACCTCGCCTCGGGCAGTGTCTGTTGCTCACGGTCTGTCATCTCGGTCTGTCATCTCCGTCCTGATTTACTATCGGACCTAACGAGTTTTCAGAGCAGCGCTCTCCCAGGGCCCGGGCCATCAATCCCGCGGACGGCTGCTGGACTCTGCCCCTCTGGCCGCCGGCGGGGGCGGGGCCAGGACAGGAGTGTGGTCACAAGGGCAGAGTGACAGGGTCGGGGATTTGGTCCTTGTCTCTAGGCCCAGGACCCCTCAAGGTCAGAGCCTCCCACACCGGGCCTCCTGTTCCCTTCCATCTCTGTCCCTCCATTGAGGCACCACGTTGAGGGTGTCCCCGGTTTCTTTTGAATTTGCCGACGTGGAGACCACGTTGGGGCATCTCCCGTCTCTGTACCCTCCAGGCAGCAGCCCAGCACTGCCCCGTGTCCTCACAGGGGACCCGAAGGGCCCACGGCTCCCACATCCCCTGCACGTTCTTGAGGTTAGCGAGGGCTTGTTTGGGCCACTTCCTAATGCTGCTGGAATCGCCTCCCAAGAGCCTCAGGCATCGAAACCCCTGGGCATCCAGCCTGTGAAGGTAGATCTGGCTTTTGGAGATAGACCTGTTGGTTTTGGAAATAGACCTGTTTGATTAAGGAAATGAGATAGGTGTCTAATCTAGGTAGTAGAACTGTTTGGTAAAACTAATTATAGCAACGGGATTGTGAGACCAGGTTTTCTTACCCCCCATAGGGGACCCCTGTGAGCAGGTGTACGTTTTTGGGTGGTGGGGGGGGGCACGTGCTGGCTTTGGAAGCCTGCTCCGTAAGCTGGTTTATTCACTGCAGCAGAGCCCCCAGTCACGGCTGCCCAGGCAGCTCGCACGCCAGCCTCTCTCTGCGTTTCTCACAGCCTCGTGGAGACTGAGGGCTGAGGAGGAAGGAGAGCCGGGGAGCTCGGGCCAGCGGCCTGGCCGAGGGAGTGGGGACGGAGGCGCTCACGACCCAGGAGCCAGCCCTCCTGCCTCCTGCCGCGCCCTCCGCTCCGGCCGGGCCGAGGCCCGCGAGACACCCAGAGGGCTCCGCCACTTGCCTCGTTCTGAGTCTGGGCCGGAGGTGGCACCAGGTCACGAGGGGACACCCCGGTAGAGACACAGCAGGGTTTGAATCTTGCCTTGCAGCCACTGTCCCCTGTGCCCTGACCCCAGTGCCCTGCGTCTGGTGACAGCTGTCAGCAGCAGCCTCTTGAATAGCTAATCACCAGGTGGCCCCAGGCCCCCAGTCTTCCCGCTGCAGCCGCCCCACCCGCTCCACTCAGCCCTGTAACCGCCTGGCCTGGGACAGCACCCCCGGCACAGGGGACCCCACCCCCCAGCTCTCCCCGGCCCCCTCACCCTCACACCCGCCCCGCACGCGCCCCCAGGAACAATGAGGCAGGCTGCCAGGGTCCTGGGTGCTCCAAGGAGCAGGGAGGGCCCGTGGGGTGTCACATCCCCCAGCCCCCCGAGAGGGCTGAGCCAGAGGCAGCTTCTAGGCTGTGACCTCGAGGAGGGAAGGGAGCCCACGCTCCCCCTCGACCCCTGGGAGCTGGCCAGATATGTGACGTCCCTGGGGCGGTGAGAGCCGCGGGGCCCTCGGTGTCGGGCGCTGCCGCGACGGGGCGGACTCCAGTCAGAACCACGTCCTCATCGGCGGTTTTCGCTGGCCTGGGCCCTAGCCCTCCCCTCCTCCGGTCCCCGGCAGTGTCAGGCAGCTCCGCTCAACAGCAACAGGCGATGTTCCTGTCGGCCCCACTTCAAGTGTCACTGTGGGAAGACAGTCAGGCTTTCTTTGAGTCCCAGGAGGAGGGGGCCGGGGGCGCGATGCGGCCTGAAGGGGACTGAGGAAACCCCAGCCCCCCCGGGAGGGGCCCCTTCAGCCCACTGCCCCTTGATGCCTGTGTCCCTCACCAAGGCGGGGCACTGCCCCTCCACTGGCTGATGCCTCTCCCGTTTTCCAGCCTTCGCCATCATGATCGTGCTGGCCCTGGTCCGCATCGGGCGCGGCCACGGGGAGGGGCACCCGCCCCTGGCCAACTTCTCCGGGGTCCGGAACCTGTTCGGGGTGTGCGTGTACTCCTTCATGTGCCAGCACTCCCTGCCGTCCCTCGTCACGCCCGTCTCCTCCAAGCGCCACCTCACACGCCTGGTCTTCCTGGACTACGTGCTGATCCTGTCCTTCTACGGCCTCCTCTCCTTCACCGCCATCTTCTGCTTCCGCGGCGACAGGCTCCTGGACATGTACACCCTCAACTTCGCAGGCTGCGACATCGTGAGCGTGGCCGCCGTGCGCTTCTTCCTGGGCCTCTTCCCCGTCTTCACCATCAGCACCAACTTCCCCATCATCGCCGTGACCCTGCGCAACAACTGGAAGACTCTCTTCCACCGCGAGGGGGGCACGTACCCCTGGGTGGTGGACCGTGTGGTGTTTCCCACCATCACCCTGGTGCCCCCGGTGCTGGTGGCCTTCTGCACCCACGACCTGGAGTCCCTGGTGGGCATCACAGGGGCCTACGCGGGCACCGGCATCCAGTACGTCACGCCGGCCTTCCTGGTGTACCGCTGCCGCAAGGACACCGCGCTGGCCTTCGGCCACGGCACCGCCAACAAGCACCGGTCCCCTTTCCACCACACCTTCTGGGTGGGCTTTGTCCTGCTCTGGGCTTTCTCCTGCTTCTTCTTCGTCACCGCCAACATCGTCCTCAGTGAGACCAAGCTCTGATGAAGACGAGTCTTCCGCCTGCGGGGCCCAGGCTCTGGGCGGGGACCCTGCACGTCTCCAGCCGGAGATCCTGTCCCTGCCCAGGCTTCCTGCCGCACAGCCTGCACCTCACCTCACCTCCGGGCAGCCTCCCCCAGGTCTCCCGCCGGGGTTGCCCCCAGCCAGGTGAGCCGTGCATGGCACTTGGCCCTCCCAGACTCCAGGACGGGTTCCTGGGGTTGACCCCTCTGCTCTACGCACACGCCCCCCCACCCCCGTGTCCTGCGCGGTGGAGACGCAGCGCTGGCACTGCCACTATTTATACTAGTCACCATGCCCCCTCCCTCCCGTACCCTTACCTGCGAAATCTACACTAGAAGCTGCCTCCTCAGGATGAATCCCAGGCCCAGACGCACAGGGTCTGCCAGGCTTGGTGTTGCCTTGTGCCACTTCCCTGGCCCGCCCAATGACGAACAGGATGGGGAGGTGCTCATCGGCACGGGCACTGGCGCTGTGAGGGCCCTGCCGTGGCACCAGCTCCTGGCCCAGGTTGCGCCCACGAAGACGCAGGAGCAGCCCTCCCTCGGGGCGCAGCCGCCCGTGCACGGCTCGCAGCCCGAGCTGGGGCCCCCGGGGGGCTGCTCTGCCCTCCCTCGCGGCCTCCTGCAGTGCGGGGGTGGTGCAGGGGGGCCGCTGAAGGGGAGCCGCCCCCGCAGTGACTTGGGAGTGCCCTGGGCCCATGGCAGTGAGCGGCCTTCGTGGCTCCCGCCCTGTCAGCAGGCAGCCTGTCCCTGTTCCTGCACTGACACTGAGCGCGGCCCCCTGTCCGGCCAGGCTGTGGGGGCTCCGTGTTCACACACCTCACGTCCCTTGGGCGCCATGGGGTGAGGTGGGGCACTGGCCGCCATTCCCGTGGAAGGAGGGTCAGGTCCCGTCCACCTCGCCGGCTCCCCGTGACCCCTCCCCGCACAATCATGCATGCACTTTCGGGGCAGCCTTCCTCGGAAGCAGGTGACTGAGGAACTCTGCGTTTTCAATGTGCCTTCTGCCTCGGGACCTGGGTTCCTTTCTGACCCGCCCCGGCTGCCCCAGCCTGGGGCCCGGCCCCACCGGTCTGGGAGCCCAGAGCCGCTGGGCCTGGAGCTGCCTCTCCGGGGTGGGGTCTCAGGCCCCTGCCCCGTTCTCCTTCGACTTCAGTGCCTTGCTCAGCCCTCACTCGGAAGCCTCCACAGCCTCCCTTTGCATTGCATCAGCTTCACACCTTGGACAAGTGGCCACGCTGGGTCTTAGGAGGGCAGAAGGGCACGGGAGACTTGCGGGAATGTCGGGGGTCCACAGGAAACACTACCCCACCTTCGGCCCCAGCCGCCCCAGCCTGTGAGAACCATGTGTCATAATTGGCCACCACCTGCTTTCTCACTGAGGTCACGTATTTTCAGCTCTCATCCCGTCCCTATGTGTCATCATTTTCCATTTACCTGAAAACGAGACGCCCCTCCTCCAGTTGCCATTGTGCCCTCCTTCCCGGAGGCCCTACCCTGAGGCAGGCCGGGGGCGGGGGTGGGGGGGGCTCTGAGGCGACCGGCCTGTGGCTCGGGCCCTCCTGGGGTTGCCCCACTGTTTGCCAAAAACTCAATTAAAACACCTGTACTTACCTTTCTCCAGTCACATTCCCTTTCGCTTAATGACAAAGCAAATTAAATCATCCTACTTCCCCAGGCTCCTAAACAAATTTCAGATGTGAATTTATTAGCGTCATTAAGCCCAGGTTGATTTATGTGACAATCTGGAGTCACAGCAGAGTCTGGTGGCTGCCATCCCCTTGGAGCTGGGCAGCCCCAGGCCTGGAGGGAACTGGCCTGAGGCAACATCCCCGAGGGCGGGCTGGTGCTCCCCACTGCCAGCCTGGGTGCTGTGCGCCTCCGTGTCGCCTGCTGTCTGCCCCGCTGGAGACCAGAGGGGTCACCGCGCGCTCGCTTGCAGGGAACCGCGAGGCCCCGGGGGGAAGAGGGCGCATCCCAGGTGGTGCTGGCTCACCATGCGCTTCAAGCGTATATGTCTGTTTTTACACCTGCTTGGTGAGGTGGGCGGTTGGGTCATGGTTTCCACTTTCTGGAGGGGCCCCAAGGGGTCGGTGGTGGGAGGGCAGAAGGGGATGCTGCCCTGCCTGGCCCGGGTGCGAGCCTCGCTGTGAAGGAGGAGGAAAATGGCAGCCTTCGCCTGGCTTCACCTGCCCAGACTGGCCCCGAGGTTAAGCCAGGTCAAGGTGGGAGCAGCGTTCCCTGCCTCCTCCCCTGCCGAAGAGCGAAGAGCGAGCTCCTGCCTGTCCCCCCACCTGAGGCCAGAGAGGCAGCTTCGGCTCACGGACGGGGCAGATGGCAGGTGACAGGCCAGGAGGCACTGCTGAGTGGCGGAAGGTGGGCGGCAGGCGCTGTGCCAGGCCTGCAGCCGCACAGCTGTCCTCGCCACACGGGGGCCGGGAGCAGCCTCAGCAACAGGCTGGGCCTAAGTCACAGGCGGGGAGGACAGGCTGCCTCCAGCTCACAGGGAACTGGCCGGCGGCGGGGAACTGGGCAGTGCCAGGCTCCAGGTCTCTGGAGCACGGGCAAGCGGAAGTCCAACACCACACCTGCATGGGGACCGGGTCCGGAGCAGGGCCAATGCCTGGCTCAGCTAGGCCAGGGGCCGCTCAAAAGCCAGCTCTTCTGAGGCCGGGCTCCAGGGCTGCAGGGGAGCTTTGGCATCCCTCCTCCCCGGGGCCTGGGCTCACGTGTCAGTTTGGAGACCAGGCAAAGTAACGTCGGGGTGCCTGCTATGTGCCAGGCACAGCGCTGGGGGGACCCCCGGTTTAGGCCCCCAGGTACCTCATTGGTTTCACAGCTTCCTAGTCGAGCATCTGCGTGTAGCAACTGCCTGCTGCAATTCAGAAACAGGAAATGAATTCTTCAGGATCTAGAGAGCTTTTCTGCCTCCCCTACCCGCCCCCCCTGCCAGGAAACCTACCGACAGCTGTCCCCTTTGAAAGAACCAGGAGACCTGGCTTCAGAGGGGAAGTCATCATGTCCCCCTCTCTTCTGAGCTCTGCATCCCCTCCTCCCACACACACCTGGCTCCCAGGGAAAAGGGGGTGTGGACCACGAGCTGCTCAGCAAAGACGGAGGAGAGAACAGTGACAGCAGCAGCAGGGGGGACCCTGGGGAGGTAGTAAATACGTCCTACTCCTGAGACTAGAACCCACAGGCCTCCCCTCCTGTGTCCCCCCAAAAGAACAAACCAGCATTGGGGCCTCTCTCTGGGTGGACTCAGCTTGCCCTTTGCTACACAGGCCCTGGTTCCTGACGACTGAGCATCCACAGCCTCTCCGACCCACTCGGCTCCCTCTCTCCTGCCAGCCTTTGTCCCCTCCCCTTGAGGCTGCAGAAGCCTTCCTCGGTCCCCCCGAGAAAAGCGGGGGCATCTCGGCTGCGGGCAGGAGGCGGGGAAGCCAGGCCACGCCAGCTCGGAGCCTGCAGAAGGCGTCCTTCCTGCCCCTGCTCCCTCTAAGGCTCACTTGTTCCCAGATTTCATTCCTAGAGAAGGAACGAAGCAGCCAGCAGCCGGCTCAGCTCCACATTTGGCTTTTAATTATCTTTCCAGTTCTTGGTTATTAATGATCTTGGGCACTGAGCGGAGAGCAGCCTGGACCTCGTGACTCCCTGCAGCCTCACCTGCTGCGCCTTCCACCCAGAGATGCCCTCAGACCCAGGGAGGACAAGGGGTCGGGCTGGTGGCCAGCAATTAAACCTCTCGCCACCCGTGGCTGCAACCAACTTCAAGCTCCCTTCCAGGGCACCGGCCTCCAGCACTAGCCTAGACTCGCACTCGCTGACGGAGACAGAACCTGCCCTCCGGACCTGGATCCATGAAGCTCCATTGGGCAGAGAATGTGAAATTGACCGCAATAGCCAAGGCCACCCATTCTGGGGGCAGTCAGACTTTCTAGCCAAGAATGCGAGGGTATTAACAATATCCCACACTCTACCATTTCAGCTCTAAAAACCAAACAAAAACTTTCCAGCTCCCCTGGCCCAATCCCAGCTGTGAACCTTTGGAGGCTGAAGAGGGGACTGGTGCGGAGCAGTGTAGGAAAGGGTGCTAGAAGGACTGCCCTCCTGGCCCCCCGCACTGTGGAGCCATTTCCGCCCTGCCCCACCGAACGAGTCCAGGGCAGCAGGGCCTCGGGCCCTGCATGCTCTGCAGCTGAGAAGGGCCCGGTGGCAGCAACCCCGCTCACAGGGCCACGGAATGAATGGAAGGGTGAGTGCGTGCTTGCTTGCTTCAGAGTCATTGTGGGAGCTAAATGTAATCGCAGATGTGGAAACATCGAGAAGGGTAAGCAAGAGCCTTCAGCTCCAGGGCCGATGGCGTGTGACAGAGAAAGGAGGTAGAGCCAGGGGCTCCCAGGGAGGATGCAGGACTGAGACCCTGGGCTGCTTCCCTGACCCCCTTCCCACCAAGGCCCGGACCAGGGAGGCCGAGCTGGGCCTAACCCGCAAAGCCACCTGCGCCGGGCCCCCAGGGCCTGTGCATCCCCGGGGGCCCCTGGCAGGGCAGGACTCCCACAGCCCCGGGCACCAGCCTCTCTTTTAAAGAGACTGAAGGATGAACTGCATCTATCACCAACGGAGCCCCCTTGCTGAGCACATGTGTCACATCCGGCACCGGGGTGGGCGGGCGCTGGCTCTGAATACCAAGTGGCTTCTGCTGCTGGAGCCTTCTCTCAGCCTCACCTCCCAGATGCTCACCCAGAGGGTGCTGCCCGCCTGCTCTAGGCAGACACCCTGCCTGGGATACTCCCATGATGCTCCTATTGTCCAAAGGGTGCAGAATGAGGCAGCCAGGACCAGGGGGTTGTAAAAGGTTTGTTTAATGTCCCAACACTCTGAGAAGAAACGGCAGCCAGGGGAGCAAAGTCGTGGAGCAGCCTTGCCCTGACCCCGAGTTCCAGCCCCCGTGCGCCCACACCAAGCCCCCAGCAGCCGTGGCCAGGAACCGGCTAACAGGCAGCAGGGCAGGGAGAGCCGGCTGCTTCCTGTGCCCCCAGGTCCTGTGGGAAGGTTTCGGCATGTAGAGAGGACAGCAAGAACAGAGCCCACACCAGGATGTAGGGCTGCTGAGGTCACTCGACTGACCACGGAAGACATTGTCACCGGGGCTCCATGGCCAGGATTTCGTGGCAGAAGTCAGGAAAGTTCAAGCCTGCCTGCCCCTGCCCCTGGCAGTGCCAGGGGGAGAAGGCAGCTGGCGAGGACCGGAGTAGCCCACAGCTCACACTTTTGACTCCAAGCTGTTGATCCGCCTCCAGGAGCAAGGTCCCAGGGAGCTAGGCGTCCCACAGGCCGCCCTGCTGACCTCCTCCAGCCCCCCACTGTCCCTGTAGCCTGTATTCAGCCCCAGGGTCCTGCCCCTGTGCCCCCGAGGCCCCCAGGCCCCAGTGAGCCAGGAACCATGGCTGGCACAGGCTGGGAGGTGAGGACAGACCGCCCCCCAGCAAAGCGGCAGGTGGGCATGGGCGTGGAGGCAGGCATGCGGTCTGTGCGGCCAGACGGGGACTCCTGCCCACGCGGCCTCCTGACAGGCCTCCGGGTAAGACGGCAGCCGCATCGACTGCGCCTGCACCAAGCGCCCGCAGGCCGGGCGGACGCACCTGGCGGACAGCGAGCAGGGCGAGGCGAAGGCCTCGGCCACGGAGATGGGCAGGGAAGCGTGGCGCGCGCGGGGGCCCCGGGCCCAGGCGGCGTGCAGCAGGGCCTCCCTCCGGGCCAGCTGGTCTGGCCTGAGCAGGGGCAGATCCTCGGGCTCCGCGGGCTCCATGAAGAGCGGGAGGAAAGGACGCCCCGACCGGTCGGCTCGAGGGAAGGAGCTGTAGTGGCAGCGCTCGGGAGACAGGGGGCGCTCCGGAAGCGCTCGCCTGTCGGAGGCCGAGAGGTGCCGCCCGCAGCGCCCGGTCCGCACCGGTCTCCGCACCGGCCACCGCACCTCCCAGGCCCGCCGGCTCGACAGCCGGGAGACGTCGGGCAGAGGTGGCCGTGGCGTCGGAGGGCGGCCCACGAGCTGCGGGGTTCTGCGCCCCAGCGCGGCGCGGCCGCCGCCTGATGGCCCCCGGCCCTTCGGGCTCGGGTCGGGGGGCGGGCCTGGAGTGGGCGGCCGAGGGCCGGGGCAGGCGGGGGGCGGGGGCGCGCGGCGGTTGCCCCAGTTCTCAATGGTGCGCGTGGCGCGGTCCAGGGAGCTGCTCACGCCAGCTGTAGTCACCATGTCCCGCGCCGCCTGCAGCATCTTGAGCACGCTGGCCTGGGCGGAGCTGGCCGTGAGGTCCGGGCTCGGCTGCCGCGCGGGGCTGGTCAGGCTCTGCACCCCGCTGAAGCAGCTGTAGATGCCCTGCGTGAAGGTGGGAGACTCGCTGTGAACGCACCGTCCTCTCTGGGACGCCCACCTCCTTGTACCAGGCATCAGCCCAGGCGCCTCTAAGTGCTAGGGATCCACTAACATTTGTTAAGCGCCTCCTTTGTGCCAGGCACTGTGCTGCTGTGAGTTTACCCAGGAGCTCTCTGAGGCTCCAAGAAGTTAACTCCTAAAGTCACACAGCTTGTAAATGGCAGGGAAAACTCCAACCAGAGTGTGCCTGGCTCCGGGGTTCGCCCTGCCTGTTGGAGAAGAGCTTTGCCTTCAGCTGTGTGACTCTGTCAGGCTATGCCGCCTCTCCGGTTTCTACCAGATGTCTGTAACTGCAACATGGCTAGCTCTTACTTAACTGGCTTGGTGCGCCTAATGGTGGCGCTGTCGAGGGCGGAACAGGTACCCACCCTGCTGAAGGCCAGCAGGAAGTCCAGCCGCGACGTGTTGGGCACCGAGTGGCGCAGCTTCCAGTAGACCAGGTGCTCCCAGGCAAAGACCAGCAAGGCCAAGCCCATCGCCACCAGCAGCATGTAGAAGACGCCCGCCATGTTGTCGATGTCCAGCTTGCTGCTCATCACTTCGTTCTTCTCGTTCTGGCAGATCCCCGAGAGCCACACCGTCTCCAGCTTCTGTGTCTCCCCTGGACAGGGGACACACCTCGCTCAGGGAGGACCCTCCCAATGCTCACCCAAGTCTTGCGCAAGGAACGGTCTGGAAGCAGGGTTCCGCCCCTTGCAGGGTGGCACAGGAATCGGCCAGGCCGGGACACGATTGGGAATCGGGGTGTCAACGAGCAGGAAGGAAGGAAAGCAGGGAGGGGCTGGGGTGGGCAAAACCAGCTTTTGACGTGTCCACCCCCCATGTGCCTAGTAAAAGCTTGTTAGCTGGGTAAAGGTTATCACTCATTTATTTGTCAAACATGTGTTGATCCCCTGCATGCCAGGCATGGCGCTGGGCACACAGACAAAGGCCCGGGCTCCCCGAGGAGAGCGCAAGCACCTTCATGGTTATCATTCTTATAATCTCTATGGTACGGACAGAAAATCAGACCATTATTTATCTAGTGCGGTTGGTGCTCTGAACCCAAAGTTCTCTCTGGGCTTTGGGGGCAGCTTCAGTGGGACCCCTCGCGCGTGGGAGCCCCTGGTGCCAAGGCAAGCCTGGGCCTCGACTCTGGGACTGGCAGGCCCTTTAGACTCCCCAGGTGGTCTCAAGATGGAAAAAGAAAGAAGTTCAGCCACCCTCAGCCCCACCACGTGGCCTGAGCTCCTTCCTGCCTTTGTGCCTTCCAGGGACTCCCCGGTCCTATTTCCCACTCCCTCCTGGCAAACCCGTCTCTTCCCCAGGTCTCCATCCAGCCCCTCCAAATACCACACACACACACACACACACACACACACACACACACACACACTGCCCTGGTCTGTCACCCCCAGAACCCTCTCCCTGTCCACGGGCCCTGGGGACCCAGCAACCGCTGGTGATGCTGACCAGCCGTTGAACAGCCACCCCGACCACGGGTTCTGTGGCCCACTCCGCACCCACCCCAGCCCCCCACGGTGGCACACACCGTCCCCCAGGAACTGCAGGAGCGCCAGGTCGATGGCTCGCTTCCAGTGGGACTCCTTCTGCAGGGCGATGCCATAGCCGGTGGTGGCAAAGACCTTGCCAGAGCCAATGGTGACCAGCTTACAGCCCTCGTCCTTGCCTGCCATGTAGTTGAGGACAGCGGCATCATAGATGAAGGCGTCCAGCTTCCTAGAAACAGGTGGAGTCCTCAGATCAGGGGTCCTATGGGGTGGGGGCGTCACACCTGGGGCCTAATGAATCTGGGCCACCACCCAGGTGGGACAGATGGCCAGAGGCTTCTCTGCTTCCCTTGGGTCCAGGACAAAGAGAGGAGTCCCTTCAATAGGCTCAGGACCCCACCTACTCTCCTCATCAGAGAGGCCAGGGGACTCTCTGCCCCAGAGAACACAGCCTCTCTGCCCAGCCCTCTTTGCCCCTATGACCCTGAAAAGGTCATAACCACCACCTTAGGGCAAGACTGCCCCCTGGCCAGCACCACAGCTGCACATCTGGAGCACACGTGGGCACCCATTTTTGCTCCAAGCCTCACTCTGCCCTAAGTCCTTCTCACCACCCACCCCTAGCAGTGCTACAGGACAGCCCAGCCTCACTGTCGCCAAGCTGGGTCGCTCAGGAAGGCACAGAGCTGAGCCTGGTCACCGGGGAGACACGTGGGGAGAGACAGAAGGTGAGCGCAGGGCTGGGGACCCACCCCATCTTGAGGCTGGTGAGTGCGTCCTCCACAGAGCGCTGGTTGAACTTGACCATGTGGGTGTGCATGTCGCGGTAGTTGCTGCGAATATTCCGCTCCGTGCTGCCGTTGGGCACTGTGCCGAAGCGGAAGGGTGGGTACTGATCTTGAGGCCGCTGGAACTGCGGGCAGAGGACAGCCGCCATCTGTGACCCTGCCTCGAAGCCCCCGGGCCCCACCTCAACGACCCCCCACCCCGAGCCCGGCCCCATCCCTCGACCCCATTCCTATCGTCCGAACTTGCATGGTGAGGGCAGAATGGTCTTAGATTCTGTCCAGGCCACTTCTGTGTTACAAGTGGGGAAACTGAGGCCAGGACAAAGAGAGGCTTACCCAAGGCACCCCTGTCAGCGGTCCTGAGCTCTCTCCGCTCTGCCCCAACCCCGACCCCGCCTCACTGGGCTCCTTCCTGCCCTGGCCTCCGGGTCAAAATCTACTGACTCCAGCCTCCTGTGTCCCACCCAAGGCCTGCCCCTGCCCCAGGCGTCTCCCC
Organism: Pteronotus mesoamericanus; assembly: GCF_021234165.1. Taxonomy (NCBI): domain Eukaryota; kingdom Metazoa; phylum Chordata; class Mammalia; order Chiroptera; family Mormoopidae; genus Pteronotus; species Pteronotus mesoamericanus. Next base: position 4,687,044 of record NW_026555315.1, on the reverse strand, counting down.
GCCCTCTACTGGCTGTGGCCCCAGAACCTTCTTGTCACTGAGGCCGGACACGGTGTCGATGTACTGCTCCTGGATCATGAAGGCAGCCAGGTTGGCGGTGTAGCTGGCGAGGAAGATGACCGCAAAGAAGGCCCAGACCAGGACCATGATCTTGCTGGTGGTGCCTCGGGGGTTCTCGATGGGCACCGAGTTGTTGAAGACCAGCGCCCACAGCAGCCACACGGACTTGCCAATGGTGAAGGATGGGCCCCCAGACTCTGGGGGCGAGAGGGTAGATGCTGGGACGCCTTCTGTCTGGCGCAGAGGGGCTCGGGTCTCAGCCGCCCAGCTCCCCAGCTCCTGTCCCCACTCTGTCCTGGGGTGGGGACATCACCCCTGGCCATCCGCACCCCAGGGCAGGTGAACTTCCCTTGCTTCCCTCCCACATACCCGAGTGGCCCCTGCCTGTGTCCGAAGGCCGCAGACGTCCCCTGGGACCTGGCCTTCTCCAAAGGGCCCCAGTGGCCCTGAGCCCACCCCTCTGGGGTGCTCCAGCCCCGCTCCCTCCTCCCGGACCCAGCTGAGAGCTCACTCTTGCCGCTGGTGAGGTTCTGGTTGTAGCTGACGGGGCTGAAGTACTCGAACATGAAGACAGTGATAGCCACCACGGTGAGGCACATGACAAACATCATCACCCACACCGAGGGGCTGTAGGGCTCTGGGAACCGGGGGAAGCGGCTCAGCGGCCGCCGCCCCGCAGCCCCATTCCCCCAGCCCAGAGCTCCGAGCAAGTGGGTCCATGGGATCAAGGTAGGACCCATCAGCGCCGTAGACTGAGCAGAGGGGTCTCTGACTCCCAAAGCGGCGGAGCCCTAGGAGGGACCCCAACCCACACGGGCGATCAGGCTCTCCAGCATCCCTGGCCTCCCCCTCCCATCCGCCCTGGAACAGGGTCCCCTCACCCCACCCTGGGGCAGCTCCCTCTGACGTCACATCTCCCCTGGCTCTCACTCGCCCTCTTCACCCGCTTCCTTTCAGAGGAAGAAGGTCCGTACCCATGCTCCTTCCCCACCCTCTCCCATCCACCCTCTCCCATCCGCACCACGCCCCCCCTCCCCACAACTGGTTTCACCCTGCACCTGCCCCAGAGCCTCAGCCCAGGAAGCCACATCAGCAAACCCAAGGAATACCCCGCCTCCACTCCTCCTCTCCTGCCAGCCCCGCCCACCACGCTCCTGCCTGGCACTCCCTTCCCACCCAACTTGGATGAGCTGGCTGTTCTGCCTGGAATCAGGGCCTCGGAGATCAAGCCTCCCTCCTCCTCCTGACACAGGCACCAAGGCCCGGGGGCTGCGGAGACTGGCCTGAGGTCTCCGACCAATCCTTCCAGTCCCCCCAGGCAAGGGGTCATTCCTGCCCTGAACATCTGCTCCTTTGACGTGATGCCCATCCATGAAGTAAGTGGTCTGTTGTCTTCCCCGTGGCTGAGGGAGCCCGTTTAGAGATTCAGTGCCTTGCCCAAGGCCGCACAGCAGGAAGGGGCCAAGCCAGGTCCCCTCCTCTGCTCCTGGCCGACAGGCTCACCATCCTCGTGGCTGCCAGGCCCGCACTGTGAGCCCCAGCTGCCCTCCCACGGGGCACTCTGCGGAGGCCCAGGCTGCAGCTGCACCGCAGCACCTGGCGTGGGCCTGGCCCAGAGGCTGCCCTACGAGCACTGATTTCCCCCTCACGTCGGAAACCAGCACCGTTTCCCACGCTCTCGGGGGGCTTCTCCAATGCCCCAAGGAGCTTGCTCTGCTGCCCCGGCCCACGGGGCACACGCTGAAGCCAGCCTGCCTTCCTGGTTTTTCCATCCCTCCTAATGGGGCTACGGTTTACCCACTCCCCTCTGCCCCCCCCCACCACGCCGGTCGTGGACCCCCCCCCCCCGCCCCAGAGCCAGCCCTGTCCACCCGAGCCGCACCCAGGAAGGCAGAGGGGGACACGGTGCCGTTGCTGCGAGCCACCATCACGCTGATGCCCGTCTCCACAAAGGGCACAGAGAAGTCCACGATCTCGGAGCGCTCCTCGTTGATGGTGAGGGAGCCGATGGCCATGTCTGCTCGCTTGTAGTATACCTGGGGCACGGCAGGAGGGGCTCCCCAAGGCTGGGCGCTCACCCCAGTCTCCGCCCCGCCCCCCTCCACACCCACCAGCTGAGTCCGTTGTTCCTACCCTGGCCCCTCTCCACTTTCAGTGCCGACCACCCAGGGGGGCATTGTAGGTGACAGCCCCGTCTCCCTGGCCAGACAGGAGGCCCGGAGCTGGGCTGCAGGCAGGCGGGCTTGGGTGGGCCCAGGGGCGGGCCTACCTCCCCGATCATGCCGTTCCACACGCCGCGCACCCTCTTGCCGTGCTTGCCGTTGGTCACCAGGTACAGGTCGTAGGAGAACTTGACCACCTTCGCCAGTTTCTTGAGGATGTCAATGCAGAAGCCCTTGCAGCACAGCTTGGTGTAGGGGGCCATGTCACCGCTGCTGCCACCGAGGGGGCATCGGGAGTCAGAGCCGGCCGCTCCACTCAGCCTGGCCCGTGGGCCCTGCCCCACACCCAAGCAGAGGACACACGCCAAGCCTGCCAGCCCACGGCAGCACGCCGCTCACACCGGGCCTCCCGTGTGGCCTCACGGACCTGAAGGTGCGGTTGCTCTGCCTGCGGCAGGGCACGGTGTTTGGCACACAGCCGCCCGTGCCAGGGTCCGGGCTCTCCACAATGACAAAGGGCCGCTCTTCCAGCGTGGCCACGGTCAGGTGCCGGCTGTCCACCACGGGCTGCAGGGAGGCACTGTATCGAGGCCACACCGGGTACTTCATGTGCAGGACGCCATGGTCCCAGCGCCCCACCTGCAGAGGGTGGCCAGCCTCAGCCTGCGACCTCCAGCCCCACTACCCCCACCCCCTGGGAGAAGGCTCTGGATGGGACCTGCCAGGGCCAAGAATCCCCTCCCACACCGAGGGACGCTTAGGGCAGGACAGAGCAGGGACTGGAGCAGGGCCCTTGGAGAACAGGAGAGTCACGAGGCACGGGGCTGGGCAGGGGCCGCAAACGAGGCTTCTGCACCCCCCTCCCCACTCCAGTCCCTGTGCTTTCCGGTGCAGCCTCGGCACTGCTGCCGGCCCACCGCGCCTCCCCACAGCCCGCGCCTGAGCCTCGCACCACTCCCTTCCCCAGCCCTAGTATGAGGATGCTAGCCCAGCACTCATCACCCCACGCGTCTTCCTCAGCCTCCGCACCACCAAACACGCCGCTTAAGAATGCCCCGAGCCCTCCTGCCCCTCTGTCCGTACCACGTTAGCAACCCTCCTGGTGGGCTCCTGCTCAGCCCTCCACAACCCACCCCGAAAGTCCCAGCTTCTGTGAAGGCTTCCCCCGTGTCCTCCTTTGAAGGCAGAACTAATTCCTGCCGCTCTTCTCTTACCCATAATGCCTTGCACACATCTCTACTCAAGCACCAATCTCCCCACACTGTCTACATGTCAGTCCGGCCCGCCCCGCCGTGGATTACGCCTGCAGGCGCAGGAGTACGTGGTGAGCATGCCTGGTAAGCTCTGCAGTGGAGGGAGACCAGGGTGCTGCGGGAGCCCAGGGCTGAGGTGCCTCACCCAGTCTAAGGACCTGGAAGGCCACCCAGGGGGAACGTTTCACCTGAGACCTGAAGGATGAGGGCCTGGGTGAGGGACAGATGGGACTGCCTGCTCAGCCGTGGGCACAAGAGGGGCTGGGGACAAAGTGAAAGGAAACGCAGGGCCCTGGGCTCACCCCCTTCTCACCATCTCCCAGAGGCGGTGCCGGTTGAGGGCGATCACAACCATGGTGGGCTGCACCAGGTACCCCCCGGGGCTGAAGGAGAAGTCTCGGCCCTCCCAGGTGACATTCAGCAGGTGCCTGCGCACAGGCGGGGGAGAGAAGCCGGCCTGCAGCCCAGCTCAGGCCCAAGCAGCCCCTTCCCCTCCTGCCTCCGGGGCTCTGACCCCAGGGAGCCTTCATTGTGTGCTCTCTTCTGTTTCCCTGTGTGGACCGCCTCGATTCCCTGCACTCTCAACCCCCTCCTCCATCTTCTTTTTCAGATAGAGAATCTAACTGCTGGAGAGGTGAAGTAACTTGTCCCCAGGCACACTAGCTAGGGGGAGGTGTAGCCTGCAGGACCAAGACCAAGGTCGCTGCCATCCCACGTCCCCAGAGCGCACCCCACCCCCGCCATGAGTCACGTGCCCTGGGCAGGTGCCCACCTGTAGAAGGCCTGCCGGGCAGGGCTAACGGGCCCGGGGTGGCTGCGGCAGTCCCCGGCGGGGACAGGCAGGGCGCCGTGCTGGCGCCGGTAACCGTGGGCGCCAAGGGCCAGGATGGCCACGCCGTCGCGGACCTTTTGGCGCAGGCTGAGGCGCCAGCTCTCGGTGACGACGCTGATGAGGCCCACAGGGAAGACGGAGGGGGGTGCGTCGGTGCTGCCTAGCGCCAGGCTGGGCACCAGCCACACGTGCCCGGGCCCCACCAGGCCGGCCAGCGCCGCCTCTGCGAAGAGCACCTCAGCCTCCTCGCGCGAGCAGTAGGCCACCAGCACCGGGGCGTCGATCTGGCGCAGGAGGCGCTGAGTGTGCGCGCGCGTCCCGCCGGGGCCCAGTTCCAGGGTGAGCACGTCCAGCAGCCGCCAGCTCAGGTGGCTGGCGTCGGCGACGGCGCGCACGCCTTCGAGGAAGAGCGCGTGGCCCGGATGCAGGCTGGTGATCACGGCGAACGCGCTCCAGTCGTACTCCTCCAGCACCTTGAACAGGACCTGCAGCTGCTGCTCCAGAGACACGCCCAACTGCAGGAAGGCGGAGCCCGGCTCCTGGGGAGGGAGGGGCGAGGCCTAAGAGGGGGCGGGGGGGCGGGTCCTGCCCTGCGCCCGAGCCCGCGTCCCCGCCCCAACTTCGTCTCCTTCCGTCCGCCCTCCGACGCCTCTGCGTCGCAAGGTGCTGTGAGTTCCGGGGGCCCCGGCCCGGCAAAACCGCCTCCGGCCCCAGACGTGGTTCCTAACCAAGGCCACCCATTAGATCGCCTGGAGAATTTTTGAGATGCTCAGGCCCTGCCCCCGACTCCATCAGCGCTGGAGCGCAGTACCAGCGTCACCCCGGAGCTTGCTGGACATGGAAATTCAGGGGCGCCTGCACGCCTATTGGATCAGAATCTCTGGGGCTGGGGCTGGGGCTGGCGCCCGGGAATCTGTTTCAACAAGCTCTTCAATTGATTCTCGGGCCCGCTGGCTTGGGAAGCGCTGCTTCAAACCTACTGAAGCGGAGTCTCAGGCCCGGGACACTGGGCTTTAGTGTTTCTCTAAAGAACTGTGAAGGTGGAGAACGACCGTGCTGAGGGCTAATGTCGGGCCCAAAGATCACGGGGTAAGGACCACCCTCCACGGAGCCCTGGGGATGAGAAAGTCCCTCCTCCTCCACCTAAGCCGCCACCAGTGCCCGGGGCGCTGTCCCCTGCAGCCTGGGCTGGTGCAGACCCCTCCCCTACCTGCGGGCTCCCATGGCCCCTGCAACCACTCCAGAGTCTCACCCACTCCGACTGTCCCAATTTTTAAAATATAAAATAAAAAGGAAACTTGGGGAAACTCTACAGGACAGGTAACCCAGTTCCTTCAACAAACAAATTGCAAGAAAAGAAGAGGGAGACGGAGGAGAAGCCTAGAGACTGAGACCCAGAGGCCTCACCAACCAGTTGCGACCTGGGATCTTAATTTGGCTCCTGACTCCAGCCAACAAACAAAAATAAACATGTATTACATTTATGAGACAATGGGGGAATTTTAATGAGTGGCTAGAGAGTTGATGATGTTAAGGGATTTTCATTATTTTTAGAGGTGATAATATATGGTGGGTTTTTTAACCGTTACGTGCTAGAGATACACCCAGAAGTACTTATGGGTGGAATGACAGGGCGTCTGGGCTTTGCTTCAATGACACAGAAGAGGGGGAACCGGGTGGGGTAAGGCGGGGTAGGACCGGTGAGGGTGGGTACATGAGGTCATTATACTCTTCTACTTTTATGTGTGCAGAAAACTCTCCATTACAAAAAATAATCATAAAAGTCAGGCAAATCAGGTCAGTCTCCCCTGCACACGTTCTTTGGTTCCTCCCTTTGGGTAAAACCCAAATGGTCAGGACCCCACCTTTCTTTTCCCGGCTTCTCTCTGCTCTTCAGAAACTCTGAGCTCCTCCTTGGGGTGTTGGCACCGCCTCCTGCCTCTGCCTGGGACACTCCGTACCTGCCCCCCCACACACACATACAGCGTGCCAGCTCCCCTCGTCCTCCAGGTCTCAGTTTCAGTGCCACGTCTTAAGAGACCTCGGAACAACCCCCGCCCCGGGTGGGGGCCCGCTGACTCCCCTGCGGCACCCGGCGTTCTCCCTTCAGAGCACCAGCTCTAGCTGTGTCTGCAGGTGAGTGTGCCTAGAACTCCCCCCCCCGCCACAGGACAGAAGCTCTTTGAGGCACGCCTGCCCCACGCCTCAGCAGTGGCGGCCCCGGACGCTCTCCCCTGCAGGTTAAGTGCACAAGGCGCCCATGCCCGGCCTGGCTCTCCACTGCTGGGTCTGGGCCCGGGTCCGACCAAGGAAGGCCGGAGAAGCAGAGAGAAGGTGGGCCGGGGCAGCCGCAATGGCCACAGATGGGCTCGCCACCTGCCCGTTCTCATCCAGACACAAATGTGAAAGCAGCCCCGGATGTTTATCTTGTTTATATTCTAGAATATCATTTCCACAGCCTCCTCCTCCCTCTCCTGTGTCACAGCCCCGGCCTCCGCCTCCCTGTTGGGTCCCACCCTCTTCCCACTTCGGGCTCTCCCCGACCCCGGCTCAGCCCCGCTCCCCCAGCCCCAGCCTGGCTCCAGGCCCAAGGGATGAGGGGACATGGGTTTGGATGGGCACCTTGGGGGTGAGGACCACAGCGGAGCCCCCACTGATGCTGAGGATGGGCACGTGCGTCTGGGAGGAGATGAAGTCAAGGATCTGGGCCACGGCCTCGGTGCCCACGTTGTCCTCGAAGACGATGCCGTGGACGCGGGCAGCACCCAGGAGCCCACAGATCTGGGTGAGGAGGCTGCTGGGGTTGGTGTTGTTGACCCCCACGGTGAGCGGCTGGATCTCCAAGGGCAGGTCCAGGAAGCTCTGGGGGGTGAGGCGGGTCCGGGCCTGGGCCTGTGGTGGCCCTGAGCTGCCAAACACCACGGCCACCGTCACAGCCGGCTCGCCCTGCCCCAGGCCCAGCCCTGCCCAGGCACCGAGGAGTGAGGTGAGCAGCAGGGCTGGCCCCAGGGGCCCCCCCATGTCCACTGGAGGGTCCTGCAGAGAGATCAGGACAGGCGTGGGTGGGGCGGGGGGCAGCGGTGTGGAGGGAAAAGATGGACACACGGGCAGGAGGTGGAGGCCAGAGTCAAAGACACGGACATGCAGAGGATGGAAGAGAACGGGGGCCTCCCTCCACAAAGGGAGACAGAGAGAGGGAGACAGACAGACACAAAGAGAAAGAGAGAAATTAGCTGAGCATCCCAAGGGCAGCCCGGAAGGGCAAGGCCCGGGAAGAACATGGGCCACCGTGCGCGCTCATTACTTCCATTCAACTAACAGCTCAGCTGGCTAGAAAGGCCCGAGCTTTAAAAACTTGTCCATATCTGGGTTCAGAAAATGCTAGGCTGGTGTCCCAGTGCCCGGATTTGAGTCGTACAGACCGGAGGTCAAGTCCTAGTTCGGCCACTTACTAGCTGGGTGATCTCAGGGAAGCTGCTCACCCTCTCTGAGCCACATTTCATGGCCGGCAATAATCACAGGACCTACTTCACAGCAGTGGGACGGCTACGTGCTGTTATCAGCATCCTTATCCTACAGGTGACAGCCTGTCGGCCAGGTGAAGAAAGGCAGCTCTTGTGACTCTCCACATCCCTACCCCACCCCAATTCTCCATTCTTAACTGAATCTAACATCCCCCTGGGCCCTGCCTGCGTGGCCCTGCCAGGCACAGAGCTGCCTCCTCCTGGGCACCGGGCATTTCTCCCCTCCCCTGTGGCCTCACTCAGCGGCAGCTCTTGCACTGACCTGTGCGGGGCTCGGGGTCGGGATCTTACACGTGAGCTGCTTCCCAGGCCATCGCTGGTGCATCTGATCTTTTCAAGCTAAGCCCGGGGCCTGCCGTGCACCCCTGCTCGACGAACGTCATTGCTGTGGGTCGGGACCAAGAGCCAAGGCAGTGAGTGGTGCCCGCTGACGTAGCTCTCGCTCCCAGCTGGCCATCGGCCATGGACTGGCGGCCCCCTCCCTCCTCACCCACCCCCAACAGAACATCAGAACAGGGGCAAGCCAAAGGGTGACCAGGTGGGCGGGGTTTACCTGCAGCCAGAGAAGACAGGATGAGGGGCTGGGAGGGAACATGTACTCACTTTGGCCCCTTTGAGATCTCCCCCCACCCATGTAGGGCTTCCTAGGGACACTTGAGGTGTAGCCTGAGACACGGGCGAGTCTGGAGTGGGACCCAGGAATGCCATGCCTCCCCCCATTGAGCCACCACCAATCAGGGACTGCTGGTTATACCTGCACAGGTGCTGTGTGCTCCCCTCTGCCCCCACCGCCAGCCCTGTGGGCCGCCTGCCCCTGGGGAGCCCCAGCCTCTGCCGCCCCCACCTCCCGCTCTGAGCTCGGGTCCGCGCTGTACCGCACAGCCGCCGCCGGCCGCCTGTGGCCACGCGCACTAGAAATGGGGGCGTCCGAATCGAGCAGTGCTGTAGGTACAAAATATACACTGGGTGTTGAAGACAGTGAGAAAAAAAGGAAGCAAAATATCACACAAATCTTCTTATATTGATGACATGTTGAAAAAATGGTATTTTAGATACACCAAGTTAAATGAAATGTACTCCTAAAATTAACTTCACCTGTTTCTTTTTACGTTTCTCAATGGTGGCTCCTAGAGAATTTTAAATAGCCCACGCACCCCTCATTTTGTTTCTTTCGGGACTCCAGAGGAAAGACCCAGGCCCCCTCCCCTGCAGGGGCTGCGCCCCAGAGAGGCTTGCTAATAGGCGTGTGCCGTCTGGGACGGGCGCTGAGGAGCAGAGAAGGTGGAGGCAGGGTGCGCCTCCCACCAGGAGCGATCGGAGCACCCCTGGAAGGAGGGGCCCCAGTCAGCGGGTCTCTGAGCCTCAGACAGCAGTGGCAGATTCCGGGAGGCCATTGCCATGTCCCCCGCAGCCTCTCCACAAGCCTGGAGGGTCCTACCCAGCCCCGGCCCCGCCCCATCTGCCCTCCCTCCCACCCCTCCACCGCCCACCCGCCCAGCCCTGCCTGCCCCCCTGGGCCCCCACACCCCTCCCCCAACAGCACAGTGGCTTCCCGGTGCCAGCACACGAAGTCCAGGCACCTTGGTCCTGTGGACAGGTCTCCGCCCGCCCTGCCACTCACCCTCCCCCCACGGGCCCCGCTGCCCCGTTCTGCCAGTCGGTGGCCACACAGCCCCCGTGTCCTCACCTCCGGGCCTTTGCTCCTCTGTTCCCTCAGGCTAGAATGTCCCCTCCCTTCCTAGTGCCTCCCTCCCTCTTGTCTACATGACACAATCCCAGAATTTTCAGAGCGCCACCTCAGTCCCTCCCCCACAGGGCACCCGTCCCGGTCGACTCCGGCTCTGGACACTGGGGCTGAGAAGACACAGGGTCTGGGGGGGCTCTAGGCCGAGGGACTGCTTCCCACCCCTGCCCTCCTGTCCTGGGGCAGGCGGCGCCAGGCTATGCCTCTGAGGTGGCTTGTGTCATTGTGCCCTGGCAGGTATTTGCCCCCCTCCGTGGGGCCCCAACCCCACAGTGCACTGTTGTCTCAGAGACCTCCGTCCGCCCACCTGTGGCCCATGCCTCTGACAAATGCACTGAGTTAACGCATCATGAACACATAGACGGCTTAAGTGGACCGGGCGGGGGTGGGGGTGGCAATGGTCAGTCCTCCGGGACACTCAGCATCACCTTGACCGGCCTGGGCACCTCCTTGCGCTTAGGACTCTCCGCCCTCTCCGCCCGCCCCGCGCCCGCGGCCCCAAGCTCGGGCGGGCTCCGGAGCGCGTGCCTGCGCGCACCCTCACGCACACGCCCGGCACCGGCGGCCGGCTCCGCCGGGCCCGGAGCCCACCCGCTGCGCTGCTTCCGGGGGCGGAGGCAGGGCGACTGCTCGAGGGGCCGCCGCCTTCCTGGGGAGCGGCCCCTGCTTTGCCGTCGGGTTTCCCTCCCTGGGCCCGCCCCCCGACCCTTTGCCGCGCCGAAGCCCGAACGCGGGCGTCAGAGGAGAAGGCAGCCCGTGCATCTCGCGCCCTCCGGGTCGCGCATGGGGTCTTCCTCCTCCAAGACCCACTCCCCGCCTCGCAGCCGCGTCTGCGGGCCCCCTTCCTTCGGCAGGAATCTCTTACACTCGGGCTGTGAAGTTCGGGGTATTTTTAGGCCGGCGATAAATAATTCACAGGGAACGTGGCATCAGGCTCCCCCCTCCACGGGAGAAGGGGGCGCGAGTGGCGAGAGCCACCATCACCCGCGGCTCAAGGACACTCGCGATGCGGCGGCCGCGGCGGTGACTCCCCGCGCGGGGACCGGCGCCACGCCTCCTGGTGGCCAAACAGGGCACCACGCGTTCGTGCCCCGCAACGAGCCGCCACTGCTGGCGCCCCCGGCTCCTAGGCCCCCACTCCCACCCCGTCAAGCTGACTCGCCGCCCCGCGTCCCGCGGATGCGGGGGAGGGGCAGAGCCCAGCGGGCAAGCGGGGTTGTGGGCGGGGTCCAGCCCAGGCCTGTGCTACGGCCTGGGGTGAACCCAGGAGTCCAGTTGGCGGCCTTTCCGCCCCCTTCGCTTTGCTATTCAAGTCCTTAGAACGGGGTTTATGAACAGAGGTGAAACCGACTGGCTTAGCCAGAAGCTAGACGCGCTCTGAGACATCGCATACCAGCCCAAAATGAGCTCGTTCCCTCGATGTCCCTGCGGCCCCACGCTGGGGACACAGCCAAGGTGGTGCCACCATCAGAGGGCTGGCGGGGGGCGGGGGGGGGGGCGCCAGAAGTCCCATCAGGCTAGCAGGGCTGGGAGCCAGGGCGGGCCAATTGCTTCGCTCGCTCGGCAGGACCTCTCTTTTGGGTGGCTCTCCGGACTCACCTAGGGGCTCTTTTGAACGCTAGATGCCTTTGCCTTCTCGTGTCCTGGCCCTGCCGGCCCAGGACAAGGCGCGATCCACCTTCCCCGGCAGGCTCGGGGTTCCCTTTCCTGCCGTCGGGGATCAGGTCGAAGCCCTGGAGACCAGAGCAACCTGCTGGCGCGGCAGCCAGAGCCCAGCGCCCTGGGGCTCCCGGCGCCCCCGGGGCCTCTCGGCCCTCCCTTGCTTTCTTGTCCTCGGAGCCTGGCTCCGCTGGGCGCAGGGTCAGCATTTGGGATGATCCCACCACCCCGTGAAACCCACGCAGATTCCCGGGGGTCAGAGGAGGGAGCTCCCGCCCGCCTGGGAGAGGCAGGGGGCGGACTGGGAGGGGCGGGTCTGGGGGGCTCACAGCGGGCGAAGGGGGGATGTGAAGGCAGACGTGCTGTAGCTGCTCAGCGGACCGCGGGAGCCAGGGGACGGGCTCCTGGAGTCACTCACAGCCCCCTTCGTCCTCCCTGCTTCTGCCCGCTCCAGCCCGCTTCGCTCCGGCCGAACCCGGCCGTGGCGCCAGCTCCCGGCTCCGCTCCCCGCCCCAGCGTCTTCCGGCAGCAACAGTTGGGGGGTCCCGCCGCCTGGGCTCCCCCGTCCCGGCACCGCCCCATCCCCCGCGCTGTCGCAGTGCCAGGCGGAGGAGCTGGCGGGCTCCATGACCGGGGAGACGAACGTCTTGGGCGCCTCGCCCGCGACCTTCCCTCGCACCCGCCGCGCACCTGTCACCGCGGCCTCTCCTCCTCGCTTCCTCTCCTCCCGTCCGGGTCCAAACCCCAGGCCTGGTCCCCGCGGGTCCGGGCCCCCGACAGGCACTCCTCGGGCGCCCTACGCCAGCCCAACTCCCCCTGTGTGTCCCGCCGCTCTCTCTGCCGCCCTTGTCCCCCTGGCGCCCGAGCCAGCCCCAAGTTGGCGAAGTTCGCGCTCCCGGTTTGCCGCCTGCCACTCACCGGGGGAAGGGGCGCTGCGCCGATGCTCAGAGCCCGCACCCGCCGCCTCCCGCGAGGTGCACGTCCTGGCGCCTCGGCTCCGCGCGCCGGCGCGCGCTGTCCGAGCTCGGCGGGCGCCGGAGCCCAGGCGCGCGGGCCGGTGCCCGTGGTGCGGCCTGGCCGGCTGGGCCGGCCGCCCCCGCGCGCCTCCCGCTCTCCCGGTCCCGGCTGGGCTGCGCGCCGCGCCTCCGGCTCCTGGGGCTCGCCAGCTGGCTGTGGCGGAGCGCTCGCCGCTGCCCGCGCAGCCCGTCCCACCGGGGCCGGCGCCTCACCCTGCCTCGGCCCGAGCCGCGGCCCAACCGCCCGCCCCACAGCCCGCACCCCTCCACCCCCTCCTCACCGCCCGCGCGCGCGTCTGCATCGCCTGGGTGCATCTCGCGTCTCCAGGACTGTGTCCCCAGCTTGGCACTCGGGGCCACGGTGGCCTCGGAGGAAACAGCGCGGGCCCCGTGCCCTGGGTCTGAGCCCGCCGCTCACTAGCTGGGCGACCCAGGGCCACTGAACGCCAAGGATCCCTCAGCCTGTCGAGTGGGGCCAGTGTCTGGGGACTGACATTGAAACAGTGAACGTGCCTTGTAAACCGCAAAGCGCCATGGAGATTTTCGTGGTGTTGGCATGTGGACCCGGCTGGAGACCGATAAGGCAGAGAAGGCACTGGAATCAGAGCGGGGCACCCGCACGAGACACGTGGGGCCACTGGAAGGGACTAGGGACAAGCTGCTGACCAGTGCCTTCACTCCCCCTTTTTCTTGTTTTAGTTGTACCAGGGGCTAACCAGAGCAGGCAGGCCGGGGTCCCAGGGTGCCTGCGGCGTGGGCAGAAGGCAGACAGGCCGCAGCAACAGGGCCAAGGAGAGGAAGGAAGGGCCCGCGCCAGGACCGGCTACCAAAGCCACCTCCAGCCCCCTGGGCTCCTGAGCAGGGGAGCCGGCTCTGAAGCGCCACCTGGCGGCTGGAGGGGAGCTGCAGCTGGAAGGTGACCCCAGGCCCCAGAAGAAATCACAGGCACATCAACCATCGGCGCTCCGTTGCAGCAGTTTTATTTTCAGCATATTCTGGACCCGGTGACCCTCCAGAGTCCAGCAGAAGTGAGAGGGAGGAAGGTCAGCCTGCACCTCCGCCCATCCCTAACTGGGGTCATCTGCTTGCTGAGAGTTAAGCCCACACTGGCAAAGGCAACCTTCTGGCAGGAGGTAGTGCTCACTGGTCCCTGAAAGAGGCAGCCAGGGCGCCGTGCCAGGGCGGGCCGGGGAAGCAGCTGTGGTACAGAGTCCGCCCAGGCTGGCCCGGGCCCCGTCCTGTCCTCCGTACAGCACTCTCCCTCCCTGCCACGCTGGGGTCTGGGCTCAGCGCCCCAGCAGCCGCAGCATCTCCTGAGGATCCAGCAGCTTCTCCCTGGGCTTCCCAACACCCTGGCCCCGGGACACCTCCTCAGCATCCAGCTTCTCCCAGTCCGAGAAAGAGACGGGCCGGACCCCTGAGGCGGAGGGAAGACGAGTCACTGCCCCAGCTCCTGCTCCGTCCCAGCCCAGGGCTCACCCTCCCAGTGGGAAGGCCCCTGCCCCCAGGAGCTCACGAGAGGCCCAGACCTCGGCTGCGGAGCAGGGCCTCGATGGCCGCATAGCCAGGTCTGGGGCCAGGCGGCAGCCGCCCGGCCTCCAGGTCCTGCAGCACCATCTGGCTGGTGAGGAAGCTGTCGGTCATGGTAGTGCCGATGACCCCTGTGGGCCCCCGCTTTACCCAGCCGCTGCAGTAGAGGCCTGGCGGGGGGTAATGGAGGGGTTAGTGAAGGGCTGGCCTGAGCATCCAGTACGTACACACATGCACGAGCGTCCGTGCGTCCCAAGTCCTCCCAGCAGCGCCCTCCGCGGGGCCCACTGTGGCCACCGGCCCACCTCCCAGATTCTGCTCGCCCCGCTTTTACCATACCCTCCCCCCTTACACCTCAGTTTGCCTGCAGACCAGGAGCTTCCCGAGGGAAGGAGCCGGGCCTTGCCGGCCTGAGGTTTCCGCAGGCCCCTCTAAACATTCACAGAAGGAGCAGTCAGGGGTGTGGGTATTTGATCAGACTGGAGGCCCCCTGAGCGCCCAGCCTGCCCTTTAATCTCCAGACACTGCACGGAGCACAGGGCCTGGCCCAGAACCGGCCCCCCTCAGCAAATGGAACGATGTAATAACCACTCAGAGGCAGACATAATCTTAGCTAGACTGGGAACTTCCCCGGCAGCCAGGAGGAGGGCAGGGCTGGGTCCCAGGGCCCGGCCCAGGGCAGTTTCTCAGGCGTGATGCTAAGGGAATGGAGGAATGTGAATGGCCCCAGGAGACACCAGCCTCCCTGTCCCCCCAGAGTCTGGTGCCTAACCTTCTTGCATCCCCTCACCTGGCACATCCACAACCCGGCCCTCCATATTGGGGATGACACCAAGTTTCAGGTCAAAGGGCACACTGGGGTCAATGGGGCGGCTCTTATACCCAACACTGCTCAGCACCAGGCCACAAGGGAGGTCCTCTGTGTCTCCAGTGGGTACTGCCCGGGCGGTCTCACCGACTCCCTGTGGGGAGAGTGTGGGCAACACCCGGCTGAGGCAAGGAGACTTGGGAACAGGGGTGTCTTTGGGTGACAGGAGACTCACCTCCAGCCTGGTGACCGCCAGGCGGATGCCTGCCGCCCGCCGCCCGTCTGGTGAGGGCAGCACCTTCTGGGGGCTTCGGAAAAAACGGAGACCCCAGGCTCGGGAGGCCAGTGCCTGGCGGGCAGCCTCCTCCTGCCCTGGCTTCTCCCGGGCTGTTCGGAGCAGCAGTTCCGTCAGCCGCTTCCTGGGGCGGGGCACCTCTGTCAGCAACACAGAACCTCTCAGGGCTGTCCCTGGGTGACAGCCCTCGCCCCAAGCCCTCTCTAACCTAGACCACCCCTCCCCAGTGAGCTGGGAGCCAGGCCAGGGCCCCTCACCCTGGATTCTGTCCTGGAGGCCCAAGAAATCCGCAGGATCCAAAATGGGCCGGGTTCCTGGTAACTGAATCATCTCCCGAAGCTCCTTGGGGGTGGGGGTGGGGGAGGAGGTCAGGCGCAGAGCACTGTGGCCTCCTGGGCCCACCCCAGAGCGCAGGCCAGGCAGGGGCCGCTGCCGCCACCAGGGAAGGTGCTGGGCCCCGTCTGGCTCCCCCCTCCCACCGCAGCAGCGGCATCCCCGGGGCTCTGCCCTGCCCCACCTCCGGAGGGAAGACCACCTACTTAGGACCCCAGCCCCTCTCCCTCCCGCCTTAGCACCTTTATGGTGAAGGCCACCTGCAGGGGTCCACGTCGGCCCACTATCCACACCATCTTCACCCGACTCTGCCTCAGCGCCCTCAGGGAAGTCTCTGTGATGTCCGTTTTCTGGCACAAAAAAGGACCTTAAAGTCATCCTACACGAAGCCTCTCCACCGGGTCACGTCCCTACCCTGAGCCTGGGAAGGTTGACAGCCGGAATGTGCATCACTGCCCCCCCTGGTGGCCATTTGGAGCACAGCCGCCAATTCTGCGAATGGCAATGGAGAGGCAAGCCAGGCCCATGCTCTTGGACTCAACAAGTGTTTACCCTGCGCAGGGCACCAGGCAAGGGGCTCGGAGAGAAGGGTGTTAACGGTGCGCAGAAGAGACACGGCGCCAGCCCCCCCAGAGCTTCTGATCTTGTGGAGTGAGAGATACTTGTCAAATACTCATCAATAAACGTAAAGTCAAAGTGGTCACGCTGTGCTTTGAAAGAGTAGTCTATGAGAGGAAGGGATAAGGCTTCCTGGAGGAAGGGACCGTTGAGCTAAGAACCAAAAGTTTAACTGGCACGAGGTGAGCTCAGTGTTCCAAGCAGCGTTCTGTAGTCCACAGAAAACTTTTCTTTTCTTTTCTTTTTTTTTAAGGCCATGCAGCTAAAGTGCCAAAAGCGAAGGAGAAACTGCCCGAGATGAAGCTCCCGGGCTGCCTTTCCGACGCGCTCTGCCTGACACCAAGGGGAAACAGAGGCACGGAGCTCAGCCGGCAGGGACGAGTCCTGAGGCCTGCGACAGGGCACCCTCTCCTCAGCGTGACCTCCCCGCCGCCCCTCCTGCCCATGCGCCACCCGCTCACCTCCAGGTGCTCCGGGGGGGTCAGCAGGATCCGGGCCACATCCAGAGCCACGTTCCCCTGGCCCAGAACCACCGCTGTGTCACAGCTCAGGTCCGGCGCCAGCTGCAGGGGAGAGGTGTGGATGGGGTGCCCCTCGCCTTGTCAGGCTACAGGCCCCAGCCCTCGGGCATTTCTGAGCCTCAGCCCGGCCCCACCCGTCTCTCCCCAGGGGCCTTCTGCAATTGACCCCCCACCTCCCCAGCCTGATGTCTCAGATCTCATCTCACCGAGTCCAAGTCCTGGAGGCGGCGCCTTCTCCCCCGGGGCTCTGGCATCTAAGGGTTCCCCAGCCCTGGCTGAGGGGTGGGGAGGAAGAGGCAGTGGGAGTGCACCCCAAACTCACCTCCTGGTTCTCAGGAAGCCCATTGTACCAGCCCACAAAGGCCCGGGCTGAGAACACACCGGGCAGCTCCTCCCCAGGAATTTCCAGAGTCTGATGGTCCTCTGCTCCGTAGCTCTGAGGAAAGACCCAGAGCGCTTAGCACCTGCTAAGAGGCCAGACAGCCGCCCACAGCCTCCGGGGGCCCAAGCCAGCTTCTCCTTCCCAGCTTCCCCCCTGGCCCACGCCTGCGGTTTGGCCTCACTCCTGGGCCTTCCATCCCTCAGCCTCCACTTCCTGCTGCCGCCCTGCCCCAGTCCCCTTCCCGCCCCCGCCCACAGTGGCACTCACCAGCACCACGGCGTGGTATGCTTCCCGCAGCTCTGGCACCGTCACGTCTCTGCCCACGACCACGTTGCCGTGGAAGGCACAGCGGTCCGAGCGTGCCGTCTGGGTAAAGGTGTTGATGACATTCTGCCGGGCCCAGAGTGGGAGGGGTGAGAGGACAGGCCAGCTCCAAGGGCCATGCTTGTGCCATGCTCACCCCACAATGTCCCCAGGATGGAACCTGGGTGGCATCTGCAGGGTCTGAGGTCATTCCATGTGGCCAGAGAGCCCCCCTTTCCTCCTCACCTACATCCAAGTCTCCAAACCTCCCCTCTGTGCCGAGAGACCTACCTTCACCTCGGGGTGATCAGGTGCCACGCCGAAGCGCACCAGGCCGAAGGGCACGAGCTGCTTCTCATAGATGTCCACGTGGGCCCGGGCGTGGTGCTGGGGAGGAAGGCGGCAGACCGTGGGGCCGAGGGCGGGGCCCCAGCAACCCTTCTAGAAATGCCCCGTCAGGCTGATGACCTGAGATTCACCCTGCCTTAGCGCTAGTCTCCAAGACCATCCTGTTGGAAAGGGGACCAAGCCGGACAGGGAGCTGGGAGCACAGCTGGGGCATGGGGAGGGCAGGGGGATACAAGAGCGGCCCTACTCTTAGTCTTAGAAAAAACAGCCTCACTCACACACGGGTTCTGGCGCACCTAGCAGGGCCGTGGGAAAGGTACAGGGCCGGAGGTCAGGCACCAGCCAGCACGTGACCGGTAAGTCCCAGGATCTGCCTCTTTGTGAACTGAGATGGGGAACACTCCCTGTCGGGGTGCCTAGGAAGCATCCTGGGGGTCAGGGCCGGGAGAAACCCTCTGGGCCATCAGCAGGTTCGGAGTCAAGCAGCATTCAATGACACATCGCCCTGCCTCGCGTCCCCACCCTGGCTATTGCTGTGACGCTCCCGACTCACTGGGACTCCGAGGAAATGAGCCTCATCTCAACAAAGGCTCCTGCTCACCTCCTCGCCTGTGTCCACAGCCCCGTTCCCCCCACCCCACTGCTTGCCCCGAGGCCAGCCCCAGCCCCACCCGCCCCTCCCTGTCTTCTGACTCTCCCCACCCGTGCCTGTCGCTGGTGGCGCCAGACCCCCCTCCTTCAGACCCCACTGATGGGGGGCCCAGGTAGAGCTCCAGCTTTGGAGTCAGCAGCCACGGGGACCCCACTGCTCTCTGGCGCTCTAACGCCTCTGTACCATAGAACATCCCTTCTGGCATGACGCTCCGGATTAAATGAGCAAAGTTTGAAGCACTTAGCCCAGGGCTTGATGCACGGTCCGTGTGCAGCCCACCAAAGCTATCATTACTATTACTGTTGTTGCGGGTCACTGTCTTGCTCATGAGCCTTCCCAGGCTGCCCCCCCCCCCGCACCCCCCGCCCGCCCAGGACAAAGTTCAAACTGCTCAGCCTGGAGGACAACACCTTACACAATCCGACTTTATCTCCCACTCTTTCCTGCTGTGGGTTCTTCCCTCCAGGTCACGCTGCTCTCTCCAAGGCCGCCTCCAAAGAGCTGAATCTGCCAGGACGACTGGTTACTTCTGTTATCTCGCACGGCAGTCTCCTCCCGGGGGCCTCTCCTCCCTGACCCTGCGGTCCCCTCCTGTCCCTCCAGCTGCTCTTTCTCAAGCACCTTTTCCTCTGTCCTCCTTCTAACGGAAACATTCTCTGGGGTCCTTCCAATCTGGGGCCCCACCCTCTCCCCAGGCACACGTCTCCATCCACTTATTAAGACGTGCATTTTAAGAAGTACCCCAGGGGACTGTGATGGAGGGAGATGGGTGGACAGCCTGGTTGGTGGCTTCCATACCCCAGGATCTGGGCCCACGCACCTCCTCAGGCCACAGCCCTCAGCTCTCCACCCTCGCTGCACACGCCTGCCTTCCGGAACTCACTACATCCCCAGGGGCCATTCGCTCGGGGCCTTTGTCCATGCAGCTTCTGTGCCTGGGACTGTCCTGCCTTCTACCTGCCCACCACCCGGCGGCAGCAGGCGGTCCTTCAGACAGCAACCGGGCCGCCCCTCCCTGCGCAGCCCCTCACCCTGGTTTCCCGTAGGCCCCCTTCCCCTCCGCTCCGCAATCCCCACATCAGATTGTCAGGTCCTTGAGCGTGGGGACCATGTCTGCGCTGCTCATGCCCATGTTCCCAGGGCCGACCCTGTGCCTGGAACATGTCGGCGTCCAGTAATTGACTACAGAACCGGCCAGCATGGTGCTCCATTAAGAGCGGGCGCTGCCGGCAGAACGCCCGTGCTCAGACCCCAGCACCTCGTGCCCAGACGGGACCCCGGGCAACGCACCTGGCCTCTGCGTCCTCACTTGTGAAGTGAGAGTCATGACACCTGCTTCTTGAGGATGCGAAGCGATGCTGTACAGACAGTGCCTGGCTCCGCTAAGTGCCACGGCCCCCGCGTGCCATGCACGTTCCTGCCGCCAGAGCACCGCCAGGAGTTCGGAGCTCCCCGCTTGTAACTGGCCTCTGGGTCTGTCCCCCAGCAACTCCCACAGGGAAAGAGTGTGCAATGTGCAGGCCAGAGCCTTTGCTCCCATTGGAGGCACCAACGATCCTGCCTGGAAGGCCCAGTCTCCCCACTCCCCTAAATTCAGGCTCAGCTAACACAGTGTTCCATACGCAAAGCCCTCCAGGGCCTCCCCAGCCCCTACAATATCCCTGGTCTCTGTCCCGGAGCCCAGGGTTGTCCGACTCCATGGCAGCCCGCCTGGGGTGACTCCCCGCACATGGGAGGCCCTCAGCAGAGCCCTGGGCCTCTTTCAATGCCATCAAATGCACCTTCCCCAGGAGACACTTTCTGACCAACCCCTCCAAAGTTGGCTTATATTGGTCATATCATCGCAATTAGCTCTTCCACCTGGGTTGTCTGGACGGCGTGCTTAGGTCACTTTTCAGCGGGGGCACCAACTCATCTCAGTCTCCCCAAGGCGCTCCCAGTTTTAACATTGAAAGCCCCATGTCCTGGGAAAACTGGGCCAGTTGGTCACAATACCTTTTAAGTATCTGCAAATATGTGTGTATCATATATTTAGCCTTTCTCCTGTCTCTTCACAGACACTCCAAGTCCCTCCAAAGCAAGGCCACTGTCCCATGTCTTAGTCAGCCTAGGCCCCCCTTGTCTCCTCCCCCACCATGGTTCTCCCTCCCTCCCATCAAGGTCCAATGTCTGGCCAAGTCTCAAAAGTAGTTAGTAACTTTGGGGCCTTGCTCACCAAGGCCAACACCAAGGCCAAGCCTTTGAGACATGGGCCTTTGGGGGTTGGAGAGCTTGGAGAGCAAGCTGGAAAAACAGCACGGCAGAAGGAGGAATGGGGCTGTCGGTGAGGAGAGCACAGTGGGGTGGATAAAGTTACAGAAAACCCTGAGAAGAGGGGCTAGAGCCTCGAGATACAGGACGCTGGGGACAGAGTGGAGACAGAGGAGAAAGAAGGGAAGATGAGGGGCAGGATAAGGTCACCCTGCAGGTCTGCAGAAGCCCCCTGAAGGGCTTGGCCAAGGAGGCATCGCCGACCCCCTGCCACTGACCCCTGACCACCGCCCATGAGGCAGACACACTTGTCTCACAGCTGAGGACCTACAATGGAGAGCCCCAGGTGTAGGTGGCAAAGCATGTAGAGACTGTCCAGTCTAGTTAGGCTGGGAGCCCCTTCACCATCAGGGATCCAGGAGTGGATGGGGCTCACCCTTCCGGCTGGAGCAGCAAGGTGAGGGAATCGTCGGCAAGGGAGCCAGGAGGGCATGGCTTACCTTTAGCAGGTGCTGGGCAGTGTAGAAGCCGGCTGGGCCGCTGCCTACCACACAGACCTGGGGGGTCTGCTCCTGTGTGGAGAACCGCAGGTGGGAGCCTAGGGATGGGGGAAGGCGAGAGGGGTCAGAACAACACTCCCACCCCAATTTCAAACCGGCTTCAGTGTCAAGCACAGGAGGGAGCTTCTTAAGCTTCGCCTTCCTATTTTTTGCCAAACCTTTGGCATTTACAGGGCTCCCTCTCTCATCTGAATCTCAGAGGCTGTGAGTTCATTCAGAACCCCACATTTCACACGTGAACTACGTCGCAGACGATGATCTACTCAACAACGCCCACCCCACCCCCCGCCGAAGTTGCCCTGCACAGTATTTCATTTTCTTATGCAGTTCCCTACCCACGCAGCTAGAATACCATGTCCTTCTGATGGACCCTGTACTATCCCCATCTCACCTCGTGGATCTTCCCATAATGCTCCCATTCACTACCTCTTTAGACTGTCTCTCCATAGAGCCCTATAGACCCGTCTCATTCCTATAGACCCCTGTTTCACCTCAGACTTCTCTCGTGCTCTACAGACAGACCTCCCTATGGCCCTCATTCACCTCTTCCCCACCTGTGGACATTATGGTCCCCCCTTCTCGCCCTAGGGCACCTTATCCCTGTACACCTTGGGCCCCAATCTGCCCCCGTACACCACCCCATCTCATCCGTGTGAGTGGACCCTCCAGCTCCGTCCCTGCTGGGCTCCAACCTCTCTACTTAGCGCTCGCAGGCCTTCCCGCGCTCCCATCCAGCCCAAGGGGTGCCCAGCTCCTACTCGGGGTGCTCCCGGCGGGAGGCGGCCGGATCCGAGGCCACGCCGACCAGTGCCACCAGCGCCAGCAGCGTGGAGCCATGGCTGGGACAGATCTCAGGATCCAGCCAGCGGCTCTGACACCGAGGACTGCCCAGTGCTCCGCACACAGTGCCAGCTCCGACCGGGTCCCTCCCTGACCCCGCCCACAGTCGCGGCCCCGCCCCAACCCCCGCCTCTCACGCTCCGGAACTGCACAGTGTGGCTGCTCCACCCCCGACGCTCGAAAGGATCCCGCCCCCAAAAGAGAAGCCCGCCCTTGGATCCACCCCCTTCTGCTGAAGGCCCGCCCCCAGGACTTCCGATCCCTAAGAGACTTGCTGTATTTGTCCCCAATCTTTCCCCGCCCTCTAGTTAGCGGAAGTCTAGAGTTACAGGAGAGCAAATCCTCAACGCTGTTTCAATCTCGTTTGCAGAAAGAACCAATTAGAGAGGAGTTTACTTAGCCTCCTGTCGCTGTCTGATGACGCAAGCACCTTACCCTTTTGATACATAGTCTGCCTAGGCTGCCAGCCAATCACCAGTGAGTTCAAGCAGCCTGGCAAGTCCGAAAAATGGGATTCCGCCTAGAACTTGGAGGCTCTTTTCACCCACCAGGGTGCTGTACAGGCGTGACCCCAGCCAGATGCTCCCGCAAGAAATGTCCAAACCAGTAGAGAATTTTTATAAACATTTATTTGAGCCAAAACTGATGACAGCTGCGAGGAAGCAAGATTTCGATGCTCCTGAAAAGTGCTGGATAATAAGTTTTGCAGTTTCTTTCCTGCGTTTGAAATTAAAGAGGGAGCATAAGGACGATTACATGAAGGTAGGAGAAAGCAAGGCAGGGACTGACTACAGAGTAGTTAAGGAGATTATGTGCTCTCTTGTGGGTGAGCGCTGCTCAGAGAGTTATTTCGGCATTTCAAAGAGGTGTTCATTTAGATCCACAAGAACAATGGACATGACTTGCTTAAAACCTTTTACTAAAGAAGTTATAGGCCTGGGGCATGACGACCCACCAAGACCTGCCCATTTAGGAATTTTTGATCAGCTCACCCTGTGAGGTTACTTCCTGTAGAACCCCTTTTTCGTCCAGAGATATTGTCCTGCCTCACAACCCCTTCCCTTTGCAATCGGTGAGGAAATGAAAGGAGCCGTTTGCCCAGCTGCGATGGACTGAGCCTGATCTTGACTCTGCCCAAGGGCTGAAATAGTGTGAAGCCAGGGTGGCACTGGCCCCAAATGCAAAATTTAAGAGAGCCACATTTTTAAAGAGCAAAAGTAATGCAGAAGTCCCACGATGAACAAGGTGTAGTTTTAAATGACAAGCTCTTGTAGTCACATCTGAGCCAATGAACCGAGGGCCAGCTTCAGCTTCCTTTTCTCCCAAGGGCCCCCTTGTCAAATGCTTCCCTGACCCATCCTCTCCCAAGCTGGCTTAGAGCCCCTCGTTTTCCCCCAACACTTAACCCCATTATTACTCACTATATACTGCCTTATCACTTTTCATTATCTTTTTAAATGAACCATAAGAAACAGAAAAGTGCAGACATCAGAAGTGTACTGTTTGATGAATCGTAACAAGATGTGATCGTGTACCCACCACCCAGGTCAGGAAGCAGAACGTGGCCAGGCCCCCAGGGGCCCCTTGTGCCCCTTCTCATCCCTTCCCCTCCCTCCTAATGTTCTCAGTTCTAACAGGTCCCTGCTTTGTGCCTGTCCAACTAGCCCAGTAATAGGCAAACTATGGCAGCCAAGTCCTACCCAATACCTGGTTTTGTACCACCCACAGGTTAATCGTTTTGACATTCTTACATGGTTGTTTCAGATGTAAAAATAATAGTTTGTGGTGTGGAAATTTACACAAATTCAAAAACATTTTATTAGAGCACAGTCATGCTCATTTCTTTACATATCTCTATGGCTGTTTCGCACTTTGATGGCACAAAATGCTTTGAGTATTTGTGACAAAGACCGCATGGTCCACAAAGCCCAAAATATTTACTATCTGGCCCTTTCCAGAAAGAGCTGGTTAACTCCTGCACTGGACTGTAAGCTGCAGGAGGCTGGGGCCCACTCATTCACTCTTACATCCCCAGAGCTTTGCACAGTGCCTGGTGCATAAGGGATGCTCATAAAGAGGGTGTCTTAATGCTCAAGTCATTTATTATCCTTTCATGTGAGAGGAAGAGGAGGAGACTCAGGATGAGATATCCCAGAAGGCCCTGTAGCACTCCCCTCCCAGAGGCACTGTGTTCGGCGGCGAAGAGCAGGGATTCTGGAGTCGGACACACTAGGTTGAAGTCCTTCCGCTATTTACAAGCTATATGACATTGAGAAATTTAATCTCTCCAAGGCTTATCTTCACAACATGTAACACAAGGAAGAATAGTACCAAGTCCTTGTAAAGATTGAAATTAAATGGAATAGGTAAAAAATGTGCCCTGAGTTTTGAATAGATGTTCGCTATCATCATCATCCTCAGGATTATCACCTCTCAGACACCTCTGCACCTTAGATCTTAGGTCACTGCAGAGCCCTAGAAGGGCTTCGCTCCCTCCTGTCACCTCCCCTCACCTCACAAGTGCCATGCATCCCAAGCCACATTCTCAGAGTAACAGAAAATGAAGTCTCAAAGTGATCAAGCGACTCGTTCCCAGGTGCCTGTGGTACAGCCAAGTCTGGTGTCAATCTCCAGTGGCTGCCCATTCCCCACTCAGGCCGAGATCAATAACAAGTCATTGCTTATGTATTAGGAGGGTTTTAATCATAGGCAGGACTATGCAATGGGGCCTTCTCTGACATTGCATTTTTCCTGTGGAGAATTGGCCGATTGATTAGTCCCGCTCCGAGATCTTAAGGCCATTTCTGAGCTCCGGACGCATTTCTGAAGAGCAGCAGTAAGGGACCGCCAAGCGGTGGGCTGGGGAGGCTGCCAAGCCCGCCTGGGTCCAAGAGGGCTGCTGGGATTCCAAACTGCCCACTGGATCAGTCAGCCTCCCAGGGGAAACAGACGGCTCCCTTGAAAGGGCTGATTGCAGAGCGTTTAACGAAGGAACTTTGTACGGAGGGGAGAGCAGGATTCAGGGCTGGTGAAGCTGTAGCCGCACGAGAGGGTGTGACTGGAGCTGTGGCCTTGGGCAGAGAAAGGCGGGGTGGAGAGAGGCGGGGAAAGGGGCAGGGAGGGGGCAGATGGCAGCTACCCAGCCACCCAAGGCCACACCGGAGAAGGGTTCTCAACAGGACCAGGCATGGAGAATGCCTTTCACCTGCCGCCTGATCCCATTTCCTGGCCTCTCGCCTCCCATTGTCAGGGTCAGCATGCCCCTCACCCCGTGCAAGGACTTCCCTGAAAAACAAGGCAGTTGTGCACTCAGAACGTGACTGTGCATGTTCTCCACCGGGGATGATCTTGCCCCCCCAGGGGACATTCCTCAGTGTCGTTAGGCATTTTGACTGTCCCACCTCGGACTTCTGGCTCGTAGAGGGTAGAAGCTGGGGCTGCTGCTAAACATTCTACGAGGCACGGGCCCCATCAACAATTATCTGGCTGAGATGTCACCGTGCCAAGGTGAGAACCCCTGTTTTAAAGTGGTTGCTCTGGCCTCCTTCCCTGTCCCTCCCTCAGCCTCCAGCTGGGCCCTCCCTTGCACCCCCTCTTCCCGCCCCCAGCCAGGCGGCCCCCAGCCCTCCCCGAGTCTGCCCACGGCAGGCTGACTCTTGGTGGTGTCCCTGCACCTGGACCTCTTCCTCTGGCTGGCGCTGCCTCCCACTCTTGTCCCTGTGCCCCACGCCCCTTCTCCTCCTTCCTTCCTCTCGGAGGCCATCTGTCCTCCAGACCCTGTGCCCATCACCCCCACGGCCTCAGTTACCCTCCCAGTAATTTTTCTCTCACTTGACAATCCTTCCAGGTCCTCCCGTTCTAAATCACATGGAACAAAGCAGACTTTCTGGAGCTAGCCAGGATCATGTTAGAGCTACTTACACTCTTTCTTCCCTTACTTCCAGAACCTGGAATGTTCTGTTTATAAAACATACACTTTGACCTCGCTGATGCTGCGGCTCTTGGGAGCCAGGGTCTTGCACAGGCTCCTCTGGCTGGGAAAGCAGGCGAGGCGGCCGAAGGTAACCGCCCCTGGGGTCCCTGGGGAGAGGGCTCCTTGGGGGACGGAGGCTCCAAGGGCAGGAGAAGCAGCAGTGGCCAAGCCTGTGACGCGCCGGGGAGGCCCTAGCTGAGGGCAGGCCCTGCTCCCTCGGAGCCCCCTCCTGGCCTGCCCCCTGCACAGGCTCTCCTTGCCCCATTACCCTCTCTCGTCCCTACCAGGGCTCAGGCAGAGTGGGGAGGAACCCAGCTGTTCAGTCCCGAGATGAAGTCGGCCAGGACGCCCAGAACACCCAGCCGCCTTTATTCCTTTCCTCCAGATGGCCCTCGAAACTCAGGCGAGCCAGCAGGGCAGATGACCCCGCGCCCAGAGCCCCCAGCATGAACTCCCTGCCCCCCGCCCGCCAGGGCCTCTGAGCTCCAGGTCTGCCACCAGCAGCCCAGCCGCACCTGCTGGGGAAGGGCAAGCAGAAGCAGAAGGGCCAGGGTTGGGCCCCGGAGGGGAGCGGGGTGGCTGCGCCGGCCCACCCCTCAAGGCAGCCCCACCAGCTCCGTGATGGGAGGGGTCTGCACCATGAACTCCTCATAGTGACTGAGAAACAGCTGGAAGCGAGCAAGGTAGGTGTCCTCGTTGTAAGGCAGCTGCTTCTCCTGGAGGAACCGGGATACCACAGGCTTCACCTGCCAGAGGGTGAGCGGGAAGGGCCACTGAGCCGGGGCTGCAGGCCGGCCCACCCACACGGGGCCTTCCTCTTCCTGCTCCTGGCTCCTGTCTGCCTTGTCCCATGATGCTCTGCGGGGACTGGGCAGCAGAGAGAACTCCTGCCTCTCCGCATCCCTGGCTCCAGGCTACGTGACAGTCCTTGCCACGGCTTCCTCTCGCCAGCACCTACTGGGTGCCCAACGTTTTAGATCCATTTCTCCACTTCGTGTCAGCGTGAGCACTGCTCGCTCCTCCACCAGAACAGGTGGGGAGGCTGAGGCTCAGAGACAGCCAGGGAGTCACACTAAGAAGCCCGCGTGTCTCTGATCGGAACCGCACACTCTGCTCGTACCCTGCGTTGCCCTTCCTGCCAGTTGGAGGAATCGGGGTTCAGGCAAATACTGAAGGGTGCCCACCCTCTGCTCTCAAACAGCCTCCTCATCCCAGCTCCTCCGGCTCGACCCCCATCTACCTTTAGGCACATGTGGTCGGAGAGGTTGGGGAAGAGGTGGTGCTCCACGTGGCAGCTGACGATGGAGTGGCCGAAGGCCCAGTCCAGCACGGGCAGCCGGGGCAGGTTAAGCACGCCCAGGCTCATCATGTGAATCCGTCGGGGCTTCTTGTCCCAGGAGAACATGGGCAGCCCGATGTGCTGTGACGGACACGTGGGTCACAGCCTGAGCCATTCTGGTACCTCCCCACCCTGCCCCGCGTGTCTTCACTTAGCGCTCGGGGTCCGTGGGTGCTTGTCCCCCCACGCCCGCTCCGGCAGACCCAGTGGAGGTGTGAGGAGGTGGGGCCCTGAGCTCGCCTCGTCCGTCCTTCTCTGGGCCTGGCCTCTGGCCCCACCTGTGCGATGAGGGGCTTGGCCTGCAAGTCCCTGGGCTGCCTGTGTGCTCTCAGGTCACGGTGTCTGGGCTTCCTCCTGGAGGGACCCTGTTCTACCTGTTCCCACCAATCAAAATCCCACCTGTCGTCCAAGGTGCAGCTTGAGCAGCTGCATTTTTTTCATTGAACAGGTTTGTATAAGCGCCTCCCCTGCCAGGCGCCGCCCTAAGTCTAAGGGATGTGAAGTGAATGGAGCTTCCTTCCATTCTAGCCAGTCAGGCCGAGGGGCCGCGCCTGGGATTCAGCCAGCCAGGCAGCTGCGGTGAGTGCTGGCGGGGTGCCGCGCACTGGCCCGGGGAGCAGGGAGGCCTTTGTCCCCACGGAAATGTCCTGGGACCACACGCTGAGCCCTGTCCTTCCAGCTTCTCTGCCTGTGTGGCCGGCGCTGGGGCTCTGGGATGGTCCCCATCCCCCTTCACTCGGGGTGATGGCAGTAAGTGCCCTGAGGGCAGGGGCCGGGAGCTAATCTCTTGTGCCCCCACAGGGCTTAATCAGGTGCCCTGTGCCTAGAAGGTTCTTAATAAACCTTCAGTCCCCATGCGAGTGACAGCCAGTGTGGAAAAAAAGCAGATTCCTTACCTGAGACCAAACTCTCTGCCATGACCCACAGAGGAGAGGGGAGGGCTGGGCGGGAGGCGGGGGCGGCTGCTTGCCTGCGTGGAGAGCACCCCTCCAGCCCCCAGCGCCTCACCTGGAAGATGTTGATGTGGAGGTAAGGGTGGGCCAGCAGGGACCTGGTGCTCAGCATGCAGGCCAGGGCTGAGCCGGAGCTCTGGAAGCCAGACACGTTCAGGAGCAGCCAGTAGTGAGAATAAAGGCCCAGGGAGATCAGGCCCAGCGTCCGCAGAGCCACTCCAAGCTTCGCCTTCCTCAGCCGCTCTACCAGAGGGGCAAGGAATACAGTGTCAGCCCCGTAAGCGAGCTGGCTCCCCGGTGGCTCAGCGGCGCCAACTAGGGTGACCCAGGCGTGTCCGTGCACGCGCAGCCCTGGAAAGTGGATTCACCCGCGTTACAGATGAGCCGATGGAGCATTAAGCAACTTGCCCGACGTCACGCTGAGAGTAAGTGGCGGCGTGGGGCTTGAGCCCAGGTCTGGCTGTCCCCCAACCCCTGCTCCTTCCACCACAACACAGCCCCGGGGAGGTGAGAAGTTCTAATGTGCCACACAGTGTGAGGCTTCTACAAAGCACTTTTACAGAGGTGGCCTCGTTCTGCTTTCCCACCACCCCAAGGAGCAGGCGGGAACCTGAGGCTCAGAGAGGCTGTCACCTGCCTGAGGTCATGTAGCCACGAAGTGGCTATGCCAGGCTTGGCCACAGGCCTGGGGTGCCTTCCACCCTGCCTGGCTGACTCAGAAGGTTTCTCTTTCCTCTGGGCTCCTCACTTCCTCCGCAGGCAGCCTCCAGGAGTGGGGGAGGGGAGGAAGAAAAGGGGCGCGCAGGCACCCAGACCCGGCCCCGGCGTACTCACCAACAGCCACCAGCGGGGTGATGACGGGGATCAGGAGGGGAGCGAGGAACATGTAGACATAGCGGTTGAGATAAGGCAGCTTCCACGTGCTTGAGTCCCCCAGGCCCAGCACGTTGGTGTAGCCGTGGTGCATTTTGACATGTCCATACTTGGCGTCCTCTGTGGGGAAGGCTGTGCACACCTGGGAAAGCCAGAAAGGGCGCAAGGTCCACGTCAGCCCAGCCAGGCAAAGCAGGACCTTTGGGAGCCTTGAGAACACACCGCCTCCAGGGCCTTCCTGTCTTACACCCCCAGCTCATCAGCCCTGACCATCAACTCTCAGGTATCAGTGGCCAGAGCGGCAGCCAGTCAAAGCATCGGTGTCCACCAGGGGGCACAAGGCCAGCCACCCGATTGTCACTCTCCCACTGACCATCAGGCAAGCCTGAGAGGACTGGACTCACGGCAGGTCAAGTTTCTGGCATCAGGCCGCGGTTATTTTGTGTGTCTCTCTTGGAAACGCCTGGACCTTTGTACCACTACTTTGCACCCTGAGCCTACGGCAGAGAAGGGCGGGGTGTCCGGAGGCACAGGGAGGCTGTCTCCTAAACTGTCCACAAGGGTGGCACCTGGGCCGAGGGTGCTGGGAGCTAGCTTCTCCCCCTAGGGGAGGCTCTTCTACAGCAGGGCGGGACTCTCCAAAGCTGGTCCCGAGCAGCAGCGCTCTGACTCCAAGACCAGTCGCTCCGGGATGCGAAGTGGGACTAAGGTGCTTCTTATGCAGATACATGCAAATGAACATGCAGATGTCAGCCTCTTAATATTTTACCCAGGCCACGGGGTTTTGCTAATTGTATCAGAGATGCTGCCTGCCTGCTTCCCTGAGAACATGAAGGGTTTTCCAATGCCAACCGCTGTGAGCCTTTCACAGACAGCGGAAGTGCGCACTTAGCGTTTCTCACTACACACATGTGACTTGTTAATCTTCCAGGCTGGGGGTCAGTGGTGTTAGTATCCACAGTTGGCAGAAGAAGAAACTGAAATAGATGCCGCGTGACCACCCCGGGTCACTCAGCCATGCAGGTGGCAGAGGAGGAATTTGAACCCAGCTTTCATCCAGGATAAGCCATGAGGCCCCTGCAAGGAGCTCGCCACTGCAGCAGCGCAGGGCCCAGGCTCCGGGTCCAGGCAGCGGAGGCAAACCCAGGAGAAGGCAAAGGACCGCAAAGGCCACCACCCTCACACTGTGCACAGAGACTTCCGCCTTCAGCCAGAAGCTCTACCTAAAGGGCTCTGAGGAACACAGTTAACGATGTCACAGCGGCAGTTTTACAACAGACACGGCAAACCAGGATGGCACAGGACCCACCACGAAGGCAAAGGGCAGGAAGATGAATGCTAATTCAGCGACGGCACTGCAGCAGAGTCCACGACACAGCCCCTGCTGCTTGGCTCTGAGGTGGTGTAACCCCCCAGGGGTGAGATTTGCTGTTTTTGTGACCTTGCAGAGGGACAGAGCTGGGCAGGCTGCAGAGGGTGGGCAAGTAAGTAACAGCTCTTCCACACCTGCTGGTCTCCAAGGACCTGCCCACCCAAGAACACACACCCACTGGGCGTCCTTGGTTGGCTCACGTTAGCGGTGGAAGTCTTTGGCAGTGGGCACAAGGGGGCTGCAGCCGGGGTCTCTTGGGGCCCCTGAGACCGACCTGCCTCTGCCAAGGCAAGCGTGTGTTTTGAACCTCATGGCCCATCTCACGTAACTGGAAGAAGCCGCTGTTTATAGCTGGTGCTTCTGCGCCCTCCCGCTCTGAGGGCCGGTCCCCTCCACATTGCTTCTTTCATCAAGAAATGTCAGCTGAATCATCAATAAATCAATAAATAAGTGCTGGCAGGGCCGCGGAGAAAATGGAACCCTCAGGCTCTGCTGGTGGGGCTGCAAATTGGAGCAGCCAGCATGGAAAACAGTGTCGGGGTACCTCAAACATTCAACACAGAGCCGCCATGGGATCCAGCACTCCCACTCCTGGGTGTTTATCTGAGGACAACAAAAACACTCATTTGAAAAAATAAATATGCATCCCTATGTTCATTGCAGCATTATTTACAATGGCCAAGATATGAAAGCAGCTTAAGTGCCCATCAGTAGATGGATGGATTAAAAAATGTGGTGCATATACACAATGGGATATGACTCAGCCACAAAAAGAATGAAATCTTGCATCTGCAGCCACATGGACGGACCTGGAGGGCCTTGTGCTAAGTGAAGTAAGTTAGAGAAACAAATACTGTATGCTTCCTCTCACATGTGGAATCTCAAACAACAAAATGAATAAATAAAACAGAAACAGACTCAGAGACACTGATGGTTGCTGAAGGAGGGGGGGTGGAAATTAAGAGATGTCAGCTGTCCGCCCAGTGACAACGCTGCTTTTCCTTCTGGCGCAAGCCCCACACCCCCTCGCAGACCAGAAGCTGGCCGTGCCCCGAGCCGCAATGTCGGAAACAACAGAGCCTGAGCCGACCCCCAGGAGCCCGCCCGGCTCTCGTCGGGTGCCCAGCCCCGTGCCCAGGCCTGACGTGCAGGGTGCAGGGGGGACGGGCTGCCCGTGCGGCACATGGCGTGTGACCTGTGGCTCGGGACACACGGAGTGTGGGCGATTTGCCGCTTTCTGTGAACAAGAACAGATTGAGGCTATTGCTGTAACACTGGGATTCTCCCTCCCACCTGTGTGTTGGGTGGGTTTTGGCGAGGAGGGCAGACTGCACGTGGATGGCGGCGTGTCCGAGTGCGTGTCCATCCATCAGCCAGAGCCCAGCGCGCCTCTGTCCCCTGGCCACGTGCTGCAGAGGTGGTTGGGGAAGGGCCTGTCCTGCTGTCAAGGATTATTGAAAGGCCTCGCCCGAGAGGATTCCACATCCAGACCCAGAGAAAGTTCCGGAAGCCTCAAGGGTGGTGTTCTTGACATCGCCACCCTCTGTGCTCCTCAGTAGGGCTTTAGAGCCCCGATCTCTCAGCAGCGTTCAGCCGCACGGGGCCGGACTGGGTGAGGGGTGGGGCGCATGCAGCTCCTCTCGACCTCTTCTCTCCACTAAACATGGGGGCCCCAAATCCCACAGTCGTTCGTTCGTTCTTTTTTCCCGTTGATTGCCCACCAAAATGTCCTCAGATCTCTGCCATTGGCCAGCGGGGGTTGTCTAGTTTGCTTTTTTGAACAGGTAACATGTTTACATAATTCAGAATTCAAAGTGGGCAGTGACGGGTCTTCTTCCTCCCTCTGGATGAGAAAGGGACAGCGGTGAGGGGAAGCCGGAGGGGCCGCTGGGCGCCTCGTCCTGAAAGGAGCAGGCTGGGGCCGTCCACGCCGAGCCCATCAGCGGCTCTGAGAAAATCCTCTCCCCTTTCGGGTGCGTCCCCATAACCCCTGAGCTCCTGTGCTCAGCACACAGGCCTCCTTGCCCCGCTTCCTCCAGGCTCCCCATTAGATTCTGCACGCTCTGCAGGCATGACGCCGTTTCCCAGGTCTGTGCCTTTGTGCGTCGGCTCCATGTGGAACCACCTGCCTGCGCTGGGCCTGGCCAGCCCTGTCCTGGCAGCGTCTCCTCCGGACTCTCCCCGTCCCTGGGGTTCCCAGCCTCAGCACCCTGGACATTTGGCATCGGTCATTCTGTTCTGGGAGCATGTCCGGTGCTGTGTAGGATGTTTAGCAGCATCCCTGGTCTCTAGTCACTAGATGCCAGTAATGCACGCGCGCACCGCGGTTGTGATGGCCAAAAATGCCCGCCAGCAGTGCGGGTGTCTCCGCCCGCTCTCCACTCTGTGCACGCAGCCTCCGCACCGGCAGGTTCTGCCTGCCCTGCCCCCAGCCCGCACGGGCTCCCAGACCAGTGTCTCCTCATCTACAGATAGGTAATCATAGCTCCAACTACATAAGGAGATGCGACTATTACATGAGATAATTTGTGTAAAGTACACAGGAAGCAGCCACTAAGTGTCAGCTGGTA
The DNA here is from genome assembly GCF_021234165.1 of Pteronotus mesoamericanus. Lineage (NCBI taxonomy): Eukaryota > Metazoa > Chordata > Mammalia > Chiroptera > Mormoopidae > Pteronotus > Pteronotus mesoamericanus. The sequence goes on along the minus strand of NW_026555315.1, from coordinate 4,654,274 downwards.
TAATCGGGATTTTTATCATTTTGATGCCGTTTGTGTGTCTGTTTCCCGACCTGACTCTGAGCCCCTGGAGAACTGGGAGCGCGTCGTACTCAGGCTGTGTCCCCCGCACCTGGCGGCGGGCTTGGCGGGGAGCAGAAGCTCAGCAATGGTGAGAGCCCGGCGCAGCCACCGCACACTCAGCTCGGCAGACACTGTCTCAGCCCCCAAATACCCCCACCCCATCTGCTGGGTGGCCCCGCCCCTGCAATGCAACGCCGCCTCATTCCCGCTACGCAGCCATTCACAGGCGACTGCATGGCCTTGCTCTGGGGCCACCAGCCAGCCCACCAGAGCCGCCGTCCCCAGGAGCCATGCTTTATGGACCCACAGGCTCATCCTTGAGGAGCTGTGCCAAAGCTGGGGGTGGTGGGGCAAGGACTGCCTCACAGTATCCTGGGAACCGACACACGTGCTGAAATGGCCTGGAGCCGCGCAGGGGTGCCCGACTCGCACACGGTGCTGAGCTCAGCGTCCTGGCTCTGCCATTGAACAGCACTCAGGAGTGTAATTGTCGGAGGGACCAGGTAAAGGGTGCACCGGGCTGCTTGTCCTCTTTTTGCAACATCCTGTGAATCTATAATTATTTTAAAAATAAATGTGTTGGGTTCTCTTTTTTTTTTTTCCACAAAAGTATATTTTGGACTGCAGATCTGCATTTGCCCCTTAACTACATCTTTTAAATAAAAAATAAACTTGTAGCTGAGCCTCCGTAGTCCAACACTTCTCGGGGCCCAGGCAGAGAAAGAAGGAGGGCCGGTCGTAGAGACAGCCCCGAGGCTGACAGCCACACCGAGCTCAGGGGAAGAGGGCACTTGGGACTGCGGCCAGGCCGGGCTCTTGGCTGTTTCCGCCACCGCAGAGGACGTGCGTGAAGGTGAGGGCGTCCCCAGGGCCACCCCCCTGGGGGCAGGGCTGGCCTGTGCTCCCTGTGGCCCCGCTGTGACTTGTCCCCCAGCGGCACAAAGCCGACTTTAGAAAGAGGGTGTGGAGCTGAGACGATAGGGCAGTCTGCCCCCTTCACCCCTGACAGCGCCCCGACTGAGCGCCAGGCAGGGGGGGTCTCTGAAGCCCCCTGATTTCAGGAGCTCGTGCTTCCCCAACATCAGTGCTTAAAAAACCCGGGCGGCCCTGCCCACCTGCCTTGCCCCTCACCTTCCTGTGGCCCTTCGCTGGCAGTCCCCAAGAATATAACAGTCCTGTGACACCACTCAGGACAGGGAGGGGCAGGCACTCTTGGAGGGGAGGCCAGGGTTATCCGTGGGCTGGAGGGAGGGTCCGAGGTGCACTAGCAGGAGGGCTGGGACATTCTCGTGTGGACTGGAAGTGGGTCTTCAGAGGCAGGTCTGCGCTGGCATGGGGAGGTTGTATGACTGGGGACACTTCAGCAGAGAAACACAACAACCCAGAGTGTCCCTGGCCGCTCCATCCTGCTCCCCCGCCCCCCAGGGCCAGGGGGTCCGCGAGGGTGAGGTCCTGTCCACCCCCAGCTGCAGCCAGCAGACGCCGCCACAAGCCCAGCAACAGCCGGCTGCCCCAGGGAGGCCAGGGAGACTCCGCTGACGCCTACGGCTGTGGACTAGAGGACTAGATTATTCTGTGGTGACGGGGTCCCCTGAGGGTCAAAGCTCGGGAAGGGCCCATGCACCCAACAAGAAGATGGTGCTGGGCAACAGGAGCACATCCTCTGTGCGGTGCCAAGAGCAGGTGGGGGTCTGCGCCACACACACAGCCCCAGACGCACGTGCACAGAGTCCTGTCTGCTTTGCACAACTGTATCCACCTTTCAGTTAAAAACAACACACAAACACACAGTAAACGCTGCCATCCCTTTCCTTGCTGCTGACTGTATGTTCTTTCTGGGGAGTTGGGGGAGGAAGGCAAAGCTAACACTCATCAAGCATCGAAGAGCCAGGCCCAAATGCCACCCTGAATCCTCACCCCGATTTCACAGGGGAGGCAGCGCGGTTATTCCTGTTTGTTAGACAGGGAGCTCACGCTCACACGCTGGGTTCAATAACATGCTGAGTCAGTAACATGGGCTGGGAATCCAGCTGAGCAGTGCAGCTCCGAAGGCGGTGCCCTACCCTGTCCCGTCAGTCCGTACCCCCCACCCCCGCACCCCTGGCTGGCTGGGTGAGGACCCACCTGGAAGGGAGAGCTCAGGGGACGAGTTCTGCAGAGGAAGCAGGGTGGCCTGAGCCTGGGCCAGAGAGAGAGGCAACCCGGCCAGAAACCTTTGCCCCACTGGCCTTGCTCATGGGAGAGAAGGCTGAGACAAGGTGGGGAGGGGTGAAGAAGCAAGGCGCAGGGTCAGGAGAGAGGAGGGTCCCTCCTGAACAGACTTGGGGGACCAGCGAGAAGGCTCCTCAGGATGGCTCGGCCACCACCAGGCCCCAGCGGGGCAGCACACGTTCCAGAGTGGGGGCCCTGTGACCCCAGGCCCCTGCTCCCCTTCCTTCTGCCTGTGGCTTACATTTTAAACCCTGATTGCCAAACCAGGAGGCCCCAAAGGTCTTGGCCAAGACCTGCAAGCCACAGGTGTCCTGGCAGGAGGAGGCAGCTCTGGCACCGCTCGAACCAACGCCGCATAGCAGTGGGCGGGCATCCCAGGCAAAAGTGCCACAGGGAGACCCTCGTGCACCCCTCACGCAGCTCCCCGCCCACAGGCGCCACCCCCCTGCAGGGCACACCCAGACACACACTCTGTGGTGCAGGCCGCACGCTCGGACCCGCACCCCAGCAGACAGACACACACACCCGGCATGCGAGCCGCACACAGCCGCCCACCGGCACAGAGCAGTGTGGGTGCCCGCCCGGCGCCCGCGGCTGCCCCGCCCCCGCGCAGGCTCACCTCCACGAAGAAGTGTGCCCAGATCCTGCTCCAGCGTTTGGACTCGGTGAGGGCGCCGTGAGTGGCCAGGTGGCTGCCCTTGACGGTGAGCGTGTAGTGGCACACGCCCAGGATGGCGATGCCCAGGATGAAGACCAGGACGTTCCCGGAGCGCAAACACAGGAACCCTGCCACAGCGAGCGGGGCAGGGTCTTTCTCTGGCTTTCAGAGACCTGGGCCCAAGCACCCCAGGCCCCACCCTGGAAGCCCAGACCAGCGCCGGGGCTGCCAGAGGCAGCAGTGAGGAGGTCCCACTATGGCCTGAGAGGGGTGGGTTGGTTCCTTCTACAGGACGGGGGGCGGGGGGGGGCGGGGTAAGGGGTAAGGGGTGGGATGGGGAACAGGGCCCCATTCACTCCTCAAGGAGATTCCAGGAGTCTTGATTCCGGGCCCCAGCCAGGGCAGTGACCTCCCCGGCGTGGTGGGGGTCCGGGTCAGGAGAGGTCAGGGGAAACAGCCTCCTTCCTTCCTCACCTCATCCCTGGTGGCCCCACAGAACACCCTTCCCCTCCCCCAGGCCACCTGGTCCCTCCCAGCCTCTCTGTGACCCTTCTCAGCTTCCCCTCCTCTGCCCTTCATGCCAGACCACCTCTCTCCTCCAGCACCCAGGTCCTCGGGGGACATAAGGGGAACACTCCAGCCAGACTTTTGGATTTGGGGTGTGGCTCTCTATCCCGGGGTCCCGGCCAGGCAGCATCTCCCTAACTCCACGCCCCCTCCAGCCCTCTTCATCCCCTCCCCCACATCCCCTGCCCAGCCTGGCCTCTTGTCCTCTGTCCCCGTGTCCCTCACCAGGCGGCAAGGAGAGGAGGCTGAGCCCCAGGATGGCGCAATCCACGCCGTGGCGCTCCCACCACGAGCTCGCCTTCACCACGTCCTGGACCCGCGCCTCCAGCTCGCCCAGCAGCGCCTCGGGCCCAGCGCTCCCTTGGGGGGCTCTCCGCGCCGTTTCCATGGGGCCCCCCCGGACGACAGAAGACACTCCGGAGTGTCTGCGGCGCCCGGCTAGGCACGGAGCGCGGGGGCGGGCCAGGGCGGAGTCACGCGCCAGGCACCCGCCCCCGGGGTGGCGATTCGTGCTGGGCACCGAGGGCCTCTGGTCCAAAACAGCCGGCGGAGGGACCAGTAGATGCACGAGGGTGGGGAGGAGACCCTGGAGCGAGAACCGGCCCGGAGCAGAGCAGCAAGGTGGCGCGGACGCGCGGATACTCCTCAGGGCTCCTGACTGCCTGACCTCAAACCGCTCCCTGTGCCCTCACCCTGCTCTGTTCACGGCAGCCTTTTGATCCCATAGCCTGAGGACTTCTAGCAGCGCTGGCTGAGGCGGGAGCCACGGGGAGGTGGCTCCCCAGTCCCGAGACGCTGAGGGCGAGAAGGACATGCGGAGAGAAAACACATCCGGACGTCACCATTCCTCGCGGGATCCTTCTGCAAGTCCCTGTATCAGGGGCGCCCAGGTCTGACCCAGGACCCAGGCCAGGGCCACCGCCAACAGCCCCCGCAAACTTGGGCCCTAGCCCCTTCCCACCAACCCAGGCGCTCGGCCAGCGCTGCCAGGCACAAGCTACTGCGGCTCTGCGATCTCCCTTCGCTGCCTCCTCCTCTTCCCGGTGTTGTTTTACTTTCTCCCTAGGCTTACACTGAGGTCCCTTTGAGCATGAGGTCCGGTGTGGTGAGGACAGCAGCATTTTCAGCTGCTGCCCTTTGGGAAGCTGTGGGGGGTGAGACCGGGAGGAGGAAAGGGGGTGGGGAGACACCAGTCAGGGACACAAATGACTCTGATCCCTTCTGTCTTCCCTGGAGGTTTTCCTTCATGAGTTCTTATGAGTTCATCCTTTCAGTTCTTTATAAAAGAGCAAGGTGTTTTCACCAGGCCGCTATTCTAAGGGGCTTACAATCTAAAAGACCAACTCTCACCGCGCGCACACACACACACACACACACACACACAGGTCTGGCTCCTGGAGCTACTGTTGACTTTCACATACCTGTCAGGTCGTGTGGGATTCCCCCCACTTTAAAGGATGGAGACCCAGAGAGAGGAACTAATCTGCCCAGCACCCACCCCACAGCTACTAAATGACGGAACCAGAACTCAAACCCGGACGCCTCTTCCTCACCCAATTATCTTTTGTTTATATCAGAGATTTTTTAAGGCAGAGAAGGGGGAGGTGTCCTCCCCGCTCCCTATGCCACCTTTGAGCACCTCCCTCTTGGACATACTAGAATTTTCAGGGAAGGACTATGTACAATGTTTAAAAGCATATTAAACATTAATATTATAATATATTGCATAAGGGTGGTCTCCCACTGCTTTTATTATATAAACTAAGAAAACTTCTGGTACCAAGAAGCTGCTCTCCAGGCCTGGGCTATGGCCTGGGCATGTAAGGAGACAAACGCCGAGTCTGGAGGACCCAGGCATCCCCATGGGGTGGGGCTGGCTAGCAGCCTGTCCGGAGAGAGGCGGGCTTCACTTGGTACACACATAAACCGGGGGAGACGGAGGGGCACAAGGCGTTCTGGGTCCTCAGGGCGTGGGGCAGGAGTAGGTGGGAGCGCGCTAAGGAACGAAGGAGAGGAAGGCTGCGGCCGGTTGCTGGAGGCGCCACGGACGGCAGGCTGGGCAGGCTGAAGGGGCTGGACCCTGCAGGCTTGGGGGGCACGGCAGGCTCCGGAGCGGAGGAATGCCTTGTGTGATGTGGCTTTCAGAAAGCTTCATGGGGCCCACTGGAGCAGCCACGGAGTGCAGGAGACTGGAGGCTGGGTGTCCCCAAACAAGGGGGCGCTGAGGGTGTTGCAGGAGGGGAGGGCAGGGAACATGGGGGACGACGCAGTAAGACGACCGGAATAGACAGCTCACCAAAGCAAACGCATACGTGGCCGAGAAGCACATGGGAAGATGCTCAGCACCATTAGTCTTCAGGGAAATGCAAATTAAATCCCCGATGGGCTCGCCGTTCAGCCCTGCTAGCGTGGCTCAAGTTCAACAGCCAGGTGACTCTGAGCGTGGACAGCGGGATGTGGGGAAACCAACCTCCCCTTCGCTGCCGACGAGAGGGTGCAGCAGTACCGGCCCTTCAGCAAACTGTTTGGCCGTTCCTTGTGAGGTTACACACACACTCCATCCATAACCCGGCAACCCAGCTCGCTGGCGTTCACCCAGCAGGAGCGAGAACGTGTCTGTGGAAGAACGTGCGCCTGAATGACCGTAGCGACGTTACGCATTACAGCCAATCGGGGAACCGCCTGAACGTCCAACAGGAGAGCGGATGAACAACCTGGGAGCAGCTGGCAGCCTTGCAGGGGCACTGCCGTCCCCAAGGCCGTGGGCAGTGGGAGAGGGGCCAGGCACAAACAGTCCTGACTGCAAGACTCCACTTACAGGAAGTTCAAGAACTAACCTGCGGGGATCAGAGGCAAACCAGTAGTTGCCTGGGGAGGGCTGCGCGTGGACAGCAACTGCAAAGGCTCACGGGGAAACTTCCTGGGAGAATGGAAATGTTCTGTGTCTTGATTGTGGTGGTGACTTCGTTTGTCGAAAGTCATGGAGCGGCACACTCAAAGTGGGTGCATTTTGTTATAGTTAATTGTATTCCAGGAAAGCTGATTAAAGCAAAAACAAAATGTCAAGGCAGACTTTCTTTTAAAATGAAACAAGCTATATTAGAGCTGAGCACGCGCATGCCTTAGGTGTTTACTCAACAGAAATACAAAAAATGTACAAAACCTTTCATAGCAGCAATACTCAAAATAGACGCAAACTGGGACAACTCAAGCGTCCCCCCAAGGAGAGCAGATAAATAAAATGCGGTGCGTGCATGCCGTGGAGCGCTGTACAGCCCAGACCTCAGACCGACTAAAATCACACGGAGCACAGGCTGTTCGGTTCCATTCAGGTCCAACAAAAGACCTAGGATGGCGGTCGGACTCGGGGTAGTTACTGGGAGGGGCCGCTGGGGGTTTCTTGGCGGGGGCGGGGGATGTTTTGCTTCGTGATCTGGTGCTAGTTACCCTTGAGTGTGCTCAGTCTGTGAAAATTTATCCTGCTACACTGTAATGGCATGTATTTTCTGTGTGTCACATTTTAATTAAAACATTTGCTTTATTTTTTAAATGAGTAATAGTTGTTTTGTTTTGGTTTTTTTAGAGGTATAAATCAGCAGGTAGATGCGACCCACCAGCCCAGTGCAGTGAAGCGCAGGAAAGCAGAGCGCGGCTGGTACCCCAGTCCCTGGGCCATGGAGGTTGGCGGGGGGGGGTAGCTGAGCATGTGGGGCGGCCAGGTGCCTGGTCTACCTATAACCCTTCCCCATGCCTCTCTGTCAGCCCGTCCTGACCTCCTTCCAGCTGCTGGTCCTCCTCTCCCTGGTCCCCAGGATCTCGCTCCCAAAGGTGAGGGTGGATTGTGAGAATGGAGCCTGGGGTGGGGGCCTCTGGGTGGCAGTCCAGGCAGCCCTGCCCCCATCTAACTCTCCGTGTGGCTTCGCACAGCAGGTCCTGGGGGCCAGGCCAGGGCAGGCTCCTCCACCTCCGTCCGCGGCTGGGGCGAGACAGCCCGGGCAGGGAACTGTCTGCTCCTCCCAGCCACCCGCCAGGCCCGCCTTCCTCCCGCCCCCCCCCGCCCCGCTCAACCCCTCACCTGTCTGCGTGAGACTCAGCGTCTGCAAAGAGCACAGCTTTGGAACCCAGCTTGTTTACTAGCTGTGTGACCTTGGGCGAGGTGATCAGCCTCTCTGAGCCTTAGTATCCTCATATACACTAAGAAACAGAGATTTTAAGGAGCGAGATAAATATCAATGGGAGTTTTAATATTTCCTTCCTGGACCCCAATGGAGTATTGTGCGTGCCCCCACTTTGGAGACCTCTGGCCCACAGCCTAAGGTCGAAGGGCTCAGCTCGGCTTTTGAGGGCCCCCGGGCGCCAGCTTCACTCAGACTACTGTCCTGCTTGGTCACGGTGGCTGCTCACTGACTTCTGACCCCACTCAGGTGTTGCTCTTTCTCACGTCTCTGTCTTTATTCCCAGGGTAATTGTTTCTACTCCCATCCACATCCAAACCCCACCTGTCCTCTGAGGCTCTGGTGACTTCAGCCACGCCCACAAAACTTTACCAATGTTCTCAATCATTACACTCATTCAATCTATTTTATTGAGCGCCTACCATACGCCAGCACCTGCCGAGTTGTCTTTCCTTTCCTCTGGCCTCATCTACCAGCTTGCGTTAGACATCAGCTGCGTGCACTGCCCAGCAGCGGTCCCTCTGGCACACTGCGGTCTAGCCACAGGATCCAGTGTGTCCCGCCCCACACCCCCCCACACCCTGCCGCCACCACGCCTGTGTCATCCGCTGTATTATTAGTCAGGATAAGTAACACTAGCTGTTGTAACAAACAACCCCAAATGTCTCAGCGGCTAATCCCAATACAGATTCAGTTCTTGCTCGCGTGACAATCCGATATGGATCGTGTGGCTCTCCTCCAAGTGGTAACTTGGGGAGTCAGGCTCCCTCCATCTTGTGACCCACCACCTCCAGCACAGGCCGCCATGACTGCCATGGGAATGGAGCAGGCGGCACGGGAAAGGTGCTTTAGCTCCAGGTCTGGAAATGGTGCACGTCACTGCCAACCTCATGCCATTGGCCAGAACACAGGCATCTAGCCCCAGCTAACCGTGGGCAGACTTGGAAGCATCTTCCCGTGTGCCCAGGAACAGGATGGAGCCTACATGGCCGGATGAATAGCTGTCTCTGCCCCATAGCCAGCTGCACTGTGAGCTTCCCAAAGGCACTGACCCCACACGCACCTCCTCATGCTTCCCCAAATCTCCTCCAAACTGCCGGCAGGCTCCCCAGCACAAGCTCACACACGCATCACGCCCGGCGCAGTGTCCTGCGCCGGGTCAGCGCTCAGTGCTTACCAGCTGGCGGACTGAAGAGCGCCAGTCAAAACAGGCTGCCTGAAGGAGAAGGGCATGGGGGTTGGCACAGAGAGTTTCTTCTTATTCTTTGGATCACACCGTTTCCCTGGGGCCTCACACAGTGCACGGTGCATAGTAGCTGCTCAGTAAACATTTGTTGAATAAACAAGTACATGGATTCATGTAAAGATTGGGAAAACAGGCTCAAGAGAATGGAAGGAAGAGATTAAAAGTTTGCGTTTTTTAAAAAAAATTAGTTTAGCCCTGGCCGGTGAGGGGCAGTTGGCTAGAGCATCATCCCATACACCAGAGGGTTGGGGGTTCAATTCCAGAGCAAGGCACATATCTAGGTTGCAGGAATGATCCCCGGTCGGAGCGTGTATGGAATGTTTCTCTCTCACGTCTATGTTTCTCTCTCCCCCTTCCTCTCTCTCTAAAATATATATATTTGTATGTGATCCCCAAACCGGAGACAGATGAGCCCTCCTCCCAGACCGTAGTGGACTGGGTACCCATGGACCTGCTTGAGCAACAACAGTGTGGGGAATGGGGTGTTAGACGGGGCTAGGTTTGGCCTCCCCGGGACCTCCAGAGTTCCCCACCCTGGGGCAGCGATGACTCCTCCTTCTGTGATTCAGATCTTTATTTGCTGTGGTTCACTGGGGTTAATTATTATTGTGGCTGGGGTGGGGTGGGAAGGAGCCCTGCCCTGACCCCAGGGCCTGGAGAGGGATCCTGAGAGCCATGGGTGGGTTTGGAGACCTGAGAGGCTACAGGGCGCAGGGTCTATTAGAAAGGTACTTCCTTCAGCAGTGTAACCATTTCTATGCTCTAAGCCTAGGTGGCTGGGTCTTTAACCCTTTCTTGTCTTCCGCCCACTCATGCCACCCCCCAAATTATCAAAGCCCGGTGAGGTCTGGCTCCATGTGGTAAATGGCATCATTCACAGGGGCGGGGCCAAGCGCGCTTCGGGGGAAGCAGCCCGGCCTCTGGCTCAGATCTTGGTCATCTGAGAGTAGGGCTGGCACCCCACGCTCCCCGGGCTCGGGCAGGGCAGGTCGCCATTGACGGAGCGTCAGCACCGGCCTCGCCTCCGAGGGCCCGACCCGTGGCCTGGCGCAGCCGCCCGCTACCTCCACCCCGTCTTCCCAGGCTGCCGGCCATTCTGCAAGGACGAAGCCAGGTTGGTGATGCCCAGAGGCAGGTTGGGGAGTGACGGGGAGAAGGGGACCAGCCCCGTGCTGCTGGAGACACCACTGAGGTTCCGAGGGCTGTCAGTCTGTGCCCCGCTTATAGGAAAGGGAAGTGAGGTCCAGGCTACCTTTCCGAAGTACACAGCAAGTCAGGTCTTTGAAAACACGAGGCGGGAGCTCTTAGTCACCCCGGATCCCAACTGGGCCACTTGGTCCCTCCCTGAGTCAGGTCAGCACCACAGCCCAGCGTGTGAGTGACTCTGGAATATGGATTAGCCTTAAGGGTGGGTGTTGGGCCTGGTGGAGCGGGGGCCAGGGCAGAGCCTGGACGTTTGCACTGCGTGGAGTCCGAGAACGGGGCCTAGAGCCAGGCTCTGGGCTCGGTTGTCGCTGTGTGAGCTTAGGGAGGTCGCCTGGCCTCTCTGAGCCTCAGTTTTCTGAGAGGGTGACTCGGAGTGGATGGAGGTGATACTACGTACTTTAGCAGGTCTCTGGAGAGAGCATTCAGATAACCTCTGTAGTGCGGGTATCAAAGGACCACAAAGGGCGCATGCTCACGGTAGATACAGCTGTCACAAATGCCGTTTCTTGGGCAAGTGTAAGAAGAACGGTCACAAACTGTCAAGTGCTCCTGCTTCCCTGGGCAGGTGGCCGGCACCACGCGAGCTGCCCCATCTTGTGTATTATTGTTATGTTAAATATTGATATGATTTAAGTCTAACATACATTGGTATCAAAAATGATAGTAAAAACTGGTTTCCATTTCCAGCAAGAAAAGGGCCTAAACATGCTCGCTCCCTCTATTTCCCTCCCCTCCATGCCTATGTTTCCCATGTGTGTGTGCGCGTGCGCGCACGTGTGGAGGGCTGGGGTTCAGGGCCACGGTGATTCCTCCCACTTCTGCTCTGAAGTCTGACCGGGCTGTGCAGAAGGTGTGGCGAGCAAGGAAAGGGGAGCCTGGGACAGCCCAGCACGTCAGTGCTCTCTGCTGTCGCCCCGGGCCATCCAGGCCTGGCGACGCTCACTGAGCCCTCCCCGTCTTCAGAGTCCTGTCCGCCAGGTCCCTCGGCTGCTCCTCCAGCTACTGGGTGTCAAGGCCTAAGCTGAGTGCTTTATAGAAAGTTCATCCCTACAACTGGCCTACAATGTGGGGTATAATTCTCTGCACCTGCAGACAGAAACACCAAGACTGGGAAAGGCAAATTAGCCTTCTTAGTAAGCGGCAGAGCTGTGCATCCAACCTGGACATGCCGGCTCAGGGTCCCCTGGGGACCCTGGCTGCCCAGAATGGTAGATTTGTTTCAACCCCTTCCCCTGCCTTCTGGGCCATTGGTCCTCCTCCCCCTCTGCCCAACCCCTCCACTAGGGGAAGCTTTTGATAAAGTTCAGCCATTAGCCAGTGAGTCTGCAACTCCCCCTCCAGAAAAGATGCCCATCTCCTTGGGCACCCCAGGAAGAGCCTGGCTTCTCAGCAGGGACCTGCCGCGGGATGGTGGCCCACCCTTGTCTGGCTGCATTCCTTAGCCATTGGCTGCATTGTCAGCGCCCCCTGCTGGTCAGGTGAGGCTGCCTCCAGTGCTGGCTCCAGGAGCTAGTGTGTGTGGTGGAGCAGGGGCTCACCCCTACTTGGGGCCCAGTCTCACAAGGCTGCTCCCCAGGCCTGCCTAGGGCTCACCTATTGGGTGGCTGGGACCACAGATGCAATGGGCCTGGTTCAGGCCACCAATAAGCTTGATAGCTATTAACTGATGTGTACTAATTATTTGGGCAGTGTGTTAAGTGCTCTGCCCACATTATCATCTTGCCCTCCTAATGACCCATAGGATTAACATTGTTATTAGAATAAATTAGAATACCTATTTTACAGCTGAGAAAACAGGTTCAGAGATGCAGGGTGACTTACCCAAGGCCACACAGCTGGGAAGGGGCAGAGATGGTATTGCTGTCCAGACGTCACTGTCCCCTGAGTCCTGCCACCTCCCAGGCATATCGCAGAGGAGGTGGCACAGGCGTGCACTTGGGGACAGGTGTGTCACGTTGCACAAGGCTGGTCTAACATGGGGACAGGAGGCCGCTGGCACCAGGGGTGGCATCAGGAGACCTGGTGCTCCTTTGCCCACTTGGCTGCTCTGGGGCCTTCAGCCAGTGCCTTGCCCTCTGGCCTCAGTTCCCCTCATCTGCGAAATGACAAGCTTGTGCCGCATACCGGGAGGCCCTTCCCACCTGAGACTCAGCCCGCTGCCCCCACGCCCTTCCTGCCGGTAATCCCTCTTACTCTCTGCAGCAGTCTAACTGTGGCTTCCTAACCTGGGGTCCCTGGGCCTCGTGGGGCTCCGTGAGCTGCTGGGAATTATGAGTGAAGTTGCACAGGAATATGTGCGTACCCCAGGAGCTTTTCTTTTTCAGGGAAAGTGTCCATGTTATTACCAGATTCTAATCCTGAAAGGCTAAGAATCATTGATCATTCTAGCCTTTTGGAAAGAATTTCCCTAACTTCGGTCTGAGTTTTTAGGGGAATGGGTGGAGAAAGTGGAGTGTCTACCGTGTAAAATTTCCCCCTTCCCTGTGTGTGTTTTAAGTCCCCCAAGGCTTCCCGGAGCCGCAGCAGCTCCTGCGCCCCGGGCTTCCACCCTCCAGCCACACGGACCTCGGGGAGCCCCGCCCCCACTGCCTCCGGTTAGTTCCGCCTCCACGCTGAAGCTCTGGTCCAGGTCTCTTGCGATTGAGTCCTCATCCCCATGTTCTTCCCTGGACCTGCGACGCCGACGCCGGGACTGACCCGGTCCTTCATGAGGTAAGTGCAGTGACAAGAGTGGCCACTAGGGGCCGCCAGGCGGGCGAACCCTGTGGAGCAGGAGGCACAGAATCTCTCCTCTCTGTAGGCCCCCTTGGCAGCTGGGGGGGTGAGGAAAGGAGCCCGGTGTTCTGGGTCTGGCCCTTCTCCTTGGTAGACCTCAATGTTTTCATCTGTAAAGTGGAGGGAGGTGGCCTACGAGGCCTGGACGTTTGCTAGGCAGCCTTCCAGCCACTGATGTCCAGTGGGCCTCTCTGATTGATGCTGGAGGGAAGAGGCCGCCTTGAACCCCCCTTGGCAGAGCATCCTTAGGGAATGGGACAAAACAACCTGGGGCCCTTTCCCAAGCTTGACTGAGGAAACGGAGCTCATTGTCCTGCGGGGTAAAGGGCTGCCTTACCCCTGGAAGAACGGAGGGTTCTAAATAGGCTGCCCCCAGAGCTGCCTGGGGTGGCTAGGGAAATGGAGACCCCACCAGGGGCCTCCCAGGGGTGCGCGGGGGTGGGGGGCACCTTGAGATCAGGGCTCACGGGGCCAGATGATGGGTGGCAGCCTGATGGGGTACGGCGTCTGTCCCTGTCTGGCGAAGCCCAGGCAGACCCCGGCAAGAGGGGAGGGAGCGTGGTCCTGGACTCGGCAGCCGCGGGCACTGGGAGCAGGGCTGGGGCTCGGGCCACCCTCCTCACTCAGCTGCAGGGGCTACCGGGTCCCAGGGCTTCTGAACCTTCCCCTCCATCGGCTCCAAATTCTGGGCCCCGTGAGAGCTGGTGAAGGTTCGGAGATGGGGCATCTGCAGAGATGCCTGGGGAGGAGCGCCCAAACATCCATCCCAAAACCCCCTCCAAGAACAGGACAAAGTCCTCAGGGGCACAGAAAAACCCTGCCCCTCTCCTGCCCCACGGCTTGCTCCCTTCGCCCCACCCCTCTCTACCCCCAAAAGATTAAAGAAGAGGACACAGGCAGGACAGCGATGCAGAACATACTCTACAAAAGTTATAATGAGCCTGCAGGCGGGAGCTTGTACAGTGCGGGAGTCGCGGAGCCCACCCCACCCCAGCACACGGAGAGCAGGGCGGGGCACAGGCAGTGCACAGCCAGGAGCGGGAGGGGAAGCGCAGCACCTGGGGCTCCAAGAAGTCAAGTCGGCACTTGGGGGCGGCCCCAGGCTCAGGCCCAGAGCAGGGAGGAGGGCCGGGGCGGGCTCGGGTGGCAGTGGCAAGCAGCCCAGCCCTCTGTATGGGACCAGGGGCCGCGGCCCAGCTCCGTCACACCCCGGCTCCGGGCGTGTGCAGACAGGGCCCATGAGCAGGCACAGGGACCCAAAGGGGGGCCTGTGGCATTCTTTGGGGGTTCTCTTTCCCTGCCCCGGCCAGGGGGGCCCAGGAAGGAGCGGGGGGACTGTGGCAGTGCTCACAGCAGGAGCTGCTTCCCAAGTTGAAGGTCAGGGATGGGGTCCACTGATGAGGGCGTGTGTGCACACACGTGTGGGTGGGCTCCTGAGTGACTCCCATATCTCTGACCTCGGTCTGACTGGAGAGCTCTGAGGACCTTCTGGGGCTGGTATCTCTCCTGGACGCACTACTATCACATAGCAGAGGCGCATGCTGCTCTCGCTTACCCGCTATTCCTTTGGAACGTGCAGCCACTTCCAGACCTTGACGGAAAGCCGCCCCCTAACCCCCAACACAGGCGCGCAGAGCCCTGGGACCTGGGGACAATCAGTGGCTCAGACGATCCCCATCTTCAGGCTGCTCTAGTGTCCACATGACAGGACTGCCCACATGGGGCTGGACACCCTGCTCCGCCCGGTCTCCACTGGTCTCAGGCCTGGGGGCCATAATACTGCAGCCGGTTACTGTAGCACCTTTGCATCTATTGCCCTGACCCTCTGGGATCCCTGGGGGGCCAGGCTGCACAACCAAGGAGAGGGAGCGTGGAGGAGAACAGGGGGGAGGGGAGGGCAGAGCCAGGCTGGACTCCACCCCAGGGTGAGCTGGGAAGAGCGCCAGACACCCCTCACTCCCCCAACACACACACTCCAGCCTGGCATCCAATGCCCCAGCATAGCCGGGGCGGTGGGCGGGGGGGAGAGCAGGGGCTGGCTGTGCTGGGGGCGGGACCGGGGACCCAAGTCAGGGCATTTGGCTGAAGAGTCCAGCCAGGACCTCTTCTCTGGGGTGTGCAGGGGGAGGGGAGGCAGCCCAAATTCTTCCCTTCACAAAAACGCAGGAAGTGAGCAAGTGTCCAGTCTGGCAGGACGAGATCCTCAGAGGCGGGGGGGGGGGGGGGGGGGCGATGGCCCCCGGGGCGGGCTGTGCCCACCCCTAACACACACACTCCCACCCAGTTCTAAGGGGCTGTCGTCTAGTCTCCGGGGCCCCAGGGAGCTCCACCTTGCCTCTGGCCTCCTGCGAATCCCCGTGTCCTTTAAGGCCGCACACATGGCGGGGCGGGGGGGTGCTCAAGGCCGCCAGGACCTTTCTGGTGGCCTCCGGGCCATACCTCCTGCTTCGGAGTGTGGGAAGGATTTCAAGGGAGGCGACCACCGTGGTCCTAGCCCCTGAGGGGCGTGGGGCTGCAGGGCTGGCGGCTGTGAGGACTCCGTGGCCCCACCGCAGGTTGTGGCAACTTGCAATTCATTTTGGTCTTGGGGGCAGAAGCCCCCTGTTATCTGTAGAGACAGAGACACAAAGAGATCTCAGAGGAGAGCCTTTGAGACATTTTAAACCAAGACTAGCCATTCTACCACCTTACCGTCTCTGGGCAGGCTGACGGGCGGAATTGGGGACAACAGTCTAGGAGTGCCCACGCCACACCCCAAACTCTAAACCAGACTCCCCTCCAACAGCCAACCCTGCCAGACAAGTAGGGTGAAGGCCACGGATACCAAAGGAGCTTGTGGGATGCCATGAGGGCGGGGCCAAGGCAGGGGCGGGCCACAGCTCGGCCAGTGTGGTAGCCGCCCTGAGCTCCCGGTAATGGCTCTCTGAACAGGACAGTTCTACCCTTTGTGGGAGTCACCTCGTCCCTAGGCTTTAGAGTCGCACAGACCAGGGATCGAGCCCCGCTCCGCCCCCAGCAGCAGCAGGCCCTTGGGGCGAGCCCTCTAACCCTCTGAGTCTCCACTTGTGCGTCCGGAAAATGGGGATGATACAGCCCCCGCACTGGGGATTCAGGGGGATTAAATGAGACAACACGTGGGAGGGCGTCTCCAGCAGCCAGCACCTGGGAGGCCGCAAAACATTTTGAGCAGGGGCCTTCTGCCCCCAAGAGGGCTGTGATGGCTACGACCACTGTGTCCCATTCAGACCAAGGCACCGGCTCTCCCACATTTTGCTATGCCCAAAATCGAGGCGCACTTTACATTCGCTGAGGTAAGAAAGCCTTGTGTCATCGCGAAATTGGCAGCTTCATTTTCTGAACTGGGGGGTAAAGGAATTAAGTGGGGCCTCTTGTAATTGATGGCGACTTAGGTTTTATGAAATACGATTTTATCCCCTACTTCCTGCAAAGGCGGATCCCGCCCCCTCCCCCACCCCCCAAGACAAGGCACTCACAGCTCCGTGTCCTCCAGGGCAGGTGGGCGCTCCAGCGCCTGCCTCCGCCTCCGCACGGCCCCCATGATCTTCTTGCGGGGCCCCAGCGGGACACTGATGCTGCGGAGGTCGAGGTCTGAGCACAGCATCAACGCCTCCAGGTCGATCTTCTCATGCCGCAGGAGGGAGGCAAAGTCCTCCATGTGCAGAGAGGCCAGGAAGGTCTCCAGCGGGCTCGTCTCAGGCTCCAGGTCCTCGTCGAGGCCCAAGTCCAGCTCGTCCCAGGGCAGCTCCTCCCCGCAGCTGCGGTCCTGCAGGCTGTTGGCACTGCCCAGGCTGTCATCGTCCAGGCTGGGGGAGCTCTGCAGCCGGCCCCGCAGCGTGCCCGCACCATCCAGCGCCGCGTCCTCGCGGCCCAGCCCATGCAGCCCGCTGCCCAGGTAGTTCCTGCGGAACACCATGGTGCCCAGGCCGGGGCGGGTAAACAGGGAGTCGTGGCCTGAGTCGGTGCTGACCTCCGAGTGGGCAGGCTCGGCCGCCAGTGTGGCACGGGAGACGCTGTCCTCGTCAGAGAGGAACATGTCCCGGAGTGGGGAGCGGCCCCAGTCCTTGGGGTTGGCGTAGGGTCCCTGGCGCACGAACATCACGTCGCTGCCCAGCTGCAGGCCGGAGAGCGAGCGCACGCTCTTGCGGCCGTCCTCCGAGATCTTGAAGGTGCCCTCGCCGCCCTGCTTGCGCCGCTCCAGCTTCCGCTGGATCTTGGTCTTGACCCTGTTGGTGCCATGCAGCGTGGCCTGCGAGTAGGGCAGGTGGCTGCCCAGCGGCAGGTGCTGCAGCCGGCTGCTCAGGGTGCTGGACGTGAGGCTGGAGAAGCTGAGCGTGTCGGAGCGCTCCGCCAGCTCGCGCCGGTAGCGCCGCTCCATGCGTTCGTGGTGCTTGCGCTGCATCTTGGCGCACTCGCGGATGCGCCGCTCGGCCTCGCGGAAGGCCTTGTCCTTCAGCTTGCCCACCAGCTTGGGGTTGAGGCTGCTCTGCTTGGCCGCGATGGAGTCCAGGTAGCGCACGCACTCCATGTGGCCCTTCATGGCGGCCATGTCCAGCGGGGTGTGGTAGTCGTTGTCCAGGCACCAGATGTTGGCCCCGAAGGACACCAGAAAGGAGAGACAGTGCAGGTGACCATTGGAAGCTGCCAGGTGCAGGGGCGTGTTGCCCCAGATGTCACACTTGTCCGGGTCACCCCTGTAGTGTGAACACGTGGAGAGGGGTGATGAGCCTCCTCAGCTGAGGCGGCAGTTGGCCGGTGCTGCGCGTGTGGGGAGCTCCCGCCCGGCTCAGCTGCCCCCACAGACACACCGAGGGACCCGAGGGGCTGAGATCCCTCCTCTGACTTCAGGAGACTCGCAGCCCTGAGCCCACGGGACAGAGATGGAGCGAGCCCAGGGGCAAAATGGCCCCAGGTCCGCAGGGGGTGGGGCGACAGAGAAGGCGGGGCCTTCCCCAAGAGAACTGAGGGCTGGGAATCTCAGGGGATAAATATTTGATGCCCAGAGAGAAAGGAGTGAATTATTCATGGGGCCTAGTGGGGAGCTGGCCCAGAGAGGTGGTGGGCCAGGGTGAGTCTGGGTCCCCAGGCAGACGTGGGGGTGAGCGGGCTGCATGTGCAGGAGTGACCGCAAAAGAGACCGAGAGGGTGGTGTGTGCTGGGCCTGAGCCCGGGTGAGTGCGTGAGGGTGTGTGCCTGCGTGGTGGCGGCGCGGCCATGTCTGCAGGGAGCAGGGCCAGGCCTGGCAGGCCCGAGTGTGAGAGCAGGTGTCGGGTCTTGGCCTGGGCCAGGAGGGGAGCGTGGGGGCAGCCAGGACTGGAGGGGAGGAGGAGGGAAGTCTGCGGCCGGGCCCGGCTGCGCCCAGCCGCCCTCCCCGCGCCTGCGGCCCCTGCCTGGGGAGCCCTGTGAGGCAGGCTGGCTTGGGCCTGTCGAGGGGACCCATGAGTCCCCTCCGACACCCTCGGCATCAGGCTGCCTTCCCCTTGGGCACGCTCCCGCTGGCGCCTCCAAGCTCTCCCCGCTCAGAGGCCCAGCTCAGCGCCTCAAGCTCCTGCTAATGAGGCCGCAAGGCCGTAGGCCCAGGAAGGCTGGAGGAAGAATCACTCCTTTGTCGTTACCGCTTCCTGAACAACCCCCTCCTCACGTCCCCTGCTAGTTGCCAAGTCCTGCGGGACAGTGTGGGAGGGCTGCTTGGCATCTGCTGTCCACACCTAAACACCAGCCCCTGCCCGCTGTGGGAGTTGCAGGGGGGCTGAGTCTCTGGGGGGGGGGCAGGAGGGCAGGGTCACTGTGTCCCCTCTTGGCATGGGGAGGGACTGGTCTGCCACTGGGAACATGGCTCAGCTGCCTGGTCTTAGGGGCTGCGTCCACCCTGCCGGGCTCCAGGAACAGCCACCGAGGAAGGGCAAGGGGGTTTCCCCTACGCGTCACATGTTCAGGCCACAGGCCAGCAGCTGGTACCAGGGCCAGCCGGGACCCTGGCCCTCCCCCATGACCTGCCAGGGCCTGAGATGTGCACGTCAGCCCTGGGGCATCGCTGCCACTCTTTTTCTCTGTCCAGGCTGTCCCGGTGTCCAGTTCAACCTGACTTCTCTTTCTAAATCTGCGGGGGGCGGAGAAGTTGTCTACAGTGTCATTCAGTGCCAGGAACCCGCTTCCGTGTCCCTGGGCCCTGCATTCCTCAACGGCTACCTCCAAGCCCCTTCCCTGGCCCTGACACCTGGATTCTGTGTCCCCCTCCCCTCAGACGACTCCAAAGGGAGGACGAGGGAGCCTCTGGTGGGGGAGGGGCACAAAGGGAGCTGGGGAGCGGCTGAACTCAGTGACATTTGGTTCTGTGGACAGAGCCCATAAATCCCAGCGACGAGGAGCAGGGCAGGAGAGTGTGGGCCCCAGCCCAGGGGGAGGGGGCGTCGCGCAGAGAGCCCTCTGGATGCCTGGCTGGGGACAGGCAGTGAGGAGCCCCTCCTTCCCTAGCCCCACCCTGACCCCACTGAGGCTTCTGCACCTTCTCGTTCCTTCTCACTGTGCCTCTCACACTTGCTTCAAGGTGCCACCCACCCAGGAGACCTCTCCCACACTCCCGCCTTCTCCTCACTCTGCAGACGCTCCCACGATCATGAACCCCCAAATCCTAGCCCTCCTCCCCTAGCCCCACATCCAGGTCACAAGCGCTGCCCGCCTCAGCTTGCGCTCCCCTCTTTCCACGAGGGCCAAGCTCCAAGGTCCAGCCTTAGGGTCTGTGGCTGGAGAAGGGAACGGCTCAGAGGAGCGGGTGCTCTGGCATCTGGGGGAGGGTCTCAGGGGGCTGGAGGGCGCTGAGACTCTCCTCCCCATCACCTGCGGGCCTGGGGCTGCGTACTCACCCCCGGCTCACGATGAGGCGCAGGGACTCCAGGTTGCCGTGGTAGGCAGCCCAGAGGGTGGGAGTCATGCCATCCTCGTCGGGTGCGTTCAGCTCCTTCCGGGTGGCCTCCTTGAGGAGCTCCAGGTAGCCGTCCCTGGCCGCCCGGTGGTACTGGTCGTTCATGGCTCCGGACTTGGGCAGGGCAGGCAGGGGACACGGGGAAAGGCCCCCCGCGGGGGAGGGTGTCGGAGTTAGGTCTGAGGCATGGGGTTAGGGGACGGGGCCGGGCCGGGGCAGGGGCCGGGGCCGCCAGCCCCCGCTGCCGCAGACGGTGGGTGCGGAGCGCCAGAGCCGCCGCTGGCTACTCCGACATCTGAGCCGCTCGCCGCCGGGAGGAGGAGGATCTCCGGCGGCAGGGGAGCCGCCCCCAGGCTGCCCCTGGGTCCTAAACACCCTGCTCCCGAGACCTCGGGGGACCAGGCCAGGCCCTGCCCTCTCTCCAAAAGCGCCCAGCCCAGAGCCCCGCCCTGTGAGAAGGACCCGTCTCGGGACCGTCCAAGGTCTGTCCCCACTAGAGCCCAAGTGCGCGGCTCGCGATGTCCCCACCCATCCAAGGAGCGGGCCAAGGGCTGGGGAGGGGTGTCTGAGGGCAGCCCTGACCCCTAGAACAGTGCGCCTATGCGGGGTGTTATTATCGACCGCCGGACAGTCGTCAGGTGGAACCCGAGGTCCTGGACGCTCCCGGGGCGTCGCCAAGAGTCGCTCCAGCAGGGGGCGCTAGAAGCCGGAGCGCGGATCGGTACGCCGCTGGGCACCGCGCGTCCGGGCTGAACTTGGCCGCAGCCCGCGGAGCCGGGAGACGGGGCGGGATAGAGGAAGGAGGAACTTCGATCAATGAAAGGATGTCGGGGAGAGGGGCACGAGGGTCCAGATCTTGGGGCAGCAAGAGAGGACCACAAAGGTACAGGGCGCCCCGAGGACTTTGTGGTGCCGGAGGGCCCGTGGGGCGTCTATTGAGCACAGGCCCTCGGGGCTCCTGGCGGCCAGGACGGCGGGGTGCCAGGGCGCGGCGGGCGGCGGGGGCGCGGTGCTCTCGGGATGGCGCATTGCGAGGCCGCGCCCGAGCCTGGTCCCTCGGAGGTGACGGGGCGGCCGCGGCGGCGGGGCCGGGCGGGGGCGCCTATTAACGGGTAAATATAAATCTCGCCTTCCTTGACTCCCGCGCGCTCTTTCCTAAATTCAGCTCGGAGAAGAGATGGGTCATGTGAGTGGGACCGAGAGGTTGATGGAGCCGGGCTCCCTCGGCTGTCAATCACCCTGCCCGCCCTGCTGCAAAGCGCCCGTCCAGACCTGCGTGGGAGAGAGGAGACGATCGCCGCCCTCCGACCCCCAGCTCGGAGCGGGCTTCCGGCCCAGCCAGGTGGGTGCCCCGGGCCAGGAGGCCCATGGATTTGGGGGATGGGGACCTTGGACGAAGTCGGACAGGGCAGTTTCAGCTTTTCTCTTCCCCATTCCCAGCTCTTCCTCTATCACCTGCAATCCCCTCTGAGTGAGAAATTCCCCCGTCCCCAAATCTAAGCATAAGATGGGGAATGAGCCCGGGGTCCTGCTCGCTCCTTCCCCACAGTGACCCTTCCAGCCTCCTCCAGTCGCCCTGCCATGTCCGAGGACCCGGCCGCCGGCCCCGAGGAGAGCCAGCCGGCGCCGCGGGCGGGCCCCCGCGAGGTGTGGAAGAAGGGCGGCCGCCTGCTGTCAGTGCTGCTGGCCGCGAACGCGCTGCTCCTCGCCTGCGCGATCATCAGCGGCGGCGCCTTTAACAAGGTGGCGGTGTACGACACCGACGTGTTCGCCCTGCTCACCACCATGATGCTGCTCGCTGCGCTCTGGATCCTCTTCTACCTCCTGCGCACCGTGCGCTGCCCCGAGGCCGTCCCCTACCGGGATGCGCATGCTGGCCCCATCTGGCTCAGAGGTGCCGGGGAAAGTGGGGGCCAGGGTGGGGTGGGCCAGGCAGGGGGCTGGAAGCTGGGGCTCTCCCAGGAATTGTGGAGTGCTTGGAGGTAGAGGGGTTAGAGGTTCCCCTGGCGAGCCTAGGTGTGGGTGAGGGGCACAGTTCAGGAGAAAAGGGTCCTGGAAGAGGGACGAAGAGGAATTTCTGTGCCCTGTCTGAAGAGCAAGAAAGTGTGGCCATGGGAGAGCCTACGATGGAGAGCAGAAAACAGATGACAGCCACAGCTGAAAGGGCCTATCTAGGGCCCCTCCCCTTATCTATTTAGCCTCAGCAAGATAGGGGCCCAACGGGATATCCATCCACCCACCCATTCAATCATACACTCACCCATCCATCCATCATGGCACCCCATCCATCCATCCAGCCAGCCACCCGTCCGACCAGTCACTCCTCTAGCCGCCTATCCTCAGATCCGTAAGCCTCCTCTCCTGCCTCTCTGATCCACCTCCCGAACCCCCTTCC
This sequence comes from Pteronotus mesoamericanus, assembly GCF_021234165.1. Taxonomy (NCBI): domain Eukaryota; kingdom Metazoa; phylum Chordata; class Mammalia; order Chiroptera; family Mormoopidae; genus Pteronotus; species Pteronotus mesoamericanus. Next base: position 4,632,041 of record NW_026555315.1, on the reverse strand, counting down.
CAGGGGGGCTGGTGCTGTTCGGGGTCTGCACTCTGGTCATGGATGTCTTCAAGACCGGCTACTACGCCAGCTTCCTTGAGTGCCAGTCAGCCATCAAGATCCTGCACCCCCTCGCCCAGGCTGTGTTTGTCATCGTCCAGGTGAGTGAGTGGGAGGGGCCAACATCTGGAGTGGGGTCCAGCTCCACTCTTGTTCTGCCCCGAGCAATCAGATAAGGTGGAGATAGAACTGTAGAGGAGACCGTATGAGTCCATGCATCTGGAAGCACTCGGTAATGAAGTAATGTCCAAACGTGAGTGTCTACTTAGGGGCCCCGTGACTTCGTTTCAACCTGAGCGGTGCCATTAGTTAACACCCGAGAGGCGTGAGTTGTGGCAGTCACCCTGTCTCCTAGAACCTGGCCTGCCCTCCCTGGGGGGCACAGAGGACGTCAGTCTCAGCCCAGGGCTCTGCTGTGGGCGTGGCCAGTTTGGCCTCGGCCATGGCCCTATGCTCTGCATTTGTTCAGGAAATAGGGTTCGCCATACCTGGGGCTTTTCAAACATGTTCAAATACATATATTTTTATTTATTGCACAAATAACATTTTGAAAGACCTTCCTACTGAGCTGAGGCAGAACTGGTCTCACATGGGACCAGAGCAGACCCCAGCCCTGGATGACCAGAGCGACCATAGGTATGGTTCCCCCCACACAAAACGTCATCCCTGTGGCCCCTTTTCCACAATTCAACACATTTATGACTTTGACATTGATGTAGTTTTAGTCTTTCGCGTTTCATGGGTTTGAAAAATACTCAGATACAAGGAAAACGCAGACACTCCACACAGCGAAGATGCGTTGGCAGCCGGATGAGAGCGAGGCCTTGCAGGGCACCGAGGGTGGAGGTGGGGCAGTGGATGTGCCCATGCAAGTGAGAAGTCGCCCGCGGTCCTTTCCGCCTGGGACAAGACCTGGCCTGAGGCGGGCCTTGCTCCCAGGAACAGACAACCAGGCACTCAAAACTCTACCAGGCCTCTATCCCGCACAAAACAAACACCAGGACCAAAAAGTTTTACAAGTGACATTTTTGCAAATTATTAGAGAGCAGAGTACTATTTTATATGGGTTGTTCCATAGAAGTATCCCTGGTCTCATTTTGTCAAGTTAAAATAAAATGAATAACTCAGTAGGAGGACTTTTGAGGTAGAGAGCGCTTAATGCTGGGCGTGGACATGGGCACTTTTTAACTGTTGTCGTTCTGCAGAGTAAAAGACCTTCCCCTTCTCTCTCAACACAGACTTACTTTCTCTGGGTCTCTGCTAAAGACTGTATTCACGCCCACCTGGATCTGACCCGGTGAGTCCGCAGCTCAGTGGTCCTGGCCAGCGTGCCGGTGCTCACCTTGCACAAGAGGTCAAGGTTTCCAACTTGAGGCACGGGTCCTCTGTCTGCCCCTTAGGCGGGGTTTCAACCAAAGCCCCCTGGCTTTGTCAGCCTGACCTCCATTCCTCTGCGCAATGGCGCATGTGGCAATTGGGCACTTTGGTGGGACAGGCTGTGTAGTGCGCTCCACACCCTTTTCCCGGGGAGAGGGGGCAGCGGAGCCTGAGCCCCTGGATCCCCCCAGGCACGCCCACAGCCCTCCAGACTCAGCTTCCTGTTCACCCAGGGGCCTGACTGTGTTCTTGTTTCCCAGCCCCATCTCTGCCATAGCTCCCCAACTCCCCCCACCTTGCGGAGGGGCCCAAGGTGAGCCCAAGACTCTCACAGGCGTCTTTGCTCTCCCTCCCCAAACAGGTGTGGTCTCATGTTCACACTCACCACCAACCTGGCCGTGTGGATGGCAGCCGTGGTGGATGAGTCCGTGCACCAGGCCTCCACCCACGGCACCCCCCATGGCAACGCGAGCCACCCCCGCCTTGCTCCTGACCGTGAGTGCCCGCTCCAAGTGGCCCCTGGCCCTGGAACTGCCAGGCCGCGGGCGGGCGCTTGTTCGCCTGTAGGGGTCAGCCTCCCCTGCTCCAGGCTCTGACCCTGGTGTGTGGGTGTAGATAACACAGGAGGAGGAGTATCGGGGACACCTTCCCATCCTGGAGGGTACAGCCTTGGCCCCCACGTCCAGGTCTCCATGCCACTGGAGGAGGACTTGGGGTCCACGCAGAAAGGACAAGGGTGATGGACATGCAGGGAGGAGGAGGGAGGCAGTGGCTCGATGGTGGAAACGTTGGAAGCGGGGGATCAGGTGGAGCACCTGGCGAGGGGAGGCTGGAGCTAACAATTGCGATGGTGACGGTGACAACCTCCTGAGCTGTACATGACAGGGGCTGCGGTGTCTTAAACAGTCTCTGCTATTTAACCCTCACAACTCTCCTGTGAGGTGGGTAGTAGTAATATTCCCATTTTACAGGTGAAGAAACTAAGGCACAGCGAGGTGATGCAGCTTGCCCAAGGCCACAGGGCTGGAGACTGGACAGCTCGTGTTCAGATCTGCCTTTGCTTTTAACCACAATGCTATACCGAGGAAGAATGGGGCCCACGGCCCCCCTGGCCCTACTCCTCTAGGCCCCTGATAGCCAGGACTGGACGAGATGGCGCAGTCCATCTGGACTTCGCCTGAAGACTCACTCACACACCCAGCACAGGAGGCCCAGGGAGGGAGAGCAGGGGTCCAGCCCCCGGGAGCCGGCCCACAGGACCGACACGGGGCCACTTTTTACATGCAGAGGATGGCTAAACCCAGCCTCGGAGGGAGGTGGCCAACTGAACGTGCTGGAGCTGCAGGGTGCAGAGGGGCATGCTGGGGAGGCACCTGCCCGGGGTTCAGAGTCAGGCCATTGGAGTTAGCTCTGCCATCACAAGTCACTGTGTCTCAGAAGCCTCAGTTTCTTCATCTGCAAAATCAGCTGGGCTAGTTCTGGAGATCAGGAGATGTTTGCCAAGGCATCCCACAGGGCGCCCTCGGGGTGCAGTGCGAGGTCCCTCTTAGCGCAGTACAAACCGAGGGCACGGGGTGGGGGATCATGGTCCAGACCTGGGCACAGCAGCTCACTTCCTGGGCTGAGTCTGACGCTGGGGAGAGCGTGGAGGAAGCTGGAACTTCAGGGGTTCCCAAGAGAGCCACTTTCTATCAGGACCAGAACCCTGTGTATGCTGAGGAACCAGGCGTCATTACCGGTGGGGACAGACGGGCAGTATTTTCCTGAAGAAATGGAGTAGGGTGAAGCAGGCAGTTTTGCAGTTCAGGTTTTCTTTCCTGTTTTTGTTGTTGTTACTGAGCACTGGCTATGGTTTACTGATAGGCCCCACAGCCTCTGGCACATAGTAGGTGTTCCATCAATAACTGTGGGACGAGTGAACATGCCAAGCCCGGCATAGGCGTTTGGGATGCGGTGGAGAACATGGCAGATAGAGACCCTGCCCTTACAAAGGCCGCAGGCAGGGGTCGGGCTCTTCAGACAGGGCGCGTCCAGCGGGGCAGGAGGGCGGTACAACTCTGTGCCCCTCTCTCCACAGCAGAGCGCGTGGGTGGCCAGCTCGGAGGCGACTGCCCGTGCGACACGGCCATCTGCAGGGTCTTCCAGCGGGGCTACTTCTACCTGTACCCCTTCAACATCGAGTACAGCCTCTTCGCCTCCACCATGCTCTACGTCATGTGGAAGAACGTGGGCCGGCTGCTGGCCTCCTCGACCCTCGGCCACGGCCACAACGCATCCCCAGCTGGCCTCCTCCGGGAGACGTTCTTTGCCGGCCCAGCCCTGGGCCTGATGCTCCTTATGGCGGGGCTGGCCGTCTTCCTCATCTACGAGGTCCGAGGGAGTGGGGACAGCGGCCCCACCCCTCAGGCCCTGGTCACCTACTACAGCTTCAACATCATCTGCCTAGGGCTCATGACCTTGGGCAGCCTGAGTGGCTCAGTCATCTACCGTTTTGACCGCCGGGCCATGGATCACCATAAGAACCCCACACGCACCCTGGACGTGGCCCTGCTCATGGGCGCCGCCCTGGGCCAGTACGCCATCTCTTACTACTCTATCATAGCCGTGGTTGTGGGCACGCCCCGGGACATGCTGGGGGCCCTCAACCTCGCGCATGCTGTGCTCACGATTGCCCAGCACACCTTCCAGAATGTGTTCATCATCGAGAGCCTCCACCGGGGCCCACCGGGGCCCGAGCCTCACGCTACCCCTCCCAAGGAGCCCTGCCTTACCTTTGCCAACCTGCATGCCCTCCACACCTTGCCCGCCTGCCCACCCACCCCCAGCCTGGTCGGCTCCAGCCCGGCAGGCCCTCAGGAAGCGTTGGCTGTTGTCTTGGCCCCCAGGGGCCACTGGAGACGCCGGTGCCTGAAGGACATCTCTCTGTTTCTCCTGCTCTGCAACATCATCGTGAGTACCTGGAGAGGCAGGGCAGATGGGCGGGGGAAGGCCAGGAAGGAGGTTCTTGCAGGTTCGTTCGCTTGCCTTTCTCTGCCTTGCCCCCAGCCTACTCGGGAACCTGCCGGTTATCCGGAAAAAGAGTCGGTTCAGAGAGGGTCAGGGGCAGCCCCCAGGCAAACAGCGTCTCAGGGCTCACAGAGAGTGAAGCCCCAGCGTTCTGGCACCCACGCAGCAGCGAGCTGGAGGGGTCCTGGGGATGCGGACGTGGGGGCTGGGCAGAGGTGAAAGGGGGCTGGGAGAACTGGTGTGGAGGGTGGGGCCCTCCCCCACCCCAACGTGGGAGGTGTGACCGCTCTTGTGAACTTGTGACCAGCCTGCTGCCCTGAATAACTGGAGCAGCATCAGGAAGTAGCGGGGACCAGTGTAAGTGTGAGCGGCCTGTTAGCAGGGCGCAGCAGCGGCCCAGCAGGGAAGGGGACGCCCTCCCCAGGGATTCAGCAAAGCTCCTGACTTTACCCCACACGACAGGCTTCACCCAACACAACTGGGGCGGTGGATGGAAGCACTCTTCACAGAGGAGCGCCCCGACAAACACTCCCATCCCCAACGCCGCTCCCACCCGGCAGTCTCCACATCCCCCCCAGGGGGCGCTCTAACACAGAACCCGTGTCCAGGAGTACATCCCACACACTCCTCTGAAGAACTTTCACTCCATGTGAAAATAGCCCTTTCAGCTCTAACTTCCAATGGCGGGGGGACTTGTAATATAGAAACAGCCTTCAGGTGGGTTTATCAGTATAAAACCTCCAGAGAGAATTCCACCCCTGTGGCATCCAGATGAAACACACCGACAATCCACCCTACCCGCGGGGCGTTCCCAGTGAGGTTGCCCATCCTACAGGTAACTCCCCCCCGCCGCAAAAAGTAGGGTGATCATCAATCTTTCTGACCTACCGGTGGAATCAATTGGGCTCAAAACACCATATTCTGAGCCAGCTTTAGTGCCACCCAGCCTGCAGGCTGGGGGTCCCTTTGAGGGGCTGAGCCTGGATTCTCTCTGAGAGCATCACCTCCAACTCCTTCACTTCTTAGCATAGAAACAGGCTGAGAAGGGGCCAAGGACACAGTTTATTGGGGAAGGGAAGCGTGCGGTTAGCTTAGCAGCCTTTGTTCTTTACCCCATACCCTATACCAGAACCTTCTGGCTGGACCGGGACCCTCAACCTTGCCGTGGGCCTGTGTGATTCTGCCACTCATCACTCCAGGAGAGAGCTCCTGACTTGGCCATTTCTAAATTTCTGTCAAATTCTCACAGGATCTATTGAAACCTCTGCCCCTCCCCCCACGTCAACGGCGGACCAGCGGGCCCCCCCCCCCCCCGCTGAGGACGGGAGATGCGATCGCAGGGGGAGCCCTTGCTGGGGAGGGTGCGCTGAGTTGCGGTCCTCAGGCAGCAGCACCCAGCCCTTGCTGTCCACCCAGCGAGAGGCTACTAAGGCGGCCGAGGGCAGGCCAGGCCCTGACACGCCCTCTGCCCCACAGCTGTGGATCATGCCTGCCTTCGGGGCCCGCCCTCACTTCAGCAACAAGGTGGAGGTGGACTTCTACGGCTACTCCCTCTGGGCAGCCATCGTCAACATCTGCCTGCCTTTCGGCATCTTCTACCGCATGCACGCTGTCTCCAGCCTGCTGGAGGTCTACGTGCTGTCCTGAAGCCCCTGGCAGACCCATGGAGTGGGGACACAGCTCAAGTGCCCACCCAGGGACCCCCAGGAATGAGCCCCAGGCTGGCGGTCGCTGCCACGTTACCACCTGTTCCCCAATGGCCCCAGAGTGGAATTTTCACACAAGTCTCTTCCGAGATGTATTTGAATTGCAGCCAGGACGTGCCCATCTACCCCAGCATGACCCTCCTGCATCGGTCCACGGGGCAGGGAGGTTTGTCCCTGAAGCACTTCCGGGACCAGGTTAGACCTGGGACTGTCAGTGGCTCCAGCTCCACCCTGAAGCCCAGCCCGGTGGCCTGGCCAGCGCTGCTGCCTGGAGCAGAACCTGGAAACCTACCGTGTGCCCCGCCCCCCATCTTGTCTCAGCCTCCCCATATGAGACGGTCACAGGGGGGGATCTTGGAGTCTGCGGGAAGGGCCCCTGCAGATTTTCAGATCTCAAGCTCTTCGGTGGGTGAGCCAAATCCGAGTTACAAACCAGTTACAGGCTAGGACCTGGGTGGCGGAGAGGGGCCGGGCAGAGCACCCAGGCTGCCACCTTCCTCTTCCCTTTATCCTCAAGTGACATACAGTGTTTATGTGTTCCTTGACTCAGGAAAGGTCAGGAAGTACTGACCTAGTCCAACCACCATTTACACAGAAGGAATCTGAGGCCTAGAGAGGCAGTGCGGCTTGCCCCAGTCCCACAGCTGGAGAGGCCGGAGCCTTCCTCAGATTCGTAACTTTCAAACAGCAGAAGTTTCCCCCCGTAAAGTATTTCAGAAACGCAAATTTATAACCCAGACATAAACAGGGCTGTTCCAGTTTCAGAGGAGCTAGTGATGCAGACCTCAGCCACCAGGCCTCCGCTCTGCCCCCTGCCCCGCCCCCGACACCAGGGACCCTGAGGCTCCTCTCCAGAAGATAGAGACGTGGCTTGGCAGGGAGAGAGACTGGGACCCTCAGACAGAGCACAGAGGCAGAAGGAGGCAGACAGCTAGAACAGGAGGAAGAATTGGCCAGTGACAGGCAAGGGTGGGGCATGGGGTGGGGTTGGGCGGGCGGAGCGTGTGGGAGCCCCAGGACTGGCGCGGGGTGGGGGGCGCTTCAGAGGAAAATGTGCCAGCGCCTGGCCACGGAGTGAGGTGGACCTGCCCCAGGAGCCACGGGAGAAGCTGAGGAGGGCAACTTGTCACCCTACCTGCCTTCTGCCCTGCCTGAGTGGGGTCTCTTCCTCCCCGAGCTCATGGGAGACTTAAGGAGAGAGAAGGTGCTGGAACAGGCCGGGTGACAAGGTTGCTGTGAGGCCATGGAAGGCCTGGTGCTGAGTGGGGTTACAGGAAGGGGGGACCTGGAGGTGTCATTCCTGCTTGGAAGCCAGAGGAAAGTGAGGCCTGAGTCCCCGCAAGTCCAGCACTGCGACCTAAGGACATTGCCCCCCACCCCTCCCTGGAGGCCACCAGGTCAGGGGATCGCCTGACCCTGAGCCTGCGCCCAAATTGCCTCCGGCCCCTCCCGTCTGTCCAGCCGCCTCTCTATTGGCTGCCCTGTCCCGGCCGGAGCCCCTGGCGGGGTAATTAACTAAGGATTAATGATATCCCCAAAGTCAACAGAAAAATCGATGGATCTGCTCAGCCCGAGCGGCGGCTGCGCAGTCCCGCTGGGGGAGGGCGTCGGGGACCTCGACCGGGGCGCTGGGGCCTCACCTGGGCAGACGGTCGGCGCCGCGCCCGCAGTCGGTGCTCAGCCGGCAGCGATGTCTGTCGAGGCCGCAGGTAAGGCACCCCCGGGACGCCCTTAGGGCCAGGCTGGAGCGCTCTCGGACCCCGGGCGGGACCTTCTGGGCAAGCCCACCTGGACATTCGCACCTACTCCTGCCCCCGGGGTTCAGGGGCGAGGTGCTGCAGGGGTGGAGGCGGGAGGGCGGGGTGACTGCGGGGAGGCCAGGCCAACCCCTGGCGGCTGGAGCAGCGGCCTCTCTCTGGCTCCGGCCCCGGCCCCGGCCCCGCGCCCCACCTCCTTTCCGCGGGTGTGTACGCACAGCCGAAAGGCGGCGCGGAGGCCAGACAGGAGAGAAAAACCTAGACGGCCAGAGAGGGAGGTTGTGGGGTTGGTGCTGCCTGGGCTCCAGATCTGAGCCCGGGTGTAGCGGCTGCCCCAGCCTCGCAGTCCCGCGAGTGGCTCGGAAAGAAACCCCGACGCTCCCGGCCCGCGCTCAGCGGCCTCTTCCGGAGCTGAGGCTGCGCTCCGCGCCGGGCGCCGCCCGCCCCCCGCGACAGCCGCGCGGCCTTCATCACCGGCCTCCAGCCGTGACCCACAAACAGTGGTGCGGCCTCCCTCGGGCGGGTGTCGCGCCAGAGGGCGGCCGGCTCCTCCCTGACGGTTCCGGAGCCCTTGTCTTCTTTCCGCGACCCCGACGTGCGGACCGGTCAAGCTCCTCCCCACCGAGTCCGCCACTCTGAGGGCTCCCGCAGCGGCTGTTGGAGGGTCGAGCCCCACGGGTGCGGGTCGGGGACGTATGTTGAGGACCGCGGAGGGAGGGGAACCAGAACTTTACCCTCCAGTGGCCCCTCTAGGCCCGCAGTCCAAGCAAACCCCCCCCGCCCCGCCCCGGAAATTCACCAATAATCTCAACCCTTTCAGCCTCTCCGGGATTTTGAAAGAACTGGAAGGAAATGCTCAAATCGCTAACATTGAGAGCTTTCTGTGTACCAGACACTGATCTACATTTATTTACATAAACGAAATCATTTAATTTTTATAAAACCCTGCAACAGAAGTGTTACGCATTAATTCCGTCCTTTATTCGTTCGAGAAATCGTGTGGAAGAATTGTTGAGTAGCCCTCCCTACCAGGTACTGTCCTGTAGTTGTATCTCTGCTTTACAGATGGGGAAACCAAGGCACACAGAACCTGAGTAGCTCGTCCAGGGTCACACAGGTAGTAGGTGTCAGAGTCTGGGCTCTAAATCTCCAGGCTATCGTGCCTCGGGCAGAGGGGGGCCCCTCCAAGAACGGGGAGGTGGGGCAGTCAGGGCTGGGAGGAACAGAGCCGGGAGCCCCAGGCTCGCTGCCGCCGGGCAGGGAGACCAGGAGGAAAGGCGCTGCGCTGTGGAAAGCCGCCTCTGCGGAGGTTGACTGGGAAGGGGCTCTGTCCATAGCTCTGGTGCTGAAGTTCCCCAGAAAATGCCCGAGCAGTCAGCAAAGGCTGGGTGAGTGTCGTGTTGTGCCAAGGTTGGGGGAGGGGGGTCGAGTTAAGCAGGACCTAGTCTCTGCCCTGGAGGAGTTCCTGGCCTCTAAGGCGGGGGGACAGCCACACCCACAGCACCTCCCCAGGCAGTGCACACACCCACTCTCAACAGCTGCGTGAGCCGAGAGAGGGCTTCCCAGGGCAGGTCCTTTGGGTGGCTGGCGAGGAGGCGTGAGAGCCGCAGCGGAGAGGGCAGGCGAGGCAGGAAGCACCACGGGCTCCAGGAGCCAGGGTGGGAGGCAGCAGACCACGGGAGCGATGTGGGGCCCTCATCAGGGAAGAGAAGAAAGCAAGGCAGGGGCATTCTGGGAGCTGCAGCGGGATGGCACGGCCCGTGGGCAAGGGGTTCTGATGGCAGAGCTAGAGAGTAAGTGGGGGCCGGAGCAGGAAGCGACCGCGGCTACCCAGCCTCCAGCATTCCGTGCGGTACCAGCCCATGCTACACACACGGTGCCTTGTTTCATTTTGAGAGGGCATGTGAGGCTGTTTGGACTTTATACCGAGGGCGATCAGTTGCCTTTGCAGAGCTCACAGTAGGAAAGAGCCATGGCGGGCAGGGAGACCAACCCAGGAGCCGGGTAGCTCAGTTGGTTAGAATGGAGTCCTGATACGTCGAGGTTGCAGGTTCGATCTCCGGTCAGGGTACATGCAAGAAGCAACCAATGAAAGCATGAATGGGTGGAGCAACAAACCTCTCCCTCGCCTTCGCCATCTCTAAAAATAAGTAAATAAATTTTTTAAAAAGAGAGAGAGACCCGCCCAGGAGAGAAAGGAGGGGGCTCTGGACTAGGGTAGTGGCTGAGGTCAAGAAAGATCTAAGAGCAATTTGCAGGCTGGGATGGACAGGCTTGGCGCCTGGGAGGGGGCCCGGTGAGGGGGCCTCCTGCAGCCTGGAGAATGGGCCCAGGGAGCACTTAGAACCCTCAGCCCAGAGCATCAGGGATGTGAGGGCGGCCGCAGGACCAAAGCAGAGCCCCTGGGGGGGACAGGGGCTGGGGAGGGGCCTCCCGGGGCAGCTCAGGAGCAGCCTTCTCATCGGGACAGCACCCGGCACCAGCGGGCGCCCCCTCTGTAACGCAGCTCAGTCCCACAAGGAACGAGCACCCAAGGGTCCACAGGGGAGTATGCCCGGCTCCAGGCTACGGCCCTAAGTGACAGGTATGGGGTGGCCTAGTCCTGGGTCCGAGAGATAGGTGACAAAGGAGTCGGCCTGAGGGAAAACTTGGGGACAATGAGGAAAGAACAGGAGACATCCAGGGAAAGAGGAGGGTGAAGGGTGACATTCTCCACGTCGTGCTGGGCACTTGTGGGGTTAGGGGCAGGTGGTGCCGAGGGAGGTCCGTTCTGTCAGAGTCAAGGGCGTGGCGTTTGTGCTGCCCCCAGCCTGCCCCATGCTCATGGCAGGCACTGCGGATCAACCCCAGAAGTTTTCCCTTAAGCCTTGAACATCAACTCTTTAACTGTGTAAGTAATGTGTTTTTAAAAACTAGAACATTAAACCACCACTACTCGTCCCTTCCCCAGAAGAAACTCCCATGTAAATCTGGTGGGTATCTTCTAGACCTTTCCAGAGCGATTTTATCTACACCCGTGGGGGTCCCTACAGAGCACTATCTCAGATCACAGCGTTCTATCCCACCGAACCCACCCGCGGCCTCCGGAGCCCCTCAACACTACACTCTAGGCAACTGTTACCTACTAGTCAGAGCCAGGATGAGAGAGGGCACCTAGTTGCTCTTTCACTCCGGCATGAAATTCCTCCCAGAAGTCAGCAGCCCACAAGCTGCCCTTTGGTGGCCAAAAGTCGCAGATATGGGGGCTGCCCGATGGCCAGGTACCACGTGGACGCCCCGAGCCCCCTGACAAACATTATTATCCCATCTGAGGATCAGGCACTGGGCCAGGAAGTGGCGTGGGGAGGGAGGTGGTGGTCCTCAAGCCAGCAGAAATGATCTGTGTGAACGTGGAGCACAAAGGGTTCCCACATCCGCCCCCCACCCTGTCTGTTGGAACCTCCCAGGGTCCTGGAAGATAGATGGGCAGCTACTATTATTGCCAGTGTTCTGACCAGAGAGGTTGCATGATTTTCCCTAGACCACACAGCAGCTAGGGGCAGGGATGGAATGGAACCCGGCATAGCCTGGCAGCCAATCAGTGCCCTTCTCCCTTCCAGACCCCGCTGAGGCTGCGCCGGTGGCCTCTGCGGAAGCACAGGAGACTGGAGCGGCCGTGGCCAAGGACAGCCCGGTGGACATGGGGCCCCAGGAGACGGGAGCCCCCGCCTCACCCCGCCAGAAGTCCTGGCTGGTGCGGCATTTCTCACTGTTGCTGCGGCGGGACCGACAGGCCCAGAAGGCGGGGCAGCTCTTCTCGGGGCTTCTGGCCCTCAACGTGGTGTTCCTGGGCGGTGCCTTCATCTGCAGCATGATCTTCAACAATGTGGCCGTGACGCTGGGCGATGTGTGGGTCCTGCTGGCTGTGCTGAAGGCCCTCTCCCTCCTCTGGCTACTCTACTACGTGGCGGGCACCACCCGCCGCCCACATGCCGTGCTCCACCGGGACCCTCGTGCGGGACCCATTTGGGTGCGGGGTGAGTATCAGGACGCTGGGTCGATGGAGGGGGTGGGGAGCGGGAGGTGCCAATGGCCGCCTGGCCCCGCCAGGTTCCCTGTTGCTCTTCGGCAGCTGCACCGTCTGCCTCAACATCTTCCGCGTGGGCTACGACGTGAGCCACATCTACTGCAAGTCACAGCTGGAGCTCATCTTCCCCACCATCGAGATCATCTTCATCGGCATCCAGGTGACAGGCCCTCCCCCACCCAGGCCACTGGCCGCACGGTCTCCCTGCCTAAGCTGCGCGCACACGCGCCCCAACCTGTGCCTGCAAATGGCCTCACGGGAAATGCCCGCAAGGCCCAGAGTACGGACACACACACCGCAGCCCCCACAGGCGCCTGCCTCCGCGCACGCCGTGCCGCTGGGACACAGCCACCTGTAAACGCGTCCACCTGTGCCGGCAAGCTCCCAGATCACAAAGCCTAATGATGAAATATCCAGCTCCCTCCCGACTCTCTGTTCTGCACCAGGCACTGGGTTTCATTTGCATCCCCTTTTTTATTTCCCAGAGAAATAGGCCTTCCCCTGAGCGGCAGGCATTTGTGTCCCCTTCTAGAGCTGAGGGGGCTGAGGCCCAGAGACCTCTTGCCACTGGCCCAAAACCACACAGCAAAGAAACGGCGGAGCCCAGACTGCAGGCCAGGTTTCCTCGCTGTGTCTTCCACTGAAAATACACACAAGCAGCTGAGGCACCCTAGTCCCCCATAGTCCCACCCCCACCATCCCGGGCCCTGGGCTCAAGGCCTTGTCTCTTTCAGACCTGGGTGCTCTGGAAACACTGTAAGGACTGTATTCAGGTCCAGGCCAACCTCACTAGGTAAGGCAGGGGTGCCTTCTCTCCCTCCAGCTCCCAGGGCTCCCTGCCCCCTGCAGCTTCCCTGGACAGGGTGAACCTGGGGCTGTGGGTTAGTCTGGGAATGGTCCCAGGTGGCCCATGGGGCTGCCTCTCCAGAAGTCCTCATGCCAGATGGGATTCGGCTTTGAGAGAGGGCGCCCCTCCGCCCAGTGCGGGGACGGTGAGGGCTGGGCCCCCAGGGAGCCGGCTCGGCTGTGTGGGCAAGTGCGGCCTCTCCGGCAGGTGCGGCCTGATGCTGACCTTGGCCACGAACCTGCTGATGTGGGTTCTGGCCGTCACCAATGACTCCCTGCACCGCAAGATCGAGGCGGAGCTCAATGGCCTCATGGACAATTTCTCAGGTACAGAGGAGACCATGCCCCGCACCCTGATATGTGCATACTCCCTCCCCCGTGCACGCGCGTGCATGCACACATGCACGCGCGCACACATCCCTCAAGTGGGTGAGGCTCCGTGAGTCTATAGCGTTGGGAGAAACTCCAGAGGCTGGATCATGACTAAATAGAAAACGGGCGTTGGCCCATGGCTCCCATCCTGCTCCGTTCTGTGCCTGACCCCGCAGGCGTTGCCACCCTGCACGCCTGCTCCAGGCAGCCCTCACCTGTCAGCGAGGGAGCCACTGATGCAGGCTGAGCCCCTCACCGGCAAGGTCACCTGGGCACCCCGCCGCTGGCATTTGCATTTTACTTGCAAGAAGGCTAATCCACGTCAAGACTGAAAGAAATGTCTTCCTGGCACAATTGTGGGTGCCTGGACTTACTAGGAGGGAGGGAAGACTTCTGGGGAGAAAGAGCTCCCCCATCGTCCCATGTGCTCAAGCCTCACCTGGACGGTCTGGCCCCTAGAGACTATGTCTCATAAACCTACATGGCTGTGTCTGTGGGACATGAGGCCACACCTGCATGTATATGGCCCCCCAGGAGGCAGCACCTCCCAGCTCGTGCACAGCCAGACCCTCCCAGCGCGCCCACGCACTCCCACGCCTGCCGCCTTACTCAGGGCCGCCTGCCGGCGGCGCGCGCCCCTCCTGCCCTGGGTCCATTTCTCAGAGGAGCTGTGCAAAGAGAATTTTTTCCAAGTGATATCATAGATTGTTTTGTAATTAAAAATTCAGACTTAGAGAGGAGTAGAAGAACGAGATACATCCATCACCCAGGCACAAGAACGATGAACATTTTGCCATATTTATTTTGTGGCTGAATTATTTACATAATTGAGATCATAGCATTTCATCTCAAGACTTTTTGCTGTGCATCTCTTTGAAATAAATATATTTCACTACGCTACAACGTTATTATAACCTCTAACAAAATTCCTTAACATCATCCCCATCCTCTATATCAATCTATATTAACTTTTACAATCAGCCTATGAAACGTTTTTTATGATGGTTTGTTCAAACATGCAATGCCTTTGGTGGTTCATTTTCTTTTTTCCTCATGACATTGAAATTTGTCAAGTTGCTTCCTAGCAGTGGCATTTGACTTGTCCTCCCTGCTTTTCCTGGAAACTGGAGGTAGGGACCGGAGCCTTGATTAGATACAGACCAAACACTGTTGGCCCCCACACCCCACACGTGGGTGCCTTGCGGGGCACCTCACCGCGATTGCCAGGTTACCCCTTGGTGCATTCTGCCCGGGGTTCAGGTGTAGCAGCCAGGTCCTAACGCTACAGGTTTTCCCCTTGTGCCCAACAAGTGATGTGTGCAGGTGACATTTGGCACCAAAGACCTCACGCATTAAATGCTTTCCGTAAGTTTGACACCTGAAGTCTGGAATCCCTTTGTAAAGGAAGGCCCATCCTGTGATCTCTGATTTCTCTCTCTGGGCATCAGTTTCCATACCTGTGAAATGGGTGGCTGGGTCCCTACTCCTCTGGCAAACTCCAGGGAGGGAATGGGACTGACTCATGCAGTGGGCTTCCTCAGAGCAAGACGCACCTAAGTATCTGCCCCCTCTCCCACCGTCTCCCAGGCAACACCACCAACACCTGCCTGTGCCTCAATGCCACAGTGTGCGAGGTCTTTCAGAAGGGCTACCTGATGCTCTACCCCTTCAGCACCGAGTACTGCCTCATCTGCTGTGCTGTGCTCTTTGTCATGTGGAAGAACGTGGGCCGCCGCCTGGCACCCCATGCGAGCGCCCACCCCAGCCCCCCACCCTTCCACCTGCGCGGAGCCATCTTCGGGCTGCTGCTGGGCCTGCTGGCCCTGGTGGCCGGCGTGTGTGTCTTCGTGATCTTCCAGATTGAAGCAAGTGGCCCTACCATCGCCCACCAGTACTTCATCCTCTACTACGCCTTCTATGCAGCTGTGCTACCCACCATGAGCCTGGCGTGCCTGGCAGGCACAGCCATCCACGGGCTGGAGGAGAGAGAGCTGGACACGCTCAAGAACCCCACCCGCAGCCTGGATGTGGTGCTGCTCATGGGGGCAGCGCTGGGCCAGACGGGCATCGCCTACTTCTCCATCGTGGCCATCGTGGCCACGCACCCCCACGGGCTGCTCAACCGCCTGGTCCTGGCCTACTCGCTGCTGCTCATCCTGCAGCACATGGCCCAGAACCTCTTCATCATCGAGGGCCTGCACCGGCGCCCGCTCTGGGAGGCAGCTCCCACTGAGGCGGAGCCGCACGGCCGGGGCTCCCCGCCAGAGCTGGGCCCGGGCCTGCAGCGGGCCTCGTGCGCCTCCCCCGGCTACTGCAGCCGCCTCAATTGGAAGCGGCGGGCACTCCGGGAGCTCTCACTCTTCCTCATCCTCTGCAACATCACGGTGAGTGACGCCAGGGCATGGGGTGCAGCTGGCCAGGCGGCCTCAGCCATCCTCACTCAGGGAAGGGCGGTTCAAGGTGCGTTCACTGCGCATGGACTGTCCCAAGGGGGACTGGCTCCTCCCTACGATTGCCAAGGACACATGCTTCTTTCCAACTAACTCTGTGACGCTTGAGAGCAGAGAGAGCCCCCCAGCTCCGTGCAGGGGACCTGGCATGAATGAACATACCGGACCCATAGCCAACTGCACTTTATAAGGAAATACGTAAGAACCTTCCCCTCAGGAAGCTTCCTGTCTAGTTGGGGAGACATCGGGGAAACAAGTAGGAAATTACCAAATGATTAGTCATCCCCTGATATCAGTCAAAGGAAGGGATTGGAAGGTGCCTGGTTTTCTAAAGGTCTTCTAGAGGAAGGTGTGGACGATGCCTGCTCAGCCAGGTCCTCCTCCCCAGGCGGTAGCTCTGCACCTTGTGACTCATCACAGCAAATCCACGCAGCGGGCACGATTGCCGTCCCCAGCTCACGATGAGGAAACTGAGGCTTAGGCTGCTTGACCTGCCCCATCCCACAGCCTAAGCGGCAGTGCTGCTGGGACAACTCAGGGCGGTTTGAGCACAAGGTGGTAATGACAGGGCTGGAAATACACCCTTGACGTTTAAACCCCTGGTCCAGGCAGAGAATGAGGAAGAAATTGGCCCTCGAGTGCAGCAGGGCCTCAGAGAAGGAAGCGTGGGCCTGAGTGGCCAAGAAAGGCTTCGAGAAAGTTTGACCTGGGCCTCCGGAAACGGGTGGAATGTGGACCGGAGGCGGGGCCGGGGTGGGGGGTGGGGGGTGGGCAGGAGGATGAAGCTGCAGAAGAGGAAGGTGGAGATAAAGGCACAGGGGCGCCCAGGGAGACAGAGCAGGTTGTCCCAGGGGTAGCGGCAACCTGGGGTCCATGACCCATCGGGGTTCAGGCTGGCAAGCCGAGGGGGGGCTGCAGTGGGTGAGAGGGACTAGCTATGGAGGCCAAAGGCTGTGGGATGTGCTGGAGGAGATATAGATCCTGGCGCCTCCCCCCCCCAGCAGCTGGGTGCGCCCCGCCCCACTCACCCCCCTCCTCTCCTCCCCAGCTGTGGATGATGCCTGCGTTTGGCATACACCCCGAGTTTGAGAACGGACTGGAGAAGGACTTCTATGGCTACCGGACGTGGTTCACCATCATCAACTTTGGCCTGCCACTGGGGGTCTTCTACCGCATGCACTCTGTCGGGGGGCTTGTGGAGGTTTACTTGGGGGCCTGAGGCTGCCTAAGGAACTCACCCCTGGCAGAACCCCAAAGTGCCAAGGCTGGGAAAATGTAGCCCAGAGTCTCTGAGCAGACGCCCCATCCCAGGAGGGCTTAGGGGAGCCTGGGTTTCCCAAAGAGCCTCACCAGAGGCGCAAGGAGAGTGGGTCGCAGTTCACAGCCCGAGACCAAGGGCGAAGCCTGAACACTGAGCCTCTGATGCCCACGCTGAGGACCGCACACGCCTGCCCCTGCTCACAGCACATTGGTACAGCCCAGGGTGCACCCAGGAAGCCCCCCAGCTATTCAGGGAGGGCCAGCCCTAAATGACTGAGTCTGGGGAGCATGGAGAGGGGTCCCCCTACCCAGCCAGGCCTCTGGGGTCTGCCTCCTGCCGGGGGTAGGGTGCATGGTCTGAGCTTGGCCCAGGGCATCCTGGAAGCAGGCAGCTCAGCAGGCCGCCCTGCCCTTCTCCCCCTGCACAACCTAATAAGCTCATTAATTAGCTGCCAGGCAGGGTTCAACAGCTCTCTCCCGCTGCCATAAACTCTGTTTGTTTGATTGATTACACTCGGGCTTCGTGGCATTTGTTCCCAGAGAGAGAGCTGCCACTCCGGGAATGGTGGGAAGGGACTGTCCTTCCGGGCAGGGCTGTGGGGTTGGGACAGTCTTGTTCCTGGGCCAGGAGAGGTCTAAACCAGTTCTTGTCTGGTCCATGGGACAGGTGGAAAGAGAGGGGCCAGGGCTCTTGTGTCCCCTGCTCCCCCAGCCGTCAGCCTGCCCTCTTTCTCTGACACAGAGCCCAGGTGGCTTTCTGGAGCCGGCTCGCCACAGGGCTGTGGCCTCTGGCTGCTGGGCCCAGGTCTGCCAGACCCTCCGAACCACTGGGCAGGAAGGGCAGCTGTGACAGCCCATCCACCTCCCTGAGCCCGGGGCAAACACGGGGCTGGGCCAGGGGAGGGGCCTGAGGGGGCGGCCCCAGGCCTGCAGCAGGCTTTGCAAGCCTCTGGACACCACCCCAGAGAGCCGAGCCCTGGCAGGCACAGCACCAAGGCCCCAGGCCCCCCCCCACCCCGCGCTCTTCCAGTGGCTGCCTGGGGCCAGCAGCACGCTGGGGGTCGTGCAGAACGCTGGGCGGCAGGACCCCGCCCTCTTGGGTGGGCTCTTTCTCTGAGCGGCCACAGCCCAGGAGTCCAATTCTCCAGTGTCCCCCACCCCCAGGAAATGACAAACACAGGGGCCAATTCTCCAGTGTCCCCTACCCCAAGGAAACGACAAACACAGGTTCAGCCAGGCACTAAGACCCTCTGGGGACTGCCTCTGGGAGGCAGGATCCCCCACTCCCTGACGACAGGAGCCGCGGCCTGACCACCACCCCCCTTCCCCAGCACAGAGCGCCAGGGCGTGGACAGGGGGGTTTATTGTGTAAAGAGGCCGATTGTACAGAGCAGATTGTACTGACACCAGTGGGTGAGGGCAAGCCAGAGGCCAGAGCCGGGAGGACGGAGGGGAGGGGAGGACTGAATGGTTGCCCCTCCCTCCTCATTCCCTTTGCCCCGGTTACTGGACAGAAGAAGGAGCCAGGCTATATCCACTGACCTGGAAAAACATAGCAGGATACCCTCCACACCCCAGTCCAAACCCCTAAAATGCATGGGGTCCCCCAGCCCTGCCTCAAGCAGCTTGGTCATGTGCCGTCCTCCCCGAGGCGCCGGCAGTGAGCCGGGCCTGGACCAGGCAGTTTCTGGTTAGGAGACGTGGATGGGCTCCCCTGGCCCTGCCCAGGCGCCTCAAGGGACAGCCCACAGCTCCGCCCCAGGCAACCCCTTAGGGCACAGTGCCTGGACGGCCTCTGGGGGTGAGCAGGACGGGGCCTGGGTGGCCACTGAGGGTCCGCATAGAAACAGGTCTTGATGGGGAGCAGAGTGAGGTGGGGGCTCCGGCCGGGGCCTGCGGCCTGGGGGCCAGGAGGCTCCAGGAGGTGGGGGCAGTTCAGAGGAGGTCAGAGCCAGCGTCCCTGCCACAAGGGCCTCCAGGGCCCGCCACCCAGGACTCGGCCACTCTGCCGGCCCCCAGCCCTGATCATGGTAAGTTAAAGCTCAGCATGGTCAGGGGGTCAGTGGCCGGAGGATGGGGGGCCTGGGGCCCCCACGGTCCCCTGCCCCGCCCCTTGCAGGCTGCCATCCTCACACCCGCTGGATCTCAAACAGCTTCACGTCGGTGTCGTACCAGACGGGCGGGTCCACGTTCCTGCGGAGGGGGTGCATTGTCATCAGGTGCTGGGGGGCCTCGCAGAAAGACCGTGGGGATGCCAGGCAGTGCGACAGCCCAGACCCCCCCCCTCCCTGAGGTCCCTCCTCGGTGTCCCTCCCTCAGCCAGACAGGACAGCCCTGGCCGACTGTCTCGGCACGAAGCCCGCTACGATGGTGGGACCCAGCGCTGAGGCCCCCCGGTGAGCCCTGCTGGGCAGACCCTCCGGTGGACACCAGACCCCCTAGGCAGGCAACGGCCCCACCCCTACGGGGCCCACCTCAGATAGATGACACCCCACATGTAGGTGCGGAACCACATGGCCGTGTCCGAGTTGGCCTGGTACTTCCGGATGAGGATGGGGTGGGGCACGGGCAGAAGCCCCACCAGGGTGCCGTGCTGCAGGAACCTCAGGATCTCCGACTCATCTGTCAGGCCCCTGTCGGGGACGCGGGGTGGGGTCTCTAACGTGCTCATGTGGAAAGCCACCATGAAGGTCAAGGGGAGCAGGGGCTCACCGAGGACCCCCCCCGAGGCCTGAGCTCCTGGTCACACCACCCCCCAAGCCTGGGCTGGCCCCTCCTCAGAGCCCACCTGTCTCCCCGCACCCTCACCGCTCCACCGCCCCCATGCCCCCTCCCCCAGCCTCACTTGTCAATGCAGATCTTCTCCACCTGGGGAACCAGCACCTGGAGCAGCCTCATGATGGTCTGCAGCGGCAGCTTCGACTTCCAGGAGAGGACCTGGGGGAGGGGGCAGAGCTCCTGGGAAAGCGCCAGAGGCTGTGGGACAGGCGCGCCCCCTGCCCCAGGACTGCACGTTCCCCAAGGCCAAAAGTGTCCCCGATCACCACAGCGAGGGCCTGGCACAGGGCGGTGCCCATGAACAGTGACTTTTTTTCGTCGCCTCGCATTGAGCACATACTATATGCCAGAAACTGCCCCCTTGGATCCTCACAAGGGCACAATCAGGCAAGCACGTTTACTATCCCCATGCGAACACCGCTGGTGGCGGCCTCGGGGAACACATAAAAGCCTGGGCGAGTCATTCAGGGAAGGAAGCTGGAGAGGCTGGTTCATTAAGAACGGCAGTGCCCTGGGCAACTGAAGCTCAACCCTGCTGTCCAGGAGGCGTCCCAGTCAGCGGGACGCCAAGGCCGCCCAGCCGGGAGCACCGACTCGCAGCCTGGCTCCCAGGCCAGCCCTCGGATTTGGACACATGGCCATACGGGCTTTACTTACGGAGCTGTTCCTAGTCCCGAGAGTCCCCGGCCCAGCCCCCACATGGGTGCCACCAGCCCCGACCCTCACCCACTCTGACGTCGGGTTCCACTGTCCACTGGCTGACGCGCTCGACAGTTGCCGCTGCTCCCGCCAGGCCTGGCTGGGCTCCTGGTCCCAGGACGGGAATGGGAGTGAGGGTGGAGGAGTGGGTACGGGGCGGGTGCAGAGGGCAGGGAAGCAGCCCCTCTCCCGACCCACCCGCAGTCTGGAAACTGGCAGGGCACTGGGGTCTCCGCTCACTAGCCCACGTGCATGGCCGGGCGGCTCACCCCCAACGGAGGGGACAGCTCAGCCCAGCACCCTTTGCCCTGGGCCCCAGGCCCTGCCCTGCCCAGCCCAGCCCAGCCCAGCTCTGTGACAGGTTCAGGGTAAAGGCCAGCCCAACCTTAGATAAGGCTGATGGATGAGGAGTCTGATGGCCCAGGGCTTGAGCCGGTGACCAATACAAAAGGGAGGGTCCGCGAAAGCCTCCTCCCCAGAGAGTCGGGGGGTGCTTGCCCCTCTGCGGCTGGTGGCAGATGCCTCGGAGGCCAGGAAGAGAGGGGACGCTCGGCCTTACCCAACCCCAGGCGTCCCCGTCACCCACCTCCTCAGCTGGACTGCCGTCTGCGGAGCCCTGTTGGGACGCAGGCTCCAGGGACCGCAAGGTGCCGTCCTCCGACACCTGGGACTTCTCGGTCAGCTTGTCAATGCCTGGGAGGGCCCAGGTGGGCGTGAGCACCGCTGCCCAGGACCCCTCCCAGACAGCAGCTCCGCTGGGCCTGGCCCCTCAAGGCTCCCTCTTTCCTCCACCACTTAGAGACGCTGTGCTTGGTCCCCCAACACCCCGCTCCTGCACTCACGGCCCCCAGAGCCATACCAGGGCCCGAGGCCCAGCCCCCACACCAAGCTTCCCCTCCCGGACCCCAACGCCCCCGCCCCCACTGCCATCCCCGCCTCCTCAGTTTCCCAACTCAAGCCATGCCCTTTGCCAGAGGTGGGGTGACACAGCCCAGAGACCCTGCCCATCCCCCAGCCATGCCATAGCCACACCCTGTGCCACCCGCCCGGCGCCAGACCTGGGGTGGCCACCAGGCTGGTCTTGAGGGTGCCTGGCTCGGCGGGGGCAGCGGGGCGGGAGCCCTCCATGGAGGCGCCCTCCTGGGAGCCAGTGCGGGACAAGGGCGCAGGCGCCCGCCGGCGCCGCTGCAGCGCCTTGTGGATGGCCGGCGGGTCCGTGGGCAGGTTGGCCAGCTGGTGGAAGACGTTGCGCTTCCGGATGATGGCGTAGACCAGGTTGGAGTTGCCTGTGGAGGGGCACGCGGTCTCAGGGAGGACCCCCATCTCCCGCTCCACCTGGTGGGTGAGCTTCCTGGGACAGAGACTGTGAAGGGCTGGAGGGTGTCGGCCCTGGACAGGGGGCGCAGGGACAATTGTCCAAGAGAAGGGGCCAGGGCAGGACTGGCACCCAGTGGGGTGTACCAGCTGTGGCTGCACAAAGATGTGACTTTTTGGAAAAGAACTTCTGGGCTGAGCTCCCCTGGGCCCCTCCTTTCCAGCACTAAAGGGGCGACACTTGGCAAAGTGGGGTGGCCCCGTGTGTCAGCGTCCCCACTGTACCAGCTATTTAGTATTTCGACTGTCTCCCCGAGCCAGGTCTCCGGCGGGAAGGACAGCCCCGTGTGCTGGGCCCCCCACTCTGAATCCCCCCGGCTCCGGGGGGAAGACGCACCCCTCGGGCGCTCGCTTCTCACCACACTGTCCAGCTTCCGTCCAGCGTCTCAGCCCAGGGCCTTTGCATGTGTTGCCCCTCCCCAGAATGCTTTTCTGTGCCAACATTACTTATTTTGGAAATCATAATAACTGTTAATAAGCGAGGCACCAGGGACTGTGCTAAGCGCTTTCTGTAAGTCATTTTACTTGGTACTCCCGCCCCCGCACCGCCCCGTGGCAGGGCCTCTTCCTGCGGCTGTCGCGGCCACCTCACAGGTACAAACCGAGGCTCAGGGAGGTTCAGCATCATGCCCAGAGCCCTAACTTACACCAGGCAGCCGGCGGCTGTGACACCATCGGGGTCGTGCCACTCAGAACTTCCCTGGCATCACATTAAGATGATCGTCCATGTGACCATCTATTCAGAGTCTCCCTCTGTGCCTCTGCCCCCAGCTGTGAGCACACGTGGCGAGGAACATTCCGCCTGGTTCTGCACTGTGTCAGCTGCACCCAGCACAGGGCATGGTACACAGCAGGTACTCAATTAATACACACTGGACAAACTGGGGGCAGGGCAGAGAACTATTATGCCTTAGACAGGAAGGTATCCCTGCCCACTGCCCACCCGGTTCCTGCGCCCCGAGGCCAGGCAAGGGGCTTGGGCAGGCACCTCACCATCAAACTGGTACTGGATGATGTTGTTGAAGACCTCCAGAAGGAAGAAGACCAGGTGGTGGTTCTGGGAGGCAGAGAAGAGGAACCAGGTGGTGGAGAAGGCCTCCAGCAGGTGCAGCAGCTTGTTGGCAGCCACCATGGACAGGCTCTTGAGGTAGGGGGACACTGAAGGAGAGGGCTCGGCTTACTCCTGGGGCCCCGCCAGCCACCATGCATGTCCTGGGCCCGAGCAGGACAAGATGCTCCGGCTCCCGAGCCCTCCCACCCCTGCTTGCGAAGTCCCTGAGAAGCCAGAAGAACACACCCCCACAGGCCAAGGCCACCCTGGCCAGGGCTTCTGCAGAGCCCCAGGGAGCAGGTTAGGCTCCACCCTTGTCCCTCCACCGTGTGGACCCCTGTGCGATTTATAAAACTGCTCACACAGGCCATCCCGCCCACTCCTCCCGACACCTCTGAGAGGGAGGCGGGGCACGGACAAAACCATCCTATTTCACAGATCAGGAAGCTGAGGCTCAGAGAAGTCTGTAAGCCTGCACAGAGTTCTCCAGGATGAAATGATTGGGCAGGAATACAAACTCCAGATCTTTAGGTCTTGCTAGAATATCAAACTGATAGTCTCCATATAACTCAATACTTTTTTTTGCACAGCCTGTGAGGCGAGAGTCGGAGGTGAACCGCGCACAGAACTGGAAGTGACATCACTCTGTGCACCCCCTTCTCTCGGGTCCTGCTCCCTTGCCAGTCGGGGGCAGGGACGGGCTGTCTGATTCACAAGCGCATTCTCAGAGCGGGCCACGCTCGGCCAGTGCTCGGTTAAGATTGGAGGGGTAGAGCCAGTGAGCGAACAATTAGGGGAGGGCCCCGGAGCTCACAGTCAGCTAAAGGCCCTGCTCGGCGCACCCCCTCGACCCTGGAACCCAAACTACGCAGCAGGGGAGTCAGTCCCTCTCACCCAGGACTATGGTCCCCAAAAGCCATCCTGCCCAGCCCCACCGCCACCACCTGGCTGGGCCCAGCTCCCCAGCCAACCCGAGCCCCTCCCCTCCCAAGCAGTTAGCTCTCTGCGGTCCCCAGTGGGGGGCTGGCACATCACAGCACCAGAGACTGAGCCGATCTGAACCCTCACTGGCCAATACAATGAGCCACCTGGGGCCACTGCCTTGAAACATGGGCAGTCCTAGCTGATATGTGCTGCACACAGGATCCACACACAAGATGTTGAAGACTGAATGCGAAAAAAGAAGACAAAATATCTCAATTGTTTGTATCATTAAATATTGAGATGATGGTATCCTGGATATAGTGGGTTAAGTAAAATATATTTTACATTTTTCCTCCTTTCATTTTTTCTTCCCTCCCTCCCTCCTTTCTCTCCCTTCCTTTCTCTCTTTCTCTCTTTAATGTGGCTACTAGAAAATTGACCAGTACTTAAGTTACTGCCTTTGTATTTCTATGGGACAAGATGGGTTTGAACTAAGAACCGCTAGCAGGGCAGCCTGTGGCCTAGCGCCACCTGGTGGTGAGCAGGGGGAAGGCGGGCTCCGAGCTCCCTACCGTTGACTATGATGGTGAGCAGACAATCGAAGAGGGGCTGTAGCCGCTGGTGCCCGCTGGTGATGATCTTGTGGAATACCTGCACGGGGGAGGCAGGGGGCGGCCATGGGGTCCCCTCCATCTCCAGACTCACCCAGAGGAATCACCCCCAGGCGCCCCGGTGCTCCCTTACCACAATGAGCAGGTCAGCATGGGTACCCGTGAAGACAGGAATGTCCATGGGCACGCGCACCGAGTAGGGCTTGTTCAGCCGCACCCCGAAGTTCCGCTCCCCACTCAGAAGCAGCAAGATGAAGACACCAATGTGCATCAGGCCCACCCTAGCTGCGCAGGTGGCATGGGAGGCTGTCACTACCCCGGGTGGGGAGGAGGGGAGGGGAGGGGAGACAATGGGCAGGAACCCATCTTGGGGGGACTGGGAAAAGCCTTCCTGGGGGCACCAGGCCCGAGCTCCCATGAGATCAACAGTCTGGCCGGGCCACCATCTTCAGGGACCCCCCATTGCACGCCCACCCCATGCCACGCGCGCGGCGGCCTTACACTGATCTGCTCGGGCATCATTGAGGAAGTAGAGGATGGGGACCAGGATATCCAGCACATCGCTGCTCTTCAGCACAAAGAAGAGGAATTTCTGGGGCAGGGAGGAGGGGACAGGCAGGCTCAGAGGGAGGGGCAGCGCTGCCCCTCGCCCCTCTCTCCTTCCTGGGAGTCTCCCCAGACCTGGCCCTGGCCCTGGCCCATGGTGAGCAGCCACACCCCCCAGGGGAGGCGCCTGCTGCCAGCCCACCTTGTTGAAGTCACACAGCTTCCAGAAGAGGACCAGCAGCTCCTGGTGGAACTGGATCTTCTTGGTGGAGTTGGGCAGGTAGGTCTGGAGCAGGGGGTTGGACAGCAGCCGGGCTATGCCCTTGAGGATAAACTGGAAGTCCTGGGAGGGGGAGCGGGGTCTGTCCAGGCCGCTCCCTACAAATGCCTCCTCACTGCCCCAGAGCCTGGTCCCACGCCGAGAGCCTGAGGGGCCCAGGCTCCAGGGTCATCAACAGCTGTTTGGGGTGGGCCCCTCAGGAAGCTGAGTCCAAGGCTGGCCTGGAGGGGGCCCTTCCCCTCACCCAGGAGGGGTCATCACTGGACACCGACTACATGCTGGGCTTTGCTCTCCACAAGGCAAGGGAACAGCTACTGTCCCCCTGTTGCAGATGCAAAGATTAGAGCTTTGGGGTCACAGTCCCCAAGGTCAAGAGACACATGAATTTAGGTCTGCCTGGCCTTTAAATCCACTTACATTCCCCTCCCTCGACCTTTGAGAAAATGGACATCAGAGCCACCTCCTCCTGGAAGCCTTCCCAGTTACCTTCATCCAGATGAGGCCATCAAGCCCTTGTCTGAATCTTGAAACCCTCGCGGTCCTACAGCCACTGTGTTGCTGGGGTGGCCTGAGCCCATGGGGACTATAGTTCCTTTATGTAGGGGTCAGGACTCCCCCGCCCCTATCTCACCTGCATCCCCTCACCCTTGCAAGGCCATAACCGCTATGGGGTGGGCATCGAGAATCTCTCTGGACAAGAGCAGTGCTGGACTCACCTCCTCGCGATGGATTCGGGACAAGTAGTTCACAAACAGGTTCTCGGGCCCTGGAGGCTGCCAAGGGTGGAGCTGGGGTGAGCAGGTACCCCCACCCTCTGCCCCTACCCCAGGCCTAGGCGTTGGCAGCGGTGTGTCCCTGGCCCCCAGGCTCACCACAAGGTGCCCACTGGGTACCCCTCACCCAGCTCCGCTAGGGGTGTGCCCCCTGCCCGGGGACCCTGTCCTCCCCATCCCATCCTTACGTCAATGTCGTCCATGGCAGTGCCTGTGGTGGTGCCATCCACAGTGGGGCTGGCGCTGGTGGCGCTGTCATGGTCCAAAGTGACGATGAGCACCTGGGCAGCCTCCTCCACCAGGGGTTCCCGGTAGTCGGAGAAGAGCAGGTGGTTGTAGGGGATCCCGTAGCCCACAGGGTCATAGGCACACACGGTGTTGAGCAGGGAGGTGAAGAGGGGCAGGGCGTGTCTGCAGGGGGAGGAGCGGCAAGGCTGCAGAGACCCCACCAGCCCGGCCCTTCATCCACCCCGGCCCGCCGGGAGGGGCGGGGGGCAGCCAAGCCACCCCTCCCTCAACGCACGCTCCCGTGCCAGCCCTGGGCTGGGGGCTGAGCGGCAGGACCAGGCGCTCGCCCCTTCCCGGGTAGAAGGACCCCTCCTCGTCCTGGCCTGCCTCCGGGCCCGCACAGGCTGGGCCGCGGGCAGGGGGAATGGCCCGCCAGGAGGGGCTCTCTGTAGGAAATGATACCCACACCGCTTAGATTCTTCCTGCCAGGAGCTGAAGCCTATTCTGGTTTGTTTGTTTTTTTTTTTAAAGACTTTATTTTTAGAGCTTCACAGCAAAACTGAGGAAGGTACAGAGATGTCCCGTATACCCCTGCCCCCACATGTGCACGGCCTCCCCCACAATAAGTGAACCTACATCGACCCATCATAGCCACTGAAGTCCACAGTTTCCATCAGGGTTCACTCTGGGTGCCGTGCGATTTATGGGTTTAGACAAAGGTATGATGTGTCCTCCTATTTTTGAGGGGCAGGTACCCTCCCTTGGGGCTTCTGAGAAGGGGCTGGTGGCCCACGGGGAGGTGGGCTTCCCCCGGGGAAGCAGAGCATGCGCTCTGTCACCCAGTTCCCAGGCCACAGAAGGACTCCATTCAGGGATTTGTAAGATGTCAGGGTTCAAGCTCCTCATCTTACAGATGAGGGAACTGAGACCCAGAGAGGTTAAGTGAGGGGCATGGATGGCCATTTGCCTGATAAGGCTGCTGAGAAAGAAAACTGGCCAGCTTCTGACTGTGGCTGGCAGAGGGAGTCGCTGGGATCCCTTCTGGGGCGGGGGGCGGGGGGCGAGGGGCGGGGCGGGGGGGGGGTGTCCCTGGGCAGGAGACCAGGAAAATCTGCAGGATGAGCCGTGCCATGTGGGCATCAGAGCCAGGAAGTCAGAGGGTGAACCTGGACCCCTGGGGACACTGACTGCTGGGCTGCCCGCACAGCCCTGGGCACAGCTTGGGGTTGTACAGCGGCATACTGGTACCTGCTCCACAGACACGTCCCAGCCCCTGACACCTCCTGTCCTCACAGGAGGCCCACAGCGCACGAGCGCCCCCATGTGGGCTGGGCTTCCCCTCCCTCAGCGGATGCATTTCCCCACTCCTCGCCTGCCGGGCGGTCCAAAGTGCACCGCCCAATACAAGCCATGGGTAGGTCCTAAGAGCTTACACATGGCCGATCCGAATTGAGACGTGCGGTGAGTGTGAACTACACACCTGTTTTTGAAAACTGAGCATCAAAGGGGAATGTAAAACATTCCAATAATTTGTACGTTGATTATACATTAAATGCTAATATTTCAGATATATTGGAATAAATTAAACATTATTAAAATGAACTTCACCTGTTTTGTTTTTACTTCTTAATATCACTACCAGAAATGTTTAAATTGCATGTGTGATTCCCATTACATTTGTACTAGAGGGAGGATCCTGGCGCACGTCACCCAGGGCTCCCCAATGGGACGGACATTGGACAGCGCGGGCATAAGGTGTGGGTGTTAAGTTACAGGTCATTACCACCAGGGGGCAGCACCTCCTCTCCAATAATATTCAGGGCGGGAACATGGCCTCAGCTCCTCAGCCCTTCCACATGGAGGAAGAGCAGGGAAAGGCCAGGGGCCCCTCACCTGTTCTCCGTGGAACAAAAGAACTGCACCCACGGGTTGGTGCTGCCACTCTCCGGAGCTGGGGGCAGGTACATGGCCTCAGAGAAGCATGTCAGCAGCAGCTTCAGCAGCTCCGTCCTTGGGGAGGGGGTTTAGTACAGGAGGATCTCAATTCTCCTCCGGGGATGGGAGGGTGCGGCGTGCCCACCCTGCCCTGCCCAGCCCAGCCCCAGCTCAAGTCCGTGAAGAGAAATGGCCCTGTTTTATCCCTGTGAGGCTGACAATGGGTCACGAGTGGGAAGGGTCTCTTTGTAAGGCCCCGCGCATGGCTCCCTCCAGCTACCAGCTCTGGGTCCAGGAAAGCTCACCGGTTCGTGTCATGGATATAGTTGGGCTGCGGGGAGTGAGCGAAGCCCACGCCAGCCTCCCAGATGTATTCACAGCTGTCCAGGGAGTGCATGTCCTCCGCGGAGTCCTGGGGGCAGGGGCAGGAAGAGATCAGGCTGGGGGTGGCCAACCGAAGCCCCCCACTGTCCCCAGGACAGAGACCCTCGAAATGCCCCAGGTGCTAACGCACAAGGGAAGAAATGAATGCTCTCAAGTTCTCGAAAGCTCATTTTCCTTCAGTCTGGTTCTTTTACTTGCTCGATCCCATTTGAGACAAGGAGAGAGATAGTGAGGGAGGGGAATGGAATTGGATATGCCTGGCGGTATGTGGGGGTGGGGGCCCGAGAGCACTCAAGGTCAAGTCCATGGGCCCACTGGACGTGAAAGGGCTAGGCCTCCTGCGCCCAGCTCCACACCCTACTCACCGCCCAGATGAAGACAATGGGAGCCTGTGCCCAGCCTCCCGGATGCAGGGGGCAGGGCCGGGCACCGGATGGCTCCGCTCCAGCTGTGCCAGCCACCACCCGCTCTCCCTGAGCGGCCCTGCCCCTAAAGACATCCTGCCCAAGGGAACTTCCACCAGCCCCAACCCAGGACCAGAGCGCTCCTCCCACGCCCAGGCTGGGGGCTGGGGGGCTCTCACCACAGTGTTCCTCCGGTGGCTCTGGACGGTGAAATCTGGGCAGAAGAGCAGGTCAGCAATGGCCAGGAGCAGGGATTCGGCCAGGGGCCGGGCATTCTCATCATCATCCTCTCCCTGCGTGGGACGCAACATCCAGGGGCCACCTCAGTGACGGCTGGCCAAGGAGAGGCAGCCCCAGGGCTCGGGGGAGGGGAGAAGGACAGGGTCTGGGCCCAGGCAGCCCCTGTGACAGAGCCTGGAGCCACTCAGCCGTGAGGAAACCTCCCCCCGCGTGGGAGGGGCTGGGTCGAGTTCCCTAAACTCTGGAGCCTCAATCCTGCAGGGAACCCACTTGTCCACGCCTCAGCCAGGTGCCTGGAGATGACCCCAGCGAGGGGGTGGCTGTGGGAGGGAGGGAGAGGGCCCAGCTGTAGGGCTGAGACGCCTGTGGGACAGGAGCCCAGGGCTCTGGGAGGAGGAGTTGACCCCACTCCCTCGCCGCGCACTTCCCGAGGCCCAGGAGAGGTCTGCGGAAATGTGGCTGGCCCTGCACCTGGGCCCCGCCCCGCAGCTGGTTTCCCACCCTGACAAAGCAACTCCACCCCCACCCAGCCTGGCCCGACCAAGCCCACAGACCCCTCCTCGCCCTGCCCCGGGCACTGTGGACCAGAAGAAGCCCCTCCAGTCTGGGTCCTCAAAGATGTAGGGCAGCACGCGGGTGAGAAGCCGACTGCAGTTCAGAACAATCTGCTTCTCCTTCTCCGAATGGCAGCCGCTCTCGGCTCCCTGCACCAGCTTCTCAACAGCCTGTGGGAGGACAGAGGGGCACACTGGAAGGGTGGGGAGTGGGGCCCTGGCACTTGGCTCAGGGTGGGGACCCCAGGCTTCGGAGGGGCAGAGGTATCGGCGCCACAGGTAGAGGGCCCACCCCACCGGGCCACCCCTCCTGACAGGGTCAGCCAGCCCGGTGGATGGGATGTGGACTAGCCCACCACTCACTGGCAGAGACCCTGCTAGGTGACCGCCCACCTGAGCCTCATTTCCTTATCTGTAAAATGGTGAAACTAACAGTAGCAACCATGCAGGGTGAGCTAAAGGAGCTGGCTCAGGGAAAGCGCTCAGCAAGGTCTGGCCCCGGAGAAAGCCCTCACAGCAGGCAGGCGCCTTGATCACTCCCCCGGACCAGAGCCCAGCCCGACCTGGGAGGCAGTAGCACGTGCTGGGTGCCTGCCCTCTCGGACCACAAGGCTGGTCCAGCTTCAGTTCTCCCAGGAGGGTGGTAAGGAGCTCGGCTGGGACCGGCAGTGAGGGGCCGGGGACCCCTCACCTTGTAGCACAGGGTGGCCAGGTTGGAGGGTGACTCCTCCCGCACAGCCCGGATCTCCGCCGCCGGCACCAGCGCAAAGACGTCCTGCACCGAGGTGGCTGTGTCCGCCCAGAACTGGTCCCAAAAGGCATCATCGGTGGCTTCCACGGGCTGTGGGAGACCCAGTGTCCAGAGTTCCACAATCCCTTGTCAAAGGCCCATGGTTTGCCCAACGTGTAGCCAAGGAAGCCCCCAGGAGGGCAGCCATGTCCCCGCTACTCCATCCCTGCTGGTGCCCAGGAGCTTTCCCATGTGGGGGACATCCTTCGGCCACCATGAGCCCTGGTCAGCACAGGCAGGCTGGGGACACATGGCACAGATGGTCAGGGACCAGCTGGGCACTGAGTCCAGCAGCCAAAGCCCAACCTGGTCTCTGAGGGACTGTGTCGCCGTCCACTTCTGGGTAAGTCACCCTCCTTCTCTAGTGAGGTCACACCACTGGGCCAAGTGCCCAGGGACCAGACCCAGGCTGTGCCGCTCGCCCCAGGAAGAAGACAAGGGGCATGTGCGTATTTCCATTCACCCAAGCTGGTCCCCTCAGCCCCAGCCTCCACCCTCACCCAGCACACCCAACCGATGCCAAACCTAAAGGTGTCCACCCCACGGCTCTCTGACTGCACCTTTTCCTCCCAGTGTGTGCGGGCACTGCCATTCAGGCCACTCTTGCCAGGGCCCCGTCTCCAAATTTACCTCCTCCATCCCGCCTCCACGCTGCCCCAAGCCCCATTCAAAGCCCAGCGCCAAAGGCATAGCTCCCTCCATAAAGACCGTTAGGGCTCCCCGCCGCCCACAGGACTGAACCCAGGCCTCCGCTGGACGGTCAGCAGAGACCTTACCTAATCACATCTACGTGCACGCACACACGTACACGCGTGCATGTACGCCTGTATTTGCTCTCTACAACACAGCCCGGCCATATTTTCTCCTCCTCTTGGCTCAGACTGCCCCCTCTTCCCAGCATGCCCACCCCTCCTACTACATTCCAATGTCCTGCCGGTCCTACTGAAGCCATATGCCTTAAACGCACCCGTGCCTTTTGAAGTGTACAGGCAACCAATGTGAACCGTAAACTCCACTTCTAGAAATATTCCCTAGGGAAATGACCTGAGATACTTATGCATGTATCATGGTGATAGCTGAAGTGTTATTAACAGCAGAAAAAAGTTGGGATCAACCTCAGTAACCAACAACCTGGGAATGCGTCAAAAGTTAAGGCACATTCATACGACGGCATATTATGCAGCCGTCAGAATCATGTTTTCAAAGAATATTAATGAATGGAAAATGTTCACTGTCACGTTACCTGAAAAAAAATCAACAAGATCTAAAACTATAGGATGGCCACAATTTTGTGTGAAATTATATGGTAATAAAAGTCTAGAAGAAAATGACGCTGATTTCTCAGGTGGTCGTTATTTTTTTGTTTTTCTGCGACCCCAGTATGTGTACTTTCTCCCTTTTGAATGTTCACCCACGGAGGGGCCAGGGTGCCCAGGTGAGCGCTTCCCCTTTCAGAGACCGCTTCCCGCAAGAGCCTCTCCCCAACCTCCCCCCCACTCGCCAGCCTCGGCTCCCCCTGCTCTAGAAGGGCTCGCTGAGGACCCCACTGCCACCACAAACCCACACGTGATATGCATGACCCTTGTGATCAGAAAACTATGTGACTTAACAAAGAATTCTGTTATCTGAAGCCACTTCTTGCAAGAAGTCCCCTGGAGCTCCAGACTGGTGGGCTTGCTCCCCCACCTTGGAAGCTCTCAGGCGCCCGCTCTCCCCGCCGCCTCGCCACCGCGGAGGCGTAGCGCAGATGCTCTGGCAATGTTTGCTCAGCCAAAGGCTGTAATTCCCCCTAGAGATCCCTTCAGCCCGGTCACTGGGCAGGGCTGGGGGCTGTCCAACGGCAGGGCTGCAGTCGCGCGCCTCACCAAGGCCCAGGTGTGTCCTGGCCCACTCCCCAAGCAACACTCCCCTCTGAGCTCCAGGGCAGCGTGTGGCCTTGGCCCTCTGGACAGACCTGGCACCGGGGCCTGCTCAGTCCCACAACTGGTAGAGCGAGTTAGCTGGGGGAGAGGAACAGAGGCCAAAGGAGGGACCTTGGGGCTGGGGTTTGCTGTCCAGGAGAGCGCTCTGACACTCGCTGGGTGGCCAGGAACGGGGTAGGGAAGGACATCCCAGAAAACACACAGAGCCCTCCTGCCCAATCAGGGCGCACCTCTGGGAGGCTCCCACCTCTACACCTTGCCCACCTTCCCCACTTCCCAGGTAACCACCACCTGCGTAAAGGGGCGGAAACTCATCTGAACACCAAGGAGACGGCCTCTGATCTAGTTCATCAGGCCAAGGGTAGCTCAGGGTAGCCCAGCCCTGAAAGAGAAGAACGTCCTAGCTGTGGGAGCTGGTCTTGAACGTTGAGAGTCGTGGCTTTCACCTCCCACATCCTCAGCTGGTCCCATTGCACACGTCAAGCTAGTAACCATTACCTGGCGAACCTGATGCTGCAGGTGTTGGCCAGGGTCACTGGGACCACTTAGGCATCCAACAGGAGGGACATGGCTCAGCTCCTGCCTGTTACCCAAGCTGGGCTCCACTCAGCCCGAGGAAACTCTAAAATCCAAGCCAGTTTCTTTGAAAGGTGTGTGTGCCACGAGCAGGCCCACGCCGCCAGGGGCACAGGGGCTGAGCTACCTGGTGGGAAACCAGATATTCTTTTTTTTTTAGGATTTTACTTACTCATTTCTAGAGAGAGGGGAAAGGAGGGAGAAAGAGAGACATCAATGTGTGGTTGCCTCTTGCACTCCCAGCTGGAGACCTGGCCCAGAACCCAGGCGTGTGCCCTGTCTGGGAATCAAATCGGCGACCCTTTGGTTCGCAGGCCAGTGCTCAGTCTACTGAGCCACACCAGCCAGGGCATGAAACCAGATATTCCTACCCCAGCTCTGCAGGACCCTCTCAAGCCAGTGTTCCCAGTGGCCTGGGGGACCAGCTGCATCTTCTGAGACCTCTCTGGGGGAGGAGGGAGGGACCAGCAGTGTTCCAGCCTGCTAAGGGTGACCTGGAGGACTGTGCCACCACGGCACTCACACACACGTACATGTGTACACATGTAAATATGGACCCGCCAGATCTCATCTGCCCAACTGCAGAGAACCTCCAAACAGGTCGAGCCTGGAAGAGGGTCCCCTCTTCCAGGGGGACCCTCTGACCAAGGAACACCCCTCACCAAGGCCCCGCCCACCTGGGAAAGGCTCAGGAAGCACAGCCAGAGCTACTGGCTCTCAGGACTAGGGTCAGGCTGAGCCCAGGGCAGGAAGAAAACAGGATGCGGCACAGGAAGGCCAGGCCATGGCAGCACAGGCCCAGGCCATGGGAAAAGGTGTGGGCTGGCTTGTCTGTGTTCACGGCATAGCGCCTGACGGCCTAGGCTGGAGCCCACCCTGTAGACAACTGGCCTGAATCTCCCTGGAGATGTGAAGTGGCAGGGTCTGGACTGATCATCGGGGGGATCTGGTCCTCACTCCCAAGCTACCCGAGCCAGGTCACTACACAAGACCCAACGTTTCAGCCCGAGGGCCTCTCCCTCCACGAGGCCCAGGCCACCTCCCACCTACAGGGCCCCCGTGCTCCCGGAGGGAGACCCAAGTTGGTCTCCGGCTTCAGTCCTGTCCCAAGACAACATAGTATCCTCGGCTGGGAGATGAGACAGCGATGCCTCAGTCAGATCCATCACCGTATTTTGGGGAGGGGGGCGAGAGTGGGTAGGAATGTAGTCCACCCAGATCCTCTGCGACCTGGCTGAGCTAGTCCTGGTGGCCGAGCAAAGGACCCTGGTAGGTGAGCCAACAGCTCATTGTTGATTTCTCCACCAAGGTGCTTTCCTTAGGCAGGTAGGTAAACACAGGAACCTCCCTCCCTCTTCTCTCTGGGGGCCCAGCCCACATGGAGGGGCTGGCCAGCTTTCCACCCACAGACCTAGGAGCCCCAACCCTGCAGAGCAAAGTGCCAGCACTAACTAGGAGCCATGGGAGAAGCGGAGAAGCGGCAAGGAGCAAGGTCTGGATTCTGTCAAACACCTCTCAGCCGGGCAGGGCTCTCCAGAGGCCCTGGGCCGTTGCCGGCACCTGGCCTGTCTCTCTAGGGAACCAGAGAGGGTGGGACCAGCGGTCTGGCCTCTGGAGCTGTGACCAGCTAGCAAGCGGTGGGGAAATGGCTCCCTGCATCCCACTCTAATTGCCAAGAGCAAGAGAGAGCCCAGGGAGGGGTGGGGGTGGGGGTGAGGTAAGAGGACAGCAGGTCCCAGGTGGCAGCGGTCCTGACTCCCTTGAAAGAGGGGGATCTGGGGAGTCAGGGCCAGTGTCTCTGTGGCCAGAATGGCCTGGCTCATGGAGTGCGGAAGAAGGGGTGCAAGGAAGCAGCCTTGCCAGGGCCAGGTCCTGTTTGTTGGGAGCAAGGAGGTGGCCTCTATGCCACTTGTGGACTCGGGGGAGTGTGCAAGCATGGATTAGGCTGCGAGACACCCCCAGGCCCCACACGAGCAGGTCAAGGGCAATCTGGAGGTTTCTCAGCCCTGACCCAGGAAACAGAGGGTAGCCCAAACACAGCCATCCCCTCGGCGGGGTCTCAGAGGAGAAGTCCCCTTCAGAAGTGGTCTCAGGTGGAAAGCTGGACTCCACGCGCCTGGGAACAAGTCCCCTTGCCAGGCTGTTGGGCCTTCGCCGCCGTGGGCATCACCAGGGCCCAGCGAGGCTGCTGCCTCCGCGCGCCAGCTGTTTCCCCGATCAGGGCGGACGCCGGCCCGGCTTTGTTTGCATTGAGTCAGCCGGGTCTGTGCGTCCGGGACCGGCGGGCACTGAGGGGCAGGGAGGGAAGCAGGGAGGTAGATGGGAGGGTGGAGGAGGGCAGAGGCTAACGATGCAAGCTGGAGGAGCGGATGGGGTAGGGGGCGGACAGCGGCGACGCCGGCTCGGAAAGTAGGCACACGTCAGCCTAAGGTGGCAGCAGCGGCTGCGGGGATAGGAATATTCCCGGGAGAGAAGGCTGGGGGTGGGGGACTAAGCTAGGGGATGGAGTCCCAGGGTACAGGCCAAGGGGTTCGGCTCCGACCCTGGCGTCAGTATCACCCACAGGCCCAGCTGGTTCCCCC
The DNA here is from genome assembly GCF_021234165.1 of Pteronotus mesoamericanus. NCBI lineage: Eukaryota > Metazoa > Chordata > Mammalia > Chiroptera > Mormoopidae > Pteronotus > Pteronotus mesoamericanus. The sequence continues at coordinate 4,596,511 of NW_026555315.1, read as the reverse complement.
ATCTCAGGGCAAGTCAAGTTCGCACAGACCCCCGGCCCAGCCCAGCCCCCAGCCCGGTAGGTGGATAGCGAGGCCGGAGCCCCGGACGCACCTGCGTCTTGGTGGTGAGCTGGATCACCGCCTTTCGGAAATTCAGCTTGGAGTCGGCCGACCCCATATCGTTGGAGCCCGATCCGGACCGGCCCCGGTCCCGACTCACTCTCCAGCCCGGGCTCAAGATCGAGCTCCGGCGCCGCGGCCCCCGCTGCTCTCGCAGGAGCAGAGCAGAGCGGAGCGGAGCACGGCACAGCACCCCGCCCGCCCGCCAGCCCGGCGCCGGCCCCGCCTCCTCCTGGCCCCGCCCCCGTAAGGCTCCGCCCCCCAGTGGCTCCTCCTCCAACACCTGCCGCACGCGGCACAGTCCACTCCTGGCGCCCCGAGTCTACCGCACGCCCCGCGTCTTTCTCAGCTGGACCCAATCCCTCTGCGCGCTTCCTTCTGCGTCCGAGCGTTGTCCCCGCACCGTCTCTCCCCTTTCCACCCAGCCTCAGGACCCACAATCCTCCCAGCCTCCCGTCCCCGCCCCCATCCTCAACATTGGTTCCCACGCCGTCACGAGGCCCGCACTTCTCGCAACCCTCTCCTCTGAGTTTCTTCCTCGTCAATCCCTGTCCTCCAATTCTTTTATTTTTTTCTGAGCATCTGCTCCCTTGGTTCCTTTTTTATGACCTCTCAAACCCACATGTCCAGAGAGCCCGAGGCTCGGCCCTCCGTTCTGTGGAAGGCAGGCTGACTCAGTGCCCCTGCTGTTGGAGGGCAGCGCGGGAGCCTGAGGAGCAATGGAGGTCCTTTTGGTTCCCACAACCCCTTTCCGGCCGCCTGCCTTCCCTGAAAACCCTTTTAAGGCCATCCATCTCAGCAAATGTGCTGAGGGCCTGGTATTTAGCAACACTGTGTCAGCGACGCGAGCGCAGGGGCTTATGTCCCAGGGCCTGTCCTTTGTATCTAGGGAGAGAATCAAGAAAAGAATCATCCACGGTTCTTCCACTGTGTCTTTGGTAGAGGCAAAGTAGTAGTAGTAGTAAAAATAATAAAGTGACAATATTGCTAACAACAAAAACCTACCTCTGAGGTATCTATTATCCACATTTTACACTTGGGGAAACTGAGGCTCAAAACATTTAAGTTATTTGCCCAATGTCACACAACTAGTAAGGAACAAAGCCAAAAAAAAAAAAAATCCAACTCAACCCACAAGAGGTTGGACTTTTTCCACAACATCATCTTGAATGCTATACCTGGAAGCTTCTTGAAATCCTAGATGCTTCAAAAGGAGGTGAGGTTTAGCTTAAATAGGAATTCCATGGGTAAAAAAATGAGGGATGTACCATGTAGGCAGCAAAGGGGTGGTACAAAGGTAAAGTAAGACTGGTGTGGACGGTAGGAAGGAGGAGGGCAGGGTGTCAACATGTCACTGAATCAGCAGACTGCACAGGATAGCTGCGTCCTGACTCCAGAGATGTGCTTTCCCTGCTCTGGATGAAATCCTGGGCAGGCTCCATGGCTTTTCTGATCACTCTGAGATAATGAATGAATGGTACCTTTATTTGACAGTTCAAAAAAAATCCAATCCACTCTGCAAATCATCCAACTATAGTCCCGCCTGGAGTGACATTAAAAACTCTGAATCTTAGTCGTTAGAGAGATGCAAATTGAACCACACTATGGTAACCATTATATACCTATTAGGATGGGGAAAAAAACAAAAACAAAAAAAACTGACATACCAGATACTGGCTTGGATGGGAAGCATTTATGTTTTCTTATAAAGTTAAATATACAATTACTATATTACTATATCTGTAATACCACTTGTGGTATTTCCCCAAGAGAAATGAAGACAGATACTCACACACACAAAGTGTGTAATGCTGATAGTAATTTCACTCATAATCACCCTAAGGATGCAGGTGATGTTGGCGATGTGGAATCCTGTCAATTTGATGCATATTCTAGGTACTGTTGCTGCCTCTCCCCACCACACTTGATGTAAAACAATAAACATTTACGGTGAATTCAGTGGTCAGCGATTCAGGCAGGGCCCAGCTGAGGTGGCTTGTGTCTGCTCCACAACGTCTTGGGCCTCAGCTGGGAAGACTACAATGGCTGGGGAGGGGCCAACTGGGCGCAGCTGGGTGCTGGGGTCATCTGGGGGGTTCTTCGCTCACATACCTGGCATCTGGCATCTTGGGTGAACTCAAAACCTGAGCGCAGCTGGGGCCGAGTCTGGAATCATTGAGAGGGGACCCCTGCATGGCCTGGGCCTCTCACAGCGAGGCCCTGCACTCTGAGAGTAAGTGTCCCAAAGGGTGCAAAAGAGGGAGTGTCTGAGAGAGAGAGAGAAGCAGCAGCAGCAGCAGCAGCAGCAGCAGCAGTTTCATGGCCATTTGCTAGCTAGTCTGGGAATAATAACATATAAAGTCACTTCTGCCATACTCTTCTGGTCGAAGCAACCCCAAGTCCATCGGATCCCAAGAGCGGGGACCAACACGCCACCGCCCCATGGAAGAAGCGCCAAAGATGTTGGCACCACGTTTAAAGCTGCTATATTGTGGGTGATTCTCTTCTCCCCACTTCGTCCCTCTAAGCCCTGTCATTCTCTCTCCTGGCCTTTGTCTCCAAGTCCTTTGATCTCAGTAAATGGCACTTCCCAGGTAGTCAAGCCAGAAGTCAGTGTCACCCTTGACACCTCTCCAATGGTCATCCCGCGTCCTACCCATCACCACGTCCTGATGCCATTCCCCAAATGTATGTTATATTTCCACCTTCCTCATCTCCACCGCCCGCCCCACTTGCCAGGGCCCCAGCCTCTCCCTCATGCAGCCGCCTCCACCCCTGCCCCCTCTATTCTCTTCTCTGCAGAACAGCTGGGAGTAGTTGCAAAAGGCAGCTCACAACACTCCCCGACTGAAAACGCCTCAGGGTCCTTTGTGAGGAACAATTTCTTCAGGGCTGCCTGGTGCCCTGAGCTGCCCAGCCCATCTGCTACCTCCCCCAGAGCCCCGGGGCGCCACTCGCTGACCTTCCCACGTTTCCGCAAGCCCCCTAAGCTCTTTCTGCCCAGAATCTCTGCACAGGCTGTTTCTTCTGCCTGGGACATCCCTCCTCCTACCATCCATGTGCCTGTCCCCTGCTCATCCTTGGGGTCTTATCTTTAAAGCCTCTTTTCCTGACAGATTTCCCATCCCCAGCTGTTGTTATTTCAGCCCCCGGTGTTGCCTGAAACTTTACCCCCCGTTTAAAATACTTTAGTCTTTTTATTTGGTTTCTGTTCCCTTGCCTAGAGAAATGCAAGAGTCGTGTGAGCAGACTCAGGGTCGGCCTTGTCCCCTGCGCCGCGGCACCGAGCCCTGGATCAGCGAGTGAAGATAACCCCTGGGCCATCCCAGAAGAGGGAGCCACTTTGGCTGTCCACGTCAGTCAGGAGGAATGACACATTCACCGGCTGTTTCTCAGATTCTTTTTTTCAGCACTTTTGGGAGCCTTTCAGGTGGGACAGGTGGACCTGAGCTGGGACGGAGAAGGATGAGGAAGGGCCAAGGGACGTGGTTGTACCACTGGCTTTAGTGCGTTTGCTCGTTCATCCGCTGGGGACTGCTACGTGCCTACCCTCAGGGGCTCTGTCTGACAGGTTGGTCCCGTGCAGGGTCTTGCACACTGTGAAGTGGGCGTGCAAGACACAGTGGGAGCTTCTCCACGTGTCTTAAGCCCGTGGCTCCGGCCTTCCCTGGAAGCCTCACCTGCCCCGGACTAGAAACGTGAGATCCCTGGACAAGGCTCCCCAGGAACCCTCCGGAAGAGGGGTAGTCACGGGCAAGGAATAGATCCTCCAGGTAAAAAACGGTATACTAAAAACGACCCTAAAGGCAAACTGGCTGGTGCTCACATGACCTAGGCCCTGCTGGACACCTTTGGCCTGTGTTAACTCACAGAGTCCTCCCAATAACGCCCCCGAGGTGGCCCTGAAGGAGCAGGGTGAGACCCCAGGAGGACAGTCAGCATGCATTTCCTAAAGGACAAGCGTGGGACTTGAGGAAGACATGGGAAATGGAGGCACTTTCAGACCGCTGGGACTGAGAATCTGGTCTGGGACAGACTCGGATGGTTTGTGGGGGGAAGGGAGGGGCACCAGATGACCTCACTCATTCAAATGTATTAAGCGCCTTACCCTGCCAGGCGCTGACCTCAGACTGGAGGACGGGCAGATGGGGCCAGAGCATTCAGTGCAGCGGGCGCCCAGCGCTGGAAAGTCTGAGGACAGGGAGGGCGGCAGCTCAGCCTCCAGGGTTAGGGGCACCGGAGGAAGGTGTCCTGGCGCCGCCTGATCCCTTGACCTCACCCAAAATGCTCAGTGTTGGAGGTGGGTGGGAAGCCCGAGGGCCCAGAGGCGCCGCTGGGCACCCTGACCCTCCCCCGGCGTGACTCGCGTGACTGGGAGTGACCGAGACCCTCAACGTCAGCACTGCCTGCGCCGTCATTTCCGGTGGGCTGGGCTGGGCTGGGCTGGGGAGTGGGCAGTGGCAACTGTGCCCGCGGATTGTTGCATCAGCATCCCCAGCCGACTGGAGGGCGTCTGCAGGTTGCGTCCGGCTCGGAGCACCGCCCCGCCCCGCCCCGCCCCCGCCCCCACCCCCGCCCCGGTCCATATCTAGCTCTGGTCCCAGCTCTAGGATCTGGGCTTGCACTCTGAAGGGAGGTCCTTGGCTGGGGACTGGGCAAGTGCTTCTGGTCCGAGGAGTGTGAAACCGACCCAAGGGGAATCACACTGCCCAAGGCTTAGGAGACGGTGAGTCCTTGAACGTGCCTCTTCACGCTCCTGACAAGGACGCATGAAATAGGTCTGCCTGACCCACAGACGGAGCACCAGGCTCTGGGGGTTCCCATGGTCAGGTCGGGTGTAGGGCCCAGCCATGGGCTCGCTCTATACTCTGTTTAGGGCTTCTTGGCTCGTAGCTCAGGAAGGCAAAGGAATTTCCTTCTTCAAAGGCAGGTCTGATTTCTCTCCTCATGCAACAGTTTAGAAAATATGAAGTCTGCCCCGAAGATACCAAGAGTGATCCCACTGGGCAAGGAGCCTGGGGCTCCCATGAACCAAATTGGGCAAAAGGCCCAGCACAGCCTGGTATGCAGCAGGAGCCCCATCCCCCAGCTGCCCACAGCTCTGGGGATCACCTGGGCCTCCTCCCTCTGTCCCCTGCAGAAGCCGACAGGGAGGTTCCACCGACCTGGCGGAGTTAGTGGCCCAGCGTCAGCCAGCCCCCGCCCCATGCCAGCCTCGTGGGACCGAGGGACCTAGGGGCGTCCAGCCGGAATTCCCCTGCCTCGTACTCGAGAATCCCGCCTTTGGGACATGCCCGTCCCTACGAGGCATCACTCCTGGGACGGGCACAGGGAGGGTGGTCACGGGAAAGGAGGGTACGTGGGTAGAGCCACGCCGAGGGTGCAGTCAGTGTGGTGAAGGCCAAAGGCCAAGGGATGGCCCCGGAGCTGGGTGTTTTCAAACATCATCCGTGAAAACAGCCTTAGCTCCAGGGGCTGCAGGTGCACCTTCAGGTCGGGGGCTACATTTCATTGCCTTGGCAACAGGCGGCCCCCTGGTAGCATCGACAGAGCCAAGGCCCCGGCCCTTTGGCCCTGCTTTGTCTCTGGGACTTCCTACACTCCCCTGGGGCAGCCCTGGCTCCTGTAGTTAACACTTCCACAGAGCTGCAGAATGAAAACATGAACAAGGGCAGAAGGGACTTGGTGGGCTGGGGACCCCGATCAGATCCCTCTGGAACTCAGCCCTCCCCAACCTCGTTGTCCATTAGACTCATTTTGTCCCCATCTCAATAAATGACATCGCCACCGCCCTGTTACTGGAACCAGAAGTCTGAGTGGTCACTCCGATTCTTTAGTCAGTTCATCTGAACATCTTGGGTCTACACGCAAAATATTTTTCATCTCGCCCCTTCTCCACTGCCACCAGCTTTGTCCACCCCACCGTCACCTCCTTTCTAGACTATTGAAGAAAGCTCCATACTCGTCTTCTTGCTTTTCTTCTTAAGCAAGCTATTTTACTGAAGTATAGTATATTCAGAGAAGTGTACACATCGCAAGTGTACACATCAATGATTTTCACTAGTGAGTACACCTGTGTAACCAGCACCGAGGTCAAGAAATGAAACACTCCCAGCCCTTCAGAGTTCCCCACGTGACTCCCCAAGGCCAAACGCTGTCCCAGTTAGATTCATTTTCACCAGTTTTAAACTTTATATAAATGGAATCATGATTCTCCCAACGTGTCCACACTCTAATCTTAGAATCTTTGAATATGTTGCATTACATTGCAAAAGGGACTTTACAGATGTGAGGAAGTGAAGGACCTTGAGTTGAGGAGATGATGCTGGATTATTATCCAGGTGGGCCCCATATAATCCCACATGTCTTTTTTTAAAAAAATATTTTATTTATCTATCTATCAGTCATCTATGTATTTATTTTAGAGACGGGAAAGGAGGGAGAAAAAGGGAGTGAAATATCCATGTGTGAGAAACACATTGATCGGTTGCCTCTCAACCAGGGACTTGGACCACAACCCGGGCTTGTGCCCTGACCAGGAACCAAAATGGTGCCCTTTCGGCCGGCACTCAGTCCACTGAGGCACACCAGCCAGGGCCCCAACGGTCTTTAAACGTGGAAAAGAGAAGCAAAAGGGGTCAGAGTGATGCAGTGTAAGAAGGGCTCAACCTGCTGTTGATGGTTTGAAGATGGAGGAAGGGGGCCATCAACCAAGGAATGTGGGAAGCCTCTAGAAAGTGAAAGAAGCAAGGAAATAGACTCTCTCCTGGAGCCTCCAGAGGGAACTCAGCCTTGCGGACACCTAGAATTCAGTCACTGAGGCCACGTCAGACTTGTAACGTACAGAACAGTAAGCAAATCAGTGCTGTGTCAAGCCACTACCTTTGGGATAATCTGTTACAGAAATGATAGTAAACACAAGTGCTTACTCCTTGTGTCCAGTGTCCTTCACTCAACATTTTATTTGTACTCTATAATCCTCCGATGCATGAGCACACCACATGTTATTTATCAACTATTGATGGACATTTGGGTTGTTTCTGGTTTACACTGTTATTATGAACAGTGCTGCTGTAAACGTTTTTTGTACATGTCTTTCGGCTAATGTATGTACCTATTTCTGTTGCACAAATACATGAACAAAATTGCTGGGTCCTAGGGTGTGCATTTATAGCAGATGCTGTGATGCAGAGGCTGCATCTTCAGGGCTGCCCATTCCCCCAGCTGCTGGAGGCTGTCAGCCCTCTCTGGGGAGAGAGACACCCAAAAGAGCTCCTATGCCAATGCCACACCCCCTTCCCAGGGGCAGCCTGCATCCATTCAATGACTGGTGATGGGGGGGGCACGGGTGGGAGGGGAGCAAATATAAAAACCCTCTCCCTGCTGCCACTTGGACCAACTTGGATGGGTCATCCCAGATTCAAAGCTTCCCAGAAACCAGGGGAGGTTTCGTTGAGGCCGCATCTTAACCCAACTTTTCCCTCTTTTGAGCCTGCTTCCTTCTCTTTCCCTATAGGTGTTGATCCTTTTAAAGAAGTTGAACACCTTGTCACATGTTTATTGGGTCATTTTGGTCATTTGTGAAATTCCTAGTCAAGTCTTTTACCCATTTTTGCACTGAATTGTCTTCCTTTGTCTTGTGGTTTGCAGGTGTTCTTTCTATATTCTAGATACAAGTCCTTTGTTGGATATATTTGCCACATATTTTCAGTTGAGTATGCTCAGGGTACTTCAACAGTAACAGCACATACTGGGTGCTAATAAAAATGAGTTTCATGAATGCTTGAGTCCAAAAACTCCTTTAAGGGAAAGAATGCTTGGATAGGTAAAACTGTATTTGATTTTAATGGGTATAATTGCATATAGGATAGGGATCCCACTCCTGGCCTGAGGTTTCTGACCAACAGGCATTTAAACACTCAACTTCTTAAAGGTAATTGTGAATGAATAGTCATTCATTCATTCAAAGAGTCTTTGTCCAGAGAAGGTATCAATAGGCCAGCTTGTTCTAGGCACTGAGGAACCAGCTGTGGACAAAAGATAAGTTCCCTGCTTTCAGGAGACCCAAAGGGAGAGAAACACAACAACAGGTAAACAGAATAAAATAATTTTACACAAGGAGCCCTGAAGTGAAGGAGGTCATCATGGAGGGAAGGGGCGTGTTGATCCAGCAGCATCTAAACCAGGGCACTACGGAGATCCCGCCCCGGCCCCGCCTCCAGCTTTGCATACGTCTTCTGATTGGCTAACGGTGTCTGGCTCCACCCCGTGGAGCGGGCTGTTGGGGAAGCGCTGGGCGGTTGGGGAAACGCCGGGCGAACCCTGCCGGGATGTAGCCGCAGCTCCGGGTGTCGCCGGGCGGGCCGGGGCAGCGCGGGCCGGAGTTGGGCAAGGGGCGTCCGCCGTGGCACCCGCGTATTCTTAGCGCCCCAGACCTGCCGGCGGACCCGGACCCTTCTTGTCACCGAATCACCCGCCGTCCCCTCCCCTCCACCCTTTGTGCCGCCGCCGCTTCGTGTCCCAGGCTCCGCAGGACCCGGGCCGGGCCAGATCGCCGCGGCGAGTCAGCCCCGTGTGGGCGCCGGGTTAGCGGCCGATGGCGAAGGGGCGCGGCGCGGGCTGGGGCGCTGCAGCCGGAGTCCGCGACGCGGGAGACCCGGCCCGCCTCCGCCGCATTGTCCCGGGCCCCGCACCCCGGCCCTGAACCTCGCCGCTGCAGCGCCCGCCCGCGGGGCCATGCGGAGGGCCTCGGGGATGGAGGACTTCTCCGCAGAGGAAGAGGAGCCCTGGTACGACCAGCAGGACCTGGAGCAGGGTGAGCACGGAGGAGGGGGCAGGAGAGCGAGGTGCGCCCCGCGACCCCGTCCGCTATTCCATTGTTGGGCGGTGTCACCCCCGGGAGGGCTGGGCTGGACCCCGCGACCCGGATTCCCTGGGACGATGCGTGGGGGGAACGGGAAGGTGGAGAGAAGGGGCGTGCTGCCGGGGAAGACCGGGCCCGGGCCCGCGGAGACCTGCAAAAGTCGGGAGACCGCTCTTCCTCTTTCCCGATGGACAAGGGCGTACTTCATCCAGCTCGCCCACCCCAACTTAGAGGCGGGAGTTGCCCAGGGCCCCTGATGTTGTCGGGGCACCAGAGTCCTGACTGGAAGTCTTTGGAGGCAGGGAGGTTGTTTTCCTGGGAGGGGTGGAGTGTGTGGGGGAAGGGGGGGACTTATCCCAAATCCAGCGACACCCTTCCTTCGCTGCCAGAATTCCTGAGCTCTAAGACTCCCAGAAAGTTTCCCCAGCTCCCTTCCCCTCCACCCAGGGAGGGAGTGGGGCTGCAGGGACCCTGCCAAGGGAGAAATGGAGATTTGGAGTCATCAATCTGGCTTCCTGAGGGAATGGTCCCCTGGTCCTTCCCCTCCGGTGCCCTCACAAACTGCTGGTGGTGTGGAGGGGGTCAGGTGTGGGAATTCTGAGCAAGCGCCCAGCTTAGAACCTGAATAAAGAGGGAGCCACCTACCCCTCCATCTGAGGGCAGAGAGAGTGAGTCGAAGTGGGTTAGAAGCTGGTGATGAGGTGGCCGAAGTGACATCACTCCGAGTAGGGGGCGGGCTGTTGGGGACAGGAAAGAGGAGGAGGCCTAAGAGGGTCAGGGCCAAGGCCTACCAGAGTGGAGTCAAATCCACCCTCTCCTTCCCAAGAACGCCTCCTTCTGGAATGGTCAGGGCCGGAAGGGTGTCCAGGAGGAGTGGCCACAGTCCCCCGCAAGCCAGCATGTGCGGACACGAGTCTGGTCCAGTGTGTGCAGAGACTCCTGCTCTGGGGCTCCACCCACGGCCCCGAAGCCTGGCTTTGCCCTCATGGGAGGCACCTACCTAGATTCTGGAGCCTTTGCTTCCTGGCTCTGACCCACATCCCCCTTTGGCCAGATTTGCTGGCAGGTGAGGATTGGTCCTTGTGCTCAGGAATGTGGGGAAATCCGAGCCTCTGGGGGAACTAGCGTGGGAACTATCCGGGTGCTGGGCCATCCCCTGCCATACTCTATGCCCGGAGTCTACCCTCAGCTCTGCTGCCTGGAGCGAGAGGCCCAATTCTGGCTGTGACAGCCCCTCCCTAAACCTGGGCACTACCCCCACCCCCAAATGTTGCCTCCCACAAACACCTATCAGGCTCCACTTAAGTGTCAGACACTATGCTGGGCACTGGGAGTAGCGCCAGCCCTGGGCCCCTGAGTGGACCTGGGCAGGTGGAGGTGGGCCTGTCATTGAGTATAGTTGGCAGGATGCAGTGAGAGGGCTCCATGGAAGAGGTGGGCCCGGAAGGAAAGCCTGGAAGCCGGGTGCCTCGGAAACGACCTCTGGGAGACAGATGCTGATATTCTTGCTGTCTCATTTCATTCTGCACCCTTAACGAAGTCTCTGGGCGTCTCTGGCACTGTGCCCGGCCCAGATGTGGGAGGAAGGAGACCAGAGAGTAGCAGTGGGAGATGTGCTGCTCCCAGAGAGGGAGAGGTGTCCAGATTCCCGGCTGGGCTGGGTGCCCGCTCTGGGCCAGGGTGAGGGGTGGGCCCAGCCGGCTCCCTGCTCTGGCCTTGCTGCCCCAGAGCGGTCAGCTGCCCCTCAGGCTCCCCTCGTAGCCACCAGAAATGAGACAGTCTCAGAAGACACTGGAGCTTTGCACCAAAACCAGATGTCTGCTGCCATGGCTGTGTGCTGAGCCCGGGGAGACGCCACATTCCAGCGGAGGGAGCAGAAAGGAGATCAAACTAGCAACTGTGGCAGAGCCACAGGGGCGCTGCAGCGGGCCCAGCCAGGAGGGTTCCCACAGAGGCCCCTTGGAGCTGCGCAGTGGAAAGGTGCTCCCTGGGCTGAGGATGGCAGGCAAGCATTCGCGGGGGAAGGGACGCTTGTGCAAGGCATGGAGCGACGTGGGAAGACCACACGTGGCTGGAAAGAAGGACTTAGGTAGAGTGTGAGCTGGGATCAGAGGAAATCCCAGGCACAGGTGCTGCGGCACCATCCCCGTGGGGCCCGCACGGAGGGCCGATGGTGGCGTGAGTGTTCACCAAAGGTCGGCCACGTTGGGGATCAGGCGCCTGTTGCGTTCTCCTTCCCTATACTCAGTCCCCCAGTTCTCTGCCCAGCTGCTCCCCAGTGCCTCAGTGGCCCCGGAAGCAGTTTGTCCAGCCAGCCTGGTCCCCTCAGCCACGCTAAGATAGGCCCTGACTTCACTTCCAAAGCTTGGCCGTCGAGGTCCTATTTGACTTTGATGCTGTTCTGTCCCAATAGCAAGGTTCTCGGTTCTCACTGTGTTCCCTCTGCCCACTGCCACAGCACCTCTAAAAATAGAAAATGCCATTAATTATTAAGCGCTGGCACTCTTTCTCTTCCCGCCTGCCTCCCCATCTCGGACCTGGCTTGGCAGGCCCTGTGGGTACCACTCTCCAGCCTGGGAGATGGTTGCTGAGTCATGGATTTGAAGTCCCGGGCACCTGACCTTGAGTCTCAGCCTCTGAAGAGAGGTCTGGCGTGGCAAGGGGAGGAGGTGACTGGATCCCAGTTCTGTGGACCCAGAGTTCCGGACGTCCATACCCTGCGGGCTATGTGCCAGACACCCGCAGCCCTGCCAGGTGGTAGATGGCCTCCTCCCTCCCCCCAGCCCCTTTATCTTTGTCTCTCCTTCCCTGTGCCTGTTCTCTGTCCCTTTCCTACCTCTCTGCTCCGGGGTCTATAGGGCCCCACCCAGACCCCAACCAGTGAGGGGCAGCGGGATTTCAGCGTTTCTTTTCAAAGACATCTGCCTGTCTCCCGGCCATGCCCTCTCAGGCTTCCGGGGCATTGCTCCTGGGCAGCATCTCAGCTGACCGAGGCGGAGAGACTGCTGAAGCCTGTGGCAGGAGACCCAGGAAACTCCGGTCCAGGAAGGGGAGGTGCGGTGGACTTAAGCCCAGTGCTTTCCCTGGCTTGGTCCGGGGATCTGGTTGTGACAGGCTGTTTATCTCGCTGGCACCCAGCCCACCCCATCGCCCACTCCCAGGCCTCCCCCTGCTCTGCTCCATGGGGAGCTGCACTCTCCCTGGAGCCCTCAGTTTGCTGGCGTCCCTTCCCTGGCACTTGGCTGTGCTCAGTCCCTAGCTGCGCAGCTTCTGTAATTCTCTCGTGATCCCTCGCGGCGGCTTTGACCAGCTTAGCTTGCATTGTGATCCGGTTTCCCAGAGAAAGTCCCTGAGACTCTACCCACCCCAAAGAGCTTCTTTTGTGTTCCCTTATTCCCCATTCTTGAATCACTAGGGGACCCAGGTCACAGTCACTGCCTTCTGAGGGCCATGTCCCTGGTTTTGAGTGTGACTTTAGCTGCCCCGGCCCCCGCCGCAGGAATGCACATAGCTCAGATGCTCGCCTGGGAGGAGGACGAGCAGAAAGTGCAGTGTTCACGACCATTTTTCGCTCCACCTGAGTCGTGGCTTTGGACTGTAGGTTAAGCTGCAAGGGATCCACACAGGCCACCCCCAGAACCTGTCCCCTGACACCAAGGCATGTGCCATCAGTAGCAATGGCGTCTTCACAGGCTACCTGACAGTCCCCGAGGGAGAAAATGATGAGTGTGATCCTAGGAGTGGTTTTGCTGGGCCCCTAAATTTCCAAGCACTCAGCATAGCATGGGGCTGCAGATCCATGGCCCTAACGTCAAACTTCGCACTTTGTAGACTTGCCAAACTTACAGTTAATAAATTTATACTGCAAGTGTCGTCATTCCCCCTCTAGGTGGGTGGCAGGTAACTAGTTTTTCTGGGCAGCATCATCAGAAGGTTAATTGCTCAAGGCTGACCTGACATTTGTATGAGCTAGTATTTTGTATAATGGCTAAGGCAGGTGTTCAGGACAGCAGCTGTGTTTGTTCAGGCAAAGTTATTGTTACTGCAGGTTTGCACTCCTCAACCAGGGAACTCCTCTGGGTGACACCTGGGCACAGGGTCCTCCCCACCCCCGACTTAGGTCCTGCCTGGAGGCTGCACTCAGGCTGTTTTAAAACCTCAGCTCCCTGTGTGGAGGCAGACTCTGGGCTTGTTTCCAGGGAAAGGAGGTTTCAGAGAGGGGCACGTGTCACTAAGGCCAAGTGCTCCTTGAGCCTGGTGCAAGGGACCTGAATTCTTCCAATATGGCTATAACCCAGCTGGTGACCTTGAGCAAGTCATTCTTCCCTCTCCAGCCTGTCATCCATAGAATAAGGTGGTCGAGCCAAAGAGCTTTGAAGCCTCCTCCAGTTCTAATACCCAGCAAGCCCTGTGCCCCTTCCACTTCTCAGTGAGCTCCTAGTCACCCCTCCGGACCCAACTCAAACGCCGCCCATCGTCTGAGCCTCTTGCTGTGCCCGGGAAAAAGGATCTCCCTCACTTGTCGTCCAAGGCACTTTGCGCCTATGTCTTATCATTCTGTCAAAACAGACTTACATACCTGCTCTGTGCCAGGTACTGTTTTAGGTCCTGGGAATATCAGTGAAAGAAACAGGCAAAATCCTGCCCTGTGAGCTTGCAATTAATTAATCAGGAGAGATGAAAAGATAAATAAGCAAATTGTTTGGTAGGTTAGATGGTGATTTCTGCTAAGAAAAACTTAAGTGGGGAGGGAATGCTGGCGGGGGGAGGGTACAATTTTAAATCAACGGCTGGGGCCTCCTGGAGAAAGTGATGTTTAAGTCCAGACCTGAAGGCAGAGACGGAAGAGCCCTCAAGTGTCCGGGGAGAGCGCATTCCAGGCAGAAACCACAGCCAGTGTAAAGGGCAGCCCCTGTGTCCTGGTCGTCTTGGGGTCCCCGGGCCCAGCTCAGAATGAATGCTCGGAACATGAATGGGGGTCCTCTGGCTTCCTTCTCACACTGCTCATTGCTTCCCCCACCCTCCGCCCCTCCTCCCAGACTTGCACTTGGCCGCGGAGCTGGGGAAGACGCTGCTGGAGAGGAACAAGGAGCTGGAGGAATCTCTGCAGCACATGTATGCCACCAACGAGGAGCAGGTGCAGGAGATCGAGGTGAGGGCCTTGGGCCCCGCACACACTCCCCCACCTAAGTCACCTATGTGCAACTTACAAAAAGACACAGCTTGCACGACTCTCCCGGGCGGTCCTCTGGCCCCACAGTCTTTACCCCGCATTCTGGGCACAGGAATGCCCCAAAGCAAACCTGTTCCTAGAGGTGGGCAGAGGCCCCGGCAGAGACATTTCCCTAACCCTCTTCCGAAAGGTTCCTCACCCTCTGTCCCCTCCCCACCCCCAGTACCTGACCAAGCAGCTGGACACGCTGCGGCATGTGAACGAGCAGCATGCCAAAGTGTACGAGCAGCTGGACCTGACAGCCCGAGACCTGGAGCTGGCCAACCAGAAGCTGGTGCTGGAGAGTAAGGCTGCCCAGCAGAAGATCCATGGGTGAGGGCCGGGTGGAGGGCTGTGGGGAGGAGGGGCGGGCAAGGAGAGGCCCGGGACGGGGTGTGCACGTGGGTGTGTGGACCGGTGGGCGTGACTCCTGCTCCTTCTCCCAGAAGCTCAAGCTGGGAACCTGGGATAGTAGTGAGATTGTCCCTGTAGATTTGGGGTGGTTTAACATTCAGGCTATACTCCTATAAGCAGCAACTATGCAGCAGGCTCTGTTCAGGCACCTAGGGTACAAGGGATGGGGATACAAAGACACTGTCCCACTCTGGGAGCTCGCAGCCCAGGAGGGAAGGCAGGCATGTGAATATCTCATTGCAATGCAGGGTGATAAGTGATAAAAGAAGATGTACAAGGAATGGAGGTGGTGCAGAGGAGAGATGGTGGGCGCGGCCTGGGAGGCATGGGAGAAGGGTGGGTGCTTGCAGTGCCCCATCTGACCTCAGTACCAGGCAGCATGGCTCAAGGTTGCCCATCTGTCCCCAGACGCATGTCCCCCCAGGGCTGCAGTGAGGAGGGCTGGCCGTGTCCCCTGAAAGTGCCCCCCATGCGTGTCCCCCACCCAACCCCCCAGGCTGACGGAGACCATTGAGCGTCTGCAGGCCCAGGTGGAGGAGCTGCAGGCCCAGGTGGAGCAGCTTCGGGGCCTGGAGCAGCTGAGATTGTGCCGGGAGAAGCGGGAGCGCCGGCGCACCATCCACACCTTCCCCTGCTTCAAGGAGCTGTGCACCAGCCCCCGGTAGGTGAGGGCGCCGCTCGTGGGTAGAATTCCTGGACCCTGGACGGCATCCGCACGTGCCCAGGACTGCCATCCAGGGGAGCGGGGGGAGGGTGGGCACCGGGCAGCAGGTGGGAACAAGAGCTGGTGCATTGCCCAGGCCGTCGGCGAGACCGGTCCTGTTGCTAACAGCAGTCGGCAGCTGGTGTCCGCTGAGCACTGGCCGTGTGCCCGCGACTCTGCTAAGTGTTGTAATAGTCATGGCAGTGCCGCGAGGAGTGTTTTATCATCCTCACTGCTCAGATGAGGAAATTGAACCCCACAGGTTATGTGCCTTTCCCAGGCCGCCGGGTTAGTAAGCCAGAACTCTGACCCAGGAGGGGTTAACTACTGCACCTCTCAGTTCCCATGAAACCTCAATGGGATGACTTCTTAATGTAGGAATACATATGGTCTATTTTGTGGGTTTGTTGTTGTTGTTGTTGTTTTTTGCATAAGTGTTGAATTTTTATTTTTTTAATTAAATGATTGGGGTGATGCTGGCTAATAAGATCACGTAGGTTTCAAGTGTGCTTTTCTATGATACGTGATCTGTATGTTGTTGCACTGTCTGCCACCCCCCAAAGTCAAATTGTCTTCTGTTACCCCCTTCCTTCTGGTAACCATCACAGTTGTTGGTGTCTATGAGCTTCAGTTTTATGTCCTCATATGAGTGAAATCATATAGTTCTTAGCTTTCTCTGACTGACTTATTTCCTTACCATGTTATTCTCAAGGTCCATCCATGTTGTCGCAAATGGCAATATTTCATCTTCTACGAGTAGAAGTACGAGGCTGCGTAGTTTTCCACTGTGCATGTGTACCACATCTTCTTTAGCCAATCCTGGTGTTTCAGTAAGGGTGCTGTCAAGAGTAACTGAGGGGCGATTAATAAAGAGGTGTGGACAGGTGTAGGAAAATGGGCGCCCCAGGCTTGCTATGGTGAGAAGCCGTTGCATCCCTAGGCTGCAGACGGCAGGGTGCAGAGCCTAGACGGCATGGAGGATGTTGCACTGATCAGGAAGGAGCCTGGGGGAAGACATCCCCACTGCCTGCGTCTGCTCCCACTCTCCGATCCCCTGGCGGAGCGCCCCCCCCCCCCCCCCCGACGGAGCTCGGGTAGCCTGGCTGAAGTAGGCCGTTGGGGTCAGAGGGCAGAGGGAGAAGGGCCTGGAGTGGCTCTAGAGGGACAAACAATACGCAGCTCAGTGGCCTAGAATGATGTTAAGTGTCGGGTGCCAGGCACCCAGGCCTTGCCCATGACCAAAGCCTCTGCCCACCTGCCCCTCCCTCCTCCCAGGTGTGAGGATGCCTTCCGCCTGCACAGTTCCTCGCTGGAGCTGGGCCCCAGGCCCCTGGAGCAGGAGAATGAGCGCCTGCAGAGCCTGGTGGGAGTCCTGCGGTCCCAGGTGAGCCAGGAGCGGCAGCGCAAGGAGCGGGCGGAACGCGAGTTTGCGGCCGTGCTCCAGGAGTACGCGGAGCTGGAGCAGCAGCTGTGCGAGATGGAGGGCTGCCGCCTTCGCGTGCAGGAGCTGGAGGCCGAGCTGCTGGAGCTGCAGCAGATGAAGCAGGCGAAGACCTACCTGCTGGGCCAGGAGGATCACCTAGCCGAGGCCCTATTGGCACCCCTCACCCAGGCCCCTGAGGCCGATGACCCCCAGCCAGGCCTCGGAGATGAGTTCGGTGTCCAGGATGGTGTCTCCTCCCCGGCCACCTCCCCGGGCCACTCCGTGCGCAAGAGCTGCAGCGACACGGCGCTCAATGCCATCGTGGCCAAAGACCCAGCCAGCCGGCACGCAGGCAACCTCACGCTGCACGCCAACAGCGTGCGCAGGCGGGGCATGTCCATCCTGCGTGAGGTGGATGAGCAGTACCACGCGCTGCTAGAGAAGTACGAGGAGCTGCTGAGCAAGTGCCGACAGCACCGGGCTGGGGTGCGGCATGCTGGCGTGCAGACCTCGCGGCCCATCTCCCGGGACAGCTCCTGGAGGGACCTCCGGGGCGGCGAGGAGGGCCAGGGGGAGGCCAAGGCCATGGAGAAGAGCCTGAGCCAGCACTTGGAGGCCGTGGACAAGCGGCTGGAGCAGAGCCAGCCTGAGTACAAGGCGCTCTTCCAGGAGATCTTCTCCAGGATCCAGAAGACCAAGGCCGACATCAACGCCACCAAGGTCAAGACCCATAGCAGCAAGTGACCTGCAGGCCCCCCCAACCAGGGTCAGGCCATGGGTGCCTCATGCCTGGGCCGTACTGCCTCTGGTGAATGAGGGAGCCTCTTTGCGGCAATATATCCCAGTGGAGGCCGCTGTCCAGCCCAGGGAGCCGGCGGAGGACCCAGCTTGTTCGCTGCTGAAGTGGGAGGTGGTCAACATGTCGACACGCCTGGCCCCTCAGGACCCTCCATGATCCTGTGTCAGCCCAAGGCACAGCTAAGAGTTACAAAGCCAAACACCCCTGCTTCCCTCCCCTGGCTTTCTGACCCCAGATTTGTCGCCAGGCTTCTGAGAGCCATGCTGGACCTAGTTTGCTTCCCCCCCACCCCCCAAAGTTTGGTTTCTTCTTTTTGAGAGATTTGCAATGTAAGGTCCCCCTAACTCCTTGCCACAACTGGAAACACTTGAAGGGGGACCCCAGAGCCCGCCGTGGCAGGTTCCTGGGGCCTCCTGGACCACCCGCTGCTTCTCCCCGGCTCTAACCGCTGTCATTCCTTTGGCACCAGCTGTCCCACCCCCAGGGTCCTCATCAGGTCAGAGATGGCCTCTGTCATGCAAAGCAGAACACCTCTGCCTGGCCTCGAGTGTCCCCCACCCTGGCCCAGGTGAGGGTGGCCTTTCTTTTGGAGACCCTCAGCCTGGCACATCTGGAGCCACGCGAGGGGCGGGACAGAGCGCCCCTCGCTGCCATATGTGAGCGAGCGGCGCGCCACTGCCCTCAGAGCCCTCCTCCTTGGGTTCTACCCTGGAAACACCCTCTGGGCACTAAGCCTTCCAGGGGCCTGGGCCGCGGGGAGCCCCCTCCTCTGCACGCTGCCTGCAACGCATCAAGTCCGGCCTCCGCCTGCTCCCGCCTCAGGGACCTTACCATGTCTCCCTCACTCCTGTGCTCCCCACACGCTGACCTCACCACAGGTCACACCTGCTGCCCCCAGAATGTGCTGCAAGCCAGTGGCCGCAGCTTCCGCCCTGCCCCCCTTCCCTGGGGATGGCCCAAGACTCCCACCCCACACTGAACAGTATTTAAAACGGGACTGGGAGGGAGAGTGTGTCTCCTTCCTCTCATAAAATGCCTGCTCTTAACCTCCTGCCTTTGCGGGGGTCTCTTGAGGACCCTGCTGGGGCTCAGCCTATTGTGAAGGCTTCAGAAAGTCCAGCTTCAACTAGGAGATGCCCAGGTCCCCAGCTTGCCCTGAGCAATTCAGGGCTCCCAGTTTCTGCCGCCCACTCCCCCTGAAGCCCAAGCAGTCAGGGGGGCCATCCAGCCCGGGGAAGGCGGTGGCCCTGGCCTCTGTGCGGGGAGCCCAGTGGGCACCTTCATGCCTTACTCACTTCTAAGGGGTAAAGGGGTTTTCTTAATACGCTCGCCGGACCTCCCCAGAGGTGCCAACCTGCTCTCCGGGCGGCACTGTGATGAGAGCTGTCGGCTGGTCCTTCGGCCACACATCTTGGAACCCTTTGTCCTTTGGAGCCAGGCGGCTCCCAGCCCTCCATGTGTCTCTGTCATCTAGGGTGGAGGGGGTGGGGTGCATCGGGGTGGGGGAGGGGCTCCTGCCTGTTCGATTCCCAGTTCTGTAGCAGCCGACCAGCATCACCTTTGAGGTATACATGAGAGAAATATATTTACAAATGCTTTATTCTCTTCTTTAATAAAAAAAAAAAAAAAGCACCAGTATTCTAAAAGCAGAAATGGCCCTGGAGCCATGGTCCTATCTCTGTGCGTCTCACACACCTGCCTTCCATCAAACAGCTCTGAAGGGAGAGGACTTTCTGAGCCCCACTCCCGGCACGGGTGGCAGCCACTGAGCTCTGAAGAGCAGGTCTCAGAAGTTGTTTACTGAGCGCCACCCATGAGGGCCATGTTGCCTTGCAGGGCACCCCATGCTATGTGGACCCCCCTTGCTGGAGGGAATTTTGCGGTTCCCTCCTCCCAACCCATACCTGCCAACACATTCAACTTCAGAAGCCAAAGAAAATGCGTCTGAATCTTTGGGGCTCAGTTTCTCGTTGCCTTCTCCACTCTCTCGCTTCCATGCAGAAAATTCGGCGGACCCTGTGGACCTCACCCCCACAAGGAAAAGCTTCCAAAATCGTCCCCTGGAGGCGGGCTCAGGGACCTCGCCCCAACAGCCCTCCCCGCTCTTCCTGAAGGAGCCGGGAGCAACCTCCCTTGGCCCCTGCAGGTGAGGACGGTGCGCTGTGGTGTGGGGAGCCCAGAACCAGGCCCCACATTGGTGGTGTCTGCTTTCTAAATGAACTGACCAGCACGCAAACGGCTGTCGGATTTTCCCGTCCTGCTGTGACCCGTCTGCAGCGGGATGGGGAGCACAGTGGGGCAGCCGGGGCAGCCGGGGCAGCCGGGGCAGCCGTATCCGAGGCGCAGAGGAAGCTGTGACTTGTACCTTCTCTCGCCTTTCGAATTCCCCACTGGATATATTTTCCCCCGGCCTCCTCTTCCTTCCTGTCACCATTTTGTCCTTCCTGGGCTCCCCTCCCCCGCCGCCCCAGGGTCTCTCCCCTGCTTCCTTCCTCTCCCAGCCCGCCAGCCGTCCCAGAGACCAAACACTGGGTAAGAGGAGTTGTGCCCCCTTCCCCCCACTACCCAGGAAGCAGACCCCCGCCTGTGCCCTCCCTGCAAACAGCTGGAAGCCTGGCCGTGTTTTCAGGTAACTAGGCAGAGAGGGAAGCAGCTTCTGGGAAGCAGGGGGCAGCTTTGCCCACCCAGGCCAGGGGGCACGCTCCCCTGCCTGCCCAGCCCCTCGGGAGAAGGAAGGAAGGTCTGGAACTGAGCTAGTCCACCTGGATTTCCCAGCCAGTGCTGCAGAAAAAAGAAGATAAAAGCTATCAGGTCTCTGAAAGTAAAAGGAAGTTCCTTCAAAAAACCTGTACACACTTAGCACCCTTAGTAACAGCCAAGTTTTGCTGCCTGCTGACAGGCAGCTATAAAATCTCTTTTACTGAGGGGGATCCTGAGGCTTAGAGGTTAAGTTAGTAATTCAAGAGCACATAGAAATGTTTGAACCCAGGCCTCACCCACTCCCACTGTGCACTACTGCGCAATCCCTATTTCCATATAATGTTGAGGCTTAAGAGCCATTCTGTCCCAGGGCACTCCAGAAAAGAAAGGAAAATCCTGTGGACCCCCAACACGGCTGTGGCACTCCAACTCCGGCCACCGAGAAGGGCCGGTGCCTGCAAGCTCCCCAGCTGCCAGGAAAGCCTGGATGATTCTTTCTCGCCTCTTCCCCCTGCTCACCTCTGTGAATGTCCCTTTTCTGAAGTACTGTCTCCACCTATGGGGGACCAAGGAGGGGGAAGTAGGCTGGCGTCAGCCTTTGTGCCTACCATTTTAAGGGAACAGGTGGCACCTCTCAGTCCCGTTTTTCCCAGAAGGGCCTCTATTCTGGATGGTTCACCGCAGCAGCAGGTGAAAGGAGCCTGGCGGCTGCTCTCTCTGCCCCCTCCCCCAGGGTAACTTGTCTCATTCTCTCCTGTACGTGCCTCCGCCCCCCCTCCCAGAATCCAGGGCGCCAGATGGCCCGAGCAGGCTGTGTTTATTTGGGGCCAAGGAAACCTGCAGCTTCCTTTTGCTATCATTCTGAGTCAGGCACAGGGCTGGAGCTCAGCTCAAAGTAATGATTGAATGGTGGTGACTTTGTTATTCATAATCCCAGAGCATGGACCTGGACGAGCCCTGGCTTTGCTCCCCTGAGCAGCTTATTCCAGTCACCATGTAGATACCTCTGTTCCCTCTGAGGCCTTGGGACTAAGTCAGACAGGAGGGACCCAGGAGACTCCCACCCAACCCAGAGCCACGCTGCCCTTTGGGGTTTACAAAGCCAGGGTCTGGAGGGCAGCGTATTCCCTCCTAAACACTGCCTGGATCAATGAGGCCAAGACCGGAAAGCCCTGGTTTGATAACAATCTCCTGTTTCAAACAGCCAACATCCCCAGGGACATATTTTTCTAGGTAATTATGCTTTTCCTAAAAATAGAACTCTTCATTAAGAAACAACCACTAATATTACTAATCTCTAACATTCATCAAGCTGTTTTCATTTACCACACTGCCTCTCAACAAAGTAACTCAGTCAATATTTAGCTGTTTCTAAACACTGCTTACTCTACTTTGAACCTTCCTTGGAGTTACAACTTTTCAGTTTTCTAGTTCATGTCTTAACATCCCTGCAAAAGGGCTCTGCTTAGCCTGTCTGGCTGTCTGCAGCTCCACCTACTTCCTCAGCCTTCCTTTACCTCCTGGCTAGGAGAAACCCACCGGGCTCCACCGGACTGCTGGTTCTCCCACAAAGGGGGGTGGGTGGGGTCCACTTATATGTTTATTTTAGAGAGAAACTTCGATTTGTTGCTTCACTTATTTATGCCTTCGCTTGTTGATTCTTGTATGTTTCCTGACCGGAGGATCAAATCCGCCTCCTTGGGTATCAAGATGATGCTGCCCTGCACTTCTTTCTCCACCTTCCTGCGTCTCCTCCCATCTGGTTAATTGCCCTGTAGACTTTTCACACACGTGCTCAGTGCGGTCTTGCTTATACGCTGCCTTGTGAAATGAAACTGCATTTACTAAAACTCAGCTCTAGCGGATCTCAACTTTTAAAAACACATTCCCAAAGAACTGGTCCTAACAATGTTTTATGAGCACCTATGATGTGCTAGGTTCTGGCTGCTTGGGATCCAGCAGTGACCCAGTGCCTTCCTGAAGCTTCTTGCAGTCTGGCTGGGAGACAAGCAATAAACAAGTAACACTGAGTGATGTGAAAGAAAGAAAAAGATTAAAAAAAAAAAAAAAAGACAGCAGGGTAAGGGGGATGAAGATGAACTAGGCCAGATAGGGCTGGCCTCCTAAGGAACGGTGTGAGATATGGGGGGAGAGCGGTCCGGGAGGAGAGGTGAGAGGGTGTTTTGGGGGACACGGATCTGGGGGTTCTTTCACCAGGAGCCTCCCTTGGGCGCTCACTGGCTGGCTAACGTCTTCCCCACCGCTGCGGCCGACCTCAGAGCGCCAAGCAGGCCTCCCGGAGACAGCCGATGGGGACGTTCCAAGACCAGCCGCGCTAGAGCTGCGCCGAGAGCTCAGCTCGCCGCTTCCCTCGGCGCTAAAAGTCGCGCGGAACCAAAGTCCAGAGCGAAACACGACGTAGCGGATCCCGGAAGGAAGAGCCCACCGGAAGCAGCTCCGAGACTCGAACATGGCGGCCGCCCGGGGCCTCCGCTGGGGCCTGAGCCGAGCCCGGGCCTGGCTGCTACCACCACCCGCGCTCTGCCCCCGCCGGGAGCTGCACAAGCAGGTAGACGGCACCGAATTCCAAAGCATCTACAGTCTGGACAAGCTCTACCCGGAATCGCGGGGCGTGGACACCGCCTGGAAGGTCCCGGTGAGCCGGGAGGGCCAGACGGAAGGGGCGTTTCCTCGCCTCTGGAGGGTGACGTCAGGAAGCCGGGGCCCTATTGGCCATGCGCGCCGTTCATCGAAGGGGGGCCACCTTGGAAGAGAGCTGGTTGCCTGAGCAACCGAGAACGGGGGCCCCTGGGCGGTAGGCGCCCCGGGAGGCTCGGAGTGTGGGGGTGCTGGGAGAACACGCAGGACCTTCTTACGAGACCACCAGCTTTTCCACATTAGTTCCCCACCTTTCAGACCCAGATCCTTGCCCCGGGGAAAATGAGGGCATTCTGGCCCTGCAGAGTGGGCAATAAATGCAGGAGGCTGCCAAGTTGTTTGCTCCCTTCTAGAATCTTGGAATGTTACACTGTCTTAGCCTCTAGTAACCCCAGCGCACGTGAAGAAGCTGGTCTCCCATTCGTTTCCTCAGGTCGCATTTGATCACAGCCCGTTGTGTGCAGGCTACAGCTCTGGCTCTGGCTCTAGCCCTGGCCGGGGAGCAGGAGAGATAGCACCTAGTCAATTCTGTTGAGTTTCCACGAACAGGACTGGAAGAGAACGTTCGTCGATTCATTCACTCAGTCAACAAAGTTCTGTTGAGAGCATGCTTTGTGTAGCACACTAGGCATGGGGATAGAGTAGTGAACAGAACACAAAAATTCTACTCTTTGTGGAGCTTGAATTCTAAAGGAGGGAGACAGCAATAAGTAAAATAAGTAGTACAGAACATGTGAGATGGTGACTTACTTTGGAGAAGATAAAGCCCGGAAGGAAGAAGTGTGCTGCGGTAGGGGGTGGCGTTACGGTTTTAAGTAGGATGGTCTGGGAAGGCCTCTGAGAAGGTGATGTTTGAGTAAGGACCTAGAAGGAGCAAGGCAGGGAGCCATGAGAATAGAAGGGAGGTGGACATCCTGTAGGGGACAGCAGATGCAGCCACCTGAATGCAGTAGCATGCTCTGCTTGTTCAAGGAACTGCAGGCAGGCCCATATGGGGACCTGCTAGAGGATGAGGCAGAGGAATGGAATTATCCAACTGGGCTTAACAGGGCTCACTCTTACAGAGCCTTATAAAGAGGAGACTGTGGAATGACAAGGGCAGAAAGGCCAGTTAGGAGATTGCGACAATCCAGGCGAGAGATGAGAAGCAGGGTGGAAGCAGTAGGAATCATGAGAATTGTTCGGGCTCTAGATGCATTCTGAAGGGAAGGCCTCTAGAATTTGCTAAGGGATTTTCTATGAGAAGTGAGAACAAGAGAGGAGTTGAAGTCTGGCGCCTTGAGCAATGGAAGGATTAAGTTGTCATAAATTGAGGTTAGAAGGTTCTTTCATTTCGCAAAAAAGAAATGACTGTATGCCTGCTGTGTCAGACACTGTTCCAAGCTTTGCAGAGACAGCTTCTGTTCAAGTGGAAGGAGCAGGCAGTAAACAAGTGGAGAAGACATACAAGCTGTTGAAAAGAAATGACCAGAGCAGTGCGCTGCCGTCGAGAGTGCCTGCGAGCTACTCAGTGGGAGTAGGAGAAGTTCTCTCTGCGCTTGGACGGTTGAGGCATCTGAGAGGAGGCCTCGAAGGGCTGTTGGCTGTGGGTCGGCAGTTGAAGGAAAAAGGTGTGAGTTTGCACCAGGAAAGTTGGGAGTCACCAACACAGAGGATATTTTTATCGACACGGAGGAAATGTTCTAGGGAAAGAGTAAGAGTGAGAAGAGAAAGGATTTCAGGGGCACATCAGTGTTTAAAGGTTGCAAATAGCAAGCAAAGGAGAGCGATAAAGTCCTAGGGAGGGAAGAGAAAAAACAAGGTCGCTCAGAAGAAGGTGCTGTGTGGAGGGCCTGGTCCATGGCCTTCAGTGCGGCGGAGAGGCAGAGTAAGATGAGGATCCCCCAACCCCTGAAATAATTCCAAGATGAAAAGGGGCGGGGGGTGGAGAACAGGACAGGCGAGGCTACTTTTTGAGATCGGTTGGCCAGAACCGCCTCAGAGGGGCAATGTTTGCCCGGGGCCCGTGGGTATGAGGCTCAAAGGCTGAAGGCCACTGCCAGAGGAACGGCCGGGAGAGGCGTGGAGGCAAGAAATCCTGGAGGGAGTGGCTCAGTGTGACACAGACTCTAAAGGCAGAAGTGCTAGTCACCGTTCAAGGCAGGCAACCTCCTAGGGGAGCAGAGAGAACGCGATGGCCCACCAGGTTTATCACTCCAGGCCAGCAGAGGGTGTTCCTGTTGGAGTCCCCCGATGTATGTGTGCTGTGGCGCCCACCCTCCCTCTTCCCAGCAGCCAGGCCTCTGATGGTCCCACGCAAGTTCGGGCGGGGGCAGGGAGGGCTGGAGACGTCAGCTCCATTTTCCTGGAGGAGTGTTTCTGAGATGCTCCGTCTGGAGTCTTGGGAAGCTTTTTCTGTCCTCTGATAGGATTTCCCTGGGGTCCTGGAAATAGCTGTATTACATTTGTGTCGTGGCTTTACATCATTTCTTTGGTTGCCCTGGACCAGTTAGGAGTCACCCAGCAAGTAATATTTATTTGACACTGTGTACCTTACATTCCAGGATGACGCAAAGCAAGCCAACAATGACATTCCTCTGGGTAAGTAATTTGGTTTTATTTAAAAAATCAGCCATTTCCCCCACCCCTCACACATTCCTTCCAGGTCTTTTCAGCCTGATAAAAGTAAAGAAACTGTCTTTGGGTGTGCAAAGGTGCAGTCCTTTCTTGGTTTAGAATAGCAAAAAACAGAAACAAAAACAATGGCACAGCCGCTCTGGAGTGCTGTGTGGCTTGAACAGAGAGCTCTTCCGTTCTTGTGGCGTGGGATAATCTTAACAATAGCTGAATTGATCCTTAGGTGGAGAAAACAACGTACAGAAGAATATGTATAGTAAGCTAGCATGTGTGTCTTATGTGTATATATATGTATGTCTGAAATATATACATATATTTCTCTATAGGTACATAGATCCGAAAGGATGCACAAGAAATTGGGTAGGAGGACTGCCTTGGGGAGCGGAGAGGGAAGGACACACTCATAGGGACTTCTCCCAGTAAACCAATTGTGCAGCCATCATGCGTGAGGCAGGGCCTGAAAAGATACAACCAGCCCTTTTCCAATTCAGAGAGCTTGTGACCTCCCAGACTGGGAAAGAAAGTACCAAAGGCGCCAGCTCCCCATGGCCCTTGCTCAGGTGACACTGAAACAAAGAGGCCAGGTGACAGCTACACAAGGGAGAGGACGCCCTGTGACCGACTTGATCGCTTGCAGCTGAGCCCTGAGGTGTGCACATGCCTGGAGGCAGGTCTCAGAACAGGAGGCTCCAGAGCTGTCTCAGGACATCCTTCCGGAGACAGGGAGACGAGTGGGAGGTGGCCGCGCTATAGCTCCTCGGTTGCCAGCATCGCTCCTGTGTTCTGGGAGGGTCATGGGCATTCCTGCGGGGACAGGCTTGGTGGTGGCACCAGCCAGACCTCGGTGGCCTCCGTGGACACAGGCTGTGTTGCTGATGCCGTGGTTGGAGTGCTCCCCGTACAGTACCGCGGGCACCCGTCACCTAAGCTGTCGCAGGAGGGAAGCGCCTCAGAAGCGGTCCCGAGATGGGTCACTGCTGGCCGCGGGGGCCTGCTCTCCACCG
This sequence comes from Pteronotus mesoamericanus, assembly GCF_021234165.1. Classification (NCBI taxonomy): domain Eukaryota; kingdom Metazoa; phylum Chordata; class Mammalia; order Chiroptera; family Mormoopidae; genus Pteronotus; species Pteronotus mesoamericanus. The sequence goes on along the minus strand of NW_026555315.1, from coordinate 4,570,020 downwards.
CCAGGACGCCACAGTTGTTTGCCACCCAGGCTTCTTGCCGCCCAGCTTCTAGTCACCCGGAATTTTCCCACTTCCCTGCTCTCCTCAGACAGTACAAGGCTGCTTGTCATGAATTACAAAAATAGAAGGAAGAGCCCTGGCTGGCGTGGCTCAGTGGATTGAGCCCCAGCTTGCGAAATGAAAGGTCTCGGGTTCCATTCCCAGTCAGGGCACATGCCTGGGTGTGGGCCAGGTCCCCAGTGGGGGGCGCACGAGAGGCAACTGATGGATGATGAATCTCTCACACATTGCTGTTTCTCTCCCTTTCTTTCTCCCTCCCTTCTCCTCTCTAAAAAGAGATAAATTAAATCTTTAAAAAAAATAGAAGGAAGAAACCTCATTTTACAGATTGCAAACAGACACACAAAACAGACCCAGAGAAGCAGTGGCACTTGGCCAAGAGCACATAGTCGGTGGCTGTGCCAGTGTTAGAAGCAAGGCCCCCCAGCTCCAAATCCAACGCTCAGTCACCCAGCACTGACCAAGCGCTAGTCACAGGGAGTCCGCCGTGAACACGTACCTGCCCTCTGGGCGCCTACAGGCTACTGGACACCATGTCCCTCACGTTTTAAAATAAAACATTAAACTAAGTGTGTCCCTTAGGTTGACCTTCTGAAAGTCTTTGCTTTAAAACAAAGTGCAAAAAGCTGGGACAGCTGGAATGTATGGACCAGAAGCAGACGACCTGGGTCATAATTTCATGTCCTCTGCTGTCTGTGACCTTGGGAAAGTCGCTTAGTCTTGACTCTAGTTTTGACATCTATAAATAATCTCTTCTTACTCTACTGATCTCAATGTTAATGTTTATATGTACATATATATGTACGTAAAATATACACGTCATTGAGAGGGATATGTTACATTTTGCCATGGGATAACCATTTCTTTGGTGTGCCTTTTATTTTGCAGATCGTTTGACAATATCTTATTGTCGGAGTAGTGGTCCTGGAGGCCAGAACGTTAACAAAGGTACAGGCACCTTGCCGTTTCCTTCGGTTGGAAGAGGGACTTGATTCTGTGTTTACAGTCATGGGGAATAAAGAGTTTCCGTTTTGGGGGTTGGTTGTTTTTTTTTTTTTTTGTTTTTTTTTTGAGCAGAAGCTTAAATGCTGCCAGTTTATAATAATCCTCTTTATTCTTTTAAATGTGGCCCAATTCTCAGCCCGAGCTGTGGGTTGCCGGGACTCGGGTTGGCTGTGAGTCTCCACAAAGGGCAACCCGGCGCGAGCTGGCAGCTGCTCTGAGAACAGGCCACCCGCGTTCTTGTGGAGCACCCCCGCCCCGCCCTTCTCAGCACCCAAGGCACTCACTGTAAGAAGGGCACCGGGCATCTAGATCCTGGAAGTTTATTTTTGTCCCAAAGTGTCTCACCATCTTGCGGGCTCATTCCACGACCAGCTTTGTGTCCCCACGTTGACAGAGGATGGAAACGTCCCTGGTTGGGTTCCTCGCCTCCCCTCCTTTCAGGATGCTCACCAGCCACCCAGGCGCCGAGCCTCCCTAGAGTCTCAGTGCCCCGTGCCCCCTTCTCCCTTTCTTCCCAGTGAATTCCAAGGCTGAAGTCAGGTTCCACTTGGCCACCGCAGACTGGATTGCAGAGCCTGTGCGGCAGAAAATAGCTGTCACGGTAACCGCCGCCCCTTTTTTTTCTCTTGAATCCCTCCATCGCCTTCATTGTTTTTATTTTTTAAAAGATTTTATTTAATTTTAGACACAGGGGAAGTGAGGGAAAAAGAGAGGGGGAGAAACCTGGCTAGGTTGCCTCTCCTTGGCACCCTAGGCGCGCGCCTGGACCTGGGTCAGAACCTGCAGCCCAGGCACGTGCCCGGACCGGGAATCGCACGTGTGATCTTTGCTTTGTGGGATGATGCCCAGCCAACTGATCTACACTGGTCAGGGCATCCCTCATTAGCTTTTAAACCTTTACTCAGTAGAACCCTGGTTTTCCTTTTGTTGCCTGCAGCATAAAAATAAGATCAACAAGTCAGGAGAGCTGATCCTCACCTCTGAATGCAGCCGCTATCAGCTCCGAAATCTGGCAGATTGCCTACAGAAAATTCGAGACATGATCGCTGAAGCCAGCCAGCCAGCCAAGGAGCCCTCCAAAGAAGATGCTGCACTATGGAGAATCAGGTACCAGAAAACACCCCAAATTTCTTCCAGCTGAGTCGTGAGGGAGCAGCACAAGGAGGAAAGGGGGCAGGGTCAAGTCCACGCCCTCCCAGCAAACGGGCAGAAAAGCTCCTGCGGGGGAGAAGCCGGGCCCGGAGTGGTGGCTCGGGAGCTGCCGCAGGCTGACTTGGCGGCTCTGCTTCCCGCCGAGCTGTCAGCTCCTCTCGCTGCTTTGAAAAGCGCTGACTGGGCCCCTGGGCCTAACTGTGCTGTTTTTCTTTGCAGGATAGAAAGGATGAATCGGGAAAGGCTGAGAAAAAAGAGAATCAGTTCTGCTGTAAAGACAAGCAGGAGGGTAGATATGGACTGAAGTCGCCCTCCAGAGCTGGCAGACACCCTCTGCAGGGCACCCAGGCCGCCGGCCGAGAGCTTTGGTGCCGTTGGGAGACTGACGTGCTGCTCGCGGTTGCTGACACTGCTCGTCTCTGAGACTGGAGCTGTCTGGGGATGTTCATTCGGAATGAGGGCGGCAGGCACTGGCTGCCGAGGTCCCTACGGGCAATGACATGTTGTCGAACCTTAATTAGCCACCGTATGTATGAGCGTCAATAAAATTCTAAATACAGAAGGCGTCTGTTCTTCAGAATGCTTCAGAACAGGATTCCTACCTTTCCCTCGGTTGAAATCTGCCTGCCTAACAATTCCTGATCGGCGCTGACTGCTTGTCATGGCCTGCGGGAAACAGGGATGAGCGAGGTGTGGGCCCTCAAGGGACACACAGTCGTTAGAAGCTGAGACAGGCGAGTGGGCAGCAGAGCTGGGCCTCGAAAAAGGTGCAGCATTTTAATCAGGACAAAGGCGGGGGCCATGCCAGTTGGAAGAACAGTATGGATGAAGAGAACCAAAGAAAAGGCTGGGCGGAGGAGACAATGAGGAAGACCCTTGAACGGTGGATTTGTGCAGGGGGGCCCAGGAGCGACGTCTGGAGAGGGAGATGGAAGCTCAGTGTGGAGATTCTTGAATTCAAGTTCAGCAGGTTAGGTTTTAAGAAATGTAGGTAACGGGGAACCACCTGAGTGGGAAGGAATGCCATGTGTTAGGCACTGTCGCAGGCTCTAGGGTTGTGGGAGCCGGAAAAGAGTGGATTGGAACTAGAAAAAGGGTTTTGCAACCCTATGGGTGGGGAAGCAGCCAAACCAGCACAACGGTAGCAGGTTGCTCTGACATGCTTGAATTTCATAGAATATTCTCTATTATTTTTATCTAGTTCACTCATTTGACAAAATGCATTGTGATCCTCTAAATGCAACATCGTGGATGTAGTAATGTGTACACTATATGTGAGCAGGAACCTCATTCATGTGAGTGTAAACAAAGGGAAAAAGCTTCAATAAATGACTTAGAACATACAAAAGATGTGGAAGGCATGGTCCCAGTCCTCAAGAGACTGAGAGCGTACTGGGGACCAAGGAAGTACGACATTCATTAGTCCATGAGGCCCTGGGTGAGTTCCCCGGCGAATCAGCAGTGAACCACGTCCATTCTTCCAGAGAACTGACATTCGGTCAGTTGAAAAGAAAAACGGATTCCTGTATGGTAACATGACCTAAAACGTAGTAAATAACATAAGAAAGGTCCAAATAGATTGTGGGAGGCAGAGAAACAGTAAGTTCCAGCTGGAAGCTCAGGGAAGATGGGTTGGAGGTGGGCCTGCAAGCAAGGTAAGAGCTTGTCGCCCGGAGGCTCCAGAGTGGCCAGGAAGCTGGGACAGTGAACTGTAGCACTGAGAACGGGCTCTGAGGCCAGACCGGGGTAGTCCGGCCCCTGCCCTCCTCCACCCCCAGCTGTGGAGCCTTGGGCACACTACTTAGCCTCCCTGAACCTTTGTTTCCCGTCTGGAAACCAGGGATGATGTTATCAGTGCCTACCTCCTCGGGCTGTTCTGAGACTTAAGTGAATAAATAAGTGGTTAATGGCTCTGAGTTTGTGCCATTAACTCAGGGGGAATGGTGGTTAATAGCCCAGTTTGGCGGGGACCCAGGGGATGAGGAGCTGTGGAAGGCACATCTGCCACATTGAGAGGGAGCCAGGTCTAGAATGTCCTTAAATGTGACAGCTAAGACACTTAGGCCCTACCCTGACAGAGGCTACCGGGGGAAGGCTAATCTGGCCGTGAATGGAGGAGGAACGGCCACAGGGAAGTGAGCACAGGTTGGTAGACTGACCCCCCCTGAGCAGTCAGGGGCCCATCCTGGAACTAGAGCGGTGACAACAGGGATGGAGGGAAAACATGTAAAAGGACTGTGGGGACAGAAAACTGGCCCACATGGAATGGGAGCAGGTGTGTGACGTGGGCGATGCTGTGCACTGAAACAGAATCACAAAGGGAGCGGGCTCGGGAGGGCGGGGGGGATGATGAGGGTGGTTTTGTCTGGGAGAAGCCGACGTCACGGGCCTGGGAGCGAGGTTGCCTCTGGGAAATGCAGGACAAGGGGAGCCTTGGGAATGGCAGGAGCTGTTGAGGAGGAGGCAAGGCAGAGCGCAGGGATACTGGCCCCGATGGTGTCAAAGGGAAACCGGAGAAGGCATCCCTGTGGGTTGCCCCTGAGCAAAGTGCTGGATCCCTGAGGCCCTCAGAAGACATTGGCGGCATGTGAAAGGACCTGGAAAAGCGTTCAAGACAGGAGGGGAAGGAGAGGTACAAAGAAACAGAACAGGCTGGGGGATGAGAGGAGAACACCGGGGTAGGACTTCTTCTTTTAAAAAGCTGAGGGCGAAAGAATGAACATGGATGAACCTCATGGACACGATGTTGAGCAAAAGAGGCCAAGATACCAAAGAGTATCCTTCCATTTACATGGAGTTCAAAACGAGGCAAAGCTGCTTAATGGTGATGCAAGTCAGGAAAGTACTCGGGGGAGGGGGAGATCCCCTGGGACGCTGGGAATGTTCTGCATCTCATCAGGCTGTGGCCTGCGATGCGTGCACTTTGCCACATGATTGTTACACCTCAGCAGACAAACTGATTAACTTAAAATGAGGGCAGGAGACTGGAGCCAGGTCGGTTAAACTCGTCTTGCTGATGTGAAAGGAGGAGCTCGGTTTCTGCAGACTCTACACGCTGGAGAGAGTAACGGAAGAGTATGCGCGAGCGCCCTGTGCCCTGAAATAGGGAGGCTTGGGGGTCAAGGTCTCAACACGGGCCTGGAAATGCACGTCGCCCTCGCCTGAAGCTTCTGCTGTGACTTCTTTCAGATGTGCATGGGTTCTAAGAGTGGCTTTTCAACGTTCGTAACGTTTAAAAATGTGTTTATTCTTTATTTGTATTATTTTTTGTCCAACAGTTTTAAAGGAACAAAATATTAGGGTGAAGTATCTATTTGGCTGATACATTTTTCTTCTGCATATCACACATTTGCATATAACATATACATATGTATATACACGTATACATACATGGAAGGATTTGTTCCTCCTGGTTGTCCATTGTCCTTGTTTATGTTTCGGTGTTCATGCAACCTGTTCTCCTTCACTCCTCACACCACTTTTCCTTAAAACACCTGGATTTTCTGTCGGTTCAGTAGAAGTAGACACGATGGCTCGAACCGCAGTCTTCACCCGCCGTGACCCAGGTGTTTGGGCAGCCCCAGCCCCACTGTGCTTCGAGGTGTGGAGGCTGCAGGTCGGTCAGCTGGGCTCCCAGGGTAGCGCCTTCCCGCATCCTCGTGGTCGACTGTGGACTTCCGGGGCCTCTCCATGCCCATCCCTGGCTAGGCATTCCTCCGTAAACGTGTGACCCGCTGACTCCTGCCTTGCAAGACCCGAAGTCTGACCATCTACTAGAGAGAGAGATACGAGGGGTGTGAGCTGCAAGCCCCAGTGGCCTAATGGATAAGGCACTGGCCTCCTAAGCCAGGGATTGTGGGTTCGAGTCCCACCTGGGGTAAGGGTTTGTCTCTTTTGTCACTGAGAAAATTTCACCCCGTCGTGGGTGGATCTTATTAAAAACGTCCCTAAACCTCAAGTGCGCGAGGTGAAAAACCGAAAGGTTCCCAGAAAAAAAAAAAAAAGGCACCTAGCGGAGACACCCGCCCCGCTCAGGTTTTCTACAGATCACAGGCCGAGAATAGACGGCAAGACGGCAAACGAGAGGAGACTGTAAAACGGGTGCCCAGGGCCCAAATTACGTGCAAGGGAGCCCCTGGTGACCCGGGCGAAGCCTGAGAGGGTACATGAACTCGCAGAGCCAGAATTACCCGGAGAGCAAAACCACACATATCACCCCAGGTGGGACTCGAACCCACAATCCCTGGCTTAGGAGGCCAGTGCCTTATCCATTAGGCCACTGGGGCGCGACAAAACGCCGTGTTCACGTGGTCCATGGTAATGCTCAAAAGCACGTGCACAAATCTCACAAGCCTTTCCCTCCATTGCTCGCGCCCGAACTGCCTACTCCTAGACCAGGACGTAGTACAGGTCGCGGGAAGCCAATTAGATAACCGATTACATCGCCTTGCCAAGCGAAAAGCTAAAAATCAAGGCGAGACGATTGGGAAGTGCCGGCTCAGACCTAAGACCGGTGGCACGCGAGTTCAAGAAGATAAGCCAGGTCCTCAGAAGACAGGTGCTTTCAGGGAGAGAAACTAGGACACGCGCCGCTCGCCCAAAATGGAACCGACCACGAAGGGACTCGAACCCTCAATCTTCTGATCCGAAGTCAGACGCCTTATCCGTTAGGCCACGCGGTCCTAGTACAACGCGGTACCCAATGCGCGGTCCAGGTACAACCTCCTCCTAGGTGGTAGCGCCGACTTCAGGTGCCCGGCCTTAGAATGCGATACCGACGTAGCGAAGGCGGAGCCAGGATGCAGGCTCTGCGGTCGACATCTGTGCTGTTGCGTCCACTGATCCCTAAGGAAACAGCGCGGTAGAGCTGTTGTCTCCGTGGAGTCTGCGTGGCATAGCGAGTAGAGCAGCTGGCTTCTGTTCAGGAAGTCGAAAGGTCGCGTTTCCTGCACCCGTGTACCGTCCTCCTCCCATAAGAGAGGACAGCACATTTGCACCACAGCTGAACTACAGCCTTTGTTTTCCTACCAGAGGGTTCCGGCATGATGTCATCACGCAGCTCCGCGGCATCACAGCTGAAAAGGCAAAAGATTGCACGCAACCTACGTAACGTTTTGGCAGCCTAGTGGTTAACGCGCTAGTCTATGAGCTTGGAAAATATAACGGCGAAGGGTTCTAAGGTTCGAGTCCTCGTTGAGGTAATTTAATGACCAACCCTTCTCTATTACTAATGTAAGGTGAAAACAAAAATTATGAGGTGTTTTCCTTTTAATAGCGCCTCAATCATTTTGCTTTTTCTTTTTGGTCATGCCAAACTACACTTTGAAAGGTAAACCAACGAGGGCCAATGGGACCCTACTTCTTGCCACTTTGAGTCGGTATCCACTCATCTCGTGAAACGAGTGTGTTCTGTGAGGCAATCACTGTAAAGTGAAAAGCAGCTAAAACTGCAGCCTCTGGCCCCTCCATTCTCCCTAAGCCACCCACTGGAGACAGGGCAGGTGAGATGGGAATGCGGCCCAACTCCATGCCTTCCATCCCGCTGTGAGCCCTTCCCATTGCGATGGCGCCCACAGCTCTGTGCAGACTGTGTACAAGGAAGCATGCGTGCACTCATTGGACAGTAGGATTAATAATCGCCGATCACAGGAAGATGGCACACTCAAATTGTGCAATCCCAGTCGTGTTTAATTTTTAAACTGAGTATTAGAGAGAGAGCGGCATCGGTTTGCCGTTTCTCTTTACTGATGCATTTATTGGTTGATTCTCCTGAGCCCTGGCTAGAGATCGAACCAGCGTACTGGGACAGTGCACTAGCCACCAGAGCTGCCTGGCCGGGCCCGATCCCAGTACCCTTCAGGAAGGGACTATTGGAGAGATGTGCATTTATGATTTCTGCACTTTCCTGTGTATTCCCTTAGTAAATTAAATCTTGAAGCCAATAGCTCCTGAGGAGCTATGGCTGGGCTTTAGAAGTTGACTATCTCACATTATGTGCACTTTGGGGGTAGTTGTATTTATTGAGGGAAAAATTGAATTGTTTGTAAGTCCTTGATTCAAAAGTTTCAAAACCACTGTTTTTTGTACTTTTGTACAACAAACAAAACAAAAAATTGTAAGTACAGAATTATCGTCTCCCTTCTCCAGGGTCACCCGGAATCCTCCTCTCTACTCCAAACCGGTCGCTGTCTCCTGGATGCCACTTTTAAGCTCCCAGGCCCTGCTACATAACTGCAGCCCCCTGGGCCTCGGCTGCACTACTCCAGACAACGCTGCATTTCTGGTTTCAGCCTTCAATTCTACCTAAAGCTATTCCCCAGGCTGCCTCCAGGGAGCTTATATTCTATTGACAGGACAGTAAACAGGTTAATAAACAGATGATTCAAAATAAAGAGGGTGATGGGAAATATTAGAGAAGGCCCCTGGGTAGAGTTGCAAACATACCATTGACAATTTTGTCACCTTCAAAGGACCTCTTTAATGGCGTGGCTGATACACTACCTACCTCATAGGGTTGTTGTGAGGTACACATTTATCTAAAGTGATTAGAACAATTCCTGGAACTTGGTATGTGCTCTGCAAGTCATGATCACCATCAATTACTAATATGCTAGTTGGCCCTATTATTCAGGGTTTAAGGGCAATAATCTCCTCCCTAGATGTGAACCCCTGAAGGTTCACAGGTCTTTTCTTTCATTCATAATGTACTCATATTAAGACTCTTCTAAATTCCAAGCACAGTGCTAAGTCCTGGGGAACATAAATATGACTGAGATATAGTGCTGACACACAGCAAAGAATCTTCTGGAATCCTCTAGATCATTTTTATCTTCGGGGATTAGAAGCAGATCCTGATCACCAGATACCTGGACCAGCACACACCTCTAGGCTCACCCTTCCATTTGAACAAAAAGCCCACTTCCAGTGGGGTCGCCTCCGAGTTGTAACCATCTCAACTGCAAAGGAGCACACACACAGGGCATCACATAATTATGTTTAATGTCCAGAGTTTATAATATAGAAGACAGAGCCTTCTCCCAGACTGAAGTTTATAAATTCTCAATTGGCTTGTGAGGCCAGTAGGGATACTTCTTTTTGTCTAATTTGGTTTCTGGGAAGACTTCATTCAAATCCTCAATGGTCATCTGGTCAAATGGAATTATGTTCCTCATCTTCTCTAGCTGGAAGGAAGGCAAACATGTTAAGGTAAACAAGGCTGCGAAGATGCAAAAAAGATTCCATGACAGGTCACCGCCCCTAAGTGGGAGAGGAAACATACCACAAGGCCAAAGCTCATCCTTACCTCTTTCTCATATTGCTCAATCCTGGCCTTTGAGAGAGACAAAAACTCAGCACAACTTTTCACCTTTAAAAGAAGGGAGAAATTCTGTTTTGAAACTGAGTTGAACTGTCCTAACCCTGAGACTCCCAAGGTCTGCGAAGTCCCAGCGGCAGACCACCCCTGCTCCCGTGACTACTGGGGGAAGCTCGCTTTGGGAGGCCAACTATATAACCTTTGCAAAATGCACAAGGAGGCCCACACGGGAGAACCAGCTTAGGATGGCAGGACCAGGGTCCCTCAGCAAGTTACTCGTCTAGGCAGCCTGCACAATGGCTGTGTTTCATGGGGCCTGGTTACCAAACGGTCAGGACAAGCCGCTTGACCACCCAGCCAGGCTGCTCTTTGGTCATGCCCCCTGAGCTCCAACATTTGGCCTTCAGTATTTTCAAGCACATTGTTTGGTATTTGAATATTACCTTAGATAATTTTCCCACCCAACTCCAACTCCTTCATTGTTTGTAACAGCTTTGCTGAGGCATAACTGATGTACAATAAAATGTACATGTTTAAAGAACACTACTTGGTCAGTTTTGATATATGTATCTGCCTGTGAAATCAGCCACGACCAAGAGAGAGAACAAATTGAATAGCCCCCTCTCTCCAATTCCCAGGCAACTACTGAGGTTGCATTTTCTCGTTTTATTTTCTCTCCTTTTAGTTCACTCTACCCCAACCTAGTGACAAAGAAATACAGAGCCATTAGGAATTAAAGATGATTTTAAAATAAGTAAGAGCCTCAACTACTTACATCTTCTTTTTCTTCAGCGTCCACCAGGGCGCTGTATTTATCCTCGGGCACAGGAACCTTCAGGGCATTAAACTACAAACACAGGCACAGTGAGTTGTCGCGAACATCCCCAGGCGCCCAAAGAAAGGGCTCAAGGCTGCTAACCCTTATAGACAACATAACAACACATTCTCCACTCCAAGGGGATACCAGTATGAATGTAGGGTGTTGTAGTGGAAAAAATTACTAAGACTGGGGAAGAGAGCTCAAGGTGCTTCTCGGCCCTGTTCCTAACTAACTGGAGACCTCAGACAATTCTTTATTACAATGAGCTTCAGTTTCCTCATCTGAAAAGGACCGTTGGACTGGCTGACCTCAAAAAACGGCCTCCTAGAGATTTGTAGTTTTAAAGAAATTATGATTTCTTTTAAGTGAACCCCTGTGGACATGGTGGAAGTAATGCTCGCATAATGGAGATAGAGATGGCCTCCTTAAACGACTGCTTCGGGTTAGAGCCCAGCACTCAGCAGCCGTGCCTGGCACAGCAGACCCTTGATAGGTTGACAAGAAATTACAGCTACAGGAGACAGTAAAGAAGGCAGCGCAGAGAAAGGAGAAAACTGTGAAAGAGTAGAAAAAGATGTCAGTTTTTCCCAAAGGGTGAGAAGAATGGGAACATTTAACGTGACAACCCTCTAGCCCCCTGCCCAAGGCCATACTGTATTGTTTCTTTGGATAAGAACCTGCTGAATGAACGGACTCTGAATTCTTTGCATGTATTCACCTTCAAATCAACTAGCGTAAGACCTTTGGCTACGTCGTCTACCTCTCCTGGGCTTCCTTTGGGATCTGAGTGTTTAACACCACCCTTCCTTCCTTGCTGTCAGCCTGCACATGGAATTATGTATCATCCTCCCCTCCCGGCCACAAGCCGCGTCGCCAGACCAGTGCTTTAGTTGACACCTTCCTGCCTGAAGTCTCACCTTCTTCTCAAAGTCATCTACCAAGCCGGCCTTTGCTATATTGGCCTTGTAGTACGCCCAGTCAATAGCAGGTGGGTTCTCAGGAAGGGCAGCCAACCTGCTCACATGGAAAAGCAAAAATTAAGATTGTTCTATGAGCAACACAAAATTCACACAATAATTTCCCCGTTCATTATTCCTATAGCCTGGACCTATCATCACACTTTCCTCTAGGAGGAAGAGCACAGAAATGCAAAAACAAAAATTACTTTTACTTGGTAAATACACGGATTTCGTCCTACTTTCTGTCAAAAAAGCATCAGAAAGTCGCAGTCATTTGTAACTGCAAATCACTGTTTTGTTTCCACATTACAGTGGCAAGTGAAGAGGCTCCCTCTCAGAAGGGTACTGACCTGGAGGTGAGGGTCTCATTCCAGGATTTCAGGGTGTTAGCAATGGCCTTCTGGTTTCGGGGTATTATCTCCCCAAAAGCTACCCAGTCAATGGCTTTCAGAGCAAGTTTCCGCCCGGCCATCTTGAGATCCTAGAAAACAAAATAGCTTAGATCAAAGCAGGGCTCTTGGGGAGAATCCCGTCAAGGTCACCTCATTCCCATGAAGTGCTTTAGGAGACCCGTCAGCATCCCCTGAGGGCGCGGTGGGTATATGAACTAAAGAAATTAGGATTACTAACTCAGCAAAGGAGGACAGTTTAGCTTTTCAAATTCAAGGTGGACGACCTGGCACATAAATACACCCTTTCCCCCTAAATGTCCCTCCCTCTATTCCGTGGCTCCTAACTCGTCCTTAAAAGCCCAGTTCCCTGGTGTTTGTTCTCCATGTACCTTTGGAAACTTTGCCAAAGCAATACGTTTACTTTACATATGCATTGCGTTACAGTTAATAATTTAATTCAAATGCATTTCCACTCAGATTGTGTTTTATTCACTGACTTTCCAGTGCAGAGAACAGACACACCCCCAAGTTCCCACAAGGTTTGAACAGAGCAGACTCTAGACCAAAATGTCCTCACCTGAAATACGACAATAACATCAGCCCTGCCTACCTGAGAAAGCTGTTGAAAGTATCACATGAAACTGTGCACGTCAATTTGCTCTACAGTCTTAGACAAACTTAAGGGGCTCTGTATTCCCCTTCTGTTGGATTCGTAATACACCTGTATTTCCTATTCATGTCTGATTTATCCCCTGCAGCACCAGCACATACCCTAAGTATTAGCAACCCCTTTAAAAGAGATATTCGATATACATATGAACGTGAGAAAAGATGGGAAATGATTACAGCCCTTTTAAAAAAATCCAAAACAGAATAAAGTAAAATAGTCAAACTAAATAATCAGACATTAGGAGAAAGACTGAAATGTCAAAGGTCTTTACAGGCCATGGGGTGGATCACAAGGGAGGTGGTAGTAAATCTTCCCCAGGACCTTAGAAATCGTCCGACACCTGCCGCTTCCTTTCCTTTCCTCCCAGGATAGCTTATGTTTCCTGGCATGGAGGCGAGAGGCAGGTGACTTAAAGATGCCAGAGGAATAAGCTTCCTAACAGACACTGTTCCAAGCCCCAGTAGCAGGTAGGCTTCATAAATGAAGGGATTGGTGTGTTTTATTTACTGCGGAACCCCCAGCGCCTAGAACTGCTTATGCACACGGGAGGTGCTCAATGACCATTTGTTGAAGGATTACAGGAAGCCTGCACTTGAGAAGCTCCGAACGGCCCACACGCTCGAAAGCTGGGACCCTGAGGAGGGAGGGGAAGGTATATCGAGTCATATAACTAACTTCAGGTAACGTTTCTCCAGCCCCCAAACTGGACTGCTGCAGTCGGTCGCTCCGGGGGCCGAGTGGACGAGACCAGGTTTGTGGAAGCGCCTAAGTTAGAGGCGATCTGGTCACAGCTCGGCCCCTTCGACCTCTCGCGCGGGGGAGGGAAAAAGGGAGAGCGGAGCAAAGGGGCAGAAAATACAGTCGGGGCCCTCTGCCAGCGGGGCAACGGCAGGCCCGACCTCCTTAGCAGGGTTGCGACAAGGGGCCACGAAAAGTTTTGAGGCGAAAAAGCAAAGGAACCGACCTGGGTCCGACCCGACGTCCCAAACCCTACTCACCTTCACCGACCCCGGCGCCCCACAGTCTACAGCCGCAAGTAACGGAAGTGGGTCACCGGAAAGTCTTCTCCCAGCCAACCCCAAACCCAAAGGGGCAGGCCTTGTTCCACAGGTCAGCCAATAGAGGCAAAGCTCTGTTTAGGAAGTCCCGCCTACAGGGCGGGCCCAGCGCCTCCACCGTGCGGGTCCCCGGGTGCTGGTTGGGGGTGCTCCCATCCCTCTGCCGGCCCCACCCCCGCCGATGGGCCGGCCCGGCTCTCCCTGCCGAGAGATGGGCCGGCCCGGCGGCGCGCGGGCAGTGGCGGCGGCGGCGGCCCAAGATGGCGGAGCTGCAATTGGACCCGGCGATGGCCGGGCTGGGAGGGGGTGGTGGGAGCGGGCTGGGCGACGGGAGCGGCTCGGGCCGCGGACCTCCGAGCCCTCGCCCTGCTGGCCCCACGTCCCGCGGGCACAGCCGCCAGCCCACCGCCGCGCAGCCGCTCGAGCCGGGTCCCGGACCGCCCGAGCGGGCAGGGGGCGCCGGCGCAGCCCGCTGGGTTCGGCTGAACGTGGGCGGCACCTACTTCGTGACCACCAGGCAGACCCTAGGCCGGGAGCCCAAGTCTTTTCTCTGCCGCCTCTGCTGTCAGGAAGACCCGGAGCTGGACTCGGACAAGGTGCGCCCCGCCCTCGGGCGCGCCCAGGCCTTTGGACCCCCTCGTTCCTTCTAGGCGCGTCCCCAGATTCCTGCGACACGCTCGTCACAGGCGTGCTCCTAGAGCCGGGACCCCCCTCCCCGATCCTTCCTCAGCCAGGCAGCTATTCTCGCCCATCCTCAGGCGCTCCCAGGGTTTCTCTCTGACCCCACCCTTCGTTTGGTTCTCAGCGACTCGTTCCCCAAACTCACCACCAGCACCCACGAGATCCCACTCCGCACCCTTTCCCCGTACTCATCTCTACACCTCATCCCAGCCCCTCAGGTCTGCATGAGTTTCTCCCTGGCTCCTCGTCAGCCCATCACTGCATGTGCCAGATACATCCAGAACTGGGTCAGGGTGAGCTAAGGCATCTTTGTAGCTTTCTCAGACTAACTCTAGGACCCTCTGCCAAGTTGGGTGAAAGCCTGGGTTAGAGGATGGCTTCGACTGCCGCAGGAAGTGTTTCTCGTGGTACCACACTTCTTTCCTGTGGTGCTGGTCCCAGAGCTCGTATCTAAGAACAGCCGCTCTTTTGGGTCCATGTTTGAGATCAGATGCACTCCTCGGAAAGAGGTTACCGTTTCCAGTGCAAACCTAACACCTCTGGTTAAGACCCAGGAAAAATGAAAACGAGAATGCTGTTGGGCAAGATGCGTGGCTGTTAACCAAATTGGTGAGAGGACCCAAGATACATAACCCATTTCCAGTTTGAACTGTTGTTGGAATTTTTTTAACTTTACACCTTCGTCTTTTAGTCCCCAGTGTATAGGAATTGACCTTCGTCTTTTAGTCCCCAGTGTATAGGATTACACCACCTATCTCCCATGTAGCATTCAGCCTGCTACCTTGGAACAGTCTTGGGGTTGGGTAAAATTGGTTGATTTCATTCATTCATCTCTTACCTTTCCTCTAACAAATTTCAGATTGATGGAAACCTGTCCTGCCCCAACTTTAAAGCAAAAAGATTCTAAAACCTTTGCTTAGAGAGGAATTTTTTCATCTTCCCTATCTGCCTGATTGCAGTAGAAGCCAGTTTATTCTTGTTTCTCTTACTGTAAAGATGAGTAGGCTTAAAGCTGCTCGGAGCCAAGTCCTGTCAGTGCCAGGCTTCCTCTTGGCACGGAGCTGGGCTGTGTGAGGTACAGCTGGCAGTGCAGACTTCCACTGATGTTGGCCTTGAGCTCAGGAGCGTTGCCAGTTAAACAGGTTTTCTTAGAATCAGGAATGTGATTTGGGGGCAACAGAGAATTCAGAATGTCCATCTCAAGCAAAGATTTAAATCAAAGGAGGGAAGTGTTTTCTTCCTCCCTTTCTTTATAACAAATATCCTACAGAAGAATGTTGGTAATTGTCTCCAGTTAAATATTTTAGAAGTTCAAGTAAATGCCTAGAATAGATGATATGACTGTGCATCCACAATACCCTACCGGGCGTGATCTTGAAGTACAAGATCATAAAGCTAACTTTCTTGCTAGTATCCTGTGATAAGCAAACATGTAGCAAAACTTGCCCTCCCACTGACAGATTGAGACAGAGGTTGAAACCCTGTCCTGACTTGGTCTGAAAGCTCGGTGGTGATGACACCCTTGTGTTTGGTTGGCAGGACGAGACGGGAGCCTATCTGATTGACAGGGACCCCACCTACTTTGGTCCTATCCTAAACTACCTCCGCCACGGGAAGCTCATCATCACGAAGGAGTTGGCAGAAGAAGGTAAGGACCGCGTCTGAACCAGGCGTTTTCAAAGTTCAGGTCGACTTTTTCGCAGCTTTGACTTTCACGCGAGCCTTTCACCGAGCTTTTGTGCAGGTGTCAGTGAAGGCCCGTGAGAGTGAGCAGAGGGCCTCCACCTGCCTAGTGGCGTCTGAGGGAGGCCCTTTGAAGGGAGCCCGTCAGGTCCCGAGCATCCGCCTTCTGGAGGTGGCAGACAGGTTGCGCAGCTTCGCTGACGGCTGAGTTTCATTCTGCACTGCAGAATCGTCGGGCTCCCTTCTCATGTTCGCTTGTGTGCCAGCAGTGAACGTCCATAGCCTGGAGCAGCACATCCTGACAGCTAGTCATTTATATTTCCAAATTTAATTTGGGTTTGCAGCTGTAAAAAATTATAAAGGCTTGGCCTCGTTTCTTTTACGGCTGCTCTCGGGCCTCCTTGTAAATTTTTTCAGCTGACCCAGTTCCTTCTCCGGTCCTTGTCAGGTGCGTCGTCTTTGGTTTTTAGGGCATTTGGACTGTAAGCAGGTCTACATATCTTTGTAAAAGTCTTGACTTGGTCTCATTGAAGGCATTCAGTTGAAAATCGGGGCCTGTCCCTAAATCCGAGGCACCTGACCGGGGAGCGTTAGCTCCGAGAAGAGCGCTGTAATGGCTGTGCTCGTCGGTTAAATGGCTGCACAACGCCTGTTTCAACCAGTAGGAAGAGGACTTGCTCGCTCTCTTTTTTTAATGCCCTCTTTAAAAAAATAATTTTTAAATGCATACAAAAGCACTGGGCATATAGCACAGTAAAGTCCATGTACCCACCATCCGGCTTCAACAGTTGCCGACTCATGGGTAATCTTGCTTCTTGAAAAGAGGAATCTTAAGCATCTTTTCTAATGCGTTTTTAAAAACTTTTATTTTGAAAGGAAAGGGCAAGAATAATACAAAGAACTCCCTTTACCCATGTTCACCAATTTTTAACATTTTTTGTCATATTTGCATTGTCATTCATTCATTCTCTCCTCCTCCTCCTGCCTCCCCTCCCTCCACCCCGCCACAGTTTTATTCCTGAACTATTTGAGAATAGATTCCAGACTTCACCCCTTGATACTTCAATGTGTATTTCCCAAGAACAAGTATATTTTCTTACATAACCACAGTACAGTTATCAAACTGAGGAAATTTAACATTCATACTTTTTACAGTTTATTTTCCAATTATGTCAACTGTTCCAACAATGGCCTTTATAGTAAGATTTTTTCCTGGGACAGGCTCACACATCCCACTCGGTTGTCCTGTCCGAGGCCTTTGGTTTTATTTAGCATGGGATTCTTTCCATGATTGCCTTTTACATTGTTCAAATAATAAGCGTTCTGTTAAATTTGGTCCACGTATATTTATATACACAGCCCACCCCCAGTCATTTTTAGGACAAATTGCGAGCTCGGGAGCTGTCCAGTGGGAGTAGTTCCAGGAACTCGGTGACACACGGGAAGGTGTCCTGCAGCTAATGAGCAGGTAGAGGGGGAGTCAGGGAAGATGCCAGGCAGGAAACCAAGGGCGCAGTGGAGTAAACAGGGCGGGCCTTTCTCTGACTCACGTTGAAGCAGAGGCGATGGGTACACCGTAAGCAGCCAAGAAACACTTCCCAGACTGAGGGAGAGCGAGTAGACTGGCGTTTGAAAAACGCTGTTCTTGGCAAGCGTGCCAACGGCAGCCTCCCTCACTGCCCTCTGGGGTGTTCGCGTGCGTTTCTAACTGCAGTTTGGTCCTTGTTCTAGGTGTGCTCGAGGAGGCGGAGTTTTACAACATCGCGTCTCTGGTGCGGCTGGTTAAGGAAAGGATACGGGACAATGAGAACAGAACCTCACAAGTAATGGGTTTTGAACTTTTATGGGGGAAACTGTCTCAAGTGGCGCTCTGTCCGCGTGGCTGGTGTGGTTAGGAACGGATGGCCTGGCCCCAGGGCCAGAGGTCAGTGAGGAAACACTGTCCCTCTGCCGGCAGACAGCCCGAACTCCACCAGACTAGCTCAGAACAAAAAGTAGAAAAGAAGAAACAACAAAGAAAACCAAACAGCCTCATGTCCCTTTAGAAGAATGGGGAGGTTGTGGCTGTTCGCCAAATGGCGGTGGGAGGAGCCCACAGCACTTAGGTCCCAAACCTGTCCTCTGGGACAGACCGTCTGTCTCCTGCCACACAGAGACCAGGCAAGGTCTTGCTTGCACCTGTTGGCTACTCTTTATTAGGACCAGCCTTTAGGGTATGAGCACATCACATCTGGCCCCAGGCAGCCACTTGAAACAGGTCTCATGGCATAGACTTCAGAAGCTGCTTGTAATTGCGCTTCTGAGAACTTAATACCAGCTTCTCTTTTTATTATGAAGTCTAGATTTTGATACTAACTCACTAGATATGGTAACAGAAATGAAACACACAATTTGCCACCTAGTTTGAGAAGGGAAGACAAGAGGGCATACTTAGCTTATTTTGCCTTCCATCACCCATCCATTAGGCGTCTTAATTGGCCACAATAGCTTCTACTAGGCCCTTGGGATCTGTGACTACTAGAAATTCTGTGCCTTCAAGAAGCTCAAAGTCTAGCAGGAAAAACAAAGGCTCCCTTTCACAGAGGTCGGCTCTCTGTTGAGCATAACCGCAGTAACAGGGCGGGGTCAGAATCCACTCCGCCCGCCCGTCCTGCAGTGTGGCCCCTCCGTCCTCTGCAGTGTGGCCCGTCCTGCAGCTGGCGTGCCTCTTACCCAGCAGATTCCAGGGGTGGAGACTTTCTTGAGAGCTAACCTGTTGCATTTTCCTGTGATTTTGGAAAAGGCGGTCCATTTCTTTTTCAAATAAAAAGTAGTTCCTTGCTTCTTCTGTGTTAGACTTCGCATATCAGAGTTGTCAGGCTCTGAATGGATTATCTGGTTGAATGGCCCACACCTACGGTAAAGAAAGAGCCTGAGCCTCGCTGCCTTTTGTCCAGTCATTTGCCGGGGTGGAAAGAAGGGCTTACTCATTTCATTCTCTTTCATCTGGCCGAGGGCAGAAAGGCTCCTTTAATGTTCACAGATTACTCTCTAGTTGGTTTGCAGATTACCGGTGTAATAGGAGCTAGTGTCGCCAAGCTTTTTGTCATCTTCTCTTATATTTACACACCACCTTTCCCTGTTGTAGAGAATTAAGAGCTTAGACATTTCTGAAAATCTGGTCTTACCCTCAATTTTCCATATTCCAAACACTTTTGCTTACTGTAAATTTTGATGGTGGCATGAATTATGTATTGGGAAACCATTCAAATCATATACCTGAACATTCTAGTTCTTTGCCATTTGGCTAGTTCCTTGAGGGCATTGTAGGATTTCTATTTGATGACAGCAATTAAGTTAATTAGTTCTAAATTCTGAAGGCTTGGGGATTTATACCCAGTTGGAAGCTTTTTTATTCTAGGAATGTTCCGACCTTTTTGATGTTAATTGATCTTTGCATCTCTGAAACTCAGGAAGCAAGGATTTGACATTGTTCCAAGACACCCTCTTCTGCTTTCGTCACACACAGCTCTCAGGTGGAGCTGGCTGTGTGTGGCTGTCCCTTCAGACACGCTGTCTCCTTTAACTTGTCTGTGTTTAAAGCAGACCCGTGTGGCAGATACTTAGATGAAGCCCAAAGCGCCAGGCCTGCCCCGCCTTTCCTTAGTGACTTCCCACCTCTTTCCATGGCTGCCTCCATTCTGCTACTCACTGTCCCCAATATTTTTTGCTTAACGATTAATCTTGGTATATCTGAGAACACCAGTCGTTTACTTTGGAAGAGAAAAATTGAAAACACAATACAGACGTCTTAAATACCTGGGACTTTGGCATTTGTGGCCAATATCATAGATCTTTTGTGATGCTCTGACCTTTGTAATACAGGACACCTGGTTGTTTCAAAAGTGTGTCGTTAGTGCTGGCGGGTGTGGCTCAGTGGATCGAGCACTGGCCAGTGAACCAAAGGGTCACCAGTTCAATTCCCAGTCAGGGCACAGGCCTGGGCTGTGAGCCAGGTAACTGGTTGGGGGTGTGCAAAAGGCAACTGCTTCTCTCCCTTTCTGTCTCCTCCCCTTCCTCTCTCTCTAAAAATAAATAACTAAAATTAAATAAAATCTTTAAAAATATACTTGTCCTATATTTTATATGAAAGAAAAACATTTTTTTTAAAGATTGTATTTATTTATTTTTAGAGAGAGAGGAAGGGAGGGAGAAAGAGAGGGAAACATCCATCGTTGCCTCTCACATGCGCCCCAGGTTTGGACATTTGCTAGGATGCCTCATAGACCTCAGGAGGGTGCTCTCCTTGCTATTACATTTTATTAGAAGGATACACATGAACAGCCAGGTGAAGAGAGACATGGGGCCAGGTTCTGGAGCGCCAGGCCTGGAGCCTGGCCCCGAGCGGCCAGGGTGCGCTGCCCACCAGCGCATGGATGTGTGCACCAACAGGGAAGCTCCCTGAACTTAATTTAGAGGTTTTAGGAATGTTTTGTTACGTAGGCATGATTGACCAAGCCATTGGTCATTGGATATTGAAAACAATCCCCAGCCCGTCTCCCCACTGCAAGTCAGGAGACGGGACTGAAAGTTCCCTCTCATCACGCTTGGTCTCTCTGGTCTCTCTCTGGTGATCAGTCAGTAGCGTACAAAAGACATGTGTCACCCAGGAGAGTTTAAGGGTTTTAGATCCTCTGTGCCAGGAGCCAGGGACAAACACCAAATGTATGTCTGTTGCTACACTACAAGCCTGCGGCAGGCACGTGACCGTTAACCGCTGGGCCGCTTTCAGGGAGTATCGGCAGGGGGCAAACATGGCTTAAACACCCGTGTGTGATGGGATTTCTGTTTAATGTATTATCCCCATAATAAGGTGTCAGCCTCAATAAACCAAAATATAATCTACATTTTCAGCATGCATGTCAGACATGAGCAACTTAAGAAAATGTGACTTTCTCGTCCAAAGTAATTTCACACTATTTTCTATTTAGGAACATAGACGAAATCTAAGTGTAATTTCATTTCTCTGCGCTTCAGAATTACTTTCCCCACTAAGTTATATCCTTGGACTCTTTCTTTCCTTGGATAAGTTTCTATTGAAAAACCACAGCAGTGCTTGTGAAGGGGGATAGCGGGTGGCTGCTAGAAACGGGATTCCACGCAGCTGCTTTCGGGGTCGACGGCGCCGCCTCACGGAGGCTGCTGCCCGCCGGGCGTCCTGGGGCTCCCCCCTCAAGTCTGTCTGTGGCTGTCGCAGGGGCCCGTGAAGCACGTGTACCGAGTGCTGCAGTGCCAAGAGGAGGAGCTCACGCAGATGGTCTCCACCATGTCTGACGGCTGGAGGTTCGAGCAGGTACGTTCCAGGGATGGCAGCCCCGGGGTCTGAGCCCGGGCGTCCGCGCTCTTCAAACGTCACCCTCCTTGGAGGTCGGTAGGACCCCCGCGATCCTGTTCCGAAACACGGGAAGAGAGCCTCTTGGTATACGTTATTTGCTCTGTAGTGCCCGGTGAGTTGGGAGGACTGAAAATAATATCAGATCTCCCAGCTTCATTTCCAGAGTTTCAACCTGATTGTGTCCAGAGGGAGCCCGCCCGCCAGCTGGTTTGGGCTTGAAGTGCCTCTCTGTCTGCTGTTTCTCTCCCCCAGGAGAATCTTTATCAGAAGTGCTTGTTGACACATTCTGGAATAATTAACTAAAGAAAACTGGGGTGCACCTTTCCTGACCCCAGGCTGGGAGCTTTATCATCCTGAATAGTGTGTCATCCAGCCGGGGAGAAAGCTCTGTGAGTGTGAGCGAGGGGTGATGGGAAGGGAATGAACGCAGAGCGGGGTCGGCGCCCGGGCTGCAGCCTCGTGTGTTAGCTTTGTGCCTGTGAGCCTGTGAGCGGGTATCCGGGAGAGGCAGGGTTTTACTCTCTCCTCCATCAGGTGGCAGGATTGTTCAGTTCATCCGCTGCCTTCCAAACCCAGCAGGGCCGGGCTGGATGAAACGAGCCGTTACAATTTGTATGGGTCATGCCTGCTTTTTGTAGCGTTTAAGAGGTTGGTCGACCTGTCACCGTAAACTTTCCTTCTCAAAAGCTCCTTTTTGTGTCTCTGTCTTCAGAGCCAGCCCAGGCGTCCCTCACACCCCTCCCACCGTAGGCCCGCCCTGCCCGTGGGCGTCCTCCTGGTCCTCACTGGGTGCGGCTGCGAAGGTTGCAGGAGTTTTACCTGACTAAAGTATTAAGCAAATGATGTTTAAAAACTTTTTTAAAGTATTCTTTGTGAAACCAATGAAAAATTTTTATCTTATTTTTCTCATTAACATCACATCGGAAAACAAACGGGGCCCCTGTGACGGAGTCACGGGGGTGAGGAAGTGAAGGCACAGAGCGGCTGCGGTGGCTGCGGTGTCCGCAGCCCGGCCGCACAGCCAGCTGCTCGGGCCCCGACCTGGGGCCCCGTGGGCTCGCCGGGGTGGCCTGGCCCTTGGGCGCAGCCTCTCCTTCTGCACATGTATTTTCTATTTAGAATTAAAGCCTGGAATCAGTTTTCCAAAAATGTTAGA
Source organism: Pteronotus mesoamericanus (assembly GCF_021234165.1). Classification (NCBI taxonomy): domain Eukaryota; kingdom Metazoa; phylum Chordata; class Mammalia; order Chiroptera; family Mormoopidae; genus Pteronotus; species Pteronotus mesoamericanus. Next base: position 4,547,695 of record NW_026555315.1, on the reverse strand, counting down.
ACTCCAGCGGCATAAGGCTTCTGGTAGTTGCTCATAATCCTCCTGCTGCTTTCCAGAGCCTTCCGAGCGCCAGTCTCCTGTCTAGGCCTTCTGTTTACAGATCAGCCAGCTCCGCGTAGGTGTTTTGGCTGAAAGAAGTGTCCATTTTAATTCAGAGGAATAGTCCCTTTTGTCTCCGTGTTGGCTAGAAGGACTGCGGTCTGGTTAACCCTGGCTGCTGCCCCGGGGCGTTTCAGCTGCTCGGGGCTGGGGGACTGGGTGGCACTCATACTTTTATCTTTGGAGAGGCCTCACCAATGACGCCCTGATGAGTAATCCAGGAATCCCCTGGGCCTGGGCGGTCCCAGAGAATCTTGCACCCATCGGGAAGCCAAGCGGCAGAGTTCACTCGGTGAGGATTTGGTTAGTGTGGCGCTTCGTGTTTTAACACAGCTGTGTGTTTGCCATGTTCTTGTTTTATCAGCTCATCAGCATTGGGTCTTCCTATAACTATGGAAATGAGGATCAGGCAGAATTCCTCTGTGTTGTCTCCAGAGAACTAAATAATTCTACCAATGGCATTGTCATAGAGCCAAGTGAAAAGGCAAAGGTAAGAAGTTGCTTCACCGGAATTTTGTCTCTGACTCCTTTGCTCCCAGCCCCTCCCCGGGCTTTGCCTGATTTCCTCCTGCCCCTTGTCAAGCCAGCCTAGCGTTTCCCCTTCAGTCGGGTCTTTTGACTGCTGCCATTTAAATCCAGATGTACAGAGCAGTGAGAGGGCTTTAGTTAGGAAGCGTGACCCAAAATAGGGCAGACCTTTCCCAGCCCTGTCAGATCACTGTGAAAAAGAAAAGCTTCTTGCCCCCAATTCCTCCCAGGGCCGAATTCTGACACTCAGAATTGGGAAGCAGCTTGCCTTTATTATTTGAAACTGTTCTCTCTTTTTATTTTCCTGCCTCAATAGAGAAGGTATTTGTTTACCTTAGTGACTTCTTAAGTTACTGGAAAATGTTGTACACTCTTCTCTTTTTCCTCTTGTGGGTCTCCTCAAACACACACACACACGCACGCACGCACGCACGCGTGTGCGCGCCACCTGGTGTGCCTGGATCAGGCTCCTGCTGAGCACGGAGAAGTGGTCCCACAGCCAGTGGGCCCCGCGTGTTCAGTGAGTCTTTTACGACCCAGGTGCTTCGGGGAAGGCTGAGGCTCCAGTCCCACGTTGCATCCCGGGTAACAGATTGTGGGGCTGCTCGCCGGGTCCAGCGGGAAGCTGTGGGTCCCCTTCTTTGCCCTACGCAGTCTGCTTAGCCACCTCAGCCTAAAAGCAGTCTGCACTGAGTCCAAGCCTCAGCCCTTGTCCCCATCTTCCACTTCCAGATTCTTCAGGAGAGAGGATCTCGGATGTAACTCCAGAACCCTACACACCCAGAGTGCAGCCTGGCAGAGTGCCTCTGGGAAGTGCCATCTTGCGCCTGTACAGTAACCGAGCTGCTGCCAAGCTAAGCTGAGCCTGGCCCCCGTGGACAGTTTCTGGTCAAACCGAAGGAGCCCCCACCCCACCCACAAGAACATGAAGACAGATGCCACGTCCGGCTGCAGAATTCCTTGTCAGAAACCTGCTTTGTTTCCTTAGCCAGTGTTACAACAAACCTTCACAACCGCATCTGGGCTGGGTTCCCCGTTGGAGCCCTTATGGGGAGCTGGGGGGAGAGGAAGGCCTGCGCCGGGCCCAGCCTGGGCTCCAGGGGAGCTGCGGTGAGTGCAGGAGGACTGGCCCCGGGCCGGGCCGGGATTTCACGCGAGGGGCCGCGGTGGGCGTTGGCAGCCGGCCGCTCTGCGACTCTTTCCCTTCCTTCTACACATCCCAAACTAACGGAGCAGGTGCCAAGGATTCTAGCTTCCATTTGTCAAACTGAACTGAGGTTTTGGAAGAAGGACAGAGTTGCCAGGGGGCCCCACATTCCTATGAACTAAGCCTCTTTGAGGAGGGTGGGGGCGTCCTCGCTTGTGGGTGGAGGTTGGGGTTCCTGCCCGGTGTTCTGGGCGGCCCCACTCAGCCCTGCCTCGTTGCCTCCCGCGGCCTGGGCCCTCCAGGCGCCTCACTCCCTTCCCAGGAAGCGCGTCGGGGCAGGCGGCACCCTGCCCTGAACCAGGCCGGAGCCCAGGATAGTTGACGTAACTGCTTGCGCAGCCCTTTTTCACCCTCCTTGGGCCCGTCTGCCTTCCCTGACTTTAAACTGCAGTGGAGAACTTTGGACCTTCTGGTGGCTCGGGGTGGGGGCGGCTGTTTCTTTGAGGGTTGCTAGGTGTGTTATGTTGTTGTATCCAACGTGTTCTTTTTGTGATTGTCTGTAGGCAATGCCTTTGACTGAATGTGTGGTATTTGTTTGTGTCTCTCTTGGTTTCCAGCCATGGCGGTCCCGCCCCACAGCCTTTTCAGTGACCCCACGCCTTCCCCACTAGTGTGTGCGCGTGCTGGGCAGCCTGAGGGCTCCCCGCACCCCGGGCCCCACCCCTCACCACCACTTCTTTCTGTGGGGTGCCACGTCCTGGAGGACCAAACGCTTGTTTGACCTGGGGGAGCAAGGCGGTGACCACAGAGCTTCTACCTAGACCTTCTCTTTGAGCTTTGAGTCTTGGAGAGCAGCCACTGAATGCACAGGGGCCAGAGAATCCTCGTTTTCCCTCGATGACTCCCGTGGTGTGGTAAATGGTCCAGAGCAGGGGGAGCCCCGGGAATGCCTCGCCACTAAAAGCCGCCTCAAGCCACTCGCTCCTGGTTCCTTCAGAGCCGAGGTCGTCCTGCTCCGCAGCTCAACAGCCTGCTGGCTCGTCTGGGGTCGTAATTTTTGGAAATGAATATAGACTGTGCCAAACGTCCTTTGAGCTGGTGCCCAGGACTCTCTCTCTGACCTGTTTCTCTGTGTGTAAAGTAGGATAGAAATGTGTGTGCGGGGTGTCTGCCACCGCGCCGGCCCGCACGCCGGCCCCGGGCGTGCATCTTGGCGCCTCAGAAGCCTGGCGCGTGCCCAGGATTTTGACAGCTGTAAGACGTTGCCTACAATAAAAGCAGTCACCTCTTCAAAAAGGTCCAAGCATCATCCTCTCATCTTTCAGGAGGGGAAAAAAAAGATGTCCGTGTGTCAGGAAAAGCTGCTCTGACAGGACGGAGTAGGACAGAGGACTGGGAGGTGCTCTGGCCAATTTGAATAAGGAACTCCGTACTGGAAGGAGGACCAGCCCCTGGGGGCTCGCTTTCCGGGGCTGCCTGGCAACCGGCCTCTCCTCCCCAAGCCAGCGCCGGGGCCCACCCCTCAGGAATGCGCTGTTGTTTTATTTCAGGATCCCAGAGTGGGGCCTGTAGAAAGACAGCCGGATCCCTTGCTAAGTGTTCTGAGCTCTTGGGGAGCTGGCTTTCACCACGTTTCCCTCCTGGTGGCAACCCAGTGACTGAATTGTTCCAGTGCTCCAGAAATCTCAGATGATCTGTCTGTTGTGGCTTCTGGAAAAGTCTTGTACCCAAACCCTTTATGAACCAAGGGGGTGTTTTTCCCGGAAGCCTTCTTCCCCTGGCAGAGTCTGGATGATAACTTCAGAGAGGTCTGGCCATCGGCCTGGGGGCGCCACGTGACCAGTGACCCGCGTGGCTCCAGCTGCCCAGCGGGAAGCGTCTTCCTGCTTCGTTCTCTGCCAGGTCCGAGGCCGCAGGCCGTGCAGGCCCAGGGGCAGCCTGGCATCTCCTGAGTGACCGCCCGCTTCTGTCTTTTCCTCAGAACCTGCTTTTCGCCTTTGCCAGTGCAGTGGGGGCTAGTGCCCTGCAGGGTGACTTTGTTCCTGCGCAGTTTTAACCATTCTCAGGGGTGTCAGGGCGGAAGGGACAGCGATGCTGAGGGAGGCCAGCCAAGAGGACACCTCTCCCCTCCGGCGCGGCCCTGGATCCAGGTGTTCGGGACCATGCCTGTCACTTGTGGATGCCCTTTGTTACTGTTTGTGTGTTTGAAGAGTCTGAAATGGTGACTTTTTTTTTTTTTTTTTTTTTTGGTCAATAAAGACATTCACAGACTTCTGAATCTCGAGAGCTTTGGTGTATGTTTTCCATCCCACAAGCTCCTTGGTTCCCACTCTCACCGCTCATGACTCTCAGGCTGCTCCCTGGAGGAGCGTTTCACCTCTTTCCTTCAGGCTTCGCACAAGGTCCTGCTTTCTCCCGCTGCCAAAGCTGCCTTCTTGCTCCCCACTGTCCTCCCTCTGAATCTGAAGGACCCAGAGGGCGCAGGGAAACAGAAGGTGGGGGCAGGCAGGCTGCCCCCCAGGAGCTGGAGAGGAAAGCGACAAAGAGAGGAGGACGAGATGGTTCTTAAGAGGGAAAAAAGGCCTTCCTGGAAGAGAGTAAGTGACTAGGTTGCCCGTTTGCTCTGCAAGGTAGAAGGTGAGTGAGAGACGTGAAAATTCAGCAACCAAGTGAAGGATCGACCCCTTAAGGCACCAGGCAGGGTGTGGGATCCTCAAACAGCCTTAGGAAGTCTTCCCTCCACCCCCCATCCCCGCCCATCATAGGAGACGATGGTACAAAAAAGGTCGAGAGCAAGGTACAGGCTGTATTAGCCAGGGCCCAACAAGAGATGGAGACCACAGCAGTTAACAGGTTATGGGGAAAGGAAAGGGCCTGGGGACACTGAGGGGTCCCAGATGTAGTGATGACAGGATGCAGTCGTTCCCAGGACCCAGGAGCAAAGGGAGGAGGTTAAGGTTATTAAAACGGGGAGGCAGGCCCGGGCTGGTGTGGCTCAGTGGATTGAGTGCTGTTCAGTCAGGACACGTGCCCAGGTTGCAGGCTGGGTCCCCGTTGGGGGCCTGCGAGAGGTAACTGATCAATGTATCTCTAGCACGTTGATGTTTCTATTCCTCTCTTCCTCCCTCCCTCCCCCTCTTTCTACAAAAAAAAAAAAAAAACACTTTACAGTCATTGTTCTGCATCTGAAAGATTCACATCTATTCCTGGGCTATGAATTCAAATTGGCTTGGCAAGTTAGACAACACCTGGTTTGTGAGGAGCAGCTCAGGCCCTGTGGCCACGTGACATCCCATGGTTAGGTAGCAGGAGCTGTATCTCGAAAGCAGAAGGAGAGTTCATCTGCAAAAGAAGGCGTGGATCGCTTCCCAAACCCGGGAATTCCGCGAGCTGATTCCCCAGCCGGAGGCTCCCTGCGGCGGCGCTGGGACCGGCTCACTGGAGCGCTGCCGACTGAGCTCGGTCAGGAAGGCCGGGGGGCCGCCTGGAGCTCCGTTTTTAATAGTCTTACCACCCGCGTTTCCATCAGTATGGCTTTCCCGTGGAGTGAGCTGCTACTCCATTCAGCGAGTTTAATTCCTTGATCAATTCCCTATACAGTGCAATTAAATTGTTTCCAAGTTTCCAAATTTCATTTTTACTTAAAAATAATTTCATTAAGATTGTTGTTCTCCATGAGATTTTTATGGTGGAAATTTCATTCAATTTAACCAATTTTAGCTTTTGCCCTTGTGGGCTGGCTTTTGAGGTATTACCTCCAACATGTTTAATTTTCCCCAAGTCAATTTGGCAGCTCAAAATCGAAGTCTCACGAATCGACATTTGTGTATTTTTAACTAATGTCAGCTTTCTGTTTATTATTTCCAGGAAAACACTTACCAAATGGGTAAAAGGTTAATAGTTTGTATTTCTCAGCTTTCCTGCGAGGAATCGTGCACAAGCTACCTCCCGGGTTCTTGAGTCGATTTATGTCCCAGGTTGGGCTGCTGCTTCCGGGGGAGCGGCCTCGCATTTCCAGCCCCACCAGCCACTGCCCCCGCGGCTTCTCACGTCGAGCGCTCAGCAGAGTTAATGATTGGCTGGAAGAGGAAGTGAGGCGGGTCACAGGAGAAAATCCTTAGGGCCCCAGGGGGCTGCACCTGAATTCCGTGGGGCGCGAGGGGCTGTTCTCGGAGAGGTTAGTGGCCTCCTTGCTCAGTAGGAGGTGGTGGTTTAGGAGCTAGCTGGAGCAGGATGGGGGTGCCCGGGTGCTCTGAGGGGTCACATGGTGGGGGTGCCCTTTGGCTCCTCTGAGCAGCCTTGGCTGGGGCTCTCGCGCTGACCCTCCTCCCTGCAGCCTTCATTCAGCACTGATTCCAATCACTGGTCCCCACGGGCCGCTACCTGTGGCGAGGGGTAGGAAGCAAGCCTAAACCTTTCCCTGATGTTCAGGAGAAACCTTTCATGCCAAAATGCCTAGATCTTGCCCCTCCGTCCCCAAATCTTCATTCTTCCTGGTTCAAGGGGCTACAGGCTTCTGCATCACCAGGCGGGCGGAGGTAATAATGCCAAGACAACGAATGTGTGACCCGAGGGGACCAGGGCTGCCCTTGCTAGCTGTGTGGACCGCGGAGTCCTTCCCAACGGGCAGCTGACGATGAGGGGGACACGCAGTTCCAGGGTGGAGTGGGGTGCGAGCCTGGAACCATCAGACCCTCAGGCACATGGTGGGAAACCACATCCAAGTGTAAGGGGCATCGCTCACTTCCTTAAACAGTGGTTCCTCATTTGGAGTCGCTAGACCCACAGGGCTCCACAGTGGCAGCCCTGGGGTCCGCACATCAGTTCTAGTGCTTCAAAGAGCCCAAGGGCCAGCCGGCTGCCGTCGGCGAGGCGAGCCTGGCCAGCAAACTGAAACGTCAGGGTTCTCTGCTCACAACTCGGCATGTGCTTCATGGCGGGAAATGTAGAGGGGGACCTTCGTGAGCAAGAGCAGCCAGGGTTCTTAGATAATCTACATCAGTGAGCCCTGCCCCTTCCCTTTCCCCTACTGCGCGGAGACCAGGGAGGGGACTGTCCCCGGAACGCCACCCACACGCTTCTCATGCCTTCCTGCTCCTGTCTTAGCACGCAAAGAATATTTTGTTTCATGTGAATCCAAACAGGCTGTAAACGAGTCTGTCCCCAAGGATTACCTCACTTAAAAATGTTCCGTGTTACTCCTTATGAAAAGATTGTGTTCCTGTGTTGGGTAATTTTTAAATGTCTTTCTGCATTTTCTATAAAAGTAATTTCGCTTTTATTTAACAAATACCTAGTGCCTGCTGCAGGCCAGCCACTGGTCATGGCCAAAGAAGTGTTCATGGCAAATACAAACTCACTGAATCCTCAGAGCAACCCAATAAACACGTCTCATTAGTTTTCCCCACTGTAGGGATAAAGAAACTGAGGACAGAGGTGAAATGACTTCCTGAATGAAGGTCCTGAAGGTGCATGCCTTGGGGAGCCAGGATTCAAACCCAGGCAGTCTGGGTTTTTTCAGCGTTATGCTACATTGGCTCTCCTATAACATATTTGTTACAGAAAATGTATGCAACATAGAAAAAATAAAGAAGAAAATTAGCCCTGGCTGGTGTGGCTCAGTGTATTGAGTGCCGGCCTGAGAACCAAAGGGTCCCCAGTTCGATTCCAAGTCAGGGCACATGCCTGGGTTGCAGGCCAGATTCCTGGGGCGGGGGGGGAGGTGAGAGGCAGCCACGCACTGATGTTTCTCTGCCTCTCTTTCTCCCTCTCTTTCTCCCTCTCTTTCTCCCTGTCTTTCTCCCTCTATTCCCCTCTCTATAAATAAATAATTAGCCAACTGGAAACAAGAACCCAGGGTGGCCAGATCAAATTGTTTAAAAAAAGAAGAAAATAAACCCCCCCATAACCCTGCCTTCTCCTTCTCCCTCCAGCGTCCTAGGCAGGGAGGGCGCCGCCGCAGTTGAAGATGTAGATGGCTGGAAGACGGAGCTGTAACTCCCACTGTGCATTTTCCATCAACCTCTGTGCACATTTCCCAAAGTTACTTTCAAAATGCAAAACGGCTTGTTCGCGGGCTGCCCCATGTGACATCCTATGAATCTGTCCGATAGCTTTGTTTTTCCTGAACCCCCTCTGTAGTATCCTTGAGAGGTGGGTGGCAAGTGGCGAGCCAGCCGGAGCCTCAGGCGTTGCTGCCCCAGCGCCCCTCCCCAGTTTCTCCGGAAGCCAGGACAGTCACAGTAGGGGCCAGAGGATGCCAGCAGCCTCAGTGGCTTCCCACCATCTGTCTGGTCTACGGTGTCATCACGCAGGTTGGGGAGAGCAGGAAGCAGGACCAGAAGGGAGCAGTGCAGGGAATGAGCCCAACCCTTCCCTCGCCCAAATGAAGCTGTTCGCAGGACGGGGTGAAAGAGAGGACGTCGTCTGTGGGAGCCTGGGGTAGGGGCCTTGCCTGGCAGAGCGGGGCCTCTCACCTAAGATGGCTCCGGCTCCACTCGGCACTTTTCCTGCGAGGAAGGCACCTGGGGGCAACCTGGACCGGGTCCCACCAGCTGAAGGAGGTGGATCATCTCCTGGCACCCTGCTGGCCCAGTCCCACCCCCTCCCGCCCCCGCCCCCCCGCCCCCCCCACCCCGTTGCTCCCCTGGCTTCATCACCAGCCCCGCTCCATCCTGCCTCCCAGACCGTCTGGCCTGCTGGCCGCTGCTCATGCCGTCCCCGCTGCCCAGAGCTCTCTTCCACCCTCACTCCCTTTCTTACTCTGCTTTACTTGCTCACTGCTTTCTCTTCCTCCTCTGTCCTGAAGGCTCTGCTAGGAGGGGCTGTGCCCCAGGAAGCCAGGGCTGAAGTCTCCCAAAGCCAGGCAGGGCTCCCTTCCCTGTGCTCCCATAGGGCCCTCCGCATCTGTCCTCCCGGCACCTACGCGTTTCTATGGTGAATTCTCCAGGAGGCTGGGGCAGGCTGGCTACTTCCTCTCGGTCTCTAACCCTGCCACAGGGCAGGTGCTCAAGAAACGCTGACCCGAGGCCCGAAGGACCTCCTCCGGAGGCTGGGACACGGGGCCCACCCAGGTCCTTTCCTGGGACAGGTCGCGCTGGGTGTGAAAGGCCAGAGCATGACCGCTCACCTCCATCCTTCTCCCTTCGTCGCCCCTTCGCTCCCTCTGGCAGCTCGGCCGTGAGCCCAGTGTATCCAGTTAGGTGCAGAGGACCCACCTATTCCTCCTCTGTTTCCACCTCGGCTTCCCCTCCAGCCTGAGGATTCTGGGAGGCTGAGGACCCTGCAGCAGGTGGAGGAGGAGACAGACACACTTCCCTCTCAGCCTGTTTCCTAGCCTGTAAAATGGCCCTGTAGGGACCCCCTTCACATGTGCTGAGGAAAATGCACCCCCAGGGCTCCCCGGCCCAAGTGGCTGGGAAACGGGGTGTGTTTCATGCGGAGCCAGGGCTGGGCCAGTGAGGCACTCCCCTCGGGCATGAGATTTACAGGGCAGCGCCCAAAATCTCAGCATCCAAGATAAATAATGTGTGAATGCAGTATGTTACAAAATCAAAATTAGTGCAAGACCCACGATGGGCAGAATAGCAAAGTCATAACTGAAGGCCGAACCGGGCGCGTTGCTGAGCGAGCGCTCCAGACCCTCGCATGAGGGGGCCTCGTTCCACCACAGTTCCATTCGGGAAGCCAGCTGACCGGCCGCTCCGTCGGCCGTAGTTTGTTTGATCTCATTTGCTTTAAACACCATCGTATTACATTATCTTGATTACTGAGTTTTGTTGGCGTCTCTAAATTCTGAGCCCCAGGCGGCAGCCTCACTGGCCGCACCCCAGCTCAGGGTGTCCCGTGTCTGCAGGGCACTAGTGGAATTTAGTAGCTGGGCCAGGGGGAGGTGTCAGGGACACCAAATGTCCTACAGTGCTCCGAACAGTCACGCCCCGGATGTCCCTGTTGTTGACAATGTGCACGTACGCCCACGCTTCAAACAAAAAGTGAATAACAGTCCTTTGACCGCTCACCCTTGCCAAATAAATCACAAAGCAACAGAAGCTGAAGGACGCCTATCTGAAGGCTTGGGTTCCTGGCCAAGTACTTCTAGAAGCTGACTCTTTCTCGCTTACAGCTCAATTCTTCCTGCCTGGAGGACATGTGTTTCGGTCCTTTTGTACTTCACACACGCTGGAGGTTGCTCTGCTGTTCCTCAAGTGTCCCCAGAGGGGCCCCTGCAGGCCAGGCACAGGGCTCCCCATGGGGGATGCAGTGGGAGGCAAGACAGTAGCTTGGTGAGGAGGGACAGACCCTCACTTCTAGCCACGCACGGAGATAAAGCCTCCTCAGGGGAGAGGTGACCAAGGAGTCGACCTGCATCAGATGTCCCTAAAGAGGAGAAGTTGGCTCGCCGCGCGGAGGGTATGCCCGCTGGATAGGAGCGTGGTGGTTGGCTTGGCGGGAGACAGAGTTTTGGGCCACGTCATACGGACCTTGCCACCATGACAGGCCTCAGCAAACACTATGTAGTGGTTGAGCACAGGGACTCCGAAGCCAGATTGCTGGGGTTCAAATCCTCGCTCTGCCACTTATAACTCTGTGACCTTGAAAGAATTACTTAACCTCTCTGGGCCTTAGATTCCTCATCTGGAAGAGCGTGAAGTAATGATAGTATCCCCTTCATTAGTGAATTGACCTATGTACCTGGCTCTTTTTATTTATTCAACAAATACTCAGTGAGCTGGGCTGGGGGCGGTAGAAAAGAGGGAGGAATATTCTTCCCACCTATGAGGCCGCGGGGACACAATAATGAGCTGAGACGGACGCAGTCCCTGTCCTCCTGGAGCGTATGATCTAGTGACGGGTGGACAGAAAGAGCCGTCACGGAATTGTTTCAGTGAGGACTCGGTAAACTAAGGCCGCTTGCTTCTCTTTGCACAGCTTGCAAACTAATAAAGAATGTTTTCCTCAAATTCATGTCCACCTGGAACCTCAGAATGTGACCTTATTTGAAAACAGGGTCTTTGCAGATGTGATTCATTAAGATGAGGTCATGGTGGCGTAGGGTGGACCCTGATCCAGTCACTGCTGTCCTTGGAGGAAAACAGAGACATGGAAACATACATACAGATACAGAAAGGGCAGAGATTGGAATGACATGTCTACTAACCGAGGAAGGCCAGGGATGGCATGTCGTCACCAGAAGCTAGGGGACAAGCACGGGAACAGATTCTCCCTCAGTCTCCAGAAGGAAGCTGCCCTGCCAACACCTTGATTTGGGATGTGAGTCTCCCCGCATTGTGAGACAATACATTTCCGTTGCCCACACGCCCCAGTGTATGGTCCCCCCAGGCGCGGAGATACCTAAGCAGATAATCGCCTGAGTGGCTCTCAGGAAGCAGCGACAGCAGGGATGCCAGGGCGGACTCCCCAGAGGAGGTGGCACTTGGCCTTTGTCACTGCACACAGTGGGGATGACGCAGGGTGGTGGGGGAACACCTGAGCGAGAGCAGGGAGGTGACCGGACTTGGGTCGCGGCTGAGCGGAGGAAGGGACGAGGGGAGGGCCCGGGAGGAACGCGAACTCGATTCCAGGGCGCTCTGGGTGCCCCAGAGGGAGGCCCTCAGCAGGGCGGCCTGGTGCGGTTTGTTTGAGGGCCAAATGGAGGGCAGGAGGGAGGCTGGGGTCAGGACGAGCGAGGGGAGGGTGCCGGGGGTGGGGCAAGGGCATGAGGGAGAGGGAGGAGGAAGAGCGGTGATGGGGGGGGTGAGCCTCACACGACAGCTGCCAGGCACACGGGCTGAGAGAGCTGGGAACCGGGTGTGCAGACATGAGCCCTGCCCAGGCGTGGGCGAAGTGGAGGCTTTCCAGTGCAGCCCCTGCAAAACAGAAGCTTTTGGAAGATGAGTCCGGGCAGGGAGGCGGAGCTGGGACATCCTACCGAGGCTCAGGGTCCAGGCCATGCGGGCCTGAAGTGGCCCCCACATCAGGAAGAGATAAGACGGGAGCAAGGCTGCAAAGGGGAGAACTGACCGCAAGCTGGACATCAAGATGAGGTCCCCGCCGGGCAGAGGCGGGGCCTGGGCTGAGGAGGAAGGTGGTGTGGGGACAGGCTGCCCACGAGTGACCGTGAGATCGTCTCAAGGAGACCGCTGGAACCTCAGAGAGGATGTGGGCTGGAGGAGACAGTCCGGGTAAGCGAAGGGGAAGGAGGAAGCAGGGAAGGGAGAGGGGCTCTGGCCGAGGGGTGGCCCCGAGGCCCCGCGAGCACCGCTCCGACAGCCTCTGCCGAGGCCAGGGGCCTCCGGAGCGCGGGCCGAGCCGGGCTTGCGGCTCCAGGAGCGCCTGCTGGCCTGATCGACAACCTTCTCCCCTCTGCACACAGCTGAAATCGCGGCAAGGCTCAGCTCAGGGACAATCCCAGGTCAGGAGGCATGAGGCCTCCCCGCGATTTCCCTTGTCCTGCGCCCCAGCAAGGCCTCCGCGGCCCCTGAACGGGGAGGCCAGGACGTCTCTGTCCCCACGAGGGGCCGGGGCTGGAGTGGAGTGGAGTGGGGCGGAGGAGTGGGACCCCCAACCTCACAGCCAGCATCTATGGCCAGCCCTGGGACAGACTGTGCCCATCAGATCTGAGTTCCGGGGGTCTTGGGGGAAATAGCCAGCTGGGTGGCACAGCTAGCCCCCTGGGACCAGCTGACAATCTTCCACCTGCCCTGTGCAAATAGGCAGAGGGGGAAGACGTGGAGAAAGGCCGGAGAAACTGCCCTGGCGCCGGCGAAATGAGATCCTGTGAAGAGGCCGGCGCAGGCGCGGAGCAGCCCAGCGCCGACAGCACCGAGAGCCGGGAAGGACCTTGTCCCCATTCTTCCAACAGAGGGCGTCCTGGCTACGCCAGAGATACCCGAGGGTCTACGCAGAGGCCAAGGGCCGGATGGAGAGAGAGGTGTAGGGACCAGGAGCCCATCATCCCAGAGCTTTCAAGTAGTTAAATATTTTTAAAGGACCCCAGGCCCAGGGACTGGGGTGTTAAGACCCAGGAATGGGGGAGTGACTTGGGTGGGCAACACTCCATTCCTTCATTCAGCAGATGAGTTGGTACCTGGACAGCACTTAGAACCATGCTCCATACATATGACACTTACTGTTAATTATTATCCTGTGCTACGCACTGTGCTGAGTGTTGGGGAAGCACTGGTCAGCAGGGCAAGCCTGAGGGAGCTTCGTGGGGGAGACACATAACAACGCCAGCTGGGTTAATGCCTCAACTTGGGGGGTCTGGGAGGTCTTCCTGGAGGAAGGGGCTTATCAGCTGACACCTGCAGGCCAACCAGGTAAACAAGGGTCATCAGGACAGTGTTCCAGGAGAAGAGCACAGCCATCACACACAGAGCTCTCAGGGGCTCCACGCCACATACAATGTGATGGCGGTGGTGGTTACTGGTGCATGGCAATTATGCTATTAACTACTAATAATTTACTGTTAATTTCTGAAGATTTGACTTTGAGCGACTGCCTCCCTCTCTCTCTCTCTCTTTTAAGATTTTATTTATTTATTTTTAGACAGACGGGAAGGGAAGGAGAAAGGGGAAGAGGAACATCAGTGTGTGGTTGCCTCTTGTGAGTCCCTTACTGGGGATCTGACCCACAGACCAGGCATGTGCCCTGATTGGGAACTGAACCAGAGACCCTTTGGTTCGTAGACTCCACTGAGCCACACCAGCCAGGGCAACTTCCCTCTCTCTTTGAGGAGATGCCTCAGTTCTCTTATCTATAGTATGGTAAGTGACCCAGTTCCTTCCAGACTATGACCCTGGTCACTCACTCTGAATTGATAACGATCATAGGTCCTAACACAACTGGGTCTGGTGACGAGACTTTGTACTGAGACCTGCTCTTAGGGGGCAGAGTCCCAGGAAGGCTGGGGAAGGCTGGGGACTGTCTGCAGGTGCCCGTGGCCCTGACTCGTAGTTCTGCAGCCGCAGCAACCGTGACCCAGCAGGGGAACCTCACGCTGGAGAAGCACCTAGAGTCCAGGGTGGTGGAGGGGTGTCCCCCCAACTCTATCAATTTCCACCTGATGAACGACAGGTCAAAGATTAAAGTGGGGCTCCCCAGAAGACGGTGGGTTCCCTGGGAAACTTCCCTGTTTGACTTTTTCTGAGATGGTAGGACCCTCCAGGAAGTCCCTGGGTGTGGAGTCCCCAGGTCCTGCCAGAGAACCCAGCGACGGGGTGGAAGGCCGCGTGCGGCCTGTTCTGAGTACCCAGGGTGGGCACCGCCCCGCACAGTGCCTGGCCAGGCTGGGATAAGGAGTGTCAAGAGGTTCAGACCCCCAAGTATATCCTCTCTCTGTCCCCCATTCAGGGCCTCCCAAGGTCTGGGCTCATCTCTGCAGGATAGTAAGATAAATCTTAATAGATCCCGCCCCCTCTTCCTAGTGTTTATATCCAGAGACCTTCAAGTTAAAATCGAATATCCTCCCGTGTCAGAGCCAACCCCAGCACTGAGACAGTTGGCAAAGAAACAAACCACATGTAGAGTGATGACTTACATCTAAGACATGCCTTACAAGCTGGCGCACGTGTCTCCCATGTGAAACACCTACAAACTAAGTTATCCTCGTGTGTGGTACGTGGTATCTCCTCGTGGTTTGATTTGCACTTCCCGGATGACTAGGGATATGGAACACCTTTTCTCATGTGCTTGTTGGCCAACTGTATGTCTTCTTCGGAGAACGATCTCCTCAGAGCCTTTGCCCACTTTGAATGAGGTTGTCTTTTTATTGCTGAGTTGTAACAATTCTCCCTTATGAAGTCCCTTATCTGCTGCATGATTTGCAAATATTTCCCCATCCTTCAAGTTATCTTTTCACTTTCCTGGTGGTGTCCTTTGGTGCACAAAAGTTTTTCATTCTGTTGATATCCAATTTGTGTGTTTTTTCCCTTTGTTACTTGTGCTTTTTGGTGTCATATTTAAAAATCCATTGACTAGCCCAAGATCATGAAAATTTACTCCTATGTTTTCTTCTACGAGTTTTATCGTTTTAATTCTCACATTTCCAACTATGATCCTTTTTTTCCTGTACATGGTGCGAGTTAGAAGTCCACTTCATTCTTCCACATGTGGATGTCCAGTCGTTCCAGCACCATGTGCTGAGGAGACCGATCTTCCCTCATTGAATTGTCTCAGCACTCTTATGGAAAATCAGTTGACCATAATGTAAGGCTTTATTCTCAGTTCGATCCCATGGATCTACGTGTCTACCCTTAGGCCAGTACCACAGTCTTAATTACTGTAGTTCTGCCGTAGCTGAACACGTTTTGAACAATGCACAGGGAGGGCTGGCTCGCGGAGGGCAAGGCGGAGGCCCTGCGGTTCTGCGGGCGTCTCAGGATGTGGTGGGCGTGTCCTGAGCGGCTCCCAGGGCTGAGGGGCTTCGTTGTCTGCTCTGCTCCCCCACAGCTGCCTGCCTAGGTTCCACTGGGTGTGGCCCTCCAAGCTCCAGGCTGGCGTTGGAAGGACCCCTGGGCATCTAAAGTCCCCAAAAAAGGGACCCTCCCCACTGAACCCTGAACTGTAAAATCGGGAAGCTGCAGAGTGAGCCTATGGTCTATGCAAATCACATGCTAACGACATGAAAATGAACCCGCTGCGCCGAGGTCAGGCCCCGGCCCCTCGGAGGAGGCGACCCGGCTGGGAGCAGGGTGGCGGTCCTGGCCACGCCCCGCCACGCCCTCCCACATCCTGGCCAGGCCTTCCGCCCCCAACACCCGGAGGCTCCGAGGTGGTCCCACCCACCCACGCCCTGCGGCCCGCCTCCCCCGGCCGGCGGCTCCAGGCCGGGCCCCGCGGGAGGGACCGGCCGCCGGAAGCCGCGCTTGGCTGGAGCGGAGCTGTCGGTGCGCCGGGCCCGTGCGAGCCGGGAAGCGGGCTCCCGGGCCCCCCACGGCCCCCAAGGCGCCCCCCGCCGGGGTCTCCGTCCGCGCGGGGCAGACCCGCCCGCTCTGGGCCTCCCGGGCCCCTTCCCGCCTGTCGAGGGTGAGGATCTGGAAAAGCCTTTTTGTCCCGGGTCTTGGGCTCCCACAGCCCTGGGTGGCTGGGGACTCCCTTCCCGAGGGGGGTCTCTCCAAAGCCACTCCTCGCCCTCTGCGGCAGGGGATATTACGGGGCGGGCAGCCCCGAGGCCTGGCCTGAACTGACCTGGACGCCCGAAACCCCACCCGGAGCGGCTCCGTCCAGCCGAGGGTGGGAAGCCCAGAGGAAACTAGATCCCGAGGGCAGGGACACGGCCCGGGGTGAGGAGAGGTCGTGGGTTTCTCTTGCCCATCCCATCTCCCTGCAGGCTGTGGTCAGCCGGCCCCTGTGGGAAAAGTGGGGCACTTTCGGGGGCCGAGAAGGGACAGGGGGACTTGCCCCAGTTCGCCAATCTCTGGAATTGCCTCCTTCTTTCCGGGGCCCTCTAGGTGCAGGGGTTTGAGGGCTGGTCAGCCCCAAGTTCAAGCTGCTCTTGGGGCTCTCCGGGCCCAGCGGGGAGCCCCACTGCCGCTGCCGGCGTGTGTCCCGAGCTCCAGGCGCGGCTTCCTCCAGCCTGGCGCGTGTGTGTGGCCTGGTGACGGAGGGGGCCTCCGGGGGCTGCCCATCCTCTCGCGCTCTGGGGCCCGTGGCTCCTGTTTTTCCCCTCACGGTGGGAAGAGAGCAGGGGAGAGGAAGAAAGGAAGAGACCCCTGCGTGAGAGCATCCGCTCACCCCTCTGACCGCGCCGGCAAACTCAGATCGGCAGGGAAGAATTGCGAGGGCCTAGCGAGGCCTCTGATCGGGAGCTCTCAAAACAGCCGGGACGCTGTGTGATGCTGGGAGGATAAGAAATGTCACCTTGGCGTTGTCACCTGGGTGTGAAGCGCTCTCCTCTGGGTAGGGGAGCCGGGGTGTCCCTGGAGGCTGAGTGGGCAGCTGCCTGGAAAGCGGCTCCCCTCCTGTGTCAGGAGGTACGAGTGAGGTTATCTTCAGCCACATCTCCCTGGTCCCGACCACGTGGCAGGTGGCGATGGTGACACATGGTTCCCAGTACAAAGGCAAGATCACCTCGCTGCTGGGGCAGAGGCAAAGCCAGAGTCCCCAGCCCCGTCTCGTCTCTGCTCTGTTCCAGTCTTCTGGAATGGATGTGTCTGCCAGAAAGCCAGGTCGCCCTTGGTCCTGGACTTGCCTGCCTTCTGGGGAACACAGGTGGGTCACATTCATATTATTTTTGGGGCTCTGCCAGAGGCTGGGTGGGAGTTCATGAACAGATCCTCACTTAGGGTGTAAAAGGGGGGGCTAGGGGCGGGGGGGCACACGATAAACAAAGGATCGCACCGCTCCAGTGCAGTATGAAAACCACTATTAGGGAGAGAAAACGGGAAGGCATCTATCCCAGCCGGGGGTGGGGGTCAGGGTAGCTTCCTAGGGGTGCCGCCAGGGCTGAATCTTTAAGGAAGAAGCAGACTTCTTTCAGGCCAAGGACTGCAGAGGAACCACCGCTGTAGCCAAGCTGGTGGTGGTGGGGGGGGGGGGGGCGGGCAGCTTGCTGGGCAAGGGGGCTGGGCTTAAGAGGTTCGTGTGTGGCCTGGGAGTTGCTGGGGGTGTGGGAGGGGAAGGCCCTCTCCTCCCCAGGAAGACTGGATCTGTCAGGAAGCTCCCAGGAGGACGCCAGGGGTCCCCAGAACTGGGCGGCTGCCAGCAACAAGCGGGCAGAGGTGCTTAGCGGTTTCTAGACTCTGATTGTCCCGGGAGCCCCTGGGAGGAGGGGCTGTGAAGAGCCGGCCACGCTGAAAGTTTCGGGAGGGAAGGTGGGTGCGGAGTGAAAGGCAGAACCCTGGGCAAAAGTCCCCAAAGGTACTGCCCAGAGAAGTGGCTGCTGAGCAGGGTGCCAAAAAGACCTCTCCATGGAGGGGCAGGGCAAGAATGAAGGAGAAGAGACAAGGGCCATGAGGGGGGACTGGTGGCCGGGGTCCAGCCACCAAGACCCCTCCTGTCTTTTCTCCAGCCTCCCCTCCTCCCTGCCACCTCTTGGTCAGTGACAGTGTGCTGCCGCCCTGAAGGGGGACAGGCAGGGCCCTGGAGCTTGGGAGTGCCAGGCCGGCAGGGAGGGCAGGGCAGGAGGGGCGAGGGCTGCAGAGGAAGGCTGGTGGCCCTTCCGGGAGGAAGACTGGAAGATGGCAGGTCACAGAAGGGTGAGGGGCCAGGATGTGTCCGGGAGGAGGGGTGAGCTACGGAGGAGCGTGTGGAGACTGACATTCAGGTCACTGTAGAGAGGATCAAGTGGCATTGGTGGCCTTTCCATTTGCTGAGGGAACAGAAATCGTGGAAGGGACGAGAGCCAGCTTGCTGGAGGGGCCGTAGCGGAGGCTTCCCCAGCCTGAAGCTGGGCTGAGGGGGTCTCTAGGGCTGGTGTCATTGGCAGGAGCCAGGAGGCCAGGAGGTGCTTCTGGCCCACACAAGGCCATGCGCGAGCACACACACCCCCACACCCTGAGGCTGGGGTGAAGGGGTCGCTCACCTTGGCAGGGCTGTGCCCTGAGAAGGAACTGGAGCATGGAAAGGAGTCATTTTAGGGTGGGTCCCACTGAGGTGCCATTTTACAGCTGCTGGGCCTGGGGGACAGGCATGGGCTGGCAGGAAGTTGGGGGGGGGTCATATTTCTCAGAGTTTTACTGGGTTTCCATGGATTCTCCCTGGACCTGGGGCAAAAAGGAGGGAGGCTGTGGGAACAGTCGCTCAAGGGAGCCTGGCTTCATGGCGGCAGAGGTTGCTCCCACGGCCTGCTGAACCTGGAGCCCTGTGTGCAGGTGAAGTCAGAGGGCGCAGAGGAGAGCCAGCCTGCGGCAAGGGGGCTGGAGAGGGCTCTGCCTCGGGGGAGGGGACTTGAACTTCTAGGTCTGGTTATGGCGGCCTCTGTGATGAGGGGGAGTGGCCTGGTGGTGGCAAGGAGCTAAGACAGTACTGAGCTAAAGATGCGAGGGGGGCCTGCTCCCTGAGGTCCTCCGGGAGCATTGGATGGCAGCTAGTGCCTCTAGAGGGTACCCCTCTTCTTCCTAGTCCCTCTCCCTCCAAGGTCTCAGTCCCATTTCCCCCTCAGTCCTAGACAATTCCATTCAACCTTTGGAGGCTTTAAAACACTCCGACACAAAGTTCTTTTGATATGTAGCCAGCTGTGCACTTTCTTCTCTTTCCCAATCCCTGGAAAGAAGAAGGTTTCTCCTGTTTTGTGTGCTTTCCCAAGCCCATTCCTCTGCTTCCTCAGGGGAACGCCCTGGAGATACGAAGGATTACTCCCATATCACGTCCTGTATCCATATGATTACTTCCATATCATGTCCCTTTCAAGACTCTAACCTGATGAGACGATGCTTTAAAGTGTGCCTTTATTTCCCATGAGACATCTAAGGCGGAGAGAGAAAAGGGGCAAAACCTGGCAGGGGAAAATAACATTTTGGCTATCATTCTAACCCCCTGGAAAGAACAGGAAGCTTAAAATCTTGTGGAATAAAGAAGTTAGGAGTAGATATTAATGATGACTATTGAGCATTTACTTTTACACCAGGCATTGTGCTAAACTACCTATGTCGTCTGAAACCTTAACGCCAATTCTGTGACCTAGGTCTTGTCCCATTTTACAAACAAGGAACCGCACTTTAAAGAGATTGACAGGTCCAGGATTCAAATGAGTCGGAGCCCTCAGAAGAGCACTTGTGTTTGCACTGAATTAAATCTAATCCCAACAACCAGCCTCCTGTGCCCAGACGACCCCTCTCAGGAAGGGAGTGGTCAGAAGGAAAAATTAACCAGACATCTTCATGTAAACCGAATCCTACATGTGTTGTAAATGATCTCCACTTCTTATCCAAGGGACAGTCACAAGGGTCCCAAAAAGAGCCACTTTTAGGAACTTTCTCACCAAATAATGGGAAGCTTCTGGTCGGAATAGAAAGGACCCTCTTCAGGTCTCTGTCCCATTGGATAGGAAACTGGGGTTATCTCACCGAAGTGTTGTGTTTTGTTTTTGTACGTGTCTGAATAAAAATGACAGTTAAAAAAAAAAAAAAGATGCGAGGGGGGGATGTGTCTGTCTGTGTATGCAGCATGTGTGTGCGTGCATCTGTATGCCTTTGGGCTTCCCTGTGTGTGCCTATGTAAGTGCATGTCTACATATGTGCATGTGTGAGCGTATGTCTTGAAATGTGTCTACCTGTGAGTGTGTATGCATTTGTGAGTGTGTGCGTGTGTGTGCGTCTGTGTGATGTGTATGGGGACACTCGGAGAAGCCCTTGCAGATGGCAGGTCGTTACTCAGCGTGAACGTGGAACTGGGTTCTTGGCCGTGGCTCTGTAGCAGGAGCGCTGTGGGGCGCTTTCGGAGCGCTGCCGATGAGACCCCTGCCTTCTCTCGGGAAACTGCTTGTCTGGGCCCTTGTGAAGCCGCCCTGGGTTCATTCCCTGGCTGCGCCCGGCACCAGCTTGCTCACCTTGACCTTTACAGGAGCACTGGCAGTGAACTTTGCTGTCAGCGTGGCATTGCCAAAGTGTGTGTGTGCTGGAAAGCCAGCTTCTTAAGGAACTGTGCTGGCCCTAGAGACTTGCTCCCTTCTACAAGCGGTTCCTGGGTGCCTGCTCTGTGTGTGGCCCAAGGCCCGGCCAGGAAACCCCCACTGCTGCCACCAAGCAATGTTAGACTGGAAAGAATTCCACTCAGCTGCTTTGTCCCACTGATCCCTCACTTGCCTGCCCCTCCTGCCAGGCTGGCCCTGGAAAATGGGTGAAAGGAGGTGCCAAGGCCAACGCGTGGGCCTCTGGCCACCTCCCAGAATGGGTGGTGCTCCTCCAGTACCTGGTGCTGAGACAAGAGCAAAGGACGGTTTCAGCCGCCCAGGAAGGGTGGCAGGTGAGCCGGGGGAGTGCTGGCAGCTTCACCCCCTCCCCTCCCCAGGTGGCCCAGGCCCTGGTAGCAGTGGTGGCAAGGCTGTGGGGCGAGGCTGTCGCAGCACTCCCAGCAGAGGATGCCCCGGGCCCTGGAACGCGCCGAGGGCTGCTGGGCCTGGGTTGTCCTGCTGGCCTCCGTGGTGGCCCAGGGCCTCACCCTGGGCTTCCCCACGTGCCTTGGCATCTTCTTCACTGAGCTGCAGCATGAGTTCCGGGCCAGCAACAGCGAGACCTCCTGGTTCCCCTCCATCCTGACAGCCATGCTCCACGCTGGCGGTAAGCAGCCTGTGGGGGCCCGGGAGCGGGGGAGGGGAGAGGGGCAGTGGGGGAAAGCCATGACCTCCCTGGCCTCCTGGGTCCCCCTCTCCGCAGCCACAGGCTTTGCCTGTCCAGGTGAATTCTTAAGATTTCACCTGATTTCGTGGGGCCCACTCCCCTGACTGGAATCCCGCCTGGCTGGGCTGGAATCCCGCAGGGCTGGGCTGGGCTTTGGCGGGCAAAGGCAGGGAGGAGCCTAAGATACACAGCCAGTCCTCTCGGGGGCCCCTGAAGGATGGATCCAGACTCGAGGAGTAGGAGGAGGAGGAGGAGGAGGAGGAGAAGCCTGGGGTGCAGCTGGGAGATTGCCCTGAACCTCGGTTTCTACCCTGCCCTGTGGGAGTAGCGCCCAGCATCCTGCCTACCTCCCGCATGTTATCGTAGGGAAGAGCACATGACACTCAGCAGTGCTCAGAGTGGAAACCTAAGCGGCGTGAATGCTTCATACTCTGGAGACCTTCACGGGCTTCAGGACGGGGAGCGGGCTCTTTGAAGACACCAAGAGCAAGATGGGGACAGGGCAAGAGCCCTGTCTCTCACCAAGAAGCAGAGGGGAAGGGCTGGGAGAAGGAGGGAAGGGAGCTCCCTCGTTTCCTGGTTGGCTCCTCCCTGACTGACCGCCCCACCCTGACCCCAGCGGAGGGGAAGGCCAGGGGCCGCCCAGGAGGGTTCTCCACCGTAGCCTTGGGCTCAGTTCTGAGGGCTCTTCAAGGAGATGCCACAGACCGCAGCCTTGGGGGGGGGGGGGGGGGGCGGGGCCTGGCCAACTGGAATGGGGTCTGATGAGCCGCAGGGTCCCCCCACGTGGGGGTGTGCTTGTCCTATCTGTCCTCCTCCCCAGCCCACCTCCTGCTGCTCCCTCCACCTGGCACCAGAAGCCTGCTTGTTCTTCCAGTTCCTCCCTGGCAGCTGGAAAGGAGGTCATACCTTTGCTGGAAGGACTGTTCAATCTGTCACTCAGGGCATGGGCTCAGGGTAAGGGGAAAGGCCAGGCCTGACCCAGACCTCATGACTCCTTCACCTGCAAGCCTGGTGCAGGTGTGGGAACCGCAGAGGGTTCCTGCCACCTGGTCAGAAGGGCGTCGGGGCCAGGCTCTGGGAGCCGGGCACCCAGTGGGAACCCCGACTCCCTAGCCAGCTTTAGACTCGCTGTCCCCTAGCAGGCTCTCCAACATTTCGGTTGGCTTGTGACCCGTCTTGTCTGTCTCACGCACATCCACACCTTTAGCCCATGCTCACTCAGAGTGTGATAGAAATCGTAGATGTGAAAGGCTCATCAATCCTAAATGTACCCTGCTCCTACACATTTTGAGGAAAGCAAGCGAGCACAAAGTCCAAGGCCTGTCCAAGGCTGCAGAGTGAGTTCAGGGCAGAAGCAGCGCCCCTGCCAAAGAAATACCCAGTGCCCCAACATGGCACCCTCAGCTGAGTTGGCACATGTCCCAGCCCCGCCCTTAACCCATGACTCAGGGCTTTTCCCAATATCACCTTTCCTAAGCCGGGTCAAAGCCTGGCAGTGGGGAGATGTGTGGGGTGGAGGTCATGTCCTCTTCAGAGAGTTCCCCGCCCCCCCGCAGCTGCCTCTGCCGGGCTGCCTCTGAGGATGCGCTGCTCCCTGTCTCTTCACTCCCAAATTCATACCGGCTCGCACCCTAACACGCCCTCTCCACCCCAAACGCCTGCGGTGCACCCACACCCAGGCCTTGTGTTCGCCCTCGCTCTCTCGAAACTCCATTACGTGTCTCTGGGGGCAGGGCACTCAGTGAATGGGACCTTGCAAAGTGTCAAGCAGCCGGCTAGGACTGGCTCCTTTCTACCCCTCCGGGCCTGGGCCGGAAGAAAGCCACTCGGGGTGGGGTGGGGGTGGGGTGGAGGAAAACTGGCCCTTCTCCAGACAGAAGCCAGACATCTGGGTACAAGACTGGTGGGGGCTGGAGGTGGTGGGGGCAGGGAGAAGGGACCCCACACCATCTTTGGAGGCGAGGGGCTGCAGAGTGGCCCGGGGCCCCAGCTGCCCACCCTGGACGGGTGGGAGGTTGGAGGGAGGGCTGTGGCCAGTCTTCTTGAGGATGGGGTAGGAGCAGGGGCCGGGGGTGCTCCCACGACTTAGAGGCCCAGGATCCCTACCCTCTGAGAAAGACCCCCAGTGAGGAGCACTCAGCTGGGTCATGAGCCAGTCCTGTTTCACCCGGCTGGCAGCAGCCGCAGGTCATTGCAGCAGAGTCCTTGGTCTGCACCTCCGGGGACCCTGGTCTGGGTCAAACTGACCGCTGGCGGCACCTCACCGCACCCCTGGTCAGCCATCTCCCAGCCTGATCCCTCATTCCGTGGTGGAGGACACTAAGCCAGGGAGGGACAGCCTTGCCCAGGCCACGTGGCCAGTCTGCGGCAGAGCGGGTTTCAGGACCCAGACCTGCGGGCTCCAGGCCTGATGCCCTCTTACGCTCCTGGCCGGGTCCTGCTGGAACCCCCACCCAGCTTCACTCAGCCCCTCCCTCCAGACCCGCTCAGCCAGCTGCCCCCTGCTGGCTGGCTTCTCATCCCTGCCCCTCCCGCCTCTACCCCACAGGACCCCTGTGCAGCGTTCTGGTGGGGCGCTTTGGCTGCCGAGTGACAGTGATGTTTGGGGGCGTGCTGGCCAGCCTGGGCATGGTGGCCAGTTGCTTCTGCCGCAGCCTCGTCCAGCTGTACGTCGCAGCAGGATTCTTTACAGGTGATTGCCACTCCCTTGGGAGAATTACCGGGCACCCGCCCTGGAGTGCCAGACTCAAGGGAGCAGGACAGGCGAAGCTCCCAGCCTCTGTCTGGGGTTGCGTGCATGAGGGAGCCCGTGAGAGAGAGGGATGATGAACAGATGAATGAGAAGGATTATATCTGATCGTGACAAGTGCATGAGAAGATAGGGCCGCTGATGTGATAGTGTCTTAGCTGAGGGTGAAGGCGGGCAGAGAGGAAACAAGCACAAGAGTAGACTATCTAGAACACCCAATGTAAAGATACGCAGGGTTGGGGGAGGGCACTGCTTTCAACAAGGCGAGCAGAGAAGGTGCCATCGGGCAGAGACCTAGTGGAGGAAGTCTGCCAGCAGGCTCTGTGCGGAAGGGCATTCCCGGCAGAGGGAACAGCCCGTGCAAAGACCCTGAGGTGTCGAGGAGCAGTGCGGTGGCTGGTAGGGTGCAGGGGCCAGGCTGGACGGAGGCCCAGTTGTTGTGAGATGAGAAGCCATTTCAAGGGTTTGGAGAAGTGACACAGAAGTAGGAGAACCAAGAAGGTGAGGTTTCTCGAGAAAGGGAATGAAGCAAGTTCGAGAGGGAGTGATTAACCAATGGTGTCAAGCCATTGATGGATCAATGGACAGGGACCCGACCCTTTGGATTTGGCAATGTAGAGGTTGGAGACCTGGGTAAGGGCAATTCTGGAGCAGAGGCAGGGGTAAAGGTCTGACTGGAACAGTTTATTTTTTTTAAAAAGATTTTACTTATTTTTTTCCTAGAGAGAGGGAGAGAAACATCAACGTGTGGTTGCCTCTTGCACGCCCACTACTGGGGACCTGGCCTGCAACCCAGGCCTGTGCCCTGACTGGGAATCAATCCTATGACCCTTTGGTTCGCAGGCCAGTGCTCAATCCACTGAGCCACACCAGCCAGGTGATTGGAACAGTTTCCAAAGAGAACAGGAGGAGAGAGATTTGATTCATCTGAGATGTTAAACATTTTCAAGAAATTTCAGTGTAAGGGGAGCACAGCAACAGGGCGGGATGCAGGAGAGGCCGTGGGATCAAGAGAGGGCTTTGCTTTGTTTTTAATGAGAGAACTAACAGTGAAGGAGAATGATCTAGAAAAGAGTAAATGGATGATGCAAGAGGGGGAGATGGCCGGAGGGAGATGCCTTTGCGTGGACAAGGCGCAGGGCTGGCCTGGACTGGGAATGCAGACAGTCCATCGCCACAGGCAGGAAGGCAGGCTGTCAGCTGGGAGTGAGGGGTGAGGCGTGGAGGTAAAGAGGAGGAGCGCCCAGGGTGCATCCCGGAGGAAGGAGAGTGAATGGACGAGGCACATGTACGGGCATCCCGAGCAACCCAGGGCCCCCCCCCGAGGCCGCGGGTCACGGGTGGTTGTGTGCCTTCCCTCTAGAATGTTCGGCTGTGCCAGGGCAGGCAGAGTGGGCGGGGAGGTGGCATCTGAGCTGAGGCAGGAGAAGTATGTTCCTGGCAGAGGGAACCGAAACAGCAAACATCCCGAGGTAGGAAGCAGCTTGGTGTCCAGAGGAAAGGAAAGAAGCTGATGTGGCTGCATCGTGGTGAGTGACAGGGAGAGTGGCCTGAGACGGCAACCAAGAGGTGGCCAGGGGCCAGGCCGTGCGGAGCCTTCCAGAGCATAGTAAACGCTTTCTTTCTAGGTGGGACGGGAAGTCTGTGGAAGGTGGTAAGCAGGGGAGAGACTCAGCTTAAGTTTTTGAAGCTCGCCCGGGAGCTGTGCCGAGGGGACAGGCGTGCCCCTGGCAGCCGTGGGATGGCCGATCTGAGGGTCAGGGGTGCTTCTAGGGAGGGGCAAGGCAGGTCCCGCCTACTCAAGTCCCTGGGGGCAGGGGGAGGGTCTGGGCTGAAAGGGAAGGCGCCCAGATGTGGGACAGGACCCTGTGATCCCCACTGTGGGTGCAGCGGGAGGCCCAAGAACACCCTCGAGCTGACCTCCCCTCTTCCACCACAGGCCTGGGCTTGTGTTTCAGCTTCCAGTCCACCATCACCGTGTTGGGCTGCTATTTCACCCGCCGGCTGGCGCTGGCCAACGCGCTGGCCTCCGTGGGCGTCTCCCTGGGCATCACACTCTGGCCGCTGCTCGCCCGCTACCTCCTGGAGGACCTGGGCTGGAGGGGCACCTTCCTCATCTTCGGTGGTGTGTTTCTCCACTGCTGTGTCTGCGGGGCCATCCTGAGGCCAGTGGCCCCCAGCGTGGCTCTCGAAACCAGAAAAGGCCCTTCTCCACCTTCCAAGACACCTGCTCCTGGCTGCCTGGCAGCATGTGGCCAGGCCGTCCTGCACTACCTGGCCTTCGACATCCTGTGGCACAACGCAGGCTACCGAGTGTTCACGCTGGGGGTCACGTGGATGATCCTTGGTTTCCCGCTGCCACATGTCTTCCTGGTGCCCTATGCCATGCGGCATGGGGTGGATGAGCACAGAGCAGCCCTGCTCATCTCCATCATCGGCTTTAGCAACATTTTCCTGCGGCCCATGGCTGGGCTGGTGGCGGGGCAGAAGAACTTCGCCAGCTACCGCAAGTACCTGTTCACCCTAGCAGTCCTGCTCAACGGGCTCACCAACCTGGTGTGCACGGTGTCGGCCGACTTCCGAGTGCTGGTGGGCTACTGTCTGGTGTACAGCGTGTCCATGAGCGTAGTTGGCGCCCTCTTCTTCCAGGTCCTCATGGACATTGTCCCCATGGGCCGGTTCTCCAGGGCCCTGGGCCTCTGCACCATCCTGGAGAGCATCTCCATCCTAGTCTCCCCCCCTATGGCTGGTGAGGCCCGGGAGGGGCTGCGGGGGTGGGGGTGGGGGAGGGAGGACTGCTGGGGGTTGGGGGTGCAGCCTGGGAGAGCAGGGTAAAGGGGTGAGGCAAAGGGAACAGTCTGGATGGATTTGGACCCTGTCCAGCACCCCAGGCGCAGGGACTTGGAGTCTGTGATTTCCCCAAGAGCCCCAAGGGACTGGCTCCATCCTATTCCCTAGCTGGCACTCAGAGATTAAACAGTTAAAAGTAGGGGTTTGCTTATTAGGCACCTGAGTCTGTCTTTCTCTCTGTACCTCTGTTTTCTTGTCAGCAAAGTGAGGAAGATAACAGAGCCTACCAGGCAGGTTTGTTGTAAGGGTCACAGGTTATACAGGAAAGAGCTTAGCTGGGGAGCTGGTAGAAGGTCCTATGCCCAGATTTACTGTGATTAACGTCCTGCTTCTCCTGCTTCCTGCCTGTGGGACCCTGCCAAGTCATTTGCCTTCTGTGAGCCACAATGTCATCTGCAAAATGCAGAAAAGAACAGCTACCACAACCATTGCAATATGGACCTGTGCCGGTCACAGGGTGTGCATGACAGGGTCCCGAGACATCCCTTCTGGTGGAAGCACTGGGAATTAAAAGCAAAGGGATATATTTGTGGTCACAATGGCAATCTGTGCCCAGAGGGAAACGCACAGATATGGAAGCAGAGCCCAGTGAGAGGGCTCGCTGAGCAGCTGACAGCGTGCCATTCAGAGCAGAAGGGAAGGTTTGTGAAGCCTTTGGTGCCAGGAGGGGCAGTCTACAGACAACACATGGCTGCGGTTATTACGGAAGATGATGGGTCTCTTCCCTCCCCCGCCCCCCCAGTGTGGAGTTGGAAGGCCCAAGGGATTTCCCCAAGCCAGCAAGTAGAGAGAGCTCTCTGGAAGGAGGTATTAGGGAAGGGGGAGAGGATAGCGCATGGCCAAGCAGATGTCCCAGACTACACTGGTCCTTGTCCTCGCAGCTTCCTGCCACCAGGGTAAAAGAGGCATGCCCCTAAGTGCTCTTCGGCCCAGGGACTCTTCCTGGCCTGGGCCAGAGGAGGTTAGTGTTTCATCTCCCCCTTTCATTTAACATCTATTTATCGAGTGCCTACTAGGTGCCAGCCACAATTCCTGGGACTGGGGATAAAACAGAGATAAAAAGAGCGGGGGGCAAAAGTCCCCGCTCTTGTGGAGCACAGTTTGGTGCAGGGCTGGTAGCCCTGGGCAGTAGCCTAACTTGCTCTCTCTTTCAGGGTTTCTCCTGGACAATACTGACAATAACTTCAGCTACGTTTTCTACATGTCAAGCTTCTTCCTCATCTCGGCCGCCCTCTTCATGGGTGGCGGCTTCTGCACCCTTTGGAAAAAGGAGAGGCAGGCCCCCCGGGCCACGGGGGAGCCAGCGGTCAGGGAGGCTGCCCCGGAGCGGGCCCACACTGGGGAGGCCACGGACAGTTGTGAGAAGCGGCAGCGGACTGAAATCATGTATGTGACCAGCGTCTGAGCCCCAAGATCACATGTGTGACCAGCGTCTGAGCCCTGAGGTCAGTGAGTGACCGCTGCATCAGCCCAAGAACAGGATATCCAGCTGTTTGACCAGGGGACGTGCCGCCCAGAAAGCCTGAACCAAAGGCCGTCAAGGCTCTGCCCGTCGGGACTCAGCTGGCTGCTGGGGCCTTGGAAGCTGGCCTCTGAAGACTCAGGGTTCCTTCCATGAGTCGGATCCAGGAGCGGGTCCTCCTCCCTTTTCTCCCTTGGGCACCAGGGTTCGTGGGGCCCAGGAAAGTGGGTCTGAGCCCTGCTTGGGTCTGCCAGGCCCGACTCCGCTCAGCTGGCTGCCCGCTGCTGCTGCTACAGCTCACCACACCAGATCATCCTGTCTAGCCAGAGGCCTCCGATGTGAACTCTTTGCCCTTCTCTGACGTCTAGACAATTCCAAAGAGCTCACCTGTCCTAAGCCCTCCTGCCCACTTCCTCCCAGTGACTCAAACCTTGCCCTTAGGGCTGCTCCCAGCACAGGTTGCTGGGCCCCCGACTGATCGGAACCTTGGGAAGAAGGGCCTTGTGAGAGAGAGAGCTTGGCTTGCAGCAGTGGATGGCCAAGCTGAAGAGCTGGCCTGGCTGCAGGGTTTGGACAGGGTAGATGTTGGGCGGAGGACCTGTCCTGGTGTCTGCGCAAAGAATCGGAGGGGAGCACATGACTTGAGTCCGAGAATCGGTCAAGTCTGAGGGGTCCCCTGCACATTCTGCACAGCCTGCTCCAGGGTCTCCTTCCTGCTTTGCGCGCCTCCCCGCCGCCCCCCCCCCCCCCCCCCCCCCCGCCGCCCCGCCACCCCTCTGGTATTTTGGCAGGGAAGGTAAGCACTGGGGTTGAGGAAGCCAGACATTGGACTGACCAGGGAGGATAAGGATTGCTAGGCAGGGCCCCAGGGCCTCGATGGAAATAGAGCTGCTTTTGTAATAGAAGACCTTTTCCCTTCTCCCTGCCTCAGAGGTGTCAGCCCTGGGGCAAGTAGCTGGCTGGGCCAGCTGCCAGTCTGCCCCTGCTCCCCCGCCCGCCTGTGTCCACGGCCTGGAGGTCAGAGCTTCCCCCATCCCCGCAACACACACACACACACACACTCTCTCTCTCTCTCTCTCTCTGTCTCTCCCTGCTGGTGCCCTTCCTTGAGGTCATCCCTAGGTGGGGAGGGGCGCTTGCTGTCATCAAGCCAGGCTTGTCCCAGCCAAGGGAACCAACCAAGGGAACAGAAAAACAGTTTGTTTGAATTACACACAAAAGCGACTCCTGCAGCAGGCTGTAAACCCTATGAACTAATGAAGCAGGAAAACAGGCCTGGAATAAGTCTCCCTCCCCCACGTCTGTGCTCCCAGCTTGGCAGGGGCTGCTCACGCCCGGGAGCTTGTTTGTTGAATCAGGCTCAACCGGGCTCCAACAAGAAAACCTTATCAGAAGGATTGATTTTATTTTCGTGACCCAACTCCAGCCTTCCTCCTCCACATGGCCAGCTGGGGTGAATAAGCATCGTTGGGAATAGTCAGTCTTTCCCAGGACCCTGTTACGAGTGCCCCCTTATGTCCAAAGAAGGTAGTGCAGAGGCGAAGAAAAGGGCTCTTGGCTGGGATAGAAGCCTGAGTTGGTGTTTGACTCTGCCATAATTTACTGTGTGACTTTGGACAAGTTGCTCACCAAAACTGGGATTTTAGAAAAGGAGGAGGTTGGCCGAGATAAGCTAAAGTCTTTTCCAGTTTGAAAAGTCTGATCCTGAAGAACTCCACCGCGTTCCGGCTCCCCACCCCGTCCTCCACTTGGCTATTGTCCCCAGAGTGTGGACTGAAGGGGAAAAGCTCAGATATATTTTACCAAGTTCTGTATCCTCCATCCTCATGGAGTAGAAAAGGAGGGAGTTGGGGCTGGTGAACAGGTTCATGCTTTTGGTACTAGAGGCCACTAGGCTTTGAAATATGCATCCCTTAATAGGCCTACTTTCTTAAAACAGATTTTTTGAAAAAAGATTTTTTTTTAAGAGGGGAAGGGAGGAAGAGAGGGAGAGAAACATCACTATGAGAAACTAAGCAGCTGCCTTTCGTACGTGCCCCAGCGGAGGACAGAACCCGAAACTCAGGCCTGTGCCCTGACCAGGAATCAAAACTAGTGATCCTTTGCCTTGAGGGATGATACCCAATCAACGAAGCCACACAGGTCAGGACAAAACAGGTTTCTTTTAGGGAAAAAAAAGATGATCAGTGGCCATTGAGCAGAAAGAACTTGGTTTTCAGGCCACAGCAGCAACAGTCACTGGGCAGGCTCTCTTCAACAAATGGTTAAGCATCTGCTACGTGCCAGGGGCGGGCAGATTGGAGAAAGAACCGGTTGCAGCGCTCAGCACAAAAGTAGGGGCTGAGAATTTGTCTCCAAGGAGCAGGGGCGCTGAGCCCTTGGGAGGAAACAAATGAGGGGAAAACGGGAGGCCTATCTGACTCCAGACCCCACACTTGGCTGATTTTCTGGGGATCCTCTAGGCAGGGTCTGGAAGAGTTCTGAGTAGCACCAGGTGAGGTGCTCACTTACATTCTGACCCTAAGCTCTAACCTTCTGGTCCCCAAGCCTTTGCTGCTCTGTCCAGCCAGAGGGAGAGAAGCCCCCTGGCCACCTTGGGCTAAGATGTATATCCCCAGGTCACATCAGTTCCCAGAAGAAGCTGAAGGGCCTGGTGAGGGCCCTGGGGCCACCACTATCACAGAGCAGCCACGGTACCCAAGCACCCAGACTGTGGTCGAAACTCCTGCCCCAGGAGGTGTGCAGAAGGCAGGGAGTGACGGCAAGGACCTGAGCCGGCGCGTGTGGGGCTTGCTCCCAATGGGACGGTGGCAGGGTGGAGTATGGCCGAAGACCAAAGGCACATGCTCCTTGCCCTCTAGAAGCTCGCAGCCCAAGCTGCCTTTACCTTCACGTTTTCAATCACGATGGGAGTGCGGCAGGACCCCTTCCTCACTGGTGCTTTGGCCCCCGCGTCTGTGAAGTCTCGATCATACATCACTTTCCTGAGAAGCACCAAGAAAGAATTGGACAGAAGGGCTTCCACGTGCAGGGCTGCTGCCCAACCCAGAAAGCTACCAAAAACGGTACATTTGGGTGAATACAGATTCCTGCCACCTGTCGGTGCTGCCCAGCGATCCCCATCCTCCTGGCTGACAGGGTCTTATACCCAGTTCCCGAGATTTCTGGCCAGAGGTGGAAGACTCAGCTCGGGGCTGGGGAGCAGGGAGTACCAGGCTCGCACAGCTTTTTGGAAAAGCTGACCATAAAGCAATGTCAAGGGACGCAAGGGGTGGGGTGGGGGTGAGGGTGGGTGGGACCGTACGGTGCCGACGCCCACGCTCCAGAGGGTCGTCCCTTGGTCAAAGAGGCTGGCCTGTGTTTCCTCGTCAGGTACAAGAGGACCTGGACGTGGTACTGCCTCGACAGCCCCCCACCCCACAACGTCTGGCGCCTCTACGCGCTTATGGACCCCAGATATGCCGCTCAAATCACTAGCACCCCTCCGCCGCCGGCAAAAGCGTTAAGGCGTGAAGCGCAATGCGCACGCGCGCCGAGCTCAGCGACGGCTCCGCCTTCGCCCTGCCCCTTTCCGCCCTCTGGGGCGGGGCTAAGCGGGGTTTCCGCCGGAAGCCCGGAATCGTGCGGAAAATCCTACCTACTAGCTGGGGGTGGGTGGTGCTACTTCCTCCTCCTTCGCGCAGTCGCCTCGAAATCTGCGGCTCAGATCCTCACGCCCATCTCTTACAAGGTCCTGATACCCCCACCTCAAACCAATTCCAGCTGCAAATTACCGCAGGACCTGAATCCAGGAAAGGAACCAGTGTCCTACCCTGGTCTGCCCTTGCCCAGTGAGGCCCAGTGAGGCTCTCGCCAGCCTTTCTGGCCTCATTGACGCGCTCTTCTGTGCCCCGGGGACCCTCTGCCTCCCCGACCATGGCCCAGAAGCCGAAGGTAGACCCCCACGTCGGGCGGCTGGGATACCTGCAGGCGCTGGTCACGGAATTCCAGGAGACGGAGAGCCAAGGTGAGGGCGACAGGATGAAGGGCAGGGGACGGGGCAGGGGTCCGCCCGCGACCGCCGCCCCGGACCTGGCTCCAGCGCCGCTTTTCCGCTGCAGACGCCAAGGAGCAAGTCCTCGCCAACCTTGCCAACTTCGCCTATGACCCCAGCAACTACCAGTATCTGCGACAGCTGCAGGTCCTGGATTTATTCCTCGATTCGCTGTCGGAGGAGAATGAGACCCTGGTGGAGTTTGCTATTGGTAAGGATGGGACTGGTCTCCCAGAAGCCTGATTGGTGATGGGCTGTGATGAGACAGGAGAGTGAGAAATGGGTCCTTGGGAAAGGAACCTCGGGCGAGGCAGACTTCGCGGGTCACACAATGTCCAGGTCACAGCTAGCTTGAAGCAGGTCTGGAACTCACGCCCAGGACTCCCTCGGCAGGCCTGCCTTCCCCTCCTGCTCAGAGACGAGATCATGAATGAGGGAATGGATTGAAGCCACTTGGAGGAGGGGGAAATGTAGAGGGCTCTTTTAAACATCTTTATGTTAAAGTTTTAATATCGAAAGGAGTAGAGGTGATTTGGGATGGCTTGTGGTTCCTGTAGTTGTTATGGCCTAAGATATAGTAAGTTATTCACTGGGCAGGAAGGGTGCGAGCAAGGTACTGTTCTAGTGCTGGGGAGATGGCAAACAATCCGGGAAAGGTGTTTGCCCTTTGAACTTTGATTCTAGTAGGGGCAGACAGATGGTGGGCAAACAGACCGAAAAGCTGAGACTCTGAAGGAGACAGAGGGATGAGATAGAGCAATGGGAGACGGGGCTGCTTAAGTTTTGGCCGCCGTGGCAGGCGTTCTAGGCAGAGGTACAGCACGGGCGGCAGACGGTCTGGCAGGAGGAGGCCGGAGGAACGCCGGTGATGGGTCAGGATGGGGGGAGGGAAGCAGAGAGGCACAGGACGAGGTTGTAGAGGTGGCAGCTCCAGAGCCCGCGGGCTGAGATCTAGGCCATGGGAGAGAGTGTGGAAGTTTTTCGGAAGGCAAACGAAAATTCTTTTTCAGCATGCATCTTTAAAAAATAACATTTCTGCCATGACCCGTGTGGTTCAGTTGGGTGGTCCTGCAAAGCAAAAGGTTGCTGGTTCGATTCCCAGTCAGCGCACATGATTAGGTTGCAGGTTCAGTCCTGGGGTTGGAGTGCGTATGAGAGGCAACACTTTGTTGTTTCTCTCTCACATCAGTGTTTCTCTGTCTTTCTCCCTCCCTTCCCTTCTCTCTGAAAATAAGTAATAAATTAAAAAAAAATTTAAATACATAAAAAAATCATATAGTGAAAAGAATCTTATCTATGTAGGGAAAGAAGCCTTTAAGAATAATTCTGTTGTCACCTAATGCCCACTTATGCAAATTTCTCTCATAGTTCCCAAAGGGCCATTTCTTTGGTTTATGTAAACCAGAATCCATGCAATTTAATCTGGTTATTATTTTCCTTATGTCTCAATCTTCTCTCTTTTAAAATAAATATTGTATTTTAGAACAGTTTTAAGCCCCAGCTGGTGTGGCTCAGTGGATTGAGTGCCAGCCTGCGAACCAAAGGGCCGCTTGTGGCACTCCCAGGTCATGGCACACGCCTGGGTTGCCGGCCAGGTCCCCAGTAGGGGGCGCGCGCGAGCCAACCACGCACTGCTGTTTTTCTCCCCCCCTTTCTCCCTTCCCCTCTCTCTAAAAATAAATAAATAAAATCTTAAAAAAAGAGAACACTTTTAGAAAAATTGCAGAGTTAATACAGAGAGTTGGCATATATGCCACACCCAGTTTCCCTGTTATTAACATCTTCCATTAGTGTGGTATATTTGTTACATTTAATAAACCAGTATTGATACGTTATTATTATTTTTAACTAAAGCCCATACTGCATTCAGACTTTCTTAGGATCCCATCCTGGATACTGTATTACATTTAGTTGTCACATCTCCTTAGGCTCCTCCTCTTAGAATTTTTTTTCCTTTTTGATAGTTTTGAGGAGTACTGGGCAGGTATTTTGTAGACTGTCCCTCAGTCAGAATTCGATGTTTTTCTCATGATTAGACCAGGTTTTAGGGAGGACAACCACGGAGCTAACGCGCCCTTCTCAGCCCATCAGATCAGAGGTCCCTGCTCGCAACCCGACTTAACCACTTTTGCCGACAGCCTTGATGCCCTGGCTGAGGAAGAGTTGGTCAGGTTTCTCCACTGTAAAGTTATTCTTTTATCCCCCTTACATATTGTACCCTTTGGAAGGAAGTCACTGAGTAAATTATCTCTCTTTTAAGCATTGGGAGACTTTTTTTTCATAACACTAATTGTTAAAGGACCCAGACCAGTTCTCTAGAACATCCACTTTCCAGGTTGTCTGGCTGCCTCTTCATGGTGTTAGTTTATTTCTTTACCCCCTTTAATTTCCTGTAACCTAGAAATTAGTTCGAAAGCCTTGACAGCATCAAGAAACACTTGTTATTTTCCAAATACATCATAGGTGCGTGCGATTTAAAATTTTAAGAGACCACCCAAGGCCCGCCCCAAATGTTTGCGGCACTGGGGCTAGCGTACAAATGGGGGCATCCCTCCTCTTCTTACCACGGCGGGTCTCACACACGTGTGAGGACACCCCAGCTTTGTCCACAACCCCCACACACCTGCCCGTGGCCCCTCCTTGGACTTTGGAGTGTGCGCACCAACCGTGAGGATCACCCTGGGAGTCAGGGTCCAGGAAAGAGGCCCGTGCAGCTGTGGGAGGGGGTGCAGGGCCTGGAGCTCTGGGTGGGGGGGGGGGGGGGGGGGCGGAGGCCTGCGCTGGGCTCCCTGGAGTTTTCAACCTGTGGAGAGGGCGGGACTAAGTTCCTCTCAAGCTGGGTTAGCGGCAGGCGCCCCAGTGGCCCAGATCTAGTAGACTGGCATCAGCTCCTGTCCATACCCGTCTGGAAGATTATTATGCTAAACAAATGTTCTAAACACTTGACACTTTAAGGCATTCGCCAACGGAAGCCCCCACCCCTCCGTTTTTATAACTCAGCGCCATGCCTTCTGACGCCAGCTTGGTGGCAGCGGCCCCGGCGGTAGCGTGCGACCGAACCTCGCCCGCGAGTGACAGAGCTCCTCGAAGTCAGGCTTTTGACTCTGGAGAAAACTTTCCTGAAAAGAGCAGTCACCCAGGAAAAGTTTTTACAGGAGTAAGAAGCAACTTTCCCCAGGCAGGAGCCCTCAGAACGTGGGGGAGGCTCGTGCCAAGCCTGAGTTTTCGCTCCTGGCCGGCCTCCCAGTCTTCTTTCAGCTGCATTTTTCTCCTTTTTTTTTTTATTCCTCCTTATTCCCATCAGAGCAAGGTCCTCAGTTCCAAGAGCAGTAACTTTCTCAGCTCTCTCTTCACTGGATCCTCTCAGAGTAAATTTGTCTTTTATTTATTGTGCGTAACTTAAAAGGAGAGCCCCAGTGATACTTAGAAGCGAATGTTGTTACTGCTGTCAGTTTTCTTTTCTCTTAATGTGTCTGGCGCTAAATGGGAAACACTGTCAGGCGCTTATTCTGCTTTCAAATCTCTTATCTCTGGTGGCAGGCCCAAGATTGTGATTGCCAGGAGGGCAGAGCACAGCCTGGCTCGTCTCTGTTAGGTCTTGAATGCTCTGGCCTTTTGGTCTGGAGAAGGTGAAAGAAGGTCCCCAAAGGTATAGAGTACTGGCTGTGACTTGGCTCTGCAGCCCTGAGTGGGGCCAGCTCTGCAATAACTGGCAGAGAGGGGATCTGGGTTAGATTGCCCGTGGCCATGGCGCAGAACCAAAACCAACGTCTGTTTGTTGGCAAGGAACGTAATGAGTTTGGTAAGAGCTAGGCTTTGGGGTCAGGCAGGCCTGGGTTTAAGTCTTTGCTCCCAGAACCATCTCAAGGATATTTCAGAGGTGGCAAGGTGCAGAGGAAACAAAGATCCAGAAAAGAAGACACACGGGACTTTGAGCCGGCTCTGAGCACAGAATTTGGATCCAGGAAGGCTGGGTTCAGCTCCTGGCTCCAGTTATCGCCAATAGTTTGAGCCTTGGGCAATGGGCCTGACCTCACTGAGTTGACGCTCTGTGCGTGACTTCCCTCCTCCCACCGGCTGTCCCCCGGGCCACGTCAGTATGTGCCTCACGGAGGGGCTGGGCGGTCAGCTAGACAGAGAGTCTGCGGCTGCGGGATGTGGAGCCCCTTTGAGGATAACCAGGTCCCGCACCTCCCCGAGAGAGGCGGCGGGGTGGAGTCGTGTCCTGCCGTGGGACCCAGCTCTCCGCTCCAGGGAGCCTTCCCTTCTGGGGAAACATCCCCGGGTGGCAGGAGGATCTGTGGAGTCGATCCTAAGCGTCCTGGTGCTGTCCCCGCAGTTTCAGGGGAGGCGAGTCCGGCTGTGCTGTGTCTCCGGTGCCACACTCAGCCTCCCAGCTGCAAAGCTGGCGCAGCCCCGCTGATCAGGACCTGCTCCAATAGCCCCTCGCATGGAGCCCCTTCTGTGCCCGCACACCGGCCGCCTATGCTGTGTCCCCACTGACCCTGGGACAGCGCCGAAAGCAGGCAGGCTCACAGCGGGCCATTTCCAACGACGAGGCCGAGGCTTACGGGAGGGTTGCTCACAGGTTGAAAGAGAGCAGACCTGGGACTTGAACCCGAGGCTGTCGGGTTCTAGCAGCTGCCCTCTTGGCCACTTTCCGGCCCACAGAAGATTCCTGAGTTCTTGGGTTGGAGACTGTGAAAGCTGGAAAGAAACATAAGTCTTTCACTTAACCGATGTGGAATCGGGGGCCCAGGCGGCTGGTCAGGGGCGGGCCAGGTCAGGATGCAGCCGCCACGCTCGCAGGCTTCCTTCCGGGGCCCCTCTGCGGGTTCAGCCCTGATGCGGGGCCTCTCTTGTGGGCTGCAGGCCTGAAAGTCGCTGGGCGGTGGTGCGCTCATATCCCTGACTGTCGTCTCCGTGGGGGTCATCCTCCTGTGACCTCGCAGACACCCTGGTCAGCAGAGCTAGAGCCCCAAAGAAGAATCTGGCTGCAGCATCGCAGGCAACACACGGGCTTTTTTTCAAGTCTCCTCTGTGTCTTCCACGGTCCTGACCTTATGTGCGCTTGTCCGTTGAGAACGATTATGCCTACCCTTTGACTGTGGTCCTGGCTGCCTTTCCTCCTGTCAGAGTCCAGGGCAGGGTTTGGGGGTCGTCATGATAAAGGCCACCTTTTCTGGAGGCCGACCCCATGCCCACTGTGTGCCTGCAGTGCCTGCAAGGTCTCTGCATTTGTCATGAACCCGTGGCACACAGTGCTGAGTGCTCTTTACTTGGGAGGAAGCAGCGCCCCGGTGAGGTAGGGCCATCACCTGAATCACCTGAGGCTCGAGCTCTTGGTGGTAACGGGGGCCCGGGGCTGACCCCAGCCTTCCTGGTCCAATCCTGTGCCCAGGGGACCCAGCTGCCAGAGCTGAGCCTAAAGTCCCGTGTGTCTTCTTCCCTGGATCTTTGTGTCCCCTGCACCTTGCCACCTCCAAAATACCCCTGAGAGGGTCCTGGTGGCATGTCATCCCTGGCGCAGGCGCTCAAGAGGCGCTGCCCCCAGGAGGTGGTCCTGCTCAGGCCAGGCCAGGGTTTGGGAAGTGAGTGAATTGGGGAACCAAATATAAAGCCAGGATCTCAGCAAATGCTTGAAAGAGTATTCTGAGTTCATGCCCCAAATAAAAACACTGGCAGCCTTTGGCATTAGGTTGGAAACGTTTGCCCAAAGCACCACGGGTCGACCCTCAGGTGTCCCATACGCTGCAAGTGCACACCCGCACCATCCTAGATGCTGTATGGAGACCTACAGGAACCAGAAGAGAATTCTCTACTTCTGTGAAAATTGGATAAACCCTAGGATATCACAGAATTCTTGGTAGTCTTGGTACTAAAACAGGGTCCAAGTAAGTTGCCTCCCAGAATTCAGGTTAAAGCCCTTTCCGTGGGTTGTATTTTCTGCAATACATGTAGCCGCCACCAGATGGTGGTGGCGTGCAGAAAAAGGTTGATAGATAAATTCTCGGGGCGGCCTCCCTTTGTTTTTGTTTGCTTGCTTTTAATATAACCTTTATTGTATTTTTTCCCGTTACCATTTAGTCCCCTAATATCCCCCGTCCCCCGGCAATCACCACACTGTTGTCCATGTCCATGAGTCCTCTTCCCTTTTTGCTCAGCCCCTCTACCCGCTGACTACCACGCACTGCCCCCGCCTTCCGTTTTTGTCTGCCCTCCGTCTACGTCTGTCCCCATTTTCCGTGTTAGTTCGGCTTGTCCATTAGATTCCACCTATGAGTGAAATCCTGTGGTATTTGTCTTTTTTCTGACTGGCTTATTTCACTTACCATAATGTTCTCCATGTCCATCCATGCTGTCGCAAAGGGTAAAATTTTCTCCTTTTTTAGAGCCAAGTAGTGTTCCATGGTGTAAATGTCCCACAGTTGTTTGATCCACTCATCTACGGGTGGGCACGCGGGCCGCTTCCACATCTTAGCGATTGTAAGTCACGCCGCATGAACATAAGGGTGCTTATGTTCTTTCAGGTTGGTGTTTTGAGTTTCTTTCCAATTTCTTGCTCTTTCTCTTCTCTTTCCGGCACCCCAGTGAAGTGAATGTTGGACTGCTTGAAGTTGTTCCAGAGGCTCCTTCACTATCCTTGTTTTTGTTATCCATTTTTTTTTTCTTTCCGTTGTTCTGTTTGGTTGTTTCTGCTTCCTTATGTTCCAAATCATTGATGTGATTCTCGGCTTCATCTACCCTACTCTTGTTTCCCTGTAAATTGTTCTTTATTTCAATGAGTGTATCTTTCGTTTCTGACTGGATCTGTTTTATGCTGCTGAGGTCCTCACTAAGCTCCTTGAGCATCCGTATAACCAGTGTTCTGAACTCCGCATCTGATACACTGCTTATCTCCAGTTCATTTAGCTCTTTTTCTGGAGTTTTGATCTATTTTTTCATTTAGGCCGTGTTTCTTTGTCTCCTCGTTTTGGCAGCCTCCCTGTGTTTGTTTCTATGTGTTGGGCAGAGCTGCTTTGACTCCCTGTCTTGGTTGTGTGGCCTAATGTAGTGGGTGTCCTGTAGGGTTCAGGGCACCGCCTCTTCTATCACCCAGGCTGGGTACCCGAGGTGCACCCTTGATGTGGGCTGAGCACACCCTCTTGTAGTTCAGCCTTCATTGCAGTTGGCAGGTCAATGGGAGGGATTTACCCAGGCCAGTCAACCGCAAGGACTGGCTGTGACCACGGACCACCGCCCTCTGCCCTCCGCGGAGGAGCCGCGGTGCAGGGGCAGGGCGGTGGTGCTCTGACGAGGTCTGTAGCTGGCCACTGGGTGCGCTGGCCCTGGGGCATCCTGGGTGGTGCAGGCCAGGGTCAGCCCCCTCCTGTGTTCTGCCCAGGGCCGCCCTGCCTGAGCTGTAAAGCGGTCGGAGATGGCTGCTGCTTGGGCTGGGCTTGGAGACTCCCAGGCGAAGCCCAGCTGTGAGTCTAGGCTGGCTGCTGCCGATGCAGGGCCTGGGGCCACTTAGCAAGAGGTATGGGGTGGGGGTGCGGGTCTGGCAGCTCGCTTCCCTGTTTGATAGTATTTAGGAAGTGGTGAAGCATTCACCAGGACGAGCCATTGATCTGGAAAAGTCAGGGATAACAGGTTGGGATGGGCTGCGGCCAGCTCAGGGCCCATGGGGTGGCTGGGCCCTCAGATGTAGTGGTGTCTTAGGCCGTTATCTCCAAGGGCTCGCCCAGCCCCCAGGCACCAGGTGCTGGCCAAGCATTTGTCAATGTGACCTAATTTAATCCCTAAGACAACCCGTGGACCCTCCTGTCCCTTCCAGCAGCAATGCCCCACTTGCTGTGTGACCCAAGGTCGCCTAACTGATCTCAGATCCTCCAGCTTACTCATCCCGGGCTGCTCTTGGGGGTTTCTCTTCTGCCTCCCCGGGGGGTGGAGAGGCGGCTCTGTGGTTCCCTGCGGCTAGAAGCATGCGTCTTTTGCCTCTTGTTCCCTTTTTCTCGGTCCTGTCTGGTTTGTCCAAAACATGTTCGCCCGCCAGTCAGAACTTGTTCTCCTTTTTGCTTGGTAACCATTTTTTAAACTGTAGCATGGTTAACCTACAGTAAAAAGCACACACCTTAAGTACTGCATATGTATGTCTGTGACCAGCCCCTTCATCGAGACACAGAAAGGTCCTTCTGACCCTCTCCCAGTTAGTGTCTCTGTCCCCAAGGCAATCACCATCC
Source organism: Pteronotus mesoamericanus (assembly GCF_021234165.1). Classification (NCBI taxonomy): domain Eukaryota; kingdom Metazoa; phylum Chordata; class Mammalia; order Chiroptera; family Mormoopidae; genus Pteronotus; species Pteronotus mesoamericanus. Next base: position 4,507,325 of record NW_026555315.1, on the reverse strand, counting down.
GGACCCCTATCCCTGTGGGTTAGTTCTGCCTCTTCTCGCACTTCACAGGAGTGGGGTCACACAGACTGCATGCTCCCGTGTTTAGTTCCTGTTCCCTCAGCAGCATGTCAATGCAAGAAACATCCACAACTCTAGAGAAGTTTTATGAGTCTATTTGAGCCAAACTGACAATTGTCGGGAAGCAAAATCTTGATGGATTAAGAAGATGCTCCAGAGACTGACAGTTTTACAGCTTATTTTATTCATTAGAATCCAAGGAGGAGATGGATGAGGGGCTACATGGAATTTATTGGTGGTAGGTTAGGGATGTGGGAGAAAGCAAAGCAGGGAAGGCTCCGGGGCTGGGTAAAGAGTCAGACAGGGAGACACACTTGTTTTACATTGGCGGTTACAAGGTGGTTAACAGTGACCGTTCACAGCACAGGGCGATGGGATGCGGGCAGCCGATACCCGGGCCTTCTGTGGCCTCTGCTCCGGGGCCGCGGCTGTGCCCCGAGGGGCGTGGGAAACAAGATTACAGGAGAAGGAGATAGATTACCTTCGATGAAAAAAGACAGTAGACAGGCTCACTTAAAGATTGACCTTTGTCGAGGAAGCTACGGGCTTAGAATGTGACTACCTGCCATGACCCGCTTTTACTGAGGAATTTTTCTGTCCCGGCCGTCCCGCGTGGTTGCCCTCCGTCCGAGTTTGTAAGGCCCACCCTGCGGACCTCCCCAAAACGTGTCAGGTGTCACGTGGCGCCTTTTTCCTACACAAATGTGTTTGAGATTATCCAAATTGTTGCAGTTTCATTAGCTCCTGTTTTTGTATGAATATGCCACACTGTGTTCATCCACTCACCTATTGTTGGAGATTTGAGTTGTTTTCAGTGTGGAGCGGTTATGAAGAAAGCTGTTATGATTATTTGTATACAGATCTTCTACTTGTATACAAATGTACTCATTTCCCTTGGGTAGATTCCTTGAATACATGTGTTCTCAGGTAGGAGTGGAGTTGTGGAGATAGGGCAGATCTATGTTTAACTTGATCAGAAGCTGCCAAATAATTTTGCAACATAGTTATGGTGAGTTACCCTCCCCGCCCCCACCGTTTGGGAGTTCCAGTAGCTCCCTGTCTTCGCCAGCAGAGGCGGTGTCATCTCTCCTGGCTTAGCCATTCTAAAGGGAATGTCCAGACATCTTACTGTGGTTTTCTATTTCTCTGATAAATAATGATGAGCGCATTTTCATGTATACTGGCCCTTTTGTGACGAGGTTAAGTCTTTTTGCTCATTTTTAAAGTGTGCTATTTATCTTTTGATATTCAGGGATTTTTCATATATTCTGGATATCAGTCCTCTGTCATCTAATCTATGAATATTTTCTCTTTTTGTCCTTTTACTGTTTTTAACTGTGTCATTTAATGAATTATTCTCCTTTCTGAGCGAAACTCAGCTTTAAAGAAATAGGCTTCTTTTTCCTGGTTATAACAATAACATTTTCATTAAAGACAACTTAGAAAATGAAGAATAAAGGAAATTAAAATTACTCATAATCTTACTACACAGAGATAACCATTTTTAACATTTTGGTGTGTTTCCAGCCTGCCTTTTTAAAAAATGTAACTATTCGTTTAACAGTTATTTATTGAGCACCTACTATATTTACTGAGCACCTACTATATTATATGCCAGGCTGAGGATACGAAATGGGAGAAGATGAAGTCCCCATTTCCATGGAGTTCGTTCTCTAGTGGGGCAACAGCCAACGAACATGTTGACACATAACTCTTAAGTAGGAGGAAGAGAAACGAAACCAGGCGAGGGGCGGGCGTGACGGGCTAGTGAGGGTGGTCCTGGAAGGCTGTGAGAAGAGGACCTTTTTTAAAAATTGCAGTTGTATTGTATATACAGTTTGATGTCCTTTTTTCTCCTTAACCGTACACTGCAAGCATTTTTGCATGCTAAATATTTTTCAAAAGCATGATACTCAGAGCTGTATACCTTTCCATCATACAAATTTAGCATAATTTCTTTAACCAGTTTGCTGCTGTTATGCATTATTTAGGAATCTTCCAGATTTTATATTGCTTTTTAAAGAAGATTTTACTTATTTTTTGGAGAGAGAGGAAGGGAGGGAGAAAGAGAGGGAGAAACATCAATGTGCAAGGAAAACACCCGTTGGTTGCCTCTCGCCTGCCCCCAACCCAGGGGACCTGGCCCACAACCCAGGCATGTGCCTTGACCAGGAACCACACTGGTGGCCTTTTTCGGTTTGCTGCCCAGGCTGTGTTGCTCTTTTACAGCCCTCTTCGGTTCCTCAGGGCCGTGACCCTCGCTGTGACCCTCGCCGCTGAGGCCCTGGGGTCTCCTTCTGTCATGTTATGCAAATGAACAGGAAGCTCAGTCCACGCACAGGAAGTCGGCTTCCTGCATTGAGTTGCCACTGCTGTGCAGTGCACCAGGTCAGGGTAGCATTTGTCCCCTGGGCGGAGAGGTTACTAAATCAAGGGGGCAGCGCTCACAGGCCTGTTGTGAGAGACTGGGCAGTCTGGCCACACCGCCTGAGCCATGGTGTCCTTGTCCCAGAACCACAGGTCTCACTCCGGCCGGTTTTTTTTGTTTTATTTTTTGCCCCCAGAATCCTAGTAACAGTGATGTGAAAATGACACTGAAATGCTCTAACCTCTTAGAAAGTTACACTGTATCCATAGAATGGTTTGTGGCATAGCCACTGATTGATGCCATCATTGTAGAGCCATTGGCTCAGAAAGATGTGGACAATACATCGTTAAGTGACAACAGTTGGCTTACAAAACAGTAAGGGGAGTATCAGATTTTTAAAAAATATGTATTTACTTATTTAAAAATTGTGGAATGAAAAGCAAAGGCTAAATGGGTGGGAGGATTAAGATGGTTTATATTTTGACTTATAGTATTTTTAGCTTTTAAAAAAATTTTATAGTTTTTTAAGAGAGAGATCGATTTGTTGTTCTGCTTTTTGATGCATTCATTGGCTCCTTCCCATGTGTGCCCTGACCAGGGATCAAACTCACAACCTTGGCGTATTGGGATGATGCGCTAACCAGCTGAGTTACCCAGCCGGGGCTAATATTTTTAGCTTTATTGAAATATAATCGACATATAATAAAACTGTACATACTCTAAATGGTACACCTGAATAAGTCTTGACATATATACACATCCATGAAACCATCATCTTACCTATATTTTAAAATTCTTCTAAAGATATATTGCGGGTTTTGTTTTTGTTTTACTTTTTAAAAAAGGGGTGGGGGGAAGGACATCACCCACTGAACAGGCTGAACCAGAAGGAAAGCGCCCTCTCCCAGACAGCTAGGCTGCGGCAGGCAGGCCCGGGCCCTTCCCTGGACCCTGCGTGGAGAGGAGGAGGAGGAGGGGCGCGGGGAGGCCAGGCCGGAGGCGCCCAGGCTTACCTTGCTCTCCCCCAGGCGGCCTCTGCAACCTGTGCTCAGACAAGGCCAACAAGGAGCACATCCTGCAGACGGGCGGTGTCCCGCTCATCATCAGCTGCCTGTCCAGTCCCAACGAGGAGACTGTGCTCTCCGCCGTCACCACGCTCATGTACCTGAGCTCCCCGGGCCCCGGCTGCCACCCTGAGCTGACCGCACTGCCCGTGGTCCAGTGCATGCTGCGCTTCTCTCTCTCTGCCAACACGAGGCTCCGGAACCTGGCCCAGATCTTCCTGGAAGACTTCTGCTCCCCAGGCCAGGTGGCCGAAGCCCGCCGCCAGCCGGCTCACTCTGCCCTGGGCATCCCCCTGCCACGGGCCGAGGCCTCACAGCAGTCCTAATGCAAGTCCTCAAGGCCGTGGTGCCCTCGTTGCCAGAGACAAGATCGAAATCCTGGTGGGGCCTAGGGAGCACGTTCTCCCCAAATGGTGCCTTTGCAGCCATGTAACAGGTGAGTTTTCTCAGCGTGACAGGTATCACACTGTGATGCAAGGCATTGGGAGATGAGCTGAGAAAGACAGACGCTGAGACACGTGAGAAGTCAAAGGCAGTGCCAATCTCTTAAGCTGGCATTCTCAGCCGAGGGAAGGCGACGGCCCTGCCTCCAGACACGCCACACTGCCAGGCTTCTCACCCTCATGAGGGAGCAGCAGCCAGCTCCCTCGACCCAGAAGCTGTTGCCGAAGGCGGTTCTCTTGTGAGCAGCTGGGCTGGGCTTAGGAGCACTGCCCGAGCCAGAGGAAGGAGGCATGACCCCTTACCCGGAGCGTCTGGGGCACTTCTGAGAAACAGGAATGAGAAGCCGCGGCGCTCGGCCAGGGGCACGTGTGGCTCCCCGGGGAAGCGGCGGAGAAAGGACCGTAGGAGGCCAGCCTCAAAGTCGGCTAGCACGCCGTCCATGTCCACCAGCACCCGCACAGGCCGCGCGTGCCGCACCACCGTCGCCATTGCCAGGACCCGCTTTCGAATCGGGAGGCCTCATTATTAAAACTATTGCGAGGCTCTGGGAAGCTGGCTCACAAGCTTTCCAGGTTGGGCGCTGGGCACGGTGGACATGGGCCTGTAGAGCTCTGTGGCCCAGGATGAACCATTTGTCCACACTGGCCTATCTGCCAGACCGGGTGTGACGGCTTCAAAGACAAAGACATGGTCCTTGCTCTTGCGTGATGCAGCCCAGTGACTTAATGTGGCCATTGGGCGTTAAGAGCGAGGCCATGCGGGTGAGGAACACTGGCACCAACTCTAGGAGCTGCACCTTCGCCCCCACCCCCTCCCTTCCCTCCTTCACCCAAAAGCCCTGGCCCCTCCTCTGCCATCAGGGTTAAGTGCAGGGGAGTCCCTGTCCCTGAAAATGCATCTCAGCCTCAAGAGGGCTTCGGGGCTACATGCAAGAGTGGGGCTCAGGGAGATGGGACCAGACAGACAGTGCGTGGCCCACAGTCCACGGTGTGTGCTGGTGAGCACTGGGGAGGGGGTGTGGGACAACCATGGAAGGTTAGCGTTCGGAAGTAATGGGGAGTCCTGGGCAGTTGCACTCCCTTAATGTGGACCTCCTACAAGACCAGGGAGAGGCAGAAGTGAGGAATGGCGTGGGGGGCTGTGGGGGGCAGGACCTAGGGCCACTGGAGGTAGGCAGAGGAAGGCCTCTTCATCAGCCTCCATTTCAGCTGCAGCCCTTGGGCTCCTCCCTCTTTATTTTCCCAAATAAAGGTCCTGAAAAGAGCAATGAGCTGAAGTGTTTTTATTAAAAGGTTCCTGACTGACTGATCTCCCAGTGTGTTTCCATGCCAGCCACCTCGGGGGGTGCCAGGTGGCTGGCCTGTGAGAGTAGAGGTTATTGTGTCCCCCTGCTCCCCCTTGCTGGGGTCACTCAGCTCTGCTGGGGCTCCCTGCTGGCCAGCCTTCCCTTCCTTCAGCCACTGTCCACGGCCCTGATCCCTGGTTGCCGTTTGCTGTTTATGATCTCCCTCCAGTTGTCACTCCAGGAGAGCAGTCGTCTCCTTGTGGGGGGCAGGGCCAGGTGCTGGTTGTGGCAGCAGGTGAACAAGATGTGCTCCCAGCTTGGGTTCTCCTCTTGGCCTGGGACAGGGCACGGGAGAAAGGCAGCAAGCATGCAGTGTGCGTTTTTTTTTGGGGGGGGGGGGGTTTGCTCCCTCTCCCTAATCCCACACCAGGTGCCTGGAGGTGGCCAAGGAAAACAGATCCAACCTTGAATGGTGTCCTTATCATCAATGAGCAGGTCCCCCAAGACGACCGTCTTGTCCCTCGTCATGATGATGCGCTCCACAAACTGGGGCCCCAGGTGCTTCTCCACCCAGCGGTACTGTGTAGGGGCACAGATGTGTCAGTAGGGCCTGATGGGCCCCTGAATTCAGGCTAGTGAGGAAGTAGGTGTGAGTGGTGTCTGCGGCCCTTGACAGATGCAGCTCCCCTGGCCCCCATCCCACACTTCCTGTGTTTCTGCTGGTTTAAGACCATGACTTAGCTAAGTGTGTCTAGGAGGTGCTGGGGCAGCCGCACCTTCTCTCCCACACAGTGCTCATACTTCAGCAGAGGGCTGGTGCAGATGAAGACCTCGGTGCTGCGGGGAAGGCGCCAGTTAGACAGGGCGGTGCTGGCCCCTGCTCCCCGCCCCCTCTCCCGCTTCCTCACTCCTTGAGAGCGTTCATCTGCTGCATGGCTTCCAAGGCTCCAGGGATGGGCTCCAAGTCTAGGAAAAAGCCGGGGGCTTCATACACACTCGCGATTTTGTCCTGAAAGACAGTGTTCCCATCCTGGCTTCTGCCTCAGCCAGTCTACCCCCAGCGAGGGTCTCAAAGGCGGGGGGCGGGCTCTTCTTATCCTGGGGTGAACTCTCTATCCTGCAGTGAGTTTTGTTAATTTTAAACTGGAAGAGAGCGAATCGGGAGGTGGAGCAGAGACCATACTGCCCCAGGGTAGGACTCCCTACTCCTAAGTGTCCTGCGGGGTTGGAGCTCCCGCTCCCGGACATGCAGGGTGGAGGATCCCCCTCGGAGGGCGCCCCGCGCTGCGCCCGCCACCCCCACGCCCTACCGCCAGGTCCGGCCGCAGGGCTCGGTACTGCTCCCGAGCGAAGAAGCCGCGGCGCTCGGCCAGGGGCACGTGCGGCTCCCCGGGGAAGCGGCGGAGAAAGGACCGTAGGAGGCCAGCCTCGAAGTCGGCTAGCACGCCGTCCATGTCCACCAGCACCCGCACAGGCCGCGCGTGCCGCACCGCCGTCGCCATCGCCATGGCGAGAGCGCCAGGACCCGCTTTCGAACGGAGTGCTGGGAGCGTGGGGAGAGCCCTGGCCGCCGCTTCCGGAGCCGCGGGTGGGCGTGGCCGTCCCGGGCGTGTTTGCATGGGCCCCGCCCACCCGCCTCCCCGGAGGCCTAAGCGCTGGGAGGGCTCGGGAATCGCCCCTCTAGTATTCAGCCGCCGCAGGTGTCCCCAGGGCCCGACAGGGGCGATCCTAGGGTCCAGGCGGCCAGTCCTTGCTTGCGGGCGCGGGGCCCGCGGGGACGCCGCGGACCCCGAGCCGAGCTCCCCAGAAACGAATGCTCAGACCTGCCGACTTGGAACACGACAGCTTCTACTTAAAATATACAGCCCCACCTGACAGACGATTTCCGTCGAGCTCAGGTCCTCGGGACTGCCCTTCTCTCGGTGGAACTAGTGCCTCGTCTCTAGAATCGGCAGTTAGATCCCCCTCTGGAAAATGCTGGATGTTGCTAAATTTTGTTAATTCCCCATTTTGTAGATTTCACACTTCTTGACTACATCCATGTATAATCCCCCATATGAGCACCCCGATACTGCCAAACCAATGCAACAGAAGCATTACAAAGGGGAACCTGGTATCTCATTCTAAGATACTTAAACACTTAAGAGCCCGGGCTCACGGGGCTCAGTGGATTGAGTGCCAGCCTGCGAACCAGGGGTCACTGATTTGACTCCCAATGAGGGCACACGCCTGGGTTGCCGCCTGGGTCACCCACCAGAGGGCGGCGCGAGCCACACGTTGGTGTTTCCCTCTTTTTCCTTCCCTTCCCCTCTCTGAAAATAGCTAAAATCTTCTTTAAAACAAACAAACAAAAAAAACCCCTTCCACTTAAAAGAACAGGTAGAGGATGAAAGAAGTTGAAGGGATTAGCCAAAGGACATACTTGTATATGTGTGACTTTTAGATGAGGGCAACGACGTGGCGTTACCTGAGGAGGGGGTGGGGGCTGGGGAGAGGTGGAAAAATTAAGGACAACGGTAATAGTCTAAAAAACAAAAAATAAAGGAAAAAAAGGTAGAACTTATTGTGTAAGCAGTAAATACTGAGAACTTGACTACTTCCGCCCCCTCCTTCACTACCCCACTGAAGTCGCACAAACTGGGTAAAAAGTCCAAAACGTCAATTCCAGTCATCATTTTAAGATTCTTAAACTTCACTTTCAAGACCCTAAGCTTTCTAACTGGAAAATGTAACACTAACCTTTAGCAAACATGTTTACATAATTTCCGAAAATTTTATGTAATTCTGACGGTAGTAAAACGACAGGCAGAACTGCCTTTCCCTCAGAACACCTTAATTTTTTTTTTAGCAGTTTTATTTTCTGTTGTAATAAAATAATTAAAAGCTCCCTCCAGAACACCTTTTGATTAGGCATTTATCTTCACAGAATTAACTCCAAATCACAAGTCATACACAAATCAGGGACATCTTTTCCAAGAGCCCCTGCCTCCAGGCTAGTCTGCTTTACACTCCAGGAAAATCTTGGCACCCACAGCCTATAAATACCTCTATTCTTCCCACAGAGATGCCCAATAGTTGAAACGAGTCTGTGGTCACACACCACACTCATCCCAATCATGGGAGGGGCTAAGAGGTGTCCTACTTCAAAGGGGTCACTTTTTAAGTTAGGAAATCCAGTCCCAAATGACAAGCCAGCAGAATACAGGTGGTCAGTGGCATAGCTGTTCCTAAAAGTCAGGTCTTAATAATGCTCAATTTAGACATTTAATATAGCACATTGACCTGGAACTTTCTCCCTAGAACCCAGCTGTCTCTTTGGGACTTAAGGGGACTCTTATCCCCTGTCCCCACCCCTGGCCCCTTCTAATGATGTAGACCCTTCCCTCCTCTGGAGCTCTCTTCTTTGACCCACTATTGAGAAGCACCTTGCAGGTGTGAGAGGACTTAAGGGTCCAAAATATTTGGGCCAATAATTACTTGGGCTACCAACTCCTCTTATTATGCCTGAGTTTTATTGCCGCGGACATCAGAGCTCATGATCGCTGCGGCACTGTGAACTCCCACTATGAACCTAAACCTGCCGCCTGTAGCTTTGTGTAGAGAGAGGCAGGCCCACTTGTCTTCGGGCCTTCACTAGTTTCACCTGAATGGCTCTTCAAATCATTGAGCGACAGGATTTACAGTAACAAGGAAAAAGCAATCCAACAGGTAGAACACAATCTCAAAAAGAAGACACGGGACACAGTATTTCAAAATTTGTACATTGTTTACTTTAAGCAACAGTCCAGGATTCTGAAGTACAACACATGTTTTGAGGATGAGACTTTTCGTTTCATGGTCAAGCACCAGCATCATGCACACAGCTTCAAGTTACCTACGCACTGCCGCCCCAGCGGGTCCACTCAAGACGCCCTCCCGCCGCGTGGTCACCGCCCTTGCTCGCTGCGCGGCCTGGAGTCGGCCGGTTCCTCTGTGAGAGCAGGAGGCTTTGCTCCTCGGCCACTCACGTTAGTATCTGGCTTATTTCGTAAGGTTCAAAAAGAAAAGGCAGTTTCTTTGCTTTGCAGGCAGCTCGGCATGAGGCGCAGGCCTCTTTTATTTTCCATATGGCACAGGAAGATGCTTCTGGCAAAGGGCACTGACAAGTTAGGGCAACACCGAGAAGGTGCGGCATAAAGACAACCCTGTGTTGGGGCCGTAGGGACGGTGCCTGTGGCCTGTTTGTGGGCCTGTCCATCAAGGCCTGGTAAACCCAAGTAAAGCTGACAAGAAAAGGGGTTTAAAAAGCTCAGTACAAAAGATCCTCTAACAGATTTGGAACCAAATTATTTGTCCTTAAAAACACAATACTAAGTGTCACAAAGCTTCCCTCCAATCTACTACTAGAAAACACCATGCCATGGCCTACAGACCCAGAGGAATCAGGACAGATCAAGAGAACCTGTTCTTCAAAAATAAAAGGGGGCAAAAAAAAAAAGACAGCAGTACATAAAGTGCTTCTTTTTTAATGAAACAAATCCAAAAGATGTACAGTCAGGCTCAAGTTGTGCAGCTCACAAGCATGGAGAAAACAAACAAACAAACAAACAGGACGACAGCGTTCAGGGCAGTGGGAGCTAACCCAGGACCAGGCTGGACTTGCCGCCGGGGGGGTTCCTTCGCGACGGCACGGGGGCCGGCGCCACCGGGCTGGGCACAGGGGCCGCAGGCACAGGCTTCTCCTCGCTCTGCCCCAGGCTGGCCTGAAAGTCTGTGTCCACGTTTTCTAGGAAAATAGGATGAAATTGAGGCTAATAACTATTTCCAGTGAAGATGAAGAACCTAAGATATATTTTTTGAGGAGGGTTCAAAACATACCTAGAGATACGAAGATGAAAGCACCAGCTACATTCCTACTACTCAGAATTAACCACTGTTCATGTTTTGCCCTATTTGTCCCTGGACCTTTTTCTGCATATGTTCTTGTCTCCATTACACAAACAATGAAGGCATGTGTATTTTAAATTAGAACCTTACAGATAAGCACTAGGTCCCTCACCCCGAACCCACCTCCACATGGGTCTCCTCGCCTATTCCCAGAGGCCCCGTGGCTAGGTGTCTGCGTTCCTCCGGTCCATTTGTTTCATGCATATTTACGTGTATTTTATTTCCAACAGGTAACATATAATATCATTTCTGCTGTATTTAACATAAACGATTATCAGCTTCCTTTTTTTCGCTCTTTGGGAAACTTACCCATATTTATGCACATGATCATAATTTACCTTGCTTAATTAAACTCCTTCATAATATACGTGTATATACATATAGTATATATTTGTCCAATCTTCTTCTACTGATAGCAACAAATTGGAACCAACCCAGCCATTCCAAAGAAAGCTGTAAGGCGCGCGTACACCGGGAACATGCGCCATGCCTTCAACCGGAACACTGCCCGCCACCCTCCCTAGGGGCGGAGTCCCGCTCCACCCCGCAGCCCACGTTCGAGCACGCCCTCCTGCCGTCCGCATACCGTCCATTTGATAACCACCTCACTTTAACACCTGCCAAACAGACGGGTGAAACCGTCACTGCATTCCTGTTTTCTGTTACCTGTCCACAGTTACTAGGTGAGGTTGATTTCAACCACGCAGATTCCCAGGGTGCCATCAACATATATTACAGAGTCCACTTCCCCCCGCCCGCTGGTAATAACCATTAACCAGGGTGCTCCCATCTCTTGTTAACTGGGCACTCTGCACGTTAAAGTCTTTAGAATTAGTGTTTCATTAGCCAATACCCTGGATATTGCTTGCTTGATTGATTCACTGGCTGATGTGTGAAATTCCCAGCAAGCATATCTTCCTAATCAAGTAGTTTCCAAAATCAGAGAAGTCATTTATTCAAAGTCAAGAGTAACTGCAAAAGAAAAAACTCAGTTTTTTCTGTGAAAAAAAGGTCTATGAAGAGTTCAATAGTTTTAAGGCATGTTAGACTTATTTTTAATTTTTAAAAAAATGTCAGGTCTCATTTTGGTGTTAAACCACATTCAGACCCCGCCAGGTGGCTCAGTGGATTGAGCGCTGGCCTGTGAACCAAAGGGTCGCCGTTGATTCCCAGTCAGGGCACATGTCTGGGTTGCAGGCCAGGTCGCCAATTGTGGGGGGCACGCAAGAAGCAGCTGATGGATGTATCTCTCACACGTTGATGTTTCTCTCCCTTTCTTTCTCCCTCCCTTCCTCTCTCTAAAAATAAATTAAATTAAATTAAAAACAAAAGGAACACATTCAGTTGCATACTCTTAACACCTGCCTTAGAATAGCCACATACACACAGACACCTTCTGGTAGAAGACTTGGGAGAAAAACGACCATGAGGATTAAAGACGTTTACTCCCCCCGTGTGGGAATTCCAAAGCTCCGAAGTGGTGAAGATGAACTGTCGGCTGTGATGTGTACACTGGGCAAGAACTCTGCGTGCACTCACTACTGGATACAAATGAAAAGTTCTAGTTTTGAAAAAATGGAGTTCCTCAAAAACTAAACAATAAAAGTTCATGTTCCTAAAACCACTTGTACCAAGTTTTGATTTAGCTGAAACGAGAAGTCCAAGGGGGAAGAGGTTTTAGATCAGAAACAACAAAAATCTCAGAAATACTAATGTTGCATTTTGCGAATTTTTGGAACAATCTATAGAAGTGACATAATGTGACATACATAAGTATTGAACTGACAGTAAAACCCTAATAGGACGCTTTCCAAGATGACAGCCCCCGTGGCTGCGACCAGAAGAAGCTCGGAGGGAGAGGGTCGCCCTTCAGGTCCCTGCAGCCACGCTCTCATCACACAAGAGACCGTCTCGTGCACCAACACCGAGCGCCCAAGCCCTGCAGTAAGCGCCCTTCATGGAGTCTAAGGAAATACGTCCACCGTCCAAATACAAATCACCTCCGAGAAAACACATTTTAAAACAATGCAAACAGATGAACAGAGACCAGGAACTCCGGCCGAGCCAGCGCCCACGACCCGCTGCGCTGTCTGCGTCAAGCAGTTAACCTTCGGTCACGGTAGTTAATTTCCTGAAAGTGATTTTTAGGGAAATCAAGCTCATTTCCAACAATCTACTTGTCTTTTATTATTAATGGAACTGTTCTGTCTTTTACAAGGAGGAAACGACATACCAAAAAAGAAAAAAAAATGCACATATGGAGACTAAAAAGCAGCAGGCTTTAACTTAAATGCTCATTTGTCAGAAATAAATACTCCAGCCAGCAAAGATGGAGGTTGGTTTGTTACTCGAACTCATTAAGTCTGCAGCGGGATAAGGAATTGAGAGTAAAGGTTTAGAAACTTCTATAGCAACAGGAACTTCACAAAGCTTTTGTCTGTTGAATCTAATAATTTGTTTTAGAGGGCTTTAAACAAAAATACTTCTACCATAATATCCGTCTTACACACACTCCTGACTTGCCTTTCTTCTCTGGCGCCTCAGGAGAGGCACTGAATGGACACCTGTCATAACAGGACGTGAACAAAACCAAATTGATCTTCAGTGCAGTGAAAAAGTAATTTGTCCAGTAAGGACAAGCCCAGGTTACGCTCACAATAGTTCGGAAGACCCTCCTCCACTCATCCCCATCAAAAAACCCTCTGGCCCGGCCAGGGGGCTCGGTCGGTTGGAGCATCGTCCCGCACACAGTTCGAAGGTTTGCGGCCAGGGACAGTACCGGAGGCAGCCAAGGGGCGTTCCTTTCTTCTATCAGTGCTTCCCTCCACCTGCCCCCTCCAAAATCCCTCGGGTGGAGATTTAAAAATGAAGAAAGAAAGAAGACGCTTTGAGAGGACAGAAGAGGAATGTGGTTCTCAGACACTGGTTTTCCTGGCAGGAAAAGGCCATGAGGAAGCCACTTTATCCGGCCCAGAGGGCCTACGGTGGTGGCATTTCACCGGGTCCATTTGAATCTGGCTGCCGCTGCCTGGTGTGTGTGCACTTTGCGTCACCCTTGTCCGCGTCCTGCGGCGCGTGTAAGGAAATGCCAATAAACACTTCAAAGATTTAAAATAAGTAAATGATAATAGCTCATTTCCACAAGACGCTAACTGAAAATTCACATCTGCCCCCAAATCATGATTTATAAGGTCACAGGGTTATCACTGTCCTGATGAACAAGCACCTGAGTGGAAAAATCAAACAAAAAGTGGCAGGGCCAGGCTTGAACTGACAGAGCCATTTACTGAAAAGCTCTCATTAAGTATAATCAACACCCGCCTGGGCAATGCACACACACTGGTAAAGGAATGTTGGCTTTTTTCCCCTTTCTGTACATTTCGAGCATCGCTCTCACTGCTGGCTGATACCAAATGTGCCAAGTTTGCTAACTTCCCCGTCTCATTTTTCTCTCCCTCCACCCAGAGTCTGCGGCGCTTGGGCAAAGCCAAATTCCAGTCCCCAGACTCTTTCCCCAAGACATGACTGGACTCAAAATTCCAATCTATTCTAAAACCATTTACAGAACCAGAAATGTGGGCGTCAGAGGTACTCACCATGGATGTCACCTTCTCCCTAGAAAAGAAAAGACATTAAAAATTTACTTCCGATGTTACCTTTGCAACATACAAATAAAGCAGTCACAGTTCAGAGAGGCTGCTCTCTCTCTGAAAACAAGTGTCTTCGTTTTGACGTGGTCAAGGTCAGGACCAGGCCTCGTTATAATAAGCAACCTTTATTCAAGGGGGACAACAAGGCACAAAAATGCCACAGGACTGACTGCTCCAGTGCCAGTACCACACCCAAAATTTTTTAAAAACCCAACCTTAACATCTAACCGTCACCCCAATAAATTTAATTTTTAAAAAAGATTTTATTCATTTATTTTTAGAGAGAGGGAAAGGGAGGGAGAAAGAGAGGGGCAGAAACATCAGTGTGTGAGAGACACATCAACTGGTTCCCTCTTACACACCCCCAGCAGGGGGCCTGGCCAGCAACCGAGGCCTGTGCCCTGACAGGGAACCCAACCAGCGACCTTCAGCTTGCAGGATGACACCTAACCCACTGAATCATACCAGTCAGGGCAAATTTAATTTAAAATTCTTTAAAAAAATCTTATCTATACTGATGACCTGTGTCAAGTGGCATTTCAGAGGCTCTTTTATCAGCACGGGAAAGTGATGAATCTGTCCCTCCCTTCTCCCTCTTTCTTCTGACCTGGGCGCTGAAGGGCACCTAACAACCCTGAAACCCCCCCTGCACGCCTCCCCACACTCGGAGGGCTGGTGCCTCCACGTGCCCCGCGGTCCCTGCTCAGCACGACTCCCTCCCGGGCTTTCCGGCCCCTCTGCTGGGGACCGCGGGGCGGCGCTGCAGTCTCCCGGAGTTCAGCTCGAGGCAACTGGACAGCACTGGCCGGCAGTTTAAAGAGAACTGGAGCGCAGAAATACCACTGTGTATATGTGAGAGACACTGGCTGTGAGTGTGATTCAGAAGCTGGAAAAATCAGTGCCGTAGAGACCAACCCTAATGGTTGAAGAGGCATCAGGCGGGACCTGGGTCACCCTGGCTGGCGTGGCTCCGTTGGCCGAGTGCTGTCCCGCAAAGCAGAAAGTCACCAGTTTGATTCCCGGTCAGGGCACATGCCTGGGTGGCAGGCCAGTCCCCTGCTGGGAGCATGCGAGAGGCAACCCATCGATGTTTCTCTCCCTCTCTTTCTCCCTCCTTTCCCCTCTCTCTAAAAATAAGTAAATAAAATCTTAAAAAAAAAAAGCCAAAACAACAGACCAAGATCACGTTTTCTCACTTTCTGACTTCCCTCCCTTTAGTGAATAACCTTCCCGTCACCAACACGCCCCAGTCCCTCCCCGATAAACCCTACGGCCGCCTCTAGGGGCAGAACCGAAGCTCTCGGAAGCGGGGCGAGAATCTGATTTCTAAACTGAATGCGCCTCGAGGCCTGCCTTCCTCCCGAGGCTGTCACGCTGACCTTGAGATCGAAGAAGTCTCCCGAGTTCGCTTCGGAGGAGTTCCTTCTCTGGGGTCCGGGCAACTCAGAATCTTCTCTGCCCCCGCTAGACTTGGCACCTGAATCGAGAGACTTTCTTGAGGGATATCATAGGAAGACCTAAAGCACACACTTTTTCAGTGAATGATATTATATGTCAGTCTCCTGTTACAAAATGAGCAACAGTGTTAGAGAGGTTAAGTGGTGACTTAAAAATGTGACAGAGGGACTGAATGAACCAATCTGATGTCACTCCTTACCCTGATCCATCCCACGAACTCTCAGTATTTCCCGATATTTAGTCCCAGTCTTTCCTCCAATGAGAAGCTTTCACTGTTGTTTGTCTCACGACGACAGAGCTAGCTGTTGCTCACCGGCCCTACAGCAGCGGTGGGCGTTCACACCGGGGCCTTGCCCGGCCAGCGACCACAGTCATAGGCCAGCGACCTCAGTCAGAACCCGTACCTGCCGACTTGGCCCACGAAGGGGGGTTTTCCTCAGGTGTCCCGAAGATGCTGGAGGCCATTTTGTTCTTCCTCACGGGTTGTTCTGTTGGTTCATCAAAGCCTAATGAAAAGTTGGATCCGCCACCGGGAGGCCGCAAAACCCTAGGAATCGTGGCAAAACATCGATTTCAAACCAAAATATTTCTTGGCAAAAATGATGTCAAATACCTTTCATTGCATTTCCCTCGCCCATTCATTCCCCTTCCTTCCCACAAAAGAGCTGCTCACAGGGAAGAGGAACCGACTCCACGGGGTATAAATGCAACACTGGGTGTTACGATACGAAACGCCGCTTTGTGTTTGTAGCAAGTCTGTCCCACGGTCATCGCAAGCAGCCTGGCTGGGTCCCCTTTTAGGAAATGGCTGAGGACCTGAGGGGCCTCGCCTCCTGGGCTTCGCTGAGGTACAGGGTGGGGCAAAAGGACGTTTTCAGTTGTGAGAACTAGAAAGAGTTTATTCTTGCATTATTTAGGGTTGTATTTTTTTCCACATGAACAGCTATAAACCTCCTTTTGCCCCACCTTGCATGTGCAAAGAAGTTTAGAAGCACATATTATTTATTTTTCCATTTTTATTTTCAACGAAATAAAAAAAATAGAAGAATATTAATAGAAAAGTTAGCTAGAACAATTTAGAAGCCCAAGCAAAGGTGATAAAAAGCGTCTCTCCTCTCTCCTCATCACAGACAAGCCCTGTTGAGTACAGTCGTACCTCGCTATTGTCCCTAGTAAACATGAGTGACTTGGATGCGGAGAAAGTCAACAAGAGAAAATGAGTAAGATTCATGGCATGTTCTACGCACATGCACCTTTGGACACCACTTACAGCTTTTTGTCCAACAAGGAATCTAGTACCTTTCTTTGCGTTTCCAAATCTTCCTGCCACGGGCGAACCAATTTGTCCCCTCCTCGGAAAAAACTCAATTTAACGTGTCCTGGCACCTCTCAAACACAGAAAACGGAGATGGTTTTATGGGAAGATTTTCTATCTACTGATTCAATTCCTTCAGTAAGGATAGGAGCAGTTTGGTTTCTATTTCTTCTGAAGTCAGTTTGAATAAGAAACATTTTTCTAGGAATATGTTCATTTCATCCAAGTTTCCAAATAAATACAGTTGTCATTTGTAAACTCAGCTCCTTATGTTAGAAAATAAAGGAAAAATTAAACACTTAAAGTATAAATTCTCTCTTGAAGTTAAATGCCTCTAAGTACCATACTAAAGGCATTCTCAAGTTTTTATTTATTTTTTACTATTGTCTTTTCTAAATAGTTTCACATTTCCACTTCTTTCTTCTTTGACCCATAAATTATTTAGAAGTACATTTGTAAGTTTCCAGATATAGGGGTCTTCCTAGTTTATTGATTTCTATCTTTTAATTATAACAGACGAAAGTTTTATGACATAAATCCTTTGAAATTTGATGAGATGTACCTTATGGCCTAGTATGTGGTTAGTTTTGTAAATCTCTACATGTGCTTGAAAAGAATATATATTTGCCAGGGTTCTATATACCCACTAGATCGAGCTTGTTCATCAAGTTATTCAAATCTACTAATTAAATGTTTTATCACTTATTGAGAAGCTCTCTTAGCTTCTACTACAATGGGGCCTTCTCATTTTCTCCTCAGAATTCTGTCAAGATAAAGAGTCCCCTCTCAGAAAGGCTGCCACTGGGACATTTTAGATGACGGGGGGGGGGGGTGTGGAAACTTCACTGGATTAACCGGGTAGTCATTTGATTAATCAAACCAAATATATATCCCTAACCCACTTCACTTACCAAAAAGTTCCAGCTAGGTCAAATATTTCCCTTTAAAAACTAAAACTAAAATGCTGGGAGGAGTTGTGTGTGAACGTGTCCTGGTCTGGAAGGAAAGGGCTTTCTTTCCAAGGACAAGATGAAAGCCAGGAATCCTAAGATGAACAGATTAAACCTGGCAAAAATACACATAACATTTGACAAAGGATAATATCGTCAGAGTGTGGAACGCTCTTAAAAATGCTTTTTAAAAAATAACAAGATAAAAATGGACAGAAGGTACTAACAGGAAATTTAAAAACATGGATAGCCTCTAAATACTAAAAATTTTACCTCACTAACAAATAAATGAAATTTAACACAAGGCGAAATTTTTTTTCTTATCAGACTGGTAAAGACGGGGGGCGGGGATGCCAATTCCCAGTATCAATTGAAGTGTGAGAACAAATTTGTACAAACTGTCTAAATAACATTTTGATAATATGTATTAAATGTTTAAGTTTGCATTTTATATGAATCTGCATTTCTACTCCCAGAAATTATCCTAAGTAGATAACCAGACATATGTACAAGGAGACTCCTATAAATAGGTTAATCTGTACAAAGTTGGAAAACCCTAGTTACCCAATAGTAACAAATTAGTTATCTGCCTGTCCGTACAACAGAAAGACATATACATTAGGCCCTGGCTGGGTAGATCAGTTGGTTAAAGTGTCGTCCCAATTAGCCAAGGGTGCATGTTTGACTCTGTCAGGGCAGACAAGCGGCAAGCAATGACGGCACAGGGAAGTGCAACAACAAATCGACATCTCTCTCTCTCCTTCTCTCCCAATAATATATATATATTTTTAAGGCTATATACATCCAGGTGAGATTTACCTTTATTAGTAGATGCAAAACATTACTCCAAACCCAGTGAATAAAAAAGGCTGGAGAACAAAAATGAGCCCAATTACATGTTACAGAAAATGATGTGTACAGAGATAAACACTTATCTAGCTGTGTGACCTTGGGTAAGTTGCTTACCCTCTCTATGCTTCGGTTTTCTCTTCTATAAAAGGAAAACGCTAGCTGCCTCGTGAGACACGGGGAAGGATATCAGATATACTGCACTTAGAACAGTAACTGGGATCTGGCAACCCCGTGTCCCAGCGATGACAATAATCATAACTAGACACAAATGCCCGAAAGCACGTGCACCAAAATGTCATCCAGATTTCTGGGGGGTTTTAATGTCTTTCTGATACTTCATATTTTTCTGTACTGCTATTAATCTAAAATTCTTTTAAAGACCACTTCTGGTTGCAGGATGCCCTGACTTTCTGTTGACAATACTGCTTCCCCCGCCACGGGCCATTATAGGTGATCTTTCCGGAGCACGAGCGTCCATACCAGCATTCATTTGGGTCTCTGGGCAGAAATCTCAGCATCTCTGCTCCCTTGCGTGGGGGCGGACACCCTGGCCTCAGCTCCCTAGCGCTGCCCCTTCCTGCCCGAGGGGCGAGGATCTGCCCTGTTCTGAGTCCTTTCCCACCAAGCTCGCCTGTCCAGTCTTATCCCTGCACCCAAAGCCAGCAGACGCAAGGCCTGGGTAAGCCAAGGTAGACCTGAAGGAGGCCCGACAGACTTTGCCAAGTACGGACGTAGCCTCCTCTCCACCACACCTCGTTCTGACTGTCGTCTTCACGAACCCAGGCAGGCCACGTCACCGTTGCACACAGTTCTGGCCGGACTCCCCCGGGGGCCACGTGCTCCCTGCAGCCTGTCGCCACTCTTCCTCCGCGACTCCCATACCTCGCCTCTGCCAGGAAGCCGGTCGAGTCCTTTGTGATCTCAGAGAGTAACGGGTGAACCCAAGAGGTGAAAATGCTGGAGATCCTCTCTCGGTTGCCAACTTTTTGTGTGAAGGGCCAGATAGGAAATATTTTTGGCTCGTGGGTCCCACAGTCTTGCACAACTATTTAATTCCGTCGCCCAGCACCAAGGCAGCCAGGGACAACATGGAAATGAATGCTTGCGGCTATGTTCCAATCAAACTTCATTTACAGGCACTGAAATTTGATTTTTATGTCATTTTCACAAGTCACGAAATAATCTTCTTCTTGTTTTTGTTTTGTTTGTTTTCTTAAATCAACCATTTGTAAAAGTCAAGATCTGGCGCCAGCTGAGTTTGGCCCTCACGTGGTAGTTTGCTGGGCTCTGCTCTATCCCAGAGATTTCCAACCCACGTGCCACAAGAATTTTTTTATGCGTGCAATACCTGACTGTTTAGTCAGGGACTCTGACTTCTTTTCTCTTACTTTGTCAAATAAAAAAATGACAACAGCCAACACAACAGTAGTCCAGTGTGAATGAATAAAAATTATACCTGTTTTTTGTCAGAGCAGCAAAAAATACATTTTTTGGTGTGCCGCAAAATTTGAGTACTTAGTTTCTGTGTGCCAGGAGATGAAAAAGGTTGAAAATCGCTGCTCTATTCAGTTCAACAGCCTCATTTCTAGGAGAGCCAAGTCGGGCTCTGAGAAGTTCCAAACGAATTGCCCAACATTAGTTAACTGACAAGAGATGGAACCGAAACCCAAATCCCCAGTTCCTGGCAAGCATATAATGTGGGCTCAAAGTACGTTGATATAGTGGAACCACACAAGGCCATTTTTCTCTTTAAACTACAAACCTGCATAGTTGGTGCTTTGATTAGTTTTCTTATTTTCTAATCTTAGACTGTCTTATATTTTGTATATAGGTCCTCCAGTGTCTTCTCTGAATCTAATATTTCTGTCTGCCCATAGTAAAATTCAGTACTCAATTTACACTAAATAAAAATGTCATCATTTTTCCTCTGAGGGATGGGAGGAGAAGAATCTATTGTATTCTTTTATAACATGTTAAACATTTAAAATCCCACTGTTGTTTTTTAAGTCTCAGATATTAAATATCCACTTATATTAAATTCACCATATGAAGATAAATGTATTCAGGCATATATTTTATAAAGATGATAATTTGAGGTTAGCTTAAATTGTTAAGTCATAATTAAAGCTGTTATAAATTCTTAACAAGCTTTCTCTCATTTTAAAGTTTGAGGTGATTAGGTTTTTAACACTTGTACCCGAAGTCAACAAAGACACTTGGAATATTATCATCAAAGTTAACTTGCTTCATTGTCTTCCCCTTCATTTCCTGGAGAGTAGAGTGATTTTGTTTCCCCTTACCATCCTAATGAAATCTTATGAATTTTTAGCCAGATGAAAATCTTCAGAACCCTAATGGGCTGGGAAATATTTTTTGGCCTTAAAAAAAAAAAAGACACTAGTACCCAAACACCAGCTTAAAAAGTCAAAATTCTGACCAGCCCAACTTTTTAAAGGTCTGTGTTTCTCTTATAACAGCAGGTAACACATACTCCGATGACGTCAGTGTTGTGGAGCCCATTTGTAACAGCCAGACATCCCCAAACAAAGGATTTGAATCATAAGACAGAAATTATATCTATTTTACTTTTTAAGTCCCTACTATTCCTTCTGAGCTGCACACATGGTAACAAAACCAGGATTACATATTTGAGATTCAACAACAATGTCTTCATGTACTGCAGATAGCAATTTTTAAAAAATTACTTCTTTCTTCTCTCTTGAATCCCAGAGTTCCCATATGGTCTTTGCGGATCATTTCCTAACAGACTAAATTTACAACACCAGGAGAGTGTTCCTGGAGAAAAGAAGTTTAGGAGCACGAAGGTGAGAGTATAGAAGGAAAGGCAGGAAGTCAACAAAAAGACAAAGCTACAGCCCTCATCACAATACTACAGAGAAACTGATGACAAAAGGTGAACTAAAACACTAATTTTGCAGAACCAAAACTCATTTCTGTCTCACATTTCAAATATACATATCAAAAACCTCACATGAGGATTCATCTGACCAGGCTACCGAAATTCTTCATGAAGCCCGAAACTGCAGTCGGCCCCAGAGGATAAAACCTCAGATTTTTTTACACATTAACATTCCAGCCACTACATTCTGAGCCGCAGAAAGTTGACCACATGGCATGAAATGAAAAACCAAGGTTCAATTTGTTCCAGTGTCCTCTGAAAAAAATGATCTCACTGGAAGGCTGACAACAGAAGAGGGAGTGACCCTCTTCAGCGTTTTCACAGGTCCCTACTACCCAAGCTCCCCCACCCTCCCAGGAACCACCGCTTTAGTTTCTAAAAATCTTTCCTGTTTTTTTCTACATTGTTAAAGGGAAAGGTATGAGTTAAAAAAGAAATGTCATTTCCAAAGCTCCCTCCTAAGACTCACTGCTGAGGCCTGCTTTTGTCCTCAAGTTCTCCAACCCCTAGGAGACACTGCTATTTCACGGCTGTCTTCTTAGCCCCACAAAATGGCTCCCTTTGTGCCACTTGCTCAGGACCCCAAGGCTGGCCATACATGACTGCATGTCACCGTCAATGACAAACAGATGCCCAGAAAAAGTGGAGTCTAAGCGTCCTCCAAGCCCTGAGCAAGGATCCCAGAGATGCCTGTATCCCACCTTAAAGAGCCGTGTGCAATTAGCAAAGACAATGTGAACATGTTGCACCAGATCAGAGCCCTTCCACCAAGTTAGGCATCCGCTTGGAAAAGGGCCCCAGTCCAAACTCCGTGCCCAGTGGCCCCTTCCCCAAATGCAGTGGCATGAGTGGCCAGAAAGGCCCGGCTGTCCAGGTGGAGACAGAATACGGAAGAGACAATGGATGTCTCCGGCCCCGCCCAAGAACAGGAAACCTCCTCCAGCAAGGGAACCAGGGCCAGAGATGAACTCATTTAACAAACGTCAAAGCGGGAAGCAAAAGAGGGGGGATGCAAAGACCGAGGTCCGAAGGTGAGAGCACAGAAAACCTACTCGAACTGTCGCTCTCCCCCTCCGGTTCGGAGGTGGGAGCGAGCAGGGAAGGAGCAGGGGTCTTTCCTTTGTTATCAGAGGGGAGGCACTTCGTGAAGGGATGACGGCTAGGTCCTGGAAAGGGGTGGGGGGTCACTATGACCACCCCCGCCTGACCACAATGCCACCTGCCAGACCAGCCCCAGTGGGTAGGAGCCCGCAGGAACCGATCGCTGCGACCACGGAATCTGATCTCCACGCCGATCGCACGGCCGCCACCTGCCCCGGACCAGTGACAGGAGCGCGTGGCCCTGGGGTGGGACAATGGGGCCTGACCGAGGAGCCCCGGGCACCCGGGGCCAAGACCACTGCCTTGGAGCCTGGCAGGCCACTCCAAAAAGGGGAGTGCCCCTACCTGCTCGGCACATCCCAACTTACAACCCGCGGTGCTATACGGGCACGCGGCCCTGGCCATCGTGTATCCTCGCTCCGGGGCAGGAATGAATGAAAGGAGCAGGAATAGGGCGGGGTCGCCTTGCCCCGCTGGAGGGGCGGCACAAAGGCGGGGCCGGCAGCCGAACACCGCCACTCGGCCGGACGCAAGCGTGGCGCCCGGGGCACGTTATTACCAACGAACGGCTGTTCGGCCCTCTCGGCCCCGCGGGGTACCGTCCCTCCCTCCCGACCCCGAGCCCGAGCCCAGCGCCGCGCAGGCGTGGCCCTCTCGCCTCACCGGGAGCTATTCCTGCTGTTCGGGTCGACGCCCTTGAAGGTGGTGGTGGTGGTCATGGCGCCGACGAGCGAGGTAGGCTGGCGCGGTAGCAAAGCGCAGAAAGGATCCGATCCGAGGGACGCAGGGTAGGTCCCTACCCCACCGACGGCGACCGCTGCGGGAGCCTCCGCCACCGCCTGCTTGGCCGGCCGCCGCTTTTATAGGGCTTGGAAAACCCGCCCCCAGCCTGCCGGCATTGGCCGATTCAAATAGCTCTCTTTATACCTATTGGTTCTCTGGAGTGCCAAGCATCGTGCTGCGTCAGGACTGGCTATGGCCCCCTTACTCAGCCAAAACCCGCCCGCTTCCTGGTCAGGGAAGATCTAGGGAAGTCCCCCCTCCCCCACCCCAATATCTCGGAGATGATTGGACAAAGGCCAAACCTGCCCGGCGCTCGGTACGAGTTACGCTCGCTGTCACTTAAAAAAAGTTACCTGTCGGAGGGGAAAGCTGGCTCTGGGCAAGCTCGAATCCACAGTGTAGAGCGGATCTGCCGTTACCGCACACTTATTTGCCTTACTTATGGTGGGATAACAAGGGCATGCTCCTTAATAAGGGATCAAAATTACTGCTCCAAATCGACATTTATTGAATACCTACTGTATTCCGTGTGGAAACCTGACAGTCCCAAAGCAGCAGCATTATGAGTCAGCGACAGAAAGCACGCCAAGATGATCCCTTTTAAAACGACTGGAAATTCTTTACATTTTAATTGTTACTATTTAGCTGTCATGGGCGGTGCAAGCACTAGACCAAAATTACAGTCGTTCCGATTTGAGGGCTTGTTCTAAGGCTGGTTAATGCCTGGCGGCTGGAAATGGCCACATCTCTTGCTACCAAGACCATCCCAGAGCTCTGCAGCTGTTTATAACCCTTAAGTCATGACTCTTCCACCTGTCCGGGTAAGTCTATCCCTGCAACAAATGCAGACACACTTGGAGGGCTCAGGAATGACTATTTACAAAATCCTAACAGGAAAGCCTTGGGCAAACCAGAGTGGAGGTCGTCTAAGTCATGCGCGTTTCCTCAAGGCAGATCTCTTTTTTCAGTATTTCCATAAAAATTGAACTACATTCCTCTTTGCAAGGCCTCCTCCTTCCAGGCAGCTGGAAGTTTATATTCTTGGTTAACCACTCTTCTGGGCTTTCATGGAAAGACAGAGACGAGTTCTTCTCTTCTAGAAGGCATGGATCATGTCTTTATGCGCTTACCACAAAAGCATGAAGCACACCCCGTGTTTAGATTAAAACCTTTCCATTCTTAAAGTCCCCGCCTAAATTTCCAAAACCTTAAAAACAAACAAAAAAAACTTCAGACCCATCTAGCTAGTGAGCATGCAAACCCTCCTCAAAAATCATGTAATTATAGACTAGGAGGTAGAGGGGTATGGTGGTCGCTGGCTCAGGCTCTCCTGGGAGAAATCTGGGTTTTAATCTGAGCACGTTTTCTCATTTGTAAAGTAAGGATAAAATAGTATCTAGACTCCGTAGAGTCGTGAGGACTGAATTAGGTAATAGACGTAAATTGGCCTGACATGTAAGAAGTCATCAAAGTGACAGCCATGTTTGTTCTCAGACTTACTTGGAAAATAATCACATACTTTCTAAGAATCTGAAATTTTGTGTTAATTCAGGGGTGTGCACCTGATTCTTTAGGGTCCCTTTTGGCCTAAATTTTTGAATTTGTCCTTGACTTGCCTTACTTCCTCCACCCCCTGTAGTTCAGCACTGGACTGGAAATCAAAAGGCCTAGGTTCTGGGTCAGCTTTCTCTCAATGTAACAGTTCTAAGTACAATCATGCCTTTGAGCCCCATTTCATCTGTAAAATGAGGTTAAGAATTATACAAATGTTGTACTTAGTAAATGAAAGCCTTCTACTAGAGGCGCCCCACCCTGGCTGCATATCAGAATAACCTCTGAGCTTTTACAGAGTACAAACGAATGCCACGCCCCAGCCAACATCTTCTGAATTGGAATTTCTGGTGTAGGGTTCCGCCACAGGTATCTTCAAGAGGTCAAACAGATAATGCTCACAAATAGCTTGGGCTGAAAACCTCTGCTTCAAAGGTAAGAAATCGGTCCCAGGAGGTGGCTTTTCACTCATCTACTCTGATTTATGAAGAAAAGTAAATTTATGGAAAATAGACATCAGATGAAGTCCATTTTAGGCAGACCTGTTTGGCATATTCATTATACTTTAAAGTAAAACCACCAGAAATATCTGCAATAATTAACCCTCCTATTTACTTGTTCATGTACTATAATGGTTTTGACTAAAATCACTACATTCCCCTTGCTGCTGTAAGAAAGAGAGAGATTTGGGGTAAAACAGATGTAATCTGTAGCTCTGCTATGATAACTGTTGCTCTAGGGGACTGACTCAGTTGAACATGGGACATGAATAAAATTGCATTTTGTCCAAAAGATCAACACAGATCAGGACCAAAAGATGCAAAAGGATAGGGCAATGTGAACACCTGCCTTTAGAACCAGTGGCCCATCATTATGGTCCTAAATATACGTATCTGTACCAACACAGAAGTTTTCCCAATTCTTGGGTTAACCTACAACCTAAAATAGAAGACACGAAATCTCATGATGAAGAATCATCTAACAGGAATTTCCTGACTGATAGCAATGTTTTCAAACCTTTACGAAGTGCAATCAAAATTTGTAAAATAGGCTAATTTACAACAGAGAAGCTGTGATTGAAGCTGGCTGGTCTCAAATCTTGGCCCTCACTGCCTTCTGGTCCTTTGCCGGCTTTTCTCACCAGTCTGTCTACTTTTTGGACAACCCTGGGGTTCCAGTAGATGTGGTTTTAAAACCACCGTCTGCTTTTTAAATAGTCAAGGGGAGAACGAGCAGGTGCCCACATGCTTCATAACTTTTCATGTCTTTAAGCTATTAAGTGCCCTTCAATTTATCTTAGTTCCATGCTGCCACTTCCCTGTTATATTGGAAGTATTGGCCATCCATATGTAATTCACTTTAGAGAGACTAGTGAACAGCTTACCCAACAGGTTTGTATAAACCCAACATTCTCAGATTTTGCTCAGCACACAGAATCTGTTGTTCTGGAGCATGTGGCAAGAAATCTATTTAAAATATGTCAGAAAATGTTTAAAGGCCTAATATTTTTCCTTTAGTATGCATAGGAATCCCATTGGTTTTAAATTTTGTTCCTGGGTATGTGGAGAGTTTTATCCAAGAATGCAAGGCACAACCTACTCAAAATAGAATAATCTGGAAGTTGTTTCTCTTCACTTGTGCCTACTAATAATTAACTAAACACAGAAACATGCGCTAACACAGCATCTCTTAGCTCTCAAGCACGTTTAATGTTACCAGCTTTCCCACTACCAGACAGTGTTCTGATTCCCCCAAGTTTGACCTACCCCAATTTATTGCAGAATGTCAGAGGAAAGGGGCAACCG
Organism: Pteronotus mesoamericanus; assembly: GCF_021234165.1. Classification (NCBI taxonomy): domain Eukaryota; kingdom Metazoa; phylum Chordata; class Mammalia; order Chiroptera; family Mormoopidae; genus Pteronotus; species Pteronotus mesoamericanus. Next base: position 4,480,796 of record NW_026555315.1, on the reverse strand, counting down.
CCTGGCCTCATTATCGGGATTTACCCTCCTTGGACGGATTCTGCAATTTGGTTTGAACCAGCCTCTTAGACAGGTGCCTTTCACTGAGATCCAGCACACATACTAGGCTGAACCCTATGAAACTGCAGCTATTTGACTATTTTTTATCTACAAGAATAGTAATTACTTATGTTCAACCAGTTTAATAGTCTTAATATTTTCTTATTAAAAAAAAAGATGCTGGTCATGTGCTTTTGAACTTGACTTAATGACTGAATGAGTGGCCTACTGACAAGAATTTCTAACTAGGTTTACTTGTCAGATGTTTAAAGCCCCAACACTTCTCCTTCACTGTGGACAGGTCTCATATAGGACTTGACCACATCTACTTACACAGAAGTCCTGCTCCATCATTCTCAAAGGCAAATGGAGCAGGCACCTGTCCATTCTTTTCTCAGTCATTTCCTCACCAAAAGGGGGGGTGGGGGCAGAGCAGATCAGTGCTCACTGAGACAGCCCGAGTTCTCTTAAAACTCATTTGCCGTTAAACAAATGCGCGGAGAGGCCTCCAACATGGAAAATAGCTTAGTCGTGTTCTTGCCTTCTCTTTATTCAAAGTTAAGGTAAACAAAATGGTACATATACTCTCCTAAGGCCTGACATATCCCTCTCAGGTCCTTTTAAATTACTGAACCGTAGAGAGGGAGAGCCTAATTTCTATCTCCCCATTATTTCTTCCTCAGACCAAACTGAATAAAATAAGATTATGTGGTTGGTTTGTCCACTTTCCCCAATTCCATGTTATTTCTCTATTTAATAAACGAGCAAAAACTCCTCTAACCTAACAATTCTGTCCCACTTTCCTAGAAATGAATTTCACCTCCTAAGCAAAAATAACTAATTTTAAACATCAAATCATTTTAAAGAGTATGCCCAGAAAAATGTATGGAAAAATTCTTCCTTTAATATTCCTAATTCTAAAACTTGTGGCAAAGTTAGTAACATATGCCTTAAAAACTGTGAATTGCAAAGGAAACATAACAAATCTTGGACTTTTGTTTTTTATTTTTAATCCTTCCATGAGGACATGCTTTGTTTTAGAGAGAAAGGAAAGGGGAGACACAGACAGAAACACAGATGTGAGAGACATCAGTCGGCTGCCTCTTGAACATGCCCCGACTGGAGAGCAAACCTGCAGCCCAGGTATGTGCGCCAACCTGGAATCAAACCCGCAGCCTTGTGGTATACAGGACAATGCTCCGGCCCACTGAGGCTCCTGGCCAGGGCAACAGTTCTTGGACTTTTAAACTGTGTCACAGGCCCTGGCTTGGTGGCTCAGTTACAGTATCGACCTGATGTACCAGGGCTGCAGGTTCAGTCCTCAGTCAGGGTACATGTAAGAATCAACAAATGAATGCATAAAAGTGGAACAAATTGATGTTTCCTTCTCCTCTAAAATCAATAAAAAGTATGTATCTTTACCATAAGGTCCTTAACTCCTGAGTCGTGAGGATGTCGCCCAGATTTGCTTCTCAATTCCACATTGCTTTGAAAATACATTTATTTCTAGGGGTAGGGCAGAAGCACTGGGATTTCTTAAAAGCTCATCCAGGCATTTTAATGCAAAACCACGATCCAGGATGACTGTTAGTCATAGTTAAAAGCAGCAACATCCTAACTCAAAAATAGCCCTCAGCAGCACAGCTGGCCCTCTGATACACCCCGCACACCACCAAAGACCTTGGAAAAACCCTCCAAAGGCCTCCCTCAAATCCTGGGACTCCACTGACTTGCTGCTGTCAAGATCCCCAATCTAATTACACACTTTAACCAAAGTCTCCCATTTCTCCTCCAACTATATTATTCCTTCCCGCCTGCCATTCAATCTCATTAATGTGAGGGCAGCCAGAAAGAGTTGAGCTAAATTACTGGAAGTCAACCAAAATGGCAGGATAACTCCTGTGATTTGAATGTTCCCTCTCAAGCCAAAAAAACTAAAATGCAAAAATTTCAGTATTTTCAGCAATTGTAACAATTTCACTTATTTTCAGTGATTTTTTAAAAAGTATTCCATACTTTTTTTTTTCCATAGAATATTTGTCTTGGTAGCAGCCTAATGTGAAATGGGCGAGAGCAACAATCAGGAAAAGTTCATGTAAGGTACAAAATACTGTATTATTAAACAGTGGCCTTTCCACACATTTCCCTTTGGCTCTTTTTAATTCTACCAGAAATTCTTCTACCAGGAAGGAATTTACTTTAAAGTGTATCTTCCCCAAACAAGGCACAAACTCACAAGATTAGTAAATTCCTCTGACTAAAGAACCCAATTCAAGACCCTTTCCATAATAAAGTTCTCTTGCCTGGAATTTCAATGCTATCTTTAGTTTTTAGGATACCACAAAATTCCACTATTTGACAGTACCTAGAGAAGTGAGTCAAAAGAAATGTACCTACCTGATCCCTTCTAAGAATTCTTGGGGGCAAGCTTCCCACAGTCTTACAATATAGATTGTAAAAATAGGTTGGTAGCAAAATAAAAGTTCAGTTGATTTAACTTATACATAACACAGCCAACAATCTACTGAATTCCTGTTTCTGGGGAGGCTCATTCTCTAAAGACACGGATAATGTAAAAAAAGACCAAATTGCAACAGAGGCAGAGTGAATTTAGTGAACAAGGGTGACAAGGCATGAGGGCACATGGGGGCTGTACACAAAAGTGCCACACTGTGGGTAGACACTAGGGGTGGGAATTTGGTTTCTTGAGAACCAGTACTGGAGAACTGGAATTTAATTGGAACAGGCATCAGGAAACCTATCTCTAGTCCCAGTTTTATAGCCATTTAGCTGTGTGACAAACACCCTCTTGATTTCAGTTTCCTCATCTCTAAAATGGATTAGAATGACATAATCTTTTTCTATCTTTCCTGCTCTAACATTCTGTTCGGTTCTATAGCTGCAACCTTTCCCCATACATGTGAATTTAAAGACAGTAGTGACCCGCATATCTAAAGCTGTAAGAAATAGCCCTGGCTGGTGTGGTTTAGTGGATTGAGTGCCTGCGTACGAACCAAATGGTCGCCAGTTCAATTCCCAGGCAGGGCCCACGCCTGGGTTGCAGGCCAGGTACCCAGTTGGGGCTGCGTAAGAGGCAATGATACACTGATATTTCTCTCCCTCCTTTCCTCTCTCTAAAATCTTAATAAAGCTGTAAGGAATATGGATAAACACTTTCTGTCCTTCAACACCCTCAAATAAAACAGAGTATTTTCAGTTAGGGAATGTTTACTTAACAAGGTGAACCCTAAAAGGGTTAAGTGATCTATCAGCATAACTAGCTAAACCAGAATTTTTCCCTAGCTGCAAGTGCTAATGCACCATCTCAGGTAGTTGTTACAGAAAAGAATGCTTGGGAGTAAATCCACACATTATGACCCATTTTTCTATTTTTAGCTAGTGAAGTTGCATATTTTGAACTGCCTAAGCTTTTTGAACAAAGAGGCTGAAACATCAGTTCCTAGTTATTTCTATAGCTTTGTTACTGTTTTGCTAGTCTGTCAGAAATGAAAAGTATCTCCATTTCTTCCTTGAAATGTTACTTCTAGGGGGCCTATTGTTGTCATGTCTTTTCCTAAACTTCAATTTTCTATTTAATATTCCTCAGAATAAACAAAACAGCTCATTTTAAACAAGAAGTTTATTTAAACAACAAGACGCTTGACTTGAAGGGAAAACTACCTAGGATTCATTTCTTTTAGAGTAATTTATCCCTACTTAAAGACAGGTTGCCCTACATGTAACAGCTACGTACAAAAAAGTTATAAAATTGTCCTTGGTTTTACAATGATAAATGAAAAACATTAAAATTCTCCAATCAAACAAGGTATGCAAGAGTTTTTATGTTGTTCTTTTTTTTGTTAAACAGCGAGAGCAAAATAACTTACTGGAATATAAAGATAAGAGCTGAATGAGCATGCCACTAATGGAGAAAGGGGGTATCTTCACAGAACCAGTTATTTTTCCCCATCCCATCTCCATGTGATGTCAATCAAAACATACCATTGGCCATTTAGTTAAAAAAAAAAAAATGCAAATGCTTGTGCACATACACCAGTTACTTTATGTACAATAAAGGAATGGGGAAAGGGAAAATGAAAGAATAGAGAAAACTATACTGTAGTAGTCAGGATGTGGTGGAACCAAATTGCAGTTTTCTAATTGAGAATGTCTTCTTGGTCTGGAGGAACAGAGTTCTGAAGTAAAGTAGCAGGTTCCCTTTTTAGTAGACACCTCCTGTCTGCTGCTGGAACACATCAATTGTATCTTCATCCTCCATTTCCAACTAGCGTAAAGGAAAAAAACAAATTGAAAGCCATTGATTATTCAGCTCTTAAAAGCTGTAACGATCACCCTGGCCAGGTAGCTCAGTTGTTAAGAGCGCTGTCCCGATGCACCAAGGTTGCAGGCTTGATCCCCAAACAGTATATACAAGAAGCAACCATGAGTAAGTGAGCAAATCAATGTTTTTCTTTCTCTAAAATCAGTAATTTTTTTTGAATTTATAACTATCAGACTTAAATATCCTGAAAAACTGCTCAAGTTTTACCAAATTCCAATGTTTATTAATTTAGACATCCCAGAGCCTAATTAAGGATTGGCCTTAGGTTTAAGTAATTTTTCACATGGTCTTCTCTTTTATGAAGATTATAAAAAGTAGTTTTTAAGTTAAAAACTGAGTATGTCTGCCCTGACCAGTGTGGCTCAGTTGGCTGGGCACTGTCCTGCCAAATGAAAGGTCCCAGGACAGTGTGTACGAGAGGCAGCAGATCGAAGTTTCTCTCTCACTTCAATATTTCTCTCCCTCTTTCTCCCCGCCCCTCCCCCTCTCTAAAAATAAACAAAATCTTTAAAAAACTGAATATGTCTATGAGTCAAGTCACCTCCTGCAATTACCGAAAATTAAGAGTTATGTGTATAAAGGATCTCACTATGTGGTTTAGATGAATAAAAAACTGGAAATTACCTAAATATCAATAGAAACCCAAAGAAATATGGTACATTTATACATGAAATACCATATAGCTGTTATTAAAGAATACGCAAAGGGACTTCCAGTTAAGTTGGTGGCATCGATAAACATGGCTCACCTCCTCGCACCTCATCAAAGTTACAATGAAAATAGAACCTTCAGAAATCAAGTTGAATGGAAGTCTGACAACTGAAGACTTAAAGAAACCACATCCCTCCAGACTGGTAGGAGGGGTGCAGACGTGGAACAGGCTGGTCCCACATCCACATGTGGTGGATAAAAATTCGGGAGGGATATCTTGGGAGTCAGGAGTCCCAGCCCCACACCAGGCCCCCCAGACCAAGGTTCCAGTGACAGAAAGGTAAGTCCCATCACTCCTAGCTGCAGAAACCGGGGGGGGGGGGGAATTGAGTCAGTGGAAGAAACTGCTAGAGTCCCAAGCAGTTCCCCTTGAAGAACCCATACATGGACTTACTCAGGCTCACTCATTCCCCCGAGCTCCAGCACTGAGGTAGCACCTTGAGCGGCACCAGTGGCACACGGGGAGGAACTGAAGTGTCTTGCCTCAAGGTGGGAGCTGGAGGACAGTTTTCTCCCAGATAGAAAGGTGGGCAGAGACCACTGTCCCTTTTCTGAGCCCTCCCCACCACAGAGCCACAGAACCACAGAACCAGCAGGCAGGTATCATATCTGAGACTCCATCAATCTGGCTAATACTGTTTGCCCCACCTTGGAGTCCCACCCGATTTACAACCTGTTACCCTGTTACCCGTGACTTTTCCATATGAATGGCTGGTCCTGGTAAACGCTTCACAACTTCCTAAATCCTGTCAAACAAGCAACTGCCAGCCTCAGTGAGCCCCAACCAGCTCCCCAGCAACCCTTGCTAAGTGGCCCCAGGCCCTGCATCGGCAGCAGCCAGCCTAGACTCACAGCTGGGCTTCGCCTGGGAGTCTCCAAGCCCAGCCCAAGCAGCAGCCATCTCCTACGGCTTTAAAGCTCAGGCAGGGTGGCCCTGGGCAGAACACAGGAGGGGGCTGACCTTGGCCTGCACCACCCAGGATGCCCCAGGGCCTGTGCACTCACTGGACAGCTACAGACCAAGTCGGAGCACCACCGCCCTGCCCCTGCACCGCTGATCCTCTGTGGAGAGTGGAGGGTAGAGGTTGGTGGTCAGTGGTCACATCCAGTCCTTGCAGTTGACTGACCTGGGTAAATCCCTCCCACTGACCTGCCAACAGTAACCAAGGCTCAACTACAAGAGGAGGGTGCAATCAGCGCACATGAAGGGCTTACCTCAAGTACCCACTTTGGGTGATAGAGGAGGCTGTGCCACTGGTCCCTGGACCTACAGCCAAAATTGCTCTACCCAACAGAGCTGTCATTTAGAATCAAAGGGCAGATAAAGAGCTTCCCAGACAAGAAAAAACTAAAGGAGTTCACCATCATAATTGTTCACCATTATTATATGAAATGTTAATGGGACTTTTTTAAGAAAAAGATCAAAACTATGAACAATAAAATGGCAATAATCTAAAATACTAAGCAAACAACAACAGAGACAGATTTACAGATATAGAGAGCAGTTTGGTGGTTGCCCGATGGAAGGGGGTTGTGGGAGAATGGGTGAAGAGGTGAGGGGATTAAGGAGTACAAATAAGTAGTTACAGAACAGCCATGGGATGTAAATAAAGTACAGTACAGGAAATGGAGCAGCAAAGAACTTATTTGCATGACCCATGGACAGGAACAATAGTGTGGGGATTGCCTGAGGGAGGCGGGGGTGCTGGATAGAAGGGGGCAAAGGGAGAAAAAAAACCAGGACAACTCTAACAGTATAATCAATACAATTAAAAATAAAATTGAAAAGGAGTAAGCACAATTACACAACAGAAGTAGAAATATCCCTAGGATTCTAGTATTAGGCTAAAGACAAAATTTAAAAACTAGGCAACATTTGTATTTTTAAGTGTTATGTGTCTGTAATGAGAATATATCCTTGCCTGTGCACAAATCAGTGGTTACCTCTATGCAGGAAGGCAATGGATAAAACATTGGGGAAAACAAACAAACCAACAACAACAACAAAACCCAAACCAACCAATCACTAATTCAAATTGTAAAATGCAATTCACAAATTAAGTTTGCAAGGTTCACTACCCACACATTATACATAAAACAACTATGTTGACAGTAAAAAGGTTTTGGTACATACAGCAACACTGGAAAGTATATGAGCTTTGTAATGGTTTTGGTTTTTTTTTTAAAGACTTTACTTATTTTTAGAGAGGGAAAGGGAGGAGAAAAACATCAACGTGTGGTTGCACCTCACGAGCCCCCTTACCGGGGACCTGGCTTGCAACCCAGACGTATGCCCTGCACTGGGAACTGAACCAGCAACTCTGGTTCGCAGGGTCACTCTCAGTCCATTGAGCCATACCAGCCAGGGCTGTAATGGTTTGTGTGCTGACAATTACCCTTGAAAATTCCTTCCTAGCCCTGGCTGGAGTGGCTCAGTGGAATGAGCTCTGGCCAGAGAACCAAAAGGTTTCCAGTTTGATTCCCGGTCAGGGTACATGCCTAGGTTACAGGCCAGGACCACAGTTGGGGGTGTGCGAGAGGCAACCAAGCGATGTTTCTCTCCCTCTTTCTCCCTCCTTTCCCCTCTAACATAAATAAAATCTCTATTACCAAAAAAAAAAAAAAAAAAAAAAAAAGAAATCCTTTCTAAAAGCTGGTAATTTTTAGGATAAGCTGGGGCACCTAAAAATATGAAAGAGAACTATTTCTAATAAACTTGAAATATACTCAAAGTAGAGCTAAAGTATTAAAATATTACTAAATGAGTCTTAATTCCCTCTTTTGTAAAATGGAATAGCATTCAGTCGAGAAATAAGTCAAAGGAAGTATTTAACAGAATGATGGGCATATAATAATTATACTGGTATTAAAATTGGCTGATAAGATTTTCTAATTCATTACAATTCCTCAATTTAATATTGGGAGAACAATTCTAACAGATCAATTTCATTCTAAAGTGAATTCTAAATACCAAAATGAGTTCAATTCTAAACTCATTTGAAGATTTTGTAATTAAGTTCTGAACAAATCCTCCTCACAGTTTAGTATTTGCAGAATTATTTTGTGGTGATTGGGGAGGGCTTTATAAGACAGAAAATATATTCTAGCCCTGGCCAGGTAGATCAGTTGTTGAGAGTTTCATTCCGATCCACAAAGGTTGAGGGTTTGATCCCTCATTAGGGTACACAAAGAAATTAACCAGTGAATGCATAAATAAGTGAAACAAGAAAAATGGATGTTTCTTCCTCTCTCTCAAATCAATAAAAAAACAACTTAAAATAAAAGAGCCCTAGGGGGTAGGCAGAGACAAATGTATTTGAAAAAATAAATAAATTTTTTAAAAAAAGAATAAAAAGAAAGAGCCCTGGCTGGTATGGCTCGGTGGATTGAGTGCCGGCCGTGAATCACAAGTTTGATTCCCAGTCAGGGCACATGCCTGAGTTGCGGGCCACGTTCCCAGTTCGGGGCACGTAAGAGGCAACCAATCCATGTTTCTCTCTCACAAAGATGTTTCTCTCCCTCTCTCCCTCCCTTCTGCTTCCACTTACTCTAAAACTAAATAAAATCTTAAAAAAAAAAAAAAAGAAACAAAATCACTCTAAAACTAAATAAAATATTAAAAAAAAAAAAAAAGGAAACAAAAAATATATTCAAATTGTCACTGTTTAGCACAATGGATTCTTTTTATTCTTTTAAAACAATCAAAAGAGGTCTTTAGCCTAATTACTGAAATAAAATACTGGAATGTTAAATTTTATAGTGAAACTTTAAATCCCTTCGAAGGATAAAAGAGCCTTTTCTCTTTCATCAAGAGAATTCAGCTCCTCCTTGTGGCTAGGGACTATAATTGCTCCTTAGAGACTCACCAACAGAAATTTCTTCAAAATATTCTCTCAAGTATAACTCAGACATTTCAAATTTTTGAAGATTATCAACAAAACCACAATCTTAATGTGCTTACTCATACCATATTTATCAAAGTTTAGTTTTTATGGGGCGATAAAAAATCCTAAAAATATACGGGCTCTAATTCAAATTTCCTATTTAAATTTCTGCTTAAAAGACATTTGTCCCCAAAAAGGAAGTCCTAAATGGAACATGAAAAGGTAAAAAGAAGCAGAGTTCTGCGATAGAAGACTGCCCGGCAGATCTCTTACAAAGTGACAAAACAACTGAAGTGACAGGTAGAGATGAAGGGATCAGACAGCATTACCTTTTATAGTGAGGGTCTAGAAAGCAACCTATTGCTAAGGACCCTTTCTCTCAAACTAAGCTATCAAAAGCTTTGCAGTGACAGCCATTAGCTCCCTTTACCTCACAAGGACGGGTAAAAAAATTCAGTATGGGAATTAAAATGGTCAAAATCAAAAGCTAACTGGTTCACAGAACCCACGTATGATTAAGAGCTACAGCAACAAAAACAAGGAAAACAGCCCTGATCAGGCAGCTTAGTTGGTTCGAGCAATATCCTGATACTCCAAGGTTTTAGAGGTTTGACCCATCGTCAGGGCACATACAAGAACCAACCAATGACTGCGTAAATAGGTGGAACAACAAATCGGTGTTTCCCTTTCCCTTCTACCCTCTTAAAAAAAATCAATAAGTTTAAAAAAAATTAAAAGAAACGGACAATAGGGGAAAAAATGGATTAAAGTAACTAAATGACCTACTAGCTTTACTAACCGATAACCAGGTCTTTTAAAACAACTATCATTTCCTCAATCTATTTCTATGTATTTGTCTTTGTTCCCCTTTGATATTTTACATAGGCCTGAATTGTGGTAAAGAATTATATTCCAACATCTAAAAATTCAGATAAATAAAGCTGTTGAGAAAATTACCAAAAAAACTGATTTTTCTAGTTAGCACAAAGAGATTTTTACCTGTGCAGGTGTGTCTGTTTCATTGATTGGCTGCCCGTCAAATCGGAATCTGATCTGCCTCATTGACAAACCCTGGACGAGAGAGTTTAAAAGCAGTAAGAATGCAAACAGTAACAAATAAAACTGTAGGCATATTTAGCCCTGAATGTATTAAGAGAAAGGACTAAATAAATCATCATCAATATGCTAACAACATTTCTATGTGGGTAAAAAGATCTGGGGTGACTTTCGCTTTGTCTTTGATTTGGAAAAATGGTTTTTAAATAAAGGTCTTCTTAAAAAAAGCTCTCCTGTTTTGAGACGACAGCTATTCCAAGCTTGAATAGGTCATACAATGAGCCAAACAGTATATTTAAGATACTAAAAGGAAATTTAAAGAGATGCATACAGCAATACTCTTCAATGTATGTTAAAGAGATCTCCAACAGAAACATAAAAGTCACCTATGAAGATGTAATGATTAAAATAAAATTTTGCCTAAAAGCCATCTCACCTTCGTTTTTATCCTAACAGTTCCTACCACTACACAGAAGTAACCTATGCCCCAACCCATCACGATGCTAAGCACACCAAGGGGTATTTAATAAGTTATCCATAGGCAGTTGGGACACTTCCACAAGAACACAAGGCAGTAACCGTCCTAAAAGCATTCATAAGACCACAATCCACTCATGAAATTCCTGGAATTTCCTTTTTAATGTCAATACTTACCTAAAGCTTCACGTATTACTTGTCAACCTATTACTAGAAAATAAACTTCAGGATCTCTCTGGCCAGGTAGCTCAGTTGGTTAGAGCATCATCTGGATACCCGAAGGTTATGGGTTTGATCCCCGGTCAGGGCACATACAAGAAGCAACCAATAAATGCACAAATAAGTGGAACAAATCGATGTTTCTCTCTCCTTTTCTCTAAAATCAATCAATCAATCAATCAATCAAGATGATGATCATCTTCAAAAAAGAAAACAAGCTTCACAAAGAATAGGAACCCAGACTGTCTTGGTCACCCTGTACTCCTTGCACATAGTAGGTGCTCATTAAAATTCTGATGGAATAAAATGGATAAAATGCAGTATCCACCTAACCCTGCCTTTTCATTTAAAAATTAATCTAAAGTTATTAAGTTGGGAAAGATTATTATAAAAAGGAGAATTTTTAACCCTGACCAGTGTGGCTCCATTGCTTGGCCGTCATCCAGCAAAAAGGTCGCTGGTTGGATAGCTGGTCTGGGCACACGCCTAGGTTGCAGGTTCAGTCCCGTCAGGGTACTTATGGGAAGCAACTGATGCATGTTTCTCTCCCTTTTTCCCTCCCTTCTCCTCTAAAATTAAATATTTAAAAAGGAGGAAGAATTTTTATTTTTTGATTTTATTTTTATTTATATTTTTAGACAGAGGGGAAGGAAAAGGAAAGAGAGGGAGAGAAACAGCAGTGTGTGGTTGCTTCTCATGCACCCCGTCCTGGGGACCTGACCTGCAACCTAGGCATGTGCTCTGACTGGGAACTGAATTGGTGACCCTTTGGTTTGCAAGCCAGCACTCAATCCACTGAGCCACTCCAGCCAGGGCCGAATTTTTAAATTATACCACTAGAATATAGCTTCAAGGTATTTTTATACACACTGAGGAGATAAATGAGCCTAAACATGCCCCTTCTGCAAAGGGGATTCCAGTGTTTTACTAATCAAGCATCACCTTCCTAACAGAGGGGTAGGGAAAATGGGAATGGAACAAAGCAGTGAAGCTGCTGGTAACTATAGCCAAATGAGGACAAGGTAGAAAAATAAAGGGTCTTTGGAGGTGCACCGTACAGGTATTACCTTTAAAGACAGCTTTCTAGAAAGCATCTTACAAAGTCACTCCTGTATCATGCTCAAATTATAAATTATAATTATTCAAATTCTGTGCTTCAATAAATATTTGAGAAAACCGAGGTCCTAGGACTAAAAACATTCAAAGTGCTGAACCAATACCTGTATAACACCTGTATTCCCTTAACGAATTGTTGAATCTGTCTTTAAAACTACCTATTATCATTAAGATCATACTACTTTCCTTAAAACTCTAGCCTTTAACACATACCACTTTCAGACTAGCCCTGTCTTGAGAAACACAAGTGATCTCCCACTAGATAGGTGACATCCACACCTTAATTCCTCATGACTTTCAATTTTGCCAGGTATTATGTATTTACAAACACTCCACTGAAGACTCCTTGCTTCAAGAAAATACTGAGCACCTTCTATACACTGGGTTCTTCCTTCACTACATCCAAGAGTAAGGTCACAAGGTCAGTGGTGTGGCCATTCAAAATTAAGTGATGGGAGGATGGGGGCGGCAGGGCCAGAACGTAAGAACATTGTATTTATGTATTGCATAAACTGTGTAAATTCAAAGAATTTACATTAAACTAGTACTGGGACTCCTCCTCTGAATAAATCTCATCCCTATGCTTTAGAGTTGTGCTGAAAGTTGAGTGAGCTTCTCTCTCTGGATTCATTTTCTCATTTCACAAAAATGAATTAGACTGAACCAATAAATCTGTGTTCTCTGAAACCACCTGACACTCCATGGAATAATCTGTTAGGGTAAATCCACACCAGAATGGAAAAGTATGCTCTTAATCAGTTAGCTGAAGGTTATGTGGCCGACATAAAGTAGGCAAACTCTAATTCTACACGTGAATGAAAAACTTACAAACCAATCTCTGGAGATGTCTGAATGTTCTGCATCATTTTACAGGCCATTTTACTGAATGGGTTCGATATGCCAGGTACTGGTCTAGGCTCTCGAGAAACAGTGAACGAAAAGGCCCCATGCCCATGGAGCTTACATGTTTTTGTACAGAAGACACACAGACAATTAAGAAAATAAAACAAATGAGGATGAGAGGATTGAGTAATGGGAGCAGCAGCTCTTTGAACTAATCAAAGACATCTCCAAGGTAATAACTTGGCAAGAGTGGAATGAAATGGTTGACAGCCCCGCTTTGCTATCCAACAGAAATATGAGAGCCACATATGCATATTTTATAGTTGCCATGTTAAAAATTTTAAAATTGGTAAAATTTTAGTAAAATATTGTAATTCAGCCTATTCAATACCTATTTCTACCCTGACTAGTATGGCTCGGCAGACTGAGTGCTGGCCTGTGAACTAAAAGGTCACCGGTTAGGTTCCCAGTCAGGGCACATGCCTGAGTTGTGGTCCACGTCCCCAGCTGGGGGTGTAGAAAAGGCAACTGATGGATGTTTCCCTCCCTCTCTCTAAAAATAAAAAAATTTTCAATATGTAATCAACATTTAAAAAATTGAGATATTTTACTTATCATGCTGAGTTTTCAAAATCTGTGGTATGTCACACTTTATAGCACATCTCAATTCGAACTAGTCACATTTTAAGGGGTAAATATTCACATGTGGTTTTTTGCTACTATCCTAGACAGCAAAGGTCTAGATAGAGAAGAGAATGTGCTGATGGCTTATATGAGTTAGGAAGCACCATCCAAGATGACCCCAAGGTTTTGAGTGCGGAACCAGATGTTGAATGGTGCTGTTTACTGAGTAGAGGACACCAGAGAACAAGATTTCTGTAAGTAAAATCAAGAGTCCTCTGTTGCACGTTCAATTTGAGATCAAGACTTTGGCCTTACAAACTAAAGAAATATTCTAGCCCTGGCTGATGTGGCTCAGTGGATTGAGCGTCAACCTCCAAACCAAAAGGTCGTGGGTTCAATTCCCAGTCAGAGCACATGCCTGAGTTGCAGGCCAATGTTTCTCTCCCTCTTTGTGAAAGTAAATAAAACCTTAAAAAAAAAAATTCTACTGTTTCGATAGCTTGTACCCACACCTAACACGCAGGGAATCAGCCCAACTGGGATATACTTCAACTCCCTCTTCCTTAGAATGTGAGGAACCATTTGAAACTGAAAACAGGGATCTTGTTTCACTCAAAACTCCAAGGTTTTTCCCAATTTAAGAGGGAAATAGAAATATCTATCTAAACCCTTCTTGAACCATATCTTCAAATTGTATCTGCCTTCCCAGGAAAGCAGTGGAATTAATTTTTTATGAATTACCAGTGCTCCTTTTTCCTGCAGTGCAAATTAAGAGTGGTCCCAACAAGTTTAGTCAAATATAAGCCCAATAACTGAAAAAAATCAAGTAAAACTATTTTTGCACTGGGTAATACACCAAATTTATTTTAACACAGCAGGAAAACTAAAAAAATTCTTGACTTTCCCACCAACATGATCTTTTAGGACAATCTCCCATAGGGACAATCTGAAATAGAGGATGTGCTATGTGTTTTTGTTTTCCTTGCACATAGTATAATGCCCCAGCACATGGTAAGCATGTAGTAATTATCAGATAAATAAAAAGATCCTTTGGGGCCTCTGTGAGAAATACAGGAAGTCTTTATTTTCATAAGGGTTGAAAAATACGACCATTTAAAGGCTAATATTTAGTAAATTAGAGAAAACTTAAGATATGCAGAGAATTTTGTTGAAAACCACCAAATCTAAAGATAAGTTTCTATTTTGTAAAAGTTTTGGCTACTTAGAAGTTCTACAAAATGCTTAGCTCTAAAAATTCTCCTATAACCTGAAGGGGAGCTAGTGTTCAAATATGAAAAATGCCAGTGCAAAAAAATCTAGCACAATTAAAAAGTACATATTCACTAATTGTTAGGGATATTTTACCAAAATTCTTCAAACAAGGGTGTATCTTATCTTTCTTTGTAAGGATATATAAAAAAGTTACATATGACGATAAAGAATTAGAAGCACAGTGTTCTCTTATTATGCTATAAATAAATCAGACATAAAATAAAGCTGCAAATTCAAAAAGGAATTTATATCTTCAGTTTCTTTCAAATGCCCTTATATCTCATGGAGGAAGCTCAAGTTTCACTTCAAACTCAATTTCCCAGCTTCTATAGGTTTAAGCCTTATTCTATTTTGAGACTATTTGGGGGGGAAATTAGCAATTTAGATAGGTTGTTTTAGTCTAAAAAAAATAAGTTTTTCAACTTTCATATATTATATATTCAACGTTGAGCAGAAAAAATACATCTGCCAGGTTATTACTGTATTAACTGATCTAGGTACCAGAGTTTTTGTTATACTTGCAAAAGTCATTTTTAGTTATACTATTACAGACTCATCACAAAGGGGAGCTTCTTTGTCTTAAAGCGTGCATTTACCTCCCAGCATCTGTTCATTTCTACTTCCTCTTCTTGATGCCTAGTTACTACAGTCTGAGTAAAATGTAAATGTTTCTAATATAAAAATGTTTATGCTTGGCTCAGGTTAAATTTCTTGACCTCTACTATTAGGGTAAAAAAGAAGTATTAAAATTTTACATGGTTCAGGGAAATGGCAATGTCCTTAAACACACTTAATATTTCCAAACCGATTAAAATATTTAAAATGGTTTTGACTTAAGTCAAATTTTAAGTGACGGGGAAAAAAGATGGGGGGAGAGGGATATAAGGCAACTCAATGGCAATGGGAAAAAATATAGTACAGATTATCTACTAAATTTAAAGAGAGCTAGCAAGCCGGACAAGAAAATTTACCTTGTTCATTCTTATTTTCTTATACTCCCTTGGAAACAAACCACAAGTTGTGAGTATAATATGATGCATTTGTGGCACAAGACTGGAATCATAGGTTAACCAAACCATCCTAGGGTTTTTCACAAAGAATCAACATACCAAATGTATGATAAAGGACGTTAAGTGCATGTTCAGTCTGCCAAAAATCAGTCTACTGTATTATGCTAGTCTAGTTTCTATTCTCATGAAAATAAGGTTTTTTTTATTTAAACAAGTTTTATTCAGTGAAAGTCCATGTCAGTTCCTCACCTGTCGTTCACAATAGGCTTTCATTAGTTTACTAAGTGGTGTATGCCTCTTAATCTTAAACTGCACCACAGAACCATCCTGCCCCGCCACCTTCAAATTAATATGATCGTTGTTCTCAGTCTTGACTCCTTCCTGTTGAAAGAAAAATAAGAGTATAATTTGGAAAATGTGAAAAACAAACACCTTTTAAAGCAGCTGCAGCCCAAGTTGCTTCAGAAATCAACAGGTTTCTCATTCTGTATGATAAAAGAGCATATAGCTGTTTTCAGCCGCTGAAATCAATCTGAAAAAATGAGAAATCCTCGAGCAACAATATTAGATAACTGTCACAGAAACAGAAAAGAAACCTCATGCAGTGCGATCAGTGGCAACAACTGATTTTAAATGATGGGTCCCACTCAATTTACTGCAATGCTCTCTTGAATTGTCCAAAATGGCCTATTTTATGTCATTTTCAAAGAAAATATTTTCCTTAAAAAGATTAAAAACGAGTTTTCTTTCTCTTTTCAAAGTACTTTAAGTACAGAATGCGGGGAGGGGAGCTCTGGAGCTTGCAATTCAAAATCATTACAATTCTCTAGTTAAAGTCACCAAACCCGCTTGGTTTTATAACTTAAATCTCAAGCTACATTTAAAAAAAAAAAAAAAAAAGAAAGCCAAACACCCTAATTGAGGAATACCCTGATATTCTCCGAAGCAGCGGGAAAAACTCAGAACCCTATTAACGTTCACTTCTATTAGCAGCTTCATTTTGTTTATTTTTAGTTAAGAGCTCCTACTCTCCCCTCCCCTTTGTTGACATGAGTCAAATGCACAGTGTATTCCAAGTCCTCCTTGCAGATTTCGACCCAATCTGAAGTTCACCAAAATCAAGGGTGGAGGAACTCTGTAGCCCTTCAATCACTTCAGGAAAGAAAGGGAGGGTACCGCAAAACAAACCGAAAGAAAAGCCCCGCGTGCCAGGCACAAGCGTGTGCCCCAGTCCTCACGGGAAAAGCCTCCTGGTGCAGCAAGACCGCGCTGAAAAGTTAAGCCCTTTCTAGTCTCTAAGATGTAGTAAGTCTCCGCTCGTACATCTGCCTCCAACTTCTCGAAACCACATGGTCTCCACAGATTGGGGGTTATTTAACCCCCAAGGAAAAGCCCCCGCCCTTCCCCCCTCCCCGTCTTGGGACTCTGAGGTCTTTAAAGTAGGAAATACTCCCCGGGAATCCCCGGCCCCTCACAACGGCCCGACGGGCATCCGGCTCCCAACCCATCGGCAGCCCATTGATTCGTCCCGAACCCTCACCCGGCCACTGCGGCCCGGGGCAGGGGGTCCGAAGATGCCCGCAGCTCTCATCCCTGTGGGGGGTCAAGTTCCGGAGGGAGGGAACTCCCCACCACCGAGGAGGCGGCAAAACGCGCCGCAGCTCCGCGCGGGATCCGCGGAGGGTGGGGACACTGCGCGCCTTAACGCCCCTCCTCACGCGCGCCCGCCGGGCCGGGCCCGAGAAGCCCCGCTCGCAGCCGGTTGGCCTGCGAGCGTCCGCGATCCGCCCGCCCTACTCGCGCCCGGCGCGCACTCCGAGGCGGCCGGGGGCGGGGGAGGGCCGCGGGGCCTCCTCCGGCGCGGGAGGAAGAGGGGAGGGAGAAAAATGGCGCGGAACGCCAGGGCCTGAGCCGCGGCCGGCCCATGGGGGGCCCGGGAAGGCGCGGGGAGCCCGCGGCGGCTTGGGCCAGCCCCCGGCCCGCGCCGTGACCACGCCGCGCGGCGAGGCGAAGGGGCCGGCGGCGAGCTCACCTTGGGCTTTTCGTCGGCCATGGCGAGCGCCGGAGTCTCCTCAGCTACCGCTTCACAAAAGAGGTACCAGGTCCGCACCGAAGGAGCACACAAGCAGCACCAGGAGCGGCAGAAGAAGGAGGCGGCAGCGGTGGAGGAGGGAGAGGGCGCGCGCACGTTGTGCGCTCCCTCCCCCCACCCTACGTGCGCGAGCACGAGCCGCCGGGCCTTCCCATTGGCTGCCGCCTCGCGGGAGCGCGCAACGCTTACATAACCACCCCCGCCGCCCCGCCCCGCGCTGCCCCGGCCTGGGCCCGGCGCCCGCCAGGCCGGCGGGAAGAGCAGCGGACACGCGCACCCTGCCCGCCGCGGGGGCGCGCCTGCTCTGGGCGGGGCTGTATTGTCCTTCTGTGGTGGAGCTTAATCAAAATGGCTTCCAGCTGGTCCTCGTAGAGGACGAGGAGGCTTGAAGCCTGGACGTGAGACATACACCGAGGAAGGTAGACTGACTGCACGAGGAAGGGGGAGCCTAAGTCATAGCCCCAGCCTGAGGTTCTAGGAAAAAAAAATCCCTCTTGTTCATTGAGCCAAATGCAGTTTCCCCCAGTTTAGAGGAACATCACACTTCCTCTCAGCCAGCTTCTCATCTTCGGAATCTTGAACCTTCAGCCTCAACCAGCTTCCCACTACTCTCTTGCCTCAGTTCAGTGACTACTAACCCCTCCTGGTAATCCTATACTTTGGCCAGCTGAGAAAAAATGTGCATCGTACAAAATCCTGACTCATGGCCGGGCCCCCGGCCTCCACGAGGAAACAGAATCCATCCTAGAGAACTACCCGCTCTCAAGCTTCCAATCCAGTCCGTCAGGTCCCTCCCCCTTTAAGGACAAATCCTGAACTCTACGCACTGGGTTCCCCCCACTCCTCCGAGGAAGTCTTATTATTTTCTTTGTCCCAGTATGTCCTTCCACTCCGTCAGCATAGAAAAAGAGTCGATTCTATTTCCATCGTAAGTCACCACCATATCTCCCTCCATTCTTGGCCACACATCTTGAAAAAAAAGGCCATGCCAGCTGTCTCCACTCCCTCACCTCCCACTCGCTGCTCAATCCACCGCAATCTGGCGCGGTCCTCGTGGCGCCCCGACAGCGGCTCTCCGCAAGGTCGCCGCGGACGGGGCGCGTACAGCGGGCGCGCCGCGTCGCGGCTCCTGAACGCCCTCCCTGAGCCTTCGGACTGTGACTCTGGTCTGGCGTGGGTCCCTGAGCATTGTTTTCCTCCCTCACCTCTTCCCTTAAATGTTCCCTGGGTTTTGTTCTAGACCCTTTCTCTTATCGTTCTATTCTCTCTCCTGGGACGACTTCACGCATTTCCGTGACCATCTATTTGTTGATGATTTTCAAGTCTGTATGTCTAGTCCAGATGTTTCTCCGTGCTAGCTTCCAACCTATAAATCCAACTGACTTTTGAGCACCTCCACCTGGGTGTCCGAAAGCCACCTCTTCAGATTCAGCAAATCTCAACTAAAATCGCTCACTCGGCCTTCTCCAGCCTGCCCCTCCCCATTGTCCCGATTGGGGATGGCACACCACTACCCATCGCTCCAAGCCCAAGCCGGGAACGGGGCGTCCTTGGCTCCGGTCTCTCCTTCACGCATTCCCCATACAATCCACCTCCAGGTCTTGTCCATTCTGCCCTCTAATACCTACCGAATATTCCTCCTTTTCTTCAGCCTCTGTCCAGTCTCTGTGTTAAGCAGCAGAAAACCTTAGACGTAAGACAAGCCAAGGAAGGAAGACTGATCTGGAAGGCAGGGGAAGCCTGAATTCAAGTCAGCTCTCCCCAGGGCTGCTGCAATTGCCTCCTAGCTGATCTTTTTGTTTTAAGGCAAGTCCCACTTGTACCTAAATATTCTTAAAATATTTATTTATTGATTTTACAGACAGAGAGAAACATCGACCTGTTGCTCCAACCATCAAGGCACTATTGGTTCCCTCTTGCATGAACCCAGACCAGGGAACTGAACCCCAAACCTTGGGGTATTGGGGCAATGCTCTCCACAACTGAGCTACCCTCCCAGGGCTGTACCTGAAGTGAATCCGAATCGACTAGGGTGCTGATTTAAATGCACATTCTTCGTGGGCTCGCCCCTCCTCGTCCTCTTGTCGCCATCTTTCCGTGCTGCCATAATGGTGCTCATGAATGTCCTGGCTGATGCTCTCAAGAGAGTCAACGAAGCTGAAAAGAGAGGCAAACGCCAGGTTTTTATTAGGCAGTGCTCCAAAGTCATCGTCTGGTTTCCAACTGTGATGATGAAGCATGGTTACTTTGGCAAATTTGAAATTATTGATGGCCACAGAACTGGGAGAATTGCTGTGAACCTCACAGACAAGTTGATAAGTGTGGAGTAATTGGCCCCAGATTTGATGTGCAACTCAAAAATCTAGAAAAAAATGGCAGAATAACCTGCTTCCGTCCTGTCAGCAGGGATCACGGACCATGAAGAGGCAAAACAAAAACACACAGGAAGGAAAATCCTGAAATTCTTTTTCTCAGGATATAATACATATGTTCAAATAAAATGCCTCCACGGCCCTGGGTGGTATGGCTCAGTGGATTGAGTGCCAGTCTGCAAACCAAAGGGTGGCTGGTCTGGTTCCGACTCAAGGCACGTGCCTGGGTTGCAGGGTGGGTCTCTTGTGGGGAGCGCATGAGAGGCAGCCACACATTGCTGTTTCTCTCCCCCTTTGTTCTATCCCTTCCCCTCTGTCTAAAAATAAATAAATAAAATCTTTTAAAAAATAAAATGCCTCAATCGACAATAAATAATAAATACATAAATTTTAAAAAATGCATGTTCTTGGGCACTGGGATCCCTCCTTTTAAAATGACATTTAAACAATTTTTTATTTATTGATGTTAGAGAGAGAAATATCAATTTGTTTGTCCTACTTATTTAAGTGTTCATTGGTTGATCCTTGTATGTACCCTGACAGGGGACTGAACCTACAACCTTGGTGTCTCAGGACGACACTCTAGCCAACTGAGCTACCTGTACAGAGATAGGGTTCCCTCCTTTTTAACAAGCTTCCCTGATGGTTTTTGTTTTTTGGTTTTTTTGGCATGTCATCCTTGTTCAGGGGCTAGGCTAATCTTCTCTGTATCATTCTAATTTTAGTATATGTGCTGTCAAAGAGAGCATGTCCCTTCTGATTATTAAGCACACTAAAGTCTGAGACACAAGCCATTCTAAAATCAAAACGAAGTAAGTTTCTGCCACTCCATGGTTCAATGGCGATCCCCTGCTTCATATAAATCCTAAAATTTTATAAGACCTACAAAACCCTTTAAGAGCTAATCCAGGTTACCCATTCTAACTCTTTCTTATAATTTCCTTCTGGAAGCCTCTGCTCCTTCAGTCATATTCAGTTTCTCGGGTTCTTGAATGTACCTCCTCTCCCTCAACTCTTAACGTTTTGTCCATTGTAAGTGCTTAAAGATTCACTGAATGCATCAGTAAATTGAAACTATCACATGCAAAAGTCCTGTGCTGGGTATTAGGGAGACAAAGAAAAGCAAAGTCCCTGTCTCAAATGTAATTTGGTGGGGTTGGGGGTGGGGTTAGGTAGGAAATACACAAGAAGTGAAAGGGGAAGAGAGCCAACGGTCATGCCTTGGGCACTGAGTGGGAGTTAATAATAGCTCATTTTCTTCTTATACAAATCTTTTAAGCAAGTGTACTATTTATTTGCAACTGAGGCTCAAAAGAGTTAAGTAACTTACCCAGTTTTACACAGCTGGCAGGTAATGTTGATTAAGCTCCTATTGTATGCCAGGGAATGAACATGCTGGGTGCCGCGCCAGATGCTACAGAGAAAGAAAGAGATGCTCTCTTTGGGGTCCTGAACCCAGATCTGTTGCCATCACACACCTCCCCAGCCTTGCAGAACCATCAAAGAGGAATATGTCACATCCAACTTACCCTCATTAATATGTGGAAACTTTCAGTCATCAAATGCTTAGTCTTTACCTTCTGGGTGACAAGTGTGTCCTACAATGTGCCTCCTCTCCAAATGTATGCTAAATTACAAAATTACCTCCAGGCAATGGAAGCGTTCCTATAAAAAGTAGTTAAGCATAGTCAAATGTGTGAGCAATACACATTCCAATGGCAAACTGGAATTCTGTGAGCTGCGCCTAGGGGATCTACTAAAATCGTTTACTGAAAATCGCTTTCCAGTTTTCAGGGGGAAAAAATGTGAAGAAATTTCCCAGCAAAAAGTTTCTCCCTCCATCATTTTTGTAGGGGTAGGAAAGGGGGTGGCTGTGCACTGGAAAAAGGTGCTTTGGAAAAAGAAAGGGCAAGGACTACCGTACAGAGAAAAGAGTGGTGGCAGACATTCATTCAGTGACTTTCATGGGGAGATTCTGTGCCACGGCGTTAATCCTCACAAAGCCTGTATTATTAAGGGCCCCATTTTCCAGATGAAGAAGGTGAGACAGAGAGAGGGTGGGCAATTTGCTCACCCAGCTTAAAGTGGCAGAGACAGTATCACAGTGAACTCAGGATTGCTGCTCTGAGCCCAGCACTTGGCTACTGTAGTACTGCGAACAGGCCTCTGTGCAAAGGCCGGGAGAGGACACACGCAGAAAAACGCCCTCGAATGGTGCCAGGAGCACCAGTCAAGTTGTTCTGATGTAACTTTTCGTTTGCTTGTCTCTCTCAGCAGAAAGGAGTTCTACAAAAGCTGAGACACATCTCTCTTGTTTCCAGTTTTATTCCCAGCACTTCATACCAGCTCCTGGATCCCAATGGGCCAGTGAGCAGTTTTCACTATGAGGGCTAACCTAGGAACTTGGGCAAGAAAGGCCTAATTTTTCTAGAACTCTAATTAAATATCAGTAACTAGTGTTAGGCCCTGACCGGTGTGGCTCAGTGGTCGGGCGTGACCCTACTAACCGAAAGGTCACAGGTTCCATTACTGGTCAGGGCACATGCCTGGGTTGCGGGCCTGGTCCCCAGCTGGGGGCATGAGAGAGGTAACCGGTCAATGTTTCTCTCTCACATCACTGTTTCTCTCCGTCTTTTTCTCCCTCCCCTTCCCTCTCTCTGAAAATAAATTTTAAAAATCTTAAAAAACAACACAAAAACTGCACTCCTGGTCAAGATGGCGGCATCAGCAGACATGGCTCACCTCCTCACAGAGCCACATCAGAATTACAACTGAAAGACAGAACCACCATAGCTCAGAACCATCAGAAATCGAACTGAATGGAAGTCTGACAACTACAGAATTAAAGAAACCACATCCACCCAGGCTGGTAGGAGGGGTGCAGACTTGGAATGGGCTGGTCCCACATCCGCATGTGGTGGATAAAAATTCAGGAGGGATATCTTGGGTGTGAGGTGTCCCAGCCCCACACCAGGCCCCCAGCCCAGGGTTCCAGTGCCAGGAAGATAAGTCCCCACAACTTCTGGCTACAAAAACCAGTGGGGAGCCCCAACCAGTTCTTCATAAAGAACATACACATGGACTTACTCATATTCAGTCCCTCTGAGCTCCAGCACTGGGGTAGCAGCTTTAGAAGCAACAGTGATATACAGCGGGAAACTGAAGTGTCTGGCATTAATGCAAGCAGAAGCCATTGTCCCTTTGCAAAACCTTCCCTTGCCTCAAATAAGCCATTGCTCAGATATGGTAAGCTGATGCCATACCTGAGACTCCATCAACCTGGCTAACAGTTTGACGTGCCTTGGAGATCCCCAGAGACTTCCCCCCACCCAACTTACAGGCCCACCCAAGCTGCTTTTCCTTAGGAATGGCTGATCTTGGCTCATGCTTCACAACTTCCTAGATCCTATTAAACAAGCAACTGCTGGCCTCAGTGAGCCCCAGGCCCAGCACCAGCAGCAGCCAGGTTAGATTCACAGCTTGGTTTTGCCTGGGAATTTCCAAGGCCAGTACAAGTAGCAGCCATCTCAGGTTGCTTTATAGCTCAGGCAGGGAGGTCCTGGGCAGAACACAGGAGAGGGCTGACCTTGGCCTGTACCACCCAGGAAACCCCAGAACCTGCGCACTCACTGGACAGCTACAGTCCACGTCGGGGCACCACCACCCTGTCCCTGCACCGCTGATTCTCCATAAACTGCGGGGGTTGGTAGTCAGTGGTCACAGCCAGTCCTTGCAGCTGATTGGCTTAGGTAAATCTCTTCCATTTATCTGCCAACAGCAACCAAGTCTCAACTACAGGAGGAGGGTGCACTCAGCCCACATGAAGGGTGCATCTCAAGGACCCAGCTTGGGTGATAGGACCCTAGAGGACACCTACTACATTAGGCTACACTACCAAGACACAGAGTCAAAGCAGCTTTACCTAATACATAGAAACAAACACAGGAAGGTTGCCAAAATGATGAGGCAAAGAAATGTGGCCCAAATAAAAGATCAAAACTCCAGAAAAAGAGCTAAACAAAATGGAGATGAGCAATCTATCAGATGCAGAGTTCAAAACACTTGTTATAAGAATGGTCAGGAACTTAGTGAGGACCACAACAGCATGAAAAAGATCCATTCAGAAATGAAGGATACACTAAGTGAAATAAAGAACAAGTTGTAGGGAAAAAATAGTAGAGTGGATAAAGATGAGAATCAATTCAATGATTGGAACATAAGGAATCAAAAAACAACCACACAGAACAACAAGGAGATAAAAGAATCCAAAAAGAATGAGGATAGTGTAAGCAGCCTCGGGGACAACTTCAAGCGGTCCAACATTTGCATCATAGAGGTGCCAGGAGGAGAAGAGAAAGAGCAAGAAATTGGCAATCTATCTGAAAAAACAGTGAAAGAAAACTTCTCTAATTTGGTGAAGGAAATAGACATGCTAATCCAGGAAGCACAGAGAGTCCCAAACATGATGAATGCAAAGAGGCCCACTCCAAGACACATCATAATTAAACTGTTAAAGATAAAGAGAGAATCTAAAAGCAATGAGAAAAGAAGTTAGTTACCAGATGAGAGGGGGTGGAGGAGAATGGGTGAAAAGGTCTGGAGATTAAGAAGTACAAATAGATAGTTACAGAATAGCCATGGGGATGTAGAGTACAATACAGGAAATGGAGTAGCCAAAGAACTTATTCACATGTCCCATGGACATGAACAATGGTGTGGGGATTGCCTGAGAGAGTAGGGGGTACTGGGTGGAGGGAGGCAAAGGGGGAAAAGTCAGAAAAATTATAATAGCATAATCAATAAGATATTAAAATAAATAAATTAATTAAAAAATAACTACTGTTTAAAGTGGAGGATAAGAATAGGGTAAGCCATCCAGAATGTACTCCTCAGGGTCAGATACCAAGGAAGAAAATATCATTCCTAAAAACTTCAAAACAAAAATCATAGTTTGTTTAGAGTTTTAAATCCTTGCCAAAACCCTTGAGAAACACATAACTGAATTTATAACACAGACAACTAAACTATGTAATTTATGTCATCAATTTCCTTCAGGTTCTTACTATGATTAATAAGTACTTTGAGCTCCCTGTGAATTCTACAGGAATACTGAATACTGAATTCCTGAATACTGCAGGAAATCTGGAAGCAAAATGGTGATGTAGGAACTTCCAGCTTTCTCTCCTTGGGTCATGGCAAAGAAAGTGGGACCCAAGATTGTGCCAGCAGTCAAAGCCAAGAACCTGGTATATTGTATTTTGTATGTGTCAGCTAGGGTATAGAAGTAGGAAAATAGTGTTCCATTTCATACTACTATACATTCACTGATATTAATATACATATTGCACAAACATACTTAGAGTATAGCCCTGTAAGCTTTTGGGGGGCAGATGTTATCACATTTCATCCTCATAGTCTCAGCAAATAACAAAGTCCTCAGAGCCAGTGATCAGTGAGAGTTCATTGACTTACTGATGCAACAGTAACACAGCAGTTGTCATGAGAGTACCAAAAATGCCTAAACTATGGTTCCTGAGTGCCTCTCAGTTATGCAGCCTCTACATTGGTATGACAATTTCAAGTTCCTTTAACCCAATTAATGCTTCAATGCTACTCCTCTATTCATTACTGGGCTCGAGTAGGGCTCAGTGACTTGAAGCTGTTTGTTTCATTAAATGAATGAAAACAAAGTTTATATTTTGCAGTTGTGCCAAATACAGATACCATCTGTACTCTTCAAGTTCTTTTTTTTTTTTTTTTTTTTAAGATTTATTTATTTTTAGAGAAGGGAAGGGAAGGAGAAAGAGAGGGAGAGAAACATCAGTGTCCGGTTGCATCTCATGCACCCCTGCTGGGGACCCGGCCCGCAACCCAGGCATGTGCCCTACATGGAGAATCAAACCGGCGACCCTTCGGTTCACAGGCCAGCACCCAGTCCACTGAGCCACACCAGCTAGGGCTACTCTTCAAGTTCTTATTTGTGATTGATTGCTCTCACCCTGAGGTAGAGAAGACAGAGTTAGAAGGATGATTCTTAAAGGGTAGGCCCCTGGGCAACAGTATCACTTCTACTTGAAAACTTTTCAGAAGTACAAATACCCTGGGCACCACCCCAAATGACTGAATTAGAAGCTCTGGGGACAGAGCTCAGGCAGGAATCAGTGGCTTAACAAACCCTCAGCGGTGTCCAACCTTTTGGCATCTCTGCGCCACACTGGCAGAAAAGTTGTCTTGGGCCACACATTAAATCCATCGCAACCCGTAATCACAAAAAAATCTCGTAACATTTTAAGTACATTTACGATTCTGTGTTGGGCTGCATTCACAGCCATCCTGGGCTGCACGCGGCCCGTGGGCCACAGGTTGGACACCCCTGGCTGAAGTTCACTAAAGTTTGAGAACCACAGGGCTAGAGCAGTTTTTATCCTCCAGTAAGAAATTTGTTACATTGTAATTGTATTTCTCAACTTGAAATTTGATGTGGCTAGATATATATTTCTAGGACCATGTTTGTGTACACGTGTATGTATCTTTTCATGTTTGTGTACATATGTATGTATCGATATATGTATTTAAAAATCAGTGAAACATTTTTTTCCCTTTGGGTTACTTTTTGTTTTGTCTTGTTTTTTGAAACATTTAAAAAAAGAATTAAGAAATTTAACTCATAGTCCCATGACACAACACATATCTCTCAATTTTAATTTCTAATCTTTTATAAAAGATTTTATTTATTTATTGTTAGAGAGAGGGGAAGGGAGGGAGAGAAAGAGGGAGAAAAACATTGATCTTGCCTCTTGCACATCCCCCGCAGGGGACCTGGCCCACAAAGCAACCACCTGCAACCCCTCAGTCTGCAGTATGACGCCCTACTCACTGAGCCACACCAGTAAGTGCTATATTCACACATACATTTCTTCACATCACTGTAGAAATATATAATTTTTGGCTGACTTTAAATTAAAAAATTTTTTTTCAATTATAGTTTTCATTCAACATTATTTTGTATTAGTTTGAGTGTACAGCTGGCTTACTCTTAAATTGAAAATTATGTAGTAAACATGTTAAAAGATAACTTTTCCTGATTATAAGAATAACTTCTGCCCTGGCTGGTGTTGCTCCATGGATTGAGCACCAACCTGTGAACTGAAGGGTCGGCTGTTCAATTCCCAGTCAGGGCACATGCCTGGGTTGCAAGGCTGGTTCCCAGTTGGGGGAAGTGTGAGAGATAACTAATCCATGCATCTCTCACACATAGAAGTTTCTCTCCCTCTCTTTCTCCCTCCCTTACCCTCTCTAAAAGTAAATAAAAATCTTTGGGAAAAGAATTCCTTATTTCTGCCAGTCTTTTTTCTACACAAATATTGATAGATGCCTTTTATTTTTTACAAAATTAATGACACCTTTAACAAAAACTTTACTGAATGTTATAAAATTTTGCTATCGTTACCTTTTAATGAAGACATGTCTCTCTAACTGTGGGACACTTATTTCCTTTTATTGGTGATTACTCAAAATGTCCCTGGGATTATTTTCTGGAAGTACAATTATGGGTACAAAAGGTGAACATTTTAAAACTTCTTCAAAGGCTTTTTCATGTTCTCATCAGTCTTCATAGTTCTGCTACATGGATGAATATCTCATTGATATTTACCTGTCCATTCCTCTATTCCTCTGTGGTTGAACGTCTATCCCACTAGCTCTTAACAGAGGTGATTTTGCCCCCTATGGGACATTGGAAATTTCTAGAGGCACTTTTGGTTGTCACAATTTTTGAGGGCCAGTATTACTGGGCCAGGGATTCTGCTACACATCCTACAATGCACAGGACAGGTCCCACAACATACAATTATCAGGCCCAAAATTTCAATAGTGTGGGGGTAGAGAAATTTTTGTCATTGTAACATATGTTATATATATATATATATATATATATATATATATATATATATAATTTTAAGATATAAATCACTTAACAAAATTCACATCTTTTGTTTTTAAATTATTTGAAATATAATTTCAAGAGAGGACTTATTGGGTCAAAGTGCATAAATATTTATGTGGCTCTTGCTAATCGATTTCTATCTTGTTTTCCACAATTATTGTGTTTCTTGAAATGATTATGTACGTACATCTCTGCAGGCTGGGGAGCATTGGTTTTACTAGGATGCGTTAGATGCACCCACTCGGCCCCTTACAGAGGCCACATTTCTGGCGTAGTTCCTCTAGCTTGACCTGAGAATGACTCTAAGTTTGACTTTGGAGTGATGAAGTGATTTCTGGTTTGACTGTTGTGCAATAGGGATGTTTTGTTTTAGGTGATTTTTATTTGATTCCAGAAATATTTTACTTTTTTAAATCTTCCTAGGGTTCTGATGTTTCATGTTGAAGTGCCTCCTGCATAATCAAAGACTCTCCAGAGTAGACACAGGAATTCCAGAGTTAAACAACCAATTTAGGAGAGTGGAGGGGGTTGAGAGAGGGAGAGGAGCTTGTGGCAAAGTGATGAGAAAAAAAGATTTGCGTGCTGATTATGCAATTTGTTTTTCAAAATTATTCCTTTAGGATTATCTGTTTAAAAGAAGAGGATAAATAAACTATTTCATGGAAACTCCCTTCTTGAAAGTCTATTGAGATGAACTGGAAGGAAGAAAAAGGTCTCTACTGAGAATAATAGTAGCTCTATTAGCTGTAGTTTTGTTTTAATCTAATGAATGTATTGAAATGACTGTGCCAAGTTGCTGTTGTATTGTGGTCTTAGAGCAATGAGTATTTCCAACCCTTTTTCAGTATTATCTACCTCTAGGTCAGACAGTTTCAGTACTCCTATTATCTTCTAATCACATTGCAAGTCTTAAAATATCAAGAAACTCTAGTACTAAAATCTTCTAAGCTCCTTTTTCATTCAAATTATTTTTTCTCAGATCTTTTGAGACCGTGGTTTTTCTTTTTGGTCCTTTTTATTTATTGATTGATTTTAGAGACAGAGGAAGGAAGCAAGGAGAGAGACATGATTTGTTGTTCCGTCCTTCTACACACCCACTGGTAGACTCTGGCATGTGCCTGGACTGGGGATTGAACCTGCAACCTTAATGTATCAGAATGAAGCTCTTACCAATTGTGCTACCCTGCCAGGGTTCTTTTTGGTCTTTCCTCCTATTTTTTTCCTTTGCTTCTACTCATCCTGTTCCCCAGAATAATTTTCTCTGAAGGAAATTAAGCATGGTTTCTATTGGTCCTATTAAGCTTGGCTTTAACTTTTTTTTTTTTGCTTGGCTTTAACTTCTGCTACTCAAGGAATTTTGAATAGCCAGAGCAGATATAATCACCAGTTTTGAAAAACTGATTTATTGCTACTCAATGTTTATTTTACTTTTGTAAAATATTAGGCCTCTTTTTACCCCCTAAAAAAGGGAACACATATGCATAATTTCTTATACTTCATAGCCTCATCACTGGGGTCAGAAATACTAAGACAAATGAAACTCTGAAACATTTGGAAAATACAGCAAAACATAGAAGGCAAAAATGTGGAGTTTCGTGCAAAATTACATTAAATTTCATCTTGTGATTGGCTGTGTTAAGAGGTAGGGATTTGGATTAAACTTTGACAGCCACAGAATTTTCCCTAACAATTCGTACCTCAAAAGAACAAACTACTGGGGTGACAAGATTGCCCTTATCACTCCAAGTCATCTTATTTCAATTAGTGACTAAGTTCAATTAGTGGAAATTGACTAATTAGTGGAAATTAGTCAATTAGTTGTCGTTCAGAGTAATCATAGGGAAAGAACTGTTTCTCTACCTAAAATACCAGAAATATATTTTTTTCAGATCAAATTTTTCTTAAATAAAAGAAACTGCTACATTTTCAGGTACTGCTTCTTAAGGCGTATTTTTAAATTTTCAATTGTCTTCAGTTAGTTAAAAAAAAGTTGCTTATTCGGGAATTTAGAACTAGCACTATTCTCTTCCTTGTATATTGTGTTTGTAAATGTGGCATTAACAAAATAAGTAACTCCTTCATGATACTAGGGCACCTCTGAGTTTTCCATTAACAAGACCTAGGATTCCCTTTTCTTCCCCCCTGCTTTTCATTGTTGACGTAACAAATCAGTTACCGGTGTTTGTACTTAATTAACCAAGCCCAGCTGTCTCGGTTTCAGTTGTTTCCGCTGCATCAATTTTGTCCGCGTCCTTCTTGAGAGTTTTGGGCCAAGTTGGCAGCGACAGCCTTCGTACACAAACCGATGGGCGGACAGGACCGAGGAAGGGGCTCACTTGCCTGGACACGAATTAGAGAAATGGCTGCGAACACGTCAATCTCAGACCAACAAGGGGCGAAAAAAGTCAGCGTGCCCCAGAGGCCGTGGCTTTCTCAGGCCCCATCCAAGCCAGCGCACGCGCAGCCGCGCCGACACCGCTCCCGCCATCTCCGGGGGCCTTCGCCCTGCCCGGCGCGGGGCTATCCGCAGCGGCGCCTGACCTGGCAGAAGGGTTACTTCGAGGACATACCGCTGTTTTCCCTGACGTATTGTCGAGGCTACGAAGGAAGGACACGTATAGAATGCCACAGAGGGTTGGTCGTGGCCGAGAGGATAGGCCCTTGCAGCGTAGGGGGTTTGGATCTGCAGGCAGTGCGGGGGGCGCTTGGGCGGGGTCCTCAGTCGCATCTGGCTCTGAGCGGGAGGTCTAAGCCGCGAGCTTTGGGGGCCCTGCGAATTCCAGGCGGCTGAGGCGCGGCGCTATGGAGGAGCTTGATGGCGAGCCGGCAGTCACTGTAAGGGCATCCTAAAGCGACTGGCTTGCCCTCGCAGTCCAAGGATTGAGTCTTCTTTGTCACTGCAGGCTCGTTTACCTCCCTGCCGCCCGCGAGGCGCCCATCCCCTTCTTTGAGCTCAGTTGCCACTACCGGGAGGTTACATTAACTAGGCGGTCCTGTTAGGTTCGCAGTGGTCTCTGGGTTTCTGCTGCATTGTATACTCAATACCTAGCCCCACAGGTCTCACTCCGTCCGATTCCCTCCTCTCTCTTCCCGTTTCCTGCATCCCACGCTTTTCCCGTTGAGCTGATGCTCTTAATGAGCGCGCTCGGACTAAGAAGAATTGGGGCTTTCTTATAGCAGCCGAACTGAGCCTCACATCGCAGCGCCATGAGCTTTGCTTGTGCTCGTGCTGTACTGGCCCAAGGTTTACTAAGCGTTCCTTATTCTCTCGGGAGACTGTTTCTGTATTTATTGCTCTTTTTGCTTTCAATTTTAACTGAACTCTCAAGAGTATGTCAAGTGTTGCTGATCTGTGATGTTCTAGATACTAGGTACTTACCGTTCCCCCAGCCTGGAATGCTCTTCTCTTATCTCTTGCTCATTTTTTCAAATACAAGCCCCAGCGGCCTTTACCTTAGAAAGCCTTTCCTGACCTCCTTGACTAGGCTTGTTCCGCACCTCTTAACTTTTGGTAACCTGTAACCACTAAATTGCAGGTTGCCTTACCTTGTGTTTTTGCTTTTTAGAAAGTTGAAATGCCTACAGTTTTCAGCTAAAGCCATTAGATGGCAAAGCAGTATCTGACGGGACAAAAAATTGAAAATAGGGGTAATTTCAGACCTAACTGGACAAAACGAGGCGTGAGATCTTAAGGAACAGTTAACGTGGGTCGTTTTGCTCTGTAAAACTTACTGTAGAGTGTTAAATTTTACTACATAGATAAAGCACTTTAAATATGAAATATCCATCAAGGACTATGTCATTGTTGCGGAAGAAAACAATTGAATATCAGAATAACTGGAACTTTCTCAAACTTTCTCTCCTTCACGATGTCAGAATCTTTTTTGGATGGGGAAACATTCCCAGTGCTCTGTGCTACCCTGGAGAGCCACTACTCTGATGTTAAGCCAAGATAATGAGCCATGCATTTTCACATGGAATGAAGATGACCTAAGATTCATTTTGATTCCAGTAGTGATGAATTGACTTGTGGTAGATTAGCTCTGTATTGGCGTTGGGGAGACCAGGTAGGAAACTGGCTGGCCTTGTAGGCACAGCCTCACGTAGGGTCATTGCCTTGGCAGAACTCCCTCGTCTAGAGCCTGAACCTGAACTTTGCAAGTTCAAACTCAGTCACATCTGTATCTGAGTGTTCAACTGCATTTTGGGCTTACTGTAAACACACTCTCAGACTGATAAGCAATCCTGGATATCATGAAGTCACCCTTCATGGCAGTTGTGCCTGCGCTTCACACAACTGCTTCCTGTTATCGGGGAACGTGAAGGCCAGTTAAGTAATCAGCAGATACGAGGATATTTAGGTGTAGATGCAAAGTAGAATAATCTTGACTAGTTTCTCTAGACCAGTGGTTCTTTTGGTTCCTGGGCTCTTAAGAAATGTGTTACAGTTTTTCTTTCTGTTTCTTCGACTTATTTCCAGATAAATACCTAGAAGTGGAATTGCTGGTTTATAGGACAGAGAGGTGCATATTTAGCTGAAATAAAGTCACTTCTCCAACATGCTTATACCGGTTTTTTGTTTTTTGGGTTTTTTTTTTGCACCAGCAGAGTGTGAGAGTTCTAGTTTTTCCACATCCTCATCAAGTCTTTGAATGGTGTCTTTGAATTTTAGCTGTTGCCATTCTAGTGGGTGTATAGTGGTAATTCATTATTTTGATTTGTTTCTCTAATGATGAAAGATATAGAGCATCTCTTTATGTGGTTATATGCTTTTATGTCTTTGGTGAAGGGTTTGTTAAAATCTTTTGCACATGTTGTTACTGGGTTGTTACTGTTATTAAATTGAGAGAGTTCTTTATATATTCTGGATATCAAATATGTTTTGCAGGTATTTTCTCTCAGCCTGTGGCTTTTTTCCTTTTCTTAACAGTATCTTTTGAAGAGCAAAAGTTTTTAATTTTGATGAAGTTCAATTTATATATTTGTTTTTCTTCTATAGTTTATACTTTCTGTGTTCTATATATCTTTGTTTACTTTAAGGTAAGAAAGATTTTCTGCTGTACTTTTCAGGTTTTATAGATTTTGCTCTACATTTGTGTCTGACTAATTTTT
Source organism: Pteronotus mesoamericanus (assembly GCF_021234165.1). Classification (NCBI taxonomy): domain Eukaryota; kingdom Metazoa; phylum Chordata; class Mammalia; order Chiroptera; family Mormoopidae; genus Pteronotus; species Pteronotus mesoamericanus. The sequence continues at coordinate 4,447,682 of NW_026555315.1, read as the reverse complement.
AGTGAATTTTTATCTGTGTATGAGGTGTATTTTTTGCATATGAGTACCCATTTATTCCAGCACTAATGCTTCCCCCTTGCTTGGCCTACTCATCCAGTAAAACTCTGCTAAAACAGCCCTGGCTGGTATGGCTGACCACCGGCCTGTGAACTGTAAGGTCACTCGTTCGATTCCCCATCAGGACACATACCTGGATTTCAGGCCATGTGAGAGGCAATGATGTTTCTCTCACTCTCTCCCTCTCTTCCCATCTCTCTGAAAATAAACAAGTAAAATCTTTAAAAAAAAAAAAAAAAGTGTTGAAACAGATCCTCTTCTGTGTACCTCTGGCTTAGCATATCTCCACTTTCCTTATTGCCTGTTTGTTCGTTGGTCCTCCTTAGTAGACCATTAGCTTTTGGGCAGAGACTGTAGCGCACATTGCTCTATTCCTAGAGCCCAGCACAGAAAAACGCTTAATAAGCATTGCTTCATTGTTGAATGACTGCATTCGTCCTTCCTAAGAACTGAATGCACTTGTCTTTAGATAAGGCTATTGCCAGCCAAAATCATTGTCTGCCAAAAATATTTATCAAGTGCCAACTTTGTGCCAGGGTCACTTCTGGGCAGTGAATGAGAATCCTAGAGGCCCCTGCCCTTGTGAGCTTTCCTCTATTTGTGGGGCACATAATAACCACGTAGGAGAATCCTTTTCAGAAACTGAGAAACACTCTTGCCCAAGTGAGAGTTGGTGGTGGCTTGGATTAGACTGGTGGAAGTGGTATGTGGTCCGATTCAGGCTTATTTCAGAGTAGAGCAGGATATGTGTGGATAGACAGGACATAGGTGGTGAGGGAAAGAAAAGGGTCAAGGATTACTCCTACCAGTTGGGGAAGGCTTTGTCCCAATGAGGAAGTGGTATGAGTTTTGGGGATGAGCATTAAGAGTTCTTTGGGGGGGGGGGAGAGTTCTTTTTTTGGCTCCTGATGTTATGGTTCTAACTCTAGAGGTTAGATAACCTATGAAGGTGTGGATCAGGCGGGTGGAGGTATGAAGTTGAAAGAGATTGATGTGAGAAAAGTTGAGTGTCATTTTTAAAGAGATGGCATAGAAACTATGGGATCGGAGATCTGTCCTGTTAGTGGGTAACATTGCAGTCTTTTTTATTAACTTCCCTTTTTCTAAACTACAGATCATTGATTAGGGTGTAGCTTTCCTTCTTATCAACACCTGAAAAGTTGCAGGGGGCATTGAGGTACCCAGCAAACTCACTTGCTTACTCAAGGTCTAATAGTCGGGCCTGATCTGAACCACCTTCAGCTGTGTACGTAGATTAACCCTTAACATTCACAACCACTGATTTCTAGGGTTGTACAATACTTGCAGATCATTTGAAAGCAAAACCTTTAGTAAGGATAACAGTTTCTGTGCCTTATTTTTCACTAGTTGATTCCAGGAGTGAATTCTAAGAAGAGACAAATGTGCTTTGACTGGGGTCCAGGGGAGATGCTGGTGTGTGAAACCTCCTTCAACAAAAAAGGTAGTTGGTATTATTTTTTCTTCCAGATTGTGTGTCTTGGCACATTTCATTGTTTTGTGTTTTTTTCCTTCCCTTTATTCTCTCAGATTTGATTAGCTGAGGCATGATACAGTTGAACTTATTTTGGACCATTTTCATTTTTGAAACTTTTTAACTGTTTTAAGATTTTCACTGATTTATGAGACCTGATGGGCTGGTGGCTCAGCTGGTTGGAGCATCAGCTCATGGATCGAAAGGTCGTGGGTTTGATTCTGGTCAGGGCACATAACCAGGTTACGGGTTCAATCCCCAGTCGGGGCACGTGCAAGAAGGCAGCCGAAGAATGCAATTGATCAGTGTTTCCCTCTTTCCCTCCCTCCCTTCCTCTCTCTCTCTAAAAGCAATGAAAAAATATCAGATGAGGATTAAAAAAAAGAAGAGGGGTTTTCTTTTTTAGAGAATTTCTTTTAATCAGATGTTTTAGAGCTGGGGGGTTGGGAGGGTTATTGCAGGTGGTGAGAATCGTTCCATTTTGGGTTTAAAAAAAAAAATTTTAATTAGAGCTTATAGTGAATATTATTTTGTATTACTTTCAGGTAGGAAAGGTTTTCTTTATATTTAAATACTTCAGCCCTGGCCAGGTAGATCAGGTGAGTGGGTTGTCCTGATACACCAAGGTTGTGGGTTCGATCCCTGTTCAGAGCACATGCAAGACTCAACCAGTGAATGCATAAATAAGTGGAACAACAAATGAATGTTTCTCTCTCTACCCCCACTTCTTTCTCTCTAAAAATCTATTGGAAAAAAACAAAACTTCAGGCCTACCCCTCCTTTTCTCCGGAGTGACTCAGTTCCCTTTATAGCAGCTGCCTTACTGTGAGCATTTGCAGATCTCATAGCACTTCCCTCTATGTCCCCATTGTGAACTCAGTTGAGTTCTGTAGGCTGTTGCCGCACAGCACGCATGAGCTGGAGGGCGAAGTGACTTATCCTCGGCTTTGTTCTGAAAGCTCCATCAGGTATCGGACCGAATCTTTTCCTTCTGATACAGACTCCCAGTAGCAAGACAGAGTGGAAACCTTGACATTTCAGTGTTGCTTTCTCCTTTTCAAGAGGGAAGTCTGAGGAACTGTTGAAGAGATTTTCTTGTAAATCTCTGATAGGTTCTTTAAAGAACAGGTTTTCCTGTTTTATAAGGAGCAGGTTGAGCTCAGTGGGTTAGGCCTTGTGCCGCAAACAGAAACGTCACCAGTTCGATTCCTGGTCACAGCACATGCCTAGGTTGCAGGGCAGGTCCCTGGTTATGGGCATGTGAGAGGCAACCGATTGGTGTTTCTCTTGCACATCAATGTTTCTCTCCCCTCTTTATTTCTCCCTTCCCCTCTGTAAAAATAACATTTTTTAAAAAACCTTCCACAAGTTGATGGTTTATAACTTATTATAGATACTTTTCATTGCTGTTGCAGAATATTTTAGTTCTTTTTTTTTTTAATTGATTTTTAGAGAGGAAGAGAGAGAAGGAGAAACATTGATTTGTTGTTCCACTTACGTATGCATTCATTAGTTGATTCTTGTATGTGCCCTGATCAGGGATCCAACCTGCAACCTTGGCGTATTGGGATGACGCTCTAACCAACTAAACTACTGGCTCGGGGCCAGTTAATTTTTTTTTTTTTTTTTAAGATTTTATTTCCTTATATTTAGAGAGAGAGGAAGGGAGGGAGAAAGAGAGGGATAGAAACATGTGTGAGAGAAACATCAGTCGGTTGCCTCTCTCACACCCTCAACTGGGGACCTGGCCCGCAACTCAGGCCTGTGCCCTGACTGGGAATTGAACCTGCGACCGTCCAGTTCGCAGGCTGGTGCTCAATCCACTGAGCCACACCAGCCAGGGCCAGTTAATTCTTGATTCTTTATTTTAGGGGCAATGGCAGTGAAAAGCAATATTTAAAAAAATTTGGCTTCGAGTTTATATAAAACTTTGGCTGTAGGTTTAGCTTATTTATCAAGTTTTACATAGACTAGTATTATACTTTTTTTCAGTAGAGTTCAATTGATGGAGGTGAAAGGTAGTTTGAGAATATTCTAGTAAGTTGAGGTGTTAAGAATAAACATTTTTAAAAATTGAGTGTCGATAATTGATAAATGATAATTTATATCTTTTTAAATAAATGGAATCACTAGCAAAAAGCTAAAGTTTTTGTAGATACTCAAAAATTTTATAGTGGATTCTTTTATAAAGGTGATTGTGAGAGATACTAAAATTTTTATTTTTCTACTTTGTTTCAGGACAGTCGGAGACAGTGCCAGGCTGTCCCTTTATCTTTATCATCCGGAAGGATATAGACATTTATTCTCAAATCTTGAGAAAACTCTTCAATGAATCCCATGGAATCTTTGTGGGCCTCCAGAGAATTGAAGAAGACTTAACTGGAAAATCCAGAAAAGCTCAGTAAGTAGGCTGCTAATAGGTGTTGAAGTGCACAACTAAATTGTGAAAAGCCAAATGAAATGTCCTTTTGCATGATGGTTGGATCTCCTGGAGCAGTGAGGGACACCTGGTCCTTTGTAGCCTCTGTATACTGGGCAGTGCAAGTGGGAGAACTGTCTTACCGGGTATTTGTAAATGGTGTTGATTGACATGCTGGCTTGATAAGTTTTCTTTGTTTATATTCCTTCTCATTTACTCTCCAAAGGAGAAAATTTAAGCCAAAAAGCACCTGAGAGTTATTGAGTAAGGTTCCACTATTGGTAGATTCTGAAGTTAATATAAAAGTGAAATTTTTAATTTAATCTTTATTGTATTTTCTTGTTTTGTTTTTCAAGAATTATTCTCAAGGCATTTTTTGACGTGGGGGGTGGCAGAACATCAGAAAACTACTGTGCTATCAATAAACTAAGATTGAGGTGTGGGTCGTGAGTGAAGTGCATCAATGGCAGGCACTTGTTAACTGCAGATTTCTGGCCCCACCTCAGATCATCAAAATCAGAATTTCTAGGGGTGGGTCCTAAAATCTCCAGCTGATTCTTACGCACAACAGAGTGTGAGAGCCTGTGTTGGGTTTTAGGTTTTGATCAGTGTCCGTTCGTATGGTTCGGCATGGGCAGTGTCGGTGTTTGCATTGAAAACACCCAGTTTTCCCCTCCGGTGCATCGTCTTCACTGCCGCAGTGGCACCACACTCACAACGCTTTTGCCACCAGATGTGTGTGGGTTTTCCCCCACCAAGTAGTTCTGTATCCTACATAGTTGGATGTCCTATAATTTAACTGAATCCTGACACTGTCTATCTGGAGATGGCGTCACATTCTATGGGTTAAGGGCTCAGTCCCAAGAGACTGCCCAGCACTTCAGATGCCAATTGCAGGTCATGGATCCCCAGGTACAAATCGGGTTCCCATGGCCCAGTTGGGTCCAGTTCATTTGCTAGAATGGCTTCCAGGACTCAGGGAAACACTTAGGCTTACCAGTTTATTAAAGGATATGATAAAGCATACAGACTAACAGCCAGGTGAAGAGAGGCGTGTGGTGAGGTCTGGAGTGTCCCAAGAGGAGGAGTCCCTCTAGAGCTGGGGTGTCACCCTCCTGGTATGTGGGTGTGTGTGTCCAACTGGAAGCTTTCCAAACCCCATACTGTTGGGATTCTCTGGAAGTTTCCTCATGGTCGATCATTTGCAGCCTCTGCTGTCCCTAGAGAAGTGGGGCAGGGGGACACTCCAAGCTGGGGATCGTGGCTTAGTCTTTCTGGGGACCAGCCCGATCTAGGAGTCCAGGAGTAACCTCATTAGAACAAAAGATGCTTTCAGTTCTCTTACCACTTAGGAATTTACAAAGGTTTTAGGAGCCTTGGGTCAGGAACTAACTATGGAGAAAGAACCAGATATATATACAATATCACAGTATTTTACTTCCTTGATAATCATTTTAGAAATGAATCATGTCCTAGAGACTACCCTCGTGAGCGCGTGCACGCGTGTGTGTATGTGGAGAGACAGCTGGTTTCAAGAAGCTCTGATACAGGGTAATTCAGGGAAACCCATGACTGCTTACATGAAAAAAAAACTTCGAAAGTCTTGTAATTCCCTGAAGGTGAGGACCCAGTCTTATTTATGTGGGCCCACCATTCCACCTCCTCTTGTGCATCTATTTGGTAGGTGCTGTGAAGTGTTCACTGAATGACTGAATGAATATGTGAATGTGTTCACGATGGGATGGTACCTCATGTTCCGTGCAGGGGGGCTAACATCTCACCTTGTTCTTGGCTGGGTGAACCATGACCACGAAGGGGCACAGAGCAGTGAGGGTTAGGTACGATCATGCGTGCGGATTGCTTCGCCTGCTGGCTCTGTTGGCCATATGCAGAATGTAACTACTGTTCATTTTTAAATGGAGCCGATAGGTGATCTTTAGGTCTTTTCATCTAGAACTGGTATTTTTCTTGCTAAAAATTAACAGCCCATTGCATTCTGGATGTTTGTTTTGTTCTGTCATTTAAAAAAAAAACTTTATTTTGAACTAATTTTAGACTCAGAAAAGGTACAAAATAAGAGATTTGTGTACCTCCCTCACCTGGCTTCCCTAATGTTAACATCTTACATAACCATCTTATTGTTACTTAAACACTGGTGCAATAAACTAAGGACTTTATTGGAATTTTACCAATTTTTTTCACAAATGTGTTTTTTTCTCTTTTGTAATTAAATGATGTTGCATCTAGTTTTAAGATTTTATTTTTTTACTTTATTTTAATTTTATTTTAAAATCTTTTTAGATATATTTTAAAGATTTTACTTATGTTTAGAGAAGAGGGGAAAGGAGGGAGAGAGGAAGAGAAACATCCATGTGTGAGATGGATGGGTTGCCTCTCGCGCGCCCCCTGTTGGGGACCTGGCCGGCAACCTAGGCATGTGCCCTGACTGGGAGACCTTCCATTTCTCAGGCTGCACTCCATCCACTGAGCCACATCAGCCAGGGCGAGTTTGCATTTAGTTTTTTCTCTTTAGCTTCTATCATGATCTTGACACTTTTGAAAAATACTGACCAATTATTTTGGAGCCTGTTCCTCAATTTCAATTTGTCTGATATTTTCTGATGATTGGACAAAGGTTATGGATTTTTAGCAAGAATACCACATGTATGATATATCCTTTTCAGTACATCATACCATGGGGTTCATGATGTGGATGTTTTATTATTACTGGTGAGGTTGACCTTGATCACTTGGTTAATGTGGTGTCCACTGGGTTTCTTCACTATAAAGGTACAGTATTTGGGGGAGAAACTTTTAACACTATGCAAATCTGCCCTGACTAGTGTGGCTCAGGCTCATTTGGTTGGTCATTGCCCAGCAAAGCAAAACGTCGCCAGTTTGGTTCCTGGTAAGGGCACGTGCCTGGGTTGCGGATTCAGTCCCTGCTCGGGGTGCATTTGAGAGGCAACAGATAGCTGTTTCTCTTGTGCATTGGTATTTCTCTTCCTCTCTTTCTCCCTCCCTTCCCTTCTCTCTAAAAATAAAACAATTTAAACAATCAAAGGCTATGCAAATCTTATTTCTTCTCAAATTTTCAACCACTGATTTTAGTGTCCATCAGTGGTCTCATCTGCAATAATTAATATCAGTGTGGACTCATGGATACGTATTTTTATCCCAAGGGTTATGTTGTATTTTATTTATTTTGTTGCTCAGCTTTTCCTGCTTTGGCCATTAGAAGCTCCTACAATTTGGCTCCTGTCTTTCAGCAAGCTCCTGTCACCTATTTATTCTATCTTTCTATTACCACAAGATGTTTCAGGCTCATCTTGTATGTCATTTCATTTTTTTGTAGATTGGTTCGAGTGAGTAAAAACTACCGATCAGTCATAAGAGCATGCATGGAGGAAATGCACCAGGTTGCAAGTAAGGATATTGTTTGTATGTATATATGGTTGTAATTGAAGTATTGATCTGGATGCAAATACTACAAGGTAAAATCTGGTTGACGTCCCAGTTCAAAACTCACTTTCCTACCTTAATTTTTTGTCAGTCATCTTGAGTATGCTTTCCCAGTTCGAACATGCAGAATTGACAGGTGTAAGGGAGAAGGACCTCGTGAAGGATCTTAGAAATTTGCATTCTCAGGTCTTTGACTTTGGTGGCTGAAAGTCACTGTAACCCCGACAGCTGTGTGGCTCCCAGGGGCCAGGTAGCCGTGTGTAAGTCGTGCTGTCTGTTTGCTGTGTTGCCATTAAATGCGGCTGCTTTTAGATTCAGGGTCATGCTTTGAGAATCACTGATCTCAGGCTTTTTAAAAAAAAAAATCTATGGGCAAAACAAGTGGTCCTTAGAAGAAACAAAGGCACAAACCACAGAATCTGTTATATGAAGTTATAAGAATAAGACTGAAAGTTCATTGCTCACTTAAAATGTTTTGTATTTTGTTAGTTGCTGCTAAAGATCCAGTCACTGGCCACCAGTTCAGCAGCCAGGTGAGGGGTCTGTCTGTGTTTGTTGTGGCTGGCGCTGTTACCACTTTCTGCGACCTCAGCGCTCCCCTGGGGTGATTTTGCAATCACTGTTATTTGCAGAACTCTAATCTTTCCAAGTAGACAGGCAGCTCCTTGGGGTAGTAAGGATCCTCTTAAACTTCCTGGTGCTCCTTCAAGGCCTAGCATATTGAAACAAAGTATGTACTTGGTAAATATTTGTATGAGTTTTCAGTTCTTAGGGAATATAAGTCCAACCACATTGTGAGGAGCATTTGGAACCACTGCTTACACTGCTTAGTCTCATAAGCTGTACTCAACTCATGAAATCTGTTTTACTGAGGCGCAAGTTCTTACACTTTAGTTGGAGCTGAGCGAGGACTTCAAGAGTTCTTCCTTTGGTAGAGTCTTAAATATTTTTATTTTGCAATTACAGTTGACATTCAGTATTATTTTATATTAGTTTCAGGTATGCAGCATACGGGTTAGATATTTACGTAACTTAGTGATCCCCCTGGTACGTCTAGTACTCACCTGGCACCACATACAGTTATTACAGTATTACGGACTATTCCCCGTGCTGTGCTTTATGGTAGAATCCTGATGCCGTTCAAACTCAGTAGTGTGTAGGGACTGATGCACTGTGTCTGAAGTGAGCAAAGCTTTATTTTCCTTGCGAATAACCTGTTTTATATTTGTGCACAGGATGGTAAGGAAAGGGAGGATGCCTATTCCTACAGGGAGGTTTATTTTTGGGTTTTATATTGGTTTGCCTTTTCATAGACTGTTACCTAAACTCCATTCCCTTGAATACCAGCTTCACAACTTTTGCTTTTCTAATATTTCTTCTTATTCACTGACTCTTTTCCTAAAAATCCTCTCTCCCTTATTACTCAAATAAACCATAATATTCATCAAGATCATGGAGGTGATGAGCTAGTTACTTTTTCTAATGCACATTAAACTGGGACCACAACCATTAGAATAAAAAAGGTTAGTCGTGTTCTACGCCCTGAAATTGCCTCCCTGGCTGTGGGACCCCTGCCCTGGGGGCGCTCAGTGAACGTTGACCTTCCTGAGGTTCAGGCCCTGCTCTGCTCGTTTGCTCTAAGACTAAATCCTAGGAATGTTTTCAGTCTAAATGTCGTCTCTGTTTCCTCTTTAGATTTCCATCTTGTCAGCAATGGAGCTCATCTGGAACCTTTGTGAGATTCTTTTTATTGAAGTAGCCCCAGGTGAGCCTGGACTCTCTGTCACAGTGTCAGAGGTGTCCCCTGCCTTTCCCGTGGTCTTCCCTGTGTGCTGTGATGAGTGTGTTGTTGACTGGGGTGTGCACTTCATCAACACAGCCATCAGAAAGCATTGTGGAACAGCCGGAGAGGCCTTTCACTTTGTCAGGTACCGCAGAAAGAACCAGGTAAAATGCCTTCCAGAAGCCTACAGTGTTAGGCAGATGGCTCTTGAAAAAATACCAAGAAAGCATAGTAAACTAGTGTGTGGTTGTCAGTATTTGTATCCTGGGCTGGTCAAGCTTCAGCAAGGTCTCAGAGAGGCCAGGGGAGAGACACAGATTCTTCCTCACAGCCTGCAGAGGGAACTAACCCTGCCAACACAGTGATGTCCGACTGCTAGCCTCTAGAACAGAGACAATAGATTCCTGTTGTTCAAAGAAAGAAAGAAAAGCCCAACCTGGGTAGCTCAGTTGTTTACAGCTTCATCCTGATATGCCAGGCTTGTGAGTTCCATCCCTAGTCGGGGCACATTCAGGAAGCAACCAGCGAGCCCTGGCTGGTGTGGCTCAGTGGATTGAGTGCCGCCCTGCGAACCCGTGGGTCATGGGTTCAGTTCCCAGTGAGGGCACAGGCCTGGGTTGTGGGCCAGGTTCCCAGTAGAGGGCGTGTGAGAAGCAACCACACACTGGTGTTTCTTCCTTCCCCTCCGTCTAAAAACAAATAAATAAAACCTTCCAAAAAAAAAAAAAAAAAGCAACCAATGGATGCATGAATAAGTGGATCAACAAATCTGTTTTTCTTTTCCTTCCTCTCCCTCCGCTTCTCTCTCTAAAATAACCAAACAAAGGGGGGAAATGTTTTAGGCACAGAAGGAAGGGTTAGGTTGTGGGGGGCAAAGTCACTTCGAGAGTTCTGGTAACGGCTGGGGCCGTGACCGTGGCGCACCCACCACCCACTTCAGAGCGTTCTGTTCTTGGGGTGAAATGTGGTCGGGACAGGTTCCTGGCTCGAGTGCGCTCTCGGTGGCGTTGCTACAGGCTTTTTCACATTCTTTGATGGTCTGTGTTGGCTCTTATCCGTAAATGAGTATTAATCATCTCTGTGCATTCATAGTTATTTATTCATCCTCCTACTAAAGTGCCGAACAACTTGAAATAAAACTAGTCGTTCATGTGCCTGTCTCTTCCAGTAGCTTTTGGAGGGCTGTCTCTATTTATTGTTGCATAGCTAGCACCTAATCAGTACCAGCTCCTGATTGCCATGACTCATATAGCCACTGAGTATTTAATAGTCATCAAGAGGCCAGAGGCGTGGGGTGTGGGTAGTGAGGTCTGGGCCCGTAGTTCAGCCCTTTCCAGGGCTCAGCGAGTGGCGTTGCTGCCCGCACAGAGGAGGTGGTCCATAGAGGTCCATTTGCTAGTCCAGGCCTTAACCCTGGAGCGTACGTGTGCTCACTTAAGAGGGATAAAGCGCTTCCTATGGAGCTCGTCGGCTCTGCGTTCTCTGCCCATCCTGTGGGAGGGTGGCGTTTGCTGCACCCGAAGCTGAGGTTTTGCGTGTGACTGTTGTCTCTTCCTCTCCCCGCAGCTGGCCCGCTTCTCCTCCACCTCCTTGACTGGGTCCGACTGCACGTATGTGAGGTGGACAGTGTGTTGGCAGATGTTCTGGGCAGTGAGAATCCAGGCAAACATAAGAGCTTCTGGAAGTTGGTAAGGACCCTGCGTCGGCTGGGCCTCCCTGTCTCACACCCATTTGCCCAGCGCTCGCAGGCAGGCCCGAGGCTTGCTTACGGAGCCTGCGTGCACTTGACCTGGCTCTCCGTGTCTGTCACGGAACCACCCTAGTTTAGAACTAAGGTACCATGTAAGGAAAGTGGCGCTTTGTAGACTTTCCAACGAGAAGGGGAATTTGGTTCCTTTGGGGATCTAAGTGGAAGAAGATATGAAAATAACGCAAAACCAATGTTAGTGGCTGGGGGTGTGGGGTTGATGTGAATGAACTCGGGAGTTGTTTTGAGGAATGTTCTAAAATGATGGTGATGGCGCACAGCGTGGCACACTTACATTGAGTTATATACTTAGATAGGTGACTGTTTATAGTGTGTAAATTACAACTCAAGAAAGCTATTAAGGAAAATGATTGATGATCCCAGACTCATTTTGGATTATCAGTTTGGAAGTCGTCATGTGTCCGGGGGGGAGGGGGCGCTCTCTGCCTCTGAGGACAACCCTTTTCTCTCTTTGCCTCTACTGACCCAATGGGAGGGGGCAGGATGGGGTTGCTAGGCGACCTGAATAATGAAAAATTGATTAGAGTTATAAAATCTGGAATTTGGGTCAGGAGTTGTTGCCTTTGAGGCTGTCTTTGGGCCTTTTGGTCCAGGAGATCTATGCCGCTAAGGGGAGAGCCTTTGCTCAGGAAGTGTTGGCCCCAGATTTTGAGTCCCTGATTCATTCATTCGCTGAGATTTTATTGAGGGCTGCTCTTTGCAAGGCACTGAGAAAACAACTGTGACCAAAGTGAATCATGCCCTTATTTATGGAGCTTACATCCTGCATAGAGAGACAGGAAGTAAATACAGAAACCAGTAAAGCATGTGGCATGTCTAATAGTGAAGTGACGTGGAGGGAAATAAAGTGAGGGAGGGCATTGGGAGTGTGAGAGGGGGGAGTCAGGGAAGGCCCAGCTCGTGCGCAGAGACCTGGAGGAGGCAGGGGGACCTGTGCAGATGAAGGGAGAAAGCGTTTGGGGCAGTGAGGCCTGCGAATGCCGTGTCCTGGACGAGCAGCGGCAGGGGGAGCCTGAGCCGGGGGCAGTGGGAGCCGGAGGGAGAGCCGGGGAGTCAAGGGCAGGGAGGCGGAGGGCCTCCGGGCTGTCCCAGGGACCTCAGCTTTCGGAGAGGCGGTCAGCAGAGTGCTGCGGCCTGCGGGGCCAGCGTTCCAGCTGTGCCCCTGCCTCGCTGCGGGGTAGGGAAGCAGTGCCTTCATAGCCTTCCGTTTCCTCGCTTGTCGGGGCGACAGCAGCACCTACCCATAGGGCTCTTAGGGTTTAAATTACTTAAAGGGCATAACTGTGTGTGAATTAGTTGACAGATACAGTAAAGAGCTCCTGCCTTAGTATTTTCTTTTTAGAAATGGATTTTAGAGAGAGGAAGGGAGAGACAGACACATATCGATGTGTTGTTCTACTTACTTACACACTCATTGGTTGATTCTTCTATGTGCCCTGACCAGGCATCAGACCTGCAACCTTGGTGTGTTGGAACAACGCTCTAACCAGCTGAACTACCCGGCAAAAAACTTGGCACTAAACAGATTGTGAAAAAGACACTGTGCCGTGTGAGTGCTGCCTTGTTTGCTCAGCTGGGATGTGTGCGTCAAGTGACTCAGGTCTTTTGCTGCTCTGCGCGTGTTCGCAAACGATGGCGACGGCGGCTCAAATAATGATTTTGGGGTTACAGATAAATTTTAGCAAGTAGGCAAATTTACAGATACGGACTCTGATTAGAGGATTGAGCCCTGGCTGGTGTGGCCCAATGGGTTGAGTGCTGCTGTGCAAACCAGTCGGTCGCTGGTTTGATTCCTGCTTAGGGCACATGCCTGGGGGGAAGGCCCAGTTTTGTGCAAAAGGCAACCAATAGATGTCTCTCTCCTTCCCTTCCCCTCCCTCTAAAAATAAGTAAAAAACAAAAACAAAAACGGAGGATTGACTGCGTTTGTATCAAGTGTGTACCTGTGTTTATTTGAAACTTTTATGAGCCAATAATTTATTTAATGCACTTTGCTATTTTCTAGTTCATTTATTTTTTCAAAGTTGGCCACAGCCTGTAATGGGTTGCATCATCAGTTTGAGACCGGATGAGCCAGGTTACCTCCGGAGGGTTGGGACCGTTAGGCTTCCCCATGGCTCAGAAGCCAAGCGGGGATGGAGGGGACAGTTTGCAGGGGATGCTCATGTTCTCGGGTGTTCCCCTAGGTGACCATCTTGGTGCTACAGGGCCGGCTGGACGAGGCCCGACAGATGCTCTGCAAGGAAGCCGACGCCAGCCCCACCTCTGCAGGCATGTGCCGAATCCTGGGGGACCTGATGAGGACAATGCCCATTCTCAGCGTACGTGGGAGCAGCGCCGCCCTGCTGCCTCCTGGGAAGTGGGTTCGCTTATTAAGTGCAAGGGGCTTGTGTGGCGATGGCGTCTCACTGTGTCTCTCCTGCAGCCTGGTAACACGCAGACCCTGACAGAGCTGGAGCTCAAGTGGCAGCACTGGCATGAGGAATGTGAGCGGCACCTCCAGGACGGCACGTTCGCCTCCAGCCCTCAACTGGAGTCGCTCTGCAAGGTGAGGAGGCAAGTCCAGGTCGGGGTCCGAGATGGCTTCCCTTCACGCCTGTGGAGTCCAGTGCAGTGATGGCAGAAACTCGGTCCTCCTTGGCCGGGGCTGTCCTTTCTCTGCAGGGCAGGAGGGCCCCTTCAGACCAGGCGCGCTCGCTGCGATCAGGGGAGTTGGCGCTCCCCTGCAGCTCAGGGCTCGCGTCTCTGTCCGCAGATCATGCTGGGAGATGAAGCGGCCTTGTTGGAGCAGAAGGAGCTCCTGAGCAACTGGTATCATTTCCTAGTGACCCGGCTGCTGTACTCTCATCCCACCGTCAAACCCATTGACCTGCACTTCTATGCTCAGGTGAGCCTGAGCTCTGTGGGGTGGGCGTGGGGAACAGAGGTCACTTCAGTGTGTGGCCTCTTGGAGTTGGACTTCCGTGGAGAACTGGAGGGGGCTTTCCTTTGACCCTTTGTGGACAACAAAGACCTCACGGCCCTTCTCCAGGGCTCCCTCTGTGGCAGCCAGGTCAGCCCCCTTGAGTCTCTGCTTCCATCCAGAGACCGAGTGGGTCACCCCCTCTCCACAGTCTAGCCTTGACCTGTTTCTGGGAGGCGAGAGCAACCCAGAGCCCCTGGACAACATCCTGATGGCGGCCTTCGAGTTCGACATCCACCAGGTGATCAAGGAGTGCAGGTAGGACCGGCTGTGCCACCGGCCCCACCTGCGGGTGTGGGATTCGGCGACATTGAGCGCGTTGACAGCTGTGCGGCTGTCACCGCCATCCTTTTCCAGCACGCCCTGTCCCTTCCCGCTCGTGTCTTAACCTCCTTCCCGCAGACCTCTGTCCTCCGCAGCCACATGCAGGTGGATGATGGCTTCTCATGGGACAAGCCTGGGGATCTTCCAGAGGCTTGAGGGCGACTGTGCTTATCACAGTTTGCATTTCAGGGATGTTTACTCAAAAAAAACATGGCAGGAAATGACTTTGATGTTAAAAATCCAGAAAAGCCAGCCTATTGCTGGGAACGTGGCGGACATGTAGCCTCCTTAAGGCACGGCTCTCCTCTGCAGCCTCGCTCTCTGATGAGCTAAGGGCTCCCACACTGCGGGGCTCCTGGCCGGGTCTGTTCAGAGCAGGTGCCCCACACTAGCCCTCTCCCTAGAAGGGTGTCCCACGCTGTGTTCAACCTTCAGCAAGGTAGGAAAGGGAGTGTCAGACATAATCAAAGGTAAAGCTTGTCAGAAATTTCTGTGGATAGTAAGGCAGAACGAATGCACCCTTCCTTGTGCGCAGCCTGGACAGGTGGGTGTCGCACTGAAGACCCCCAGAAGGGAGAAGGTAGGAACGGCAGTGGACGGCCTGCTCAGGTGTCAGGCTCGCCGCCTTCTCCTGAATGGATCTTAGTGGATCTGGGTGTTGAGAAGGGTCCCCTCCTATTATGTGCCCTTCTCGTTTCGGCTGAGAGAAAGCCAGGGCTTCGAGAAAATAGTGCCTGATTTGGAGAAATGGGTCTCGTGTCGGTATTTTTTTACAGATCTGTAAAAGGTAGGGACTTCTGCTGGCGCTGGAAGATGATACATGGGACTCAGCTGGTGGCAGTGGGGGGGGCGTCTGCAGGGAGGAGTTAGTGAGAGGGACTTAAAGGGGCACATGCGTCACTATGGCTTTGTCAGTGTCTCTGCCCCTAATTGGAAATAATCGGCATTTCTAAACACAGTCGGCCACAGCAGTGGGCTCTTCCCACCGGCTGCCGCCATAGCCACATCTGGACCTTTGCCAACAAAATAGATTTGGGCAGGACAAGGAGGAAAGGCACTGAAAAGGGAAAGTGCTCAGTTCTTCTCACTCGGTGATGGAAGAAATAAAAGAGAAGCACCGCCCACGAGGAGTGGCTTTTATGAAGGACACAGAAAACAGCCTCACCCTCCTGCCAGTTACATGGGGAAGGTCCGGCGCACAGCCCCTCAGCCTGGCTACCTCTCTGCCCTGACGGGCAGGAGGGCGTCTGGGGTCTTTCTGGGGACTGTTAATCTTGGCGCTCGGGGTTCTCTGAGCAGGACGGTGCTTCCTACCACACCCTGAGGGGCGCTGACGAGCAAGCCCCAGGACCCCATTACAGGCCGTGGAAGGAGGCCTGGTGTGTTGAGAGAACGCAGCAGAGTATTAGAAATCCTTCCCCTGGACGGGGAAGGATTGGGTTTCGGGGCTCGCAAGCACTTGGTTTCTCATGGTTTGCGCTGGTTAGGCCCCAGCTTGGCTCCCTGGGGAGTGGAGAGCGTGCGTCTGCAGCTGGGCAGCGGGCTGGTGGTGTCGGGAAGCCGTGCTGCTGTGGGTGCGATGGCAGCTCGGCTCCTAAGTGCCCTGGGGAGGGAGAGCGAGGGCAAACCTGCTCTAAAGGCCCTGGAATGGAGGTCTCTACGGGGGCGCCTCCTGCTCCCGTTTGTCAGCTGTGTGAGACCCGAAGGGGCGGAAGGGGCTTGAGGGAGCCGGAAGCAGAGCATGAAGGCTCGTGGAGGCCCCGGTGTTGGCCTGTTTTCCAGAGATGAAAGGAGGAGTCAGGACTCCTCCAAGGGCCGTTTCCTCCCCTCTGGCCTGCAGCTTCCTCTAGAAGCCAGTCCCTTTCAGTTAAAGGAAACAGTGAGCTAGACGAGGTGGCAGCTTCCACGGGCACTGAACTAAAAGGAAATAAATCTTGCAAAAATAAGAGCTCCAGCTTAACACGTGCCTAGTCTAGAATCTTGTTGCCAGAACTTTGGCCCTGTTCAGCGTCTTGGCGGTGGGTTGCAGGGTGCAGACCCTCACATCCCATTTACAGGTGCAGAGCCACCAAAAAGCGAGATGCAGGCTTGGGGTTACGGGGTGACAGCAGCCCCAGTGCAGGACAGGTGGAGGGTTACAGTCGTTCCTCTGGGCGAGGCCGTCACTGTGGCTGGGCTTCGGGCTCCAGGGCTCCCCCTTGTCCAGCAGAGGCCGCTCCAGGGCTGTGAATTAGGCCTTCCCGGACATCTTGGGATGGCAAGGCTCTTCGCCTGTTCCGTGTGCAGGCTGCTCGGAATTCGCCACCGTGTGCGTGTGAAGATCCAAAACCTGTGTGGTTCCGACTGGCCCAGCCCGGCAGGGAGGCCTGCGCGCTGCGTGGAGTCTGCACTCTCCAGTCGTGGCCCCTCAGCTGTGCCGCTGCTTCTCTGCCCTCAGTGCTCAATGCCAGGCAGCCTGCAGGCGGGCGTATCCCTTTGGGAAGACACCCAAGGGCTGTGCAGGCTCCCTCTGCTCTGGGGTCCTCCGCAGCCGCCTTGTCGGCCGTTTCATCACAACCACAGGTGGAGAGCTGGGTGACAGCAGTGGCTCCAGGAGCTGAGGTGTCTTTCCCTTCACCCTGCTCCCTCCCTCCCTCCTTCCCGCAATTCATTCAACATTTATCAGGCATTTATTATGTGCTACACACTGTACTGGACTTTGAGATTACAGCGTTTTGTTTTGTAGGCGATTTATAATCTAGAGCGCCCTTCAAGGGACCCTTTAAGAGACGACTCTAATGGGGAGTATAAATGGTGATGGAAGGAGACTTGGGGTGGTAAACAGACAATACAGTACGTAGATGATATATTACAGAACTGTACACCTGAAAACTATATACTTCTATTAACCAAAGTCACCCCAAAAAGTTAAAAAGGAAGAGGACCCTATTTTAGATTGGAAAGTCAGGAAAAGTGTCTAGAAAGAGGCTATGCTGAAACAGTTCTGAAAAGTTCAGAGAAGCAGGTCAGAAACGGCCCTTTCAGGCAGAGAGAAGAGCGAGGGGCAAGGGCAGCAGGAAAGAGGAGGCCTGTCGCCTGCCTGAAGGGCTGCCGGTGTGTCCGTTGACCCAGGAGGCTGGGGGGGCGGGGGGCACGCTGAAGCGGTGGCAGAGGCAGGAAGGGAGGCACAATCAGG
This sequence comes from Pteronotus mesoamericanus, assembly GCF_021234165.1. Taxonomy (NCBI): domain Eukaryota; kingdom Metazoa; phylum Chordata; class Mammalia; order Chiroptera; family Mormoopidae; genus Pteronotus; species Pteronotus mesoamericanus. The sequence goes on along the minus strand of NW_026555315.1, from coordinate 4,430,240 downwards.
GGCCAAGTAGACTATTCGCAGTAGTTTTGATTTTATCAAAATGGGGGCCACTAGGCATCTTCAGCAGGGCGGGGCCATCGGATTCGGGTTTGAGAATGCGCGGTCGGAAGGGCGGCGGCCAGCCTGACGCCCGTACAGTCCTCTGTGTGGAAAGTGGTGCCGGTGATGGTTAGTATTTTTTAGGGTAAGAGCTTGTGTGGATTATTTCATTTTGCAACAGACCTTTGAAGATGGGGCTGTTATTCATGCTTGTCTTACAAACAAGGACAGTGAGTCCTGGGTATTTGGACCCAGAGCCTTTTGCCAAAGTCCATGCTGTTTACTGAGCTCTTCTGCGCCAGCCCGCCTACCAGGATGCCCATTACTCAGTTTCAAAACACCCTTCACACCAGCGGCCTCTCGCTCCACAGCCGTGTCCCCGGCCCAGCCGCCGCTCGTGTTGGCCCGCGCTGTCACAGCTGGCCCCCAGCTGGCTCCCCCTCCGTCACCTGCTTCTGCATTGTCCAGCCTCACAGAACAGCCTGAGTAGCCTATTAAGTCTTAAAACGTCGCTCTCTCGGTTACTGTCCCAGTGGCTTGCCATCACAAGTCCCTGAGTGTGGTGGCCTCTGCTTAACTCCAGGTTTGAGTCACGGGGGCGTCATTCTGAAGTGGGAGTAAGTCAGGCTCACGTCCATCCCAGAGTCTCCGCTGGCTGCTTCCTCCCTTTCAGGAATGGCCCGTCCCCTCGTTTTCCTGTGGCAGGCTCTCTGCTCAGATAACCGCTCTCTCGGCTAATTTCCTTCATAGAACTTACTCTCAGAGGGGCGGGGATGTGCATGTATCTGTATATGTGAGAAGGCGACTTGTTTCTTACATCTTAGTTTGCACTTTCTTGATTATATCCTACTTTATTTTTCCTTAGGAATGGTCATTTCTGATTTCATCTATTATTATTTTTTAATTTTTTAATTTTTTGAGAGAGAGAAATAAACATCAGTTTCTTTGTTCCACTTAACTTGTGCATTCATTGGTTGATTCTTGTATGTGTCCTGACCAGAGATTGAACCTTAGCCTATCGAGATGACGCTCTTAATGAATTGAGAGACCCATCCAGGGTGGAGAACAACTTCTGACCTTCACTGTGTGTCACTTTACATACACAATACAATTATAAATCACGTAATTGAACAAAAGACAACTCCTTTATACAAAGTATTCATAGATACCTAAACACAAGATGGTTTTTGAAATGAAATCACATGTATATAGTTATATCCACAGAGTACACTAATCAACAGCTAGGTACATGATTAGAAACATCAGCACATGCAAATGAAATAAGACACTCCTGAATTCCGTGTTTCATTGAGCATCAGAAACCACCAGTGTTTGTACATCATTCTGCGTCCACCTTCTCTGCATGTGATGGATCCCTGGATTTTAACTCGCTGGGTAACATTCCCCATAGAAATACATCATTGGCTGCTGCTTTGGGGGTTGACCTCCTGGGTGTCCCTTGTTAGTCCCCGCATAGAAAGGAGAAGCTTCTCACTCGGTACTCCCAAACAGTCCCTGGCTCATCACTGTCCCTCCCATACCTTTCTTTTAATTTCCTCTCATTCTTTCTAAGCGAAGGACATGGGGGGCTCCTGCCCGTGCCCCACTCATGTGGGCCACGGCATCTCACTTTTCCTCCTTGCCTTGCTGACTGAACCCACAGTATCGCCCTAAGCAACTGGTGGTTTGTGGCCCATCTGACCGACCTGCTGGATCACTGCAAACTCCTCCAGTCGCACAACCTCTAGTAAGTGTGCAGGGCCTCGCCTGGCCTTTTCTCCCCACCACCCAGGCCCTGGAGGGGTGGGCTGAATTCCTGGAAGGGATGTTGGGCTGCACAAGGGGGCCCTGAATGGAACAGATCAGGAGTCTTGGCCTCATGTTACGTTCTATTCCAGCTTTGGATCCAACATGAGAGAGTTCCTCCTGCTAGAATATGCCTCGGGACTGTTCGCTCATCACAGGTAGGAAGGACCCAGGGGACCACAGCAGGGTGCTCTTCAGTATGTGGGTGCCATTGGAGCTCGGACTGCACTCTCTCCAGTGTGGTTCCCTGAATGCTGCAGTGGTCTGGAGATGAGCCATCGTGGCCGTCATCCCAGAGCTCCACGGCAGCACCCGACTCCTCATGCCCTCGTGTGTCTTCTCCTCGGACCTTCGTTTGCAGCCTGTGGCAGCTGGGGGTGGATTACTTTGACTACTGCCCTGAGCTGGGCCGAGTTTCCTTGGAGATGCACATCGAGCGCATCCCTCTGAGCACTGAGCAGAAAGCCCTCAAGGTGCTCCGGATTTGTGAGCAGCGGCAGATGACTGAGCAAGGTGAGTGGGCCCTTCTCCCCGCACGGCCCTCTGTGTTCACGCCATGCCAGCCAGGCTGGAGGGGAGCCAGGCAGGGGGTGCCAAGGACATGACCGGGGAGGGACAGCGAGCTAGGGATCCTTGGGGACCTCAGAGCAATCCAGCATGTTGCCGTTTTAGGAACTGCCCAACCCACCTCACCCGTATTTAGTCTAAGGGGTCAGGGCTGGGGTCAGCTTTGAGTTTACCTGCGGTCACTAGCCAAGGCTGGCCGGGGAAGCCGGGCCAGGGAAGGCTCGGGGAGAGCAGTCAGCCCCATCTCTCCTCACTGTGGGGAGAGGAGAACCTAAGGTACTCTCCCGAGGCACCTGATAGGATTTTTGGCACCTGGACAGATAATGGAAGGGTTGATCTGTGGGGAGAAATACGTATCTTAGTGCCACCCCAAGGTCAAATTAGCTCACAAAGGCCAGTCCTGCCAGGGTGGTTCAAAACTGTCCCCAAAAAAAAAATAAAAAAAAAAACTGTCCCCAGTCGGAGGCAGCGTGTAACTCCGAGTGCCCAGTTCTGACCAAGCTGTGCTTGGAGACTGTGGGGCAGGCTGTGGGAAGCTGAGAGGAGGTGGGCAGGCCGCTGCCATCCCAGAGGGTTTAGGGATGGAGGGATCTGTACTGCAGGGCGAAGGGTTTGCCTTTGCATTTTCTTCCTGCAAAGTTCGCAGCATTTGTAAGATCTTAGCCATGAAAGCTGTCCGCAACAACCGCCTGGGCTCCGCCCTCTCCTGGAGCATTCGAGCCAAAGATGCTGCCTTTGCCACGCTGGTATCAGACAGGTGGGTTCGACCAGAGTCGGCTTCCTGAGGAATGTCTGGGAAGTTGGGAGGCTGGAGAGGTGGGCCTGGGACCCCTGCTCTGATGCCCAGGCCTGGCATTGCAGGTTCCTCAGGGACTACTGTGAGCGAGGCTGCTTCTCCGATTTGGATCTCATTGACAACCTGGGGCCGGCCATGATGCTCAGCGACCGACTGACGTTCTTGGGTGAGTCTCCGGGCTCTGCCTCCCAAACTTCTGGCACAAAGGGGCAGCTGTGGAGATTGGAGGGACTGTTCTAGACGTCTCCAGTGTTTCCCTTCTGTTAAACCCAAACTGCAAACCACGTAGAACCCTGTGGGCCAGGCTCTGCAAAGCTTATTTTTTAGTAATATTTTCTTTTCCAGTAATTTCAAACTTAGAAAAAAGTTGCAAAAGTAGTGTAAGGAATAAGGAACTGTCACATAAACTTTACCCATATTCATGAGTCTTTTACATTTTGCCTTATGTTTTATGATTCTCAGTCAGTTGAGGTTTTGGGGGAACAATTTGAAAGCAAGCTGGGGGAACGGTTTCCCTTTCCCCATGAATACTTGAGCACGTATTTCCTAAGACCATTCTCTTACATAACTGCATCTGTGAGAACCCTCCAGATTCAGTGTTGATACAAGTCTCATCTAATCCACAGTTCACATTTTGACAGCTGTCCCAGAGATGTCCTTTCTTGAGTTCAGGTTTACAAATTTTGTCGTATCTTTTTAAGTGCCTCTGCTTTTCTTGGTGCTTCTTGACCTTGACATTTTGAAGTCAGTTCGGCTCTCGTGTAGTGCCCTCAGTATGGCTTTACCTGATGTCGCCTTGTGTCAGGTACCGCAGCAACATGCCCCCAGTGCTGGGTGTGCCCTTGTTGGTGGCGTTCACTTTGCTCGTTTGGTGAAAGGGGCGCCCGCCCAGTGTCTTCTCTGTGCAACAAAGACTTTCCCTTGGATTTGGTAATTTGTGGAGAGATGCTTTGGAATTATGTAATGTCTTATTCCTCATTAAACTCTCACCACTAATTTTAGTAGCTACTGCAATTTTCTGGCTCTCACTCCTTGTGTTTTAGTTGTCATTCCACCGTATGGAAGGCTTTCCCCATGTCCGTTTACGCTTTTATTCACATCAGTAATGGACTTGTGGGTTCGTTAGTTTGTTGTAACCCGTGACTTATTTTAATGCTGACGTTCTCTTGGGTTTGGCTGATTGGAGTCTCTTTGAAGGGTGGGATTTGAATCCATTTGTGATCTCATTGGTCTGAGTCGGTTACAGCTTTGGGAGAATCTACTCTGTGGAATGGTTGGTCTGGGATCTGTTTTCCCGTTTAGGGTCAGAAGTGACCTAGTGCTATTTTCTCAATAGGAAAGTATCGTGAATTCCACCGATTATATGAGGATAAGCGTTTTGTTGATGCAGCTTCTCTTCTTCTGTCACTGATGACCTCTCAGATTGCCCCACGGTCTTTCTGGATGACACTCCTCACAGATGCCCTACCCCTTCTGGAACAGAAACAGGTACATGCGGCGCCCACAATGCCTTCTTCCCTGTGTCCTCTAGTCCCTGACACTGCTTCCTTCTGCAGCTGGTACAGATGCGCCAACACCCGGCATCTCCTAGGTAGGCTCCCTACAGCGCCCACTCTGGAACTAACGTCCACACAAGAAAAGCTATGTAATTTGAAGTGAGGCAGCTGCTTACTGACCAAGCCCAGCCCAGGGCTGGGAGTGAGGGCTGCATATACAAAGCCCCGCCCCCCGCCCAGGGCTTGTTGAGGAAGACCCATCTCTGAGCTGGGGCCCAGGCCCAAACCAGTTAAGCCGTGGCTGGGGGCAGCTCAGTGAAGCAACCTCTCTCCCCTTTAGGTGATTTTTTCAGCGGATCAAACATACGAGCTGCTGAGATGCCTGGAGGACCTGACTTCAGGAAGACCAGTGCATGGAGAGCCTGATGCCCCGCAATTGCAGGTCACTGTAGGTTCTGGGTTGGTTTCAGTGGCAAGGAGAAAAGGCTCCCTCCACCCATCCCACAAATGCTGGCTCCTTGTAAACTCAGTGTCTTACACTACTCTCTTTAGAGGGGAAGGGAGGAAGAGGAAACATCAATGTGTGATTGCCTCTCATATGCCCCTTACTGGTAGCCTGGCCCACAACCCAGGCATGTGCCCTGACTGGGAATTGAACCGGCAACCTTTTGGTTCATAGGCCCCACTCAATCCAATGAGCCACACCAGCCTGGGCTCTTATGCTCTCTCTTAACCTGTAACTGACACACCAACTTTTAAGGAAAAACTGGGGTGGTTCTAGTGTCCTGATCTCTGTATTTTTCCGTCTTGTTAATCAGTTGCGATGGTCCTTCGCATTCAGCTCTTACATTTAGAGCTTTTTGGAAGCTGTTGCTGAATGTTAAATGCTTCTATTTGCCTTTGGACAGATAGAATCCTGGGAGCTTTAAAGAAGGATCTCTTCCAGCTGTACCTCATGCCACCTCTCTTTGCTCTTAGGATGATGACATAGAGACCACAAAGGTGGAAATGCTGAGACTGTCTCTTGCGCGGAACCTGGCTCGGGCAATTGTAAAAGAGGGCTCGCTGGAAGGCTCCTGAGGCTCAGCAAGAGCGGCTACAGCATGGCATCTTCGTATGGCGATGTATATATGTTTTTAGAAGAATAAATGTTTTCCAAGTTCCTACAGATTTTAGCTAGAAAGTTTTTATCTACCTCCCCAGTGAACCTGATGTGGTAAAAATAAGAAAATGCTTGTCATGTCCTTTGATGTGGAACATCCTTTTCTCCTTAGAAGAAAAGGGGCCCCCACAAGTAAACGGTGAGTGCAGTGGCCGCCTGCCTGTAATCGAAAGCAGACAGGAGCCCTGAGGCGTTTGCTTGTGCTTCTGAAAGCTGACCTCACCTTAGTCACCTGTAACACTGATCTGTTGACTCTCCTGTTATCTCCTCTAAAAAAGGAAAAGGTCCAGGAACCTGCACTTAACAAAAATATAGGTGCTGTCTACATTTGGAATTTGTAAGTGACGCTTCTCCCACCTCGTGGGGCAAATGGTGTCTATTAGATTCCAAGTGGGTGAAAATGACTTTATTTAACATGCAGCAAAATAAGAGCAGCAGAGTTGGTATGTCCGATATAATTGTCACAAAACAGTGACCTCAACAGTAACACTCATAAATAATTTTAATGTCTAAAGCTTATTATAAAGGTACGTTTCCATGTAGTAATCCCATAGACTTTTCCAGGGCTGCGGCAGCCGGTCTCTGGAAGGCTTTTGGATTATTCCTTATGTAGTGAAATCAATTCACTTTTGACCTGTCCTAATGAAGCAGTGAAACCTGCTTGCTAAAGATGGGAGGGAAGAGGAAGGCAACCTCCAGATAAAGGCATGAAGCCTGGCAAGGAGCAGAGAGGGGCCAGGGAACAAGGCTTGTGCCACCTTCCCCTGCAGAAGGCTCTGAGCCTGTCCAGCTGGGCTCCTGTGCGCTGCGCACCCCTTCCCCAGCCGGCGGTGCTCAGTCCCGCTGCCCCGGGAGGCCTGGAGTCAGACACAAGCAAGCGGGGGCAAGCGCTGTTGAAGCAATAGGGTCTGGTGACTCAATGCAAGCACAGCCCCAATCTCACCACCTCCAGACCCAACATCTCGCTGACAGCGCCCTTCAGCAGCTGGGCAGCAGCTAAGCCGAGTGCAAGATGCCTGCCCCGAGGCCTCATGCCAGCCTGACTGCTTACCATTCCACAGCCCATCATGGGGGGCAGGGCAGAGGGGTGCCAAGGCAGGGGGTGCCCTCCCTTCAGAGACTCCAAGGGCAAGACAGCAGTTAACTTCATGCCAAGCAAGAGGTAGTGAGTAGGCCGGCCTGTTCCCACAGTGAGGCACACGGTTTCCCAGGAAGCTCTGGGTCCCTGCTTCCCAAGAAGGGGAGACGCTGGTTCTCTTCCACGTTCTTGCCCAGCCTCTGTTAGGCTGCTGTGAGGCCCAGTTTTGTTTCTAATAGGCTGAGTTCCAGGTCCTGCTGAGATGTCCATAGGACACAGCCTGCCACCACCAGGGACAAGCACACACTTATCATCCAGTGGCCCTCCGGCCGGCACTGCCTGGGGAAGACAGCGCACCAACTCCTTTGGCTGTGCCCAGGCCTGTGGGGGACCCCTGGGCTCTGCCCCCTTCCTGGAGGCAGGAGCAGCAGCCTGCCAGCAGGGGCGAGGACATGGTCCTTGAGGGCACCCCATCTCTTCGGAGACCTCCTCCCTTGTGGCTCTGGGGGACACGAGCATGAGGGGAAACCTACTCAAGCCTTGGGCCCGTGTTCCCAGGGGATGGTGCAGGGTCCGGGGCCACAACCCACCACCCCACAGTGCACGGCCACTTCAAGTCACACAGGTAGATAAAAATGGGTCCTTTTAAGGGGCCAAAAGAGAGGAGACCATCACAGCAGCAGCTCAACCACCGGCAGCAACACCCAGGGCCCCCGCCCCGTGCCGAAGCTCAGAGCACTGCGGTCAGGGCACGACTGACTGGACTCCGAGAGCCCTCCTGTCTCAGGACCTGCCTGGGCTTCAAAGTGGAGATGACAGTGTCCTCTGGGGTCATAGGTTCCCCCACTGCTCCACAGGAGGGAACTGGTCCACCTCACCCACCTCCGTGCTCAGCTGCTCCCCCAGGGCGAAGGTCAGCCTATACCGAAGCCTTGCCTTCTCCTGCGACAGACGGGCAGCACGTGAGACCCCTCCGCCCCCGAGGCCTGCGTCAACAGGCCCTGCCCCCCCGCCCCCCGCCCTTGCTCAACCTCTGAACCAGGGTAGGGACAGGGTCAATGCTATAGCACCGCGACACGTGTGGTTGGGAGGTGGGGTCCCAGGGTCCTAATCTGGGGCCCCCAGCTCACCTTCAGGGGATTGGCCAGGAGCATGACCTGGGTGATAGCAGCAGGCGGCTGGATGGGGCTAAATGGAGAGAGTTCTGTCCCAGACGGTGGCTGCAGCTTCACTTTCATTGACTAAAGGAGGAAAGAGAAACAGGCGCTGAGACGGAACCCAGTGTGGTCACAGTGGACACCCTGCCGCCTGCGGGCCACTGAGACCCTCCACACGGAGCGCGCACAGCAGAGGCAGCGTCTGCCTGGGGGAGCCCCGGGAGCACCTTGGGCACCGCAGCCTGCAGCACGATGCTCTTGATGGGCAGGGGCGCGGTGTTCAGCATGGACACGACCACCACCAGCACGTCGGGCCGCCCTGGCGGGCACTCCTTGGCAAAGTGGAAGAGGATGCGGAAGCCGTTTTTATCGTAGGCGGTCACGGGAAGGGCGCTGCCTGTGAGGAGGGAGCACGTGGGTGTGGGTGGGGGAGAAGAGCAGCAACCCCAGAAGAGCGCTGGAGTGCCCACTGCAGCCAAGCGGGGAGAGCGGCGCTCCCTAAACGGGTATGGGGAAGAGCCTCCATCAGAACATCACAAGGGCGCACAGCAACAAGCCATGGCCGAGACAAAGGAGCAGCAGGTCACGTCGGACTCTACAGGACCCCAGCGAGGGCCTGTACCGGCCCCCCCTCTTCCCACCCACAAGGCTGCAAGTTGTGGGCCCCACTTCCCCTCCCAGTCCAGTCCTCCAGCACCTACTGGGCTTGATAGATTCCAGGGGAACATGGACACTGGCCAGGGAGAGCTCAGGCCCCTTCCCGGGGCTCCCCTGCGACGGGTAGGCAGGTGACTGGAAGAGAGGGCTGCCAGGCCCCGTGGCGAATGGCAGGAAAGGCCTAGGCGAGGAGCTGGTGGGGATCAGAGGAGGGGTGGAGGCCGTGGGGAAGAAGCTGGAGGCGACAGGCTTCACGAGGCCAGAGGTCCTGCGGGGCAGGAGGCAGGACAAGGGAGGTCAGAGACCGAGCATAGCCGCTGGGCCAAATCCTCATCAAGTGCCCCGCCCTGACACTGGGTCTCAACCCCTCCCTAGTTTCCGGGTTCCAGTCCCAGGTCAGGCTGAAAGAGGACATCCCCAACCCCCCTGGGTTTGCCCAGGCCAGGCCCAACCCTCCTCTACCCGCCCTCCCCCATTTATTACGCTTTGGCTTCTTCTAGCAGCTGATCGAGGGCATCCAGCTTCTGCAGGGTGCTGTCGCCCAAAGCCGAACCATGGTACCCAGGAGCTGTGGGCTCGGCCTTTGGGGCTGAAGCTGGGGGTAGTCCAGCGGGGAACAAAAAGGCTGCTTTCTGGGCAGAAGCACTGGCTGGGGCCGCAGGAGCTGGGAAAGGGGGCGGCAGTGGGGCCTGCGCGCTGCCGGCAGGGGCTGCTGAGGGCTGGAGGGCAGGCCCGTCCGAGGGGCTACGGACCGCAGTCCCCGATGTGGGGCTGAAGAAGTCCAGGTCCGACTGCTCGTTCTATTGGGAGTAAAAAGTGCGAGTGAGCGAGGGTGCGCAGAGGCCCCGGCTCTCCACCCCGGTCCCTTTGCAACCCCGCTGGACAGCCCTCCGGGGACAGGGCCCCAGGGACGAAGGACAGCGGGGCTGCAGCGAACCACAGCTGAGGACTAGGCGAGAAAGGTCAGAAGTGGTAAGTCAAGGCAGTGGAGTATCTCAGCGACGTCACCAGTGCACCCACCTGGGACAGGGGCCACTGGCCGTTTCCAGCTGCCTCTTTGGGAGGAGCGGTGGGGGCTGGGTCTGCGAGGCCTGCGAACAGAGACAGCTGGGATGAGGCGGCGCCGGGCTGGGGTATTCCCAGGCAACTTCCAGAGGGGAGTCCTTATGTTTCCGGGGCGAGAGTGGTTCAGGGGAAACAGAAACAGAGCAAGATCCTGGATCTACCATTTCTACCCCGAAGTCCACTACAGGCTGCCCTGTTAGCCTGAGGGACACTGAACTTGACTCCCTTCCCATCTTGCACATGGGGCGACCTGTGCACCTCCCCATTCCGTGCCCCTTTCTCCTCTACCAGATCTGTCTGCTAGAGGAAACCCTTTACAGCCTCCTCCAAGACTCACCCAAGCAGAGAAGCTCCTCATCCAGCAAGCAGAGGGAGCCACTTGCGTTGTTGGGCCCTGTGGGGGCCTCGGCCTGGCTGGAGGAGTGGCTGCACCCGGGCCCGGAGGCCTGGGGGGGCGGAGGGAGGATAGGGATGCCCGAGGGTGCGGTGGGGGCCGGGACCAACACTGGGGATGAGCTGCTTGGTACGTCCAGCTCCGCCAGGTCGATGAGTGCGCCCTGGTTACTCGAGTGGTGGTTTCCTGGATGTGTGAACAGAAGGGGACAGGAATAATTAGGAACCACTCTAGCAGCTGCCTTTCAGGAAGCCTAATCAAAGGGCATCCATGCCGGGTAGACAGAAAACCGCAGGCAGGTGGCGAAATCCCTGTTCATACCCCCTGACCTCTGGGAAGCTGAACCGTTTGGAACAGCTTAGGACCCCTCAGGCTGCAGCTGGGTGGTGGGGACTGGGCTGTCTGGAGGGTCCAGAACAAGGGACTGAAACACTGTACCTTCAGGCAGGGCTGAGGTGGCCACCTCACCATTGATGATCTGCCCCTCAACGATTGTTTTATATGAGTTGATGACCCGGGAGAGGTTGTCACTGGCCTGCAGGATGTCCCCTGGAGCAGAAAGGAGACTTCTCACTCCTGGCCCTGACAACTGCCCCACCTCACAAATCCAATTCTTGCATCATCCTTGTCAACTAGTCTTTCTTTTTCCACTCACCCAAACTATTGTCATTGTCCTCTGTCTCACTGGCCAGTTTGAATAACGTCCGCCTCTTACTCTCGCACCGATCAAACAGTTCCTGAAAGAGACCCAGACTAAACCGGCGCTCCCTTGGAGGTCATCTGACTGAGCACTGGTGCTCAGAACGTCACGGGCTCTCCCGCCACCACGGTCAGTGCCCGGCAGGGCCGCGCTGAGAGCACGAGCCGTCTGCCGCCAGCCGGCACCACGCTGCGTCGCCCAAGTCCCTGCACAGGTGCAGAGGTCCCCAGGTGGACAAGGGGCGGTACATCCCTTTTCCCACCTCCCTGCTGGCATGCGCTCAGAGTTCAGAGTATCTGGGACCCAGGACTGAGGTACCACTTGAGGGGCACATGGGGGGCTCTCTGCAGGAGGCGAAGCCAAGGACAGATCGGGTCTCAGAGACACACAGACTCGCGTGCACATGCAGCTCTTCCGCCCGGGGCGCAGAAGTCAAGGCTCGTGTCAAAAGGGGGCGCCAGCCCCTCTACCCAGCTGCAGTGCTGATTCCTAAGTCAGGGGCCACTGGGTGTGCAGCAGCGTCTTCAAAGGGGGCCTACCTTCATGAGCTCTTTATCTGCCTCTGAAGAATCCTCTTTGCTGTAATGAAGCAGCATCTCACTGAGCAGCTTCACGTTGTTATTAACCTCCTCTAAAGTGTGCAGACGCTTGGTCACCTTCTGGATCCGCGCCTCGTCCTGCAAGGAGGACCGAAGAGAAAGAACTCAGCCAGACTCTGGCGCCAGGATCCCACAAGGCAGGGATCACACCAGAGACCACGAGAGCAGAGGCCAGTCTCCCAGGAAGCTCCTCTCACGCACCGGGCTAGGAACCACAGGCTTCAGGCCCAGTTTATAATTTTGGTTGTTTCAAGTATTTTTTTAATCCTCACCTTACGATATGTTTTTGATTTTAAAGAGATGGACACACATCAATGAGAGAGAGAAACCTCAATATGCTGCCTCCTGTACCCACCTTGACTGGGGATCAAACCCACAACCTTTTGGTGTATAGGACAATGTGCCAACAACTGAGCCACCCGGCCCAGGACGGTTTTTCTTTTAAAACAATCCTCCCCCAAGCCCCAAATGTGGCCCCACTCACTCTTGCTCCTCTATTCCCCTCGCCAGCCTCTCCAGCGGGGCTAACGGCAGAGCGAACAGCAGGCCCAATGCCGAGCGAGGGAGTTCTGCTCTGCGGGGCGCCCCGCCCCCGCCCCACCCCCACGCCCAGGGCCCACTTACTTCTTTCACCATGGACTTGATGAGTTTGTTGGCCTCCTGAAGGTCATCTGGGTTTTTGCTTTTCAACAACTTGGCTAAAAGCTGGATGAGAGGGTATCAAAGGTGAAGTCAAAAGTCAGCGCCCCAGCTGGGAGACCCCGGAGGGCCTGGAGCTCCCCGCAGCGTACACAAGACCACGCTGTGCCCGAGGGTGCCAAGGCGGGAGGGGCTTTACCTTGGATTTCTCCTCATCGTCAAAAACAGGGTTCTTGGGACGAGGTGGTGGAGAGGGGATCAGTGTCCTGTCGACGGGGATCGGTGGGTCAGACTGCACTACGCCTGCAAGACGACACAGGGCAGGGCGCCGCTCAGGCTGAGGGGCCTCGCCGTCCCTCCTCACTCAGCCAGGGGCACAGCCCTGTCGTCAGGGCCTGCGGGGACGGAGCAGGCGACACACCCCTCCCATCAAACCCGCCAAGCCCGTCCCATGGGCTCTGGGAGGGAAGGAGGGCGGGAGAGGGACACCCCGGCCCTGGCCTTGGCTGGCCGCTGGGGCCGTGTGGGGGCTGGGGGGGCAGGCACACACCCTGTCTCTTCAACATGTGGTAGGCATCCTTGATCTTTGATTCTTCGGGCAGGGCCAACGTCCAGCTATAAAGCAGCTCGATAACCTTGGTCTTCACTTTCTCAGACACTCGGTCCCCCAGGTACTAAAAGGCAAAAGGAAGGGAGATGGGAAGGCTCTCTTCACAGCAGTGGAATGGCTGCTAACAAGCCAGGGACCTCAAGCCTACGGGAAACCGGCAGGGGGTCCGGTGTGTGACAGGCAGCACTGGAGCGGGGAGGCAGCTCCCGGTGGGGCGGCAGAGCTGTATCCAGCCGACCACAGTCTGCGGTCAGGCAGCGGCGGGCGCTCATCCCTGTGTTTCCACGCGCCATCTGCCAGAAACACAGCTGCATTTCACTGCGGAGCAGTTAATGTTTCAGAATAAAAACCTGTTCCCCCGCCGTCCGTGGGCGCCCAGAGCCGAAGCAACATTGTGGGCGACGGGGTCCGTGCACCTGAGCAACAAAGCGGCCGCTCCTCGTACCCACGTGCAAGACAGAAGGGGCTGCTCTGCGGACCCTCCCCAGATATGCACACAGCTGTGCCATGTCACCTGTCACATTTAGGCTAGAAGCGCATCGGAGCCGTCTGCCTGTCCCTGTGGCCTGTATGGCCCTCCTGCTACCCCCGGGGCCCACTTGTCGAAGGACAAGACACAGAATCTCAGATCCGTGGAGATGCTAGTTGTGCAGTGAAAGCCAGCAGAGTGGGAGGGGGGAGAGGCACAAAGGAAGCGCCCGCCCGCACACAAGGAAACTGCCTCTGACTCACCTTCGGAGAGACCACTTTGATGAGCTCATTCAAAAACCGGAACTTCCCCACTTCGTTGTGAAACCGCCGCCCGCAGTTCTTCATGCACGCCTCCAGCACCTGCAGCCACGGGGCGCGCTCGGTGGGGGCGGGGTCTGGGTGGGCGCCCCAGCCAGGGGCGGAGTCAGTATTCACCAGGGAAGGATCTCAGCAGGGGGCACGGTGAACGTGACCCCAGGGGCCGTACTGTGCCCCTGTCCCTGGATGGCAACCCCTCTGGGGAAGCTCAGCAGGAACAGGAGGAGCCCAGACACCAAGACGGTGGCTGTCCGCCCTGGGAGACGCCCTCCCACCAGGGATGCCCTGCTCGTCTCAGCTGAGGAGCGCGAGGCCCAGGGAGAGCTGCTCTAGCTCAGGGTCCAGGCTTCTTTCCACAAGCTGAGTGACATTTTGGGGAGGTGGCAGATGAAGTTTACATTGTTTTCTCAATTTTAGCTGACAGGACCCGTCCCCCCCGCCCTGCTCCCATCCATTTTCCCTCCAGGGCCAGGAGGCTTCCTGGAGCTCCCTTGGGCCTGCGGCCCGTGCGGAGGGGCCTGCTGCCCCAGAGCGCCCTCTCTCGGCTTGTCTCTGTAAAGCAAGGCTTTTCAACGGTGCCGTCACGAACAACTGGGGCCAGCCACTCCGTGTGGAACGTGCCCTGTGCACCGCAGGATGTGTGGTGGCATCCCTGGCCTCTAACCCACTAGATGCCAGCAGTACCCCGACATGAGACAACCCAAAGCACCACCAGATATCGCCAAATGTTCCCTGGGGGGCAAAAGCGCCCCCCACCCCCCTGGTAGAGAACCGCTGCCTGAGCGCCCTCCTGCGACCACCTCCGCTCCGCCGCCCTTCTGCAGGGAGGACCCTGGGACTCCTCACCCGGCGGCGCCCAGGTGCCACATACAGCTCCACATCTTGAATCCTCTTAGTCCCAATAAACACCAAGACCTGCCCGATGGTGTGATGCCTTCACTAGTAACTGGCATTAACTAGTAACTGGCATTACTTTTAGCTACAGGATGAGTTATATTCACCGCCAATTTTCTTCAGTGGGTCAACTCTTAAATGGCAGTTAAGGCTTAACCGCCCTGGGCTCAGGGCCCTGCCTCTGGCTCCCTCCCTTAGCCTCTGCTTCTCCCACTAGACCACGTGGCCACACAGTCATCCTTGAGGCCTCAGTGCCCGGCACAAGGGCGCACATGTTTGTACGGCGGCCAACTGAGCGTGTTCCAGGACGGGCCTGGGCTCCTGAAGATCCGCCGTCAGGATGAGAAACCTACCGTCAGGGCCTGGAGCGCCTCCCATTCCTGCGGAGACTGGATCTTGTGGGCCAGCAGCCGGACAGCTATCTGCGGCCTGGGAGGCAAGCAGACCACACTTTCAAGACACTGGCCCGGAGGCCACCCGGCTGGGCGCCTGGGCGTCAGTTTTTCACATTCCCAGGCAACTCTCTCCTGCCCCCTGACAGCGCTGAGACTCACCCTTCAAGCTCTTTGTTGATCTGATCACAGAAGCCAATGATATATTCCCAGTCCTCCTGGCGGTTGGAAGGATTGGTGGCTTTATCTTGGGACAGGACAAAGAAGACAACTGTCACAAAGAGCAAGGAGGATTCGACAGGTTTTCTTCATAATTTTTGTGCGGTGATGTGAAGATAAGTTTGTTTCCAAATTTCTTCTCTACCAGAAGCCTCCACAGTTCAGTCAGGCAGCAAGTCAAGCACAAATACCGCTCTCCGTCCGTGCCGTGAAAGCCCCGAACGAAGGAGAAAAGAGGCCCGCAGCCCCATGGAGCTCAGGGTGGATCACGATCGACGGGACAAACACAAACACAAATGACTAAAATACTCAAGTAAACACATCTGTAAAATGTTTACTGTAACAAGTAAACACGGATACTTCCAGCTATGCAAAAACAAGCGGAGCGTTGAGTGTTAAGCCAGCGGCGGTGATCAGAAGTGTTTCCTAGTATAACGCAGGAAGCACCGTCAACGATAGTGTCGCACACCTGAAATCTGTGTAACTTTTGTTAACCAGCATCCCCACAATAAATTCAATAACAAGGATAAAAAAGTGATTACATACTTTAATGAATTCATCAATTACTAATTAAAAAGAATAAGAGTGTAATAACTTGGTATGGAGCCAGGTGGGTTCTGAAAGTATTGGGGGGACCAATTTGTAAAGTATTTGACTGTCTCATCGCTATGCTGTACCCTGAAACTAATACAGAATAGTAATGATTATAAACTGTAATTGGAACAATTTTTTTTTAAGTTACACATTGAAAATTACCAAAGAAAGGAAATTTTTCCTGGAGAAAGTGAGGAAGGGGATACTTGACCAAAAATGTACATACTTAGAAAATACACTTCCTACATACCCCTCAAAAACTTTTTCAAGATCTAAAAATAAATTGCACATAATGCCCATCGCAGGAAGCCACGCTAACAGCATTCTGCGCCTCGACCGCACGGGTCGGTGCGCTGTCTGTCCCGGGGGTCAGAGAAACAGGATCGAACCTTGAGCACTTGGTGCCCTCAGGATCCCACGGCCTTCCAGGACCAAGGACAAAGGCACATGCCAGGGCGTCCCCAGAGGGCTGCTGAGGGCTTCAAAGCCAGTGCTGAACGCTGCGCCTCCCAACGCTTGGGGTGGCTCCCCTTCCCCCATCATCCCCAGCAGCTGCACGTGCCGAGAGCGGCCCCAGCCGAGGGTGGGTAAATGTGTCCCATCTCTTGGTCATCATCAAGACTTTCAGAATGCAGTTTTCTCATCTGCCATGGACAGGACCACGAAACACTTTCCCACTAGGTTTTCTCTCTGCTACGGTGCTAGCATTCAGCCTACTGGGGACAGTTTGTTTTAAAAAAATACAAAAAAAATATTCCGATCCCTGATTCAAATCTTGGCATTTGCCTACCCCAGAAAGCAGCCTCAAGCTGTCTGCTATATTTAGGGAGTCGGGCTCAGAAGAGAAACGGAGGCCGAAGACACAGACCCTCCTGCAGCACTCAGCGCTGAGGGCAGAGCCGCGCTGGGGGCCGGAGCCCCGGGAGCGTGAAGCAGCCCCTTGCGACAAGGGGTGGTGTTAGCGGTCCCTGAGTTCTGATTTCTCTGGACTGTTTTCTTAACTTCCTTTTTTCCTAATGTTAAAAATCACTAGCTCCACAATCGAATCCCAACAGGGACTCCGTGCCCCACACACAGGGCTCTGGGCCACGAGAGGGGACAGACGCCACGCGAGGCAGAGCCAAGGCCGCAGCTCCGGCAGACGCGGCACCTGCCTGGCAGTGCTCCTGCTCTGGCTGTGAGAAGACCCGACGGCTTAGGTTCGCGCTTGGAGGAAAAGAGAGAGGTCTGTTCTTAATCTCAAGAAGAGAATTAACAGGCCCTTCAAAATGGCAACCTTGAAGGAAAGAGATTAATTCTATCCAGAGCGACTGTTAATTGCCATAGTGACCTACCAGCTGTCACCTTCCAGGGAAGCCCCGAGTCTCTCCCACCAGTTATCCGAAACCTTCTCAGGTGTTGGCGTGGCTTTGTTACTAATCCCTATCATTTGAGATGTTTAAAGCTCTCGCATGACACCAAGTGACCGTAGGGACACAGAAGTAAGGTGGTCTGAGGAGCCACCCCCACCCCATCACTACTATTTGGGGAATGGTCACATGCCTTGTGGTGTAAGAAACAGCAGCCCACTCACTGGCACTGTGAGCAGCTGGAAGAACAGCTTCCAAATACAGTCTGATGTGGACACCCCCTCCTCCCTGATATACACATACCACACACACACACACACACGCACGCACGCACGCACGCAAACCAAGCATTCACCAAACACGTACTCTTCCCACACCTGCTGGAATTCTAACCGCACTTCTGCTTCCAAGAATACCCCTGCTTTTCACTGCATTCCACTTCTCCAGGATCCGACTTTTAGCTTGACAGAACTTTCTACTGCAAACCTGCAGGGAGCGCTGTGCCTACACGTGGGTGCAGAGAGCCCTAGTTTCAGCAGCTGTCAGCCGCACTTTTGCGTACCCCTCCCAGCTCTCCAGCTGGCTCGGGAGGCAGGCCTCAGTTGCCCACAGGAACCGGGAGAAACCTCTGAGGACTCCTCTGGGTGCCTGCATCTCTCCATCTGCCCACGGTCTCACCCAGCAGATGCACACGATCTTCCACCCACTCAACATTCTCCATCACCTGGCACAGAGGTGGCAACAGGGCTTACATCACAGACCCTGCCTTCTAGAACCACCCTCTGGGCTCTACTCTGCTTCAGGGTTTCTAGCTGCAGGTTGCTGTTGAAAGCCTCACTCTCTCTAAGTCTCGGTCTCAAGATTCCCTGCTCTCACTTTCAGCTTCATTCCCTCACTGGCCTTGACTGTTGCGGGACCTCAAAAGCTCAGTCAGGATGGAAGAGCAGCACTGGCTACCCCAACCCACTATAGCTTGGACATTCTTAACAGAGACAACAAGTTCTGTGTAGCAAGTATGTCAGAAATAAGCAGAGATAAGAACAAGGGATGGAAAAAGAGTCAAACATCCACCTTCATTGCTCGAGTCTTGAATAGAGAGAGAGTGAGTCAATCACCAAGTGTTTGTCAGGCACCCATCAAAAACTAAGTACACAGCATGCCATACCCTGGAGGGACTTCAGAAAAAGGACAAGGCTTAGATCCTACCCAGGGCCCAGCAGGGGTTGCTACAATAAATCCAACACGTCATGGAGTGACAAGGACCTAGGATAAGATGCTGAAGCGCAAGCACTGGTGGGTTCACACCATTAAGTCATAAGACTTACAGTGGGGTTACAGCCAGATGAACCCTTCAAAAGTTGAAAATATCAAAAGATGAGAATGCATTTAACACACATAACCTACCGAAAATCATAGCTTAGCCTAAAACACAACATCCAAGGAGTTTTTCTCTCCTGATGCAACACTAGACATAACCAGAGCAACAAACAAGGCAATGTGTAATTATAAGTGCCCCTCTGGTGCAGAAATGAGTCTAAAAACAAACCCATCACTTCTCCTTCCTATCTTCCCTACTTCTATAAAAAAGCTCCCTTTGCTTCGACCTTCAGGCACCCAGGTTTGAGGTCCCGTCGCTGATCCCTCTTCCCTTACCTCATCCAGCAATCTGTCCATTCTAGTCCCTTCCAGCTTAATGTTCTTTTAAATCTCTCCCTTCATCTCTTATCTCGACCTCACCCACCTCCTTAGCCTAGAACAGAATATCCAAAAAACCGTGGCAACACAGTTCAGTGTAGCATTTCGGCTGTTTATGTTTGTGACTGAGTGGCTGGCTGGGAGCTGCACCTGCCCGGCACCATGAGTGAGTCCGGAGCAAAGATTGAACCCAAACTGAGAAGTACGGTTCCCACTGAACGCTTACCACTTTCGCACCATCGTACCATCGAACAATTGTGTCGAACAACGTCAAGTCGGGGACATCTAGTTTCTGCAGATACCATCTCACTCCCCTCCCGTCATCTCTCACAAAAACAGGTCTGTCCCTCTTCTATTTCAAACTACAACTCTAAACCTATTAAACTCAGCTTAGGCCACTTAAACTACTCCAATGTCCCCATCAATATCTGTGACTCAAACCAATTCCAGTGTGGTTACATCTGGTCTGATGGCTCTGGGCACGTGGTTTGATTAGATTGCCACAATTTCTCCTTTTGCGAAAAATTGTGACAATACTATCTGCTTCGCTAGGACACTTGATAAATGAATTAAATGAATGTCCTTAGAACACTGCACTCCCTGGAGAACAGTTCCATATACACAGAAGGCGCTGTGACCTGCCTGCAACTGAAGATTGCTGCAAATGTAACCTGCGTTCAACCACCTGGAGGGAGTGTCTTATTAAGAAAAAGGTCAGGCAACTGGAGGAAACAGACATCACCTGCAAGAACCTGGAGGCTCCAGTAAATGAGATCGCTGCAAAAGGTAGTATCTACGCATCCCAACTTGCATTACCACCATGTCCAATTTCTATCTCAGAAGCCTCCTGTAGCCCATAGGAAAGTTAACCTACTAACCCTTCAGCAGAGTACCACCAGTTAACAAGGCTAGCCCATATTTCCTTAATAGCAACATAAATTAGCAACTAAAGCAATAGCTCGCTATAACTAAGGCATCGGGCTGGGCTCTTCTGCTTTGCTCAGAGTAGGTTACCAAAAAATGACTCAAGATATTCAAGCAACTGTGCGCGTGCGGAGCGACGTGGGGGGCATGGAGCTCGGCTCTCTCTTTCTCTCTGGATTATTCTCACCCCAGACACTCTGCCTGCGCGAAGCGGTCACTTCTCGAATGCACAGCCACAACTGTGCATGCTCAGCAGCACCCACCGCTCCCGAGTTTCAGCCCAAATCCAGAGCTCTTCCCTTCGTCACGGACTGAGCCGCCCGCAGTCCCGCCACAATCTCCCCTAAGCAGCGGTGCCTGTCAGGCGGAAGCACTTGGCTGTCATTTTCCCGGAGGCCGGACGGGACCCGAGCTCACGCCGACGCGCGTGGGAGCGGGAAGTGGCGCCGTAGCACTCGGAGCAGGTGCCGGGCGGGAGCCAGGCGCACTGCTGGGGAAGGGGCGTGAACGTGGAACGCTCGCGGCGCGCCGGGCCCAGGCTCAGACTGCGCCGCCGCGGGGCCCGGGGAGGGGGGTGTAGGGATGTGCAGAGGGGCGGCTCGGTGGTGGCGCGAGGGCATGCAAAAGCGGACGCGGATACTCACTCAGCCAGGACTCCAGGCTCTCTCCCTCCGCCTCCGCCATATTGCAGCCGCCCGGGCCGGGCCCGCGGCCTCAAACCTCGCGATAACCTGCAAGAGCTGAGCCGGGGCGGGGCCTGCATGGGGGCCTGAGAGGAACGAGCGCTGCCACCGAGGGTCGCGCCGGAGTGCGACGGAAAATGGGAGGGCGAGTGTTTCCTTTTGATTCTTCCCTTTGGACCTCGGGGTGAGAGACTCTTAACGCCCAGATTAATGGGGTGATGCGCAGACTTAGGACCCTGTGGAGCTTTTCCCTTCTCTTTCGTCAGTCGCTCAGGCACGCCGAGGGCAGCTCGTATGGGGTCCTCGTGGCAAACCAAGATGGCTGCCCCCCTGGTGAAGACAGTGCGAGGGTGGTCGGACCTAGCACTGGGCGTACGCAGCACTGTTCTGCGGCTTCCAGGGTGAGAGGTCGGCGGTCAGCTCGCGGGCCGCTTTGGTCTTCATGGAGAGACCTGTGGGAAGGAAAGCCGTGCGGGGGCATCTGGGCCCAAGGCTCTTAAGTAGCTGCGTGTCTTTGAGCTAATCTGAAGACTTGATGACTGTCCCCCTACCTGAGGGGGCTCTAATTCTGAGCTGAAAATGCATCCTTGCTAAAGCTCAGAGTTGGGGTGTTCTGTGTTGGGAATTGGGGGTAGACATGCATAGGCAGGCGTCCACCCTGAGGTTCAGGAATGTGTTCTTATCGTTGGCACTGGAGAGACTTTACCAGCCTGTTTGGGGTAGGTCCTCCTACCTTTGGGGGCCAGAGCCAGAATTACCGCGGTTTAGGGTTGGCTAGCGGTCTGCGCGCCGCTCGCTAGTCGGTCCGTTGGCAAACACGTCTATTATTAAGTCAAGCCTTTTCACTTGTGCAGTCAGCTTTTGCCCGCCTCTTCCTCTTCCCCCTCTCCAAGGCTAATCCAGGTGAGGTGGAGCCGCTATGGCCCTGAATACAGAGATCCCCAGGTCGACAAGGAATATTACCGCAAGCCCTTGGCAGAGCTGACTGAGGAACAGAAGTTTGAGCGGGAGCTCAGAAAGACTCAGCTTATCAAAGCTGCCCCAGCGATGAAAACAAGCTCTGTGTTTGAAGACCCACTGATCAGGTTAGATGGAAACACTTTTGTTCCACTGGGACAATACCGGGGAGGGTCTACAATAAGGATTCTGTGATACAGCCTTAGAAAGCTAAACATGTTTTTCTCCTTGAAGTAAATTCACCAACATGATGATGAAAGGCGGAAACAAAGTGCTGGCCAGATCCCTCATGACAAAGGTGAATAGTACCTCTTGCCTTTCATCTTTTTCTTGTAGCTTCACAGTTAGCTCTTTCGGTTTAGCATGGAAAAGAATGGATTCATATGCCTGTCATTAAAATGAACTTCCCTGTTTGTCTGTGTTGGGTGGGGCTTTAATGAAGCCTTGCAGGAGTCAACAGCTACAATCCCCTCCACGCCCCGCCCCCGCCCGCCCAATCCTAGCCGGCTCTTCCTGTCCTGGTGTAGGAAAGAGGGAGGCGCTTAAGAACTTTTGTCTTGGAAGTGCTGGGGAGCCCTGGCCAGGTGGCTTGGTTGGTTGGGGCGTCACCCCAGACACCAAAAGGTTATGGCTTTAGGGTCCATTCTCCATCAGCACGTATCTAGGTTGTGGGTTTGACCCCAAAGTGTTTCTCCCTCTACCTCCTCCCTTCCTCTCTCTCTCAAATCAATAAACATATCCTTGGGAGAGGATTTTTAAAAAGTGCTGTGGAGGAGCTGCACTGATGCAGAAGAGCCTGAGAGTGGGAGTGAAGGGCGGGCACTGGCTCGGCCAGGTCAGCCCGTCAGGGAACCTGGGGCATCCTCTTCCACTGTATCCCTTTGCAGACTCTGGAAGCTGTGAAAAGGAAGCAGTTTGAGAAGTACCACGCCGCTTCTTCGGAGGAACAGGCGACCATTGAACGCAACCCCTACACCATCTTCCACCAAGCACTGAAAAACTGTGAGCCTGTGATTGGGCTGGTACCCATCCTCAAGGGTGGCCATTTCTACCAGGTGAGTGGTCAGAGCAGGGAAAGCAGGGCTGCCCCATGTGTAACGGTGGGTGTATGTGTGTGGGCGGGTGGGGGTGAGAGGTTCTTGTGGATGGGAGGGCCCAGAGTTGACCAAGATTGGTAGCTTTCTAGGGACCAGAAACTGTCAGGATTTGGTCATCTGAGCCCCATAGTGTTAAAATGTCAGGTAGAAAACGGCAGAGGACAAAGTAGTATCCAAGTGACACCTCCGTCCCCCAGCATCTTACGTTCCGTCAGTTTCCCATGGTGAGGGACTTTGTGTAGACCTTATCTTTATACACCAGTGTCCAGCGAAACATCAATTACAAGTTAAATGCTACATCACCATTTGTTGAGCTGAACTGGGTGGTTCCATTATAGTATTTAATTATACTTCATTGTCATAAGTGGGTATTCTCATCTTCTCCTTTTTCAGTGTAAACTTCATAAGAGTAGAGACTTTCTCATTAATGTCCGTGTCCCTAGGGTCTGGCGTGATAGTAGGGCTTGGAAAATGATTCTTGGACAAGGGGGTCTCATCTTGAGGCATCCCTCATCTGAGTGGGCTAAGTGGCCCCAGCTGATGGGGCTTTTCCCAGTTGGTGCTTTTATCAACATGGCTGAGCGTTCATTTACAGGTGCAAGAGGTCAGTGCTTAATGAGCGTGTGCTCCCTGAATGCCTCGGACGTCAGCTATACTGATGTCACCCAGGGGCGAGGGAAGCTCCGAGAGGAAGAGACGGGCCCCTCTCCTCAGGAGCCTTGCTCGGGCCGGCCCAGGGGCAGCCTGTGGAGGAAGGGGGCTGCAGCCCTGGCAGTTCTCGGACCAACTTGCCCGTGTCCTGTCTTGGCCAGGTCCCTGTGCCGCTATCCGACCGGCGGCGTCGCTTCCTGGCCATGAAGTGGATGATTACTGAGTGCAGGGAGAAGAAGCACCGGCGGATGCTGATGCCAGAGAAGCTGTCACGTGAGCTGCTGGAGGCTTTTCACAACCAGGGCCCTGTGATCAAAAGGAAGCACGACATGCACAAGATGGCTGAGGCCAACCGCGCGCTGGCCCACTACCGCTGGTGGTAGGGGCGGGGAGGCTCCCGGAGGAGCCCAGGGCTCTGCCGCTAGAGGCAGCGTGAGGCAGCGCTCATGGAAACTGCCTGGGCTGGAGGACGTGGTTCCTAAGGACAGGCAGGCCGCACAGGAAGGACAGAGCAGTATGTTTATTGCTTTAGTCCTTCCCTTGTGGGCTAGAGCTTGCTCTCCCTGCCCCGTCTCCTTGCGAAGAGGCAACGTATGGACTTGGTAGTCCCCCAAGAGTCTGAGGGCCCATCTGCCTTCTCTTCCCTCTGCTTAAGGTGGACATTTGGGTGACAAAAGGAAGCATTTTCATATCGGAAAGATTTATTAGAAAATTCTCGCCCTGAACTGGAGCATGTGATACGGTGCTGCCACTCATTAAAAGCGACTACAGGAAATACACCTGTGTCCAAAGTCTTCATACAAAATGTATCAAAAGCAGTATCGGGAGTGACTTGTGCTCTGCCTCTCTGCTTCTGGACATTCCAAAACGTCTACCAATGGCTATGGGTACCACTTTACAGACAGGAGACTGAGGCACTAAGAAGCTGTGTAACCCCCTGGGTGGGGCAGAGAGGGAGGACTGTGGGGTGGGCAGGGGAGCAGGTCTGTGTGGTGTCTTCCCCAATCCCTGGCGGAGGAGGGAAGGTGCTTAGAGCAGGACCACCCGCTAGGTGGGAAACCTCTCGGGACCCGTTGAAAGCCTGGAGGGAAGAAGCACTGGGGAGAGGCAGGCACTGCGCGGCCAGGCTGGGAGGCGGGTAGAGGAAAGGCCAGCGCTGCCGGCCGGGAAGCCCGATCGGGCGGCCTAGTCAGAGACCTCGCTGTAGTAATACTTGTGGGCGGCCGGGGTGGTCTTCCAGCCGGCTGCCCGGAACTCAATGATCTCCAGCAGCAGCAGCTGGGCCAGGGAGCTGAGGCCGGTTGGGAGCAGGAAGCCATCCCTGATCAGGACAAAGAGCTCATCCATTCGCTGCCCGTTCATCTTCTCCAGCTGCTCCCCAACGCGGTGCAGCTGCAGCACCAGGCAGTCCACCTGCAGGGACCGTGGGAGGTGAGCTCCCGGTCGGGGCCAGCACATCGCACAGAGCAGCCATTTACTTGGCTCCGGCCGTGTGCCAGGCAGCGTGCTCGGCCCCAGACACGCACTTCGCTCACTTCATCCTCACCCCACCTAGTGGGTGTCACCCACATCTTCCGTGAAAGGAAGCAAGTTCAGGCACTTGCCTAAGGTCTTTCATCGAGGCCAGGCTGGACTCGGGCCCTGTCTCCCAACTGCTTGCTGCTTCACCCACTTTCTACCTCCCCCCTACACACACACACTGCCTGACCCTGGTTTGGTTTCTGTCTGTGTGTCCACAGCCAGCCAAGGCTCCCGCCGTTCCTATTAGAGGTTGGCTTTCCTGTTGGAGGGAGGCCTCTGAGCCAGTAGCTTTAGGCAGCTCTCTGTTCTGGATAAATTCCAGACCTGGCAGCTTGTCCTGTAACCGTGACAGGCCCTAACTGCCCCCACCAGGCTCCTGCCCCAAAAGCAGTGCCCTCAAAGCCTCCGTGGACACTGGGCTGGTCTTCGGAGCCGAACTAAAGTCTGCCCACTCCGCAGCCTCGCATGCCAGGCCACCCACCTCCTCCTCCTTGCTCAGACTGTCGGGCTGGGCCAGCCGGAAGAGGCAGTCGTAGACGGGGTTCACCAGCGCCATCATGGGCATGTTGTTGACCTGTGGGGGGAAGCAGGGGTCAAAGCGCTGGCCGAGTGGCCTCAGGAGACAGGCCATCTCTGCCGCACGGGGTGGCTACCGCAGCCTCACCCTCAAGTAGTCAAAGATGTTGCAGATAAAGGTGACGTAGCAGACCCAGCCCTGCAGGGAGCGGGCACGCAGCTGCTCCCGAGCCTGGTACTCCTGCTGCAGCCGGTTGAGGAGTCCACGCCGGAAGACACTCTGGCCTGCCTGCTTGCTCTCTGCCTGTGACCAGGAGAAAGAGGGTGGAGAGTGGGGGTGGAGGGAGAGAGGAGTGGCGCTGTCACGACCCCCACCCAAAGCTTCCGTGGCTGAGGACCCTCCTGTCCTGCTCCTGCCTCTGCCTCGAAGGGGAGTCTTTTACATCCTGGCCCACTCCTGAAGCACCTTCCTCAAAACGTCTCCCCTTGTCTCCGCCGGCCCTACCCAACCTGAATAATGGCATAGCACATGCGTCCTGCTTCCTTGCTGAACACACAGTCCTGCAGAGAATGGTCCACAATCACATTGGCCACCTTGTCCAAGTCCACGGCACCTGGATCTGGGGTAAAGATAGGCAGGCAGTCTCGAGCTGCTTAATTACCACAATTGTCTCCACCTGCTCCTAAGAAGGATGGGCACTCCCATTACACCCTTTCATGTCATTTAAGGAGACCAGAAACACAGGAGTAACCGCTCAGGAGCAGCACCGGCTCCGGCGGCCCCCTCAGAGGAAACGGGGAGGGTGTGAGGCTGTAGACTAATCTAAAGAGTGCTCAGTTTTCAGGTTACGTCTCTGGCACTAGGATGAGGAAGGAGCACTGAGTAACCGTTTTTGACGGCAATTTTACAGGAGAAAGTGTTCTCATGACGTGAAGCGCACAGGCTTGGCCTGGCACGTGGTGGGCGCTGCTGCTCGTTAGCCGAGTCACACCCCTGCCATGAGTGCTGCGGGCAGGCCCTGGTCCAGGCAGTGACTCTAGCTCCTCTGTCCTGCGTCAGGCAGCTCGGCCGGTTCGGGAGAGCTGCCTGCAGCAACGCAGACACCAGGTCCAACGTGAGGACTCAAAAGGGCAGGAGCTGCTTTCTGTGCCCCCCTCCCCATGGGCACCTATACTTCCCCAAAAAAGGCTTTATGGTCTGGGACGTGACTCTGATTCACACTCCCAAACCTGGCCTGTGTGTAGCCTTTCGGTTTGAGAGTTATGTTGCTGACTCCCAATCACAGAAATCGAACGGGGGTGGGGGGAGAGGGCTAGACATTCCCAGGCGGAAGGCTCAGTCCTCCAGTCCTCTCCCCTGGGGGGGCCCCCTGCCTGCAGCTCCAGACCCAGGCTCAGGAGGGCTCCCCATGCTCACCTTTGAGTGCTGTCTTCAGCAGCTGCTGGGTCTCTGCATCAAAAGACTGGATTTTATACTCCTCTTTCCCAGGCTCCCCCATGACCACCCAGCCCCAGCAGCTCTTTACTGGGGCGGGATTAGTGACAGCACCTGGGGAGGAGGAGGGGGTGAAGGCGGAGGCCTCAGCTATGGAGCGCGGGGCTGGGGTTCCCAGGATGCAGGCCCCGAGTGGGGCTGGCCAGCGCTTGGGTCAGGTACTTCTGGGCAGTCCTTGGCACTTGGTGGCTGGCTGAGTGCCTACCAAGCTTGGCTTCTGGTGGAGACTGGGCACCTGCTGCTTAGTTTAGGAACCCCAGTAGCGTCTGGGATTACAGAACAGCCAAAAGATGAAGGGTGAAAGGGCCTACCCTCCCGTCCCAACAGGACGCAGAGTAATTCTCAGCTGACGCCAGCGGTGGATGCCATGCGGCGGGGTGCGCTGGCCTGGGGGTGTGGGTAGGTGCATATTAGACACTTGCCCTGCCTATGTAAACCGGCCTGCAAGCTGCTGGCCCAGCAAGATTCTGGGCCAGTGAGAGGGCTGGGGGCTCCAAGAAGCGCGCAGCTGCCCCAGCGGGGTTTGGCTTCCAAGTCCCTCTCGCCAACCCACTGCCACAGCTTTGGACAGAGTCCTTCTCAGTCCACGGAACACACTCCTCCAGCCCGCGGGTTGGCGCCGACCTGTGTGGGTGGGTGGAAGTCTTCTTTGCCGCCCTGTCTGTTGGGAGCCCAAACTCCCCTGTCCTGGCCAGCTTCTCCCCGGGACGAACTGGTTAAACTGGCCTCCAAAGTGGCAGAAACCCGCCTCTGGCCACTCAGGACTCCCAATTCCTGAGCTCCTTTCTAGATCCTTCCTCTTAAAGAGCGGGGCGGGCAGAGATGTCCTCGGAGGCAGTCCTGGTTGGAGCCCCCTCTCTGGACTCAGTGCCTTTCCCCTGGTCAATGGTCAAAGGAGCGACCTTAGGGGTCTCCACACCTGGGCAGCTTCTTCCCTAAGCCCAGAACGCCCTTCCCGTTGGTGCAGGGCCGGCAGCAGAAACCGCCATCCGCGGTCCTACGGGAGGGAGAAGCGGCGAGAGCGCCAGGACCCACCTGCCGGCCTGGTGCCGCGCCCGCGTGCCCGGAGGCCGTTCAGCGGGCATGACGCGCGCGACCCGCGTCCGCGGTGCCGCTTCTGAGACCCTGCGCGCCTCGCCGCGGCTTAGGTCATTTCCTAGCGCGGCGCTGGGGCGGGGCCTGTGGAGGGGCGGGGCCTGCCCGGGGCCCAGGCGGGCCCGCGTCGCCGGCGCCACCTGCTGGAGCGCCGGTGACGCTGCCATTGCCACCCGGCTTGCCCCGAGGTCCCCGGCAAGGGAGACCCGGCAAGGGAAGCCAGGCAGGGCCGCGTGGGACCTCGGTGGGACCTCGATGACACCGCTGCGCTGCCCCTGTTCTCTCCTCACCCGGTTCGCCCCCGGCCTGCTCGGGGCTCGCCGGCGCTGGGTCGGACCTCCTGCTCCGCCCACATGAAGCCCTGGGTCTTAAACGGTGGCATCCCGCCTCTCCCCGCCACACGCGCAGCTGGAGCAGGGTCAGAAGAGGCGACTCAGCGGGAACGCGCGGCGAGGGACGAGCCACGGGGACTGTGGCCCGAACCCGGGAGGCCACAGGGAGCTAGGGGGTAGGGCAGAGGGTGGCCGGAGGAGGACTTCACAGGTGTGTGTGTGGCCGAGTTCTCCGCCCCCCGAAGGAGAGGAAAGGGGGGATGGGATGGTGGGTAATGGGCTGAATCAAATCCCACTAACCTCCTCTCCTACTGCAAATACAAAGGATCCTGGTAAAATGAGTTGAAAATCAATGGGGAAGGGGTTCTAGTTGCGGACTTGCAACCCGCAGGTGTTGGAGCGACCCTGAAGTTGAGCGAAGCCCTGGCAGCGTCTTTCTAGGCGGCCCACCCAGCAGAGCGGCAGGGCCACGCCTGAGGTCGGCCCCAGGCTGCAGGAGGGCATACAAAGGGGGCTGCGAAGGGACTGTCTCCTCCCTTCGCTTAGGCAGGAAGTATTGACTGTGGTCTCCTGTTAGGGGAGAGGCCAAAGCGGTCACCAGAACATGGATGAGGAAGAGAACCCTCAGCCGCAGCAAAAGAAACCAGTGAGCAGGAGAGATGAAGAAAATAGAGTTTACTTCAATGGAATTTCTTTAAAAATACATTAAGGCAGCTGCCCCGCCGCAGTCCCAAACCCAGGCCTTAAGTGCCCAAAACCCCCGGGTGCTGGCGTGCCCTGCCCTCCAGCCACGGACTTTCATAATTGGCAGGCATGCTCCAGGATTCGGGGTCCCCAACCAATCGCAAAGCCCCAGACAAGAGATAAAATAGTAACGAGAGAGGGGGCCCGGGCTCGTGGAGAACAAGAGCCAAGACACCCACACCAGGCCTGCTTCCAGCTCGGGCCTTCGATTGCCAGAGCACAGCCTGGAGTCAGAGCCTGGGGAGGGGGCGGTGCACGGGCAAGGCCAGCCGGGGATTCTGGTGCCCCTCCCTCCTGGCCCCCCCCCCAGAGCCAACCCCCAGGGCCAAGGGCCCCGCGGGGCTGGGCTGACCTGGAAGAGGAGGGCGGTGGCCGAGTTCCACAGGTCTTCTCTCAGACCCCTAACTGAAGTTTCGCCTGGTGCCTAGATGAGTATCTGGCCACCCGCTGTTGGTTCCTGTGCCCCGACCTCTCTCCTGGGCACCGCCTGTCTGCCCAACCCCCTCCTTCCACCACCCCATTCATGGGCTGCATCAGAGCTGTGGCCCTTCTGGGGCTACAGAGTGGACACACGGCAACTTGCCGAGCCGGAGAGGATGCTGAGGGGGCAGCGGACGCCAGCTGACTTGGCTGTGAGCTCCCAGCCACCCAGGAGGGCTGCCCTAGGTGCGCTGGGGAAAAGGGCCGCTGCTTTCCCGCACCTCCCCCTCAACACAGCCCCCACTTCCTGCTGTGCCTGCTTTCCCCAGAGCCCCCGGGGCAAGATGAGTCCTGCTCAGGGAGCGAGGACCCCAAGGCGAGCAGTTACAGACAGGAAGCTCTGAATGTGGGGGTTAGAAAGTGGCCAAGTTCAGCTTGGATTCCTCCCCAGAACTAGCAGCAAAGCTGCCTGAGGGCTGCAGCTACTGAGAAAGTGGACTTTGGGGAGGGTTGGGAACAATCAGTGTCCAGGAGCAATGTGACCTAGGAGGGAAGGCAGAGGGGTAAGGTAAGGAATGTGCTTTTAGCTTAAATGTCTATTAAACGAGGTGGTGGGGACCAGAGCCCAGGTGTGGGGACCAGACCCCTGCCACTGGCAAGTCCCAGCCCTCGCCCTAGGCTGGAGCCCCACCCAGGAGAGCTCTTGGGGCAGCTGGGCTAGAAGCGCAGGATGCAAGCGGCTGTTCCCCTTCGAGTGTAAGCGAGATGGAGAGGGGGCTTCAAGCTCCTTGCCTGGAGGGGCCGGGGTCCCACAGACCACGTCCCCCATGCCCGCTGGGCCCACGCAGGGAGGAAGCCCTTGCCCTGTGGGGGCTCCCACGCTGGTCGGATCAAGGCTGTGGCCTGCTCCCCAGGGCTCTTAACGCTCCGGGCAGCTGGCCGGACGGGGGGCGGGCCAGGCAGCACCTCTCAGCACAACAAGAGATTGCAGATCAAGTCTTACTTCTTTCAGGTCGCCTCCTGAGAGACCTCAGGCCACCTTCTGGCCCCCAAGGCTAGCTGTGTGTCGTCTTCATGTGGTGGAAGAGGTTACAGAAGAACTCGTACCAGAAGAAGATGAGGCCGGTGGAGAGGGCGGCCTTCAGCAGGCTGGGGGACAGGCCCTTGAAGAAGCCCTGCGCGCCCTCCTCCCGCAGCACCTGCCTGCCGCAGTCCAGGAGGCCCTGGTAGCTCCGGACCTGGGGAGAGGGAGGTGGCTCAGGTTGAGGGGGAGGTGACTGCAACATGGACAGGGCTCCACTGCTTTGTCAACACAATGCCTAGCACATCAGAGCTCCCCAGAAATACTTGCTGGATGAAGGAATGGGTATTAAAAAGAGAAAAAGTGAACCTCATTCTTTCTCTTTCAAGTGGGCTAATTCGGATGGAACCATCGAAGTGCCAAGCAATCAGCACTGGACAGAGCTCCTTCCTGCCCAGGAGGCTCCCGCCACCTGCGGCACGAACAGACCCAGGGAGGGCTCAGGACCCTCCTCACAGAGGCCCCTGGCCCCCCACCCCATCCCACTCAGCCCCCTTTAGGAAGCAGATCTGGATCTGGCTCTAATTATCTCTTTTTTTAGTTATTTATTTTTATTTTAAAAAAATATTTTATTTATTTTTAGAGAGAGGAGAAGGGAGAGAGAAAGGGAGAAAAACATCGGCTACATCTTGCACGCCCCCACCTGGGGACCTGGCCTGCAACCCAGGCAGGTGCCCTGACTGGGAATTGAACGTTTGTGCCACTGAGCTACACCACCCAGGGCTAATTTTAATTTATTGATTTGCGAGCAAGACAAACAGACAGATAATGATTTGTTGTTCCACTTACTTATGCATTCATTGGTTGCTTCTTATATGTGCACTGACTGGGGATTGAACCTACAACCTTGGCATATCAGGACGACTGTCTAATCAAAGAAGATTCCCAGCCAGGACTCATTAGATCTTAGCCTGCACAGCGCCACCCCTCTAACCTGGCCATCCTAGGTGGCCACACACCGCGCTCCCCTCCAAAGGCACCAGCATCTCCCAATGACAACGGCAGTGACGTTGTGAAGAGCCAAGCCCAAGCTCCGAGGCCTGGTGTTCAGCTGGAGCTCGCCTTCCCTCTGTGCCCTGCCCTTCTCCCCCACAGGCCACCCCTCCAGCGAGGGGCGAGGGCCGGGGCCGCCTGCAGGGCCAGCTCACCTGGCCGAAGGCAGCTCGAGCCCGCTCAAACCCTCCGACTTGCAGCCGTTTTTTGAAGAGGTCCAGGGGATACGTGAGGGTCTTGCTGATGACTCCAGCTCCACTGCCACAAAGCAGGTTTTTGAGGTTTTCTGACCCAGAAAAGTGGGATTGAGGGGAAAAATGAGAAAATTGCAGTTGAGGGTAGGCAACGTCAAGGTCATGAGCTCCGTCCTGCACCACAGAAAAAAAACCCACAAACATGCCTGCTCCCAGAGGATTTTAATCCAGGAAAGAGAGAACCAGACAGCCCCTTCTGGCAGGAACGACAAGGGACGGCACGCAGGGTGGGCTGGGGGCAGGACCGGCCTGGGCCTTTACTAGTCACTGCCCCCGCTGGAGGCCGCAGGGGCCCGGCTCTGCGGTGCCACGTAGTTTGGGCTGATGAGCAAACAGGAGGCCCCTCCTCCTCCACCTCCTTCCATAACAAAAACCACGTAAAACACACAACCAAAGGCAGGCAGTCTGCACGCGGGACCTCAGACAAAACGAACACCATGACCAGCAGCTGAAAATAAATGTCGCTGATGCCACTGACAGGTGCGGCAAGGGCTGGGAGAGAGAAGGGCATCTGTGAGGGGTCGCGTTTCAGAGCCGGCCTCAGAGGCCTGTGGGGTCTGAGTGTCAGACAGGAAAACTATTTCCTGCGGGATTCAGAAAGGGACGCTACGGCTCAGGCGTGTGGCGGAAAAGGGGCCTCGGTTCCCTTCTGCGCGGGGGCTGTCTCACCGTTTTTCTTTCCTTCGGCTGGCGTGACCCACTCGTACGCGTGCTTTAGGGAGTTGTAGAAGGAGAACTGGAAACCGGCGTAGGGGAAGATGGCGATCAAGGTGGGGTTCAGGCCTTTGTAGAAGACCGAGGGGCCTTCGGTCCTGTACATGGTGGCCACGGCATTCCTCAGGGTTTTATACACCTGGGAGCACACACACAGCTCGAGTGAGCGCAGTGAGGACACAGCCCACCACATGTACGCCCCCACGCCACGACCGGGGGCGTGACTACTCCTGCCGAGAGGACGAACAACATGCTGGACAAAAATTCCAACCGTGGGCGTTCCTAGTGACTCCCCTTCCAGCTATCTACATGGCTGATGCATCTGCACGAGTGCACAAAGCGCGTGCCCTCCTGCGAAACAGCAGAAGCCGTGACATCCACCCTCAGATGACTGGGCACATACATTACAGCACACCCACACAAAAGAACACAGGAACACGGTGTAACGGCTACAACAGGAGGAGGCGGCCTGTGTGCCTGACAGGGACTAGTCCCCCGAGGATCACAGCCAACACAGAAGGGCAGGCAGTGCTTGCAGAGGAAATGGATGCGTGCAGGATTGAGCGCCGGCCTGCGAACCAAAGGGTCACTGGTTCGATTCCCAGTCAGGGCACATGCCTGGGTTGCGGGCCAGGTCCCCAGTAGGGGGCGTGCGAGAGGCAACCACATGTTGATGTTTCTCTCCCTCTCTTTCTCCCTCCTTTCCTCTCTCTATCTGAAAATAAATAAACAAAATCTTTGAAAAAAATTCTCAAAATAATATGGCAATCTGATCTCAAGTCTCATGTTCCAGATTTCCAGCTGCCTTCCCTGTCCAGCCCACTGTTTTGTATTTGTTCTGATTCCCCCCTGGAGGTGTGGGCTCCCCGTGAGGCTGTGAGCACCATACATCGTGCTGAGCACGGTTCCCCGGCCTATGCCAGCTTTGTTCCCTCTCAGAAGAGCCCCAACTCCGGGGCCACCTACTGGTACTCGGGTGCCCCTTTTCAGGCCGGGCCACTCACCCTGGGCTCACCCTGGGCTGCAAAGCGGGTGCGGAGGACGTCCACGGGATGCACGGCGAGGGTGGCCACGCAGGCAGACAGGCCGCCGCACACAAAGTGCACGGAGGAGTCGCGGGCATCGCACACACCGGCTCTGTGCACCAGCTTAGTCAGCATTTCAAACGACAAAAACTGCAAGAGTGCGTGACAAGGTCATTGATAAGCACCGCCCAAATAGACCGCCTATCACCCATGACCCATGACCCAAGTGGGGCCCAGTCTGAGGGACACAGAAATAATCTCTCTGAGCAGTGACAGAACACAATAAACATAATTTCAGGCTGCTCAGGTGCCATTTTATGCTCCGCTGAAGTTGAGCCAAATGCTCAAAGTGTTAAGAAAATAATTGAGAAAAACTTTGTATCACAAAATTCTACGCATTAGCTTAAGTTTCCTGAGACCTGGGAGGAGGTGGTCGTATCTGATCCTTGGCAGGGGACCCCCTCCAGTGCCACCGGCAGCCACGCTGTCTGAGAAGTGTCCTGTCCTGGGGCAGGACTTCGGTCGGGAGAATTCCACACAGTCTGCATTCCGCAGTGTCATCCCCCTTACGCTCAGATTTCCTCCAGCCAACTCAGGACGGCTCGGGCCGAGAGCACAGCCGCCGTGCTGCCTCACCCTCGCCACGCTGCAGTGCCTGCGTGCCGGGCGCACAGACAGGACAGCAGGGGCGCATCAGCGCGGTGTGCACCTGACCCGAGAAATGGCTGTGACATCGGGGGAAGAGCAGGCCGGGCCACTCTGGCGCCAGCTGCCCAGCAGGGAATCCTGGCTCTGCCACTTTCTAGCCAGTGTCATTGGTTGGGTTCATTACACAAGCCCTCTCTGCCTCAGTCTTCTCGTCTGTAAAACTGGGGTGAACCTGTCTCCAAGGACTGTTGTGAGATACCAGAGGTAAAATGCGTAGAACGGGGCCTGATCCGCTGTTAGCACTGCACAGGGCCCTTCGCCGTGTGGTATATACACGGTGAAATAAACCAGCACTCAGTGGGAGAATGAACAAACAAGAGTTCAGAACTTGGATCCTGGCCCCAGACCCACCGCTTGCAGGCTGCGGGCCCCGGCAGCTCCCCTGACCTCTCTGATCTACACAACACTTGCTCTACCTTCCTCACCGCGCTGCTGGGAAGGTCAAAGGAAGCACACATGTGAAAGTGCTGTTTTGGAAAGTGAAAAGCATTGTGCCACCATTTGCCAAGCCCCACTGCAGCTGTGGTGTCACAGTCTCCCAGGGGCAGCACCTCCTGTTCAGTCGGTGCTCAGGCCCTGGGGCGGGGGCAGGGACAAGGGGTGGGAAGCCAGTGGAACAGCTCAGTGTGACTCATCAGTCTGTTGGGTGGGCTCCCAGCTAAGGCCTGTGAGAAGTGTGAGGCTGGCCTCCTGCTGCCCGACCCCAGGCAGCGTCCCTGGGCTCCTTCCACTGAGCAGCTGGACCGCGGGGCCTGGCGGTTCCCTGACACCTACTTGGACAGCTCCGTAGCCTACAGAGAGAAGCTGGGCTGGGATGTGTCCCTTCCAGAATGCTGCCGGGCCCTCCTCCTGCAGAATCTGCCTCGCGGCCTGCAGGATCCCATGGTACTTCGCGTTGGGGTCCCTGCGAGACAGGCGCTCAATCTGAAGCTAGGAATCAAAATCAAAAGGTCAGGACAGTAAGGGCAGGGCTGAGTGACAAAGAGAAATTTCAGGAAAGATAACAAAGACAACAGAGTGCTTCTCCTTCACAGAATGTCAAGCTCTGAGGAACTGCTTTGGCAAGAAAAGAGAGAACCTGTCCTCTAGTCCATTACATGGAGAAAAAGGGCAAAGGGTACCTGAAAACGGATCTTGATGACATCCAAGGGGCTGATCAAGGCTCGAGTGACAAGTCCAGACACAGACCCAGCCACTGCCACCTCGAAATTGGAGATATTCCTGCCATCTGCCTTGGGGTCATAGCCGACCATCCCTGCCTCTGGCCCATACAATGTCCATCAGCTTCAAGCTAAATGCAAAAGTCAGGATTAAATACCAGAGCAAGTTCTTAGGGTCTCTGCTCACGCATCACCTCCTCAGAACAGCTCCCTGCCCAGCCATCTAAAACAGGGCCTGCTTTAGTACCTTCTTTGATTCCCTCAGAGGAGGACAGCAGCCTTTCCCATTAACTCACTGTGACATTAACTCAAGCTGCTTTTCCCCAGGCACCTGGGAGGAGCAGTTTAAAACATCGGGTAAGTGGCTGAGAGGCAAAGCCTCTCCCCAGGTACCCCAGGGGCTGCTCAAGGTACAATAAGCAGGGTCAGTTCCCTGCAGGGGAGGAATGAAGAGGGTATTTTTATAAATAAGCAGACTGCATAGCTGGACATAGTCTTAGATCTCAGATCGAGAAGCCTGAATTCAAGTTCTGCCTCTCGC
The DNA here is from genome assembly GCF_021234165.1 of Pteronotus mesoamericanus. Lineage (NCBI taxonomy): Eukaryota > Metazoa > Chordata > Mammalia > Chiroptera > Mormoopidae > Pteronotus > Pteronotus mesoamericanus. The sequence continues at coordinate 4,394,632 of NW_026555315.1, read as the reverse complement.
ATGTACCTTGGGCAGGTTTCGTTAACCTGGGCTCAGTTTCCTCTTCTGGAAAGCGGGAATGATGCCTACCCTGCCTAGCCCAGACTGCTGCCAGGCTCATGCAAAAAACCATATGTGAAAAGTTTATTAAAAATGGTTAAAGACTTAAAAACATGAAAGTCCAGTGGTGGCTTTACTTTTTCTGTTGTTCAAATTTCCTTCTTTATACCAATAATCCTTGCCATTGAGCTAAAGGGACAAAATAAAAATGAAATAGGATCATATGTATGGTATATAGAACACAGCACGCAGAAAATGGAGGGGGGCGCTGGGGTGAGAGGCAGCGCGTGGGGTGTGTGTGAGGCTGCCGAAGCCGCCCCGTTCTCTTACTGCGGGAGCCCCAGGTGCTGCGCGGTGCAGGTGCCCCGTCCCGAGCGTGTGTTCAAATAAAGGTCTCTGCAGATGTACCTGCGTGTGAACACAGGTGTCCACGTGAGTGTTTTTGCTCCCAGAGTCCGAAAAGACCCCCGCGAGGTGGACACCCACGTGTCCAGGTGCCCCAGGTGTGTGCGGGGTTTTGCATCCTGCGTCCCCGAAGAGGCTTCTCAGGTCAGGCAGACACACGCGCGTACAGTCCCCGCCCCCGCGTCAGTACCTGCGCATGTGTGCTCCCTCCGGAGAACGAGGGTGCAGGTCCCCGAACAGACCGCGACGAGGGAGAAAGTAGAGGTCACTCACCCCCTTCCTAGGGCACCGCCCGGTTTCCCTAGCTCTGCTCTCCTCCGCCCGCCTCACTCAGTCAACAGCAAAAATAAATGGCTGTCGAAAGTAACTGACGGGCCCTTGAACCAATCATCGTGCAACTTTCGACAAAGGCCGGACCAATGGTTGCACAGTTGTTACCGAACAACCCCTCCCACAAGTGTCACTGGGTAACGTAGTCCTTCGCTACCGCAGCTGTTCCCCTGCGAGGCGCAGAGCCTCCAGGGAAATGTAGTCCTGAGGAGTGCGCGTGTGCGAATGTTACCCCTGCAACGGAAGGAAGCTGATCCCGAAGTCAGGACTCCGAAGTCGTTGCGATCACCCTGCAGGCGGTTGACGGTTGGCGAGTGCTAAACTTGACCCGCTTTCCTCAAAACCCTTCTAGTCCCCGAACCCGGATAATATGCCGAGAAGCTTAGTAAAAACCTGGAGGATATGGGGGAAAGAATAGATGGGTTTTTAAGATCAGGAAGGGGACGGCAGAAATAGAGGTTTTGTATCCTCCTACGGTTGTTGAAACATAAAGACACATTACAGAAGATGCAGAAATTAAGGGGGAAATGACTCATCCTACCGCTGTCAGGCAAGTAACGTCAGCGTTTTACAAGACAGTATTTCTTCCTGATTTTTAAATTGCATTTTTCACACTAGTGCAATCATTTTGACGCATATTTTAAAAACATTACACAACTTAAAAATATTTCATACATTTACAAAAGTAGAGAAAATAGCCTAATGTATCAACCTACAGTCGTTCCTCAACGATTAACCAACTCATGGTCAATCTTGTTTCCTCTATACTTGTACCTACCTTCCCCTTCCCCTCCAACAGTATGTTGAAGTAAATACCAGACATCCAGTGATTTTACCAGTAAACATTTCAGAATGTATCTTTAAAAGACAAGTATTTCCTTTTATAAAACCTCCCCCAAAACTATCAAATACCCCAAAAATCAGCAATAACTTCCTAATACCAAATGCCAAGTTAGTATTTACATTTTCCTGATTTGCCTATAAATGTCATTTAAAAAAAGTTTGTCTGAATTGAGATCCAGATCACACATTGCAACTGGTTAATATATTTCTTAAGTCTTTTTAAATCTATTGTTTCCCTCTTCCTCTTTTTCACTTGCACTTTCTTTCATTTCCGTTTCGGTTTTTCTTTCTTTTCCTTCCTCTCCTTGTTCTGTTTTTTAAGAAACCAGGTAGTTTGTCCTCTAGAGTTTTCCTCAGTCCAGATCTTGTGGGTGGCATCCCCACGGCATTGTTTTAATATCTTCCTCTGCCCTCCTATGTTCTCTGCATATTGGTAGTTACATTTAAAAAGTTTAATTAGATCAGGTTTGATTTTTTTTTTTACAAGATTACTTGTATGGTATTGTATACTTTCATGAGGTGGATCATAACACCTGCGTGTTTCTCATCTTGTGATGTTTTCAGCACTGATGGTCATTGCATTGATGAGGCATTGTAAATGATGATACCATTTCAGCTTTATTAGCTGGAATACCTATGAAGAGGAACATCCCTTTGTTGGCTAATTGATTACATGACGTACATTTCATATAAGTAAGGTATGATAGATGTGTAATTCTTAACCTTTAGCAGTTTTCAAAATAATTGGTTCCTTAGTATGTCCAAAGGTTATTAATCAATGAGGTTTATTTTGTTATACACTTTTTTAAAAAAGATTTTATTTATTTATTTTAGAGAGAGGGGAAAGGAGGGAGAAAGAGAGGGAGAGAAACATCAATATGAGAGAGAAACATTGATCAGTTGCCTCTCACATACACCTCAATGGGGAACCAAACTCACAACCTAGGCATGTGCCCTGACCTGGAATCAAACCCACGACCTTTTGGTTTATGGAATGGCACTGCAACCAACTGAGCCACAGTGGCCTTCCAACGGTCATCCAGTGGAAGAGCCAGCAGGACTTTTGGCTGCAGGCTAATGGTAGACTGAGCCAGACTCAGAGGACCACAGGTCTCAGAGCTGCAAAGACTCAGGACCAGGCCAGGGCCCAGAGGGACTAGGCGGCGTGTCCAATGTCTCCCAAGGTCAAATGGCAAACTGGTAGCTAAGCAGAGAGATTGATGGCAGGCGCCAGTTTCCTGGTCTTACACCTGGTTCTAGTTTTTGCATAGTTGAAATCTGGTCATTTAATTTTAAGTTAAATGTTCTAAGCAAATCATATCATGTGAAGAGAGAAACAGGAAACTAACGGTTCCCGTCAGGTTAGGGAAGTGAATCCTTCTGTGACCTCATCAACATTTACCCTAAACAGAGCTATTAAAAGCACCTTTGGACTTTCCCCGCCTCCTGCCTTGTCCTGGGAGGGAGTAAGTGCTACCTCTGTGGCCTGGCACAAGGAGTTGGCCTTCATCAGCTGCCGCAGGCAATGACCCTCCAGCAGAGGCGAAGAAGCTCTTCCTGCCTGAGTGGGTGGTCCGCCATGCCACCCAGAAGAGGCCTGAGAGCCAGGAGGTGACTTGCTGTGGCTCTTCGGCAAGGCATTGTTTCTTTGTGCTGCAGTTTCTCCATCTGTAAAGACGGGGGGGGGGGGGGGCGTGGCGCAGGGGGGTGCAGCGCTGAGCTCCAGGGTGCCCATGCCTCGCTGCCTCTGGGCCACCACAAGTACAAACAAAATCTACATTTTTAGTAAGCATTGCAAGGGCTTCAACTTCGGCTGAAACAAGAATCATTTGGGACGTTCATTTAGAAATGCAGGTCATGGCCTGGGAATAAGCATTTTGGTTGGTGGCCCCCATTTGGACAGACACTGAATTGGGGATCCACCTCTCAGCTGATCATCCGAGCTTCCCTGTTTCTCCTTTCCAATGACTTGGGCCGCGAGGAAGGAACTATGATTCCCATCACTTCTTTTCCCTCATTAAATATTTATTGAGCCCTGCCTGGCGTGGCTCAGTGGATTGAGTGCCAGCCTGCGAACCAGAAGGTCACTGGTTCGATTCCCAGCCAGGGCACATGCCTGGGTTACAGGCCAGGTCCCCAGTTGGGGGCATGCGAGAGGCAACCAATATATGTATCTCACACGTCGATGTTTTTTTCCCTTCCCTTCTCTCTCAAGATAAATAAGTAAAATCCAAAAAATCGAATAAATAAATAAATAATTTATCTATTTGGCTATTTATTTGGTTATTTATTTATTTATTTATTTATTTATTGAGGAACTGCATGGCCAGACGCTGGTTTAGATGCTGGGGATAGAGCAGTGAACAAAGTAGAACTTCTTCCCTGTTGGAGCTGACTCTCTTTCCCTTAGTGATGTGCATTAAAGGTTCCTCCCTATCTTTTCGTGCCTTGAAAGCTCATTTCTCTTCACAGTGGTGCGCTGCTCGGATGTATCACACAGTTTGTTCATTTGCTCACCTATTGAAGCACGTCTTGGTTGCTTCCGCAGTTTAGCAATTAAATAAAGCTGCTATAAATATCCATGTGTAGGTTTTTGTGTGGACATAGTGTCCATCATTCTTATTTACTTGTTTTTTTAAACATTGGGGCTTTGAGTTTGAGGAAATCGTGAAACGCCAGCCACTGCTGGAGGGTTCTGGAGGAAGTTCCGACCGCCCGCAGGGGCCAAAGACAGAGGCACTTCTGACCCAGTTCCTTTTCTCGTCCTTTCAGATTAACTCAGCAAATGACTCAAACACTAGTGAACTAACCGAGGGAAAAAAAGAAAAAGAAAGAGAGGATTTACCGTCCAGTAACTTTCAAGAGCTGATTTCCGACGCGTTTCAACTTTCTTCTGTTGCTCTCCTCAGCAGAGCTAAACACAAAGAGGCTACAAAGCATCCCTGTCCACTCACAGGCAGAGGCTCCCAAGTCTGCCGGGCGGTCTCCAGGCTGCCAGCTTTCTGGCGTTCAGCGTTTGGTTCTCTCTGACCAGACCCTCTGCCTCGCCCGTCACCCATCTCTGAGTTTCCCTGAGAAAGTATTTCCTGCTGAGTCTGAGGGCGGCTGGTCTTCCGTGGCCCCCGTGTGCCGGAGGGGAGAGTGGGTGCATCTGCGTCGCGGAGGAGTGGCTGGCGTGCCTGTCAACCGCAGACCAGACCACGGCTTTCCCCACGACTGCTGGTCCCACCAGAACCGATGATGACTACATCTGGGAACCTCAAATCCGGATGTTAAGCTGAACAATAAAAATTGAACAGCCCAATAAACGAGTTAGGGACTTATGGGAGAGGCCTGAGCAAACATTTCACAAAGAACGATACAGATGAGCAATAATCAAGTGAACATCATTAGTCAGAAGGAAATGCAAACTAAAACCATGATGGCCTGCCACCACATACCCACCAGAAGGGCTGGCATTAGGGAGACGGAGGACACCAAATGGTGGCAGGGCTGCGGCGAGGCTGGGACCCTCACCCAGTGCCCGTGGAGTGCAGATGGCACGGGCAGTTTCTTATGAAGCTAAATATCTATACACCTGTGACCGACCAGTGCCGCTCCCCTGGACTTCCCAGGCCTTTGTCCTCTGGTCCTGTTTGCTCCTCCAGGAACTCAACATGTGGGAGCCTGTGTGCTCTGTGTGTGTGTCATTATAATCAATTACATATATAATTTGCAGTTTCAACCATTTTTCAGTGTACAATTCAGGGGCATCAATTCTGTCTACCATGTTGGGCACCACTATCTGTTTTGGAAACTCTTTCATTACGTCAAACAGAAACTCTGAACCCATTGAGCAATAACTTCCCTTTCCCTTCTCCTCCAGCCCCTGGTAACCTCCAATCTACTTTCTGTCTCCATGGACTTGCCTGTTGTAGACATGTCACGGAAGTGGGACCATACAGTATCTGTCCTTTTGTGTCCGGTTTATTTCACCGAGCATAATGTCCTCAAGGTTCATCCCCTTTGAGGCATGTAGCAGAGCTTCGTCATTTTCATGGCTGACTAATGTTCCATTTGCATGGCTAGGTGGACTGCGCTTTGCCTATGCCTTCGTCTCTTGGTGGGCACTGAAGTGGTTCCCGCCTCTCGGCCTTTGTGAATAATGCCGCAGCAGACGGTGGCATACAAGCATCTGTTTGAATTCTTATTTTCAGGTCTTCTGGGTATATGCCTCGCAGTGGAATCACTGGATTTTATGGTAGTTCTATGTTTAGCTTTTTGAGGAATCATCAAACTGGTCTCCACAGCAATTTTACATTTGCACCAGCAATGGGTGAGGGTTCCAATGTCTCCACGTCCTCATTAATAGTTTTTTTTTTCTTTCCTCCCTTCCTTCCTCCCATATGCTTTTGCCTATACAATGTGTCATTCTTCCCCCAGCATCTCTCTGAAGCCATTCCTGACCCTGTCGAAGTCTGGTCCTCCTCCCCCTGCCCATCCTGGGAGAGGACCATTGCTCCGTGTCCCGCACATCACGCCGTGCGCTCCCGGAAGGTTGGCGTTTGGTGCAGTCCTGATTCATCAGTCTGTGTCCCCAGCACCTGGCACAGGCGCGTGTTCCGAATGCTCTGTAGACCCCGTGCAGTGCAGAGATGGAAGGATCAGCACCCCGCTTGGGCGCAGAGGGAGGTGGCTTCCCCCTCCCACACCTGCTTCCACCGCTGAAGGTATTTATAGACAGGGAAATGGGGGTGGGGATTACACGTGCAGGGGAGCTGAATAGAGACGGCGGGGGCACCTTTGGATGACTGCTTTTGCGCACCCTTTGAGGGATACACCTGCTTCTGAGGCCCCTTGAACTCTGGAGAACAAGAGATGTCCAGAAACGCAGGGATTGGACCCTTGGTAGGAGGGCATGAACGGCGGGGTTCCAGGATTAGATTCAGCTGCCAGAAAAGGGACAGAACCCCACAGAAACAGTGGCTTCAATTCATCAAAGTCCAGAGTGAGCCGTGCAGGGCTGGGTTGGCAGCTGCCTCCAAAACTTCCCCGGGGCGCGGGCTCTCTCCCGTTCACCGAGCCACCATCCCAGGGCGCGGTCCTCAGGGTCTGAGTCTGTTCGGCAGCCGGGATCCCAGCATCGGGGCGGAGGAAGGACCGAGGAGAAGGCGGTCTGGGGAGGCACCTGGAGCTGCCCCGGGAGGCTTGCTCGGGTCCTCTTGACCAGAACTCAGTCACATGGCCGCACTGAAATGCGCAAGTGGCTGAGATGGTCTTTATTCTGGGCAGCCAGGTACAAACTAAAAACTGAGCATTCTAATACCACTATGGATGAGGAGAGGAGGAAGAAGAGGAGGGGAGAAAATGGCAGCCAGCAAACCTGCCTCCCGCAGACGGACGGACGAAGACAAGCACGTATTGAGTGTCGTAAGTACCATGCTTCCTGCATCGTACTTGATATTTTAATGTATTAGTTGCTTCTGCTCCAAACCCTCGAAGGCCGTCAGGCCTTGTATCCCATTATGAAATGAGGAGGAAAACAAGCTCAGAACATTGGTTACAGAGGCAGTGGAGTGTAGAGCTAGGACTAGGAACTTTGTCATGGGCCGAATGCTGTGCCCCCCACCCCAAATCCCTGTGCTGGAGCCCCAGCCCCCAGAGTGACGGTATTAGGAGGGGGCCTCCGGGTGGTCGTTCGCTTTAGACAGAGCCATGCAGGTGGAGTCCTTATGACGGGTGAGTGCCTTTATAATCAGAGCTTGCGCGCTCCGCCTTGGCGGGGACACAAGGAGGGGGCAGACATCTCAAGCCAGGACCAGAGCCTGCACGGAGATTGGGATCTGCCGTCACCTTGACCTTGGACTGCCCCGCCCACGGTGTTTTGTTCTGGTGGCCCGAGCTGACGGAGACAGACTTCAACACTCTTCCGGCCGCAGCGGCTGCCTTGAGAGCCTGAGAGTAGAGCGCAGACGGGGAAGCTCAGCCATCTTCCCGATGCTCAGAGCAGCTCTCCAGGCCAGAAAAGGATGCCAAGGTCTAGAGGAAAAACAATCAGTGATGTTTTTTAATATACAATTGCCCCCTTGTTTTTAACTCTTAAAGTGAGGGGTGCAGATTGGGAGCAGGAAGACAATGTTCTTGCAGGTCTGATCCACACACGCTGTGCAAGGTTGGGCAAAGGTGTGGGCAAGACCCCGTCAGTGCCTCTGGGTGTCCGCACCCCCCCCCCAGGAGGAGGAGGAGGAGAGGCTGCGCGGGGCTCTCCGCATTGGGATCCCTGGGGAGCTTCGCGAGGAGCACCGCTTCCCCTCCTGTGTGCCTTCCCTCTTCAGTGAGGTTCCAGAACCTGATATCATAGCCAACAATGTTTTTATCTTTTTAAAAATGTATCGGGGTACGAATACTTGGCATGAGACCTGCCCCCCTGCGTTTCGTGTGTACAGTGTGCTTTGTTGCCTGTGTTGCACGGCAGGTCTGCAGGGCTTTTCATCTTAGCTGCAACCTCCGCCGGCCTGCGGGTCGGTGAGCCTGCTCTCCCCTCGCCCGCTCTCCCCTCGCCCGGCCGTGGCAGCCGCCACTCCGCTCTCCGGCTCTGTGACCTTTAGGAACTGCTGTAGCAACTCATGTAAGCGGAACTGTGTGCTCTTTGTTCTTCTGTGACTGGCTTATTTTGCTGAGCATGGTGTCCTCAAGGTCCATCCGTGTGGTCATGTACTCCATTACTTTCTTAAGGCTGAGTAGTATCTGTGTGCGTGTGTGCATGTGTGCGTGTGAGATTTTCTTTATCCATTTGCCTGTTGATGGATATTCAGGTTGTTCCCACATCTTGGCTGAATAGTGCTGCAATAAATACAGGAATGTTAATAATATCTTTGAGATCCTGATTCCAATTATTTTGGATAAACACCCAGAATTGGGGTTGCTGGGTCAAATGGAAGTTCTGTGTTTTTTTTTTTGTTTGTTTGTTTGTTTTTGTTTTGTAGCCATTTTCAGGGACCTTAAGGACTTCAGTGTCTTTAAGGCTCGTAACATGGCCTTACTATTGCCAGTTCTCTCTAAATTTCTGCAGAAACACATTCAGGTAAGCAGATACTGACTGGCTTGTGTTTAATTTTTGAGGAAGCTGCCACACTGCTTCCCATAGAGGCTGTGCCGATGCGCATGCCTAGCAGCTGGGTGCAAGGCTCCAGCTTCTCCTCTGCTCTCTGACGCTTGTGGCTTTTGCCCTTTTTTTTTTTTTTTTTTGCTAATAGTGATCCTGACAGACATGACATTTTGTTCTGAGAAAAGTAACCTCTCCCCACAAGTGACTGTTCTCAGGCTATAAAAGTGTTTGAAAGAGCAACTTTACAGAAAGTATTTGTAAAAGAGCTTGTATTCCTTATGCAGAACAAAATGTTTCGAATTTTGTCCAAAGAAGACTTTCTGAACAGATGTGAATGACTTTGTGATAGGAGTCCTCGGCATTTCAGCTACGGGCACAGCACCTCCACCCCCAGACTCAGTGACTGTGCATTACAGTGATTTTGTCTGCTGGCTCCAGTGCAGGGGGCAAGAGAGGCGGGGACGGGACTTCTCAGAGCTTGCCTAGTCGTGGGGTCTAACCACGAGACGCACAGTTCTGTCCCGGGACCTCCATTGCCAAACCCCTTCAAACAGCCTGATAGTTCAGCAGGGCAGTGAGATCAGAATCAGGAGGGGAAATCAATACTTTCCCACACACGAATACACCAGTTAGATGGTATGGGAGGAGGGGGGCCTCTGATTTACACTGTCAACAAAACAGATAGGCCGTCTGAGAGCAAACAGTGTAAGAACCTGCAGGACCTCCAGGCGGAAACCCCGAAGCCATTCCCGAGGGCCCGGAACGGGAACGCCCAGCGTGCTCTGTCTTGGGTAGAAAGGCTCCACATCGCAAAGGCAGCTTCTAAATTCAACCCCATCCAAAGAAAATCACGGGGGAGGGGAGAGGGAAGGTGTTTGCTTTTTATCTGAAAGGAGACAAGCTGATTCCAAGTTTACACTGAAAACACAAACAAGCAAGAAGAGCTGGAACAGAAGGAAGGGAAGGGAGAGCCACGGGGGGAGGGCTGGCCCGCTCTGCAGCCGCTGGTCTAGGCCAGCGTCCGGAGCACGGGCCCAGGACACGGACAGTGTGACGGGACGGACAGCCCAGAAACAGGACGCACCACGTGGAAACTCAGCACGCACAATGCACCCTCTCAGCTCGGAGCCGGGCAGCTGGTAGCCACCTGGAAAGAGACAGATGCGACCTCATGCCGATTGCCAGGACAGCCTTCAAATGGGGCAAAGGCTTAAACGTAAAAAAGAGAGAGAGGTGAAGTCCTTCGCCCTCAATAAGGACCAGCGCTGTGGTGGGCACGGGTGGGCCAGCAGCAGGTGGGACTTAGAACATCATTCTCTGCAATCTTATTCACCCTACTCAGGTGGCTTGTTTTTCAATCTAAGTTTCTTAAACAACTTACTCCCTGGTCACTTCCAAAGCATAAGAGGGACCTGTCTAAGGCCACCCCAGAGCCTGGGGCCCTACCCAGGCGCGGCTGCTCCCGCCTGCCCTGCGGGTAAGACCGGCTGAAGCAGGCTGGGTGCAGGCGCGGTGGGGGCGGGGGGGGGCCCCCGGGACAAGCGAGGGGCAGTCTTGCCTCCACCTTCTCAGTTGGGCGGACAGACCAGTGACAGATAAAATGAGGAGGCGGGGGCAGGAGTTCGGGGTTTTGAGTCTGGGAGCTGATCAGGGAAGGCCTCTCAGAGGATGTGGGTGTGTAGAGCTGGTTCTCACGTCAGGTTGGGGACTAGCAGACAAGCAGAGAGGAAGAGAGACCCTGGCCTCAGAGCAGAATTGCTAAAGCCAGGGACACCAGGAGGGGCCTAGGGGGCCAAGAGGTAGAGAATGGACTAGGCTCCCACTGAAAAGGCCCTGAACGCCAACACTGTGATGGGCACTGGTCCCATCGTACCTAAGGGGACACAATTCTGTCAGCTCCTCCAGACAACCTGGCATGACGTTGGCTTGTTTTTACAACCAATGGAGAAAGCAGAGGTTGAGGTCCCGGCCCAAGGTCACACAGCCCGGAGCGAGGCCGCGGGTCTCGTGACTCCGACCTCGAGCCCGTTCTCCTGTGTCGCACTGCTCCTGGGGGCCGGAGTCTACACTCAGTCCTCTCAGCACCTTGGCAGCTGGGCACGTTTTCTCAGCAGGAGACAGGAGGTGTGGAAGGGCAGTGTGGGGACAACCAGGCTGCGCTGGGGGAAGAGACAGGGTGGAGGGGGGGGGGCCTCAGAGGGTGGCCAGAGGGGCGTGTTCTCGCAGCCGCGTCCGGCCACAGGGGGCTGCCCTGGCGCCACACGGGGCTGCCCTGGCGCGGGGCGGCCTCTCCCAAGTCTCCCGTGCTGCGCCCTCCGCTTCCCTCACCCCCTCCTCAGGGCCTGGCCCCGCGTTCCCGTTCTGCTGATGCCGAGCGGGGAGTGTGAGGTCTCCCCCGGGGCTGTAGCTGCAGGGCCACCTCTGTGCTCACAGCCCGATCCGGGGTCTCCTTCTCAGGATTGTCCCCAGAGCTACAGGTGACACACCCTGCTGCACACCCTGCTGCTCCAAGACGTCTGTCCACAGGCACCTCAAATCCAACCTGCCCACACTTCCTCCCCGCCCCCTCACCTCTGGGTTCCCTACCCCAATCCACAGGAAGCCCAGGTCCCTTGCTGCTCAAAGGAGGGTCCGAAGGCTCACTGCTACTCTGCCCGCTGAAATACGGCTCACGTCTGCCAGCTGCTTTTTGTCCCTGCTGCCCCTCTTTGGCCAGGACGGCTGCAGTGACCTCACACCTCGCCCCCCCTCCACTGTTCTAGCCCAAATAGCGCTGTGTGTACTCTCTGCTTAAAGTCCTCCGGGGTATGGCCTCTTCAAACCTCGCACGCGCGTGTTCAGAGCAAAACTGTTCACAATACCGGAGTGGAGGCAACTGAAATGTCTGTCACTGCAGGCATGGGGGACCCAACTGTGTGCTGTGTCCATACCATGGAACAGTATTCAGTCACACGAGAAATGAAGTCCTGACACATGCCACCACCTGGCTGGGCCCTGAAACCGCGATGCTCGAGAGGAGCCAGACACAAAGGGCCGCACATTGCCCGGCTGCATCTGTAGGAAATGTCCCAAGTAGGCAAATCCATAGAGACAGAAAGACAGAAAACCAGGGGCTGAGTGTGGCGGGGGAAAACGGGAAGGGACAGGCCGCGGGTACGTGGTTACTTTCAGGGCTGATGGAAACGTTCCAAAATTGATGGCGTAAGTGTGAATTACACTCAACACTGAGTGGCACACTTTAAATGGTTGACTTGAGGACAAGTAAGTTGTGTCTTAATTAAACCATCCTTAAAAAAACCGCCCCCAAACCCCAACCCGCCAGGGCCTCTCACCTCCAGCTCCTTCCTGTGGCTTACACACCCGCTCCATCCGGCCTCGGCCCTGCCCGGGCCGCCAGCTGCTCCTCCGGCCCTGGCCTCCCTCCCTCTCAACTCAGGTCTTTCTGGAACTTGCAGGACCTCCTTCCTCGGAAGGCAGTCCTTCCCCTTCACGGAGTGACCATCTTGTTTCATGTTCGGCTCTGTTTAATGCGCAACTGCCTGGTCTTCCCCAACCTCGAGACAGGTGGGAGCTGCTGCGGAATGTGCCCCCAACTCCTGCACGCCCCCTAGGTGTGCCCTTCCTCCCACTGAGCCATCATCACATGGCAGCCCTCCCTGCGGATGGCAAGGCTGGGGCCTCGTTTGGAGAGCCATCTGGGACATCCTGTTCTTACATCCGATGACGAAGGAGCACCCGGGGAGCTCCAGGGGCTCCTCTAGCTGTGAGGGAGGCAACGGTGGCTGAGTCCCCGCCCCGAGGGGGGCTCACAGTCCCGTGGGGAAGGTGGGCAGGGTGTGCGTGTGCAGTAAGGAACCGGGAGGAAGCTAGTGGTGAGGCTGTGCAGAAAAGCCGAGTGAGGAAGAGCAAAAAGTGCTGGAGGCCCGGCGCTGACTAACCCCAGGGGGGTGGGGGACTCCTCTGAGGGAGGACTCCGCCCAGCAGGGGCCCGAGTGAAGCACGTGAGGATGGCAACACACACACCTGCCCAGGGGCTGAACAAGGGAGAAAGGGTGGAATCGGCCCCCCTGAGTGGCGAGGGCTGGCGCCAGGCGCTCAACCGCGCTGGCTGCCGGGCTGTCGGTCTCGTGTCTGCTTCCACGTAGTTGAGGTCACGATGAGCAATTCCACTTCCTTCCCCCAAACTTAACGTTTTTCAGTTGGGCCACTCAAGCTTCTCCTTGGCTCACTTTTCCAAGGGGGGCCCGGGGATAGTCAGGGTAGGGGGGCGCGGTGACACCAGCTGTGGGTGAGCGGGGCGGTGGAGGAGAAATAGCTCGCGTCCCGTGGAGCAGGTTGGCTGGCGGGTCCTCCCCCGCCCTCCTGCCTCCGGCCCACAGGGCCAGCCAAGCCTGGAAGTGGCGTGTACCCTCGGACTCCAGCGTGCGGCCGCCCAGCCACGGAGGCTGGCAGGCAGCTCCTCGTTCCCCTGGGCCAGCACGGCTTCGGCAGCCCCCTGCCCCCCGCGCCCCCCGCCTTGTCCTGTGTGCCGCTGAAGTCCCACCTTCACCGCGCCAAGCATCTGCCGGACCTACGGCATCCTCTGCTCAGCAGGGAGAGCGGGTGGGCGTTGCTGGGCCTGGGCTCCAAGCCCCGCAGGCCCACCTGACTCTCCCTTGTTGCAGCAGCTGCCCGGGCTCCTTCCCCGCCAGTCTCCGTACGGCGTGCTCATTCCCACCACCGTGCCACGGCCGTGTGGGCTGGGTCTGTGTGTTCTGTTCAAAACACTGTCTCCCGGGACCTGGGTTGAGTCCCATCTGCCTCACACAAACCCTGCCCACGGGTGACTGTGTGTCACCCACACTTCCTGTCTGGAATTCTCTCATCCCTCGGCTTGCACACCCACACGCCAATCACGAGCGGAGGCCTGAAGTGGGCTGCTCACCAGTTCCAGGGCAGCTGAGCAGTGCCGCTGGCAGAGGAGGAATGGGAAGGGGCGGCCACGGGTCGGGGGGAGGACATAAAAGGGCCCTCTGAGCGCCTGGGGGACACCATGGAAATCGCTCCCAGCTTCCATCAACACGCCCGCAGGGGCTACACAGAGAAGGGGGGGCCTGTGCCTGCCGATTGCCCAGCACAGGACAGGATTAGGAGGCGCCAGGAGTGGGGCTTCAGACTCCAGGGCGCTTACTTGAGCCACACCAGTGATGCTGGAGGGAAGCGGGCCCTTTTAGAGAGAGCTTAGACCCAAGGACACCTGCGGCGACAGCTTTCTAAACCCTGGCTCTGACTAGGAGCCAGAAGACAGGCATTCCTCGTTTTATCGTGTTTGGCTTTACTGAGCTCCACAGACCCTCCAACAGCAAAAAGGTTGTGACCTGCTCTATCGTGTGGGCCGGAACCAAGGCCGGAACGTCTCTGAGGTCTGCCTGTACGCAACAGTGAGACTGTCCTTGGAGACTGGATGGGCCAGAATCAAGTTTTGAAAGACTGTCTCAGGAGTATCTTTTTGGACTGGATATAGTATTACACCTTTTAAACTTAACTCCATCAGTTTTAAATGTAGTGTTTTATGTGCCCTGAATAGCCAATGGGCTCATTGCCGCCGCTGCCTACTATACTATTTTTGTATCAATGATGTTGGTATACAGAACGGTCCTCTTATTTCCTAACAGTGATGAGGAACCGAAGACATGATAGCAGTTTAGGACCTTGATGCCGGCCAGCCTCGGTGGTGAGCACGTCACTCATTTGCCTCAGTGCTCTGGCTGGAGTGAGGGGCTCCTAACCCCGGGGGACTGCGTGGAGGAAGCCCCCAGCTGAACCAGGTCCTGAGTGTACCCAGCCCCTCCTTGTTCTTGTGTAAAAGAGGGCTCATATCTGGGGAACCTGCACTGACTGTGCGTAAACCCAGCATCTCAGGAGTCAGATGTATTTCCAAAGTGCCCAAATACAATCTTTCATCTTTCCTAGTTGTCCGGGCACCTTGGGAAAGTAAGACGTTCCAACCTGAAGACCACCTACTGCAGTACACAGGCCAATGCGGCATGTCCAGGAATGGCGGCCCCCTTGCGCTCATCACCTTCCTCTTTCCAACAAGCCGCCTAAGCAGCCCTGGCACCGCAGAGATCGCCTGGGAGCACTTGGCAGGAGCCGTCGCCGCTGACCCTCCACGACCACGTTGGAAGACGAGCCTGTTACAAACTCCCAGCCACCCCAGCTGCAGCAGGCCGCTCTGCAGACAGAGCTGGAGGGAGCCTCACGGCCACTCACCCGCCTGGAGCTTTGTCACCAACGCAGCCAAGCTATTCCACGGCTGTCTTCCCTGACGCGCTCCCACCCAGATGACTTTCCAGGAATTACACCCCCATAACTGGAGGGGGGTGCTGGCACCAAGAACCCCGTAACCACACAGACTGCACAAAAGCAGAACTTTCCCCATTAATTCTGAAGCCATTCATCAAACAGAGCACAATACCTCAATGAGGCTGACAGCCACTGCATTACGTTTCTACCTCAATGGCCCTGTTTTGGAATCTCTGCTCAGCTTCGCAGCAGCTGGCCTAGGTGGCCTGTGCGCCCAGTGGCCCCCCGCAGCACAGTGCCATGTGAGTGCCGTCTCATGCGCGGTCCCTGCGGAGGAGGAACTGAAAACTCCCCTGCCTGGGCAGGGCAGCCACCGCTGAGGCCAGACGCTGGGCCCTATTTAGGAACCAGACCAAGAATATCAGCGGAAATTCCTTGCGTTTCGTTTCTTTTTTGTTCGCTCTCTGAACAAATTCTGCAGCCAGTGCTGGGTGTGGGTGACCAGGCCTAGGCTCCCCTAAAAGCAGACAGCCTGCTTTAGCACAGACCATTCTGTCTCCCCGGCCTTAGGCGGAGAGGGGTGCGGAGGGCAGGCGGCGGGCAAGGGGGCAAGAGCCAAGGCAGCTCTGCTCTGTCTCACCAAGTTGCCGAAGTGTGGCCTATGGTTTCCGTCAGAAACACTGTGAACGCCTGCTGCGCCCTCCACCACAAGCCCGGAGGGCGGGCCTTGGAATCTGCATTGTGGGCAAGCTCCCCTGGAGGGGCCCAGTGGGACCCCTGTGCCCCGCCAAGGGGCGGGCTGCGTCAGGAATAAGGACATGCGTCCTGACTCCCTGACCCTACCTGATCGTTTTCAGGCTTCTATTTTAAGGCGAGGGGGGGGGAAGAAAAGATACAGAGTGAAGAAGTCATTGTATGTTTATTATTCACAGTTAATCACTACCTACCAAATTCTATCCGCAGAGGTCAAGGATTAAGTACATGGATCTTTTTATTTAAACACTGTTTTGTTTTTTTTTAAATATATACACACAAAACTTAGTTCAGCAAGGCGGCACGATATACATCAATTCCGAAATAAGACAATCAGACGGTCCAGGTGTAGAAAGCCACATTCCTCTCATTACCAGCGAGGAGAGGAGGAGCCGGCAGGGAGGGAGCCCGGAGAGGCTGAAGACTGTCCGGAAGCGCAGCCGCCCCCTGGGTCTCCCGGCGCTCCGGCCGAGTCCGGCTCTGTGGCCAGAGTCCAGGGAGGCGCCGATGGCTGTTTCAGACCCCAGGCTGGCACCGGCACCCGGTCCCCATTTTGCTGGGGGAAGGGGACCGGGTGGAGAGAGCAAGTTCACAGGCACATCACTCTGAGGACACGAAGCTGACGGCAGACGCGGAGAGCTCTCCGGTGGACTCGGCCTGCCTACATTTCCGATCTTCCCTTCTCGCTATTCCTGCTTCACAGAGACGTTTCCTTTTGGGGGGCTGGGGCGGAGCAGCTATAAACACAGCCCACTGTGAACGGACACAGCTGCCTCTTGAATGCTGCCCTAAGGCTCATGTGGGCAGGTTACTGGGGACACAAAGGTAAAAGGCGTGAAGAGACACCCCTGGTTTTCAGAGTAAGAAAAATGAAGACTCCTTTTCTACCCCAGTGTAGGAATACGGGGTGTCCTGACACAGCGTGCGGCCGCCGGAGTTCCCCGGGCTTTCCCGTGTCGGACACTTGCTGGCTCCGAGGGTTTGCATCAGGGGGTCTCTGGGGATTAAGGGGGGTAGACACCACCTGAGACAGGAAGGCAAGGACGCTGACGTCCCCCTCTCAGCCAGGCCCGGCCCAGCGGGGCAGGGCTGCGGCCTGCCCTCTTGCCCCGGCAGCTGCTCACACCACGCACTGGGTAGCAGCTCTAGACACTGGGCTCCCGCCCCTTTCGACTCCAGGGGTGCAGGGGGGGCTCCTCAACATCAAAGCTGAACCCCAACCACCCCTGGCTGAGGACGGGAGAAGGCCCACCCCTCCCCTTCTACTTGCCTCCTCTTCTCTCCCTTGTTCTCCCCTCCCCACTGAGGGAAAAATATTTACACAGAGTAGGGGACAAATTGGCTGAAAAGCTCTGGACTGTCTTTAACTTATTGCAAAACAAAACAAAAAAAAACACCACTCATAAAGCAACCCTTGAAATAAGGAAAAAGGCACTATGAAAAAACAACATGCTCAGTAATACCATTCAGTAGGGAAAACAATGTGGGAAAGAGACACAGGTTTGCAGTATAACTTTCTCAGGAAGTCAAGAGGGGCAACGCTCCGTCCTTTCACCCCCTGCTCTACTTCCAGCTCTGACCACACACACAGGTGGGGGCTGAGAGCGTGCTCCCTACTCGCCACCCCCCTGCCCCGGCAACCCTGCAGGGCACGGGCTCCCCCGCCCCGCGTGCGTGCGCACACGGAGACCCCAGCAATGGCTGTTCCTTCGGTCACTCCAACTCAATTAGACATTTTGCATAGAGAAAATACCAGCCCACTCGGTTTCTTTTCTTTTATTATTGGCATCAGCTAGGACTATATGTGGCATTAAATGTCATGCACTGATGGACAGAAGAGAAAAAAAGATGAAAAAAAGAACAAAAGAGAAATAGGAGCAGTGGTGAAAATTTGTAATAAAAAATCTTTTTCTTAATTTATAGGTAAGTTTTGGCATTGTTATATCCAACTCCCCTCCCACCCCCCCAAAGTTCCAACCAAAGTGAGAGGGTCACCAGGTGACCCAGCCAGGTGTTCTGAGCTCCCTCACGGGCTGCTGTTAGAGGCAGCACGTGGGTTTAATTCTTTGCATGTGTTTTAAATTTTTCACTTTCTTTAAATACCCTCTTCTCGATTCTTAGACGTTCCGGTTCACGGGGGTGACGTAATTGCGGGGGAACATGCCGGTCTGCCCGTGGCAAGCCCCCTTCCACCAGTTGGGGTCTGAGTTATCCATGACGTGGATAAAGTCTCCCCGACGGAAGCCCAGCTCTCCATCCTCCTGGGGGTCGAAGTCGAAGAGGGCCTGGACGTACGTCGGCTGCTGCAGGGGCAGGGAGAGACACGCATGGCACCCGAGGTGTGGCCGCCCCGGGGGCGGGGGGGCTCCGCTTGTGGGAGGCAACAGGTGGGCGCCAGCTTTCCCACATCTCCTGAAATAAACCTCCACTTCTCCTCCCTCTCCCTTTGTTCTTACATGGTCTGAGTTTACTCTACTGGGGACAGTGTGATCTTTCTCCAGTGGAGACCTCAACTCTGGGGGCCTGCTTGTGCCATTATTACTAAGCAGGAGCAGCAAGTGCTGCTTTAAGAGGAGAGAACTTCAGAAACAGCCATCAGGTTTTACGTAGCATCCCAGGATCTGAAAATGCTTCAGTTCCTATCACTATCACTTATAAAACCCTGAAGGTTTTATAGAGTCAAAAAGCCATGAGCTGGAATGAGTAAGGTGGTGCTTACCAGAGCTTATGAGTAGAATTTCAGGACTAGGGACACAGGAGCGAGTGTGGCCTCTCTCCCTCATAGGGGGGCTTTCCCCTCCCTTGGCTTCCAGGGAAGGAGCCCTGGGGAGCGTGTTAGAGGCCCGCCCTCCTACAGACACAGGCAGGAAACCAGCAAGACACTGTCTTGGAGGCGCAGCCCCTGGGAAAGGCAAGACTACTGGCATTCTATCTCAGATTCAAATCTTTAACCTGAGTTAAAGGTAACATGTTAAATAATGAGCGCAGAAGTGCCAGAAGCAGTCCTTTGAAGAGGCAGCTGCCCGCCCGAGGAGCTGTTTGCACTGCTAAAAATGATCCCGCCTCCCTCTTATGAGGCTTACCTGTGGCACCTGTTCTATGTCCCGGAGAAATATCTGCTGGTTTCTGGAGACGGATGTAGATCTGTGATAATCTACAAGCTCATTCAAAGAATTGAACTTCACCACCCAGAGGAAGTATTTCCCGGCTCCGTCTCGGAGCACCTTGAAGTGCTGCACGTCGTTTCCAAACCTGGGGAGGGGCAGGGAGTACACAGGGGACCAGATCAGGGGGCTGTGTCCCGGCTGGCCCCTGGGGCCACCTGCCTGTAGACAGGCGACATCCCTCGCAGCCCGGGGCCAGGGCTGCAGCGGAGCAGGACTCCAGGCCGGAGGGCTAGGACGCCTGCCGCTCCTAGCGCGCTCCCTGAGGACTGTCCACTACCTATGACGTTCTGAAGACACGTTCTCAAGGTGTCTGTAAATAAACAGGGAAGTCCTAACCCGCGGCATGCCTCACATGGTATCAAATGAAAGAAACAGAGCCTATTTAAGGCAAAGGGTGTGACTTAATTACCTGTTCCAGTTTAAAATAAAGAAAAAAAAAATCGTATGTGATTTTAAAGACTACAAAAGGTGGGAAAGGAAATAAATAAGGTATGAAGAGGAGAGATTGGACATATTTTCAACAGTTCTGTACCTGGGAACAGCTTTAAGTTCCACTCAGGAATTTTAGTCCTACTCATGGGAAAAGAGGTCTCAGAACAAAAGAACATATTGGGACAATAAACAGAGGCCCAGCGCCACCTGCACCCCGCCTCCCTGCCCCGAAAAGGCTCCTCTATCGCCTGGTAAAAGGCAAATGCTCCCTTTACACTGGCCCACAGCAGCAGAAGAGCCAGGCGGGGCGGAACGGCCCCTGTCACAGCGCCTCGAGGCCAGCCCATCAGCTGGGCGCAGGCTCTGCCTGTCCTGCTCACTGCCCAGTCCTCGGTGTCCACACCAGGGCCAGCCTGCAAAAGGCACTCCAGCAAGGCCTGTTCAAGGAACAAACCAGTCTCTCATCCCCCACGTCATAAACGCTAAAGAAACAACACACTTCTTAAAAACAACCCAGCAGGTGGCAGCACTGAGCCTCTAGGAAGCCACTGACAAGGAGATGCCCAGTACTGAGAGCAGTGAATCCTCACTTGATCGTCGTCCACAGGTCCTGCACCTTTAGGCAAACGACTTACAACGAAACCGATTTTATCACAGTTGAATTGACAGAAGCAAGGGTTAAATTCCTACCACGTTTCATCAGTGTTATAATGAAAGGATCTGCTGTGTTGCTATTTCACAAGGAAAAAAAAGACAGATGAGGAGAAAGTGTTATGAGGAAGGACATACTCAAATGACACTCTGGGTCCCCTAGAAGTCCGCTGCCACCGTGCAGTGGCTGGTTTCTGAAAGGACTGCAGTGGTTTCCCCCACAGACTCACATCTTGAAATGAGAGAAACATCTCAGAGACTAGATTCTTGAACCTCCTTTACATCATCTTTGATCAAGATGGTTAATGACATCGATTTCAAGTTTTATTTTAAGACAATAAATACATGAACTCTTCAAACTTTTTACTGGGTAACAGGGAGTGACGTGGGAGCACTGGCGGCTACCAGGCGCCGTGGTCAGTGGGTCCCAGACGAGGCCCTCGCATGGACGCCAACTGCCACGATGGAGTCCACTGATCGCTTCTGACACCTCGCCCCTGTCGTTCGATTTACACGGGCTCAGGGTAACGCACAAGGAAACAGGTGGTGAAATACACGCTAATAAGAAGTGTGCAGACATCTCTGCGTGAGGTGCTCTTCACCAGACCCTCATCTGCATGTGTTTAATCAGCACATCAAAAGCAGGTGGGAATGTGTGTGGGGGGGGTCTCTGCGCCTTTCACTTTCGCTGTGAACCAAAACTGCTCTAAAAAATAAGGTCTACTAAAAAGTCCATTGTTAGAAAAGAAAAATTTATAATTAAACCCAGTCTGATTTGTTCATGTTGGGACTAAAAATTATGCTGGAAGCACAGATATAAAGTATTGCAAGCTCCACCTGAAACCACCTCCCATATCTTCAGTGAGGGAAAAAAAATTCTAAATTTAAATCTACGTTTCAAAAAACCTACACTTTAACCACACATTTTGTCTTGAGATTAAACAAGATATTCAGTTGATTTTTGAAAGCAAAAAAAAAAACACACACACAAAAAAACTTTTACATCATTAAAAAATGGCAAATCCTTCATTTTAAAAAATCATTTTTAAACTGCTCATTCCTTCGTCATATAAAGAATGACCTGATTTTTAGGATTGGGGGGGGGGTGTGTGTGGCTGAGATCACATATTATCAATTAGAAAAGGGCGGAGTCAGAACACATGGAAATGACAGGACAGTTTCGATAGCCTTCGGTCACCAACGGGGCAGATCTGCTTCGAACCCTCTAAGTCCCAACCCATATTCTCCGTGACTCCCAGCGTGGCAACACCGCCTGCCCTGCCAGTCCCTGTCCACCAGCTCCCTTCCACATTTAAATTTAGCAGGAGGGAAAGTGAACCCCCCAAGCCCTGTGGTGATCTTTTATAGGAATGTGAGCGCCTGCGCAGCTGGTGCTGGCAGACGGACGCCGGGTGGCTGGGGAAGGCTTGCAAGGGCGGGCATGGCCGCCAGGCAGCCGTGGAAGAGAGCGGAGCGCAGGGACCCCCCTGGGGAGGGGTGCAGAGCGAGCTGTGGGCACGGACACACGAGGGTTGGGGAAACCGGGCGAGCACAGGCTGTCTGTGCGACTGCCGCTCACTCAGCAACAGCTTCCAGAGGGATCCCAGGCCCACGGCTGCTAGGACAAATTTTTAAGAGGGGCCAGAAGTTAGGATTTTCATGTAATATCTTATTTGTAAAATACTGTTTAGGCTGAACCCCCACCAGACACCTGGTCTATGGCTTCGCCGCTCGCCGCGGGACAGGGCGCAGGCAGCCGAAGCAGGGAATACTCACTTGACGGAGAGGGAGAAATCCCCGGGAGCGCTCTCGCTCTCTCGGATGAGGAAGGCCCCGTCATGCCGCTGTTTGCTAAGCATTTCTTCTGCCTTGGCTCTGGGGATTTTGCCAAAAAACCACCTAGGGAAGGAAGGCAAGCCAGTCAACCTCTGCTTCCCCAGAAAGAAACGGGACACACGGCCTCTGAAATGGGAGTGACAGAACACTCCTTGCTCGGGAAGGGCCTCCTTCTTCACCCTTCAGTCTCAACGTGCCCGGCCAGGCCATTCGGTCAGGTCCTCCTGTGAGAGGTGGGCCATCTCCCTTCAAACGACGGCACCCCACCCCGCTCTCCAGAAAGAGACCCATAAGGCGTGATCGTAGGCCACTTCCTCTAGAGGAAGACTCTTAAAAATGGGACTCCAGGACCAAAACCCACTGGGCCCCCTGCTGACTCATAGCAAGGCACGGGGAAAGCCCAGGCCTATTGATGTGACCCAGAGAAGGGGAGACAGGCTCCGTCTTGCAGCCACCTGATAGAGCGGCAGCTTTGCTAGAGTGGGAAATGGGGGTAGGAAGGCTTCAAGGCTCAGAAGCTGGAGACAGGGCTGCTTCCTGCAACAGCTCAGTGGGAAGAGGTTCCAGCCAAGAGGGCAGCCTCCACAAGCCTCTGAGGCCGGCCCTGCTCTCAACGCTAGCCCCTGCCCCCCCTGCTCCGAGTTCAGCTTTCAGGAGCCAGCAGGAACAGGGTAACTGACCAGGTGCAGGGGCATATGGAGCAAGTTAGGTTCTTCTGCTCCCAATGCTAATTCACCTTGGTCCCAAGAAAAAGAGAGTGAATTCATAGAAAACGGTGGGAGCGACTGGCCTGTGGCTTTACCAGGAGGGAGGGGGACAGCTCTCTGCACAAGCTCCACGTCACAGCTGCCTAAGCATTTCACATGAAAACCATACTAATTAGGATGGATGAACTGAGAAAACAATGTTCTCTTTTCAAAGTTGTCTTTACTGTATTGTTATGATTATTTTAAAAAAGCAACCGTGTTTCTTAGAGCTAATTAAGACCTACATGCTTCATTAAATGCCTAACATGGTAACTAACATTCATTACATCTACAAACTACAAAAACAAAGGTACAGAACAGTCCATTAACCTCACTTATGCATCTCTTACTTGTAAGCAACTGCATCGGCAAGGGGTCTCTAAAAGCACACACTATACTAAAATTCAAACACAGGGATGTGAGCTGCTGGAAGGATACATTCACAGGTTGCCATTAGTTAACTTTTCAACATTCCTATATCTACCTATTTTTGTCCTTCTCATTTTGCTTTTCCAAGGCCAAGCTGCTGAGGAGCTGGCACAATCTATCCTCCTGCTTCTACAAATGACCCCGGGGGTAGGTCCTCCAGTGCCTGGAAGCCAGGCCATGCAGGAAAATCACATATGCAGAGAATGACCTCCAGGTATGAGACCATGGCTAACACCACTGAGGCCATGCAGATCTTTCCTATTTCAATCTCTGGTGCTTTCGAGTTTATGAGGCGCTTGCAGGCACTGGCAGTTGCCTGGGGTGGGGTGAAGTTACTCAATAGCCACGCTCTTTCCTCCTAAACCCCCAAGAGCATCCCAGCAGGCAGGCGTTTTGCTTTTCTTTCCCGCTTTTTAAAATGTAAGAAATTAAAATAACCTAGATGTGCATTCAGTAAAAATAAAAAACAAGACTCTTCCCTCAAACTCCCCTGGGGCAGCAACTGTTGGCAGCTGTACGTGTAGGCTGTAGACCTTCCCTTATGGCGCACAGACAACAGATACGGCTGCAGGGCTTTCTTGTCCCCAGTTTAAAATGAACTCAATTTTATTTTCAATTAAAAAACAAAAACTGTAGTGAAGGAAAGCATACTAACTGGAATTTATACAAAGTAAACACACCCCTGTTACAAGCACCCAGATTGAAAAATTGAAAATTAACTGGAGACTTTATTAAGTAAATATTTCTTTTGTATCTGCTCCCATTATAAGCACGTGTACGTGTGTGTACACACGTACACACACACACACACACACACACACACACACACACACACACACACACACCCCCGCCCCCTCCAACCTCCCCACCCCCCAGCCGCCAAGGATGTCCCACAACATAAGGACCGCGGCACTACGTGAGGAGTAGCTATCACTCTCAGTTACATTTAAATACCATCACCCTACATTTCCATAGAATTTTATACTGTTTGGAAGTTTGATGGTGATATTTATATGTAACTACATGGCTATGGTCAAACTTTTAAAAATCTTTAAAAAGATGGATTTATACCACAAGACAAACAGCAAAGGAGAAAGCTAATGGGAGGAGGCTGTTTATTTTGCAATTTAATTCCTGACTACGTCTCATAGGCTCCCACCCATATGTATTTAATGTGAAAGCACATATTTGGATCCATCCCCAGTATCTACAACTCATCTTGCAACACAAATGCCAACAATCATTTGTAGTCTGTGTTCAATTTGCTAATAACTCAAATGCTGTTATCAGGTCATAACTTCCCTCTTTTTAACAAAAACTAAAGATTTCGGGATGGGCTGGGGAAGAGGAAGGGAGGGCAGGGCAGGGGGAGGCCCGGGACTCTGTGCGCCCCACGGCCACGAAACTGACACTCACTCTGCGCTTCCGGGTGTCCAGCCCCAGAGCCCTCCCGGAACAGAAAACCTGCCTGGGAGACCAAACACCACAAAGGTCCGAGGTGATGTCCTCTTTTAGCAATCCGCTCAGGGCTTGGCGGGGCGGGGGGCGGGGGGGGGGTGGCGGCGGGGGGGAGGTTTCCAGCCAGAGTCTGTGAACAGCACCTGGACTGGATGCTCCCCGACCAACTGGCCAAAGTTCTTCACAGCGGGGAACCCGGCACGAGAGCAGCTCTCCCTCAAAGGCTAACCCGCCAATCACGCAGTAACCACAGCTTTCCACAAAGGGGGCCTTTCCTCTCTTTTCTTAATGGTTGCATTCCAAACGCCTCTGGCACCTGAAACAACTTGAAAGGAAACAAGGACGTAGAGGACAGGCATTTTTATTTAATATAAAAATTACAGTATGATGTTCTGAATTCCCTTTCTGCCTGGAAATATGAAAATGAAAAGTAACTTAAGTTGATTTTGTTATTATTGGATTTAGTGCTGGAGTCAGCAAACCATGGCCCTTGAACTAAATTTGCCCAGTGTTTGTATAGCCCACAATCTGGGACTGTTTTTAAAAATTTCAAAAGAAGAATATGTATCATGAAAGAGACTGCCCGTGGCCCACAAAGCCTACAATATTAATATTTATTACCTGGCCTTTCACAGAAGCTTAGCCAGCCCTTGGCCTATTCTGAGGGTGGACTGAAGGGACAGGGGTGCACACACTATGTGGCTTCCAGGGACCAGGGGAGGGAGGACGCACCGTGACTGCGGAGCCCCTCCTGCTCCTGGGGCCACTCCCCAGCGGCTTCTCCCGCAGGGGTGCGTCCACATGCTGTTCACAAAAAAAGCTCACACAGCCCCCAAAGCAAACACCGACACTAAGTGGCTGTAAGAACCCAAAGCTGCGCTTAGCACACTTTCTGGGAGCACAAACGCAGAAGGCATAAATTCTCCGAGGACTCTAAAAAAATCTTTGGTGGGGGATGGAGGAGGAGGAGAGGCTGAACTCTTAAGTCATGGAGATATAAGACAGTACAGGTTCCAAACAAAAACTGGAAAAAAGAAGTTTGAAGATTAGACCTATTTTCACCTTGTAAATCATTCAATGGAGTTCTACTGAGCCACCAAGAGGTGCCAGGTTCTTGAAATAGAAAGATGTTTCTCTGAGTACTTCAGTTTCTTCATTATAGATATCTTCCCATTACCAAACTGCAGAGCGACCCCACCTTCTCTTTCCAGGCTACGGCTTCCTGGATGTGCTCTCTCAGAGACTTCACGTTAACCACATGGAAATGTTGTGAAACCATAACTTAACTACGGCACCTAACTTCCTAGCACCTAGCACAGTCTCTGCCACCTAGTAACTGTGTACGAGTTTACTGACCAAAGCATGAACCAAAAGACAGCTTTATGGTAAAGCTCCTCATCATTTCTTTCATTGTATAGAAAGCGAAATCTTTTTTAAAAAAATCTTACTTATTTATTTTATTTTGATTTTAAAGGGGAGGGGAAGGAAGGAGAAAGAGATGGAGAGAAACATCAGGCGTCTCGCATGTGTCCCAACAGGGGACCGAATCCACTACCCAGGCACAAGCCCTGCCAGGAATCAAACCAGTGACTTTTCACTTTGCAGGACATCGCCCAACCAACTGAGCCACAGTGGTTGGGTTGCAAAATCATCTTTGAAGAGATTTAGTTCATAAGGTAGCATTTGGCCCCCATTTAATTGTTAGTGATGGTAACCTCCGAAAGTGTTATGTATATGGGGAGAAACTCATATATTGCTCTATAGTTTTCTACACTGTGAGTCTTTTAGAATGAGAACTATATCCATAAAATAATGGCATTGAAATAAAAATACCAAAAGTATTCCTAATTTGTAGGATAAAGATGAATAAACTAGACAATCTTGAAGGCCCCTTCGAGTTCTATGACATTGTAAGTTCTGCGTAAGATAAGGTGTGGTTAATATCCTGCTCATACTTGAGGGAAGAGAAATGACAGGTACACATTAGAACGGTGACAATGAGGGTGAGGGACAAATGTGCTGGTATTCAAGGTGGGTCAAGTCATCTAAAAGTCTTATCATTTGTGGCCCTGGCTGGGCAGCTCGGCTGGTTAGAGTGTTGTCCTGATAAGCCAAGGCTGCAGGTTTGATCCCCAGTCAGACCACATACAAGACTCAGTAAATGAATGCATAAATAAGTGGGGAAAAAAGTCTCTCTCTCCTCCCTCCCTCCCCAATTAAAAAAAAAAAAAAAAAAAAAAGGCCACATCACTTGTTTTAAACCAAGCAGAAGGATTTTGTCGTGTCTCAGTGGCGCTCTGATCCGAACACTGAGCGCCTCAGTCCCCGTGCAGTACGGAGTGTGGACCGACGGCGGTAGGGGGAGGAGCACAGCCAATGAAGGGCGAGGGTGAGGGTGGGAGGGCAGTGGTCCCGACAGGCTTCCAGGGCCCCAGTATGTCCGTTACCAGTGTGAACGGGAGGGGCTCTAAAAACGTAAGAAAAGAAAAAAGGTTCACTGCTTTCAGCAGCTGAGTAGGCGATCATTTTGTTATCTCTGAAATAAGAACACCAAGTGGAGAGGAGGAGCAGTGAGTATCAACCCATTTTATGCCGAGCATCATGCTCTGAGGATACAAAGGCTATTAAGACATGGCCCCACAGGATAATCAAACAGCAACATAAAACCATGGGATACATACCCTTTCCAAAACTCAACAACAAAACAAAACAAAAACTCCAGAATTATGAAACATTAGCCCCAATTGTTTCATACAAAAAAACTATGGACCTGCATTAACTGTTGTTTTATTACCTGAAGATGACTGACAGTTACTATTAATCTAAAACATATACACTATTGCATAATAGTGTATAAACTGTTGTTTTAAATGAAAACAATTGTTTCACTAAAGATCACCAGCAACTACCATTCATCTGAAACATAAGCTATTATTGACTTTATTATATTATCATTATACACTATTATTAATATGCAAAATCAATGTTTTGTTAATTCCCTTGGAAGAACAAATTGAAAGTATGACATGCGTCTCAGTGATCTGTTTTAAAAACATCATTGGAAACAAACAGGCAGGTCTGACTCTTGGGAGACAGTAGAGCCGAACTTACGGATGGGGTTTCATTTCTATGTAATTCTTGGGAATGAAGCCATCTTTCCCATTGAGTTCTGCCTTGTACCAGTTCTGATCACATTCTTCATTCAAAACCTAAAAAGAAATAAGAAAAAAAAATTAATCATGTCCTTTTCACTCCGGAAAGGGTAGCCACTGAAACAATTATATTGCCGTTTAGGTTTGTTTGTAAAAGGTGTTATCTGAAGTATTATCAGGTACATGGATGCAAGAAACATTTCTTTAAACTTCAAACAACCCTCACAGTTAAAATTAAAAACAAAGAGAACTGTCCCTGGAAATGAGAGTTCAGGCTCTTGGGCATCTAACACTGAACTCTCAGTAGAACAGCAGAAGGGGGCTGACAGGGAAAAGTAACAGGTCAGTTTGGGAGAGGAGGTTCTGGAAAACAGCGCACACACCTACACTGTGTTCTCCCGCTGAGTGCAGACCCAGAGACGTGCCCTCATTCCCGAAGGCCACTGGCTAGCGACCCACACGGGCTGTCAGAGGCCACATGAGTGGCCTCTCCAATACTGTTCCCTGCGAGCTACACCGACAGGCGAGGCCATGGCACCACACACTGTGCAGGAGCGATTTTCAACCTTTCCCATCTCATGGTGCACACACACCAAGCACTAAAATTGTGCGGTACACCAAACAATATGTTTTGCTATCTGATAAAAAAAAAGAAAAAGGTAAAATTTTGATTCATTTACATTAGATGGTTGTTGTCATTTTTGAATCTGACAATTTAAGGGAAAAGAGGTCACTGCTCCTGACTAAATAGGTATCGATTAATACTGAAAGCTAACCAGCTAATGGTCCTGAATTAAATGAGTCCGGAAGGGAATTCACTCTGAACAGAGGATATGCCGTGGAGCGCGTTACAAGGCATGTGCCCATCTGTGATGCTGGTCAACCTCTGGCCCTAGGCATGTAAGCCACCGAGTTTAAGTGTGTAAGATAAGGTAGCAAATTCTGAGTGTGAATTTGCAAGCTCTGAAAAAAATCAGTCATTGGTAAATCCCATTAGCTTCAGCGATGAAAGTTTGTTTCCTTTCGTCATTGTTCCCCACTTCCCTAACAAATCATTGTATTTTATTAAATCCTGTAATAATACAAATTAATATACATGTAAAATGCATTCATGCTTTCAAAAATAAAACACTGCACTGTGCTATAGCCAGCTGAGTTGTCCGGCTGCTGGACAGTCATAAAATGCATGTGGAAGACGCTGGTTTGAGAGGGGCTGTTCTTAACAGCGCCCCCTGCCGCGCTGACACTGCATCCCTGAGCAGTGAGGCCGGGCCGTCAGCGCCACAGAAGACGCTGGGGCCCGAGGGGCTGACACCCCACAGACGTCACATCAGCCTCAACAACATGAGAGCAAAGGAGCGATTTTAAATGCTGCTTAAAGCCAGGATTCCGTTATCTACCAAGAAAAAGGGCTTGAAGAAAAATGTGGCCTAGTAATTACTTTATAAAGCATCGTTTAGTAACAACAACAACAACAACAAACTTTAGGCTTACGAACAAGTTTTTCAAATGCTTTTAAAATTCCTGCCAGGGTCAGAAGGTGATTATGGCCCATTTGGCCATCAAAACAGAATAAGGTAATCATCTGGAAAAGGTCACTTTTAATTTAAGGATAACTGCTTCACGCCAGCAGTTCATATAGCAAGTTCTTGTCACCTTTACTAAGACAGAGGCAAACGTGCCCCTAAAAAGTGAAACCTCCTGATAAAGGAAACTCCAGGGCAACTTCCAGACTCAGCATCAGTTTAGAACTATGATTTTCTGCAGCACAAAATTATTACTTGGTGTTTAGAATACCTTTCTCCCTAAGAAGGTAGGGAAATATGGAATTAATGCATTTAGTTGGGGTTGTTTTTTTTTAAAGATTTTACTTATTTTTACAGAGAGGGCAAAGAAGGGAGAAAGGCAGGGAGAGAAACACTGATGTGTGAGATCTGGTTTGTGCCCAGACTGGGACTGAACCCGCAACCCAGGCCTGTGTCCTGACTAGGAATCCCACCGGTGACCTTTCGTTTGATGGAATGAAGTCAACCGAACCATACCAGTCAGGGCTAGTCTATTTTTAATATACTGTGTATGTGAATGGAGAAAATTTTGGTTCTCTGGAACATTCTAGCACGGAGAAAACCAAAGTGTGGCTGTGCATGCCTCTAAGAGTGTCCCTGCTGGCTGCAGGCCACCCTGCGAGCCACAGACCGTCTTTCCACCCACCCGCTCCACTGGGACATCAGCTTTCACGTGCAAGCCTTGGAACTAGGACGGCATAATTTAAAAGATATTTTAAAATTAAGTTTTAGTCACATGTTTAAAACAGCAAAGGACACAAATTAATATAAGTGAGTCTAACGTGGAACAGAGAGAAGAAAGGGACCAGAACTATAAGTGGGTAAGTTTGTACCTACAAAGACTATTTAATTTGCTATGGTTTTAGAGGAAAGCTCACATCCTTCACAAGCAATTTTTAAAAGCTTCATCAGAGTTCGGAGAATGAGGAAGCTGCTCCCGCCACCATTTCCCCGTGACAGAAGCAGAAGGCATCTCTCATCATGCACTCGTTCATTACCTCTTAACAAACTGAGGGCTGAGATCAACACCAAATTTTCATTCAGTTTGCAAATTCCAAGGAATGTTTTTAGCTACCACCCTACAGCCACATGTTCTATTCCAGCCTCCATATTCCCTCAAGTTATGACTTGTAGCCCCACAAAACACTTTGGTCTAACGGAAGCAGATTGATCAAGAGATGAGATTACCAAAGGAGGAAGAGACAAGTTTCGGTGAGGTTTTTTCTTTTTTGCAAAAGAAAAAGGACTTAAAATAATTTGTTAGAGTCCTACTGGAGAAGAAACCTAAATGATGAGGAATGATGTAAGGTTTATACAGGAGAATTAAAACTATTCCAGTCAATGGAAGGGGACCCATGGGGGCTTTCGAGGTGTCTCTGTTACATTTCACGCGTGCTGGGTATCCGAGTGTGTTCAATCTGTGAAAATCTACTGAATTGTGTACCTATATATAAACTTTTCAAGATGTACATCATAGTTCAACTAAAAGTTAGAAATATTTCAGTCAAGAGAACACAGTACTACTATGGTCTAATTCACAGATAAGAAAACCATACCAGGGCCTCATACATCTCGAGTACAAACTTTTCACAGCCTCCAAAATACAGAGGGAAACAAAATAAGAGGGTGAGACCTCAGAGGCCCACACAATGATGGCTCGCCATCACTGTCCTGGGAAAGTGAGACATTCCCAGAAATGAAACCGTCTTCCCCAGGGACGGCTCAGGGCACTGCGCGCGTTCTGCTCTACCCGTCTCCATTCCGTGACCCTGGTCACATTCTGCCCTGCTGCCGCTGCCCCTCACCCGGAGCCTGAGACCTTTCTAAAGGCAATGAACATTCCCATTTACAGTAATACCAATTTGAAACTTTCCCAATAGTTTCTAAAAAAGAAAAATAAAAGTCGGAGGTTAAAGGTTTAGGTCTCAGACCCCTAAAGATGTACCTGATCTGGTGGCAAGAGCACAGAACTAAAGAGGCTGAACACATGGGTTCCATTTTCATCAACAACGAGCTAGGCGACCTTGGGCAAAAGACCCTTCTCTAAATTTCGGTTTCCCCAGCTATACAGTGGAGACAACCCTCGCCTCCCGGGGTAACAGAGGGGATTCTGTGAGGAAGCGCCACGAGCAGCGCGGCCACCAGTGCAGAGCCCCCTTCCAGCTGCCGTGGAGGACACAGCGACTTCCCCACGGCGGCTCTGCCGTGCACATCAGCACTCTGAGGTCTAACGGATGCCTAATCCTGGTGGCTGAGCCTCGCTGCGCCTGCGCTAGGTAAGGTATCGCCAATGAAACGCTGCCCACGGGCAGCCACGCACACACAGCAGCAGAGGACTAGGACCGCTGTGTTCTGAGATCACCTCGCTCCGCGCGGACTTCCAGAAAGACTGCAGGCAGTGTTCAGGAGTTACAATAACCAATTCCCTCCTGTCCTTCTACACCAATACTGGGAGATAGGAACTACGCTAAATTTTCTACACAAATCATAGAAAAAGGTGTCTTTTAGGAAAATGGTATATAAGTATTTTGTTTGTAGACTGCTGTATTTTCAAATATTAAGTTATTTTCTTGCCTGAACATATTTGGTCATCTGTAAATAAACAAACAATAAATCATGGTTTTAAAAAAAGAAAGAAAAGAAGCTGTACAGTTATGGAAGAGCAGTCCATCAGCCCTGCCAACACACACTCTAACAGTCTGCGGGGGAGGGAGGGTCAACATTTCTTCAGGGAAAATTATTCAAAGTTTTATCAATTTGTGAAGCAATTTGTATAAAAGCGTTTGTGAAGACAAAAACGATTTAAGTTCTTACACTTTAAAAAACAGCAACAAACCCCCCCCCAAAATACCACTTATAGCTGCCCCCTTGTGTTATAGAAATTTAAGCCAGTGAATTTTCCCCAGCTCTTCATAAATCAGTCAACCCCACAGGAGCAATACTAAAATACTGCTGTGACTTACAGAGGCTTTTTAAAGACTCAGGCCCCCAAGAAAAATTCTACAGGGACGTGGCTAGAATAGCAGTACTGGGAGAGCCATTTAAAATCAGTTCTCACCCTGGCTGGTATGGCTCAGTGGACTGGGTGCCAGGCTGTGAACTGATGGGTCACTGGTTCAACTCCCATCAGGGCACATGCCTGGGTTGGGAGCCAGGTTCCCAGTAAGGGGCGCACAGTAGGTAATCACACACTGATGTTTCCCTCTCCCCTTCCCTTCCTCTGCCTAAAAATAAAATCTTAATAAATAAAGTAAATTCAGTTCTCTTCAGTTGTCTGTTATCTATTATATTAGAAACTATAAGAGTGCTCTTCAACTTCCTTAGCATGGATTACTGACTTGGCCTCAAACTACACTGATTCATTACTAACATTTTAAATAAGTGCTTTATAATCACCACCTCCATCTGTTATGGTTTTTGTTCAACATGAAAAACATCTTGGCTACGCTGCCTGCTCTACTGTGTGCCAAATCATGAAAAACACCCACATTGTGGGTAAGTTATTCTGAATTGTAATGATGAGACGACCAACTTAAAGGTAGTTTAGTAAGTAAGGTTCCAGGCCCTACCAGAAACCTTAAATTGCTTAGACAAGCGCACGCAGAGAAGCAGTTCTCAAGTCCATGTTGCCAGGCTGGTCTCCATGCTGAGTGAATACAGCCCAAGCCAGGGCACAGCAGGCCAGCGCTGCCTGGCCCAGGTAAGACCCTTGACAGGTAGCTGCCTCTTAAAGACCAGAAAGTTGAGAAAAATTAAAAAGGTATTTATGAAGTTTTAAAACTCCCAATTTTGGCAGGCTTATAAAATTGTGTGTAAATGTCAAAATATGCTGCTTTATTATATGGGTTAAGAAAAATCTATTTATTTAAAAATATTTATGTATTGATCTGAAATCAAGGGGGTATGTCACGTTATGGTGATGACTTCTCTCAGCAAAAAGTATTAGTATCTATGCCATGAAATGCTACACTTAGTTCCCTTTGAAATGGGTATATCCTCCAGATTCACTTCTTTTGGGACTCAGGAGTCCTAAATCCTTGATTTTTTTATACTACTTTCTTTTAAGAAAGGATTCTATTTACCAAATTAATGGAATCCAAAGGGCATTTGGTGGTCAAGTCTACCTTCTGACCAACAGTGACACAATGGTGATAAAGGGGCTAAGTTTTACCCTTTAAACAATTTTAAATAATGAAAAGGAGGGTGGGGGGTGGATAGAAGGGAGGGAAAAATCCCCAAACTCCCACATTTCCCACTGGTAAAATCATGCATCGCTTTATTCTGCTGCCATCTGAACAGCGTTCTCTTTCCTGTTGCCCAAGCTAGATTTCTCTTCCATCTTTAAGAAGCCATTTTCAATGGGGATGCATTTGATGGGGGAACATTAGTGGGTCAAGAGACCAAGGCCCACCCCACCTCTAGGCATCATGGTTTAAGGCTGACCTGGTTTGATCTCAATCTCTTTAGTACCCCAAATCGGTTCAAACAGTACTGCTTTTCTGTTGAAGGTCTTAACTCACATTATTCTTCAGTCAGCATTTCAGTTTTTGTAACTTGGCCGCCACCTACTTATATGTCCTTCTTACCCACCAGACTTCACTAAGTGAAAACCCTTCAGTTCAGTCAAGCCAGTCAAGTGACCAGCCTTTAAGCATGCTGTGCTTCTCGTTTCCCTTCTGGTTGGACTGCAGTCTTGCTTCTCTGTTTGGATCTTTCAAGATTTAGTTCAGAGCTTACAATCAGTTTGGTCACTTTTCTCTGTTTCATTTTCATTAGTATTTAATGGAGGATCATAGTCAACAATAACATATGATTCCTACGGCATCTTGTCTACCACCATTGTATTGGTGTGCTCTGGTCCCCTTCTAAACTAAACTGAAGCACCTGAAAGCTGGATCCACACCTAGTTTTCACGTGTATTCTCCATCACTCTTAGAATCTAGTGTATTTTGAGGAACTGACTTGTATACGGGAGCTTTGTTCTAAGTTATGTATACAGTATCACAGAGCTGGCTGGGTGCAGAAACAATGGAATGAGCACCACATGTTATACATTATCACCAAATTCCTTGGTGAAAAATAATAACCTCTAAAAAAAGACTCTAGAAAGAAGACCGACTGCCATGACTTTGCTCCCCCAAGGAAGGAGAGGCTCAACTAGAGGAAGTGGTAGAATTAGGCAAACAGTCTTCCTGTAACTGAAGCTCTGCTGCCAAGAGACGTTCGGGTAGAGGACCTGGTGGGGGCATGCCAAATCTCCTCCACAAGATTGCCTGCTTCCACTTTCTCCAAGAACAAAAGGCATTAGGGAGGGAACATAAGATGGGTGAACAGGGAAGGAAAATTTCAGGATGAAGTGGGTTAGGGAGAGAGGAGGTGTCGCTCTGTTTCTGTGCCTTCTAGCACGTCTCAGCGTGGGGCCCCTCCAGGAATGTGAGGATGCCTGGTTCGGTCTGCATGGTTGACTTTTGCAGGGTGTTATAATTGTAGAGCTACAATCCCTCCAACAAAACTTTTACAAAGGACAGTACGGAAGACTTGCAACTTTTTATTTTTCCACTGAATGGCAGCTAGGTTGATGTAGAGAGAGAAAAAAGGGATGAGACAGACACACAGGTGCTTGCAAAATGGTTATATCGAGAGTTCAGGACCACTCATGCATTTTCTTTTTAAATGGAAGATTTCCATTATAATGTTCATACGTTCATATATGTAGGAAAATGAACAATTAAGAAGACAATGAAATTCCAGGATATTTCTCTTTTCTGATAAATAAACCAAGTTGGATACTCTTACCGACTTCTCCGGGTTCAATGGTCAATAAGAAAGCTGCTCATGAAATTTTAACAAAACAGGAAGGTAGTTCACACTTATGTGCTATTACTCCACCCAGATAAACCTAGAGGCAGTGAAACCTAAATACACAGGCAATACCCCAAAATAAACTCCTTCTCAAAGGGGTACCAAGAGTTTCCATTCAAAGTAACTGTCTTTTGTGTTCTGTGATTCACGGAAGACATATTACTTTGGTGCAGCTGAATGCGCAACAGAAGAGTGAAGTGCTTTCAGAATACCAGAATTTCAGCTGCAGAGGGTTGGGGGAGGGGAGAGAGACAGAGGGACAGACATCAGGGAGTTTCGAGAGAGAAAATACTGAACATTTGAAAAATTCAGTAATTACATGATGGCCTGCACTAGACAAGTACCATGCAACAAGCCCTGTGCCAGATGAGCTGAGAACATAATGGATTCACCGCCCAAGGAGCTTAGAATCTAGTAAAAGTGCTAGTTGCAACACCCCGTGATGGATACAAGGAGAGGGGAAATTATGGGTGCGATGGCAAGCACTAATTCAACAGAAAATATCTGTGTTCCTAACACCAAAAAGAAAGACCTAATTCCCATTCAGGGGACAGAGGAAAGCTTCCTGGATGAAGTGTGAACTAGGCTGTAGTCTTTGTTTGCATCTTTAGATCTGCTCGGCCCTGTAGGGCTGTGAGTCAAATGAACATGGCGGACCTCCCAACCTGCTGTCAAGCCAGTTCTCTTGGCCACACTGCTGGCCATTAACGTAAAGACTGGTTAAGCTTCCTGAAGTTGACATGTAAAACCTTTACTAATGGTAACAGAGCTTCCTAACTGGAAACAAAATAATCTCAAACTTAGCTAAGTCTTTTTAAAAAAATAATCCTCACTTCAGGATATGTTTTTATTGATCTGAGAGAGAGAGGAAGAAGAGGGAGAGAGAGAGAGAGATCCATGTGGGAGAGGAACACCGATCAGCTGCTTCCCATACGTGTCCCCACCAGAGATCGAATGCGCAAGCTCCAACCAAGCAAGCAAGCAGCCGGGGCAGCTAATTCTTTACTAATATATATTTAGCTACTGTCCTTATTATGTTGTTTACTAACAGAAGGCTTTCAATCTAGGTCAAACTCTATAACCCCTCTCCTCCAGAAACCAAATGAAATAAAAAACAAAGCCTCCAGGCCCAGGGGGTCACCAGTTTTCTGAGGGCGGGCAAACCTGCTCACATTCACGAGATGCGCCCCCCAAGGTCTACTCACACCCCGCTGCCTCGGCATAAAACAACACAGGAGCTGCCAACAAAGGCCCCCCCCCCCCCCCCCCCCCCCCAGTTAATGACCACAGAGTTTACTAAGTTTCACGTAAGGCTTATTGATTCAAAATGTGAACTAAAGGGTCTATTGATTCACAGTTGTCCTGTGACCCAAAAGCCACCCCCAAGAATGTAACTGAAAGAAAAAACAAAGCAACATTCAGTCACTGGGCTAATCACTGTCAGCCGCACTAGGAGCTGAGACTGAAAAACTCAAGTTGGGGTCCCGATACCTAACACGCCACTACTCTGGTCCAGAAGAGCCAGTTCCAACCGCACTTTCCACTTCTGAAGCAGTTAACCTGGCCTCAAATCAGGGCAGTTTGTAATCATGTGACAAAGGGGGACTGGGAATGAAGTGTTAAGTTCTCACTCCATTTCCAGGGTGGAGATGCAGGCAATTAAGCAGGTAGTTACAATGCTGAAGTGCTAACGTGAATTAGCGCTGGGTTAAGTCCAGGGCTAGGGAGCAGAAAACAAGAGGACCCAAATGTAGCTTGGAGGGAGGGGGATGTGGTCGGAGAGTGAATTTGAGGGGAGACCCAAAGGATCTCCTGTGGTGACTCAGAGAAAGGCTGCAGTATGCAAATTACCGAGTTTAAGCTGGCATGCTAAGGATGAATCAGAAGCCACTGAAGAGTGACATTCAGGTTTGCATTTTTCAAACACTCCACTGCCAGAGCACACTTTCCCCTTCCCCCTGGCTGAGCTGAAACACCTGCCCCTCGGGCGCGGAGAGGGACAGAGCGGCTTAGGCCGGAGGAGACGCCTGGCACGGAGCAGCCCAGCGGCCCGGCCCCTGAGTGCCCCCGAGTGCAGCGCATCGCAGGCCGGGGCAGACCTCAGGGGGCGGGGCGGGGCAGAGCTGCCAGCTGGAGGGGCTGGCCCCGGGGCTGCCTCACAGCCGTGCTCTGCCGCACCACAACTGAGCTGTTTTGCACTGAATAAAGTTTCCTTCCTCACCACAGAAGGACGGCTGCAGCTGCCCAGGCGAAAGACATCAGTGCTTGGACTGGGGCGGCCGTGCCGCTGAGGGAAGGAGATAGCAGTCAAGATATTTTTGGGAGGTGGAATCGAAGGGACTGATGATTAGATGTGGCTCAGTGGTCTCCCCTCTTAACCACCAATTTTCCTGGGAAGCTTTAGAAAAATGGCTATATAGAGCTCCTGGGTAATTTTCTCTTTTAAAGCCACCATGAGTAGAAAGCGTAATTTTAAAAGGTAAATAGTACCCCTGTGCTGGTATTTTCCATCTACCTCTCTAGATCCAGTTGACACACTTCTCTCTCATATACCAGGTCTGTCCAGAAGGTATCCAGCCATGTAATAGGAAAAAGAGACATTTACTGAAGAAGATGCAAGAAACACTGTGTACATAGGACAATGACGCCTCAGTCCCCTTCAAAGTAAGCACCTTAGGACCTCACACAGTTCTCCCAGTCGCCAGCAGCTGTCCCGTCATGTCTTCCTGGATCTCACTGACCATCTCAAAGGTGATTTTAGTTTTGGGAAAAGCCAGGAGTTCCTATCCTCTGACAGGCTACACATTGTACTGGAGCTGTCATATGTGTAAGTGACAAACGGTAACTGCAGACACTGTGGACGGCCACCTGTAGGCAATCACTCTGGCGACTGCTCTCCTGAAGGAAAACAACTGCTTAACAGATAAGACCTGCTACCCTGCTCGCTGCCCCCTCCCCTCTGCTCAAGTGCAACCAGGAAAGCTGGAGAGTCTTTAGCCTAGACATCTTCAAGGACAGGATTTCATGGGGGCATGCCTGGAACAACCAGATCAAGTGGCCCATTCCAGTCATCTGTACTTATCACTCAGACACGTGACAGACCCCCCGCCTCCGCCCCCAGAGGATCGTATTGGCAAAGGCGAAATCATGTGAGTGCTGAGTGACGGCGGTGCAGTGGCCCTGGAGGCAGCGTACACGGATGCCTGGCTTCACAAACGGCAATCTGGCCATTTGTATTAGAGATTCGCGTCTCCATGCCTACTAACCAGTAATGCCATTCTCAGGACTGTCCTAATAATGAAGGACGTGACCAGGATATAGACTCAGGGAACAGACGCAGGGAGTGCCTGTTTTGAGTCAGGGACTGTGCTGGGTCCTTGGGATGCAGTAGAGAAGCGATCCCTTGCAGCAAGGAAGGGAAGGTAATTGCAGCTTTGGGTTTGGTAAGTTCTATGATGAAAAATTCAGGGTGCTTTGTAGGAGAGCACACCTTGGAGAGACCGAGTATCATCATGCAGAGGTAGGTGTCCAGGAAAGCTCACCTGCGCAGTCACATTTCAACCGGAGCCCTGGCTGTGAGCAGGACTTAGCTAGGCCTGGGGGTGAGGAAAGCAGACACGAATGAGTGAGGAGAGAGAGTCCAAGCGGAGGAAAGAACCTGAGTAGAGGCTTGCAGGTGGGAGGGGTTTAGAATCGAAATGCTGAATTTTAGGGGTTATGTGAAAAGTGAAGCCAGGAGGCCAGAGACAGAGGCCTGGGACAGACTGCAGGGCTCTGGCCGGTGTAACGAGATTCTGCGGGGAATTGTCAACTGAATCTGCTCGCTAAGGTCGCAATCTTGCTTTTGTGTAGCAGGCACATCTGAGGGGGACAGAAAGGGGGACAGCAGGGCTCCTAGAGGAAGCCAGGCAAGAAGAAAGAAATTCAGACTAGGGGAGGGGGAATCCGACTGTTCTGAAAGACTCTCAAACATTAAAACACCCACACACATTATTTTAAGAATCTAAATCCACCGCTCCCCCCACAAGGTCCCTCTCTGCAGAAACAGGGAACACAGTGCAGGGTGAGGTATCAAATTTCATGCCATCCATAGACTTCTCAAGGTGACATGATTAAAAAATTAAAGTTTAATTATTCTCCACCATATTTAAACAAAAGAGAAAGAAAATGTATGGAAGGGATAATCCTGCAGTTATGAAAAATGATCTCATTTTTTTTTTTGAGAATGCAGGGAATGTTTAATTGCTATAAAATTAAAAATAGCAACACAAAACTGACATTACTTTTCCACACAACCAATTCAAATATATGGTGTTCAGAAAAATCTTAGAATCTATTAAAAAAAAATTCCACTTTAACTGGTAGTATACCCTGACACCTGCTTATTCAGTTACTTACACTTTTCTCTACTTCCAAAAGTGACATTAGGAATCTTATAAGACCCCAAATATGGAAATTTTCATCAAGAAAAATCGACATTTAAGAGTTCAGAACATGACAACTTTTTCTAAGTACCTCCCTAATGGAACTGGAGACAAATACAGCTGTTGTTAAGAGACAGGCTAAAAGAATTACGCCTCCTCTTACTGCTGGAATGGGGGCCTCTCTAGCAATTAACTAGCTCTCATGGCCTCCTCCAGGCAGCTGCGCGGCGCAGACGGGCAGGTCCGCTGAGAGGCCTGGGGTGGGGGCAGTACAGAACACCCCCTGCTTCAGGCTGCACCATCTAAAGAAGACAAGCCTAGCCTTGTTTCCCCTATTGGTTTTATCTAAGCACCTACACATTGTTCCCTGGAAAACCAGCACTTTCATCCCACAGAAACATCACAACCTGCAGAGAACAGAGGGACAAAGAGGACTAAATAATAGGATGCATCAATGCAAACGACGGCTGTGTCCGACCCTCGAGTCCAGGCCACAAGAACGACGTCCTGGTTTCACATGGCGCTGAAAGTGGGAAACCTGTGCACCACCTCAAGATCCTGGGTCGCCCCGAACTAGCGGAGCAGCAACATCTGTGCTGCCTGGAATTGCAAGGGGGCGCTAGGCATATAGGGTTTACTCTCTTGCCCACAATAACAAGCAGTTTCCCAAATCACAAAAATGGTCAGACATTATTATGAATGCCTCAAGTATGATCGTTTGCGGCCACGGAATGATATCATTAGATCTTTACATGCCCCGTTCACGTGGTAAAAGGGTACTGATGTCATCAATAGCTATGCACAGTAGCCCTATAATGATCAAGCTATTTAATCTGAACTGAACAGAAACAAAATCCCATTTTCTATAGTTGAATATTCATCATCAAAATCATAGCTTATAGCTCTGGGCGAAAAAGTTAAGTTGGTTTTAAAACAAAAACAAAAACAGAGCTCCTTTACTGGATGGCTTTCTGCTTTTCCAAGGGTTCTAACAACCCTAAAAAGTTTGTTTTTTTCCTCTGGCTTTATTACATTGTTATTACATCTTTTCAAGGATGGTATCAAATGTCTGGGATATCAAATGTCTTCAATAGACCTATCATTCTGAGATTTTCCTCCATTACTTTCCTCAGTTACATGTACTGATTTGCAGGTTTCACGTCTTCCTCATTCTTGGTTTTTATGATACTTTCCCAAGAAAGGGTGCTTGGAAAGCAAGCATCCTGAGTCCTGGCGTGTCTGAACACGCCTTGACCCTATGCTTACTCCTGAATGCTAGCCTGACTGGGTACAGACAGCTTTCAACAGAGTTCTGAGTTAAACAACATCTTACCTCAGAATTTGAAAGACACAGTTTTCTGGTATTTGGAGTTGTTCATGAAGTTTATTGGCTGTCGCATTATCGTTTCTTTGTAGACTTGTTTCTTTTTTTCTACATGCTTTTAGAACCGTTTCTTCTTGTCATTTTGAAATTTAGCAATAATGCATCTAAGAGTGGATCTGGTTTTGTTCTTTATGCTGGGTGTCTGGTGGGCCCTTCACACCATCAGCTATGAGAAGCCGTCCTCTTTCTTTTAGAAACACGTTATTGCTTTCCTTTCATTTGTACCATTCTCTACCGAAGCATTAGCTATCAGTCAGGCATGAGAGCTCACGAGACCTCCAGTGTGCTCTCACTGTACTTCTGAGCCCGTCTGCTCGTTCTCCTTGATGACTGTCTCATAGCTCCCCTGTCTCCTTAAGCCTCAACCACTCAGCCACCAACCTTCCCAAGCAGATGACCTCACTTCCTAGTTCACTGAAAAAAAAAAACAAACAAAACACAAAAACACAAAAAACAAAAGAGAAGCAATCTGAAGAGATATTACAATAGAAAGCTCCTACCACATCTATGCACTACTTGTGCCTATGTCTTTATCCTGTGCCTTCTAATGCTTTTGTCCACACTCCTAACAAAATCAAATTCTGCTTCCATGCTAGATCCCCTCTCTTCTTGCCTGTTCAAGGTCATTAACCCAGTAATTCCCCTTTCTTCTGAATCAAATTTTCTCTCTCTCTACTGGATCTTTCCTATCAGTAAATAAAAGCGCTGTTATTTCCCCATCCTTGGGACTGGGGTGAAAACAGACTTCCTTTAATTCTGCTGCCTCATCTCTTTTCTCCCTTTATATCAAAACTCCTCAAAATAGTTGTAAATATTCCTTGTCTCCAATTTCTTTCCTCCTGTTCTCTCCCCCACCCCCGACACTGCATTATGAAATCTTTCAGTACAGAGCAAAGTTAAAAGAATTTTACACTGAAAACATTTACCCAACACCTAAATTATACCATTAACAGTATGTGCTTCCTCACATACTCGACACCCTTCCATCATCTATGCTCTCAGCATTTCAAAATTGCAGACATGAGTCCACTTTCTCCTAAATACTACTGCATACATGTTACCTATAATTAAATTTCAGTTTGCAGTGGGGGTTTTTCGCTGTGAAATTTACATAACCACTGCCACCCGCAGCAAATTTCCCCGTGCTCCCTCCTCCGTGCCCCCCGCCCCGTCTCTCTGAACCCACTCCAGACCTGCCTCTGCTCTCCCCACTCCACTGAAACCGCTCACAGACGTCGCTCAGGAGCTCTGTTGCTCACCCCGAAAGGTGATTCTCTGCCCTCACCCGACGGGGCCTATCAGCAGCACGTAACAGAGGTGACGGCCTCCTTTTGTCTTCAAACCATTTCTTGGCTTCTAGGACACACTTCCTAGGTTTGCTTTCTACCTAACAGGTCCCTCCTTTTGGTCTCCTTGGCTGGTTTCTTTTTATCTCACTGACTTTTAGAAGTTCAAGTGCTCCAAGGGCTCCCTCCCTGAACCTATTTTCTTCCGCGTCCACACTCGTTCCCTTAACTTCCTCTCTCCCACATCAGAGCCCTCCGCTCCACTCCTGCTGTTACCGCTCCCGCTGAAGCAGCCGTTCTCTCCCGCGTGGACTATGACTCAGGGACTTCCTCACGGCTTTCACTCTGTCCCCTTCAGAAAGTTCTCAGTTCTATAACCCAGAATAACATCATTAAAATGTAAACCAGACCTATCACAGCCAGAAGGAGTCAAAGCACACATAACAACCAAGTGTAATGTGGTGTCCTAGACGGAATCCTTAAACAGAAAAAGGACATTAAGGAAAATCTAAGAATACAGAAATGAAGCACAAACTTTAGTTAATAATAATGGGTCAATATCGGATCACTAATTATAAAAAATACACCACACTAACATAACTTGTTAATACAGGGAACGGCCCTGGCTGGTGTGGCTCAGTGGATTGAGCGCCGGCCTGTGAACCAAAGGGCTGCCGGTTCAATTCCCAGTCAAGGCACAAGCCTGGGTTGTGGGCCGGTCCCCAGCTGGGGGCGTGCGAGAGGCAACAGCGCACTGATGTTTCTCTCCCTCTCTTTCTCCTTCCCTAACCCTCTCCCCAAACATAAATAAAATCTTTTTCTTTTCTACATCACCTATATTGTAGGAGACACTTGGTAAAATACATTAGATTTTTAAAACGCTACCAATTTAGATAAAATGCAATTTGGTATCAATTCATCTTAACAGGCCCAATGGCCACATTTTTAGTTTAAATATTTACTTACTTACAAAAGCTATTTTTCTTCTACATTTATCTGTGTGTGTGGTGAATCTAATAATTAAATAAAAACATGGAGAAGATCAATTTGAGAGATCTCACCTTTGACTACCATGGCAAACACTACCAATCACCTGGCACTAGTCCACAGTGTTTTCTGATTGGTGTGAAGTGCGCAGTGCTGAACGCAATGATCTCCCATTATTTGGCCATCACCTAACTCTCCAGTCTTACCTTCCTGTCCCTCCCTGCCTGGAACTACAAGCTCCAACAATACTAAAGCTATTTATTTCAAGTAGCTTCCCAACTGCCAAGATGTCTTAAGGTTTTAAGACTTATATGCTCTTTCTCTTCTGCCTAAGATGGCAAACTCAAGACCTAAGGACCACTTCCTCTCTTCTACCACCGAACTTTGTATTATTTTCATCATCCTTATCTCAGTATATAGCAATTATTTGTCTCCTCTACTGGATTAAGCTCCTTGAGGGCAGGAGACCCATCTATTAATCTCCTGTCTTCAAGGGCATTCAGTAAGTGTTTGACAGTTCGATGTGTCTTGCAAGGAAAAATCTTTGCTGGAGAGGCAGTATGCTACAGAAATATTCTAGTTCATTCTCTCAAAAGACATGATAAACGGCCGAGGCTAGTGTGGCTCAATGGACTGAGTGCCAGCCTGTAAACCAAAAGGTCGCCAGTTCGATTCCCAGTCTAGGTTGCCTGGGTTGCAGGCCGGTTCCTGGTAGGGGATGTACAAGAGGCAACGACACATGGATGTTTCTCTCCCTCTCTCTCTCCCTCCCTTCCCCTCTCTAAAAATAAATAAAATGTTAAAAAAAAAAATGATAAATGATCTCTTAAATGTAAATAAGGAAATGTAATTAATTTTTTCATAATGAATTTTTATGCCTGGTTTTCTTTCCACTCAGAATACGCAAATGATTCAATAGCCTAAATCTCAAATATAGTTTCAAAAGATTGCAACCACTTGAGTGTGTATGCACATGCACACAGCTCCCTACTCCCACCTTAGAAAGACAATTCTGGCCCTGCTGGTGTGGCTCAGCGGACTGAGAGCCAGACTGCAAAACAAAGGGTCACCGGTTCGATTCCCAATCAGGGCACATGCCTGGGTCGTAGGCCATGTCTCCAGAGGGGCTGCGAGAGGCAACCACACATTGATGTTTCTCTCCCTCTTTCTTCCTCCTTTCTCCTCTGTCTAAAAATAAATAAAATCTTTTTAAAAAAAGAAAAAAAAGATATAATTCTGGACAACAGTTTTATATGTGTTTGGAAAAATTCCTAGTAACTGTAAACCCTTTACACATCAAAGGAGCAGAATGGATTTTAGGAGACTTTCCAATTCGTATTCCTATTTTAAAGCATAATAAATGAAGTCATGAATATGGGCAAGGTAATTATCCTATTTTAGAAGGTGTCCACAGAACTATCCTTGAGTCTATACAAATATAATCACTATTCATGCAATTTAGGTCAAACTCAGCATTAGTTCACACAGGACAGCAAAACACCGCCATTACCACGTGTGTCTGCACCATGGGAAATGATGTGGCACAAAAAGAAGGTGTAGTCGAGTGAAAAGAACACTGAAGTCCAGCGGCACCCACACCGCCCCGCCCCTGGCCTTGCTCCAGTCCCTTGGCTTGTCTGGGCCTTAGACGAATCCCTCATAAAGTAAGAGTGGAGGACAGAGCCATATAATTCCAGCCTCTTTTTTACTTTAAAGTCACAACTCTAAAAAGGTACACTGCACTGTGCACCTGTTGTATGACCATTATACGCACATTAAGG
The DNA here is from genome assembly GCF_021234165.1 of Pteronotus mesoamericanus. Taxonomy (NCBI): domain Eukaryota; kingdom Metazoa; phylum Chordata; class Mammalia; order Chiroptera; family Mormoopidae; genus Pteronotus; species Pteronotus mesoamericanus. Next base: position 4,349,730 of record NW_026555315.1, on the reverse strand, counting down.
GCAACCCTTCCCAGAGAGGGTATTTTTATTTTATAGAAGAACAAACTAGGGCTCAAAGAGGTTGAGCACCTTGACCCCAAACACAGCTAATAAAATAGTGAAACTGCAATCTGATTCACATTCAGGTCTGTCCTGCTATTAAAACATTTTGCTAATCTGAATCCTCAAAAAGGGGGGAATTCCCCAAAGTTGCAGAATGGCAGAGATACAAGTAAGTATTTTTCTTTTAGGCAGCATAAGGACAGAAAAAGAGGCCAGGACAGTCTACTATGCCATGGGAAGGGAAAGAGAAGTCCTGAGAAAAATGGGCTCAGACACTGGACTGTTTCTAAATGTCAAATAAATTCTGTCATTTCTTTACCAACTGCTTAATGTATCAGAAAACACCATCATACTATTTCTTTCATATATCTATAGTCAAGTGCCGCTGGACGACGACACATTCTGAGAAATTCGTCATTCAGTGACTCTGCTGCGGGAACATCACAGAGCGCACCTACGCAGCCTACACGGTGCACCTGCTGCACACTAGGCTGTGTGGTACACTGCCGTCGTGTATGTGTGGTCTGCCCTTCACTGAGATGTCGTTATATAGTGTGAGACTGTACTTGCAAAATATAAAAAGTCCTGAATATATAAGGGAAAAACTCTAAACAGTTTGAGGAACCACCCTAAAAATCATGGGGGAGGTGCTGGTATTTTTTTCAGCTTATCTTCACATGTTTAAAGCAACCTCAAAGTTCCCTGATGCAGGAGAACTATATAAAGATGTATTTTTGAAGTATTACATATATTCTTGGTTAGTGTTAGCATCACATATTATCACTCTCAGACCAATTTTAGAAATCAGAAAAATAAAGAAGCTGCACTAACATCCTCAGACACTCACTACAGTGCTCAAACGAGGTAACCCCGTAATTTCCTAGCCTTTAAAAAAATCATCATTCCCAGCCCCCCATAAAATTTTGATACCATACATGTACATGTATATCTATGTATAACAAGAGTAAGATTTTGGGCCCTCATTGGTGTGGCTCACTGGGTTGGGTGTCATCCCACAGAGTGAAAGGTTGCCAGTTCAATTCCTGGTCAGGGCACATGCCTGGGTTGCAGGGGTCAGCCTTCCAGTTGGGGTGTTTATGAGAGGCAACCAATACATGTTTCTCTCTCACATTAATGTTTCTATCCTTCTCTTTGTCCCTCTCTTCCCCTCCCTCTAAAAACAAACAAATAAGATCTTTTTTCCCCACCTAAAGTAAGATTTTGGGATCCATCAGATATTTTTAAATGTGTTGATTATTACCAATAAGCAATAAATACAGATACAGAATAATTTTCATTTTGTCCCTGTCCTCAATGTTTTAAATTGCTGGGTGTAGGACAAGAAAAACAGAAACAAAAGTTCTAAGTGCTGTCAAATTTACTCCTCTGGCCCCATTAGGTGCACTGGTTTTATCCTGCCTTTACAAATTTTAAAACTATACACCCACCCAAGCACATATCATGCTTCTGCATTCAACATCCAGCGAGTCTGCCTCTTCTTCTCTTGTGTGGGTTCTAACTACAATGGCACGTGGGCCAGCCTTCCAAAGGGCAAAACAGCCCTCCACCTCCAGCCAAGGTCACCCAATTACTAATGTGACAAATACTGAGAGCATTAAGTGCTACAATGAAAATAAAGTACTACAATGAAAAGTTAAAGGCTTTCTTATTTGGGGAGTAGAGGAGGGAAGAATAGGAAGTCTAGAGGATAGACAGGAAGACAATTTTGAACTGAGTTCAGTAACTGCAGGAAATAGCAATGAAAATAAAGGTGCTCAGCAGAGTTTGCTCTGGTCACCACACTTCACAATCCATTCTTGTCACAAGGTATGTGTGTCTGTTTTGGGGAAAAGGGAGATTACTTTCCATCACAAAGATCTCCTGGTTTTTACCATTAAGAATCAAGAGGCTCTTTCTTGAAGGTTTTGGGCACTTAAATAACGTCTTTTTCTTGGGCAGGGGGAGGGGGTCAACATATGCCCCAATACCCACCCACTAGGTAACTGCCTGGCGTTCCACCTCCTGACCTCTAAAATCAGCTACGGCAGGTCGGCTACTATCATTTCCACTCGCAGCAGCACCTTCTGCTTCTAAGCTTTCTCTCTGGAATACATTTTCCACTTTTGAAAATTATATGGCTTGCGCAGAGGACAGTGATAGATATAAACTGTTTGATCATTATTTCAGGAATCCAGAGGTACGATGAAGGCAAACATGTTACTTTTGCAAAAGGCTTTACTAAGTTTTTCTTTTTTTAATGTTTAAATGTATTTTGTTGATGATACCATCACAGTTGTCCCAATTTTTCCCCCTTTGCTTGCCTCTGCCCAGCACCCCCATTCCTTCCAGCAACCTGCACCGCCCCCCCAAGATCATGTCCATGGGTTGTGCATGTAAGTTCTCTGGCTTCCCCAGTTCCTATAGTACCAATTTATGCCCCTCCCTTTTTTAGATTTTATTTATTTATTTTTAAAGAAAGGAGATGGGAAGGAGAGAGGGAGAGAAACATCATTGTGTGGTTGTCTCTCATGAGTCCCCCCATGGCCTGCAACCTAGGCATGTGCCCTGACCAGGAATCGAACTGGCGGCCCTTCGGTTCTCAGGCCAGCGATCAACCCACTGAGCTACACCAGCCAGGGCTTTTTGGTACCTTTCTAAACGTACAAGGCCACTTTAGAAAAAGCTCACTCACCTCTATACAAACTTCTTTTACTGCCTATACTCTACTCGGACATACGCAAATCTCTCTAGCCCAAATCAACCCATTGGACTGCCTGATAAATCTTTTTCTGGATGTCTACAAGCACCTCAATCTTAACCAAATGGAACTCGCAATGTTCTAAAAAACTTCTATCTCCCATACTACCTTTCCCAATTAACAGTACCCACAGCTGCCAAGCTGCCTTAGCCAGAGCTAGTCTCCTTCCCTACTCCTCCTCAAACCTAGTTCCCTCCATCATCCAGATCCTTGTTCACATTAATTAGAATGTTTCCACACAGTGCCACGTCCTAATGGAGTTCCCTTTCTTTACACTTGTTCCAAAAATTTCTTTCCAAAACTGCATCTCTGATGTTATTTCCATGCTCAACATCCCTGAATCCCTTCCTACCCTTAAAGAATGAAGCCCAATACTGACCCCAGCATAGGAACTCCCTAAAGATGCAGCTTCTGCCCGCCTCTCCGACCACCTCTGCCATCCCCCACAGGGACCGCATTCTGGCTCTATAGCAAAACCATGTGCAGTTCCCCCCACACCTTCCGTTTTGTTAATGTGTCTGCTCTCTCTGCCTGGAATGCCCTTCCCTCCGTCTCTGTTCACCCAGTCTTAGCTCACTCTTCAAAACCCGGCTGAGCGACCCATCACGTGTGACATCTATCACCACCACTGTTCTTTCTAGGTTTGTACCTTGTACCCAGCTCTACTGGTGAACTGAAACTAACTGGATCACCACCGGGTATATCCACCCATGTCCTTCGCAGAGTGCCTGGTTTAGTCATATACCTATATAAAGCAGACACTCAACACCTGTTTGAGGAATGAGTTAATCTCTCCCTTAATAAGTAACTGAAATACCACAGCTTACATTTATTGAGCATTTACCATGTGCAACAATCCAAAACATATGAGGCCACCTCATCTTTACAAGTCCCTGAGGTGGGTAAGTATTGTTCCATTTTACAGACGAGGAATCTATGGCCCATTCAAAGAGGCCAGGTAACTTGCCCAAGGAGGCACAGTTTGTAATGTAAATGAAACATGGAGGATTGGAGCTCAGGTCTAACCAATTTCAGAGTCGGTGCTTGTAGCCACTATATATACTCCTCGCCATACACCGACACTGTCCTTAACAGAGCGTTAAGACAGAGTGTCCTCCCACAGAGTGTGGCTCAACCTGTTTCTGGTTTTCGGGGCTTTTGTAGTTTTTGCCTGTTGGATATGATGCCGGCAGCAGGTGTCTCATACACGGCCTCTGCTCTGCTGAGGTGTGCTCCCTCTAGTCCCTCTTTGCAGAGTTCTTTTTTTTTTTTTTTTATCATAAATGGATGAATTTCATCAAATGCTTTTTTTTTAGCATCTATTGTGTGATTTTTGCCCTTCATTTTGTTTATGTGGTGTATTACAATTAGAGATTTGTGACTATTATACCAACTTTGTGTCCCTCCTAGAGAAAAACTTAGGCAATAAAATTTCAGATATCCCCCATAACAATATTTTTGCTGATATATATCTCCTAGGGCAAGGGAATTAACCCATTCATTATTTAATAACGTGTTACTCCGTTTCGATATATTTGAACGTTTCTGAGTTTCTTTTCCCCTTGAGGTTGGTTCTTTGTTTCAAGCCATTGTGATCTGAGAAGATGCTTGATATTTCAATTTTCACCAAATTGTTTTTGACCAAAACTTCAAAGAATCAGTTATCAAGCTAGGTTTCTATTTCGGTTTTATGCTTTCTGTAGCTGAGGGAATAGTTATATCAGATAAAGAATGATATGGAGCCCTGACAGGTGTGGCTCAGTGGACTGAGCGCCAGGCTGCAAACCTATGGGTCGCTGGTTTGATTCCCAATCAGGGCACACGCTTGGGTTGCAGGCAAGGTCTTAAGGAAGGGGCATGCGACAGGCAACTGCACATTGATGTTTCTCTCCCTCTCTTCTTCCCTTTCCCTCTCTCTAAAAATGAATAAAATCTTAAAAAAAAAAAATGACATGGACAATAAGTGCAGAATAATAGGATTACTCTTTCCCACCACACATGCAAGTATCTGGTACACAGCTTAATCTTTCCATCCCTAGACAGAAAAATCCAGCCAACCAGAAAAAGGGTTTTTTTTTAGTTCCATGTAGGGAAAACAAAAAAATATATCCACCAAGTACTTATTTACTCAAGTCAATCATCAAAGGGAATAACTCCTCTCATTTTTTGGGGAGACAGAGTGTGAAAACATAAAAGTTCTTTTTATTTGTCAGTTTTGAGCCCAATACCCAAATTTCTAATGGCAGACCATGAAAAATAAGAAAGCTCAAACTAATCTTGTAAACTTCCCCTCTGCTCCTGGCCACCTTTATTTTTAGGACATCCCCTGGCAGTTCTCGTATCAAATGATTGTTATACTGAGCATACGTGAGCTTCACAGGCTGGCAGGTGCCCCATTCCAATCCTAATGCAGCTCTGTCTGCTGCCCACCCAGACGCTTCCATTCAAACTGGGAAAATGTCCACGAGGGGGACAGAAGCTAATGGCTCATCTAACACCAGATCTCCTGTTAGCCATCTCAAAATAAAACCCCAAAACCTCTGTGATAGAATCATTTAAACCTTCCTGGACAGAACCTTTTATCAAACAAATCCTTAATCTTACTTTAATGAATTCTACTCTAAGTAATGGTACAAATAATTATGCTCTTCTTTTATTCAGAATGAACCAGTTCTGCATTTTTTTTTTCTAGAGATGTTTCCTGCATGCTTTGTCTCCTCAGTCATTGTCCAAAGGACTCTGAGAAGCTGTAGGAATATGCAGGTGCAGACTCAAGGCCCGGCTTTCTCTCCGTTGTGGAAAGGGACTGTACATCACTGGGCGGAGCTCTATGCTCCCTTACGCCACCTGGACAGAGCCTGGAGAGAGTGACCTCCTGGGGTATCCACGTGGTCCAGTTCTGCATTTTTAATAGAAGCAAAACACAGTGAAACTAGGAGGGGACAGCAGGGACAGGCTATTCTGGTAAGATGCTGCCTTTACAACTGTTGTATCATGACTGACTGGTTTCACAAGGAGCATCTGGTACCACCTATGACAAGGTGAAAGCTTTCAATCAAAGTACAATGGGACTGTGGGGGAGAGAAATGAAATAATGAGTAAAAGAAAAAGTATCATTAATAACAAGTAGGTACCCAGCAGTTGCTCAAAAGCACGAAAAAGATGAGTAAAACCACCGGAGGAACGGCTCTCACCCAGCCTGCTGCAGCCCAGACCAACAGTTCTCCCGAGTCTCCCTACTGTGCAAACTGCCGCGTCCACCTATGCATAGAGCTTTCAGTTACTTTACCCTTTTTCCCCTTATTTCGTACTCACACCTACTCGAGTCTTATTCTTCTTTTAAAACATCTCAAAATAGCCCTGACTGGTGTGGCTCAGTTGGTTGGGTGTCATCCCACAGAGCGAAGGGTCCCCAACTTGGTTCCTGGTCAGGGTACATGCCTGGGTTGCAAGCCTGGCCCCTGGTTGTGGTGTGTGTGAGAGATGGTTGAGTGATGTCTCTCTCTCTCTCTCTCTCTCTCTCCCTCCCTTCCTAGCTCTCTAAAAATAAATAAATAAAATCTTTTAAAAAATAAAAGAGTTAAAAATAATTTCTAAATATAATGATATCCACCGAGGCATTACTTAAAACAGTAGGGGGGCAGGGGTGGAAACATTCTGAACTGCTCATCAGTAGTGGAATGGCTAAATAAGCTATGGTACAGTCATATAATGAGATACTCCGCAGCCGTTACAAGTGTTATTTCCTAAGAGTTTAAATAGCATGGTAGAGTAGACAATGGGTGGTCTTCTCAACTTCTATTCTGCCTGTGTGTAGAGCCACAAGGCTTGGGTGGGACTGACCTCCAACCAAATCTCCCAAGACAAGTCCCTCTTCCCAAACCCCACAGTGACCAGCTTAGTCCTGGGTTATCCGACTCCCTCAGCCCAAATCGCAGGGCTTTTGGAGGTGGGAAGGAAATACCTGCCTCAGAACAGAACTAACATGTAGATCAGGGGGCAGAGCTCCAAAAAATTATGGAGACACTGACCTGGAGCCCTGATCAAACCATATCTGATTTCTGCTGAAGCACTCAAAATTAGGAAGCGTAAGCGCTTAAAGCTGAGGCTTAGGTCAACCCATGGAGTCAATGGCTAAAGCCAGGTCCCACAACAGATGCAAATTTTTTATTTGTAAAATATCTCATGGCTAGAATGTTAACACAGGTCACTGATGCAACAGTGTTCAAGCTCCAAGTTTATGACCAGTAGTACATCCCAAGGGCTGGCTTCTATGGGCCAATTAAAAAAGAAAAATTAGTGACCCGCTGACTGAAGCCCACTCCTCCGGACCCAGAGGAAATGACGTGTCAGCTGTGAGCAGCTTTTCAGAAGCCTGTTGAGGCTGTCCACAGTGCTTTCCTAGGAAGACTTCCCAGACTCTGACTAAGAGCGTTTGTACCACTTGTTCGTTCTGACTTCAGTATCTTGTTCGGTTTGGACCTGCTCCAGGTTGGCTACAACTATGTTTGGCACCACAAAGCATGCCGCCGATCCTAGCTGTGTTGCTAATAAGAGGTCAGCAAGCATCCCTGGAAATACAGGGACACAGGAAGAGTTCAAACAGTTGTTCTAAGCAAAGTGTTCTGGCAAAGCTTGAAAACCAAGAGAAATTCTTCCCTCCAACCCACCTCAGTTTTAGCAGCAACGTAAACTCGAAAACATCTGATAAGAAAAGACTCCTCTTCACAATCCAGGCCTCTGCGGCACTGGGCTCTGGCGCTCTCTCTGAAACTAAGAGTTGTGTAAACTATGGAAGTTAGAACAAATCATCAGGGTTACTGTAATCTATTCCTGTGCCCCCTCCTTTTAAAAAAGATTTATTTACTTTTAGAGAGGGAAAGGAGGGAGAGAGGGAGAGAAACATTAATGTGTGCTTGCCTCTCGTGCGCACCCCACTGGGGACCTGGCCCGCAACCCAGGCCTGCACCCTGACTGGGAATCGAACCAGCGACCCTTTGGTTCACAGGCCAGCACTCAATCCACTGAGCCATGCCAGCCAGGGCTTCCCCTTGTTTTTATAATACACTTAAAAGAATAAAGAGCAAATTTAGGAGAGAAAGCTATAGTATTTAGAACCTTCTTCCACAGAAATTTTCTTATATGTAAATCGACCACTCGCTGAAATAAAATGCCACCACAACTATGGATGGAATAAGTGTCCAAAACCATCTTACAGTGGAAATTGGGAATGTTTTTCAGACAGCCACTTAAAACTGGTCGAGTATTCTTTAGATCATATACACAATGAAGTATAATTATACTTTACAAAGACTCAAACTGCAACAGAAATCTAAGAGTTCCTACTTCTGGCCTATGTCACCTAAATAAATGCAAAAACAGCTTACACAACATAAGAACCAAGCCCGACCTCTGACAGGGCGGTGGTGGGTAACACAGACTGTGAACCTGAATGGTACTGAGTAGGACGAACATGGCTGGCATGGGTTTCAGGGCTTCCTCCGCTCTGCCGTGCAAATGCTGATACGTAGGAACCTACTGAGATCTGGAGAAACAGAAATGCATGGTGGCCAGTTACACAATGAAGGTACCGGGCTGCGGAGGGGCATGTGGAGGAGAGAACAGGCTTCTGGCGCTTGGGCTTGCGCCAAGTAATGAGGGACATACTGAGGCAAAAGTTATACAGAACTGAAGACCAGAAAACGTGACGGTGTTCAGGGAACTACACAACGAACTGAAAACTGACCGAATTTTGTTTAAATAGAGCCACGAAGGTTCACTGACCCATTATTTGGCATTGCTGGCAAAAATGTTCATCAACAAAACACTGCAGTGTTTTTCAGGTAAGGATAGTAAGTTGTGCAAAATTTTGGGGCAAGTTTTAACACAAAGAATCAAAATGACTTCATAATAAGAGTAAGCATTTGTCTAAGGTTATTTACGTAAAACAGAATTCTGAAAAGACAGTAATTATGGTTTTGCTGAATTCAAAGAAGTGCGGCCTCCGCTCTCTGGATGTGTCTCAGATGCTGCTGTCTGCACATTTCTATCGAGACCACATTACACACGCGATGACACAAGGGCCCAAATTAGAAGAGTCAGCGCTGGACTCAACATCTTACAGGCCGCCCCAGCGGAGCCCCTCCACGGGCGCTCTTCTGGTCCTTCAGTTTCCACCCGTGAAGACACATGACTAGCCGCGACGGCTCCCCTCACCGCCTCTGCAGAGGCTGAAGGTGGGAGAGGTGGAGCACCGTGACGAAAGGGCTGTGGGAAATCAAAGGCTCCCGAGGAAAAGGAGCTGCGCAGACAGGGGCGCCCCATGAGAGAGAAACCCCCACCCCACTTCTGCTCCTAGTCCACAGCAGCACCGCGCTCCCACTCCCACCCCAACGTCCCAAGGGCCTCGCCGCCACCAGGACCACTGCCCATGAGAGGGGGAGATACAATTCCTGATGTTCCCAGGTGAAACCCAAAACACTGAACATAAAAAAGTGTTATTTGGGGGTGACATTCTACAGCATGGCTGTCCAAAACCCTTTCTGCAGTGATGTGAATGTCCTCCCCTGCCCTCCCCACACAGTAGCCCCCACCCACACAGAGCTAATGAGACCTTAAGACATGGCCAATGCAAGAGAAGAACTGGATGCTTACTTTAATATAAATTTAAATAGTCATATATGAGCTAGTGGCCACAGTACTGAACAGTGCAGTAAATATCAGGCATATGGAAGACAGATAATTTGTGATCAAGCTTTTAAATGTCATTAACATGGTTTGCATGAGAAATAACATCTACAGATACACCAATTTATTAGCTTTTATAAATCAGTTTGTCATTAAGGAGGGACCGTCAAAGAATTAAAAAAAAAAAAAATGTATAACTAAACACTGTGGCATCCTAGACGAGATGTTTTGGAACCAAAACAATGACATTAGGACAAACTAAGGAAATCCGTATAAAGTATGGCCTGCAGTAATGATGTATCAATATTGGCTCATGAATTATAACAAACGTACTATACTAATATAAAATGTTAATAATGGGGAAATTCAATGTAAGATATATGAGAACTATGTTCTTTACATATTTTTGTAAATCTAAAAATGTTCCACAGTAAAGTTACTTTTTAAAAATCCATGTTAAAATTGTGCTCAGTAGAGATGCTGTAACAGCCCCTCTGAACGAGAGGGCCCCGCTGAGCGGACTCTGACTGGGAGCACGGGCAGCACTGTTATCTTGCTCTCGGCTCCCTGCAAACAGAGTGCTGAATTTGGGGGCTTACAGACTTATATCTGATAAACAGTATTAACTGAGTAAATGCTGTCAGGTCTATGAAGAGGAAATCTTGAGCTCCTTTATTTATTTCAGCAGTTTTATTTCAAAGGTTTCAGTAAAAGGTAGTTCATTTTCCACTTTCCAGACCACCGATGTTTAAAACTTTGGAAACTAACCTCTACATAGTATGTTTCAGATGTATACCACTCTGGATATACACATACCTGTTAAATATAATTCATAGTTTGGTGATGGAGAAAGTAAAGGGCTTAATTAATCCCTCCCTTTTTTTTTTTTTTAAGATTTTATTTATTTTTAGAGGGGATGGAAAGGAGGAAGAGAGGAAGAGAGATGTTAATGTGTGGTTCTCTCTCGTGCATCCCCCCCGCCAGCGACCTGGCCCACAACCCACCCATGTGCCCTGACAGGTAACAGAACCAGCGACCCTTTGGTTCACAGGCCAGTGCTCAATCCATTGAGCCACACCAGCTAGGGCTCCGTTTCTGAAGTTACTAAAACAGTGATGTTAAGTCATGCTATTTTCAATTCATGGAAAGTTGTAGTTTTAAAAAAGCCCCACTTAAACACACCATTCAATATTTGTATCTACAAATGTGTTGTAGAAACCCATTTCCATAAAATATTTCTTTAAAGGGGTCGGTGGTGTCAGGAACATGGAGCTTGAGTTGAAGGCATTTACGTAAAGTCTCTTTTATGAGATGTAAAAAAAAGGGCCCTAATTATTTTGAAGCTCATGCATGTGCCATACTATTATCGATATGGCTCATAGCTGCTTTATAACTGCCAAATACACTGAAAGGCAATTACCCTTCCAAGTTTAAGTGTTCTAGAACAACACCAACAACTCTTCAGAGTTGATAATAAGCTTTGCTAATGTTAGAAACAGAAGTCTCAGCAAGTCAGGCATATCTGGGTATGGCCAAAGCAGTCATAAGCATTTCTAAATTATCTCAGAAAACTCTTTAATACTCATGTCTGACTAAGTGTTTTTCAGTCAGAACATCCATACCTCTAGCATAGCTCCTAAAACTGTATTACTAAATAATATGTGTATCTTTAACCCTCTGCATTAAGCTTAGTACCTTTCACCTAGGAAATACTCAATAATTTGTTGCTATCATTCACCAAGACATTGGATTAGTCTTAAGAATTCATCAAAACTCTACTATCATGACATATTCAAGATAAAATTAATTAATCAACCAGACCTACCAGACATCTATAGAACACTCCACCCAACGACAGCAGAATAAACATTCTCAAGCACACAGTGGACACTCTCCAGGACAGACCATGTGCCAGAAAATAAAACAAGTCTCAATACATTTAAAAGAACTGAAATCATCGAAGGTATGTTCTATAAGCATAGTGGAACGAAAATAGAAATCAACAACGGAAGGAATTCTGGGAAATTCACGAAATTGTGGAAACTAAACATGCTCCTAATAACCAATGGGTCAAAGAAAAAAAAAATAACAAGGGAAATGAGAAAATAACTTTGAGATGAATGAAAACAAAAACTGCATATCCAACTTTATGGGATGCAGATAAAGCAGAGTTTAGAAGGAAATTGATAGCTATAAATATCTATTTAAAGGAAAGAGGTACTACAGTTGAATTTAAATTGAAGTTGCTATTTTTTTAATATGTAAAACCCAAACCCAAAAGCAGGTAATACAAAAATAATTTTTCATCAGGCTTGAGAATTTGTAGATAAGAAGCACACCCTTTTTCCAAGGCCTTAAGTACCTAACAGGAATAAGTGAAGTGAGGGAAAGAACACACAGATATCTTCCATTTCAATGTACAACACCAACAAACTAATAGCTAAGTTTGAAAATTACTTCTACAGTCTGAAGGGCAACAGCTGTTCAAGTGGGTGAAGTTATAGTAGGTGCTTAAAGAAGACAAGGAACAGGCTCTGAACACAGAGTATGAATTTCCAAGTTAATGAAGACATAAAAGTAATGGTTCTTGCTACACCAGTAACTGAAATTTAGGAAACTAACAATGTTAATCTCAAGGGAGGAGGAGCTATAGGGCTACTAATCTCCACTTACAGCACTATGTGAGGACATCCATCTGGACAGCTGATGTGGACAATGTTAGCACAACTTTTGGGAAACTCACACCAATTTCAGGTCCAAGTCAACTCTCACTCAGCTTTACCATGTGACTTGGACAAAGTCTTAGTCATCATGATCGCCTCTGCTAGGCTGGCACAGAAACCCCTCTTGAGCCGCTGCTTTCTAAAGAGGCTCAGTGTGCTCAGACAGAAACCCACCCTTCCCTCCAAAGCTGAAGTACCTGCTTGCTTTCATTATTAAAATTTTGAACACGGTTTCACTGTGTTTCTCTTCGTGCCCAGAAAGTATAGTAAAAGTACCTATGGCTATACTCGTTAAATGCTTTTTCTGAAAGGTTACAGAAAATTAACAGTGATTTTCTCTGGAAAGTTTCTCTCTTACCTTTTTTTTTAAAACAATAAATGACACATATATTTGTTCACTTAATTTCAAAAAAATTGTCTGGGTTACAGGAGGGAGTATGGCTTAACATCTATACATTTCTATTAAATAACTATAATAAATGTTTTCAAAGAGTAAAATGAAGACTTCTGATTTTTTAAATGTACAATAACTAAAACCCACTAATAACTTCAAGTCTTTATTCTGACTCTTAATTGTCTCTAACAGAAGTTGATAAATAATAAAATGTAAGATTAGACTAGAGCTAAATATAGACAAAAGACAAGGAAGGTCATGGACAATTAAATCTCTGAAAGACTGCTATTTGGCCGTATTAGTAATTTTAATCCAGTTTGGAAACGGACCTAAATCAAAAATAATAAGAAAGCACATAACATTCCTTTCATATCTAGTGCAGGGAAAACAGAAGCTAGATATAACTAGATAGCTGGGCAGCAAGACCAAGTTTAGGGCCAATCTGTTTGTTCATAAGGAAAAAGGTTGAGCGTGTGTCTGGTTTACTGTCATACATTATATGCTCTACTTAAAGCCTATGTAACAGCCCTAGATGATGTGGAGGATGGTGGTGCCTCATGCACCAAGAAGAGTCTCAATAGAAACAAATTTGCTCCATGAAGCTGTGCACCATTTTTATTTTTGATTTTCCTTTGTAAGAAAGCAAAATAGGCCCTAAAATGTTCGTTAACACATAAACTAGCATCTGGAAATCGACTGTAGTGTCTTTGGTTTTTTTTTAATCACTTTTCTGATTACAAAACTAACATATGAGGTCTGTCCTGAAAAAGTCCAGCCATCGTTAATGTAAGAGAATGGTTTGCACGGTGTTGATATAACCTGGCAGCCAAGGCGAGTGGACCAGAATGAGCATGTGTGAACGAAGATGGCTTCACTGTACTCATCAGTGGGGGTGGTAGGTGCTGCTGAGTAAGCATGTGTACTGTGTAGCCACTGCATTCAAAATGACTGAGCAAGCAAAGCAACAAATCTGCATCAGTTTTGTGTTAAACTTGAACATTCCTCTGTGGAAACTATTTGGATGGCTCAGAAGGCTTTCAAGGATGAGGCAATGAGCACAGCGCAAATAAGAGTATGGCACAAATGCTTCAAAGATGGTCTAGAATCTGTCGAAGTGCTCCATGTTCTAGAAGGCCTACAACAAGCGGAACACCTGAGAATGTTGAACCACGTACAAGCTGTGAACAATGAAGATTGGTGGTTAACAGTGTGAGAACTAGAAGCTGATCTGGGGATTCCAAAAACTACTGTGTCCGAGATTTTGATGTAGGATCTTGGCCTGAAACATGTGACAAAATTTGTTCTGTGGCCTTTGCTACCAGAGCAGAAGGAATATCGTGCTGCAATTGTTAATGACTTGGTTCAAACTGGTAACAATGAACCAGATTTCCTCCAGAAGGTCATAACCAGACATGAACCGTGGGTCTACAGCTATGATCCAGAAACAAAGGCCCATTCGTCGCAATGGAAGTTGCCTGGTTTTCCACACCCGAAGAAAGTGAGGCAAAGTCGCAGCAAGATCAAAACCATGTTAACTGTGTTTTTTGACTGGGAAGGTGTTGTCCATCACGAGTACGCCCCTCCAGGCCAAACAATTAATAAGTACTACCTCAACGTTCTCCATCAGTTAGGAGATGCAACAGAACGAAAACAGCTGATGCCACGGATGCGCAACTGGTGACCGGCAGCTTCATCACAACATGCCCACTCATGCATCATGTCTCATGCAATTTTTTGGCAAAACATCAAATCACCCAGGTGACTCAGACCCCTTACAGCCCAGATTTGGCGCCCTGCGACTTCTAGGTTTTCCCAAAACTAAAATCACCTTTGAAAGGGAAGAGATTTCAGACCATTGATGAGATTCAGGAAAATATGACAGGGCAGCTGACGGCGATTCCAACAAAGGATTTTGCAGTGTTTTGAACAGTGGAAGAGGTGCTGGGTGAGCTGCGTGAGGTTCCAAGGTGCCTACTTTGAAGGGGACTGAGGTATCATTGTCCTACGTACAATGTTTCTTGTATCTTATACCTTCTTCAATAAATGTCTCTATTTTTCATATTACGTGGCTAGACACTTTATGGACAGACCTCAGCATATGCTTGTAAAAACATCCATTACAGAAATGCATGCTGCCCTGGCTGGTACAGCTTGGTGGACTTAGTACCGGCCTGCAAGCCGAAGGGTCATTGGTTTAGTTCCCAGTCAGGGCACCTGCCTGGGTTGCAGGCCAGGTACCCAGTAGGGGGTGCGCAAGAGGCAATCGCACATTGCTGTTCCCCTCTTTCTCCCTCCCTTCCCCTTGTCAAAAAATAAATAAAATCTTAAAAACAAAAAATAAAAAACAAATGCATGCTGTAGAAACTTAAAGTTCACCATAATCCCAACATCTAGAGAAAACTGTTGTCAACATGAGAGCTTTCTTATTTTCTTTATCTTGCAGTACGTGTCAAGTAAGGATATTTCAATAAGTTACTCTACCTTTTTCTCAAAAGCTCTTACCAGACCTCCTGGTTCTAAAGCTAAACATATGAAGCCATCAACTAAACAAAGCCTAGTTTGTCTGTCTTCCCACTGTTTCCCAAACATGAGTTAGGATGGATGATCTCCTTCTAGACGGGATTCATTTAGCCAAAGAGGTAAAACTGAATTTAAACTACATCTATGAATACACACCAAATTCCTCAGCTACCAAAATTACTTATTAACTTAACCTGCTACAGCTATATAAACAAATTAATCACCCGAAGGAAGAACGCAAAGTAAGAAGTGCCTCAGTAAAACGATGTGCTATTGTCCAGTATCTTAGGTGCTGGGTAAAGAGGTTTCATCATTTCATGAATTAGGTTCCACAGCCCCATAAAACACGCTCAAAACTGTGAAATCATGTTCCAAGTTAAAGGAGATGAGAGAATGAAGCAAACATCAGCTGTGCTATTACTGTGCATTCTGGCTGCGGTTTATGAGCCACCACCTTTAACCTGATCTCAAGCAGGTAACCTGTTTAGTCGTTTTGGACAGTAGAGCAACATATGCATCAAAAGCCTCCTGCGAGATTACAAACTCAATCATTAATAGAAACAAGCTCAATTTCCTGCAACAGGGAACTAGTTAAATCAATTATAAATAATTAACTTTAAGAATATTTTAAAATATTAATCCATTAAAAATAATGAGTGCCCTGAATGGCGGGGCTTAGTGGGTTGGGGGTCATCCCGCAAACTCCAGGTCAGGGCACATGCCTGGGTTGCAGGCCAGGTCCCAGGCTGGGGCACGCAAGAAGGAACAAAATGACGTGCGAAAGAAACATCAATGTTTCTCTCCCTCCCTTCCCCCTCTCTCTGAAAATAAATAAAATATTTTAAAAATAATTAGGGAGGAAAAAATGAGAGAGGAAATGGACAGATTCAGAACATGAGCGGACTGTAACTGCTGTTGTCGGCTGGGAAGACGGAGGCTAAGGCTGTGACCCCACGAATGCAGACGCCTTCTAGAAGCTGGAAACTGGAAGAAATGAATTACCCCCAGAGCCTCCAGAGCAGAACACAGCCCTGCCGACACCTTAATTTTAGCTCAATGAGACCTGTGTCTGATTTCTAATCTCCAGAACAATGGAAAGAATCCTGAATGCCAGAATTATGAAGACAGACCCAAACCAGACTTTCAGAAAACTGTGTACCACAGGAAGATCTGATAAGCTTCCAAAGGGGGCATACCATAAACAGAAATCAGAGATGAAAATGGCACTGCATTTCTAAAGAGCACTACTTAAATCTCAAAGGTAATGGAGTAATGCCTTTAAAATTATGAAGCAAAATGACTTCTACACTTGAATTCTATAATTAGAAAACTCAATTTATGTTCAGGATAGAATAAGACATTCACAGACAAAAAAACTAATAAAATGAATATGGAAAACAGTAACATATGTTGTATTTTAAGTCTGCTACATTTACAGTATTGTAAAATGTATATATAATGATAAAGCCTAGACAAGATCTGAAAGAGCAAAAATACTGCAGCAAAAACTTTATTTGGATTCCGAGTTTCCTACTTTTTTCTATTAATGTATGTTCATTTTAAATGTTAAAGTAAAATGGAAATACTGCTAATAAAATGCTGTAACTACTTTTTCCCAGCAATCCATTTCAAACCATACGTATTTATCTATGATCATAAGGATGCGTGAAATGACACAAAGAAGACATGCAATGAGTGACCACATTCTAACTGAAAATATATACTCTTCTCGTTCTCTGTGAAGGCTACAGTTTGAAGGTCCAAAATGCATTTCTTCTTACTTTATACTAAATTGATTTGGTTTTTATATTTTTCAAAAGCAAAATACTGCAAAAAGCTTTTATCATTTTGCTGAGCCTAGATCTTAAAAAAACTCCACTGTTAAACTGAAGAATAAAAAATTAGTTAGCTCTGGCTGGCTGGTGTAGCTCAGTGGATTGAGCGCCAGTCTGCAAACCAAAAGGTTGCCTGTTCAATTCAGGGCAAGAAAACACATTAAAGCATTATTTACAGCATCTTTAAGATTTAAAATGTTGTCTGGGCGAAAACATGCTTATTCTTGGTATCGAGAGCAGAGAGAACGTTCTCCCACAGGTCCTCAACTAAGGACACTTATCTAAAAGGCTCAATATCCTTACAGTAAATACGAGTTTTTTCGCAAGGCTGTTCCTTCTAACATCTCTTCATTTAGCCAACAGCATAATCCCAAAGTTCCATTTAGCAAAATAAATCTATAAAAGAGAGGCCTCCCAAGAGAACACTGGGTAGGTACCGATCTCTTTGTTTTCAGGTTTAATTCTGAGAGAGACCAAAGACTTAAGAATGGTGAAACTACTTGCCTTTCACACACAATCTTCACATCAATACTGTGCTTTCAGCAGAGCTTTTGGACAAAGTTTGAACAGGTCTGAATTTGGGGTCGTATCAGGACAAGCACCTGGCCAGTGTTATGGGCACAGTCATGTGACTTAACAGTTACCTGAGCCAGGGGCTGGACTGACATCCTCTTATCAAAGTTGTGCACTTGAATAACATTAATAGAAAGCTAACGGCAGCTGGCATTACTGTCTGTTTTATGCTAGTCACAGCTTTAAGCACACAAGTATATATTAGTTCTTTCAACCCTAACTGTGACTCTAGGAAGGGAGGTCTTATTTCCCCATTTCACATATGGGAGACCCAAAGCAAAGCCAACTGCCCAAGATCACAATGCCAGGGCGGCCACCGGCAGAGCTGGGATTCCAAGGAGGTGGGTATAGCCTAGAGCCTGTGTTCTCCACAGCACTGCAGATGCCTTATTCCACATCCAGAGGAGGAGAAACTGAGGAAGTATCTGCCAACAGGACCAAGATTTTCCTAAAAAGGTGATTTTGAGTCACTCAGAGACCCAACCCACAACCCAGGCATGTCCCTTAACTGGGAATCAAACAGGGGACCCCTCTCTTTGCAGGGTAACGCCCAGCCAATTGAGCCACACCAGCCAGGGCTTAAGTCACTTTTTAAAACGTCTCTAAGTTTAATGACTCTGAGCATATAGCCACAGAGACCTTTAGCCTAAGATTTAAAACCAGGTTAAACCTCTGTCATTGAAAAAACCAACCAACCAAATCCTGACCAGAGCACTTTAATTTCCTGGAATATCCGTCAAGGTAAAGTAGATGCGAAATGTTAACCATTTATTATTTGAATATAACTACTGTTTGAATAAAACTGATAAAGTAATACAAAAGAACACCAAAAAAAAAAAAAAAAGTAAAAATCACCTGGAATCCAGCCTCCTGAAGATAACTTATCTTCTAGGGGACCATTCAGAAAGAAGTCTACATATTTAGTAAGCATACAAAAAGAGCCGGCAATTTTCTCCAAATGGGCTCTCTCTTTAGTTTAACCTCAACTGGGTATGAAAAGGCCCTAGGAGGTAACTGTTAAGAATATGGAATCTGGACTCACAGTGGCGTAGATCTGAGTGCAAACACGCGAACCTGGGCAAGTTGTGTAACCTAAACCTCAGGTTCCTGATCTGTAAAATGAGGATGGCAACAGCTGCCGTGATAGGATTATTGTGAGGGTTAAAAGAGAATGCAAGTAAAATATTTAGCTTAATGCAAAGACATGCTCAGTACTCAATACATTAGCTACATAGATACTTTTTAAAGAGGGTCCATTTAACACTTCTCTGTGTAAGTGATTTTATTCTGTATTGATATAGATTTATTGAATACATCAACATTAACACCTTCACAGTATTCCATTTTAAAGTACCATTCATTATCTGTTTTTATTTTTTTTAAAAGATTTTATTTATTGTTAGAGAGAGGGGAAGGGAGGGAGAAAGAGAGGGATAGAAACATCAGTGTGTGGCAGCCTCTTGAGGGCCCCCTACCCAGGGACCTGACCTGCAACCCACGCATGTGCCCTGACCAGGAATTGAACCGGTGACCCTTTGGTTTGCAATCCAGCACTCAATCCACTGAGCCACACTAGCTAGGGACATTAGCTGTTTATATAGCCATCTACCAACTGGTTATTCAGGGTTCCCCCTCTCCCACAATGGATATTCTATTGATTAGAAGATGCCCTTTTTACACATTTCAACATCTCTGAAATGCATCTTATAAATGATCGTCTTTTCTAATTTAATTGAAAATTTTTCTTTTCTAGGCGGCACACAGATCCATTGAAATAAACATCCTTAGTTATGTCTACATTTTTTCAAAACTCGAGGATTTCTTTTTAGAATTCTTACAAGTGGAATTGTCGGGTTATTTTATGTTCTGGTACTCATTACCAAGCCACTGTTCAGAAATATTTTATTGGGACAAATCTACACTGGCAGGAGGTAACAATACCCATTTCTCCACAACCTGTCCAACTAAGGGTGGGGTCAATCTTTATCATCTTTGCTAATCTGACAGGATAAATGACCTGAGGGGGGGGGGTTATTTGTTTTGTTTTTTCATTTCTTTCATCGCTGAAGTCAACTTACGTTAGACAGGATGTCCAATAAGT
The DNA here is from genome assembly GCF_021234165.1 of Pteronotus mesoamericanus. Classification (NCBI taxonomy): domain Eukaryota; kingdom Metazoa; phylum Chordata; class Mammalia; order Chiroptera; family Mormoopidae; genus Pteronotus; species Pteronotus mesoamericanus. Next base: position 4,330,097 of record NW_026555315.1, on the reverse strand, counting down.
CTCTCAGTAAAAAGCTGTTGCCCAAGCCTGGCAGGTGGGCAAAGCAGGGCTAAGGACACCTTACATTTCCAGTTTACTTATACTGATGGTTAAGAGGGGCATTTCTCCAGCCATAAGGTGAGACTAATAACATCAACCTTTTATATATCATTTCTCAAGTGAGAAATAATGTATAACTTCATGACATACAGTAAATGCTCCATAAATGGTAGCTATTCAACAATGACTTCAACTATCATGGCTCAGAGGTGCAACTTGAAAGCCCCTAAAGGAACATTTCATTTCCTCACTCATTTGTTTCTCCAAACAGGAATGACTGGTCTTCAGCCAGCCTCCCAAAAGGAGTCATATAGGAACTTAAAGTTCAGTTATTCTTAGTACCTATTTGGAAACGGTCCATCCAGATGACAGGAGGGTACGTGAATATAATGAAAGGTGAACGAATTATCTGCTATAAAAGAACTCGAACAGTCCTCGTTCTCAGAAGAGTAAAGACAATATTTTGGGTTTGGTCACCAAGATTGTAAGAATCCTTATCAATAGGCAAAGAAATGCATACTGCTATTAGGACTTTAAAACAGGAAGGAAGGAAGGAAGAAGGAAAGAAAGAAACAAACTACTCCAACCTCTACATCTTTTTAGGTTTGCTATTTAAACACCTGAAATGGACGCATGTACCAAAACCCAGCTGTTGTGAAAACTGTAAATCAAATCCTAGTTCTCAGAATCATCCTCAGTGGACATTTTTCTCACGTACACAGAAGACTTTTTCAAATGTCCCCAGCTGACAGACAGAAATCCCACAGTTCTTCCTTTCAGTCTCTCACACCGCACCTGTCCTTCATTCCTGTCTCTGGCGCCCGCGCAGGCCCTACAGCCCCCGCGGCCAGGCCGCCGCAGCCTTCCAGGCCGGGCCTCCAGGCTTGTCTCCCTGCGGCCCATCCTACACACGGGACACCTGTCGTCTGCTAAAAACCTGCAGAGGCTTCTAAAGGACAAGATCGAACTCTTACTGAGTTTTTCTTACATGGCTCCAATTCTAAATACCTCATTTTTTCACTCACAGTCTATACCCTTACTCTAGCATCCCTGTCTCAAAGCCAAGTACACCGCCCCCCCCGCCCCGCCCCGTCCTTTTCATCTCACGGGGTCCGGGTTCCAGGTTCCAGCGACACTTCTTCCTCACGGCTTTCTCTGACTTCAGCTCTTACCAATTTCTTCTCTTCTCAATTACTCTGGCAGTTACAGGGTACAACACAACGTCAGCAACCCATTCAATACAAGTTCACCACTAAGCACTAAATTTGTGATCTTGCATAGATCATCTAACCTCCATGGGCCACCATTTCCTCATCTGTAAAATACATCTAAATTCATAAATCTTAAAAGGTCTTTTCCTGTTCTAAAATTCCTAATTTACATACTGCCATGTACTATTTCAGACATTAATCTCACTTCTCGTATCTGGTTTGAGAGTGCCTGAAGGGAGAAAGTGCACCTTCTATTTCTTCCCTAACCCGCGAAGCAGCTCATCCCAGGGCAAGCGGGCTCAAGCAGATGCTCGGTAAATGGGACAGTGAAGCAGGGGCATCAGCACTGAGGTAGGAGACTTCAAAAATCCGAGTGTGAACCCAAGACCTGCTTCTAAAGCAGCTTGTGCAATCGGTGTAGGTAGTTAATGCCAGACTGGGTAGAAGATACTTAGATGGTCCACTGCTGGCTCTCTTCCAGAGTCAAATGTCTGCCTTAGTGGAAAACAAGAAGCCAACTCTAGAATGGAATGAGCACATGCCTGACAGCTCAGAACAATTCTTAATCCCTACACAGCACTGTTGGAAGTACATGTAACTAAGCCTCTAAATGGCAGATGCAACTTGAGGTGAGCTCCGCCGTTTCTGTGCTCTAGCATTCAGGGGCCCTGTTCAGTGGCGAACTCCTGGGACTATCTTAAGCCTGCCCTACAATGGTGGGGAAATTTAGGTTCAGCTCAGCTGTGTGAAGCCTGAAACCTGCAACATAAGAGCGGCTGCTCCCATTTCTATGGCCCAGTGCCCTTCCTAAGAAAAACACAAGCTTTTATAAGAGAAAAGTAATGAAGGCAGATATACTGAAGCATTCAGTTGTATTTTAAGCTTCCAGTAAAATGTCTTCATTTTTCTCTTTTCCCCGAGCAGCACACGCCAACGTGTAGATGGCAAGTAAGCAGTGGTCTCCTGGAGGACAGGCGTCAACATGGACTGAAAGTTAACCAGGGCTCTAAGGCAGAGAGAGGATGTCATACTCCGGAACTCAAGTCAGAGGTCGAGAACGAAACCCCTTCTGATTTCATTATAGTCCAATAAAATGTATTAACACTACCACGTCTGTGCCCCCATTATCAAGGGAAGGCTAATATAATCAAGTTGAACTGGTCAGTGCTATGTCAGCCAGTCCCAAATATGTTCTGGCTCACAGCTAAGATCCTAAAGAGTGATCAAATCAAATCAAAGCCACTCAAATGAAGCCAGTTACTCCTTGAATAATCAAATAAAGAAAAGCGCTGCCTTTTTTTTTTAAACAACACTTAACACAGAGCAATGTCCCTTAGGGCCCTCCCCTTTACTCAGAGGCTTCACAGAATTATGAGACAAAGGGCAACTACTGTATCGTCACTTTTTTTTTTTTTTTGGAGTAAAGCCACAAGATTACTAACAAACGGCTAATGGCCACCATTCAAAAGCAATAATGGCATTGTGACTTCATATGCCAGTTATCTACCAATTTGAAAAGAACCAAATATATATATTTTTCTCTCCCCTAATAAAATCTGAAAGTAAATAGGATTCTCTTTCTCTCCCATCACGTAAATTTCTGGGGGAATGAATGTTAAACAGTATCAACTTTTGTAATTATAGGGTGGGAAAGAAGGGTTTTACACTTCTTCAAGAGGTTACTAATTTAAGTTGGAGAACTTATAAAATGTTCATGGTGTAGGAAAAACTTCAGTAATAGTGAACAGGGAAAGTTCTTATCTAAAAATTCTTAAAAAATAGTCTTCAAATCCCTCATTTTTGTTTTACTTTGTTGCTTTAGTGCTAAATATGCAACAGGATAAACTTAGAGAGAAACAGGAACCACCAGGCTTTGCTCAAGTTTCTAGGGTAAGTTTAATAATCAATTTGTACTTAAAAAAACAAAAAATCCAGAAAACAAAAAAGTTGGCCCCAAAGGGTTTTTGTACAGGCTACAAACGTGGGTACTTGAGTAGCCAATCTTATGATATCACTAGTAGGTTATCAGCTGAAAACAGTAATCACTTATGAAAACATCAAATTACCTCCATTGTACACCAATGACAGAGTAAGTTAGCAGTCTAAGTTACATTTGCTCTAATGAAACAGAACCAGAAGACCTGTCACTCTAAAACCTGTAGCTGGTTCTGTTCGCTTTCTGGGAAGTTAGTGCTGACTTTGATAATACCCTCAAAAAGCTTAGCATCACAGTACCAGCTTTGAATAGAACATAGTTTCCTTCTCCTTAAAGAGTTCTTCAATATCACCTTCTATGAAGTAAAGTCTACACATCTAACATTAAACTACTGTGCAGTAACTTCAGAGAACTCTATGCCCTCTGGCAATGAGAGGAAAATAGTAACTCTCCATAGGTCTGCATAACTTAAAAAAAAAAAACTTTTCCTTTTTTTAGAGTGAAGGGGGGGATAGACACATAGATAGACAGACAGACAGACAGACACACACACACACACACACACACAGAATTTTGTTATTCCATTTATTTATAGGCATTCATTGGTTGACTCCTGTACGTGCCCGGACTGGTGATCAAACCAGCAACCTGGATGATGCTCCAACCGACTGAGCCACCCACCAGGGCAAACGCAGTCCTTTTAAAAAGTCCTTTTAAAAAGTATTCTGTTTCTGAATGGTGTGGCTCAGTTGGGAGTCATCCTGCAAAGCAAAAGGTCTTCCACTGGATTCCCAGTTAGGGCACCAGCCGAGGGCTGTGAGTTCTGCTCGGTTCGGGCGCACGGGAGAGGCAGCCCATCGGTGTTTCTCAGTGTTTTTTTCTCCTCTCTTTCTCCCTTCATTACATTCTAAAAACAAATAAATAAAACCTTTAAAAATAATAATAATAAAAAGGACCATAGTTCTAAACTTCCACTTTCTTGCTCTTTGTAAAATTCTAATAATTTTATTCAGGGATAGTCAACAAACGGTGACAAATCTCAGCAATCTGACTACGGCTCAGAGAAATGTCAAAACTTGAGACACGGGGAAAAGGCAAACACTGAAGTTCAAGTTTTCCCCATTTAGAGTTGACACTATTCAATAACACCCACCCTTGTAAAAAATAAATTACATATCCAAAAGGGCAAACTGCTCCAGTCATTTGGGTAAACAACATAATTAACATGTGCTTTGTGCAAAGTGAACACTCATGTAAACACTGGGGCTCAAAATGGGCTGCAAACTGTAAAGAAGCTTATTTTTTTTTAAACTGTCAGCAGGTTTCTTTTGTGCAATTCTAGTTTAATATGGGGTAATTGCTCCTCAGGTTTCTTCTAAGAAAATAAAAATCTGACTTGTACAACAGCAGATTGAACCTTATTATTTAGAACTCCATTAGTTTTTCCAAAAAGAATAAAAATACACTGACTTCTTTAATGAGTTTTGGCACGTATTCCTAACTACATCTCTAAACTAGGGCAAATTAATTTCTAACCAACTAGGATAATGTTCCAGAATGCAAAAATAACTTTTGGCTATGTAAAATAAGACTAATTGAGTACTTTTACAAAAACACTTCAAGTTTAGGTCTTTCAAAACATCCTCTAATTTTTTAATAAAACTCTCCAAGGTAAATCAACCTACTCATATACACACATCCTTACTACAGTCATACTGCTTTGACTTGACTTGAAACAGGACCCAGATCAACAAGCAAAAAGAAATACTCGAGGCATTCACACAAAGGCAATTAAAGCCCATACATCACACACCATCCTCTTAAGTCATCGTTAATATTCTACTCAGCGTCCGTCTCAGCTGTCCGGGTCGCACACGATGGTGACTGTTGAAAGTGGGCGATGAGAAAAGGAGCGTGGCTCCTTTGTGTGTTACCCGGGCAAAGGGTAGGTGAGTGCACGGAGAGGCTGTTTCGGCATTTGCTTGGCATCAACACTTACCTTGAGGATGTCCCCCCTTTTGAAGCTCAGCTCGTCGTCTGCAGTGGCTTTGAAGTCATATTTGGCGATGGCTTCCATTCTGAGCGCTGCTCAGTGCTCAGCAGCCCGACGCAGGGGGAAGGGAGTCTTCCCTGCTGAAGCGACCCAGCGCTCTGGGCTCAGCCTTGCTTCTCTTCTGGGACTGGCTCCTGCACTCCGGGATGCAAAATGCCACCCTGAATCAGAAGAAGGATGATTGAGAGAAGTGGCCGGGATCGAAGGCAGCCCCGCCCTGCTAATCGGCCTGTAGTCCCAGCCCCCACGCCCCCTGGCTCGGCTGGCTCAACCCTCCTCCCTCCCTTCCAGGCAAGAGCCCTGATCTCCTTCCTCTTTTCAGCCTCAGGCTCAGGCAACTGACAGGCCCGCCGGCCAATGGTGGCAGCTGCTCAAGCTATTCCAGAACACACTTCCTCTTCCTTCCCGCTGGGTGTGCGAGGTATGCAGGAACCGGCTGGAGTCCCGATCGGTCTCCGCCTTTCCTCCCTCATCCCTTCCACTCTCCCCTCTAGGCACGAAATGCAGTCAGTCCACTGAAGAAGGCCTCCCGCTGGGGGTGGCACCCTACTTTCCTCCCTCAAATGGGCCTACCTCTCTCCTTTCCCCCTGCCAACCTTTCTGCTTTTCTGAAAATGCTGGGTCCCCTACCCTCAGTCAAAAGCAAGCCATGCATGTTTTGGTCCTGAGCTGCTTCTAATTCTCAGAAACTAATCCTTGGTCTGCTCCTAGGAAAGCCGGAGAAGTGAACACAGTATCTACTTTTTTATGCAATTTACCGCTTGAGCACAGGACACCAGAGAAGAAAGTCCAGCTCAGCCTTTTGGTGGTAGATCTTTTGCTGCTCTTGCAAAACGCCTCCTCTCTCTGGCAAACCCCCAAGACTTTGGGGTCCCCAACAGCCCTTGAAATAGATGTCCAAGGTTCAATATTCCAGAAGCAGCCTCCACATTATTTCTAAGGAGCAAAGCCAAAATCCTAATACACTTAAGGGAATAACTCCTTTTTCAGATTCTGAGCTGCCAGATCTTGAGTCTTGGGAAAGAAGTGCAGGGATATGGTGCCTGAGAGTGAAACGTAAGTCTCTCTCAGTTACCTGAGAGCAGCTGCTGTGCTCAGAGCCAGAGGAGCACTAACTGAAGTGATCCAAATAGCATCTTCCAGGCTAAGAGTCTGTAATAAACCCCTGGTAGTGTACCAGGTGATGGGGAACTAGACAATCACTGCCGCAGTAGAGTCTCCAGCCCTGAATATGAGACATAACCTAGACCTTTGCAGAACTAACGGAAAATAAAGCTCCATTCTTGTTTCACCAGCCACCGTTTTCACAGAGGCTGAATAAAAGTGGCAAACACCACAATCACTGGCAGAATGGGGACAGATTATTTATAGTGACACTCTTCTTGGATAATTACCACCTAGCAGAGAACTCATCTGAAGGACAGGAGCGACTATCATTCTTTTGCTCTAAAGTTAACAAGTGGGGCAGCATTAATCAAGCATAGCTGTACGTGGACAAGGCGATGACCCCGCTGAGAGCATTAAGAGTAGAGGAGAATGAGTATTACCAAGGAGAAAAGAGATCACCTAGTAATAAAAAGCCCTCCAATCAAATTCTAAAAGCCAATCATTCTATTGCAGGTAAACTAGTAAGCCAAACCAATGTTTATTCTGTCCGGCCATCCTAGGGTACCCTATGTGGCACTGGCCCAAAGAGAGAAAAATTAAGTGTTCTACCAAAAGTTAAAAAATACAAAGATTAGTCTCAGAGTATTTATATTTTTGTGTGTCCTCAAAAATCCTTTACTTATGCCCTCTGTAGTTTATTTATCAAACTAATCCATGTATATAACTTTAAAAGTCAGAGTATTAAAAAGTTTATGAGGAGTAGTTCCCTATCCCAACACCCATAAGCAATCACCTTCAATGTTGTTTTTAGCTTTCTCTTTTTATTCACTTATAAGTTTGATAATATGCTTCTGTTGCCGTTTCTTCCAGCCATGATCTAGCAACTGAAAGAACGAGATCTAACCGTTCCACCCTTGCCAGTTTCCCCTTGCCCTATCCCACTAATACCATGTATTCTTGTTTAAGTAGAAGTATTACAACATAAAATATTGTTCACTGGTGATTTAAATAATGTATTACAACCAACCCTCCTTCCTTCCTAGTACAATCCTCCAATTATTGCCAGCATTAATAACTGCTTTTCCTTTTTTGCTTACTTTCCAATGTGTGCACCTATTTAATTGTTTACAAATGCTCCTAACTCTGTGCTATGTGCCTTTCAATATTTTCCACAGACCTGACCACATATTTTAACCAGTCTCCAGGCCTGATTGTTGAAACTTTGTATCAATAATGGGGAGCTGAAGAATTGAGCATATTTAAACAATTTCATTTTGAAAACTGGAAATCAGAGGGAAACCCTGTGCATTGTCAAGGTGCTGTGTAGTAACAGGGCTTATGTCTGTTACTCAGGATCTCAGGCAACCCCAGTGTAACTGAACAGCCATAGCACAAAAACCAAGACACTTTTCAACACTTGCTTTTCTGCTTGAAAATCACGTTTCAGAAAGACTACTCATTTTTGACATATAATGGGATAGAAATAAAAACCAGGAACAATTAATACTTTTGTGCCTGTGCCAAAGAGCATCTCATGCAGAAAACCTGTACACGTCAGTTTATTAGGCCACCTACCGATAAGAGCACATAGGCTACAGGAATTCAAAAGGGTGTGTTTCATTATAGACAGGAAAAGAATCTATCACATACGCAACACTAATTACTCAAAGAAAGAAATCTGAAAGTAAACACAATGTGTAATGATTTCAATAAAGTAGACGTTGCTGTTCATTTCCCAAGAAAATGGGTTGAGAGTACACTCAACACCGAGGCCTAATGAGCATGTCTCAGCTGTTCCCAAGACACACCTCTGCAGCACGTCCCAGGCAGTGAATTTTAAGAAGGAAAGTGCAGCCGGAATTGTTCATTTCAAGCAATAGGTATTACATCCTAAAATGCAATCTCCTAAAGGTATTTGTAGGATTTTATTTTCTTTCTTTCATTTAACTCTCTTCCCAAAATTCATAGGTAGTAAAAGACATGGCACTTGCTGGGCCAGTGTAGTTCAGTGTTAAGTCTGCACGGACTCTAAAGGCAGGCTGATCCAGGGTCAAGTCATCACCCTGATGCTGACCAGCTACAATTTGGGGCGAGCCTTTTAAACAAGCTCAAATTCTCTCACTTGTAAATGGGGATATCACCCACTTTGTAAGATTCCCTGAGCATTAAATTAGGTAATATAGATAATACACATGAAGAACTTTGGACTGCACCTGATGTTAAGTCAGTCAAAATAAGGTAAAATGCGACTCTACTAAAACATAAGATGTTCAACTTCACTCTTAAAAAATGTGCAAATTAAAACAATGAGATTTCTTTCATGCACTAATTGGCAAATTTTTAAAATATTTGCAATTTTCAGTCTCTGTAATACCCTGGGTAAAAAGACTCTCAGACTCTTTATCCTATCCAATGTTTATTCATATAACATTTTGGGCAGCTAATATATACCTGACAATGTGCTTAGTTGTTGGATCATAATACTGGGTTAGCCAAAAGTCCATTACGTTTTGCCATACAATGGCTTTAGTAGTGCTTAGTTGTCTTTAACTTCATTCTGAACAATTCTGTTCAATTGTGTTGTGACCGCAGTCATATCAGCATGCATTTAAAAAGGGAAATTTCTCAAAATCAGTGAATTTTCATGCAGTCATTTTAATATTGGAAGATGGAAGCAAATATGCAACATTTTTGGCATATTATGCTTTATTATTTCAAGAAAGGTAAAAATGCAACTGAAACACACACACAAAAGATTTGTGCAGTGTATGGGAGAAGGTGCTCTGACTGATCAAATGTGTCAAAAGTGGTTTGTGAAGTTTCTTGGTACTATTGACACTTTGGCCAAATAGTTCGTTACTCTGGGGCTGTCTTATGCATTGGCAGATGTTCAGCAGCACCCCTGGCCTCTACCCACTGGAAGCCGATAGCAGGAAACAGCCGACATACTCAAAATATCCGAATCCATAAAGTTATTGGAGAAAATAAAAAAATGCGTCTTTTATTTTATGGAAAAAACTAAACGGATTTTTTGGCTAACCCAATAATAAAATCATCACAGAGCCCACACATTAGCAGGGAATTAATTCAATCTTTTTTGAGAGTAATTCTGTAATATCTATTGACAACTTACCTACTTCCCAGATTTCTCACTAAAACAGTGACATAAATACCATGTACAAAATGTATGTATACCTGATCAATATTCATGAGCATATCTATGGAATATCTTTCTATGTAAGGACCAAGACATATCACTAATTTTAAAAAGCTGAAGAAAACTGACAGTTTATGTTATTTCTATAGAGCAAAATAATATAGATCAGTGTGTGACTAAAGAAAAAAATTTGAAGAGTTCACCATGGTTATCTCTGGGAGTGAGATCACAGAGTATTTTACTTTCTACTCTATATACCTTAATTACATTTTACCTTTTTACTCTAAGCATTTACTACTTTTGTAGTTAGAAAAAGCAAAAACCAAAATCTTACCGATGCTCTAGAGTTGGATCCAGATTCAGCTGCCACTTTACCACTTACTGTGTGGGTGACAGCAGAGAAATAAGTTCCATTCTATAATCCCTACTACCCTCAGCTGGAAAACAACTAATAACAGCATCTACCTCATAAGGCCGTTTTGACTGTTAACAGAGGCAGCACCCGTAAGGGCCTTAGCAGAGCCTCTGGCATAAAGCTCTAAGAGTGGTTAAGCCGCATCACCAGTCCCTTGGGAATCAGCCCACATATTTTCACAGTAAATCTAGAACTTCCATTTACATACAAACTTTCTAGTCGGCAAATTAACAGTCCTGTTAAGTATAAACTTTAAAATTAAATTGCTCCATATCACAGTCCTAACAAAGCTCAAATATTTACACATAAAAAACTAATCACATCTGCAGTCACTTATTCTATTAGGCTTTTAAATATTTACTCTGAAAACACAGAAAAGGGTAATTTTAAGTTGAGTAATTTTAAGATGCACTCCAGTCTCATTTTTTTTATGGCTGTATCTGTAACAACAGTTTTGGTCCCTGGACCAGCTGCACTGAAACCACCCCATTCGGAGACTGGTTCACTGCGCGGTGCCTTCTGGGCCTTGGGCCCAGAACCTAATTTTAAGTCAGAGTCACCGGTGGTTCTTAGCCATGCTACGCTGTAAGAATCACTGCTGTACTGTAAGGGTGCCTGAACCAGATTTTAAACTTTACATTCCAGATAATACACTAGAACATCTTTGCATAAAATAAAAATCATGCATATTCACTTGGCACAACTGGGAAAAAGCTGACTTTCACAAAGAAAACCAAAGATTCTCAACGGTCATTCAGCAGTGACAAAGTTATAAATTAAGCAAGTAACTATTAAACTTCTCTCAGGAGAGCATGGTGGGTCTCTATTCTGTATTAATGCATTTCTCCAAAAGCTGTTACTCTTTTGCTCTAGCTAACAATTACAGCTGCCTCTGCACAATATGCAACATGGTAACAGGAATTACTGAGAAAAACCTCTAAGTGCCATCAACTAGTAGTATTTAAAATCCAGTAATCCCTCACATCTGAATACACTTGCTGAGGAAGTGAACAGCCTCAAGCATTTAAATGCTTGCTTTTAGTATCAAAGAAAGCTAATTACAAGAATTAAATTCTTTTTTTAATTTTGGAATTCAGAAAATTTTGAACAAGGGAAGGGGCAGCAGAACAAATAAAGTTTTTCTTTCTGTCAAAAAAAGCCCCAACGACAACAAGGCTGATTCTAACCGATGTAAGAAAAGATGTGTGATTGTTAAAAGCCTGATAAAGAACACGTAAAACTAATATAATATTGTATGTCAACTATAATTTTAAAATAAATTTAAAATTTTAAATATAAAATTTAAAAATTTTAAAGACTGGTCAAAAAAAAAAGTATTACCGCAATGGGCAAGCTTTAATTGGTCAAAGATCTAAATAAACTCTGTTCCCTTAAGTGTTTCATCTTGTGTTAATTCAATTGCAATATAGGTCTCTGGCTGGTTTTCTTTCTTTCTTTCTCTCTCTTTCTTTTTTGGTATCTTAACCCTCAACCACCTCCACTAAAAGCCAGAAAGAAGTCCTACCAGCCCCAGATTGACCCAGTCTTCCTCGCTAATATAAGAGAGACAAGGGTAGAACAGCGTAAGAGGGACAAAAGCATGTCTTAAAACGAAGAAACAACAGAAACACAAATGAGGCAAGCACGCTACACCTGGGACCCAGCGGCAGTATTGATTACCTACGGATGAATTCAATCCTTTGCGCCTCCCAGTTCCCAGGGGGAGACTTCAGCCTCGCACGGCTCTCCAGCAACCCTTCGGGCTGCCTGAAGGAACCCAGTGGACGCTTAAAAAGTGAAGGATAAAGCAGCAAAGCGGGTACCCTCCCGGGAGAGAAAACGAAATTTTCATATGAGGGAGAACACGAACTGCGCAAGGGGCAGGAACGTCGAAAAATTATGCCAGAGAGGGGACAATAAAGAAGAAGGGGAAGTAGATCAGAAAAAATGGTGGGGGGAGGGGGCACGAATGACTTGCATTACACAAGCAAGCAGCGAGTGTCCGCAGAGGAACGGAGAGAGCAGATGGAAAGGGAAGGCAACAACTGGAGAAGCACAAAGTGAAAACGGGACGAGGAAGCCAAAGGGACGAACGCTAACTTCTCTCGCCTGTCTTCTCAGCTCTTTTTCTGGAGCCAGCCGTGCCCACGGGCCAACGAGCGCGCTTCAGCTGCTCCGCAGACTGTCCTTTATTTACAGCACCGAAGCCAGCCCAGAACAACTCCCCCAACAAGCTGTAACTCACACGGCTCACAGCCGCGTACGGAGAGCGCTGCAGATGAACGCCACCCGTGCTTCCCTTTCCTCTCCCACTGAAGTCTGTTCTCAGAACATTCCAACCGCTGCTGCTTTTTCTTGACAAACATCTTTCAGCAGTTCAAAAAAGGGGGAAGGGCAGGGAGAGGGGAGACAGAAGTAAAGGCACCTCGACTGGCTCCGGCAGCCAATGTTGGAACTCACAGTATTTACAGGATTGGTGGGCTCCCTCCCAAAATTCGGCCCCAAGACACCAGGAGATGGTGACGTGGTGGCCGTGCAGGTCGAAGGAGCATCAATCACCTCATCTGCAGCCCGCAGCGAATCCCCCGCCTCCGGGCCAAGTCAGACTGACTCACAGAATGAGTGCCCCGCGCTCTCGGGCTTCTTCCGGGCTCCTCCTGCGCAAACCCTCGTGAAGAAGGCATGAAATTGAATTAAGAGTCCCCGGCTTCTTGCGCTGGGGTCCGGGGCTCTGTCCCGAACCAAGGGCCGGGAAAGGACGGTCCCCAGGAAGGAAGCGCCCCAAATGAGGAAACGTGGAGCCCGGAGCCTGGGGACTCCGCTCCTGCCCGGAGCCCCGCCGTCGCGCGCCCACGCCCGGCGGCCCTCAGGAGGCTGGGGCCGGGTCCCTGAAGGCCGACTCCCGCTACGGACCGGGAAGAAAGAGGCACCGGAGCAGCGCCGCCGCCGCCAGCGCCACTCACCGTGGCGCAGCTGTTCCACTCCGCTCCGGGTCGGCCCCTCTCCAGCAGTGCGAGTGGCTGCCGACCCCGCTGCTGCTCCTGGAGGGCACCGCCTATTCCCGCTGCTGTCACCGCCACAACCTTCGTCGCCGTCGCCGCCGCCGCCGCCGCCGCCGCCCGGTCGCTGAAGCAGCAGAGCCGCCTCGCTTCCGCTCCCCTTCAGGGTCCCGCGAGAACTTCCCCGCCCCGCCCCCGCGAGACTTCCCCCGGCGGAAAAGGCCCAGAGCGCAAGCGCTACTCCTCCCCCCCCCAGGCCCCCGCAGGTAGACCGTCTACACGCCAGGGCGCATGCGCCAGGCCGCCCCGCAGCAGGTGGCACCCGCAAGGCTCCGCCCCCGAGTCGCCATAACCCAGACGGTGCCAGAGCGGTTAAGCTGTAACGCAGTACTGAAGGAGGAAGTCTCATGCACAGCCGAATCACTTCCCTTCCCCTTCCACCAAACCAAGGCAGTTGAGGGAAATCTCGGGGCGGGGGGGGAGCGGCAGGAGCGAAGAAGGGGGAAATCTCCCTCCAGCATGGAGCACCCCAAATAGCGGACCAGGTCTTGGCATATTTGAGATTCTGGTCCAAACAAACTCTGCTGTGTTAGATGAATTACGGTAACAGATTTCGTTTGTTCATTAAGTTCCTAATAACATGCCAAGCACTGTGCTAGATATATTGTAAAAAGTACAAAAACGGACAAATCCAAACCCTCGAGGGATTCACGGTCTAGAGGAGTGGAAGAAAAGTAAACAAATAATGCCACAAGTATTGTTAGAATTTCTTGGGGAAATTGCTGAGGAAGCTAAAGGAAAGGGAGGAGGTTTTGTGGCCGCTACTCTGCCTATCTCAAAAAAACCTTCCTAGAGACGGTAATGTGGTGATGTGTGAACTGAATCTTGGAGGATGAGGAGGAGTTCGCTAGACCGAGAAGCGGGGGTGAGGACGGTGCAGGCAAAGGGAAAGGCAGCAGGTACAAAGGAACGGAGGTGTGAGAGCCGTGTTCCGGGTAAAACTGAGTAGTTCGATTCCTGTACTAGGCGGAGTGACAGAGATGGTGCTTGAAGAAGTACCGGTAACTATTTTTCAGTTCCAAAATCTCTTTCCAATTAAAGGAGAAAGCAGAGCACATCTAACGGTCATGTGCTCTCGGAAAGCCAACAAAATAGCTTCAAGTTGAAGTGAGAATAACAAAACATCTGATCTTATAGAGAAAACAAGCCCATTGGAATAAGGAAAATGAATTTTCTTTCACCAAGTATTTGTTGAGTGTCAACTACATGCAAGGAGCTATGCAGAGGAATAGATGAACCTCACAAAGCCTCTGCTTTCAGCAGTTTGTAATCCGAAGGAGAGTTGCCTAGACTGAAAGGAAAAACTGTGTTGTTGAACTACATATGAGCACTGTGGAGGAGGGAGCCAGTTACCTGGTATTCTGGTAATCGTGGAGGACTTGATGTTTGAACTGCAGGGAGGAAAGTGTGGTAGAATCAGCCAATATTTCATATTGGCCAGAACTGAGGATTTAGGGGAAGGAGTGATGAGGGAGAAGGCCAAGATGAGTGGCCTCTAAGGGTTTTTGAGCAGGAAATGTCTGATGTGAGGTTGAAATAACAAGAGGACCATTTACTTACCACCCTATGTGTACTAAAGTCAGAGTGTTTCTATGGGGTAGATCCATTCCCCATTTTACAGCTGGAAACTGAGGCTTAGATTAGTAACTTACCCAGGGGAACCCAAATATAGTAGACTCAAGATTTAAACCTATGTCTTTCTTGTTCTAAACCCCATATATTCCCCCCACTATGATACTTTGTTCTAGAATGGTGGCCAGAAAAAAATAAAAATGAAAGCAAAGGACTTAGCTGCTGAGCAGAGAGGAGGAGGAAGTGAGGGAAGAGTTAGGGAAGACGAACCTCTGAGAATGGAACACTCCTAGTACTGCCAGCTTTGGGAGCACGCAGCAGGAGACCTGACCTAGTTCAGGATCAGGAAAGGCTGAAGTGGAAGGTTTAAGCTGGGACCCTGGTTAGGCTGAGAGGAAAACAGTGTTCCAGGAGACATATTTATCGTCAGGAAGATAACGTCTCAAGTCCTTTGCAAGACTCTGACAGATCTGGCCCCTGCCTGCCAACACCCTTCCCCGCCACCCCCAGTCTCTAGCCAACGCACACTCCACTAGTACTAAACCACTTTGGTTTCCGGAAAGGACCGTGATCTCTTGAGTGTCCATATCTTTGCACATGCAGTTTCCTGGGCTCAGTTGGCCTTTGTCCCTTTCTTTAGGCCTCCCCCTAACTCAGTTTTAGTGTTTCTTTCTCCAAATTTCCACAGTACCTCCAATCTCATTGCAGCATTGTTGACTCCCCACTCTACAGGATCCAAACAAGACCACACCTTTTCACAATTGTATCCCCAGCCCTGAGCACAGGGCATAGAGTGAATAAATGGATGGATGGACGGAAGAACAAACAAACAAATAAATAAATAATAGGGGTTGAAGAGAGAAAGACATAGCTGCGTCTCTGTGTCATGTGATATTCGAAGTTAAGAAAGTTGGTGAGATCTCAGAAGAGACTAGATATCTAAGAGAACAGGGAAAAAAATTGTGCACTTCTTTTAAAATGCAGCACTGATAAAAGAGACTCTGAGATTTGGAAGGGGAACATTTAGAAGTAAAAATACTAATTGTGTTGAAATAAAGCAATTGTGCGTGGGGAGAAAACCCCTTCAACATTTGTTACATTTTCTATCTGATTAAAAAATTATTTTCTACAAACACAGATTCAGAAACTCGAGAGAATGTTGCCCAAGATAATTTTGTGCAGAGGGAAAAAAACCACACTAGAGGCAGTAGGATTTTGTGTGTGTAGCTGATGTTAAATAGCAAAAAGAAATTGGAGCAAGAGGCAAGTTGTGAGGTGAAAGTCACGCTGGTATGAAAACCTGTTGTAACTTTAGCAAAACTTGCTAATAATAAACTGGCACATCAGTTACTCCAGAATGCACAAATTAATCACCAACAAGTCTCTCTTTTCGGGTGGGGTTCTTGGGGTTTGCGGTTTTTGGTCTTTGGAAAGTTTCTCATTTTTGCTTTCCGTGAGTTGTGGTGCTGCCACCTGTCGGTGAGAACTGGGTATTGCCCTGGCATTTGCTGAACCTTGGACGCCCACAAGAAACTAGCCTACCTGTTGGCCCGCTTCCTTGGGAGCTGCCTCGGGACCATCTCAGGAACATCCTCTGAGCCCACATTTCTGAGCTTCTCCTTAGTGGGAAAGAACTAGACAGCCAGGGGCAACATACACCCGGTCATTGGAAATTCCACTCCCACCTGCTCAGTTGATCTTGGAAGTCTTGGTCTTAGAATTTACTTTGCTCCAAGTGGTGAGCCCAGACTGTATACACCTGCCAAGCTTCGAGGGTGGCCTCTGATGCTGAACCTAGCAATGAGACACCAAGTCCCGTGACTTCCCGTCCTCTGCCTCCTGACTCCATTTTCATCACCTGCCCAGGTCCACGTGACCACCCCTCCTGGGGGGCCGCCTGCTGATCTGCCCCCTCCAAGTCATTATCGCCATCGCAGCCAGAGTGGTTTTTTCAAAGGTACAGATGAAAACAGAAGGTCACAAATAAGGTTCCAAGTCCTCAGCATGCCCCATATAGCCCTCCGTAGCTGGCTCCTGGTGACAACTCAGCCTCAACATTGACCCATGTCCCTTTGAACTCCTGTCTCCACTCTTCCGAATAACTTGCAGTTTCCTGAATAACTCTAGAATTCTCTGATCTCTAAGTTTTTGTACGAACTTCTCCAAGGCTGGAAGGCCTCCTCTCCCTGACTTCCCCATTATCACCAGGCTCCTGTCTGTCTTCCAACTCTCAGTTCAGAGGCCACCTCCACCAGGAAGCCTCCCCTGATGCTCTGGTCCCCCCAATGTGTTCTCATAGCACCCTCAGCAATGCCAGCATCACCATTTTCATAAGACCGTACTTAGGGCATACACGTCCTCCCCTTAGACTGTGAGTTCCTCAAGGACAGGGACCGTGTCCTGTTTCCTTGGGTCCCCACACCTTGCCTAATGCCTGGCAAGAGTACACCCTGACGAATGTTTGGCAACCAAATGACAGGCTGGCTTAAGCCATGGTAGGATGATAGAAGGAGCATTAAAGAAACCTAAAAGGAAAAGTAAGGGAGACAAAGAACAGACGAAAAAAGCTGGAAAGAGAAATGGGGGAGGGGAAAGAAGGAAAGAGAAAGGAAGGGGCATGTCTGTTTGATGGAAAGAAGCAGAGCTCCCTCGCCTCCCTCGGTTACCACGGAGAGACGTTAATGCCAGGGAGTCCTGTCTTCCACAATAGCGATCTGTCTCCGTTTCTCAGTCACAATTCTGTAATTTCTTTCCTGCCTCCCTCCTTGCTGCACTCTCATCCCCTCACTCTGTTGTTCTCTTTGCTCATTCCCAAAATCAGCTTTATCAAACGTTATTCATTTATTCAACTAATTTTTTACGGAACACTGTAGGCAAGGTTTAGAACTGGGGACAATGGTGGATAAGTAGAAAAATAAAATTCTAGCAAGTCACTGTCCCTAGGAACTGTACACACTAGCCGTGGCCATAAGGCCCATCTCCAGATAACGTCATTACAGCAGGGCAAGCGCTCCAGGGGCGCTGGGGATAGAACATGGGCACAGGCAGTCTGAGAAGGCTTCACGGAAGAGACCGTATCTGAGTTGTCTCGAAGAAAGGCTAGCATTCTAATAGGTAGAACCTAATAAAGTCCCCTTTAGACCAAACAGCAGGTTTTTAAAATGTAGAAAAGGGCCAACAATTCTTCTCTAGTGTAGCCGTTCTGACATTTTCATACACGAAAGAGTCCCTTGGGGATCTGTTTAAAATGCAAGCTCCAGTATCCCAGAGATATTCAGCTCATTAGGACTGGGAAGAGCCCAGAAATAGGCATTTAAAATAAGCTGCTGCAGGTAATTCTTAGGCTGGTCACCTTTGGCCCAGACTTTGAGTGACAGTGTTTATTGAATATTTGAGACGTACGGGTTCTGGGATCTTCCCAATGTGTCCTAGGTTACAGAAATCAGATCGTGAACCGCTACGGGCAGGAGAGAAGGTGGAGACTCATTCCACATCCTGCGTACTCGCCTGGGATCTTAAGTCTCCTAAAGCTGAGAAATGACAGTGAATGACATTGGTGTGGCCAGGGTCTGGATGGGTGGTACTTCTCAGCAGCACAGTGTAAATAAAAAATGAAAATAAGAGCCCAGATAAACAAATAGACTCTGGTCCTGACAGCCCCATATAGCACTGCCAGAGTCAAGTTCAGAGGGGGCTGGCCCTTCTCTGCTCCTTCTGTTGCGTTTTCCAAGTTGCTCAGTCATTAGAACCTATTCTGTGCATTAAGGAGGTGCAGCTGTCCCCCTCTGGCTCTGAGCTCAAATGCAAGTGATCTATCCAACGGATGGAAAGTTCCCCACTGTTCCTACACCTACGAGAAAACATTAGCAATTTTAATGCTAGGAAGTGTCTCCAATATTGCTTCTATTATATTTTAAAAAGATAACATTTCTACATATGACACTCCCTTTTCACTCCCTTAACAGTTTCCACTTTAAAAAATTCATTTGAGTCTTTGATGTCCTTTTGCTTTTTACCTTTCTTTTTTTTTTTTTTTTGCAAATGACATGAACCCATTCTCCAACGAAAGGTGAAAATACTGTACTTAAGACTAGCTGGCAGGTATGAAATTTGGGGCCAGGAAAAGTCTGAGAGCACATTGCCTCATTTAGTCCCCACAATAACCATACGTGGTAGATATTATGACCAAGGCCGTTTTATGGATGGGGAAATTGTTTCCATAAGGAGGGGATAGTTGGCTATGCCCAACGTCACTAAAGAAGATGGACTCGATGAGGACAGAAGCAACCATTGAATCTGGAGAGATGGAGATTTGGCAAATGAAAAGAAGGAATAATGTGATGGGGCGAGAGTCTCATTGGAGGAGATAGAAGAATCAGAGGAAAAGAGAGAGAATGGGAAGGGAGGAAGGACAGGCTGCAGGTATGAGAAACTCTTTATAGGAAATTTGCTACAAAGCAGAGCACAGCAAAGAGTGAGATTTGGAGAGCCAGGGAAGGGATTTTAAATACTGGCCCTATCAGGGCGTGCTGTGCATGCTGAACGGGATTATTTAGTAGAGAGGAAACTTTAGGATACAGGAGACGAAGGAACCGAGGAGCAAAATCCTTGCTGTTCACCCATTTTCACAGACAAGCAGCGACCTCTGTGAGAACAGATATGAGTCGGTAGGTGGCAGAGGTGGTGGGAAGACAGTCTCTCGGTGTCACTGGCTTCTGTTCTCTTAGTTACATGAATGGGGTCGGCACAGGAGGCGGGGACGGGGAAACAGGGCAGGAGGTTCGTCTGGATTAGAAGGTATGACGCTAAACTTTTGGACTGTGGGGATCACATCGATTCAGGGAACCCTGCAGGTGGTGCTGAAGTCCCACTGAGATTTGTGGTTGTAACCTTAAAGCTCAGGCTGGTCCATGTTTGTAACTAGTCAAATTCAGCTGCCTGGTTGCAAAAACGGCTGGCAAAGAGCTTGGTTTAGCCGGGTTGGGGTTGTGCCGGGACGATGCCACCGAAGGAGGGAGCAGCCAGGGTGTTGAGGGCGCGTGAAAGGCACTAGAGGCAGTGATGAGCCACGGAATGTCAGCCAGGCAAGAAAGAAAGGCGGGAGTGTTTAACGGGGACCGAGTTCCAGCTGGGATGATGAAAAGCTCTGGGGGCGGATGGTGGTGATGGCAAAATAATGTGAACGTACTAATGCCGCTGCACGGTACACTTTAATGGTAAGTATGTATACATTACCATGGTAAACTTTGTTAAAATATTGACTATTTAAAAATATTGATATCTGCCCTGGCTGGTGTGGCTCAGTGGATTGAGCCTGTGAATCAAAGTTTCACTGGTTCAATTCCCAGTCAGGGCACACGCCTGGGTTGCGGGCCAGCTCCACAGTGGGGGGTGCAAGAGGCAACCACACATGGACGTTTCTCTCCCTCTCTTTCTCCCTCCCTTCCCCTCTCTCTAAAAATAAATAAATAAAATCTTTTTTAAAAATAAAATAAAAATATTGATTCCTGACCTCCTCTCATAAGCGAGAACGCCTGGGGTTGGAGATGAGCCATGAGTATTTTAATGGGCTTTGTAGTCGCTGAATCAGCATGTTTTCTTTCATTCATTTGTTCAACAAGCACTGATTGAATGTGCATAATGAGCTAGGCAGTAGGGGTGCACCGTTAACTTCAGAGGTCAAGGTTCCTGCTCTCACGGAGCTTACAGTCCTGTGCGGAAAGGTGGACAACAAACCTGTAAACAAATAAATAGTTAACTACAATTTCGGAGGCCTGTTCCATCCATGTCAGCGAGCTTTGACTAAGACGGGGTGTTGGAGACTGCCGGAGGGTGTGGACATGGACAGACTCGAGGTCTTTACTGCGGGGAAAAACCACAGGCCGCGGTGGCGGGGCGTGGAGACGGTGGTTGCGTGTTGCTGATGGGTTGGAAGTGACAAGTGAGCGGGAAACAGAGGAGGATTCCCAGGCTTCCCGCGTGAGGATGGGAGGGTCATCCCAGGGGACACAGGAAAGGAGGTTCTTGTGCTAGCCTTCCCGCTAAGCGACTGTGGGATCTCGGACGTGTGATAGTTTGTGACTTAATTTCCTCATCTGGAAAAGTAGGGATAATAGTGTATCTCAAAAACAGAGCTGTAAAAATAATATTAATATGCTAATGGATAGTGAAAATACTGCAAAATGTTTCTTTATCATAATCTTTTAGACACTCATATCTCAGTTTCCTCTCTCTTCATGTTAAGAACCCCATGGGGATCCATTTCCATAATTGCTTTTTAAAAAATATTTTATTTATTTTTAGAGAGGGAAAGAAGGAAGAAAGAGAGGGAGAGAAACATTGATCACAGGCCCCCACCAGGGACCTGGCCTGCAACCCAGGCATGTGCCTGGACCAGGAATCAAACCAGCAACCTCCTGTTTCCTAGGCTGTCGTTCAACCTCTGAGCCACACCAGCCAGGGCATTTCCATTGTTTCAAAAACTAAGCAGGCCGTATGTTTCGGCTGTTGTCTCTTGAGCATACCTCTATGCCCAACCATCCAGCAATCTCAGAACAGTTTGTAGATTAGCACCGCTATTTCCCTGATAAAGTCTTAAGGCCCCTCTAGAGAGGGAGTGTCCCATTGCCATCCCACAACCAGGCAGGACGGACCCCTGGTAGCCAGGTGTCTCTTTCCAACTCAGGACAGTCACTGCCAAGGCCAAGAGGTTGGGCCCATCCAAACCCATTCAAGGGTTTTGTGTTTTACACACTCCATGGTTTTCATTAGCAAGCGGAATAACTTCAACTTGCTTGCGTTGCCAACCTTACTTATCATCATCAACCGCAGGGCAGTTAGGGAGGGAAAGAATCAAGAGGCTTCTGTGGGGGCAAAGAGTCGGTTTCTACGGTGATTCCTACACGGGCTGGAAAATTGGGCAATTCCCCGTGGTTGCCAGTAGAGGTCACTCTAGACAGGCAAGAGCTTCCCCAGAGGTTGGCGAACTAACTGGAAAGGAATGCCGGCTTTTGGCTCCAAAAATGAACCCGACCTGGCTGCCTGGACTTGCCGCTCCCTAGTGCCAGGAAACGTTGGTTGCCAGTTCCCAGCGATGGCGCGCGGAGGAAATATCCAGGGCGTCCCATGCAATGGAAACCCCACTTCCCTGGAACCAAAACAGAAACCAAGAACAAACACGACAGCCTTCCCCTCCCACCCTCCGTAATCCCTCACTCTTTAACCACAGGTTTCAATTCTTTGTGGTTACAAAAGAGCAGAAGTAATATTTTCCGATTTATTTAGTAAACTCCAAAAGCTGCGTTTTCCTTGTCTTCTTTCCTGGAACGCGCCTTCCGCCTCTGCTAGACTAGCATTTCGGTTTTACCGCCAGAGGACAGAGTGTCGCGGGGCCTATTCTCTCTTCGCCTTCAAACTTTTTGCAGATTTAGATGGTTCAATTGCGAGGTTTCTGGTGTCTTCCCTTCTGGCAAAGCTCTTCAGTGTCTGGACATTTTGTCTTAGGAGGCTGAGTGGAATATTCTGTGCAGTATGTTCCAGTCAGAGCTTGGCCCTCCCTCTTAAAAATGTTCCTTGTTATTATTTTACAATTATTACGGCGTCTGGACCAGGACACTAATTGTCGGTCAGGACCGAGAGGAACATCAGTGGTTGCAGGGGTGCGATGCCACCCCAAGGCCCCTCCCAAGGTGGCCGGACAACCTAAACCAGACTGTCACCGGGAACAAACGCTCCCTGAGCAGCTTGACCACAGGAGAAGGTGCAGTAGCGTGGCATCACAAAACCCAATAATTTTGGTGTTAACAGACACCATTTACTGGCTGTGTTTTATACAACAATATAGCTAAGGATTTTAATTAGCAACTAGAATAATGTCAACTGCATTACTCTTCTTATTACCAGCAATACAATTCGGAAGAACTAAACTGTACTGAGTACTGACTATGTCTTAGGTCGCTGTGCCGGACACTTGGCACAACTCTTCTCAACTAACTTCAGAGTCCTCAGCCCTAAGGGTGAAGGATGTTGTGAAAAATGATCAATAATGTACATTTTTTGTTTTCTTTAGGCTCATTTAAGAATACGATAGGATTGCTTCTAAATCAAGTCCAATGCTTTCTGCTTTTTCAATTCCTTCTTTTTTATTTTTCTCTTTTCTTTCTATTTTTTTTCTTTTTTAAATCTAGCTGAGTGTTTTATGAGATGTCACCCAGTCACAAAACTAGGGGGAGTTTACTAATGTCGTCTCTGTTCTTCTGCTCTGAGCTCCAAAGCAATAAAACAAGTTGCTCCAAAGCCTTGCCGGCAGCCTTTCTGCGGCCAGGAATCAATTTTGTTCCCGAGTCTTTGGCTCTGCCCAAGAAATCAAGTCTCCACCCTCTCCCAAGTCACCGTGAACGTTCAGGCTTTAGGAAAGGTGAATCTCCACAAACATCACCATGAGCCAAGATCAATGTAAATAACAGAACTGCTTAGAGACCAGAGGGAGCGTCATTGCTCACTCGTGCTGATATTTAGGAATGTCAGGTGGGACTATCTTTTGCTTTATGGAGCCGTGCCTATCCACATACCGATTGACAATGAATCAATCAGGCAAGCAGCTCCAGAGGCTCCTGGGATGCAAGCGACCTGAGCCACAAAGAAAAGGATGCCTTCGGGACCCCTCCCTGATGTTCGGCACAGGGCGTGTTCGTCAGCAGCCGGGCCAGGTTTGGAGGCCGCGACCAGAGAGCAGGCCGACCTGAATCCCAGGAGCAACTGAGGGATCAGAAATTGAATGCAAATGGGAGATGAAAGAGCTCCACAGACTTTCATTTAGTCTTAAAGGGATGAAGGCTGACGAGTCTCCAAGCACGTGGCGAACAGTCGCCAGGGTTTTCCTTAATGACGGGATACCAGGCAAACTCCAGGGGAGTGAATGCAGATTTGATTCAAGTGGAAACTTTTTGACAGAGAGTTCAGTGCTGGAATGTGTTTCCAATGTCTCAGAATCTCTTTCAGTTGGGGTGATTAAATGCTCGTTTGTCCGACAGAAGACTGGAGGCCAGTGAGCTGCCTTCGCTCTATATATACACACAGTTACCCTATTAACAGTATGGCAACAAATACCCTGTTTATCCAGTAAACAGGTGCATCTTAGGCCTGGAGCAGGTTTAAATTTACCAAGTTGATCCTGGATAAATATAAGATTTGTGCATTTTGCAGAATAGAAACTGGGCTCCGGCGGGCTGGGGGGAGAATGCAGGGAGGGACCCTTGCTCGCCTCACAGAGCCCCTGAGCACTGTCGCTCCGACCTGTCCTTGGGACCCTCCAGCAGCTGAGGCGAAGCAATGTGACCTCAGTCCCAGGGGAACGCCGGCAATGTGGGCTTGGCGAGCGGGGAATGCTGGGAATGAGTCCACAGCCCGGAGTTCAGACCTCACAGCTGGGCTTCGCCCTGCCCTGACGTCCTCCTTCAAAGATGAGGGATCTCCGCTTCGGGAGCTGTGAATCCTGCTTCGGAATCGTATTGCTTTTCTGAGCCCGTGTGTCCTATTTTAGCTGAAAAGGCTTCATCCAGCCTGGCTCAGGCTGCAGGGAACTGAAAGGGCTATTAAAACATTCCCTAAACACGGGGTCCAACAAGGCCGCGCGGGCAATTGTCTTTATTAGCAAACTGTTTCTGCCCGGTGTTTTGCAAATCATCTCATTGCGGTGTTCTTCACAGCTAATTGCCCTCAGAAGTAGGTTTTTCAATAATGACAATTT
Organism: Pteronotus mesoamericanus; assembly: GCF_021234165.1. Classification (NCBI taxonomy): domain Eukaryota; kingdom Metazoa; phylum Chordata; class Mammalia; order Chiroptera; family Mormoopidae; genus Pteronotus; species Pteronotus mesoamericanus. The sequence continues at coordinate 4,305,800 of NW_026555315.1, read as the reverse complement.
CTGGAAGGGTGCTCAGGAAATTCATATATTAGTTGCTTCTGGGAGGGGAACTAGGAAGTACGGGACAAGAGTGGGAAGGAAACCTAATTTCACTGTATACCTCTGTGTCTTTTAAAGAGTTTTTCTTTATTTATTTTTAGAGAGAGGGAAAAGAAGAGAGAGAGGGAGAGAAACACCAATGGGCTAGAGGTGCATGGATCTGTTGCCCCTCCCACACCCCCAGCCGGGGACCTGGCCTGAAACCCAGGCATACGCCCTGACTGGGAGTTGAACCCACGACCTTTTGGTTCACAGGCCGGTGCTTAATCCACCGAGTGATGCCAGCCAGGGCTCTCTGTTTCTTTTAAACTATTTATGCACATGTGTTACCTATTCCAAAATAAATCTGATAATTTTTAAGCCTAAGGTTTATAAAACTCTGGGTGGAATTTACCTTAGTTCCTTTTCTTCCAAATCCGGTTGTTTTTTCCCCCCTTTCTTATTTAGTTCTCCATTCCACTGATAATCACAATGACCACACCAACCTTTTCCTGACCACTTACTATGTATCAGGCACTGTGCTCAGCATCTTCTGTTCACTATCTCAATTAACCAGCCAATGACAAGGTTCTTCTGTTCCCCAGACCCCACAGATGAGGACACTGAGGCTCATCGAGAGGTCCCCCAGCCAGTAGGCATCAGAGCTGGAATTCAAATGTGGGTTTATCTGACCATGCCCCCTGGTAATTTGCACAGCCTGCAGCCTTGTTCAGCTGCAGGAACACTGACTTCAAACACAGGAGGAACTTTCTCACAAATTCCTTTGTCAGCTAAACCCCTCAAGGGCACAAAAGTGATGAAACACAACTGATATGCATTCTTTGCCTGATAGCAAAGCTGGGATTTCATTATATCTGCCTTTTCATGTTGGGGGCCCAGATTACTCTGCAGAACGGCTGGCTAGCTCACTCATCACGGTATAAAGCCTCTGGTCCCCCAGAACCAAATCCTGAGCCGGGACGCTCTCAGTGGGACACATCTTGAGCAGCATTTAAATGGAAAAGGAAACATTTTGGGGCTGAGTTAGAATATACCACCAATACATGCACCAGCCCTATTTCTGGCTTAAGGGGAAAGGTCTCAGGCTCAGAGCAAAGCTGCGAGAATCTTAGAGGCCCCATGAAGGGACAATCCCCTGCATTACTGGTAGTTTCTATGGACACAAGAAGAAAGGAAGGATTGCAGTGAAAAATAACTAAGCAGCCAGCAATTCGAGACAAGGCTGCAGAAGGCCAGGTGGAATAACAGCTGATAATATATTATACGCCCTCACGGAGCCCTCGTCACCCAAAGATAGAAAAGGGGTTTCATAAACAGCCATCAATTATTCCAACTTTTGGGGGTGAAAATCAAGGCAAGGATCTGGTAATTGTCCTTATATAAGATCACCTTCTTCCCTGTAGCTTATTCACACAGTTAGGGGAGGAGGGTTTTAAATGAATCATACCTTTTACACTTCAAAAGCATCTTCACACACATTATCTCATCTAATTAAGTGTCTTCACATACACAATCTCATTTGTCCATTGAGGGTCCTTGTCCTTTCCCAGTCCTGGTTTCCAACCACCTCTCTCTCCATACCCCACGCCCCCAACAAGCAACCACTTAGGAGGGCTGCCTTTCAACAGCGGGCTCTGAGAAACGGCAGCAAGCAAGGTTCTAGGTCTGCAGGTTCTATCCGAAGGTGAGTATTTTTGGACGTGTACTTGATTTTAAACCATGAGGGTCATGTTCACGTCCAGTGTTAGCACTAGAACAAAATTTAAGAGCGATTTATTCCACCTTTTTCCCCAAAGTTTGCAATCAGGACACTCTTGAAATTAACCACTTGCAAGCACAAGCAACTGTAAGTGAGCCATGTGGCTGGGCAGCGCGGGGGACAGAGTCAGCCTGAGCCATGGGACACTGTCCTTTCCGGAGGCTCCCCCGTCTCTGCCCAAGGAACCCCAGCAGGGTGCCAACCTCCCGATCACTCAGGACAGACCGCCTCAATTCCCACAGCCCGACTCGGGGAGTCTGAGTCCCAACTAGTAGTTAAGGTTCTGGAAGGGAGCAGAGCTGAAGGCACGCTCTGGCGGAGGGAGGCTGTTTAAGAGAAGGCGAACCTTCTCAGACAGCAGCGGTGTAAACATTAAAAAAAAAAATTCTTATTGTTGCTCAAGCACAGTTCAGCATTTAAAATTTTTTTATTGGTTCCGCCAAAGAAGAAAAAGTCAGTTGAATTTAAATCCTCCTTAATGAGGAAAAGGAAACACTAAAACATAAGATTTTGTCAGAATTGCGCTTTGGAGGACCACCCACTCTTAGAATATATGAGATTTTTTTCATCTTCCAAGAACCGGGAATAGTGTGCCCATTGAGAATGCATTTCATTGAAGAAATTCAAATGTTTATCTTTTAGAAAAACGCTTTTTCTTCCTAGAAGACTCATCACCCTTAATTTGAAAATTATGAACTGTATCAAGCAACAATGCTGAAGAGAAAAATAAAGTCTGCTGTGCTTTGTTTAAAGTTTTCTCCTTTTTTTTCTCATGAGGTAAATTGGGTCTTAATCACTTTTTCGGTTTTTAAATCTGTGGCCTACAGACCGTCAGCTTTGGCCAAGTCGCTCCTCTGCAACCCTGGAATGGCCTGGAATCACCTGGAAGGGCCTGGCCAAGGATAAAGAAAACAAAGCCACATACTGTACCTTCCGGGTAGGCTCGGATTTTCCCCTCTAGTCTAGAAGCAGGAAGGGTGCGTTGGTGGCGGCTGGGGTCCCAGGCGTGTGCAGCGCCTGCAAGACGGCCGCCTGGCTCAGCCTGCGGTGGACCAGCAGCTTAAGTGCCCCTGCTGTGGGGAGGGTGCGATGAATGACAAGCTTGGGGCTTATTTTCAGCTTCAACTCGCAGCCCACTTAGTGTGTGATCCTGAGCAAAGCCATGCAGCCTGGTCACCCCACACTTTTGCCTTCTGGAGTACGGATCTGGTGGCCGTTTCCCAGGAAGATCCTAGGCAGGAGGGAGGTCATGGGTGAAAAGGTCTGCGAGGTCCCCAAGGAAAGGTGGCAAGTGAGGTCAAGGGCTTAAGATGAGAACTGCAAACAGAAGGGTCCAGTAAAGACATCCAAGGTATGCTAAAGTTCATTTCGTTCTGAGCAATAAGCAAGCCGCACCCGTGATAAAATCAAAACAAAACCAGGGCAACAAACTGTGTACCTTGGCTCTCGCAGCAAGACAAGCTGCTCAGCCGCGGGGCTTCTCCACAGCACCCATGGGGTGCTGTTCCGGGGAAGGCTCCACGTTCATTAGCCAACACTGATCGCGCCACCATTACAGTGCCAACAGGAGACGTCTCAGGTGCTGCTCTCTGTCAAGTCCCAAAGCAACCCCCCCTTCAAATCCTCCTGCCCCTTCTGGGGGGCTTGTGGGTCTTGGGGATTCCATAGCTGACTTCCTGGAAGCTGTGACGAGCTCCCTGGGGAGAAAGACCCCTCACTGTGAGTGGAAGCAGCCTCTGTCCTCAGGCGCTGTGACCATGAGCTAAAGTCTGAGGAAGGCACTCATGAGACCTCAGTGGCACTTGTCCCTAAGATTACCCTTTTTTTTTTTTGAACAAGAACAGGCCATTCCCGGGCATTGACAGCACCTCCAAATGCTAACCAGTCACCCCACACATTTCTGCCCTTAATCAGAAAGGGCCGTGGATCAAAAGGTGCAGGCGGACTGATACAACCTCGTTACTTCCCTTAGAAAAGGGACTGGCACCAAGCTTTGGGGGAGGGACCTGACCTAAGGTATTTGCATCTAGCAAGAGTTTTTCCCCTGGGGGCATTTTCCATCTTTTCTGCTCAGAGGCAGCGCCTGGTGGCATTAGTTTCAGGTCATGTGATCAAGCCCTCTGGCAGGTGCCAGCTATGCTGAGAATCTCAAGACTGATACATAAATCAAACTGACCCTTTGGCTAATAGTTGTCTTTCACTACCGGAGGCTACAGAGCAATGCACTTAAGAATCTAGTGTCTGTGTCCACATGGCCAAGCAGTCTCTCTCCCGGGTACCTACCCAAGAGAAATAAAGACACATGTTCATACAAAAACTGATACGCATTATTCAGAATAGCTAAAGAGTGGAAATACCCAAATGTCCATCAACTGCTGAATGGATAAACAAACTGTGGTCTATCCATACCATAGAATATTACTGAGTAATTAAAAGAATACATGGTACAACATGGATGAACCTTGAAAATACTGTGTTAAGGGAAATAAGCAAGTCACAAAAGATCACGTATTTTCTGATTCCATTCATATGAAATGTCCAGAATAGACAAGTCCATGAAGATGAAAGTAGACTAGTGGTCGGCTGAGGCTGGGGGAGGAGGTTGGGGACAGATGGAAGCGATCGCCAGGGGTGCAGAGCTTCGCTTTGGGGGGCTAAAATGTTCTATAATTGCTTGCGGTGAGATGTGCACAGCACTTGCATATACTAAATGCCATTGAATAATACACTTTAAAAAACAGATGAATTGTATGGCATGTGAGTTATATCTCAGTATAACCATTAAAAACAAAAACCAAAAAAAAAACAAAACACCTGGTTTCTGGAGCCAGACTTCCTGGCGTGAATCCTGCACTTCTACATTTAAGCTTTGTCACCTGGTGTCAAGTTACTTGGACCCTCTGGGCTTCATTTTTTCTCATCTCTGAAACAGGAATGTCAATATTTCTATCCTCGTAGGGTTATCATGACTTTTTATGTAAAGCAGTTAGACCGGTGCCTAGCACAGCGGTACCGCCCCGCTCGTCGTTACTTCGTTCCGGAACTCTCTGGCAGGTGCCGAAACCGACGCGCGGCGAGCCCGCGAGGAGGATCGAGCGTTTTCTCTCGTGGGGCGGGAGCATGACTCATGCAAGTTCTAGCAAGTGCAACGAGTCCCGAGCAGGCACCCAGTGCTAAACACGTTTTTCCTCGTCAGAATGCGACGAGTACCGGGTTTGACTGGGTCCAAAGCCGGCGAGTACCGAGGTATGACTGTACATAGGAAACCCTACATGAGGACTACCTATTACTGATGTTATTAGGAGTCACGTGTCTCCCAGGACGTCCCCTAGCTGGCTTTGAGGGCCTTGAGAGGCTGAGTGAGAAGGGTGCTTAGAGAGCACTAATGCGGAGGTGGGTGGATATTTTTGTGGGGAATCTCATCAGACCTTGGAAAGCCCTCCACTCACTCATTGGTCAAAGTCATCTGAATACGTGCCAGGAACTGTTCTAAGTTCTGGGAAGACAGCAGGGACCAAAATAGATATTATTTCCTGTTCAAATGTGGCTTGCATCCTAGCAGAGGAGATGGACGATGAACAAATGAACAAGAAAATATAGCGGATAGAGATCAGTACTCTGAAAAAAGAAAAAACCTGCATGGTGGTGCCTGGGGACACGCTAGACTGGGGAGACCTCTTAGAGAAGGGGACGTCTGATTATGAAAACCTCTTGGGGACAGGCGTTCTGGCTGTGGGATCGCTAGCGTAAAGGTCTTGAGGCAGGAACGTGCAAAGTATGTTGGAGAAAACAGAAGGAGACCTGTGTGACTGGAACAGGAGGAGCAGCAAGGGGCTCAGTGGTAGGAAAAAAGGCAGGAACGTAGGTAGGAAACGGATCACGCAGGGTCATGTGACAGCCAGCCACCAAGGTGGTCCCCGCTGATCCCTGCCTCTTGGCATTAAATTCCTATGCGGTCCCTCCCACACTGAATAAAGCTGTCTGTGTAACCGTTAGGACAGTGCAGAAATGATGGACTGTGACTTCCAAGGACAGGTCACAAAAGACGTTGGGCTTCCTCCTTGCTCTCCGCTGGATTGTTTGCCCTGGGGGAAGCCAGCAGCCATGTCCTGAGGTTACTCAAAGAGCCCCACGGGGAGTCCACGTGGTGAGGCACCGACGCCTCCTGCCACCAACGGGCATTAGTGAGTCGGGCACCTCGGGTCTTGCAGCTGCTCTCAGGCCTTCAGGTGACTGGCCATCACCTTGACGGCAACATCACAAGAGACCCCAGAGTCCGAGCCGTCCAGCCCAGAGGCTCCCAGATTCCTGACCCACAGAAACCGCCCAAGGTGACAGGCATTCATTGCTTTGTTAAACACCAGATCTGGGGGCAATTTGTTATGCAGCAATAGAAACCTAATACACCAGAGAAAGGCCTTGAGATTTTGGTGTAAGTATCACGGGAAGCCATTCGAGGAGTTCAGGCAGGGGAGCGGCCCGATCGGACTTAGGTGGTGAAAATCCGATGCCTCCGGCAGCTGCACAGAGGCTAGGCGGGGGCGCAGCTGGAGAAGACGCGGAACCTCGTCAGGGACTATGGCCGCAGCACGGCAGGTGGAGACGGTGGCTGGCCCGGGGGTGGGGGCAGAGCGGGAAGGGAGAGACGTGGACGCCAGTGGGATTGTGGGAGAATCCTGTTCAGCTGGGATTCTTTCCTTAAGACGAGAGACGGACAGATGAGGGGTGTAATTCAGAGTTGGAGCCCACGGAGCTTGCTGATGATTGAATGTGGGAAGTGAGGGAGGCAAGGAATCAGACATGACAGATTTGGGCTGCAAAGCGAAGGATTGGAAGAAGGAAGCTGTTGCAGGGAGGAGGCCGTGAGCTTGGTTTTGGATGTTTTAAACTGGAGATGCTCACTAGACATCTAAGTCGAGGTGTCAAGTAGGCAGTTGGGTCAATACATCTGGGGTTTGGAGGAGAGTAAGACTGGTAGAAATGTGGGAGTCATCCGCATGTATATGGTACTTCGGGACCGGATTTGGCCCCCTAGAGAGAGACTGTAGCTGAGAAGAGGGGAGGCGCTCCCCATACCCACATCTAGGGACTGACCAGAGGGGGAGCCAGCCCAAGGGATGCACCAGCAGGAACGACCGACCGGGTGGGACCGGGGCAGAACAGAGCAGTGGCCCAGGAGCCGGCAGAAGAAAGTAGTTCGCAGAGGGAGAGCAGGGAGCCAAGAGCAGCGGTTCATGTTCTAGAAAGCCTGCCTGGTACCCTCCCCGTCCTGGCTGTGCGCGGAGGGGCAGCCCCCCTCTGCAGGGTGAGCCAACTTTCCGAATGTTCCGTTGCCTGGGAGGAAGCTGGCTGCCTCCTGTCAGCCGAGCTGCTACCACATGAGCCCCGCCCGGTTTCAGAGGGCGCCCCGTGACAGCACGGAAATGCAGTTTGGATGCAGCAGGGACTTCCTTCGTTCTTTTACATCTGGACAACATTAAACAAAACCCTATTCGAAAGAATTCCCTGTAGAATCTTCCATTCTCATGGTTGCTTCTGGTTCCCAGCTGAACAGGATTCTCCCACAGTCCCACTGGCGTTGCTCCTTATCCAACAGCAGCGACCGAGATGTGAGACGTACCGCTGCCCCTTAATTTTTATGAAACCCACCACTTGCACAGGCACTTATACATGTAGATGTTTGTATTGAGGGTGGGGATGGCGATGGGGGTGGGGAGGTGCACAGATTTACCGCATCGTGGAAACACGAGCAACTTTAAATCCATGCCGGGGAATTTTTTCCTAAAAGTGCCTCTGTCCTTCCCACAGTTCAGGCTCCAACCTCCCGCCACACTGCTCAGCCTCCCTCTCCGCTCTTGCCTCTCCTTCTTGCCCGACTCCAAGTTTTTGGTTCATTTTTGAAGTACAGCATCTGGGCTGCTTCTCTTACTGCTTTGACGCTTGCAGAAGGAAGCATTTTGGGCCTTCTCTTTCCTTAAAATACTGATCAAGTATTTTCCTAAAGATACTTTCTTCCTCAATGTTGTTGGCACCACTGCCAGGACACGAATGTGCCTGTAAACAACCACTCTGACAATCTGCGAGGAGTTCAAAGTCAGCAGGGCCCAGGCCAGGCTCCGCGACACTCACACGTCAGGTGCTAAGGCGCCGTACCAGGCAGAGAAGGGTGGGGCCGGTGCGCGGGACACACGGTGCTGGAGAAGGTCCTGGCGTCGGGCTGGGGAGTGAGGCTGGCTGGCTGGCTGGCTGTCTTGGCAGCTGGTGCCTGGAGCACCTCTGCCGGCTTCCTGTCTCCACTGGTTCCTTTTTCTAGTTCATCTACAAATGCATCTTCCTCCCAAACCTGATTGTCCCGTTTTTCTGTTTAAAAGTGTCAGGGGACAGTGCGTTCTCATTCATCTTCAGGCAATTAATAACATCCTTGGCTCCTCAGAAAACGGCCCACCTCCTCTGGCAGGCCTTTCTGCTGCCCCTGGTTCCTGAGATGTGCCAACCCCTGGACCACCACAGGCAAAGCAGGTTAGCTGCCGTTCCTGCTGATACATGGTGAGCTATGGCTTCCGCTCTGGAGATGAATACGGCTCTTCTTGGGCATGCAGAAGAAGGCCTCGTGTCAGTGAGCTGCTGTTTAGTTCTTTCTGGAAAGAAAAAAAAAAAAAAAAAAGAGGCCTTCCCCTGGAATCCCAGCAATCAGGAAGATGATACCTGATGGTGTTTCACCTGTGGCTACACAGGGTCTCTCAGCCTTGGGATCCCTGACATTTGGGACCAGATTGTGCTTTGGTGTGGAGGTCTGTCCTGTGCATTGTAGGTTGTTGGCAACATTCCTGGCTCCTATGACTAAAGGTCAATAGCAGCCCCCTAGTTGTGACAACTAAAAATGCCTGTGGACGTTGCTAAATAACCCTGGGGCAAAATCACTCCCAGCTGGGAGAGAAGAAAAGAAATCTCTTTGAGGTGGAATTTAAATACACTCAATCATACAAATTTTAAGTGCAGTTTGATGAGTTTTTGATCGATATATAAACCTACGTAACTCTCACGCTTAAACAAGATACAGAACGTTTCCTTCATCCCCCCAAATTTCCCTTACACCCCTTCAAAGTCAGTCCTCGCGGCCTCCCGTCGCTGTCCTAAAGGTTCCCGTAGACGGAATCGCACGGTGTAATCTCCTGTGCCCGGCTTCTTTCCTTCAGCATCACGTCTGTGGGACTCATTCATGCTGTGGTTCATTTATTTTTACTGCTGCGTGGTGTTCCCTTGGATGGATGTACCATCATCTGTTCATCCGTTTTCCCATGGACACTTGAGCTGTCTCCCGTTTGGGGCTATTATGAGCGAAGTCTTTGTGTGGACATTCATCGTCACCCGGAGACTGAAGTTTCGCCAAGGGAATGCGGCCAGACGCTCAGACGGTGCTGGAAAAGTGTGTGCTCTGTTCCAGCGTCGCTCTTCAAGGGGATGAATGAGTGTCAGAATCGCCTTCTTGTCAGGACTTACACAAAGCTCCCCCCACCAGGAGACCCCTTGAGTGAAGAATCAAAGGAGTGGCTTCCACAGATGCCCCCGCGACGTAGAGGCGAGCTTCCCCCAGCTGGGGAAGACTCAACTACTGCTCATTTCACCAGGTCTCACGCCCCGGTCCTCAGTCACCACCCGCAAGGCCAGGCCAGGTCAGGTCATTGACCCCTCTCTCAGCCTCTGGGCCGTTTCCTTCACTTCTGTCTTCTTCCCAACCTGCCTCCTGTGCTATCTCAAAGCCCTTGTTTCTTCGGGAGGAACATCTCCGACAGCCTCGGCATCTTCCAAGGACCCTCTTGCTGCCCCCCCCTTCTCCCACGGAGTGGCTTCCCCATGAGGAAGCCACTCTCCCCGCAGCTCTTGATCGGAAGGAACAGCCCCAGATTCTTGGGTTTGGGGAGCAGCAGCATGCTACACTGTTCCTTGCTTTTGTGCCTATTCCCCGACCACCCTGCTTCCTTCCTCACAAAAACTCCCCCTTTGGAGGCACCTGCCCTTTGGCAATAATCTGGGGCCCTCTACATCTATACTCTGCTCCCAGTTGTACCATGAGCCTCACGGATAACCCTTATAATAGCTTAGCTTATTCTTTTTTTCCCCTTTTAAAAAATTGAGGTCTAATTGGCACATAATACTGTGTAAGTTTGTGGTGTACCTATCTACACACAGCTTTGGAGTTATTTCCTAAAGTTGTATTACCATAAAAAGAGATAGTCAAGACAGAATCGATCATTTCAGGGTCTTTATTACCTGCTGTCAGATCGCCCAGAAAAGATATTGTAACAATGTACATTGTAATAAAAAAAATAAGGTATGAATGTATGAGGTTATACAAACACAGGCTTAGCATTATTTAATAGATGAGACATGGCACCTCTGTGTTTGTTTGAATTATTCTTTGCTTACTAGTGAGGTCCATACCCCCCTAATCAATTCCTAAAATTTGGTTTCTTCCTGTGTAAACTGTCTACTCGCATCCTTTGATCGGTCGGTCCCTCCTTTCGAAGAGCCTGGAAGCGGCCATCGGTTGGTCTGAGACCTTGGCTTCAACAACGAATGCTGCCCATCAGCCCTTCGCAGAATGCGGACCCTGGCACTGGTCTCTGGTGAGAGACTCGAGTTCTGATCGTGGCGTGAATCGCAGTCAAGCTGAAAGAATTTCAGCCCAGGGACCTTGAGCAATCACCATTCCATCCTGCCACCTTTGAACGAATGATTAGTCTGACAGGATGTCGCAATGACGAGGAGGCTGGAGTGGGAGGGGGACAGGCTTGTTTCTGCTTGGATGTGATTCAGCGTGTCACTCCTGTTCAAAAATGTGAAGCAGCCCTGCTGAGCTACTCATGTTTTCTGACTCACCTCTCACATCTCCATCCAGCTGAAGTGAAGCCTTACAAATAAACAAGTATGTTTTCTGGATGATGCTTTGTTCACTCTAAACGAGCCTTTTCGAGGCACCTGGGGCTGAACAGAGGCACTTTGTATAACTGACATCATGTGACATCCAGGCTATAGAAACCCAGGAGTTCTTCCTCCCTCTTTCTGCCGGAATTTAAATCCAATCCGTCACTGAATTTGGCCTAGCCTGCCTGCTCAGTATCTCTCGAATGCATCTCTGTCTTGCCACCCGGGCTGCTACCACTTAGCACGGGGTCTGTGTTGCTCACAGCCTCCTCTCTGGGCTTCTCAGAACTGTTTGTGCTTCTCTACAATCCATTCTCTACTCAGCAGCCAAACCAAGGATTTTTATAAACGCCAATCAGATCACAGCGCTCTCAAGTGTAAAATTTGCCAACTGGTTTTCATCGCCCTCAGGATAAAGCTCAAAACTCTTAACATGGCGCAGAAGACCCCGCATGAGCTGCCCCCTGGCTTCTCTAGCTCTGCTTCTCACCACTCTGCTCTCCCCCTTTCCCGTTTCAGGTATGGAGGAATCCCCTTTAGTTCCTCGGTCTCATACCCTCAGGTTTCCCCAGGGCCTTTGCACCTGCCGCCCCCTCCGTCTGCAATGTTTGCCCTCGTTCCCGTTGCTTGGCTGACTTGCAGTCATTGTTCGGATGTCAGCTTAAACATCGCCTCTTCAGGGAAGCCTTTCCGAGCCACCCAAGGTGCGGTCATTAGGATGCCTTGAGAGATGCTCATTTGCAGCATTTCACACGCTTCTGGAGATATAATAATTTCTTTGTTTAAGGTCTTGTCTCTCCCACTACAATACTGACTTGAAGGCAGGGATCCTCTCCGTTTTGTTCATTGTAACATGTCTCACATCCAGGCCCAGGCCTGGCACCTACAGGGGACTCAGTAAATTTGTGCTAACTGATTGGCAGGGAAGCCAACACACTATGTGTAATGTCACCGGTCAGTTTTGAAGAGGTTCATTCTAGGCTGCTTTGACAACTTTGAAACGTCTTTCTTAAAGTCACGGGACAGTGCATTTTTCGGTTATCTCTCTTAAATATTCCACAGGGTCACAAAAGGAGTGAAGCAGTGATTCTCTGCTGGCTGTAACAGCTCGGGTGAAGTCACGGGGGGTCACTGCACTGGCTAGTGCCACAGAGACATAACACCGCAGAAGGGGAGGAGCCTCTTGCTTGCTGATTCATCAGCTACATGGCAGGAAGTGTCACATAGGGCAGACCATTTAACGCTGAATGAAGGTCTTCTCCTCTTCCTCCTCCTTCCCCCTCTCTTTCTTCTTCTCCCCTTCTCTGTCTCTTTTCCCTCTGGCCTACACCCTCCTCCTCCTTTTGTTTTAAGAGAGGTGAGAACTATGAATGTGTTCATAGAGGTGGGGGGAAGAGCCAAAGAAAAGGAAGCAGCTGAAGATACTAGAGAGAGAGGATAACTGGGCACCAGCTCATTTATTCAACACTCATTTCTTAGGTACCTACTGTGTGCCAGGTACTTTGTTAGTCAGTAGTGACACAAAGGGGGATGGGACACAGTCCTTGCACTCAGGGGGCTCGCAGGAAGAGAAAGGACACATAAGTACATACTGTTATTAACTATATAAAGCCTAGCTATGATACATTCTGTCTCTGTACAGAATTATATACCAAGAAAAGTTAGTTGGCATCCAAAAATAATTGCAAAGACACTTCGAATCTTTGAAGTCTCTTGAGAAAAATGCCAAGGGTGGGGGGAATTACATCAATGATTTACAAGAAACCTTCTTAAAATCCTATTTTTCATTCCTCTTTCCCTCCTCCTATCTGCTAAGGAGGACCCTGTGTTGACCTGTGAGGTTCCCAGGTCGCAATACAGAATCAGAAGAGTAAGGGAAAGGCATTTCAGCTATTCACCTAAGGAATTTCTCACGCTGAGTTAAAGCTTCTCTTTTCCCTCCCTCCAAGCTGCCCCCAGCTCTTCCCTAATCCACACCCTCTTAGCTCTTCTCTCTTCATTTTCTCCTGCCCCCTTTTAAAACCTACCTGCCCTCAGGTATCCGAAGCAAACCAAACCCAGGGCTCAGCCCTTCTCCACCCCACCTTTCACCTGCTATTCCGGCACTGCGCGGCGAGCTGGGCACCTATCGGGCGCCGACAGAGGCCTCTGTAGCAGGCAGGCAGGGAGAGACTGTGAACTCTAATGCATTATTGATATTATTTTCCTGCCAAAGATATAAAACAATGTGGTAAGTGAAATGATACACTTATCTACAGGGACTTATGAGAAAACAGAGCAGGGACAAGTCGACTTGATCTTTAAGGACAAAGGAGGTGGGAAGGGCATTTCAGGCACAGCAAACAACAGAAGCTGAGCCAAGGCAAGGGCACTCGGCTGGGATCGGGAAAGCGACTGAGAATAGAGGTGGGGAAAGGGAGAGGAGTATCTCCTCCTTGGAGGAATGTTGAGAGGGAAATAGAAGTAGATAAAGTGGATGAGAAGTCTCTACTGGACGGTCCTTGTCTTCTCATTGAGGCCATTTTGGAGGCTGCAGAGAAATGAAGAAGGGTTGCCATAGCTCCCTAGGGTTGCTACACAACCAACTAGACCTGTCCCTAAGGACCTCAGAGCCACCGAAAGGCTAGCCAGGGTGAAGTTAGAGCGGTTGCGTTGGCGTGCTTTGGCTTGAGTGATCTGACTGATGTTAGCAAAGCTGCGTGGCTGGGAAGACGCACAGAGGGGATGGTCAGGGGGTGGAGGGCTGTAGCACAGCCCCTGAAACTGGTAGGCACTCGCACAGCGCAAGTTTGTTGAGTAACACTCATAAAACCCAACGAAGCAGAGAAACAAGTGTGGCCAGGGTGGGGGTGGTGGATAGAGGGGGTACAGGGTGGAGCAGGGCAGGATTATTATGTTACATTTGTTAACCTTCCAACTGTAGCCATGTAAACCTTCCGGGATGAAGTAGAAAGACATTAAGATACAGGCAGTTGACGAGGGCAGTTCAGCAAGCATTTGCTGGGTACCAGCTCTGAGTAAGGGGCTGTGGGGACTGCCGGGATAAGCCAGCTGCCTTCAGGGAGCCTGAGGTCTTACAGAAACAATGCGGTGCAAAACAAAGTTTTGTAAAGGACATAGTGGAGATGACAAGGAGAGGCACAGTGCTACAGAGAGTTTCAAAGACTAAAGGTCAGGGAAGGCTTTTGGGCAGGTAGAATTGGAGGTGGACCTATAGGATGGGCATGTATTGAATCTTGGCTTTATTGGCAGTGTGGGTCCTGAGAAAGGAGATACCTACTGGAAGGGGCTCCTGGTGGCTAACTGGGCTCAAATTTTAAAGAATAGAGCCTATACAGGGGCCTGTATTGCAAACTGCACTTGACAGGGAAACATGCACTGAACCACCTACTTCTGCACTAACCTGCTGGTCTGCAAAGCTTTTCTGCCATCTGAGCCAGCCCTTATAAAGCAGTTCCTGGAATCACATTTTAACCAATAGGAAGGACTGAGGCTTTCCCCATCCAATCTGAGCTGTGGGGATCAGGCAGGGATTTCTGTCCCTGTAAGCGAGTTCCCTTCTGGCTCTGGTAGTGCACTTCCCCTTTACACTGAAGACTGAAGATCGCGTTTCCCCGTCTGAGCTGGAATACCAAAGATGTCTTTGCAGAGCAGAGCAGACCAGCACAGGCCAGAACAGAGCCCACTGCAGCTCAGTGGGGCAGGGGGCGTAGCACGAAGCAGGCTAGCGAGGAGCGGAGCGGAGCGGAGCAGAGCTGTCTGGCTGGAGGGGGGCCTGGCCCGGAGCTGCCTCGCCACCGTGCTCTATCACAGTTGAATTGTGTTGCCTTGAACAGTTTCCTTCTTCACCACATTCCAAATTGGGGATTCTTGCTAGCGTTGAATTGGCGCCAGGGATCATCACCATCGGTTAAGTAGGAAAGAAACTTCAAAGCACTGGGGGCCTCTCGGGCAAAGAGGTGGTAGGGTCCCAGGTGCATTGAGGACAGTGATTTCAACAGGTGTGCTGCAAGTTTTAAAACATGCAATTCCTGACTGTTTAGTCAGGGGTACTGACCTGTTTTCCTTTAGATTGTCAAATTAAAAAAAAAAAAGAAAAAGGACAACAATCAATGCAACAATAGCAACCCGGTGTGAACAAATCCAAATTATACTTTTTTTTCCTGTCAGATCAGCGCGCTGCAGAATTTTAGTAATTAGTTTCCATGTGCCACAAGATGAGAAAGGTTGAAAATCGCTGATTTGCGGGGGGGTGGTGAACGCGCGTGGCTGCAGTACAGCAAGGAGTTAAGCCCGGAGATGGGTCTCAGTTGATTTATGAGGGCTTCGAATGTCAGGCAGGGAGATACGGACTTTGCCTATTTGCAGAAACAAGCTGCAGATTTTTGCATGCAGGAAAGTGCCATGATTCCACCGGTGTTTTGGGCAACAGCGAAAACAGTTCAAACATACAAGATTAGGTCCTGAAATAGCACCTTCTTGAGCAGCTGAGATTTTTAACTACATAATTAAATTCATTTAACAGGGGGAAGGGGTTCCTATTTCCCAGGGCCGCATGACCCTCTTCCAATTTTATAAGCAGATTAAAAAACAAAACCAAACCCAAGTCTCCAGACTTGGATCTCTGGGAAAACAGGCGTAAATACTGACACAGGCTTGCTTTGTTTTCCCATGGGAGGTCTCCCAGGCGATTTCTCTAATTTCCTAGAAAAAAATTTTTAACTTGTTTCTTTCCCTTGAGAGCTCAGCCGAGGGGGAAAAGGGCAGTACTGCCTTCGATTCGCCAGCTTTGCTTTGGACGCAGTAGTAGTCGCTAAGGGACTCCCAGCAAGGTGTCTCTAGGCATTTGTTCCAGGCAACAAGGAGGGAAGTTAGAAGGGCTTCCTTAAAAAATAAAAAATAAGGCGTGGAGGTGGGTGTCTCTGTCCATCTTTTTAGAATAATTCTGTAGGGAAACTAATCGAGGAGGACACCGTGCCCTCGCCTCTGGTCAGGACCTTTAGACCAGTAAGCGCCTTGATATTACGCCCAAGGAAGCACAATGGTTGCGTGCTGTCGGGCTGGGATCACTTGGGACTTGATTCCGCCAGGCTCCCGAAGGGGCGGTTGCAGCTACAGCCTAGCGCGCCGCGTAGCCAATAAAAAGCCAGTAACTCCCGCCCATCTCGGATTTCGACCAATAGACGCCCAAAATTTTAGCTTGCTAATGGCGCCTCGGTTGTCTGAGATGGGAGGCAAGCCCCCTTAGAGTTGCCAGTAGCAGACATGGCTGCGGCCCCCGGAGGAGGGGACACGAAGTGAGTAGGGGGCAGGGAGGGAGAAGACGCAGGCGAGGAATACAGGCCCCCGGGCCCAGGTAAGTACGAGGAGGCCTGTGGCCCGAAGCAAGGGGTACAAGGGAGCAAGGGGGCGTGGGACACCGCCTTACGCGTCCTCTGGTTCTTGGCTGAGGCGAGGGGAGGCTGGGGTCTGCACCCCGGGAATGGCCTTCGGGGATTCCTTCGGAGAATGTGTCAAGGGACTGGTCCTGGCCTTCAGCTCCTTGGCATTTCCTCCCCTCAGGCGCTCATTACTTGCCCTCGGCCCTGGCTAGGCCCATTGTAGGAGGTCCCATGTCAAAAATCTAACTCTCCCACCGACAAAGAGACTTGCCCGGGTTTGTCGCGGCTGGGCCCTGGCCCAGAGGGTTTCCACCGCTGACGTCTGGCGTATTTATAGGCACCCGGGAGTCCCCATCCCTGGCCCCACCACGACCCCGGCACAGACAGTTGTCTCCCCTGCGCGCGCCCACAGCTGCTGCCCTGGCCCTCGTGCTGACCGAGTCCCCGTGTCCCGATGGATGGAGCCAGCCTAGGGGCTTCTCTACCCTGAGCAGCGACGTTGCAGTTTGGAGCGTGCAGTACTTTTTTTTCCCCCCCTTCCATCTTAACCAGACTCTTTTAAAGACTCATTAGAAGCAACCAGAGGAACACGATACCTGGCATCCTATAAACTGATTTCTGTGCTATGTTCTCATTCCTTTGCCGCCCACCCTTAGAGTCCAGTTCTTACAGTCCCTCGGGTGCCACGGTGTGAGCCCCTGCCCTGTGCCCCGCGCCAGTTAAGAGGGAAACCCTGCCCTCTTTTCATTGGTGTGTAACCACAGGCTGCATTTTGGTGTGCTCATTGATTCGGTCACGTGCTGCTACAACCCACCCTCTGGTGCGAGTTTTCGCGTGGCTCTTGGGCAAAAAAGGAGGGAGCTCTGTATTGAGATTGTTTACTCCTAGTATGGGATTTTGTGCATTGGAAGAGGTGGTAGTTTTCTTATGCTTTATCCAAGACCCTCAGCTTTAGGGGTATAATTCAGTTAGTTATGTATGGTTCTCTTAGAAGATGGAAGTGAGGAGAGGGGAGGTTTTGTTTCTGGTTTTGGTTTTTTTTAAACTCATGTATATGTCATGTATTATGCATCTTATCTGTGAGCTTCTATATCTGAGGAGAGGGGAGTTTTAATCTTTTTATTTTACACACGAGACTAACTGTTGGGAGAAGCAAAGAGGCAGGGCCAGGGTCACCGACAGCCAGGGCTGGAGCTCTGCAAGTCCTGACCCTGGAGTTGTTTATCCGCTAGAACCCATTGTTTCCTAGGTGTGATCTGAGAAACTCGAGTTCCTGAACATCTCTGGACCTCTTGCAGGGTAGTTGGAGCTTTAAATGAGATGGTGTATAAAAGGTCTGTAGCATAGGGTATAGCACTTACTAGGTTCTTAATACTTTTGCATTCATTAATTTTAAGTAACCAGCAGGTAGTTCACTGACTAATTTCTTGTATTAATATTTACTGTGATCTCTCTCTCTCTCTTTGGGGACATACATGATTCCCATGATTCCCAGGGAAGACAGGGAGGGGTGGAATCAGGGCAAAGTAACCTCTTCCTCCGTTTTTGGGAGCCACTGTAGTGTCATTAGAGATGTTATTAAGGGGAATGTGTTGTGTAAGAACAGAGCAGAGGCAGAAAAATGTTGAGAACCACTGAGGAAAGAAGAAATACCACTGTGGTGTGTCTTTATAGTGATCTTGGCAAAAAGAAGTGCTGATCTTAGTATTCCAATGAGGTAGTCTAAATTCAAAACAAAGAAACAAAACAAACGATGGCACAAGTAAGGTTCATTATCTAAAGAGTTGAGTAAAAGTGGTATGTGGATTAAAACACTTTGAAAATCACCGTAAAGATCAGAACACACCAGCATGTAGACTGTCACTAAGCCTGGAACTGGGGGTAGCATATTCAAATAAACTCCACAAATCCTCTGCAAGGCGTGTTTTAGCTGCCACGTTAACTTCACTTTCTTGCTCACTGCTTCTTCTTGTCAAAACTTCCGAAAGGAAAAGTCTTTGTAGTTGGATACCATGGAGCAGTGCGTTGACCAGGGAGGTGGAGTACAAACGATCCCTTTGATAATCAGCCGCCAAATAAGTGAGAGTTAACTGCCCTTGAACCCCTACCCACCCAGACCCTGCTCCTTGTGTGGTGACCCGACCTCAGGAGATTAGACTGGGAGAGCCAGGCTGGGCCTTGAGATGGAAGAAAACAGAAAGCCCTTTACATTTCTATTTTGAGAAGTTGCTAGGGAGTGCCAGCTCTTAGTGCTGAGAATCAGCCTTTTGGAAAGCTTAACTCCTGCAGGACAAACGAGAAATGAAGGTCGCAGTCCTTGGGTATCCTTGACCCCCCTCCCAGCTGCTCTTTCCCTAATGCTGGGCTTGGGGAATGCTTTCCACAGGGAGAGGGAGGAGCGCTAATGTATATATTACCTACACCCAAGGCTTTATCGAACCTCATCTGGTGAGTCAAGTGTGAGCTCTTCCAGTGGCGGTCAGCTGGGAAGACACAAAGCCTCTAAATCCATCCTGGTGTTCAGATGAGAAGGCCCGGGTCACGGATGGCACTTCTCCGCCGGTAGATGCGTGTCAATATTTTGTATCTTGTTATTGTGTCTGTCTTGTTTCCATGACAGTGGATTTCTTTACCTAAAAGATAAGCTCCTTCAAAAATGCGGTTTGAGCCCTGGCTTCCCAGTAGGCCGGGGCTGGTTGGCAACAGCACCGGGGAGCCGGAGGGCCCTCAGGCTGGGCCATGGCTGCGGCAGGGATGTTCTTCTTCCGAGTGGACCTGCCAGCCGAAATGTGTGGTTTGGTTGGTGAGCGGGGGTTTGTGTAATAATAAGCTTTGCCTGTGGTGGCTGGGACAGTAGTAAACAGTCGGTCACATGGTGCGGGGAGTAGGGGAAGGGCCGGATTTAGACCCGCACAAGGCCTGTGCTAGGCTGGGCGCATCTCACACTGATTGCTTGGGGTTCTGCTGGCTCGAAAGGCCAAAGGTGACCGAGGAGAGAGGTGCCCAAGGCGAGGAGACCCTTTCAGGGCCTTTGGGAAACTAGAAATCTTAGTGTAATTATATGAGCTCAGTTTTCTTAATTTCAGGGTCCTTTAAAAAAAAAAAAAGATCCATGGTCGATGTCTTCTTTAGCAGAACAGACAAATACTGGGGAAACACTTGGGAAAGACATATACTTGAGAGCGACCCAAAGGTGTGTTTAAAAAGAGTACCCGCATCTCTAAAGTTGACTAGGAACATCTTTTCATGTGTTGGAGCCATTGGATTTCTTGCTTTCATCATCTCTCAGGGTTAGGAAAGGTCATAAAAAGTCATTTCTTTCTTATGTGCAACCTGATGTATGTCTCATCGTCGTAACTTCCCAGCCTCCACGTGGATCTCTGTACTGCCGGGGAACCATCGCCTCTCCGCGCAGCCTATTTCTGTTTTTTAAAATTACAGTTCTAACTATGTAGGAGATACGGCTCATACTGAATCCAGTCTGCATCCTTACATCTTCCCCCCGCTGGCCCGGTCCCTGTTTGGAGCCTCCCGAGGAAGCCGGGCCCTTCCTTCTCTGGCGGCCATCGTGCCCGACTAGCTCTGCTCTCACCTGAGGTGTTTTTGGTGTCCTGTCCCAGTGTCTTCAGTTCTTCCCACCATTTCTCATGTCATAATTTCTCCAATCTGATGGCTGCTGTCTTGAGCTGTCCCAGTTTTGTCTTTCTTAGAGGTGTGTGATGCACAAATGAACAAAATATTCCAGGTGTGCCTTGCTAGGTACAGACATCAGACTTACCCCTCTCCTTCTGGGGACACGGCATGTCTGTTAATGCAGCCTAAGTATGAATGAACTTTGGGCAGCCATGTCACTTGCATTGAAATTGCATTTATGGTAGTTTTGTACAATGGTTTTTGAGCCTAAGGGCAGGACTTCGCACTGAAAGTATTACACTTAAATTGAATCTTTTAGATTTGGCCCATCATTTCAGCCTGTTGAGATCTTCTTGGATTTTGACTTTGGTCTACTTTCCAAGTTTATGCCATCCAAGAATTTGATTAGCATACCATCTGTTTCCTCACTCAACTCAGGGATAAGAGTATGGATTAGGATCTCACCAGCGATAGAACCCAGAGGCTTGCTATTAAAAGCCTTCCCCCAGCAGAACATCAGTCCATCCGTTAGTGCTCCTTGGGCACAGCTTTTCGGCGGAACACGAGCCTGCCAGACTGTGGTTTGGTGTGTTGGGTGTGGCTCAAGTGTAAGCTCAGGTAATGAAGGTTATATTAGAAGGGATAAGAAGGACGGCCAACCCCTTACCTCACCCTAACCCTGAACCGTGGACGCCCATTTAGTTCTTCATGTTGCTGGTGTCTGAGCTTGGCAGCGGGAAGCATCCAGCCGTTTGTTTTCACGGCTTCTCTGTTTGCCTTTGTCTAGATACGTGACATGACAAATCAAGGATATTGTGTCTTAATTTTCTTCTAACTCTTCTGTCTGTGACTTCTTTCCCTTTCTTGACTGATTTATTCTCCACCCTCGTAGACCACTCAGAAACCCTCCGAGACCGCTCAGAGCCTCCTGGTTTTGGACTTCCAGGGCCTGTGCATTTCAGCCCCCGATTTCCTGCCCTGCTCAGGCCTTCTGCTCTAATCAAACAAGTCGAATCACCAGCTTTCCAAAAGGCTCCCCATTTCTTCCTGGGTGCCTTTGTTGGTGCTTTCAGCTCTTGCTGGGGTTGCTGTCATTCTCCCCGCTCCTAAGCTTTCCTCAGGGCACGGCTCAGGCCTGGCTTCTTTCGGGATGCGCTCCCTGGCTCCCCGACCCCCCGGGGATCTCTTTCTCCTTGAAATCCTGCAGCACCTATTTGCAGTTCTCATTTACTATTTCAATGTCAACTTAAATTTTTGTTTTCTTTTCTCACAACTGCCCCAAACTGGCTTTATTCTAAATCCCTTGAAAGAAGGGACCTCATCTTATATTCTTGGAAAACAAGATTATTCCTTACGCTTATTAAATATATGAAGTTGGTTTCTTTTACGACTTGTGTTTTTGTGTTGTAAGAAGTCTTTGCTTATCCCAAGGTACAAAGATTCCCACCCCCCATATTTTCTTCTAGGAGTTTTATCGTTTTAATTTTTACATTTCGATTGGGATCCATTTTGAGGTCATTTTCATGTAGGGTATGTGGTGAGGGTCCAGGTTTGTTTTTCATACACATGGCCTGTTTCTGGACTTTCTTTTCTGTGCCATTGAGCTGTAATGTCTCTCCTTATACCAGTACCGCATGTCTTGATTTCTGTAGTTATAAGTTAGTCTTGAAATCAGGCAGTGTACGTCCTCTAACGATTTTTCTTTTTCAAAACTGTTCTGCCTACTGTAGATTCTTTACCTTTCCATATACATTTTAGAATCAGCTTGTCCATTTCTATAAAAATGTCATCTGGGATTTTGATTGAGATTGTATTGAACCTATAGATAATTTGGGAGGTAACTGACATCTTAACATTGAGTCTTTCAATCCGTGAGCGTGGTATATCTCTCCATTTAGTTAGATCTTCTTTTATTTCTCTCAGCTGTAAACAAGTTTATATATACTTTTGTGAAAGTTATCCCTGAGTATTTCATGTCTTTTCGTACTGTTATAAGTGATACTTTAAATTTTTTATTTTTCTGTATTTTACAATAGCCTATCAACATTTAATTTATATTTGTATTTTGACCCTATATCCTGAAACCTTGCACACTTATTTGCTCTAATATTTTATTTGTATGTTCCTGAAGATTTTTAAACATATAATTTAGTCTTCTGCAAATAGACACTTCTGCCTATTTCTTTACAGTCCTTATACCTTTTTTTTCTTTTTTCCTCCTTACTTTTGAGTTCTCATTTTTTACTTCAGCAGGACTTTGATCATATTTCTTGTTTGCTGATGACAGTAATAACAACTATGTATTAAGACCTAGTATGTGTCAAATACTATACTAGACCCTCTGCATATAATATTTTACATCCTTTTTTTTGCACCTCTGTGAAATAGGTATTATCGTTTCCATTCTATGAACAAGGTCATTGAAGCTCAGAGAGACGAGTCATTGGCTAAGGTCACTTAGCACCTGGTACGTGGCAGAGTCAGGCTTTGAGCCCAGGGGTATTTGGCTGTGAAGCCTGTGCTTTTGTCCCCACAGTGGGCCAGGAATTGAACGGGCCCTTTAAGGATACAGCTGCTGGTTTCAGGTCAGCAGCTGAGGACAGCGCTCTCCCAGAACCCCATGTATGGAGTGATGGGAAAACAGAGACTCCCAGAAGCATGCCCTGCTCCTGGCTGCCCTCTCCAAACCTCTGTGGTCCCAGCTGGCTGCAGAGCTGTTTCGCTGTTTCAGCGTTGGCAGGAGTTAAGCGCAGTTCCCCTCTGGGTCCTGGTGCCTTTCCCCGGGTGGCGACGACCTCACCCAGCCCCTGCTGGGACGGAGCGTCATGGGGACCCGAGCTGTACTTGTAAACAGGGCCTGGGCGGCCCGAGGCAGAGTGGCCTTGGGGAGAAGTGGGCTCGGCCTCTCGGGATCCTGTTTCAGTTGCCTGCCAAAGAGCAAATGTCCCTGCCTGGCGACGCTGCTTCCAGTGTCCCCGTCTGTCTCTGACCCTCCCGGGCTTACTCAGTGTTGATGCCCTGGCTGCGAAGCCAGCGGGAGGTAGGGACCTGGCAGCAGGGGCCTGCGATGTCGGCACCGACGCTGCCTTGTGGGGAATGGGACAGGATTTCAGAGAGGGGTTGGTGGCAGCAGGGCCCGGGCCTCGGGGCTGGGGTCCCCGGACACAGCTCTTTTTGTTTCTAGACAGCGCTCTTGGGGGCCGGCTCTCCAGGATTCTGACTGGCTCCTCCTCACGTGGCTTTGCCACAGGCCCCCGAGGAGAATGGCCCTCGTCAGCAGGTGGGCGCTTTCTGCACGAGGAGTCGCCGGGCACCAAACCAGATGACTCAGTGGCACTCTTTACCCAAACACGCCCTGGTCTGAAACCACGAAAGTGTATTGGCTGTCAGGGTGGGTGGGTGCGGGCCAGGGCTCATGTGGGCAGGGGCTTGAGGAAGGGGAGGTAGGGCCACTCGTCACCTTCCGTATGGGACTCAGCCTGGCTCGCGCGTCCTTGTGGAGCAGCACCCAGGCGCCCGGTGAGCGCAGCCCTGTCGGCACACCGCCCGTGAGGCCCGGCTGTCCGCAGGCGGGCATGTGTTGGCATGGGCGGCGTGTGTTCCCCGCACGTGGCTCTTGGTGGCAGCCGCGGCGTGAGCACGTCTCTGCTTTCTATCATCCCTGCTGCCCCTCTTGCCACCCCCCTGATTATTCGAGTTGTATCTGGAGTCCAGTTCACCTGAAAACTTACCTTCACTTCCTGAAAAGCTGATAAGCTCAGGCTTTCCCTTCCCGCTGGGAGTCAGCGAGTGAAAGCGTACACGTGAAAAGAAACCTGTGTGCCTCTGAAAATGAGGGTTAAGAGATGGAAAGCTTGCCCCCACCCCCCCAGGCATCCCCTCCAACGCCCTCACCCTCCTGGGCCCCGAGAACAGCGCTGCCCGCGGCCGGCCGCTCAGGGAAGCTGTGCTCCAGGACCAGGCGGCCGGGGTCGCTGGGGTCGGGAGCCACTTCTCCACCCGCCACTCTGTTGTTTAGAGGAGACTGTTGTGTTTCACAATAGCCACCTGTCCCAGCAATCTGGACTGACGTGATTTCTTTCTCATTTCCCCCCAGATGCTGCGACTGTGACAGAGTCACTGGGGTTTGTCCATGTTGGGGAAGAGCCTTCCTTTCGGGGCTGACCACACTCACCTGGGCATGCCTGCAGTACTCTGGGCCCATGGATCTGAAGGAGAAGCGTGCGGTAGGCATATTCGGCTCCCTCGTGGGGATTGCCTGTGTGTCTGTTGGACTCTCCGCACTTGCGTTTGCCTGGGAGGTCCTCATTTGGGGTCTTTAAACCAAAAGTGAGAGAGGGGCGGGGCTCAGGGGCTTGGGGGATGTGAATGTGTTTCCCCCTGAGAGGGTGCAGCGCTCGGCTGGAAAACAGGCTCGGGGAGCTGTAAGTTCAGGACAGAGGCGGGCCAGCTAGTTAACGCGACTGCAAGGCAGCGGGTTTCTGACTTGGGTTGGCCCCGAGCCAGCCTTTCACTTCTCGCCCAGGGCTGTGTAATTTCGTTTGTTTGCTCCTCGCTGGGGCTCTGCCCCAGCCTGCTGAGCCATGGCGAGCACTGTTGGGCACCCTGTCTGTGGTTAGGGAAGAGCTCCCAGTCAGACTGCAGACAGGGCTGCGCAGTCAGCGGGAGCGGAGCCGCCGGGGGAGGGGGGTCCAGGCCTCCTCCTTCCCGTAGCCTGACCTCGGGTGCACCAGCCTCCCGGCACACCGGCTCTGCATGGAGGTAGAGTTGTCATCGGCATGTCCCTCTCCTGGGCAAAGGCTGCCCTTGAGGAGGTCCTTTCGTCCCTCGCCTGGACTGGTGCCACGCCTTCCAGCTGGCCCCTCTGTGTCTGACTCCTTCCTCTGCTCGGCTGTCAGCGAAGGCTGTCCAACACGCAGAGCTGACCTTTCGCCACCCCTGCTTCGAAGTTGTCAATGGCTTTGTGCCACCTGCTGAAACCTTTAGTGTAGAGTACAGAGTCCTCCCTAGTCCGGTTCCTGGCCATTGGCCCAGCGTCCCCAGCCTTCCCCGCCTTGGGCACGCACTTCACATTTAGGCAGTTACCCACCCATTTTCCAGGCAAACCCCTACTCTTCTTTCTTCAAGGCTAAAGCTAAGCGTCATCTTTGCCCCATAAACCCTCCTTCCGCTCTCCAGAGGTCCCTCATTCTAGCATCATCGGCCTCCACCGTCGTACTTGCTACACTGTATTAAATACTCTGTCTGTGCCCTGGCTCTTAGCATAGACCCTGGCATGTAGCAAGGGCGTGATAAATATTTATTAATTTGAACTTATGGATAGTGATCTCCCTGCCAAAGGCATCTTGGGAAGTTTGGAGAGGGAGCCGTGGCCCCTGGTGGTGCCTGGCCAAGTGCCCGACGTGTCCAGCCCCAGGCCCCACTTGCCCCGGGCTGCACGTGCCCCGGGCCAGCTGTGGAACGGGCTTGTGCACCTGGACTTACAGCAGGTTGGTCCAGTCTCCTGTTCGCAGATGCTTCTGGCCGCCCTGCAGGCGATCATCCTGGCAGTGACTGGCACACAGGGAAAGCTGCATCGCCCCTCCTCCAGCCTGCGCGCAACAGCCTGCAGTTGCAAGGGTTGCAGTTCCAGGGGGTGCCCGTGCTCCCCCGCCACACGCTGTGATGGTGTACGGCATGGCGGTCTGTCTGGATGAGGCTGACTGGCCACAAAACAGAGGACAGTGTTGTCCTCTGGTTCCAGCCTGCTGCTGAAACGTTAGTTCCTAGTAAATTGAGGGAGCGAAGTTCTGTGAGCCAAGGGGCAGGCTTCTCCCTCAAGCCTGAGGACAAACACTCGAGAGCCCAGGCTGGCCAGTTTTCGGGGGCCATTTTTCCTGGAGAATTTTTCTTTATCCTCTTCTTCCTCTTTCCGGGTAGTTGAGTCCTGAGCTAGACAGCATCGCCAGCAGCAGCAGCCGCGGTACTGATGGAATGCTTCCTTTGGGTTGGAACACGCCAGGCACTGGGGAGGTGGCCCCTGGCTTGGAGAAGCTTACAGCCCAGTTGAGGAATTAGTATGAGCAGCTAAGTTATAGCACGTGGGGGGTGTCCTACCCGCGGCACCTGGCGAGCTGTATAACTGGGCCTCTCAGGATGAACCCTGTGGCCTCTGATGGCCAAGGCTTCTTGGAGGAGTGGGAGACGGAGCGCCGGATCGCGGCGGTTGGTGGTAAGGGGGCCGGTCGTCCCTACTGTCGCCCAGCATCGGTTTGGCTGTTGCTGGTTGAGTTTCTGCACCCTGTCCCCCTTCTCTTTGTGGCTTTCCTGTCCTCAGGTGTCCCCTTCGGAGCCTCCCCTCCCCTGCCTCCAGTCCTCCGGCCTGTGGTGGGTGTGCCGTGGCAGCGACGGCCTGGGTTTCGCTTCTTAGAGGCAGAGCGGCCCAGCCCCTCGCTGAAGTGGGCAGCACGGGAAGGGGCCCCTGCAGAGCCTCTGGCTCGGACCCGGAGCGCTGTTGCCCCAGGGCCTCTCTCACAGGCAGTGGGGTGCTGGCTTCGCTGTGTTCCTGGGGAGCCGCGCCTTGGGAGAAAGCTACCGGGGTGTGACCTGGGAGGAGGGGACAGGGCCCAAGAGTCGTCCTCCTCGCAGTGTGCTAGGTGCAGCCGGACCGCACAGGCAGCGGCCACCCTGATGGTGGCTGCTCAGAAGCTGACCCTGCTTCCCCTGGCCCGGGCGTCAGGGAGACTTCCTGCCCTTAGCCTCTGGACTGCCGGCCCCTCCTTTCCCTTCCCACCCAGCCCTGGGTTTGGGAGGGAGCGCCCCCCGCCCCGCCAAGCTGTGCTAGAAAACGGGGAGGGGGAGGCTGGTGGGAAGTCTCCCCTTCCCTGCAGCTTGAGATGGTGTCGTCTAGGAAACCCGGGTCCTGGAGAATTGGCTCGGGCTCCAGCCCACGCTCTGTGGCTATTGGATCGTTAGGCTGTGTCCTCTCCCCTGGGGTTTTGCAGCCCTATCCTAAGGGTGGCCTGGACGTAAGCGGAGAAGTTTCCCATACAGTCCCAGGACCTCTGCCCTCCTTCGCCCGGGGGAAGTGCTGACAGCTTCCTGTATGTCAAACTTGGGGGCCCAGAAAGATGGCCCGGCTCTGCTGATGCTCAGGGCGGTGCTGAGGCGGGAGCCCCAGGTCACAGGTGTCCGGGTGTCCGCAGTCTCCTGGGCCCAGGAGCACTGTGGCAGGTGTGTCTGACTGCTCCAGGGCGTTCATCAGCTGCTGCCCCCGCTCTTCAGGCTCCTTGGATAGCAGCTGTTGGGGTCCCCATCCCACCTGGTGGGCAGGTGTTGGGTCCTAGGTGTGGGAATCTTCAGAGGCCCTTCCTTTTGGGGCTGGCTCTTCCTTCTGCACTGGATTCTTCTGCTCGCTTCCTGGCCCTGCCCTGCCCTCCTGGAAGTTACTGCTTCAGGCTTCTCAGTTGCCAGTTCTTCCCCCTCCTCCCAGGATGTGCTGCTATTAATAACTTGCAAGTCCCCCCTCCCCGCCTTCCTGCAACTCTGACTGTGGAAAGAGCTGTTATTGGCTTGGCTCCGCTCTGGGAGTCTCGGTGATTTTGGGGAGGCCTCCCATGGCAGGCTCTCCACTATGGGGCCCCTAACCTTGCCCAGTGACTTGGGCCAAGGAAAGGAGCCCAGGTGCTCCTTGATGCCTGTGGTTGCCATGAGGACAGCAGCCGCGTCCTATACTGTTCCTCCCAGCTGCGCGCCCCTCTTGGCTGCACATCACCCCCTCTGCTTACTCGCAGTGGCCTCCTCTGACTAGCAGGCCAACCTCTCGGACATCTGGCAGAGCATCTATAAACTTCTTGCAACGCTCTATCTCTCCTCCCCTCCCTGCCCCTCCTCCCCGCGGCTGCTGTGCAGCCTGCCTCCTCCTCTTCCCTCCCTCAGTCTGCAGCGGGACTGGAAATAGGCTGAATTAATCAGCAGATTGGAGCTCCGCTGGGCTGCGCGCTCACTGCAGCACCGGCCCCGGCTCACATGCTCTCTAGCCCTCCCCCTTTCTTCTCCCTCTCTCTCTGGGCGGCGTTGGAAGTTCTGTAGCTGACTCCTTGTGGCTCATGCTCTTTAAGCAGGCAGAGCTATGGATGCCTCCTCAGGGCAAGCGCAACAAAGTGAGTATGCCAGCGTGGGTTCCCGTTTGTGTTCCAAATGCCTGTTCTCTGCTTTGTGCGGGAGGCTTCGAGGTAGCAGCTGCCACAAGCTCCGAAGATGGATCCCCACCGGAGGCAGCTTGGGTTACGAGGTAGCTAGGACCCCGGAAGGAGCAGGAATGGAAGCCAGAAAGCTAGTGTGTTTCAGGATCTGCCAGCCAGGCTCCCAGGGGTACCTGGGAGCAGGAGTAGAGCCCAGCCTCCCGGGGGACGTCAGTCTCCTGGATGCTGGGACCCAGGTGACAGGGCATCAGAGACGGGAAGCTTTGGGTCCGGATGCCGGCCTTCCTCGGGGCTAGCCCGGGGGCTTTTCTCCCTGGAGCAACCAGAGCCAGGGTGGTTCCTTTCTAGGTTTTGGGGTCCGCAGGCGGAAGGAGCTGAGCCAAAGTGCTAAGGTCAGCCTGCGCCTGGAGAGTGAAGAGGGGGAGGAAACTGGTGGCTTTGGCTGGCCTGGCTGCAGACAGAGCCGATTTGTGTCTGGCCAAACTCAGAAGAGGTTTATCACGACTGCTAAAAAACGTCCTGGCTCTTGGGGCTGGATCTCTGCTTCAGGGATTCAGGCGTTAGGTGGTGTCCAGCTTTGGGTCCCCTCCCTGCCTGCGTTGGCCAAGAAGGCTGTGATGGTAGGGACTTGGCTAAGGGGCCAGCCAGCTCTAATTAGTGGTTATCTACTGTTGCCAAGGCCAGAGGTCAAGGTCTACATTCATAACCCGTCTACGTGAGCCTGGGGGTCCTTGATTCTGCTCGCTCCCAAAACAGGTGGAGTAGGAAGGAAAACGTGGGTGTGCGGACAGAGCCTCGGAGGAGCCCCAGAAGGACAGGGGCCGGGGGCTGGGGGGCCTCTGGCTCTGGGCCACCGGGGAACCCGGACGCCGGTGGAGCAGGGGAGCGCAGGTGTGCTGGCTCATCACTGACCCAGATGCTCAGCTCTGGGCCTGCGTGGCTGGTCCTATTGTGCAGCAGGGTCCTCACCCCGCTGCTGCACCCCCAGGCCCCTCTGCTCTGCCACTGTCTCCCTTGGGCAACAGAATGGAGAGGAGTAGCCCAGCGCCAGCGGGGGTTGGCGGCAGCCTCTCCCGGACCCAGGCTTCCCAGGGTCTCGAGTTGATCTCTCTTGCTGCCGGCTGAGCCTGGGCAGTTAAGCCAGTGGGACGGGGTTGGTTCTGCCTGCAAAGCCTCAGTGAGCGGAGAAGCAGGGCCTCCCCTCCCCTCTGGCGTAGAGGCCTCCGTTAGCCATCGCTTGTCGCCCCGGGGACGGCTCTGGAGGTGCCTGGTGGGAGAGGTTTGAGGTTTCTGAGCATCTGGGAAGCAGGAAGTTCCTTTAGGTACTTCAGGCGTGTGCAGATTTCCCTCACCCTTCTTGGCCCTGGGAGGCAAGAAAAGCTGACCCTGGGTTGCACACGGACACCTCGGGACCGTATTTCTCAAACAAACCGTCCCCATCCTCGCCCAGGCTCCCCGGAGGTGCCCAGGCCCACGAGGGCGCCCAGTCCCACTGAGGCTTTGGAAAGAGTTGGCAGAGCCCGCTTGCCCAGCAGCGCTGTCTGACTTTCCCTCAGGGAGGGTGACAGTTTTCCACCAGGGCATCCTCCGGCCTTGGCTGTCACACACGAGGGAGAAACACCCTGGCACGGTGAGAGCAACAGTGCCTTTTCCTGAAATTGGGCTCCCCTGCCAGAGATGGGCGAGGTGCTGCCTTCGGGTCGGCGAGTGGCCGGCACAGGTGGGTAAGGGCGGCTGGGGCGAGGAGAGTAGGCCGGCTCGGCCAGCTCTGTCCTTGCCCCGGGTCGGCCTGTGCGGGCAGGCAGCTTCTTGGGGCGGCACGTAATTACAGGAGGACTTATTTTTCCTCCGCTGCGTTGTCTTTAATCATCAGTCTGGAGTTGCTGCTCCCGGCCAGACACAACATGCGGGGGTGGACGCATGCAGCCAGCTCCGCAGGCTCCCTCCCGCCTCCGCTGGCCCTGCCCCAGGAGCATCTGCCAGCCTGTGGCCCGCACCTCCGCATGCACAGGGAGCAGCGGCTGCAGCTTCTAGGAACCCGGAGGCAGAGAGAGAGAGGGTGAATGCATGGCGGGGCAGAGGAGGTCCTGGGTTTGGGGCACCTGCACTAAGGCAGCAGATGGCAGGACAGCTACAGGGCAAGCAGAGGGCAGTTGCTGAGTGTCCAAGTTCTACAGGCCTGGCTAGAGGAGGGACGCTGCCCTGGCTTGCGCGCGGGTGCTTTCAGCCTGTCCCTGCCTTCCCCAGCCCGGTCCCCACTGCAGACCGAGCAGTTTCCCAGGGGACCGGCAGCCCTCCCTTTCTCCCGCCCAGTGCCTGCCTTTTTGGCACGCAGCCCCTTTCCTCTGCAGGCCAGGCCTTCCCTGCCTCCCGGAGGCTTTCTCCCTTTATCATTTCTGGAGGCCTGGCTGGGGCAGTCACTTCCCAGGCTGAGGAGGGAGCTCAGAAGGCTGAGCCTGAGGGAGAAAGGGTCAAAGGGGAGGGCAGGCCTCGGCGAGCCCGCGCGCTCACCCTGGCTGTCCCCAGCGGCTGTGCCTTCAGACTCTCTCCTTCCCCGGGCTGGCGGGGACGGGCATCCCTGCTCTGGGCCAGCCCCTTAGACCTGGGAAGGCCTGTGGCCCCTTGTCCTTCTCCTGCCCCGACAGCCCTCCCAGAGGCTTCCTTCCCGTCCACGTCAGGAGTCGAGGAGACGGGTGCAGACCTGAGCCTTACCTGACGTGGGTTTGGACCAGGGCCTCTCAGGGAGGCCCCGGGATGCCTGCCAAGGGATGTGGGTACTTAGGGGTAAGTATTTACCCGTACTGGGGGGCGGGCCCCCTGCCCAGGAGCTGTCTCTCCTGGAGCTCAGAATCAGCCTCATCCCCTGGGGGAGGAAGCAGCTCTTATCTTCATAATCCCCCAAAGCCTCGGTGGAGAGCGGGGATTAGCTGAGTTACAGGCAAGGGATCTGGGGAGCCGTTGGGCCAGGCCGGCTCCGGAGCCCATCCTCCTCCCTCAGGCCGAGGAAGCTGGCACTAGGCCAGGGTGGGGTTGCTCCTGGGGCAGCTGGGACAGGTCTGCAGCCGCAGAGACGGCCTCCCAGCTCAGCATCCTCTTCTAGTCTCGGAGACCTGTCCTGTGAGGGGCGGGGCTGCCGAGGACTGGAGATGGGCAGCAGGAAGACATCCGGAGTGGAGGGCAGAGCCAGGACGACCCCAGGGAGGCAGGCGGCGTGATAGGAGCGGAGGTGGGAGGGCCACACGCTGCGGCAGCCGGGGCGCTACTGGCCCAGCGACTTTACTCAGGCTCCGTGGATGAGCCCAAGTGCCCTTCCTGGTGCCCCAAGGTCCGGGGCTCTCGCGCTCAGGAGCATTTCCTGGTGGAGGCTCACGCTGGTGCTCTCCCGGGGGGCCCTGCGATAGATTTGCTCCGCCTCTAGGCATTGCCTGTCCCGGGTGTCCTTTTCCCTAGGACCCCCCTCCCCCACAACGCTGGGGACCTGTGCATTGGATTCCACCTGGGACAGGCCTCACCCCCACAAGTTTGGACTTAGTAGGTCTGGGGTAGGGCCTGGACAGCCCCGTTTTTCAAGGCTCCAGGTGTTGCTGCTGCAGATCCTGGGTGGATAACCCCCGATAAGGTATCATGGGGATCTGTGAGGCCACGTGTGTGTGCATTCATTGTCATGGTTCACTCAGAGCGTCTTCACTGAGCTGCTGCTGGGTGCTGGGCCCTGTCCCAGCGGGTGTGGGCCGGGGGTGTGGGGATGAGAGAACTCAGTACCTGTTTCCCAGGAATGGGCAGCCTAGTGGGGCACCAGACGGGTAAATCTACGGTGACAGTCCTGGCCGGGGCAGCCTGTGAGCCAGGGTGCCCAGGGTGCCATTGGAATACAAACCTGCCCCCCAAGTGCAGCCCTGGGTTTTGGGAACATTTCCTAGAGCGGGTGCTGTTTGAGCTGAGTCTCAGGAGAGGTAAGAGCTATCTGGGGCGGGGAGTGAGTTCTTGGCGGGGAAAATACAGAACGGGATTTGCACGTGAGCGGGGTGCGGGGGGCGGAGCATGGTGTGCGTCAGGAGTGGCAGGGAGGCAGGCGGGAGAAGCTAGCAGATGGCAGGGTGTGCTCAGGACTCTGGACCTGGTTTTAAAGGTAAAGGGGTCAGGCGATCAGACATGCGCTCACTCACTCTGGCGGGTGTTGCAGTTGGTTCGGACATGTAGAGACTGAAGGTAGCAACCGGGGGGTGGGAAGAGGAGGGTGGGGTTGGGTGGGGTCGGTTGCGGGGGATCTCTGCTCTGGCCCAGGGACCAAGTGAGATGGTGACAGCGGAGGAGTGCGGACTCCGGCAGGAGGTGGGGGCAGGTGGCCATTCCCGGGTTTGCACGCAGGGACTCAGGTGCCTCTGAACCAGCTGTGAGGCAGTTCAGTACAGGGGTTGGCGTTCAGGGCGGTGACCAGGCTGGAGGTGGAACCTAGGAGGTGTGAGCCTATCGGTGGGGTGGTGGCTGCATCCGTCACTATGGCCAGGGTTGCCCTGGAAGCGTACCTCCTGTCGTGAAGATGTGCTGGGTGGACTGTGGGGTCGCAGAGGGGAAAGAACGGAGTCGGAAAAAGAGGAAACAGGAGAGAGGCCAGGCTGGGGGTCACAGAGGACCATGCAGGGGGTTCCCAGGGTCGCCCAGAGACCACCCTGCCCGCCATCCTGAGGGAGAAGGGGAAAGGGTTGCTGGTGCATGGTCCGTTTCTGGGAACAGCTGTCTTTTTTGGGAGATTGTGTCCTTCTGGTGTTGTATGTTGCAGTCCCCTCCTTTCTGTGAGATGGTGGGGGGTTTTCCTAATTTTTTCTCTAGGAGCAATGAAATGCTAGCATCTCCATGTTAGACTCCCCCAAGCCCCATGCGTAATGGGATCTAAAGATGGCAGCAGTGCGGTCGGGTGGGCAGGCAGCGGCGACAAGAGTCTCCGTGGGGCTGGGAGGTGCTGACGGCCGTGGGTTGAAAGTTGAGTGAAAGGTGAGTTAGAAAACACCGAGTATAGAGAGTTTTGTTTCTGTTTTTGTTTTAAACTTGGCTTTGAAGAGTAGGAGGGACTATATACTTGAACGCCTTCTGGTGTGGTGGAGATCTGAACATGCTTACACCCGAGGGACAGGGGCTAGTGGAGGGGGCAGTGAGGGTTCAGGAGGAGGGAGGCAGGGCCTGGGGAGGGGAGAGCCGTGTCTTGGAAGGGACCTGGGGCCACCGGGGACACGCCAAGCACCTCTTGCTTCCCTGCAGGACGAGCCGCCCTTGGCCCTGGGCCTGTCCACCTGGAAGGCCCTCAGCATCCTGAAGGAGCAGCTGGAGGCGGTGCTGGAAGGACACCTGAAGGAGCGGAAGAAGTGTCTCACCTGGAAGGTAGGCCGGAGCCTGGCTGGGCCGGCAGAGAAGCCCGGGGCCCATTCTCAGGGTACTCACTCAGCCTGTTGCCCGGCGGCACCATGCCCCCCAGGCATCCCTGACAATCAGGAAGAAGCTGGGGTTCCTCTCAACGTGATGTCCTGACCCTTCTTGCTGCGGGGGGAGGGGGAGCCCCACAGGCTGGACCGCAGCTGAAACCAGAAGGAGAAGGCAGAGGCGGCCACGGGGACTGGGTGGGGAGGGGGTAGGGGAAGACGGCCCCTGCCTGCATCCTTGCCCAGCCCGTCCCTCACGCCGCTGCCCCGTTGCTCCCCAGGAGGCGTGGAGACGCAGCTTCCTGCACCACGGTAACCGCTGCTCCTGCTTTCACTGGCCGGGTGCGTCGCTCATGCTGCTGGCGGCGCTGCTGCTGCTGGGCTGCTACGGGGGCCAGCCGGCCGGCAGGTGTGTGGCCCCTGCCCAGCTTCTCCCTCCTGGGTCGGGGCTGGTCCTCGTCCCCCCTGGGACATCCCGGGAAGGTGGGCTGCTGCCCTGAAGCTGCCCCCACAGCCGGCGCCCGGGTTGTGCAGGGACCCTCAGTCCCTTGGCTGGCTGCTGGCAGAACGGGAACTCCAGGGGGGTCTGGGCGGGGTGTGAGTGTGGGGTCCAGGGCCCTGGGTGGGCCGGGCTGGTGCTAGTAGCCCTCACCCTTCCCGCCAGCCACGGGGTGGAGCTGGTGAACGCCTCCGCGCTGCTCCTCTTGCTGCTCCTCAACCTCCTCCTCATTGGGCGGCAAGATCGGCTGAAGCGGCAGGAGGTAGAGCGGAGGCTCCGAGGGATCATCGACCAAATCCAAGGTGAGACCACAGGTCGGGCACGTCGGGTGGGAAAAGGTGCCCTGTGGTGGGTCAGCACCCGAAGACCTCCCCTCCTGAGCCCTTGTGCATAGGCGTTGCTTCCGGTCAGCATTCTGGGGGCTCTTGGCATCAGGCGAGGTCGCGGGATACCCTGCCCTCTTTGGAGCAAGAGAGGGAGAGCTATGGAGCCGCTGCGGGTACGCAGCCACGGCCTGGGTAGACAGGTGGCTGATAACAGCCCTGTTGGCTTGTAGGCTTGCTCTGTCAGTTGGGAGACTAACAGGGAAGACCCTCTCTCCTGGCAGGAGGACAGTGGAGATTTTGTCTTCCAAGTCTGCCTTGTCTGATGGCACCGGGCTGGGGGAGGTGGGAAGGTGGACCAGAGAGGTCAAGAGACCTGCGAGGACTGGGGCTGGGGGTGGGGAGCCGGGGGCCCAGGCGGAGCAGCCCGGTTCCTAAAGGAGAAACTTGCTCAGGCAGGCAGGCTTCTGCCCATCAGCCACTCAGCCAGGGCCCCTGAAGTCCCGGCGAAGGGTCGAGGACTGCGTTAGGCTCCCGAGAGACAGCTGCTCCTGCTTTGCAGGAGTGAGGGGTTTTGGGAGAGAAGCAGCCCCTACTCTCATGAGACCTTCCTCTGACAGTATGGGGCCTTGGGGGCTGCCCTGCCAGGTGAGAGTCTGGCACGGTAACTCGTTGCGGCCGCGTGCCAGGCGCTGGGAGCACCGGGGTGACCAGGAAAGGCAGGCCCTGCTCTCCAGGAGCTTGGTCTTTGCTCAGGAACCATCGGTGACTCCTTCTTGCTCGTCAAAGCCATTCCACCTGGCTTCCCAGAGCCTCTGCCACAGGCTCCAACCTTCCTCTCCAGCCTCTTTCGCTCCTCAACCTCACTTTAAAACTCCTCACCGCTCCCAAACCCACCGGGGACTTCCCTGTCCCCATGCCTTCATCTTTCTGTCTTTCTGTCTGGCATGCTTCTCCCTCACTGTCTCCCGCTGACAGAAATCTCGCCCGTTCTTCAAGGCTTGTCTCCAATGCTCCCTCTTCCATGAAGCCACCTCTGACTGCCCCCACGCTTCTGTGCCCCACGCAGCTCCAGGATCTTTCCTAACACCCTTAGCATACGTGCTTGCCATGCTGGAGTTATCTGCCCATGTGTCTCATCTCCCTTCCTAGGCGGTCGCTCCTCAAGGGCAGGGACCGAGTCGTCCTAACCTTTTATATTTGTACCCCGACGGGGCTCAACACACCCCTCCAAGCCCTCAGCAACGCTTGTGAAATGCGTTTGGGAGGAACAGGGGCACAGAGAAGAAGAGCTTCAGGTGTTCAGAGGAGGAGGAAGTGCCTGGGCTGGGCGCTTGGGAAAGGCGTCGCGGGGGAGTCGGCCTTGAAAGTGGGGAGTGTTGGAAAGAATGGCGTGGGTTGACGCAGGACTTCAGAGAAAGGCCCCACGGGCAGCCAAAGCTCCGTGATGTGTTCTGGCTCTGACTGGGCTGTGGAGCCCTGGGTGAGCTGGTCCCCCTCTTTCCATTCTTGCTAGATGCCCTCAGGGATGGCGAGGAGATCAAGTGGCCAGATGCCATGTACCCTGACCTCCACATGCCCTTTGCACCATCCTGGTCCCTGCACTGGGCCTACAGAGATGGACATCTGGTCAACCTGCCAGTTAGCCTGCTGGTAGAAGGAGACATCATAGCTCTGAGGCCCGGCCAGGAATCGTTTGCCTCTCTCAGGGGTATCAAGGTAGCTCAAGGCTTTTCTCCTTCCCTGGAAATGCTGCGGGGGAGTCCACAGGCCACGGTGTGAGGTTCCAGGCTTAACCCTAAAGCTTCCTGGCCGACTCAGACTTCTTGGCGTGGGCTCTAGGGGAATGGAGCGGGGCTGGGATGTCTTTCGCCACCCTGTCCTGTTCTTTCTTCTCTGATACTCAAGCTACCAGGAATCCAGTTCCACAGGCCCCATCCCAAATGACTCTTTGCTAACTGATGGGCCCTAACCCCATGATACGTCTCCATTTAGCTGGAATCATTGAGGAAGAGGGGCCTCCAATAGAAGCCTTCCATTGCCCTCACTTTCCTCCCCTTCGCCCCTGGCAGGATGATGAACACATCGTCTTGGAGCCTGGAGACCTGTTTCCCCCTTTCTCTCCACCCCCCTCCCCCCGGGGAGAAGTGAAGAAAGGGCCACAGAACCCCCAGCAGCACCGGCTCTTCCGTGTCCTTGAGACCCCCGTGATTGACAACATCAGGTAGGGGTGCTGCCCTGCCTTTCTGCTGCCCGACCCCAACTTCTCTTCCCCAGTGTCTCCATGAGCAGGAGCGATGAGGAAGGAGCCTGTCCACGCGGAGGGCCCTCTGGGCAGGCCTCTCTGTAGGTTCTTCCCTTTAGCGCCTGGTGAGCACTCAGACCTGGTGGTTGCGCCCCTCCCTGTCCCAGCTCCGAGGGCGGCTCTGGAGGCAGCACAGGCCACGCTCCAGGGGCCGCTTGGCTAGGGCTGGGGAACAGGGGGCACCGCCGGCCTCCGTGATGCTCAGTGAAGGTGTGGGTGTCTGGGCTTTCCCCTGAGCACAGGGTCACCTCTTTCTGCAGATGGTGCCTGGACATGGCCCTGTCCCGCCCCGTCACTGCTCTAGACAATGAGCGGTTCACGGTGCAGTCGGTGATGCTGCACTACGCCATGCCTGTGGTCCTGGTGCGTGAGGCGGGGCTGTGCGGGGAGGGAAGAGAGAAGTGGGGAAGACTGAGGGACAGTCTGGATGAGCATGTCAACGGAGAAGGGGGCCCAGACTGAGCCAGCCAGTGTCGGGGGGCAGTGAGCAAAGGAATGGGAGCCTGGGTCCCCCTCTAGGGGAGAGGGGTTAAGGCTGTACCTCTCCCGCTCCCAACAGGTCAGCTTCCTCGTCACCAATGCCCTGCGCTTCATGCTGAATGCCCCTGGCGTCACCTCCTGGCAGTACACTCTCCTCCAGCTACAGGTAATGCCACCCTTCCTCCCTGTCATGTTTTTCTCTTTCCCTGGAGCCTGGGTCCTCTCGTCCCTGACTGTCCCTCCTTCTCTGCAGCCCAGGGGTCCCTCAGGCTTCAGCCTAAGAACACCTGCTTCCCTTCCTCCCTTCTTGTCCCCAACAGCTGTCCCTTGCCAATCAGGAATGAGCCTGGGGCCGGGGAAGCACTGCCCACCCTCGTGGGGGGCCAGCAGCTCTTGGGAGCTGTAAGCGTGGTTCCTTCTCTCCCAGGTGAACGGCGTCCTGCCCATCCTCCCCCTGATCTTTCCAGTCCTCTGGGTTCTGGCAACCGCCTGCGGAGAGGCCCGTGTCCTGGCCCAGATGAGCAAGGGCTCCCCCAGCTCCCTGGTAGGAGTCCCCAGGGAGCAGCAGCAGGAGTCCAGCCCTCCCATGGGCCCGGCACGGGCAGGCCCTGGGCCGTCCTGCTGGGCGTGGCCTCTCCATCCAGAGGAGCCTCCAGGCTGGGCCCCGGGGGTGGGTGAGCGTCTGTCCTGGCCCCGGCAGATGGGAATTGGGGTCTGCCTGGCGTCCTTGCCACAGACGTGGGGAGCCTTGCTGGTGTGGGTCCCCACCTGCCAACTTGGAGGCCTGTGTGAGGAGGCCAGCCCCTCCTCGAGGCTCACCCCCTCTTCTCTGTGCAGCTGGCCAAGTTCTCGGAGGACACCCTCAGCAGCTACACAGAGGCCGTCTCCCCACAGGTATGCCCCCCGGGATGGATCCTCCTCGACGTCATGCCCTTCCAGCTTCCAGTGGGTTCTTGGAGCCCCTGGTCCCCATCTCACGTGGGCAGTGTGTCGCTGCCCTGCCCCGGCCAATGCCTCCCCCCAGCTTCCTGATGCCTCCTGCACTGTTCCCTCTGGTGGCCCCAGAGGCGGTCTCCTGGGAAATGTGGCTGCGTCTCACATGCTCTCGTGGACCTCCTCCCACCAGGAAATGCTACGCTGCATTTGGGGCCACTTCCTGCGGGTGATCCAGGGGACGTCGCCAACGCTGAGCCACAGTTCCAGCCTGCTGCACAGTCTGGGCTCTGTCACGGTGCGCGGGCCCTGTGGCGGGGCCGGGGGGGGCCTGCCTCCTCAGACCTGCTTCCTGGCTGCGTCTGGGTGCCCACCCGTCTGCCACTCAAGTGGCCCCCGTCAGGTGGGGGAGTGCCCAGCCCCCTTCCCAATGCCGGGCTCTCCCTGCAGGTCCTGTGCTGTGTAGACAAACAGGGGATCCTGTCGTGGCCAAACCCCAGCCCAGAGACCGTGCTGTTCTTCAGCGGGAAGGTGGAGCCTCCGCACAGCAGCCATGAGGACCTGACGGACGACCTGTCCACCCGCTCCTTCTGCCACCCCGAGGGCGAGGAGGAGGTACGGCCAGGGGGCCCCAGGGAGGGTGAGCTAAGGAGGGAGCAGGAGGGCTCGGGCCCCGTAAGGGTCTGCTTCTAGCAGTTCGGGCGGAGCCCCCAGACAAGGCAGTGAGGGGACGTACCCGCCCTGCCTCCCGGGGCCCTGGCAGCCGTCGGGTCCCTGGTCCAAGGCCTGTGCTCCTTGTTCTCCTCAGCCACATGAACGAGATGCCCTCCTGGCTGGCTCCCTGAACACGGCCCTGCACCTTTCCAACGAGCAGGCGCGTGACGAGTGGCCCAGTGATGGCCCCAAGCCCCCTGAAGCCTATTCTCACCACAAAGCATACGGCCGGTGCAAACACCTGTCCAGCTCCAATGTGAGCTTCAGCAGGGACACAGAGGGCAGGGGAGAGGAGGCCAGCAAGGTGAGAGGGGAGGGCGGAGAGCAGCCTCCTCGTTGGGAGGGGGCGTCCCGGCCTCCCCTGCTGCAGAGCCCACGGGGACAGCCCAGCCTGGACGCATGGCGCCTGAAGCCCAGGTTCGCAGGTCTCTGCGCGAGGCCAGGCAGGACGCCTCCTGCGGCTCCGCCCCCATCTCCTCCGTGAGGTGGGGCCCTTGCCCCTTTGCAGGTCTCACTGATGGTCATTGGTCAGGAGGAGCCCCCTTCCCCCTAGTCACAGCCTTCCAAGGACAGAGAGCCAGTGGCTCCTTCCAGAACATTTTCCCTGCTGAAAAAGATCCTTTGTTGTTTCCTCCTTGGTCTGCTCGTCCCTTTCTTAGGTATTGCCAGTGTTGTTGGGCACAGAATCTAGAAGCAGCCAGGAGCCTAAGAAGGACAGAGAGGGGACCTCTGGGAGGGAGGGGGAGGCGTGAACATGCTGTGCTGGGAAGGGGGTGCCTGCTCTCAGGGGCACCCCCGCACCCCGCCCAGCCCGAGGACCCCCTTTCACCTCCACATTTCCCCCAGAGCCAGCCTGGGTTGGAGGGCGAGCCCTATGAAGCAGAGGACTTTGTGTGTGACTACCACTTGGAGATGCTGAGCCTGTCACAGGACCAGCAGAACCCCCCCTGCATCCAGTTCGATGACTCCAACTGGCAGCTCCACCTCACCTCCCTCAAGCCCCTGGGCCTCAACGTGCTGCTGAACCTGTGCAATGCCAGCGTCACCGAGCGGCTGTGCCGGTTCTCAGACCACCTGTGCAACATCGCCCTGCAGGAGAGCCACAGCGCCGTGCTGCCCGTCCATGTGCCCTGGGGCCTCTGCGAGCTCGCCCGCCTCATCGGTATGTGGCCACGGGCAGGGCTGGTGGCTGGGCTCTTAGAAGAGGCCGGGCGCCTGACTGCAAACAGACGCGGCGTGGAGCGAGATCACCATGAAGCCTTTTGGCTTCTGGTCGTCCCCTTCGGCCAGGCACTGCTGTTTGACGGTGCTTCCTGGGAAATTGCCGCGGGATGGGGAGGTGGGAGGAGCCAGGCCGGCGTGGCTTTCGCTCCGTGCCAGGGACGGGTGCGGTGGGATGGGCCCCGGCCCCAGGCCCTGAGCGCGGCCCTCTGCTGCAGGCTTCACCCCGGGGGCCAAGGAGCTCTTCAAGCAGGAGAACCACCTGGCGCTCTACCGTCTCCCCAGTGCCGAGACCGTGAAGGAAAGCTCCCTGGGGAGGCTGTCCTGTGTCACCAAGCGGCGGCCCCCTCTCAGCCACATGATCAGCCTCTTCATCAAGGACACCACCACCAGTAAGCCTCCCGTGCTTGGCCCGACCTCACAGGAGCTTGGAGCAGGGCTCTGTCCTCCTCGTCCCTTTCAGGGAGTGCAGGGCAGAGGAGCACCAGACAGCTTCCTAAGACCTCAAATACAGCAGGGATTGGGCTGGGGGAGCAGGGCTGGGATGGGGGCGGTCACAGAGGGTGGCACCATCTGAGGGATGGGCAGCTTTGGCCTGTGTGACAAGCCCAGTGGCGTCCTACACAGGCCAGCTGCGCCACCGAGAGGCCCGGGTAGCGTCCTCCCCGCCAGGGGCTCTGTAGCGCCATTCCCACTACAGGGTGTTGGCAGGGTGTTGCCTGTGAGGTCAGAGTGAGGGGCAGGGGCGGCTCGGGCCCTCACGGCCTGGCTTTTTCATTCACTCCCCTCAGGCACAGAACAGATGCTGTCCCACGGCACAGCGGACGTGGTCCTGGAGGCCTGCACAGACTTCTGGGATGGAGCCGACATCTACCCTCTTTCGGGTTCCGACAGGTGGGTGAGGAACAGGCCGCGGCCCGAGAGTTTGGCCCGGACGGTCTGCCTTCCCGGCCCATGGGTGTAGTGTGTTGCAGGACCACTCATTTCATTCCCGGCCTTCTTCCCTGGCAGAAAGAAAGTGCTGGATTTCTACCAGCGAGCCTGTCTGTCTGGTTACTGCTCTGCTTTTGCCTACAAGCCCATGAGCTGCACCCTGTCCTCTCAGCTCAACGGCAAGTGCATCGAGCTGGTGCAGGCGCCGGGCCAGAGCAGCATTTTCACCATGTGCGAGCTGCCCAGCACTGTTCCCATCAAGCTGAGCGTCCGCCGCAACAGCTGGAGCTCCGATGGTACTGTGCACAGCCTCCCAGTGGGGGCCGAGCGGGGGCGCTCCCCCAGGGCCGTGGAACCGATCATAGCAGAGGGGACAGTGGGCAAAGCCCGGGACCTGGGACGCTGCGGTGGCCCTCACTGTCTGGTGGTGTGGGCAAGTCCCTTGGTCTTCTCACATATAAACTAGTGTCTCCCCTGCCCTCCTCCCGGGTTTCTTGTGACGCTCCAGTGGGATAATGTATAGAAAACCGCTTTCTTTGAAAGTTATACAACAGCAGCAGTTATAGAGCATTAGCCTATTTGAGTCAGACAAAAGGCCAGGTCACAGACCCTGCGGGAACAGCAGGTCTCAGACCTCTACTGACCGCATCCCCCATCCCCCACTCCACCAATCACGGGGCCTTATGACCCAAGACACTATGAATTGAGATGGTTGACAAGGGTGGGGCCAGCCCCCTTGCCCAGACTGGGGCTGGGTTGTTGTCACTCTGTAGGATTGTCACCGGACTGATGAGTGCCTTTCATTGTCTTTTCTCCTGTGTCTGTTGGCTCCTTCATGTGTCCCTCTGTGCGTGCATGGTCCACTGGGGCCTGCGTGCTCCCTGATTTGGGTGTGGCATCTGTG
This sequence comes from Pteronotus mesoamericanus, assembly GCF_021234165.1. Taxonomy (NCBI): domain Eukaryota; kingdom Metazoa; phylum Chordata; class Mammalia; order Chiroptera; family Mormoopidae; genus Pteronotus; species Pteronotus mesoamericanus. The sequence continues at coordinate 4,264,154 of NW_026555315.1, read as the reverse complement.
TGTGTGGCCCTGGGCCGCCTCCTGGAATTTGCTGGTTCCCGGGTGTCCTGATTGGGCCATGGCTTGGCCCGTCCTTGTGCCTTGTGCCTACCTGAAGAAGGGATCGGGGAGGTGCTGGAGAAGGAAGACTGCATGCAGGCCCTGAGCGGCCAGATCTTCATGGGCATGGTGTCCTCCCAGTACCAGGCCCGGCTGGACATCGTGCGCCTCATTGACGGGCTGGTCAACGCCTGCATTCGCTTCGTCTACTTCTCTCTGGAGGACGAGCTCAAAAGCAAGGTGGGGAGAGCCCCCCGCTCTGCCGCTGCTGATCCTTGTTCCCACGGGCTTTTGGGCCCGTCTGTTCATGGCCGTGTGCCTTGCTCAGGTCTTTGCAGAAAAGATGGGCCTGGAGACGGGCTGGAACTGCCACATCTCCCTCACGCCCAATGGTGACATGCCCGGCTCTGAGATCCCGCCCTCCAGCCCCAGCCACGCTGGCTCCCTGCATGATGACCTGAACCAGGGTGAGAGCAAAGGTTTGTGGTGGGGACAGGGTGGGCGTGGGAGGTCCCCCCCCCCCTTGCAGTCATACTAGAAAGAGCCCCTGGAGCCCTCTGGATACACATGTTCCCTTGGAAAATGGCCCCCGTCTCCCCGCGGGAACGGTGTTGACGGGAGGGGAGGAGACCTGCACGCAGGAAGCTCTGTGCCACCTGCAAGGCAAAGAGAGGCCCCCAGAAGGCTGGCCCCAAGGTGAGGGACGGGCTTTTGTTCCCCACAGTGTCCCGAGATGATGCGGAAGGGCTGCTGTTGGAGGAGGAGGGTCACTCGGACCTCATTAGCTTCCAGCCCACGGACAGTGACCTCCCTAGTTTCCTGGAGGACTGCAACCGGGTAGGGTGGTAGGGACTGTGCCCTGCACCCCTGGAGGTGGCACGTGGCTGGTCCAGGGCAGAGAAGGGAGGGTCGTGGGACCCTTCTTCCAGACCCTGAGGCCACTGGCATCTCTCCTTCCTCCAGGCCAAGCTGCCCCGGGGCATCCACCAGGTGCGGCCCCACCTGCAGAACATCGACAACGTGCCCCTGCTAGTGCCGCTTTTCACCGACTGCACTCCTGAGAGTGAGTGCTGGGCCATGGTGACTCCGGCGCCCCGTGGGCTCTCGAGGGGATGTTGCCTTCCCGTTCAGGGAGCAAAGGAACCGGGACCGCAGGGAGCTGGGGAGTCTGCTGGGCTGGAGCCGTGGGTAGGCCCATTCTAGGGAGTCTGAATTGTCCTATGATTGGGTAGCATGGTCGCAAAGGGGCGCCCGCTTCCCATCGTCTCCTGTCCTGTGGGCCTCTGCCCAGCACCTCACACGGGCTTGGCCCGCCTGACCAGGTGCCCCCCACTCTGCCCCTCAGCCATGTGCGAGATGATCAAGATCATGCAGGAGTACGGGGAGGTGACCTGCTGCCTGGGCAGCTCTGCCAACCTGCGGAACAGCTGCCTATTCCTCCAGAGCGACATCAGGTCAGAGGACACTGCCTCTACCCACTGGAGGCCCCCGACTTGGGCTTGCATTGGGCTGGGGCATATTTTATGGCCAACCTTGTCCTGGCTGAGGGGACCCAGGGCCCTGGGCACAGTGGGGAGAAGAGGGAGCAGGTGCTTGCCCAGTCCTGTGGGGGAATGGGGTCTTTGCAAAGTGCGGCTGATGGGTATGCTCCCCCCGTGCCGCGCAGCATTGCCCTGGACCCCCTGTACCCATCCCGCTGCTCCTGGGAGACCTTCGGCTACGCCACCAGCACCAACATGGCCCATGCCTTGGAGGGCCTTTCCCCCCTCCAGCTCTCAGGGCACCTCAACAGCCTGCCTTGCTCCCTGACCTTCCGCCAAGAGGAGACCATCAGCATAATCCGCCTCATCGAGCAGGTGGGGGGCTTGGGCCGGTGGTGGAGGGGGCCTGGGGGGGCAGGGCCTGCCAGGGTGGGGGCGTCACGGCCAGGACCCATCTGGGCTGCCAAGGGCCGGCTCACGTCCAGGCGAAGCTCTCCCAGGCAGTCAGGTTTGCAGGAGCGTGTGGGCACCTGGCTCTCGGCCGAGGTTTATCAGCTCTGGGGTCTGAGAGAGGCCGCTCTCTGTCCCTCCTGGCCCCTAGGCTCGACACGCCACCTACGGCATTCGCAAGTGCTTCCTCTTCCTGCTTCAGTGCCAGTTGTCTCTCGTGGTCATCCAGGTGAGCCGGGCCAGCAGACACTGTCCCCTCCCACCTGCTTCTTTGCTCAAGGACCAGTTGAGAGTCGAGGCCGGCTGGGAGGCTGGGAGGATGCAGCGCAGCCCAGGACGCCCCCGGGCCTCTCTGAAACCCCTGGGCGTTTGGAGATGGCCCCACGGGCAGAACCATGCGCCCCCAGCCCCAGCTGCTCTAGGCCGGATGTGAATGTCTGCCTGGGCACAGGGCAAGGCCGCCCTGGGGCTCCCGGTGTCCTGTTTGTCACTCTAATTGTGCTTCCTGGGCTCTCCTGGTCCAGTTCCTCTCTTGCCTAGTCCAGCTGCCACCGCTGCTCAGTACCACGGACATCCTGTGGCTGTCTTGCTTTTGCTATCCTCTGCTCAGGTGAGAAGCTGGCCACTCCTCTTGGCCCAGGCAGGCAGGGCTGGGATGTTACCGGGAGCCCCGGGGAGACGCCCCCTTGTCTTAGCCTTTCTGCCCACCAGCGCTGCCGTCACTCCCAAGACTCCCCAAATCCCAAGATGCCCATGTGGGAGCTGGGGGGCAGAGGGTCACAGTCCCTGCCCTTCCCTGGCCTCTGCTTTTCAGCATCTCTCTGCTGGGGAAGCCCCCCCATAGCTCCATCATGTCTATGGCAACAGGGAAGAACCTTCAGTCCATTCCTAAGAAGGTGAGTGAGGTGGAGCCGGTGAGCCTGGGCCTTTCCCGGAGAGTGGGCCTGTGGGAGGGGCCGGTCCTCGGGGAAGGAGCCACCAGGACAGGGCTTCTATCACAGCGCCCCGTCTGAAGTGGCAGTGGGGCACAGAGCTGGGACAGAGCCTCGCCAGGTGCCTGCTCCTGCCCCCCGCCCGGGCCTGCCCATTTGCTGAAGAGCCCACCGAGTCCAAGTGCTGCAGGGGCCGCAGTGCCCGTGGAGTAACGGGCTCCCCCCTCGCGCAGACCCAGCACTACTTCCTGCTCTGCTTCTTGCTCAAGTTCAGCCTCACCATCAGCTCCTGCCTCGTCTGCTTTGGCTTCACCCTGCAGAGCTTCTGTGACAGCTCCCGCGCCCGCAACCTCACCAACTGCTCCTCCGTCATGCTGCCGAGGTGGGTCCCGCCCGCAGCCCCCCCTCCCCAGCCCGCTTCCCCGGGGCCCCGAGGGGGCTGAGCCCACGCCTTGCTTTGGCAGCCACGCCGACACGGCCCCAGCCTGGTTCGGTGACTTTGCCAACGGCCTGCTGTCGGCTCAGAAGCTCGAGGCTGCCCTCATCGTCCTGCACACAGGTGAGGGGCTCTGGCAGGGGCCGGTGGTGGCTGCGGGGGGTGCCCGGGGACCAGGCCTCAGGCCACGGCAAGCCTGACCACCCCTCTCCGACCCCATTTTCTGCAGTCTTCATTTCTCTCACCCACGTGCACCGCACCAAGCCGCTGTGGAGAAAGAGCCCCTTGACAAACCTCTGGTGGTCCCTGACGGTGCCTGTGGTGTGAGTGCGGCTGAGCGGGGGCGGGGGGCGGGGGGCTGGGGGTGGGCTCTGAGGGGAGCGGGGCTTGAGCCAGAGGTTGAAGGGTGCCCTTCGTGAGCTACTGTCGCGCTGAACAAAGCAGAGAAGGGAGCAGGGTGACCGAGGCTGACGTAGGGCCGCGCCCTCTCCTGCAGGCTGCTGGGGCAGGTGGTCCAGACGGCGGTTGACCTGCAGCTGTGGACGCACAGGGACAGCCGCGTCCACTTTGGCCTGGAGGACGTTCCTCTGCTGACGTGGCTCCTGGGCTGCCTGTCCCTGGTCCTTGTGGTGGTCACCAACGAGGTCGTGAAGCTGCACGAGATTCGGTGAGCCACTGGCAGGGCACTGCCCCTGGGCCTGGGCACATTCCCTAAGGTGTCACCGCCTGGACACCATTCCCTTGCCTTCTTGCCGCCCATCTCCGCTGCCTCCTGTGTCCCACCCTGACCCCTGACCGGGGAGCTGTGCTAACCTGGACTTCAATCTCCTGTCCCACCAGGGTCCGCGTCCGCTACCAGAAGCGACAGAAGCTGCAGTTCGAAACCAAGCTGGGCATGAACTCTCCCTTCTGAGCCACTGACCACGGTGGCCATAGTGGCCCTAGTCCCTGGGGCTAATACCAGACCCATTTCTGAGTCTGGGGAGTTGGTATCACGCGTGTTTCAGGGTTTGCTGTGCCCCAGGGCACTGGAGGCCCAGCCGCCGCCCTGTGGAGGCGCTAATGAGCCAAGGCCTCGGCAGGCCGCCCTGGCTCTCCCGGGGCCTCGCCAGGGGCCCCCTTGAACCTAGGGCCTCGTGCACCCAGCAGAGGGCCCTCAGCCCCCTCCACCTGCAGGCTGCCCTTCTTCAGGGTCACCTAACCCAGTGACCTCTGCCCTGGGGTCTCTGGACAGGGCTGTGAACCACAGGGCCAGGCCTCGGCCTTTGCTGGGCGAGCACCGGTGGCAGCCGTGGGAGGTCCTGTCAGCTCTGAAGGCTGCTGCTGACGGCCGGCTGGGGGGATGGCGCCGCCCCCGTGCCCCTCAGCCTGTCTGCCCGGGGCCTGCCACCCACCCCCTGGGGGAGGGCCTCGCCCTGAAACCTCCTCCTGTGCCTGTCCTCGAGCTGCTGCGAGCCAGTCTTGGGGACACGGCCCAGGGCTCCTTTCAGCTCTCCCCATAATTCTGTGAGACTGTTTTTACTGGTGTATATTTTTTACTGGAAATGAGCCTTTTAGGAGTGAATGTAGACTGGTTTGTATTAAAACTTATAAATTGCTTAAGAAAAACCTGTGGCTGGTCCATGAGGCAGCCAGCCACTAAGGGGAGGAGCAGGCCCTCGCCTTCCTCCTCCCACCTCGACGGGAGCCCCGGGGGTCCGGCCCAGAGGTCCACGGCGCAGTTCCACACACACAGGCCGATCGCGTGGAATGACACTTTCATTGGGGTTAGTTGGGGTAAGAGGTTAACGTTACAGAACCCGGGCCTGGCCAGTCGTGTCAGGCTTCCAGCCCTGAGGTGGGCAGTGGGCGCGCTTGCTGTGGCCCGAAGCCCCTCCCCCACTGCATCTTCTCAGGCAGTTATAGATAGAATAAATTCCATTTAAAATATATGCATTTCTCTCTGCTTAAAAAATAACATTTACAATTGAAAAAGTTTGGACTTCGGGGGTCCGTTAATCCCGCTGCTCCCACCCCCACCAGCTCTGCCTCACTGAGGGCAGGCAGGGGAGGGACCAGCGTCTGGCCTGGGCACTGCCACCACGCCAAGCAGGCCCCTAGCGGCCTATCTACATGTCCTATGTACACGTGTGGGGGCCCAGCCAGACACGCTGCCTCCTCCAGCTTCAGCCCCAGAGCAGCTCAGCAGGCGGCACGGGGGCCCTGGCAGAGGACCTCCAGACACTTGGGGGAGGCGGAGACGGCACCCTAGCAGCTCTGCAGCGCCCTTCTCCCTGGGGAGGAAGCTCTTACCAGGGTCCCTGCCCAAGGGGTAGGGCTCTTTGCTCAGGTTATACACTGGAGGGGGTTTCTGCTGAGGTGTCAGGTTCTGAGAAGTTCCCTTGGACCCCCAAGAACCGCAGTGCTGACAGCCACTGGCTTAAGAGCAGCAGAAGGGACCCTGGTTGGGTGGCAGGCGCCTCTTCCGCGTTGGGGCAGAGGCAGTGGGTGCTGCAGGTCCCGGGGGCACTGCCGAAGGCTGCGGACGGTCTGGCTCAGTCCAGCATGGCGTCCAGCTGGTCAGCCAGGGCGTCAAACATGGTGCTAATGTCATCCAGAATGTGCTTGGTGGAGGTGCTGGGGGTGCTGCGGGGAGGAAGGACAGGGTCAGATCAGCCAAAAATCAGATCACCGCCCTGGCCCTGGGCAAGGGCGCTGTGACTGAGCGCCTGGCTGGTGCCAAGTGCCTTCCGAGAATCTTCGTTCTCACAGCCTCCGGAGTCAGTAGGAGTTACTGTCCCTGCCTCACACATGAGTGCACTGGGGCTCGGCGGAAGTGACTTGCCCAAACTCATGTGCCTCTCAGTGGCAGCCACTAGATTCCCTGCAGGTCAGACCTAGAGGACTCCAAAACCTGGGCTCCCCCTGTTCCAACAGGGCAGCCCCAGCCTGAAGATCTACCTGTGACTCCTCTGCCCCACCCCAAGCAATCCCAGGACCCCTGGAAAGAGGATGCAGGAGGGGCTGTTCCTATGCCGCCACCTTCTTCCCTCCCGCCCCGCGCCCCTCACCCCTCTCGCTCCTCGGCGCCGATGCTCCTCTCTGCCGCCCGCAGTGCGGCTGCCAGGGACGAGCTGGTCTGCTCCAGCCGCAGCTGGGCCCGGCCCGAGCCCGCAGCCCCCGCGCTCTCCGGCCTTGGGGGCGGTACAGGGCGGGGGCCCAGTCGGGGAGCCAGCTTTGGGCCAGAAAATGCCAGCTGGGTGCAGGCCACAGACACAGGCTTGGGAGCTGATCCTGCAGAGACAAAATGGTTGGCTTGTGACTCAACTGGGAAAGACACAAGCCCTGCACAATGCCAGGTCCCCGCAGGCCCTGCCGCATACCTGCTCCGGGCACCTTGATTAGGGCAGCAGGGGCAGCTGGGGGCTCTGGCTCCCCGTGCCGCCGGCCGCCTGCTGAGTTTTCCAGAGCTGGCCCGGGGCAGGGGGACAGGGGAGGCTGGGTTGGGGGGCTGGGAAAAAGAGGGGCTGGAGCTCCTTGAGTTGGAAGGCTGTTAGGGTCAGGCTGAGGAGCGCTGGGAGAAGCCACGGGGGGTTCACTGGGGGCCTGGGGCACAGAGGGGCTGGGCATGGCATTGGCCACTCCGAAGGCCAGAAGTGCCGTCTGCAGCGGCTCTCTCTCCCGGCACTTGGGTCTCCGCTTAACAGTGTCTGACTCTGTGAGGTTGAATTCGAGGCCGGCGGGCACAGGCGTCTCCCGGGGCGGGGGGCCAGCTGGCTTCGGCCGCTGTTTGATGGTCAGGTTCCCCTCCTCTGCAAACGGGAGCCCTTCCCCTGAGCTGCCCCGAGACGGGGGTGTCCCCTCAGGCCCCAGATCCTCCTCCTCCTCTGTGTCGGATGCAGGGCCAGCTGGGGCAGGTGGGCCAGGGGGCTCTGATGGGCCAGCTGGTTCACTCAGTGTTCGCCTTCGGGACCCTGTGGCCCCCTCTTTGGGCCCTGGGCTTCCGTCTACTGGAGGTGGATCCGGGGTGGGGCCAGAGACAGAGCTGAGGCGCTTTGGGGGAGGTGGCGGGGGGCCTTTGCGTCTGGCCCGAAGGGCAAAGGACTGGCTACGGGGAGCCCCTCGAGCTGGGGTCTGGCTGGGGCTGGTCCGGGCTAGTGCGCTGCGTCCTGGCCGCCGAGTGAGGGTGGCATAACTGCCCAAGGCACTGCCCACTGGCCCTTCGGCCTCACCCTCTACCTCCCCCTCAGTCGGGCCAGGGCGGCTCAGGCTGTGGGACCGGCGCTTGGGCCTAGGCGGGTCCGGAGGAGCGGCAGGGGGGCCAGCCAAGTATGAGAAAGCCCGGGGTGCACCCGGAGGTGGCCCTGGGGCTGGGCTCGCGGGTGAGCCCTGGGGGTACATAAAAACATAAGGGGGAGGCCCTTGGCTGGGAAGTGGAGAGCAAAGCTTCGGAGGCCGCTCTGTGCCCTCTGGAAGGTTCCTCTCCTGTGGGGCGCTGGCGTCTCCTCCACTGGGCTGGGGGGCAGGCTGTTCCTGTGAGTGGCCAGACCCGCGGGAGCGCGCTCCAATGCTCTCCTGGCTGGGGGAGCGGGCGGGGGGCAGCGGGAGCGGCTCAGGGCCACCCCCTGCCATGGCTGCCTGTAGCTCCGGGCTCAGCTCACTGCCCTGAAAGGTGAGCAGGCGTGGGCCGGCCGCAGCAGGTCCATCCCCGTTCTCCAGCCCCTCGATGGCCATCAGCTCCGGGCCCCTGGCCGGTCGGCGGCTGCCCTCGCCGGGGGCCTCCCCCTGCAGCAGGCCCCGCCGGAGCTCAGCTAGACGTCTCACACCCAGCATGAGCTTCTTCTGGTGACCTGAGGGGCGGATGCGGGGGACAGGGTCAGCGGGGACTAGAAAGGCCACCTCGTCTCTCTCAAACCCCATTCTCTCTTCTGGGCCTGGACACTGAATGCGTTTTGGGGACCCCTGGAGGCGCGCAGGCACAGGGCACTCGGGGCTCACCAAGCTTATTGACGCCGATCTCCTGCAGCTCCTCCCAGGTGAGGTCGGCCACCAGCCCCATGGAGTCGTAGCCGCTGCTCACCAGCTGCTTGTGGTACTGCGGCAGCCCCAGCGCGCACAGCCACTCCAGCAGGTCCGCCTGGAGGGGCACCACTGTCGGTCAGAGCTGGCCCCCGGCCCGGAAGGCCCCAGGGAGCCCCGGCTGAGGGCGGGAGCCCGGGCCGGCCAGCCGCCCGCTCACCGGGATGTAGTTGGGCAGCCACTCGGTGATGTTGAGCTGGGCGATCTCTGAGGCAATCTTCTTCCTGTGCCCAGGCTTGGTCACCCCGATGGCCGTCAGGTCCTGCCACCCAGAGTGGTGCCGTCAGGCCCCCTGCTCTGCCTGCGGGCCCCTCCACTGCCCTCCTGCAGGGCACCTACCTCGGGTGTCATGCGGCTGATGGTGGGCACGTCGTAGCCCGCTTGTAGGAAATGGGCGGTATAGCCCTCCAGCTGGAACTCGCTCAGCCAGTTGTAAATGGCCTGAGCGTCCTGCGGCGGGTCGGGACGGGGCTGAAGTTAACGGAGCCCAGGCTGCAAGGAGGAGCCAAGGCCGGGGCCCAGCCACCTGCTCCAGGCACCCCTTGGGGCCTGGCCTGAGCAGAGACTGAAGTCCACACTGAAGCCCACCTGACCCCCACCCTGGCCCACAGCCCACTCCCCAGTGGAGGCCGCACCTTCCCCTCCAGCAGCTGCTCCGGTCTCACGTCCTGGCTGAAGAGCTGCTCCCCAGAGCGACAGTTGGCCAGAGAGCGGTGGCTCAGGTTGTCTTCAAGGAGGGAGAGGCATGGAATCAGAGGCGGCAGGATGAAAGAACGCCACGTCCTTGGCCTCCCCACCAGCACCTCTCCTTGCCCATCCAGGTCGCAGGGACCCTTCCTACCTGCCAGGGGCGGGGGGTGCAGTCCTGGCAGCGCCTGGTCCTCTCCGGTGGACGTAAGCGGCTGGGGACAGGGAGGGCGCGGCTCAGTGTTTGGAGAAGGAGCAGTAGGAGGGTGGCCTCCCCATGCCAACACCCCTCCCTCTCACCTGGGCGTTCTCAATGAGGAGCCCAGTGCTGTGGCCGTTGGTGCCCTCGGAGCTCTGCCCGCTGCCAGCACTGCGGATGCTGCCCACGCTGCCCTCGCTGCCCACGCTATTCCTGTCACCTGCTGCGGGGGGCAGCAGCAAAGGGGTCAGAGCCCCAGCTGGCCTTGCCAACAGCTGGCCAGAGCCAGTGGCCCACCTGGTGCCAGTGCTGCCCTCCAGGAGGACGTACCTGGGCTGTCTGGGCTCAGGCCCACTCGTGGGAGCTGGCCATAGGCGAGAGGGTGCAGGGGGTCGTCAGCAGGGGGCTGCGGAGTCCGGGAGAAGTTTGGGCGCAGGGGGGTGGGCACAGAGGGGAGGCGGGATGTAAGGGTGCCCACCCGCTTGCTGACCACCTCGACAATGCCAGGAGGAAAGTAGCCCACGCGGTCCGTGCCCCTCTGGCTTTCGTGGATGTGCCCCTTCCAGCGGCCATCAGGATGCTGCTCAAGCACCTGCGGAGATGGGGGGAAGGGGAGGCAATGGTTACTTCCTGTACCAAACGAGGGCAGGCGGCCAGCCTTGCAGCTGCGGTCCAGCTCTTCCCCTACCCTCTAGAAGCTGGCCTCTGATGCCCAAGTCAGCCCACAGTTCTGCCTGTGCCGCCAGCATCCAGCCCAATGCTCCGTGTGCCTCCAGAACATACAAGCAACAGTCCTGGAATCAGTCCAGGTTCAAATCCCAGTTCCACTGTTTGTTAGCTATGTGGCCTTGGGAAGTCACATTATTTTCTCTAAGCCTCAATTTCGTCATCTCTGAAAAGGGAAAGGTGACAGCACCCTTACCTGGAGTGGGAAAAAATCAGTGACATGGTGCATGTAAAGACCTTAGCACAGCTGGTACCTAATAAGTGACAGTAACCACTTGTGTTCGCAAAGAAACGCCTGCATCCGGTCCTCACCGTAATGACGTCCCCGGCCCGGACGTTGAGGGCAGTGGGATCGTGGAGGTTCCAGAAATCCTTGAGTGCTCGAACCTTCAGGATCCCTGAAGCCTCTAAGAGAAGGTAGAGGACAGGTGTCACCTGAGGGTCCTTAGCATGTGTCCCCACCACCTCTGTCCCCTCTGTGACTCTACCAAGCCCCCATCTCCTCATCCCCAAGCACTCGCCGACGAGCCCTGAGCCCAGGGGTGTGACATCCTGCTCCTGTGACGTCCACTCCTGCTCCACTTCCAAACACCCCCAGAGCGGGGGACCCCTGGCCTGGGCCTTCTCCCACACCCACTCACCCCGCAGCAGCTGCTTGATTTCCCGGCTGGCCTGGGAGGTGGTGAACTGATTCACAATGTCCAGTGCCGTCTGGTTGTATGTGTTCCGAATGTTCACGTCCACACCGCCCTGGGGACACAGTACGGAGTGAACGTGTACTAAGCACTTTGCTTGTCATTTCCCCCAATCCTCACGAGTGCCCAGGAGGTAGGCACTATTTTCAAATTTTGCAGATGATGAAATCGAAGCTCAGAAATAAGGTCAAGGGTGAGCTCCAAGCTGCTCCGCCAGTAAGACACAGACCTGGGGCTGGAACCAGGCCCACCTGCTCCCCGGCCACTTGGCCGCTGCACATGCAAAGCACCACGTTGGTCGGGGAGGTCCCTTCGCAGCGGGTCTCGGACCCGGCACCGGCGGGGTCCGCGTGCACCTGGGGGGTGACCAGGTGCCCACACCCACCTCCAGGAGCAGCCGCACCACCTCGGTCTTGCCGTACAGCGCGGCCTCGTGCAGCGCCGTGCCTGTCTTGGTCTGGCGGTTGATCTCAATTCCAGCTCTCAGGAGCTGCCTGTGGACGGGAGGGGCATCCAAGGGTGGTGGGGGGTGGGAGAGGAAGCCAATTGCTGGGGGCGAGGAGAGCGATCCAGAGCGAGGGTGAAGAGGGCAGCAGGGCGGGGCACCAGGGGGACACTGCCGGTCCCACAGGAAGGGGATGAGGAAGTGAAAGTGGGGGGAGCGGCCGGGTACCTGATGACCTCTCTGTGGCCGTTCTTGGCAGCCAAATGCAAGGGCGTGGTGTAGTTGGGATCACACGGGTCCTTGGCCTCACCCTCCAGCAGGGCCACACATAAGTGGCTGTTCAGTAGCAGCTGAGCCACCTGTAGCAACCAGCACCCAGGTAGAGCCTCCTCTCGAGACCGCGCAGGCGCCCAGAACCCAGCCCCGCCAGGGGATGCAGGCCTTACCTTGAGCCGTCCAAACTCACAGGCCAGGTCCAGGGGCGTCTTCTTGGCCTTGTTGACCAGGCAGGGGTTGGACTGGTGCTGGAGGAGCATTTCTGACTGGGGGTGAGCGGGGAGCCGCGTGAGGCGTCTGGCCCGGCCCGGCCCGCCCCTCCGTGCCAGCCCTGGCCCCTGTCCCAGCACCCCTGCGGGCCGGCAGGCTCACGTACCACTTCATAGTGGCCGTACTGGGCAGCCAGGTGCAGCGGGATCTGCCCGTCCAGGGAGGCGACGTTGACAGCCGCAGAGGCTCGCAGCAGCAGCCGCACGGGCTCCAGCCGGCCCTGCCAGGCTGCATAGTGCAGCGGGCGCATGCCTGCAGGAGGGAGGGGGCTCTGAACGAGGTCCTGGGACAGTGTGGGGCCAGGGGCGGGCACCGAGCGGGGCGTGGAGCCACCCCAGCTGGAAGGGAGACGGGCCCCACGGGTCTGGTCAAGGAGAGGTCCGGCTGTACCCGGCTGAAGCCAGAATCCCACCTTGCCCTCCGTGGATGATCTGGTGACCTCATGACGACATAACCTCAACCTCCTCATCTGGAAACCGGGGCGGCAGTACCACCCACTACCCAGAAGGCTATGAGGGTTGGAGAGGAAAAGCAATCGCGAGCCCAGAGCAGCTGTGCCGACGCCAATCAGCATCGCTGCGAGGTAGCAGAAGCGAGCTCCCACCACAGGGTCTGCGGCGGGGCACACTGGGGTCTCACCGTTGCTGTCCTTGATGTCCACGGTGGCCTGGGCCTCCAGCAGCAAGGCGATGAGCTCCAGGCTGCCCCCCAAGGCGGCGTGGTGAAGAGCAGAGAATCTGGTGTGGAGGGGAGACATGGCGGGGGTGTCTGTGAGCAGCTCCCTACCCCCCAAATCCATCTCCCGCACCAGACCCATCTTGGGGGCTGGCAGGGCTGGGTTACTTGCCCACTGTGCCCCCCCACCCCCCGGCCGCCAGCCCTGCCGTGGGAGCGCAGAGCAGCCGGGCTACAGCATGAAAGGGCTCAGTGTCTGGGCTGAGAGGCCTGTTTGTCTGGCCTCCCCCCGCAGCCGGCCCAGGGGAGGGGGCCGTGGGAGCAGGAGCCCGAGGGCTCCTATCCTCTAGGGAGAAAAGGGGGCCCAGCAGGAATCTGACCCAAGGAGGCCCCTCAGAGAGGCAACAGGGCCCCTCCCTCCCCTCCCTCAGGGGCAGGACCCCTCCCTCCCGTCCTATACAGGCTCGGCCCAGAGCTCTCAGCGCACACACTTCAAGGGCCAAGTCTGAGAGGGGAAGGGGCTGCAGGCCCCAGGTCTTTCCCGCTCACTCCTCCCCCGCCCCCAGCTCTCGGGAGGGACGGGCTCACACTCACCCATCAGCATCCTGGTAGTTGACGTTGAGCCTCTTTGAGGAGCCGAGGAGCTCTGAGGGTCAGAGCAGGAGGCATCAGCGCATCCCGCGTGACCGCCTCCTAACCCCGTGCTCCCTCCCCACCCATCTCCTGATCCCGCTGACCTCCCGGTGTGCAGGAAAGCACCTGCCCCATGGCCCAGGGCGTCCTGTCCCTGTGGCTCCCTGCCCTGGCCCACGGGCCCATCGGCGGGAGGGCGCCGAGTGCAGGGAGCTGCTGCAGCAGTGGCCTAGCTTCCCTGGGCCCCCAGCCCGGCACGTTTATAGAGCCAAGGGGGTGGGGAGGGGACGGACTGGCATGCCATGCCCTCAATAGACAGGCCCACGAGCGCATGGTTAGCATTCCTGCCTGAACGGGCCAAGAACGGGTCTCACTGTCCCGCTGGGCCGAGGGGGCTGGGAGGGAAAGCAGAGGGACACCAGAGGCAGGTGCCAGGGCTGGCCTCACGGGCCACGGTGCCCAGCCCTGCAACGCCCCTGGACGGAGCACGGCAAACGAGGTGTGTCAGACAGGCCTACGTTTTGCCCCAGTTCTGCTGTGCACCAGCTGTGTGATCTTGGACAAGTCGCTTAAGCTCTCAAGCTCAGTGTCTGCATCTGCACGACGGGACGGTCACAGAACCTGCTCACAAGGCTTAAGTACCTTTGTCGGCATGCAAAAGGTGGGCGCTATCACCGCTTAGCACTCTGTGTGACCAAGATGCTGTCCTCCAGCAGAAGCGGGCACGGCTCCCCACTGGCCTATTTCTGCATCCACAGGCCCCCAGACAGGAGGCTCTCTGGTGGGTGGGGGCGAGGCGCTAGGGGCACGCGCAGGATGCTGGTTCACCCCCCTCCCAGGGACAGAATTCACGCAGGTACCCCACGCGGAAGCCAGGGAACGGGAAGGGTGGCCCTTGATAAGAGTTGGTGGCGGGGAGGAAGGGGGATGCCTGTCACAGGCGGCCCCTGCCTCCTGCTGGAACCCACCCCTGCAGGGAAGGAGGAGGCCTGGCTCCACCCGGGGCCGGCGGGGTGCCAAGCACGCTGGCTCAGGCCTGCCCCCAGGCCCTGGTGGGCCCCTGAATACCCCAGCAAGACAGGGCCTCATTCCAACAGGGAGGGACCAACCCCGAAATGATGAGCGTGGGACGGGGAGGGTGGGGACAGCTACTTTTAGGGCTGAGCCGAATTATGCCACTGCTGAAAATGTAAACACAGGACCAAGGAGTGACTAAGAGGTGAGGAGGTAGGGGGCCGCTGGGAAGAAACACAGGCCTCCCAGTCTTCCTCCAGCCCCCCTGAAAAGTCCTTGTCACACAGAGCCATTCAGGGTAGTGGAAAGAACAGGGGCTCTGGGAGCAGGAAATGCCTGGTTCAAATTCTTCCTACTGGCTGTGGTCCCTCTCTGAGCCCCAGCGAAGATGACAAGGTCAGCAGGGAAGAGACACAGAAAGTCCCTCCACCTGCCGCCAGCTGGGCCAGTCTGGGATGGGGCAGCCGGGCGGTGAGCTGCCACCCCTCCGGGGAGCGGCAAGACAATGTGACAGGAGAGACAGGAACAGGGGCCGGGCCAGCCTGGGTGGCTCTGTTCTTCCCCGAACAATGGCCGGAAAGGCGGTGGGGGAGAGGCTCAGTGACTGGCCTGGGACCTCGGTGGGAGGGCGGAGGGTCCCCGTTCTGGCAGGGCTCCAGGCACTTCCCCTGCAGCACAGCCTTCTTTCCCGGCCTGGCCCTGGGGGTGGAAGGGTCCCTCCTGATTTAGGCTCGGGCAGAGGATGTGAGCTCAGCGGCCACCCCCAGCCCACTCCATTTCCTTTGGCCAGAGAGGGAGACAGCTCAGAAAAGGGAGTGGGGGAAGGAAGGAGGGCGGCCGGGGGTAAGGCCAGGGCTGCACCCCTCTCCTCCAGCCACCTGCTCCCTGAGGAGGCCCCGGTAGGCGGGGACGCCGGCCCCTGGCGACAAGACGGTGAATGGAGGAACTGAGGGAGTACCTCTCTGTGGCCAGCTAGAGAGCAGTTCCCAGAAAAAAAGGGGAGGGGGCCCTGACTCCTCCCTTCTGGCAGTGTCCTTGGCCTCTCCATGGTATGGAGCAGGAGTTCCCAGCCTCCCTTCGGAGAGCTGCCTTCGAGTCGCCTGGAGTACTGTCTAACTTGCAGTTCCAGGATCTCTGTGCTGATTTTAATTTGGGGGGAGAAGCCCAGGGAGCCTGCTCTCTCTGAACAATCCCAGGGAATTCCGATGAGCGGCGGAGTGCGGGAACACAGGCCAGAGGGCACGGGCTTGCCCCTGACCTGCCACATACTGGCTGTGTGACCTTGGGCTCTCTGAGTGTCAGCTTCCTTATCTGCAAAGTGGATGTGGCGACAGGGAATTAAGGGGATTGCGATAGTCCACGAACTAGAGTCTGCAAATGTCACCTTGTGGTTTCCTGTCTATTACTAGCTTTCCCAGCTTCTCAGAGAACGGGGTAAGGGGGCACAGGACCCCGTCACTCTGTGCCTGTGTCCACTCTGTGCAAGGTCCTTTAGGGGCTCGGGGAAGGGACTGCTTCCGCCAAAGACGTTTCCCGGTGAGCACAGGGGACCTTCCTGGAGGCTGGGGGCCAAGCTGTGAGGTTCCAACCGCCTGCCACCAGACTCCCACCTGCCTGTCCTCCTGAGGACCTCACTTGGAGGCCCCAGGCCGTGAGGCCAACAGCAGCTCAACCACGGCCCCGCTGGGCAGGCGGCCAAAAACAACACAGAGGTGAGGGGAGAAGGGTGAGTGGTCCTCACTCTTGGGCCTCCAGGGACCTCTTCAGCACAGCCCCCACCCCCCGCCTTGGCGCCCACCCTGAAGCCACTTCCCCAGGGCACAGAGACACCCCCACAGCTCCATCTCCCTACAACCTGCGTCTCCTGCCCTGGTGTGCAGGGGGGAACCTCTGGTTCCTAAGGCCCTTAAAAGCCTTCCTTCAGGCACCCACACTAGCAGGCGTGGGTGGGGATAATTAGATGCTTTCAAGTAGCCAAGGTGTGTCTTGGGGCTAGACCCCGGCACCCTCGCTCCCCCACCCCAGTGTAGCGAGAACAGCTACCTCCCGCTTCTGCTGTTATAGGAACTCAAGGGGACAGGTCCAGTGTCCTCCTGGGATGGCCCAGAGAGCTCGCCCTGAAGCCCAGCTGTCTCCTCTCCTTGGGGTCTCACGGAAGAGCTTCCCAGGAGATGGGGCTCAGGTGTGGCCACCTGTGCACAGAGGCCCTATAACCCCGTCACCACTGGAGACCCTGGAAAATTAGCATTGGCCACACCCCGCCACGGTCCACAGGGAGATGAGGTCAGGAGGAAGGGGGCTGCGGCGAGTGGTTAGATAGTGTTGGACTTTGTTTTAGGCAGTGGAACTCCCTTTCTAAAGCTATCTTACAGACGTCCCCATTACACAGGACAGAAATGCAGAGATGACTGGGCAGAAGGGGTGTGGGGGGGGTGGTGGACCTGTCTGTTCAGTCTTTCCCAACCCATTGTCAGAAACCCCATGGCCCCAGAGAACAATCTGAAAACCACCTGCCTGGAGGAAAACCCCCCCCGAGGGCAGGAATTCCGGTTTGCTCCATTCACTGCCTAGACCAGCGCTTTAGAACAAATACAGCCTGGCTGGCGTGTAACAGACCCGCCAAGAAATGTGAATGAATGCCCTTCACCTCTTTCACTTTACCGGCGAGGAAACTGAGCCCCAGAGAGCTGAAGCGATTTGCCCAAGACACACAGCAAGAGGGACCAACTTCCTCTCTGGCTCTCCCGCACAGAGGTACTCCTTGTACAGAACAAGACAGTTCTCCCACCCCAAGTCCCCTGATCACAGTGACCCCCCAGTCACGCGACCTGCACACTCAGGGGGAGGGTCTCAGCTCGACAGTCACCCCATCAAGTACTCACTTGTCTTTGCAGCCTTGACTTTAGCCACCAGTTTCTGCACACCAGTCACATCTCCGTTTTTGACAGCAAGGATCAGGTCCTGTTCGCGACCCATCCTGGTCCCCGGGCTGGGCTCTGGGCTCAGAAGTCCAGGAGAGAGGCACAAAAACTGGTCTAAGCCAAGGTGTCAGGGTGCCATGCCTCAGCCCTTTGGAGGGCCAGGAGTCCTGGGGGAGCGTGTCTGGTGTCTCAGGCAGGAGGTTTCTTGTCAGGCGCTGACAGGTACTCCAACAAGGTGCTTCGTGAGCTGCCGCCACAAGCAGGAAAGCAGATCTCTGAGGGGGCGGAGGCTGCTCGGAAATCTGGACAGATATCAGCTTGCAGCTTCTGACAGCCCTGGGCTGGGCTGGGACTGGGCACGCCAATCTTCCCGGCTGGCTCAGGAGCACCAATGCCCACCCCGAGCGCAGCCAGCATTCCCTCGGGCCTCGTACAGCAGTAGCGGACAGGTCTCGGGGGTCTGGAAAAGGTGCAGTGCCCCTGCTGAGCTAGGCCAGCA
Source organism: Pteronotus mesoamericanus (assembly GCF_021234165.1). Lineage (NCBI taxonomy): Eukaryota > Metazoa > Chordata > Mammalia > Chiroptera > Mormoopidae > Pteronotus > Pteronotus mesoamericanus. The sequence continues at coordinate 4,246,718 of NW_026555315.1, read as the reverse complement.
GTGCAACGGTCCCAGACGCAGAGCAGGAGTGGGCCTCCAGCAAGCCCCCAAGCCACCCTGGCTGGGCTTCTGAGTCAAGGGAGGAGCCGAGCCGCTGAGAGCGGGAAGGGAGCCACCATGCGTGAGAGGAATATTTGGAGGGGGGAGGGGTGGCATTCTGGGAGGGGGAGGCTGAGTCACTGAGGCCCCAGGGCACCTGGCAGCACCTCAACCTGGGGCAGGCTGGGCAGCAGCCTATTCTCCACAGCCCAAGGGGCTGACACCCACGGACAACTGGCGGGCCAGGAGGCGGGGCCTGGGAGGCTTAGGCACAGCCAGACAGGAGGGGACACTCCCTGTTGAAGGTGGCTGCCCCCCAGACTCCGCAGAGCTCTTTAGGAATTTAGAGTGGAGTGGGGAGCTTATGACCCCCCATTTCTGGCAGGGGTCTGCCTGCTGGACAGGGAGGCTTTACAGCACCTGTTGCTGACCTATCCTCACCCCTCAGGCAGGATGCAGAAGCAGCTGGGCAGAGAACAAGGACAAGAGCTGGGGCACCGCTGGCAAAGGGAGTTGCTTGGACCCTCAAACTCGAATCTGAGGCCCAAGAGCCCCAACTTCAATGCAGAAAAGCCTACCTCAGTTCTTCAGTGACCACCAATTTGTTGCCCGAATCCTGTGGCATTAGACCTGGGCAGGCCTGGGGCGCTGGCTGGGGACCCCTCACTCCCAAAACGTCCCAAGCCCAACCCAGATGGCACTCCCTCTCATGGCTCGCGGCCGACATTGGGGGAGGGCGCCCCTGGCAGTGCCTGGGGTCGGGCTGGCTCCCCCGCCCCCCGGAATGCCCGGCCCAGGGCCGCGCAAACCCCCAACCCCAACTCAGCCCAGGCCGACCAGGGGAACAAAGCGGCGGGAGGGACCAATTGGGCCAAGCACCGGAGGGTCTGATGCGGGAGCTCGGAATAAGGGGGCGCGAAGGAGGACGGAAGGAGCACGGAGACGGAGGCGCCCGCTGATCCCACAGGAAAAGTTAGTTTGTGCCCGCCCTCAAGGGTGCTGACCCCCAGCTCGGGCCCCGCAGTCTCACCTTTCCCAGCCGCCCCACCGGGGGTCCGGTTGGCCCTGCGCGGTCCCTGGCACTCTGGACCGTGGCTCCCACTGGCCCCCTTACCCCCTTTCTCCTCCTCCTTTTCCAAGGCCGGCACGGCGCCTCCCGCAGGAAATCCCGCCCCTCCCCCCTCCCTCGAGCCGGATCGCGAGCGGAGGGACCGTCCCGGCCGCGCAGTCGGACTGTCAGTCAGCGTCGGCGGCCCCGCCTCCATCCGCGCCAGGCCCCACCCCCATCGCTCCCGGCGGAACGGTAAAGTGGACCGGTTTGCGCATGCGCCCAGGTGAACGCAGGGTGTTGGGGGCAGAGCTCGCGCCCCCTGCATTCCACTTGCGGAACCGGGACTACCTGGGTCCGTAGAGTTTAGGCTGAAGGGTTTGTAACTGGGTGGGAGAGAAAACTTGATACGAAGGCGTCTGGAAACCGAGACCTTGGGATCCCGCTTGGGAAGCACCTCTTCTTTTTCGCCCCTCGCTCCTCGTGGGACTCCCGCAGCGACCTCCGCCGGCTTCCAGAATCTCCGAAACACAGACTGATCGGAGCAATGGTGCCACCTAGCGGATGGTGTGGGAACGGTCCACGGCGGCGGCGGCGTGGACCCCAGCCTCGAGGAGGTGCTAATGACGGACTAGGGTGGCGCTTCAGCACCACTGTGGCCCGGACAGCGCCTCCCGCCCCCGGGTCTTCGAAACCCGACTTCCAGACCCATCTGAAGGGACCTAAGAAAGGAAGGCCCTTAAAGAAACCTGAACTTCCCCAGACCGAACTCGACATCTCCAGGTGGCCCTCAGTTTGCGAAGCTGGAATTCGGGAACCCACCACTCTCCCTTCTCTAACCCCCCTTTTCTTGCGTCCTTGTCCAGCCGGATGGCGGGGACTAAAGCAGACCAGGATTGCGGAGAAGGAGGCACATTCATTTGACTATTCATACTGTACTTTAAGACGCCAGGTTCCTCAGGTTTTACTAGAGAGGAGCCCAGAGGAGGGTTAGGGACAGCAAGGGGGAGCTCCTGTAAATCCAGAAACCTGCAAACTTTCTGCCCTCGGAATCGAGGCACAGGTCTGCGCTAGGAGCCAGGTTAGCTAGGAAGGCGAAGAGCCAGTGGATTGACCGGGAGACCAGAGGAGCGGAGATCGGATCCGCGCTCTTTAGGGCCGCGCGGAGTTCCGGCGGTGGGCGGGGCAAGGGCGGTGCGCGCGCAGGCGCAGGCGGTGGCCCGATGGAGTCCGAGGCGGACCTCGCAACCGTGGAGGTTCCTGCCGGGCGCGTGCTCAGGTGTGGGGCGGGCGGGCCTGGGGGAGTCACGGGCACTGTGAGGTGGCCGCGGGGAAGGGGACGGGGGTCCAGGACTGGACCAGGCGGCCCGGACTGCGTGGCTTTGACCCCGTATCTCCTCCTTACCCAGTGCCCGGGAACTCCTCGTGGCCCGCTCGAGGTCCCAGAAGCTGCCCCAGCGCTCTCATGGGCCCAAGGACTTCTTCCCCGATGGCTCGGAGGCCCAGGCCGAGCGGCTGCGCCTATGCCGAACGGAGCTCTGGCAGCTGCTGGCGGAGGAGCGCGTGGAGCGTCTGTGAGGGGGACGGGCCGGGCCGGGGGCGGGGCGGGGCGGACGGACCCCGTAGACTTCCCGGTAGACTGAGACGTACCCCAACCTACTCTTCGCCAGGAGCAGTTTGGTGGACGCCGAATGGAGACCGGAAGAGGGGTTCGTGGAGTTGAAGTCTCCAGCGGTGAGCGGCGGGGCTCTCTGGGGCAGGGGAACCGCCTTCTCTCCCTTCCTAGCTCCTTTGTGACTTTTGCTCCGGACCCCACACAGGGTAAATTCTGGCAGACTATGGGCTTCTCAGAGCAGGGCCGGCAGCGGCTGCACCCCGAGGAGGCCTTGTATTTGCTGGAGTGTGTGAGTAGGATGTCAGGAGCGTGGGGAACGGGCTGGGACCAAGGAACCGGAAGAGTTTGGGAGGAGGGTGTAGGAAAAAAAAAAGTATACACAACTGAGTATTCAGGAGCTCATAACCTAAGTCTCTAGAGCAAAAGACAGGAACACCGGGCAGGAAGCAGGGATTCCAGTCTGTGCTAGGGTTGTTGCTCCTCGTCGCTTCCCTGTTGACAGTGTTCTTGCTCTGATGCTTGCCGGGCTGGATTGCGGGGGAGGGGGCACAGCTATTAGAGCCAGGAAGTGACCCCACTGGCAGTGCCACTGCAGGGAGGACTTACAAGTTGAACTGTTGGCCCCACTTCAAGGGTTCCATCCAGCTCTTCTACCAAGACCTGCCGCTTTCTATCCAGGAGGCCTACCAACTGCTGCTGACTGAGGACACCGTGACTTTCCTGCAGTACCAGGTATCTGTCACCCTCTCTCAGGAGAGGAGTCACCCACCCGCTGAGTGAATTAGCCCTTACAAATACCTCCGGGTGCTAGGCGCAGAGCCATATGCTGGAGCTGCAAAACAGGCAAGGGCTCTGTTCTCGTGGAGCTCACATCGCAGGGGTGGCAATGGATAATAAGTCAGCAAGCAAAAGAAGGGCCGACTTCGCGGGACTGAGTGCCAGGAAGAAGATCAAGTTGGGGAGGGGCACAAGGCTGGAGACCTAAGTGTGGGCAGCCTGAGCACAGGGATGGTGGCAGGGGGGCGTGGCCAGAGCGGAGGGCTGCCTCTGAGAGCCGGTGCGCTCCCCGACGTGACGCGGGGCGGGCGGGAGACCAGACGCAGAGACAGAGTGTCTAGCAGCCCAGAAGGAAAACCGGGAGAGGCGGCATCACAGAAACTAAGAGAAGGTCTTTCCAGAGGAAGTGGTCAGCTGTGTGGAAGGCTGCTGAGTAAGATGGGGGTGTTCGTGCGTACATCTCTCTGATATGAATATGGGGACAGAGAGATGAACATGTGGTTCTTTACCGGAGACCACTCCCACCCCGCCCCTGTCTGTGGAGAGGGCGGTGAGATGTCCACCCCCTTCTGCCACCCTCTTGTCCACATTGTGGTCAGGAGCTTCGCTCTTATCAGCTTTAGTGTCAAAATATTTTAAGGAGTAGTTTGGTCTGGCCCATCGGCTATCGGCTTTTTGGGGTTTGTATTTAAATCACAAAGTTGCTGTACGTCACTTGTGGGAAGTATGGTAAGCAGAGACAGGAATTCATACTGAGACCCTAGTCTGGGGAAAGTGCTTACAATGGAGTGTGGTTCAGCCAGTCCCAGGATTTAGAAACTGGGGATGGGTGGCAGAGGAGGTTGGGAATGGCTTCTGTCTGGAGAAATTTTGGTATTTTCACAAGCGGACCTATAACCTTTAGGGGTTTTTCCCCCCTTTTTGAGGTCTTCAGCCACCTGAAGAGACTGGGCTATGTGGTTCGACGATTCCAACCAAGGTAAGCCCCTATCCCGCTTCCCTCCTGCTTGTTCTGGTCCTGGGGCCCGGGTGACTAGCCCCAAAGCAGAAAGTGGTCTCTGCTTACCTAGAGTCCTTGGCTGGAGCTGCAACTCCCTGGACATGGGCTGGGGCCCATGCGGGAAATGCTCTATTGAGAGGCATGCTGGGAAAATCTGGGTCATTTCCCCTTATCCTGGGTTATCAAGTTGAACCTCATCTTCAGCCTGCTCACTCCACAGATAACGACTGAGCACCTACCGCTCGCTGTGAGCATGGAGATGTACCAGAACAGGGCCTGGCACTTACTAGGTGTGCAAGCAGATTTGTTGAGTGCAGGCATGAAGGGCCAAGGGAGGAATTAGCAGTTGAGTGGAGTTAACGTTTCTTTTGTTAGGTTAGATGTTCTGTCCTTCTGGGGCCTCTGAAGGTCATCACTGTGGTAACCCAGCGTTGCTGAGAGCCACAGAGACCTCCACACTTGGAGCCAAAACTGGTACAGCCTTTGTAGTTTCCCAGTATGTCACAAAAGCTCTGGAACAGAGCTTTAGTTTCTGAAATGGGAATATATCCTAAGGGAATAGTCACAGGTCTGTGTACAGGCTCACCTGCGAGAATGCTCGTTCATCCATTCGTTCAGTCACGTTCGTTGACTACTTACTGGATGCCAGGCCCTGTGCTCACGGACAGGGAATAGCAGGTGCAGGATCACTGCCCCAGGTAACCTGCATGTAGTGGGGGTCTTACCCAAAACGCCATCGCCTTGCAAAATCAGTGAACTTGGAAACATCGGGGAGTCCAGCACAGAGGGCACGGTCACACGAGTTAGTTTATACCCTGGAACAGCACTGTCTGATAGAACTTTCCATGGTGATGAGAACGTTCTGTTTATACTGTCCAATGTATGTGGCCTGTTCAACTGAACTTTTAATTGTATTTCATTTTAATGGATTTAAGTTTAACTTAAATAGTTCACATCTAGTGGTCACTGTAATACAGTGACCACCTACAGCCATAAAAGAAAAAAAATCGTGGCAGGGAAGAAAGTTACAGGGCTGAGGAGCCATGTCCGTTGTACATTATTAACAGAAACGAAAAGATTACAAAGCAGTATATCACTATGGTTAGAAAAAATGAATACAGACACAGTCAATATGGTGTTTTTAGGAAACAAAAAAATGGACGCAGGGGTACAGCTGCCCTGCACAAGGGGAAGAGCTTGCCCTAGTGAGCTGGGGGGTGCCTATGGTGACACCCCCCCAACATTCCTGCGTGCCCCCAGCTCACCCAGGGGGCCCCCTCCCACCTCCTCTCACTTCATTTTTAGCGGGGGCTGGAAAATGACACCGGGGGATCCAAAGCAGGCGCTCGAAGTGGTTGAATGGAAACTGGGGCGCGAAAGCCAGCACTGATGGAGGTGGGGGGCACCACAGCGGGTGCCGGGCCCCGGGTCCGGCTCTGCGGCACCAGCCGGCGTGGGCTGCGTGGACAAGGCCGCGGAGGTGGGGCTGCAGTAGGTTCTCCGAGCACCAGGCAGAGAGCGGGCCCCAGGCTGCAGGAAGAGTTGCTGGGTGAGGACAGGCCAGGTTTCTGGCCACAGGCCAGAGGGGCCTAACGATGGCCGCGGGCTGCCGAGTCCTGTTCTGACGCTGAAGACAGGGAGACAGAAGATTGTGCCTCTGAAGAGAGATGTGTCATGTAGGTTTGTGGTGGTGGTTTAGAAAACTAGCCTGCGGTGACTGAGATGGCCACACCTTGCACAGTTTTCTTTTGCTGGCTTAGGACGAGGAACGATGGTTTCTCACCTGCCTAGAGTGACCAAAGCCAAGGGGCTTACCAGGTCCTTCTCCCCACCCACCGCTGAGAACGGGGCTCACCCATCAGTGGAGGGCACACCCATTCACTCCTGTGTCAGATTGGACAGCCGGAAGGGATCTTAGTGGCTTGTAGTCCAATCCTGCGGTCCTGCCAACGAAGAAACTGACATTTTGAGGGGTCAAGTGACCAGCCCAAAATGACACACTGGGTGCCCAGTGTCTAGAATAGTGCCTAGCGCAGTGCGAGTCCTCTCTATAAAAAAAAAAAAAAAAGTTACAGTGGTATCTGTGGCTTTTATTTTCTGTATTTCTCGTTTTCTAGTCAGTAATCATTTATTGCTGGCTCTGCAGGAGCCCTGGTTCCAGGGAGACTGTTCAGAGGTGCCATGCGTGAGACCCATAGGCCTGGGCAGAGATGCGTGGGCAGGCCTCTGTAGCCATCTCAATGCACTCTGTGGGGCAGGTCCGCCTGGGGCCTTTGCCCGAGTGTGGCTCTGAGCCTGGCCCACTGACTTTGCTGGGCCAGTCCCTCAAAGACACCCCCGGGAGCACCAGGCTGAGAAGGGGGATCTGTTGCTCGCCTCGTTCTCACCCCACAGCTCCATCCTGTCTCCTTACGAGAGGCAGCTGAACTTGGACAGCAGTGCCCAGTACTTGGAAGATCAGAATGGCAAGAGGAAGAGGACAAGCTCTAGCTCTCGGTAAAGCTCCCCGCGAGGCCACCCCCGGGGAGTTGGGGGCAGAGTCGCTGAGAGTGCTGGCCCTGGGGACCTTGGAGAATGCGTGGAGGTGTTGAAGAACTGGGCTTGGGCGGCTGCTGTGCAGGCTCAGGGAGGCAGTGGTCACACATAGTGCACGTGCACCTCAGCAACCAGGAGCAGATGTGCTGCGTTTCCTCCCCACGTCCCTCAGGTCCATTAATAAGAAGCCCAAGGCCCTGGAGAACCCCCTGCAGGGGGTGGATGGGACACCTGAGAGCCTGGCAACCTCCGTCCCTCCTCCCCGCAACCAGAACAGCCGATGCCCAGAGGAGAAACCTCGGGAGTCAAGCCCTGTAAGGGGCCCAGCGGGCCCCTTTCAGCTTCTGGGGTCCCTGGAGCCCTACCCTGGCCTGGCCAGGGAGGTGGCGGGGTGCAGCCAAGGAAGCGGCAAAGTAGAGAATGGGCCCAAGGGGGCCTCTAAGCCGCGCTGGGACTTTGAGCAGATCTCCTTCCCCAACATGGCTGCAGACAGCCGCCGCACCCTCCTGCTTGCCCCAGCCCCAGAGCTGCTCCCGGCCAATGTCACAGGGCGGGAGACAGATGCTGAGTCCTGGTGTCAGAAGCTGAACCAGCGGAAGGAGAAGCTGTCCAGGCGGGAACGGGAGCAACAGGCAGAGGCCCAGCACTTCCGGGAGGATGTAAACGCGGATCCTGAGGTGCTGCGCTGCTCCAGCTGGCAGGAATACAAGCAGCTGCTGCAGAGACGGCACCTGCGGAAGACCCAGAGCCGCCCTCCACACCTGTGGGACCAGCCTGTCACCCCCCTGCTGAGTCCTGGCCAGGCAGACTCCCCAGGTACCCTGCCTTAGCCCCACAGGCCCCTGGCAGCTAAGGAATCACAAGACTGAACGGGCATGGACTGAGCATGACTGATTGAGGCTTAAGAAAGACGAGGGAGGAGTGAGCAATACTGAGCAGTGGAACCCTCGGAGATAGTCTGCTCTTCTGGGAAGCAGCAAAGGGAGCCACGGTGTAAGGTTTAGAGATGGCAAGTAGGTGCCAGAGGAGAAATGGAAACTACGACCACGTCCTTAACTTCATACACAAGACGTGTGTGGATGGCTCTGCTGCCAGTACGCTGTGATCCCGTTTTCCCAGCTCTGTTAGAGGGAATGAGGCGACATGGTGCCCAAATAAAAGGAAGGGTTACTGTGTGCCCTGCAATGTTAAGAACAGGGAACTGACAGCAGCGATTTCCAGCTGGTATGTTGCAAGCATTTTCAAAACATGCATTGCCTGATGATTTAGTCAGGCACACTGACCTTTCCTCCCTTAGTCAAATAAAAAATGGCAACAGCCAGCACGATAGTTGTCCTGTGTGAATGAATCAAAATACCACCTATTTTTTGGTCAGATTGGCAAAAAATATGTATTTTTTTTTTGGTGTTCCGCAGAATTTTACTAATTAGATTGTGTGCCATGAGATGAAAAAGGTTGAAAATCACTGTAATAGCGCAAGAATGGTATCAATGGAGTTAGAACTTACAACCCTTATGGGAACATGGTAGATTTTAAGTAACTAGATTAAAATAGGCCAATCAGTTAGTTATATTTCAGATAAAAAACATGGGACATGCCTATACTTTTAAAGATCTGCTAAATCTGGGAACCCTACACTAGTAGGCAGGTTGAGAAACGTCAGGGGAGCCTGTGAATGACTCCCCTCCCCGACACCTGATTTTCACTGTCTGTGCAGCTACAGTCCTGGAACACATCTCCGTGCTGCAGACGACACACCTTGCCGACGGAGGGGCCTGGTGAGTGTGCAGGCCGTGCCCGTCTCCCCGGTGCCCTGGCTCCCAGGAGGTGGCAGTTGGGATTGGACACCTCAAGTTGGGTATGAGCTCGGGGATCATTCTGGGGACTCCCTGCCCTGGCGAATACTCACGTGTGTGTAGGGGAGAAGGAGAAGTGAGAGGCAACAGGTGGATTTATCCCCAGGGTGCAGAGGTGGCAGCTGAGCCTCCCCTTACCCCTCAAGTGGCATCTCACAGCAGGACCTGAGTTTCCCTGCACAGGCTGCCTCCTGGGACTGGGGGAGGGAAAGGGGGCTGTGGAAAGAAAAGGTGGAGCAGGAGAGTCCCTAAGGTTTCTCACTCTTTTCTCAGGCTGCTGGAGAAGTCTGGGGACTTGGAAATCAGCTTTGATGTTTACCAGGCTGACGCTGTGGCCACGTTCCGAAAGAATAACCCTGGCAAGCCCTCTGCCCGGATGTGCATCAGTGGGTACGAGGCCAGTGAGCACTGCCCCCGGCTGCTGCCGGTTCTCCTGTGAACCAGGTGGACCTGTCCCCCACATCCCTGGCCAGCCTGCCAGGCCCTGACAGGTCCAGAGAGGTTACGTGACAGAAGCAAAGCTACACAGCCAGTTGGAGCTGTGGGAAGCCATGCTTACCAGTCCTCGGCCCCGAGTCTTGGCATTTTGGGGTAGTCTCTCCTGGGCCACTTAGTCCTGGGCTCAGCGAGAACCTCACTCTTCTAGCCCCCTTACCCAGCCAGGACTCTGGGTCTCTCCTGAGCCATGCGGTTTGCAGACAGGAGAGCCCAGGGGCCTAGACTTCTGCATTCCCAACTCCTGTCTCAGTCTCCCTTCCCTGGGAGCCACAGAAGCCTGGGGTCTCAAAACCTGTGGGTAACCCACGGCCAGGCCTCAGTTGGACCTTTATCCCTGCAGATTCGATGAGCCAGTTCCAGACCTCCGCACCCTCAAGCGGTTGTCCTCCCAGAGCGGGGATGTTCCTCTGGTCTTTGCCTTGGTGGATCACGGAGACATCTCCTTCTTCAGCTTCAGGGACTTCACACTGCCCAGGGACCTAGGACACTGAGCAGCTCTGGCAGGGCCTGGGGCCTGCTTGGGGGTGCTTGGACTGTCTATTCTCAGGGACAATCTCAGCTGCCTCCAACACCCAGTAGCTGCAGGGGCTAATCTGGGCCTTGGCCCCAGGCGACTGATCCTGGCAGAAGAGCCACGCTGAGCCCCCTGCCTGGCCGCTGCAGCACTTCCAAGCCCCAGGACTGAGATTGCTGCCTTGCGGTGATCCCCTTGGAACTCAGCACTGGATTCTAGAGACCCAGGGAGGTGGGGCAGAAGAGGACTCTGTGCCTTTAAACAAGAGGGTGCCTGCTCATGTGATAAAGCCAAAGCCATAGCTATTAAAAATTATAAAGCTTTCCCTTCTGTGGCTGAATATACTGGACAAGTCCCCCAGCCCCGGTGTCAGGGCACAGGCTCAGCCCCATCCTGTTGTCCGCGAACTGACCCCCCAGACCCTTGCCTCTACTTTGCCCACCCACAGAGACCCCTGCTTTCTCTGCTGTGGAAGCTAAGAGAAACCCGCGGGAGGGCGGGAACGCGGCCCCCCACCTTTCTCAGGAGATGCCCTGGAGGGCAGGAGAAGTCAGAGGCCTCTAGTCAGCTTGGCTTTATGAAGGGTAGTCCAGGGAGGGAGGCCGGCGCTCCATCGGCCTTTCCCTGAACGCAGCTGGGTCCGGGTAGAAGGCTGGACGAGAGGCGCCATGTCAGTGTAGTTTGAGCCCTGCTCCCTTCGAGCTCTGCGGTGGAGCGCGCCGTGCAACTCCCGGGCTTCGGGCCTGGCCCCTTCCGTTCCCGCTGCTCGTCCTCCAACCCCCTTCTACATTGCTGAAAACTCCTGTTGCTGTTTTGGTTGCCTCGGGCGCCTGCCAGCCAAAGCAGCGGCTCAGAGGAGGGGGTCCAGAAGTGGAACCTACCCCGAGGGGAGGTGCCTCGGGCGACGCCCCCGTCCTCACGCCACCTCGCTCCTCGGTCCAGAAACGTGGCTCTGTGTGCACCGGCCGCCCTCTCTGATTGGGCTGGGCGCTCTAAGGAAGAGCGGCCCGGCTATGCCCCTCCCTCCGCGCTCCGGGCCGGGTTACGGAAGGTACGGCTCCTCTAGGTAGTCGGGCCTGGGAGGTGGCCCTGGGCGGTCGCCCGTTTCGGGAACTATTTCTTCCTCCGGGAGGCGGCGGGACACTGGGCGCGGCGTACAGTCCTGCGACCAGGTGCAAGCAGGTGAGGCTCGGGGCGGGGCGGTAGCGCCTCGTGCACATTCACGCAGGCTGAGGTCCCGCCCCCGTCCTGCCTGGGGCCGCGGATTGGGCCGAGCGCGGTCCCCGCCCCCGAAGGGCACCCTCGGCCCGCCCTCGCCCCGCCGGCGCCGGCCTCTCGGGGGCGGGGGCGGTGCGAGGCGGGGCCCGGCGCTCCGGGTTCTGCGGCCCCCGCGGCTCGCCCTTTATGTAAATAGAGGCAGCTCCGCCCCTTCCAAGCCGTGCCGGAGGTGAGCCGGAAGGAGACGCTGCCCAGAAACCTGTGGGCCGGCGGCGGAGTGAGCGGAGCCGGCTGAGGGCGCCGAGGGACGCCGAGGCCTCGGGCGGGGGCCGGCCTGGGGTTCCAGGTGAGGCGCGGGCAGGGCCCCCCCTAGGCGGGCCCGCCCCTACGGGGCGCCCGCCACTCGGGGCGGAGAGGCTGGGGAGGGCTGGGACCCCGGGCTTCCCGGGCAGGGCGGAGAAGGCTGCGCCCGGGTCCGCCCGCCTCGCCCTGGATCTTAGGGAGAAAGACACCTGTAGATTCTAGTGTCACTGGGAACTTTTCTTTGCCTGAGCCGCCTGCAATTACGGAATTTGGGTTTCGGGTTTGCACAATCGTGTTGGCTTTGAGGAGCTGGGAAACAGGTGCCCCGCCTGGCTGAGTGTGAGGGTCTCCGCGCGCGGAGACTTAGTCCCCGGCTCTCGGTCCCCATGTGCAAGGCGCCTCGCCCGGAAAGCTGGCGACCTGCGTCTCCCCTGGCCCTCTCTCCGCAAGTGACGTCGGCAGCTTAGCCCCTGTCTCTGCCATCTGGACTCTCTACCAGCCCTTTGTGCCTCCTAATCCCCGGACGCAGGAAACCCGCGGGAGGGTTTAGGTCTCAGGCCTTTCTGAGTCTGGTGGCTTTGAGGACATTACGGAGAGACCTAGTCTGCTTTCCACGACGACGGGTGTGGGGTGGCGCGGGGGAACGTGGGACTTGGCAAGGAGTGAAAAATTCTGCGTTGCCAAAGCGTGCAGAGTTTGGGCTTGGTTTGCTTCGGCTGGACGGTTGGTAGACACACTGTGAACCGACTGTGACCAGGAGAGGCGTGGTGTGGCCCATGGAGGCTTTCACCTGACTCAGGCGAGCTTCGGGTGAGGCGGGCGGGGCTTAAGGCTCCAGCCCTTTCCCATGGGGATTCAAGTGCCAGATACAGGGTGTCTCAACCTGGGCTCTGGGGACCCTCTGCAGAGTTTACAGCTCAAGGCTGCAGAGGGGATTGTGAACTGGGGGGGACTGTGAACTGGGGAGAGAGCTGGGAGCGAGGGAGGGAGCCCGGGAGACAGGACGAGACAGGTGGGAAGAAGAGAGCCACAATGCGGAAGAGCTGTGGCCCAGCTCTGGGGAAGCAGAAGTCAGAGGTGGCTCTGGAGGAAAACTGTCAGGGTCTGAGTGAACTGAGGTTCGGCAAGGGTCCTGGGAGATGGTCTTAATTTTATGCACAGGGAATCCAGATTCAGTTTCTTTAAATGATCTGACCATGCTCGCCGTGGCAGTCAGGACTCCAACCAGGCCCTGGGGGCGCTGACCAGGGCTGGCTCCTCCTCTTAGGAGTTAGAGCAGGCCAGTCTCTGGAGGTCAGTGGACAGTGTTTCCAGGGCCTGGGGACATTCTGCATCCCTGCTGTACTCCACTGAGGCGCTGGCGATCCCTTTGGTGGCAGATTAATACAATTTTAACAACTTAGTAATGTAGCACTTGGTAATTTCTTAATACATAGCATTAAAGGGGAGAAAAAGCCCATAATTCCAGATGACCCCTGTTGGTTCAAAAAATAAAAAAGATGATAGGAGGCCATAGTGGGGGAGGTGAAATGTTTTAGAAAGTGCAAGAGGGAAAAACTTACCGCTGTTGCTTCACAGTCTTCCCTCGGAGAGAGTGCTCATAGTGCCTTTCTAGACTCAGGGATAATTTTGAATCGTGCCTGGCCAACGTCTTGCTGTATGACCTTCGCTTGGTAAACTGACTGCCAAACCTCGCTGAGCCTTGTTTTACAGATGTTGATGAGAGGTTGAAAAGTGCCATGAACACGAGTGGCCTGGCACCTAGCCAGAGCCGGGTGAGAGTGAGCTTAGCATCCCCACAGAGCACAAACACCAGGGTCACTTGCAGGCCTGGGGGCAGGTGCCTGGGCCACCTGGGCGTGCCTGATGGATTGCGAGGGCATCTGGCTTCTCTGTCCAAAACCAGCCAAGGGGTCAGAGCTTTTAAAATGAGGACGGGAGTTGGGGGCAAAGGTAGAGGGCAGCGGCCCCTCCTAACCTCATCTTATATTCCAGGGGCATTTGGTAATTCCCGTGCTCTTTGGGAGAGCCAGGAGCGAGGCCCGATGGCCAGGCCCCAACTGGGGGCCTATCCTGGGGTGCAGGGGGTGGGATGTAGAATTTAATCTGCATTGCTTTCTGCTCAGGGAAGAGCTTGCCTGTAGATTCTGCCCCCTGTTGGGGGTGAGGGGGTCACATTCTTGTGCTGCGTTGTTGTCATTAAGGAGATTTTCTGAGAACTCCATAGTGCTTCCTTTCAACCTTATTTAGGGAATGATTTCCTGGCCCCAGGACCCTCTCCCTAGGAGAAGGTGGTGCATAGAGCGGGAAGGTTCGGAACCTCTGCCGTCAGCCTGTGACTCCTGTCCACCCCGTCAGGGACTTTTTTGGAGCATCCTGGGCAAGAGTTTCCAGGAGCGATGTGGGGTTTCCTGAATGGCGGTCAGCCTTCCTGGTCCACCCAGGTGTGTCGGAAACAGCTGCAGAGACACCTGAGTTGGGGTGGAGAGGCCAGTGGTCCCAACTCCTGGGTTGGCTTTGCCCAGCTGCTCTTGAGGTGACCTTCCCTCCCTGCCCTCCCCTCAGAGGAAACTGGTCCTTTGAAGAGTCACCCCACTCCTTCCCCTTCCCAGAAGCCACAGTGAATTCTTGAGCTAGGAGAGGCTTCTCTGGGCGTGGGGACAGGGAAGCTGCTAGGGACCTGACTCTACCCTTCAGGAATTCAGCAGTGACTGGAGCCTTCTCTTGAAACACCTGTTGGATGAAAGGGACCTCTGGGTACAGGACTGTTTGACTCTTGTGAATAATGATACAGCTGGATCCTCCTGGCCCAGTGTCCTGGAGCCTCAGACTGAGGCAGGGCACACAAAAGCATCCCCAGCAGGGCGCCAGGCAGGATGTCCATGTGGTCCTGGCCCTGGCCAGAGACTTGGGAACGGGATGGGTAAGTTTCCTAAGGGGTCCTCTGGTGCCCCAACGCAGTATTCTTTGGGGTTAGTTGCTCCCACCCGGAAAAGACCTTTGTCTCGTTGGTCCCCGTTCAGCCCTAGCTAGTCATTCATTCATTCATTCAACAAGCATTTACTGGTGCCTCTGTGTGTACGCTGTGATTCAAACAACGGGCATGACCCTTATGCAAAGCGAAGGTCTCTGCCATCACAGGATTCGCATGCTGACTTCAGCGTGGGGACCTTGAGCGACAGAAAACAGTGCAAGTAATTAACTAATGTGTTAAAAGGTGATATGAGTTACGGAGTAGCAACTAAAGCAAGGGCTAGGACCCCTGCAGGGGGGGCAGGTTGCAACCTAAAAGGGGGTCAGGGCCCTGGCCCGGTAGCTGCGTTGGTTAGAGAGTTGTCCCGATATGCCAAGGTTGCAGGTTCAATCCCTGGTCAGGACACATACAAGAATGAACATGAACCAATGAATGCATCAGTAAGTGGAATGACAAACAGATGTCTCCCCCCGCCTTCCTCTTCTCTCTCTAAAAATCAATAAATAAAATTTAAAAAAGAAAAAAGGTAGTCATTGTGGGCCTCAACAAAGTCGCATTGAAGCGTAGACTTGCAAGGGTGAGGGAGCTCTTTAAATAAAATTCTAGTGTCTTTCGTGAGCCAGGGAGCTAAGCACTGGTGATACACCATGGACAGAGTAGGGACAGTCTGTTCCTCCTGGGGCTGGCATCTTCTAGAAGCTCATTAGGACAACAGTTCAAATTTTGTGACGAGTAGGAGGCTGCGGAATGGGGTTTGATGAGGTGAGCCCGGTGGCCCACCTACCCCCGCCCCAGGCAAGTTGCCCACCTTCTCCCAGGATGGCTTTGCTTTTCCGTGTGCTTTGCCATATCCGATCCATCACATCCCTGGGGAGAGCCCGGCGCTGGATGGCAGCTGGGCACTGAGGCCCCCAGGACGGCGATGGGGGTGGTGGCGCGCGCATTCCCGCTTCCCACCCCATCCTCCCTGTCAGGCTGGGGAGGGAGCCCCCGCCCTGAAGGAGGGGTCTCAGGTGCGGTGGGAGGGTCTTCCCGGGCGTGGGAGACTGGCTAGTGGCTCCCTGGGATGGACCATGGGGCGGGTGGACAGGTGGCAGCCGACCGCAGGGGTGGCAGCCAAGAAGGCCAGCTCAGGCCATGGCTGCGGACTGCAGGCGGTCCTGTCCAGGCTGCTACTGGCCTGTCCTTTTGTCTGGCAGAGAGGCCTGCGCTGGGTGGAGGGTTCTGCAGCCTTGTTGGCGTTGAGGGGCTTGGACTCTTAGTGCTTGGGCTGGACAGCTCCTGGAATTGGTCATTTCATAAGTATTCATAAGGATTACGTGAGATGATGCATGCAAAGTACTTAAAGTCACAAATGGCCGTAGTTTGCTCTCAGTCCCTTGTGTGACCTGACAACAGCAGTGACAACCCTCTGGTTCCCAGCTCCTCTATCTGTGTCCCACCTCCATGAGGTGCCCTTTCAGCTGAGGTTTGGTTTGGTTGCTGAGCTGCTGGCCGGGGGCCTGCTTGGTGCCTCTGGGAGATTGGGTTTCCAGGGGCAACATGGGCTCTTGCAAAGCAGCCGTGGGCATCTGAGATGGCACAGGCAGGCCAGAGGGATCGGCGGCTGCCCCAGACGGCAGAGCCCTGCCCCACCTCACCCCTTGGAGGGCAGAGGACAGCACAGGGGCAGGGGCGTGGCGCAGACTCCGCCTAAGCCGCACACGGGTCTCACACAGGATGTTGGGGAAGGAAGGGCAGCTTCTCGGCAGCAGCAGGCGGTGGGGAGCGCAAGCAGAGGCGTGAGGGGAGCTTGGGACTCAACCTGTGTGTTTCTGGGGATCCTTACATCTCAGGCCCAAGGGGGAGAAGGCCTGGGCGTCCAGAGTCCTGCTGCTGGGGTCACCGCTCCCAGCAGGTCAGTGGACTTCCCAAGATAGTGAGGGTCCTTCTGGGGATCAGGCCCATCACACACCTCCAGGACAGATGGGCTGGCTCAGCTTGGCCTCGGTCTCGGGGGGACCCCGAACAGCCCAGCGAGGGACAAGCAGTCTGGTCTTGAAAGACCCCTTCTTTCTTCCTGGGGCACAGTGAGGTCTGCTGCTTCTAGTAGGGGGCCCAAGACGAGCCCCCACCCCATGCAGTTATTCCTTCTTTGCCTCCACTGGTCTCTCTACTGAGCTCCGGGGACTCAGGGGTGAGGCAGGGGTGAGGCAGGGCCTGTGCGTGTCCTGGCTGCAGGGTCTGGGCCAGAAGCGGGGAAGGGGAGGCAGGGTGTGAATTTGCTGGCCTGTTGCCAAGGACAGCTCTCCTATTTTTTTCCATGGTGGGCATCGGGGTGTGGGGAGGCCAGGTCCCCCCTGCGGCGGCAGTGTTGGATGATGGGGCAGCGAGAAGGGAAGGAAGTCGTCAGGTCAGCTGCCCACAGGGCAGACTGTGTGGGTAATGAGTAAGAATCAGCCACAAGGTCAGCAAGCCTCGCAGCAGCCGGGCCCTGCACCCTGAGTGCCCGCCCCCAAAGAAACAGCAGGGAGCGCAGTTCAGGGCTTGGTGCAGTCAGGGATGGAGGGCGAGGTAGGCAGGGGTGGAGCCCCGGCTGGGCAGTCTTTAGAAGTTCAGGGACGGGCAGGGTGGTTCTTAGGAACCGCCCCCACCAGGGGTCGTGCTCCAGCCAGATGGAGTCCCCCGTGCAGAAAGCTGGGACCCTCAGAGCTCCTTACATACCCAATGACTTTGCCTCAGACCCTTTGGCATCAGACTTGAGGGGCTTCTCAGCTTGGGGGGCTCCTGAGCTTGTGTCTTCTCCCACACCCCTCGTGGTGGAAGCAGCACGAAAGTGGCCAGCACCCAGGAGTTTGTCAGATCCCCCCCAGGTCCTCCCATAGGAGCTCGTGGCAGCCCCACTGGGCAGAGCCTATGAACTAATGAAGTCCTTTTACCCCAGGACCTGGGAGCCCAAGGTCACACCGATAGTTCCACCTGCTGTGTACTCCCTGCCTCTGTCCCCGTTTTGTGTCCGTACCCAGGTTAACGCTCCTGGTGGGGAACGGAGCCCCTGAGAGAACAGGATCCATCCCACCCACAGGACTGGGTGCCTGCGTGAGCTTAGGGCGCCCTCATACCTGCCCCCTGCCTGGGCTGCACCCTCTCTCCAGTTTGACCCTCTCATGTATCCTGCCTACGAGACAGATAAACCAGAAGGGAAAGAGATCCGCACAGAGCCCATGACCCTTCCAGTGGGCTGTCTACTTAAGTGTGTGAATATTTTAACTAGATTCTCCCTGGTTCCTGGACATGTTGCACACAGCACCCGTGTCTTTTGTCTCTGCCCTTCCTGCACCTGTCAGCCCTCCGCGGCGCTGAGCGCCTCCCCCTGCCCCTGGTGTGGCCAGTTAGGGGACTTCTGGTTTTCCACACTAGCTTAACGACCAGCCCAACCAGACCAGGGAGAACATTCTCAGAGCTGAACGAATGGATGTCCTGTCCGCAGCAGCGTGAGCAGAAGGTGTGGCCCAGGGCCGGGGCTGAGAGTGGCCAGGGTGGGTTCAGAGGGCGAGGACGTTAGGGAAGGCGATGTTTGATGTGCTGCTTGAAGGACAAGAAGGTGTTTCAGACTGAAGCACGGAGACCACCATGAATAATGGGGGCTGGGGTGGGGGCTGAGCGGATGGACTGGCCGACACAGGCCAAGCCTAGGGGACACGGTGTGGGCGACGGGAGGGCAGACCACGCCAGGCCCCTGCCCGGAACTGCCAGTGGGTTCCCAGTAGAGTCACGCTGAAGCCCTCTGCTGTGGCTCAGCCTGCCTCACCCCCGTCCTTGTTGCCTGCCCTCAGCCCTCCTCCCTGTTTTCCTCCTCCGGGAACGTGCTCGCTTGCTCCGTCTGCGTAGCGCCCTGCCCCAAGCCTTACCCTGTCCGACCACTTCCTCTTATTCAGGTCTGGGTGGAGATACTGCCTCCTCCGTGTGATCACAGGGGCGCACGCCAGAGGCAGGGCACAGTGAGGAAGGGGCCAAAGTCCCCGGGCAGGAATGAGAAAGTGTATTCTCGGAGGGCTGTACAGGTCATAAACAAGAACAGTCCGTAAACTAGGCCACCGGACTGGCACTGAGGAGGAGAGCAGAGCTGAGGGGTAGGAGAGAGAATGTCCAGGGAGGGGCATTTGAGTACAGATGAGGGAGGGAGGGAGGGAGGCATTCCAGGCAGAAGGCACGGCGAACACACGGGCCCAGGTGCAGAATGGCCACCGCGTCCTTCCGACCACAAAGCCCTGGTCACCCTATCTTAGCATCTGCCTTCGTTCTCTTGCTGGCCCTGATCTCTATCTGAAACCATCCTGCTGACTAATTTGTGTACATGTGAGTCATCACCCTGTCCCTACAAGGCTGTCAGCTTGGGGACATAAGGGACCTTGTCTGTCTGTCACTGTTGGGTCCCTAGCCCTAGAACAGTGCCTGCTCTGTGCCAAATGCTGTGCCAGGCACCTGGCATTTGTCGTTGTTCCGCTTCTCCCAGCAGACCTGTGTGGGAGGGAGCGCACCCCCTTACAGACAAGCTCGCTGGGCCTGGAAGAGCTACCTTGGGAGGCCACCCAACTTAGAGGAGCTGAGCTGTGGAGGTTGAGCCTCAGCTGTTGGTACCAAGCCCTGGGCTTTTCCTCCCGGGTCCCCGCCCCGCCCCCCCCCCCCCCCCCCCCGCCGCCAGGACTGGACTGAGTAGGGAGGACCTGAACCACACCAGGGATCCCCTGGCCTGGACTCCTGAAGCTTCTCTGCAGAGCCTGTTGTCGGGGACGAGTGGAGGTGAGGGTCTGTCTGGAGGTGAGTCCAGCCAGTCCCAGACCTGTCGCACTTCAAGAAGAGGTGGCACTTCTTTAAGCCTTGACCCGGGCAGTTTTTTCAGTACTGGGAGCTGCACCTGGGGGTTGGCTGGAGCGAGGAGCGGATGCCGTAGCTGGCCTGCCCCGGGCCTGGGCCCGTCGCCCACGCCAGTGGGGCCGCGGCGTCCCAGGCAGTGAGCGCAGGTCCATGCAAGGCCCCCGGCCCGACCCCACCAGCACCCCACCAGCAGCGGCCGGGCCCCAGCCCCCAGACTGCTTGGCTCTGAGCGGAAGGCACGTGGGCGTGACTGTGCACACGTGGCCGTGCCCTTGAACTGCAGGGGTGTCATTAGGCATCCTGTCCGGTCATAGCCATCCTTCGCTGCCTCCCAGAGACCTGGGAGTCCGCCAGACCTGGGATCAAATCTGAGTTCTGCTGGCTCCTCCAGTGACCCTGGACAAGCGGCCGGCCTCTGTGGTCTCCTTTTCCTTGTCTGCCAAGTGGGGATAGTCCCCTCGCCCTCCAGGGAGGCCAGTGGGGGGTGAAGGGACACTTGGGTCTGGGTCGTGGTCCGGGTTGCGGTGCGCCTCGTTCACAGCACACAGAGCGCCGAGGAAGGGGGTGCTCCACACGCACTGGCTCACCGGGCACGCC
Organism: Pteronotus mesoamericanus; assembly: GCF_021234165.1. Classification (NCBI taxonomy): domain Eukaryota; kingdom Metazoa; phylum Chordata; class Mammalia; order Chiroptera; family Mormoopidae; genus Pteronotus; species Pteronotus mesoamericanus. The sequence goes on along the minus strand of NW_026555315.1, from coordinate 4,226,887 downwards.
CCTCACTGGCCTGGCCTGGGGGGTGAGGGTTAGGGAGGGTTTGCCGCCTCGAGATTGTTAACGTTTTTGACAGTGAGCACAGATTCCTCGAGCCAGATGTTTTCAAAAAAAATAATAAAAGTAGCACGCAAGGGTCGGGTGCAGTGCCTGGGAGGCAGCAGGTGCCCCAAGGGGCATTTGGGAGGGGAGAGAGCCTGCCCCGCCGTCTTGCCTGGGGCCGCCTCCCTGGCACCCCCACCCCCTGAGTCTCCACATCCAGTCTCCTTCCTACCTGGACCTCCTCCACCTGGGACTGTGCCACATCACCCTTGAGCCTGTGGGTCCTCGGCACAGATGGCCCTGTGCCCTCTTGTCCCCGCCCCGTGACCTGCATGGGTTCTGCATGGCAGAGCCCCACTCCCAGCTTCCTCTGACTTCTCGCCCATCGACCTAGGCCTGGGAGGGAGAGTGAGCGCCCCAAGGACCTGGAGTGGCCCATTTATGAGCTTGAGTGCCCTCCCCCACGGCTGGGCCCTCCCCCACGGCTGGAATGCGAGGCCACAGCTCAGCTGTTTGTCCAGGAGGCTGATAGTACCGCGGGCCCAGGCGTCTCCTTCACTCCCAGCTCCATCCAGGCACCTCTGGGACTTTCCTGTGTTTGTTCCCTGAACCCGCTTCAGAGCCTCAGGTCCGGGGGCAGTTTTCCGACTACTCTGCTGTGGCTCCCCCAAAACATGAAGGCGCAAGCCTCCCGTATCCACCCCTCCCTCTCCCGCAAGTGGTGGCCTTTTTCATGTCCCCAGAAGGTGATGGTGCTCTGAGGGCTGTTCTTTGCCTGTTCCCAGTTGGGGTGACATTGGGAATGCCCCTGCTGTGAGTCTCTGCCAAGTGGGGTGACCTCCCCCAGCACGGCCAGCCCTCAGTTGCTCTGCCAGGAGACCCCCCCGAGTTCTGCCACACACGACGCCTCGGAGGGAGCCCCCCAGTCTTTGACCACACAGGGTCTTTTCATATACAAAGTTGGGTGATTTTTTTGGTCACTTCCCAAGATGCCAAAAACTTCAGGACATCTTTCAGGCCTCAGCGTAGACACTCTCTTTTCCCATGGGACACCCCTCCCACGACTCGGGCCAGCGGTGCCTGTGATCCCTGCAGAGCACTCAGCAGCTGCCCGGCCCAGACTTTAATGCCCCGAGGCCAGAGTGAGCTCCAGGGCAGGGGCTGGCCCTGTTTCCTTCCCTTCATAGTGTGTCTGGGGTGGGCCTGGGCTCATGTGTTTCCAAGGACAGATCTTGGTGTCCTGTGGTCAGTGGGTGGCCGTGCTACTGGAAGCCGGAAGCTAGAGTGCAGTTGGTCCTTCCCCCTCCCCCCCAGGATGATCCAGAAATAGTTTCCCCTCGGACGGGGAAGGCACTCTACAGTAGGCGTACAGTTTTGGAGCTGGTTTCTTACTGGGAGTAGGTTTCTTCCCCTGATTAGCCTTCACTCGGGCCCATGGGAAAGGGAGCCTTTGTGAGCGAACCCCATCAGGTCGGGAAACCTGGAGCCCAGGCTGTGGCTGCAGAGGTCCCAGCAGGCTGGGGGTGGGGTGGGGTGAGGTGGACGCAGCTCCACTGTGGGTCTCACGCGTGGGTGGGATGGGCCAGCACCCCTGACATGCTCTGCATGCCCCGCCCCCCAGGTTCCAGGCGGCAGTCGCTGGTGGGAGCATCCTAAGCTGAATAGCTGAAGCGCCTTCCTGAAGTTAGAGGGCAGAGTAGGCCAGGGGCGCTTGCGCTCTGAGACGCTGCTGCTGGGCCCTGGCCTGGAGCTGCCAGGCCTCTCCCCTGCCCCCACCTGGGTTCCGGTCTGGGAGCCCAGCTAGTGAGCCTTTGCATTCCCGCCTCCCAGCCGCTCTGCAGAGAGGCTTGTGAAGTTTCCCTTTCTGTTTAGCTGGAGTTTTACGGTTTTTCAGAAAACAGGTTAACAATTAAGCTAATTAACCTCAGGGCCTCCAGCCTCCTTGTTCCTGTAAAGCCTGGATAGATGGCTTCCTCCGCCAGCTTCTCCCGCTGATTTTATAAGGCCACAGGTGGCCAGAAGCAAGCGTTCGAGCATTAACCAGTCCTGGGCCTCCAGGTACGGAGGACAGGTCCCAGAGGAGCCACACTACACAGATGGAGCTTGGGGAAGCCGAGGATGGTGGAGCCGATCTGGCCCAGGGGTGGCCGCCTGCCTGCCGGGCTCGGGGAGGGGGCCGTGGTGGCCTGGGCTTGGCCTGGGCTGTGTGTGTGGCTCACCCTGGTGCTCACCAGCCTCTCCTTTCTCTCCAGAGAGTTGCACACTCAGCAAGATGAGGCGGTTCCTGAGGTCGGGACATGACCCTGCTCGGGAGAGGCTCAAGCGGGACCTCTTCCAGTTTAACAAGGTGAGAAGGGAACAGGAACGGGGCGAGACGCAGGCAGGCGGCTGCGGTGAGCACGACGCCGTCAGCCTCCCCGTGGCGGTGGCCGGGGGCACTCGGGCTGCCTTTGCCTGGGTGAAGGCACTCGGCTCTGCCTGCAGTGCCTCATGGAAATCCGACGTTGGAAATGGGGTGTGATTAGAGGGCTTTCCCAGGAAAGGGCAGTGGGATGCCCCGGAGGACTCCCCGTCCCAAGCCTCTCACCGGCTGTGTCACCTCTGCAAGTCAGGCTGCCCCTTCCAGACTCAGTTTCCCCACCGGTGAAGGGGGGATAAAACAATCCACCCTGTCTACCTCCTCCCAGGGTTGCTGAGGGGGCTTAGGGACGCGAAAGATGAAAGGACAGTGAGCCGTAGGGTAATAGTGTTCTGTGACGCCAGGTCCCTGAGGGCAGTGGCCACGGGCTTTGGCTATTTCTGTCCTCAAATTGTCCCCAGAGGCAAACACAACTTTCCTTGTTGGCAGAACACATGATTCCTTCTGGCAGGCCCCAGGCCTGGTGAACGAGGTGAGGCATTTGACGGCCCCAATGCTCCAGAGCCCCCAAAGACAGAGATACCTGTCCGCTGAGGTCCCAGGCAGGGTCCCAGAAGCTCCACAGGGTTTCCCCAAGGGGACTGGTGCCTGGGAAGCCAGGGCTGTAAATAGGAGGAGCACAGCGTGGTTTATTAGCTCCTCGGCCACCTAGCAATCTGCGTCCACCCAGCAATCTGCGGCCGGTGCGCGGTAATTAGCCTCTCTCGCCTCTGCTTTGATCTAGGCCCTTGGCCTCTGTGCCCAGGCTTCCCTCTGCCCCAGAAGGTGGGCTGAGAGGAGAGGGCACTGGGGGCCAGGAGGTGATGTGTGGGGGTCCAAATCTTAGAGCCGTCGACCCTGTGCTTGTCCCTCACGTGGAAGCAGATAATTACAAGTGCTAGACAAATGGTCTAGAAACTTCGGCTGCTGTTCTCCAAGGCAGCCTGCTCTGCCATCTTCCTCTGACTTTCTTGGCTTGAGGGAGGCGAGGTGTCACTCTCCTCAGGGCCCCACTGTGAGGCCTCTGGGACGGGGCGCCCTCCTCCCGCTGGCAGAAGGGAGCTGCAGGCTGGGCGTCTGGGTCTTGGGGAAATGGGATGCAGGTGTCGGGACCCTGGGGGCCTGCCACTGTTCTCCCAAGGGAGCAGGCTGTGGGGGCTGGGTGCCACTCTCAGAGCCTCCACGCCGGCCGGGGCGTCCAGGGGGACCCATGTGCCTCCATTGCCCCTGGTGGTGCCAGGATCTCACGCCCTGAAAAGGTGGCCAATTTCAGGGAAACCGGATGAACAGGCTCAGCAAGGAGGGACGAACCCCCGCCCCAAGTTCCACTGTTCAGAGGGGTGAGGCTGGGGTGTGGCTGGGGCGGAGGAATCGCCCCTCCGTGCCCCACAACTGGTGGTCCCCGCACTTGGCCACCCCACCCCCAGGCCTGGTAAGAAAGCCGGAATTCCTTCCTCCTTCCATTCATTGGCAAGAATTGAGCACGTACTGTATATATTAATGCAGCCCCGAGCTGGGGCTCTGTGCATCTCAGATGATAAGACCTTAGCCTCAGGGAGGGAGGGGGCTGCCGGTCTCCAATTCTACTGCCTGGGAGCGGGGAGGAGGCCGGGAGAGCCTGGTGCGGGGTGGGGATTTGTGTGTCATCTGGGCTGGGATCGCAGGGTGAGGCCAAATCCTGGAAGATTTGGGAACCTAGATGGCCCCACCCACCGCAGCTCCTCCCCAGGCCTGACACACTCAGCCAAGGGTATAGAATGGCGTGGAGGTGCCTCGTCCTCGCGACGACTCCCAGTTGGGCGACGCTCCTGTTCCGCAGGTGAGGAAGGTGAGGCCTTCGGGCCTGCACGCTGTGCGGGGCACTGGCTGGGAATGAGGACCCCGGCCACGTCTGCCAAGCAGCTGTGTGGCCTCAGGGCCGGGGCTTCCTCTCAGGGCTGGGGCTTCCTCCCCTGAACCTCAGTGTCTTTGCCTGGGAAGCGGCCATCTGTGGTGTGCGGGGGGGCCTCGGGCTGCTGGGAAGACAGAGGAGTCGGCTGGCAGGACTGAACCAGGACGCTGAGGGGCCCGCTGGGCACCTCACTGAGAGAGAAGTGACTCGTGTCAGAGTGAAACCCTTCCCTCGAAAATCCCCCCAGGCCTCTTCCTCCCCTGCGGACCCTGGCCAGCCTGTTGATGAGCTTGGGCCCTTCTTGCCTGAACAAACCGTGTGCTCCTGACCAGCTGCCCCTGTCCGGAGCCAGGTTGTTTTGTCGTGGCATTTTCGTGGCTGGGCCCCTGGTGTCAGGTGACAGCCACGCAGAGCAGGCCAGGTTGCTGCCACCGCCAGGAATCTGAGCTGACCACACCCAATGTGGGGCAGTGCCGCCTCGCCAACCTGCTGTGCCCCCTGTGGTCCTGGGCAGCCCTCCCTCCAAGTGCTGGCGGCTCCTCCGCCCTCAATCTTGGACGGGTCCCCCCTTGCCGAGGGCAGGATGAAGGACCCCCCACGCTCTCTGACAAACAGCCTTTGCTGTCTCCCTTCCGGGAACCTGAAATGGGGCCCTGAAGCCGGTGTGAGACAGACGGGGCTTTCTCTCCCACACCAGGCTCCAGTTGCAGTTTGGCGGCTCCTACAAATCTCTCCTTTCCCAACCCCTGTCAAAAGGGTTCATTGTTCTCTCCTCTCTTGGCAGAGGTCACCTGAGCCAGTAGCAGGTGGGGGCAGGGCCAGGTAGGCTGGCAGCTGAGCTCAGGAGGCGGGGAGCATGGCCCCACTGGCTGCCAGGCGTCGGTCGCTCTCCCAGCGGGAACCTGAGCTAGAGAAGCCGGACGCTCCGGCTGGGGGGGCCCCCAGAATCCATGCCCGCTGTCCCTGCCCCGACCTCCGTCCTGGGTGAAGACAGGATCCGGGGTGGCCGTGTGCCTTGGAAGTCTCACAGCAGGCACCCCTGAGGCAGGGCCCGCCCCCCCCCCCCCGCCCCCGTGCCCTGGCTGTGCCTTCTACAGGCGAGACCATCTACCCGCCCCGCCCAGGGGACCTGGAGCTGTGTTTAAACCCAGCCTGGAGGGACGTTGCTCCCATATGGAGAACTTTTGCTCCAGTAGGGGAGCCCCCTTCTGGGGACCACCCCTCCCCAGGACCTGGGGATCCCCCGTCAGTCACCGCACTATTCACATTTGAACCCAGTTTCTTGGCCCCTGGCCAAGTGGGGTCATTGTGAAATTCCCTCCCTTTATCTGTTTTTAAGGGAGCCTTGGTCCCTCCAGACCTGGCAGCTCGGAGAAGACTCCCGAGAGGCACAGAGAGTGATGAGAACCTTAGGAGACATCGGGGCCTTGGCGGGGCAAGGCCTGTGTGCTCCGGGGGCGAGCCGAGCTGTCCCGCCGCTGTCAGGTGGACTTCTTAAGGCTCATGGTGTTCGAGCCAAGGGCAGCCCTGCTTAACCCAGTCCCGCGCCGCACCCGCCCCCCCCCCCGCCCCCTCCGGCAGTTATCAGCTGCAAGGTGAGGCTCGGGGAGGCCGAGGCCTAGCAGCTCGCCCAAGTCCAGGCCCCTTCTAAGTGGCAGAGGGGGAGTCAGAGCTTAGCGGGCCAGACTCAGCCTCGGTCTTTCTTTTCTTTTTAATTCTATATTTATTTTTAGAGAGAGGGGAAGGGAGGGAGAAAAAGGAGGGTGACAAACATCAATTGGTTGCCTCTCATGCACACCCTGAGCAGGGACCAAACCCGCAACCCAGGCGTGTGCCCTGTCCTGGAATCAAACCGGCGACCTTTCGCTTTGTGGGACGACACCCAAGCAGTTGAGCCACAGCAGTCAGGGCCTCCATCCCTGTCTTCCTAAACCAGTTACAGGAAAGAAAGTAGGGAGAGGTAGCACAGTGACCCCAGGACCCTGAAGGAACTGAAGAATGAGTAGGAGTGAGTGACCGATGGGCGGGACATTGGTCCCCCCTGGGTCAGGGAAAAGAGGCTGGCCCGCAGTAGGAGTGACTCAGGTGAGAGCTTAGGAGAGCCTCCCGCCGGGGTTGGTAGAAGGTGTGTGGCCCGAGAGCCTGACCGTGAGCTTCAGGCAGTTCTCTCTTTGGCTTGCCTTGCCTGCCCATGTCCTGAGGCAGCGTTATCCAGGGCAGCGCCTGGTCCCAGTAGGAAGTCAGTGCGAGCCACAGGTGTAATTTGAAATATTCTAGAAGTCACAGTACAAAAAATGTTTAAACAAGTGAAATTAATTTTGAGAATAAATTGTTTAACCCAATATATCCAGAATACTGCTTCAACTTGTAGTCAATATAAATGCATGAGGCTTTTTAAGTTTTTTATATATATGAAGTCTTTGAAATCCCAGGCGGTTTTACGCTTACAGCACATCTCCATTTGGACGTTAAATTTTCTTTGGAAACACATGACCTGTATTTAGAGTTGGGAAGATTTACAGATGAAAAGGGAGAGTCGAAGATTGCTCTGTCTCCCAGCCCCTGCTCGTCCCTTTGGAACCCAAGAACATACCTAAAAGGTTTTCCGGTAACTGAAGTGAGTGCCCTTTCTTAAATTTAACTTAATAAAAAATCGAATGAACTCAAGCGTTGTGTCCCTGGGCGGCACTAGCCACACTGTCAGCACTCTGCGTCAGCTTGCGGCTATCGCTCGGGGTGACTCAGGGCCACCCGGCTCCTGCAGGACACCCTGGAGCCCTCCAAACTCCGGAGGCCTTGGCCCGGAGCTGCCGCTGCTGCTGGTGCTGGGAAGATGCTGCCGTCCCAGGAGCCCTTCCCAAGGCCCCAGCCACCTGGGGCTGGGTGAGGCACGGTGGGGGCCCCCGGGGAAGCTTGTCCCACAAACCCCGCTCTGTGCCCGCCCTCCTTTTCCTGGGAAATGTTTACATTCCAGACTCTGCTCTCTCCCCAAGGCTTTTCCAGGCTCTGCATTTTTTGCATAGCTGAACAGGGACCTGGGCTGGCGGGGGGCTCCCGCTGGGTCACTTCTGCCCTCCCAGCTGTCCTTTCCAGGTGCAGCCGTTTTCAGGGCAGACTGTGTTCCTGGCAAAGAGCCAGGCCTGAGGCAGCCTCCCCCACCTAGGTGTCCCCACACACCCCCAGAATAAGCGTTTTGGGGGCTCTTCTCCCTGGCCTGACCCAGCACCGGGCCTCTGTCTGTGACCCGCTAGACCGGACAGGATGAGCGCGGGCAGATGGCAGCGGGCTTGCTGCGTTGCCATGGCAGCTGTCACCGGGGCTCTTCTCCTCCTGTCCCTGAGGCCGGACTGCGCAGCACCTCACGGAGCTGCCACACCAGGCAGCCTGTCCCGCTGGGTGGTCTCCAGAGTGGGGAGGCGCGGGGGGGGGGGTGGAAAGAAGGCAGAAACCAAGTTTTTAAAGCGGGTGGTCGCCTCCTTTGCCTGCTCCAGTCCAGCCCTGCAGGCTCAGGGTCCCCTGGGGTTGGAGCTGAGGGGTGGGCTTAGCTGATGAGGAGACAACCAGGAACCTTCCAAAGATGGCTTGTCAGCGTGAATCTGAGTTCATATCCCTGCCCTTCAAACCTCTAATTGCATTCCTGGGACATCTGCCTGAGGAAATACTCAGAGTTGCAGGCAAAGATAGGAATCCAAGAGCAGCCATCAATTCAAGTGACATTTGCAGAACCTCGAGGAACCAAGAAAACGTTTAAGAACAGAGGCCCAGTGAACCAGGGCCCCTCCACATGGGGGATGTCCGTCAGCCGCTGGGGAGGTGTTTCAGTGCTGGTAACACCTGCCTGGCTATAGGCGGGAGAGCCGGCCTCAGAGCGCTACGTGCACACGTGTGTCCACGGGGCGTGATTCTCGTTAGGCCTCTGTGTTCGAAGTAGAGACACACGCGTACGGTCGCGGGCACGGGGAGGACGCACGCACTGAGCTGTTGGTGAGGGTTACTTCTGGCTGTAGGGATAGGGGTGCTTTTTGTCTTCTTTCTCGAACTCCTTCATATGTGCCAAGTTTTCTATAACGTGTATTACTTCTGTCGTGAGCAATAAGCGGAGGTGCAGGTCTGCAGCGGCCTCCAGAAGCTCCTCCTCTCTGGGAAGATGGAGAAGGCGCGGGGACAGAAGGGCCCTGGGCGAGCAGACCTTCAGGGAAGGCGGGGCCGGGACAGCCTGGAGCCTCCCTCAGGCCTGGGGCCGCCCGGCTGTGGTGCAGCCAGGCCTGCTACGGCCAGTGCCTTCCCTGTGCTGGCCCCAGCGCGTCCTGCACCTCTCGTGGGAGGACTGGGCCGGCTTCCCGCATCTGCTTGGTGGGGGAAGTGACGCAGGGTTCCTGGAGAGCAAGTGGCCAGCGTGATGGTCAAGGACAGGGTCAGAAATGGGCTGAGGGTGGGGCGCAGGTGGGTCTGGAATCGCCTCCACACCTGGGTGCCTGACTCGGATTCAACTCCTCCTTCCTGCTGGGGGTGGTGCTGTGCTTCGTCTTCTCCCTCCGGCATTGGAGCCCCAGCTGGAGGGGCGGAGGGACAGGTCTGCAAGCCAGTGTGGTTCTCATTGCAGACTGTGGAGCATGGCTTCCCGCACCAGCCCAGCGCCCTTGGCTACAGCCCCTCCCTGCGCCTCCTGGCCATCGGCACCCGCTCCGGAGCCATCAAGCTGTATCCTTTCCGTTCTCCCAGCCCCCACCCAGGGAAGCCCTTGGCACTGGTGAGATGCAGCAAGGACCCCCACCCTCCAAAACAAAGCAGTTTGTGGGTGGTCCTTCTTATTCCCAGATGTCCCAAATATCACAGAAGGCAGCCCTGAATGCAGCAAGGGGAGGCAGGTGGTGGGCCAGGCTTCGTTTAAACCTTTTTCCCGATAGGAACCAGTAGACTGGCCCTGGGGCCCTTTCTGCACCACAGCCAGGGCAGCCTTGGGTAAGAGGAGCAGTGCCCAGGAGCTGCTCTTCCTGAGTCTCTCTCCACCACGCTCACCCCACGCGTACACGCACCCGAGAGGGGAGCGGCCTCCTGGTTGGCAGGGACAGCCTTTCCCCGGCTGGGGCTGGACATTGTCCAGTTGGGTCGTCTTTCATGTAAAGCATTGGTTCTGGGCCGACGGGGACTCTGGTCTGTTCCAGAGGCAAGCCCACAGGTCCCAGGACAGGGCTGCGGCTCGGCCAGGCTGGCCTGGGCTGCAAGTCTTGGCGCGGGTCTGCCTGATTTAGCCTGCACTCCCACAGCGAACTAGTGCAAGACCTGGGGCTGAGGGGAGGCCCCCCCCACCCTCCGCCACTGCAGCCACCTGGGCTGCACTGCAGGTGGTGCAAACGGCGGGGGAGGGGGCCAGGTCCCACTGCAGGCTCAGTCCTCCCCTAGCCGGTTAATCATTGCCAGGCCTTGGCCATATCCTGGTTAGCAATCCCCTTGCCAAGACTCACGGCCATACACAGCCACAGCTGTTGCGGGTGGGCCCACAGGGGTGCCCTATGTCTTCTCACAGATGCCACCACGCGGTAGCGGATGGGCCTATCGCAGCAGCAGGGTGGGGGTGGGGAGGTGCGGGGGTGGCAGTGAGCTGCCTAACAGTTGCCGAGGCCTCACCCTCATACAGAGTCACCCCCACCTGCCTGGCTGGGAAGTTCTACCTGGTTGGCTGTTTCCATACTCAGGGGTCAGGTCACCGGCCGAGGCCCTCGACCAGGGATGCCCCGTCTTCCCCCTACCCCAAGCCTGGGCCCTGCTGTCTGGGGGGAAGGCCAGCCCCCTGGTGTTCACACTCCTCGCCGCAGGGGCCCGGAGGCCCCCGCACCCGACAGGTCAGGGGTGGTATCCTGCCTTCGGGAGCTTTTCCTGAGCCTGCGGCTCCCAGCTACGGTGCGCCCGGGGTGGAGTTCATGGGCCTGCACCGGGAGAACAGCACCGTGGTGCACGTCTGCTTCCTGCCCGGCCAGGTGAGGCCCCTCCGTGCCCCTCTCACTCTCACGGCTTCCAGGAGGGGGCTGTGGAGAGGCAGGCGTGTGGTGACCCCGGGTGCGGTGCTGACGGGGGCGCCGGGACCCCCGCCCTCCCCCAGCCGTGGTTCACAGGCCGTCCTCAGAGGAGCTGGGGGCCTTGTGGCTTCGGGGCGCTCTGGGACAGCCCCAGTGTGTTAAGACCGCAGTGAGTGCTGGCCCTGCCTGGTCAACACGACAGCACGCACCTGCCCCCATTCCCTCCCTAGTGCCAGCTGGTCACCCTGCTGGACGACAACAGCCTGCACTTGTGGAGCCTAAAGGTCAAAGGCGGGGTGTCAGAGCTGCAGGAAGATGAGAGTTTCACACTGCGGGGCCCCCCAGGGTAAGGACTCAGTCCCCTTGCTCTCCCAGCCAGCCGGACCCGTGCACCCAACCCCGGGGGGGGTCACCCTTGGAAGGTCCTGCGGAGCCCTTGGCGGTCATAGCAGGTGTTTGAGTCAACATACGTCCTCCCACGGGTGCGCTGGGTGGAGTGGGTGGGGCTGTTCAGGAGGCTCCGAGGGGTGCTTCCGCCTCCTAGGCCGAGCTCTGCCATCTGTCTCCTGCCATGGCAGAATGTAACCCATACCTGGGTCCTGGCCCCAGACTCTGGACCCTGTCGGAGGACTGCGCAGGCCGCCTTCCCAGGCTCGCCTTCCCTGAGGCCGGCGAGGGCAACCTGTCCGTGGGGACTCCCGGCCTGGCAGCAGCCCGCTCACAGGCTGCCATTCCCATCCACAGGGCTGCCCCCAGTGCCACGCAGATCACCGTGGTCCTCCCACATTCGTCCTGCAAGGCGCTCTACCTGGGCACCGAGAGCGGCAGCGTGTTTGTGGTGCAGGTTCCGGACTTCCGTGCGCTGGAGGACCGCACCATCGGCTCGGACGCTGTGCTGCGGTGGTGAGCCCGTCGTGCTGCGTCGAGCGGGGCCTCCCCCTTTGGTCCCAGGGCTGCCTCAGGAGCTGACCATCTCTCTCCTGGGAAGTCTGTGGGGGTGGGAGGAGAGGAGAGGCTCCCCACCTGACCCCCAAATTGAGGACCTCATCCCATAGTGTGTGAGCGTCAGAGCGCTAAAAGGGGTCTTGCAGGTACCTTGTCACTTCATTTAAAGATAAGGAAAATTAGGCTCAAAAATGAGCGTGTAGTGCCGCCAACTCTGGTCTTTGCACTGATACCAAGTATTTCAAAAGCCCAGGGGCCTCCCAGGGGCCAGATGAGGCGCACACCTCCCGGCGTGAGGAGGGGCAGCTCCTGCTGACGTTCATGCTTTGGAGTCCGTGCTGGGTTTCCACCTGCACACGGGCTCCCAGGCCACGCATCCTGAGAGCCGCAGCCCTGTGGGTCCCCGCAGGTGCTGGGGAGCCTCGCTCCTTGGCGGCGGTGTCTGCAGTAGAGGGGGAGTCAGATCAGGTCTGGGTCTGCAGGGAAGGAGAGGGAGGGCTGTGGTGGTAGAACGTTCTGCAGTCCCGGTCGGCAGGGAGGAGGCTGGGGGCCGATACTCTTGCAAAGGAGCGGCTGGGAGGGCGGGCTCCAGGAGGCGCGTGGGGTCTGTCCTGCTGCGCGGCGTCCTCTCGCTGCTGCTACTCCTGATGCTTCTCTGTATTTCCCAAGATGGTGTAATTCTCACATTGCATACTTTTAATTCAAGAAAAATTCACTTTTAGAAGTATATAAATAACATTATTATAGAATCCTTGAAACATTACAGATAAGGTTGAAGGCCCCTTTGACCTCTCACTCCCAATTCTAGGGGCTGGTGCTAGCAGTGTATGATGTACAATACTGGTATGTGGGGACGTACGTAAATATGCAGGGGTCTGCCCTCGCTGCTGTGGCTCAGTGGATTGGGTGTAGTTCTGCAAACTGAAAGGTCACTGGTTCAACTCCCAGTCGGGGACGCATGCATGGGTTGTGGGCCAGGTCCTGGGTTGGGGGCAAGAGGCAACCAATAAACGTTTCTCTCCCTCTGTTCCTTCCCCTCTCTCTGAAAATAAGTAAGTAGAACCTTAAAAGAAATATGCACACATGCTCGCGCGCGCACAGAGACACACACACATTCAGGGGTTTGGTTTGGGACAAAGAAATTCCCTCAGGGTCCAGGCTGTTTTCATTGCCTGCTCACCACCCCCAGTGTCGGCTCTTGGTCCCACGCCTGCCCCTTCATGGTGCTCTGTTGGCTGCGGCACCTCCAGACTTCACGTCAGCACTCCCAGCCCAGAAGAGGAGGACAGAGAGGATAAAGCTTTGTTTTGTGGGTCTTAAAAACTTGTTTTTATGAAATACTACCTCCTTACAAATGCCCGGACTGTGCATGGAGTTTAACGGATTGTAAAGTAATCATCCCTACGCCCACCCCAGGTAAAAAGAAATAGAACCTGCCAGCCTCTTGGTTGCCCCCACCTGCCCTTCCCAGTAATGACGTCCCCTCTCCTCCCTCCCGCCGCTTCCCCTTTTCTGGAAATAGGTCCTTGCCTTTCTTCCACTCACATCCCAGTGGGGTTTATAAGCCTCACTGTCCTGCTCTGCGCCTGGCCTCTCTCTACCCCCACCGTCCCCGGCGATGCGCTCTAGCCATCTCCATGCTGGCACGTGGAGTGCCAGTGCCGCCGCCGCCGCTGCACGGAACACCGTTGCAGCCGTGCCCCCGGGTGCACGTGGGCGCGGGCTCACCGAGCTCCCCTCGCCCAGGTTGCCGGAGGAGGCCCGTCAGCGGCGGGTGTTCGAGATGGTGGAGGCTCTGCAGGAACACCCCCGAGACCCCAACCAGATCCTCATCGGCTACAGCCGGGGCCTCGTCGTCATCTGGGACCTGCGGGGCAGCCGCGTGCTCTGCTATCTTCTCAGCAGCCAGGTAGGTGGTGCCTGGGGCGGTGGCGGACGCCGGGGGCTCTCCCAGACCCCACTGTCACATACAGCCCCTGTGCCAAGGTGAGACCGTCGCCCTGACCCAGCCTGCGTGCTCTCCCTCTCCTCCCTGAAGCAGCTGGACAGTGTCTGCTGGCAGCGGGACGGCCGCCTCATCGTCAGCTGCCATTCCGATGGCAGCTATTGCCAGTGGGCTGTGTCCGCCGACACCCAGCAGCTGGAGCCCCTGCACAGCTGTGTGCCTTACGGTCAGTGTTCCGCCCGCCTGCTGAGGGCCTGGCCCTGCCCTGTCACCTGGGGCTGCCTTTCACTGGGCCAGGCAGTCCTCTTGGCTCCCGGTCGGTCCCCTCTGTATTCAGGTGTAGGCGCCCAACTCATAGAAGTAAAAACCTGGGGCCCAGAGAGGTGACCGCTTTGTCCACAGCCACACGATGGGTTCTGTGACGCCCACTGTGACTTTCTCGGAGAGACTGTTGGGCATAGGTCTGCCGAATGGGCATGGGGCAAGGGGTCTGCTCGCGCAGACCCCCGTGCCTCTAGGGTGGGAAGAGAAGACCCATTCCACCTAATCCCTTTTCTTATAGGTCCCTTTCCTTGCAAAGCTATTACCAAAATCTTCTGGCTGACCACCAGGCAGGGGTAGGTGCCCGTGCTCTGTCCTTTGCCCTTTCCAGGCTTCCTGGAAGGCCAGAAGGCCTCTCAGGCCTCGGGGCGGTGGGGGGACGGGGCGGTGCCTTAGGGTGCCAGGCTGAGGTCTCGGGCTCCAGGGACGGGAGAGAGGACCATTCATACCTCTCATGGCCAATTCCTTAAGAAGCATCCCGTTCTTTCCCTTCCACCCTCCTGGAGACATGATTCAGACCAGCAGCTGTCAGACTGTCTTAGCAGCAGACCAGATTCTTCACACAGAATCAGGCGGGGCAACGGGATGGATGAGCAGAAAGGGGGCAGCTCTGGTTGAAGCAGAGTGGCTGAGACGCAGCACCACAGCCTGCGTGCCACCCGCTCCCCGCCGAGCTCGCTGGGGCTGCTGCAGCCAGGAGGAGATGGGGGTCTGCCCCACCGCCTGCCGGGGACCCGGAGGGGTCGCCCCCCGAGACCAGCACCCACCTAGAGGCCCAGCGCATGGGCCAGCTCGGCCCGAGGCTGGCCGGGGTTGTGTCGGGAGCCCCAGCCCACCCCTGCTCTTCTCTGCCTGCAGGGTGCCCTTCACCATCTTCCAGGGCGGCATGCCTCGGGCCAGCTATGGGGACCGCCACTGCATCTCGGTGGTCCACAATGGCCAGCAGACAGCCTTCGACTTCACCTCCCGGGTCATCGACTTCACTGTCTTGTCCGAGGCGGACCCTACCGCGGGTAGGCGTGCATCGGACGTGGTGTGGCGGGCTAGGCCCTGGGAGGCACAGGGACGCAGGCCGGTCTGCCAGCAACAGGAGGGGCCTGCACAGACGGTCCCGGACCTGCCACTCCCCAAGTCCCCACCGTTTCCCTTCTTGGTGCCACTGAGGCAAGCAGTCACAGTCCGTCCCTTCTTTCTCCCCGCTCCAGCCTGTGGCTCCATCCCTCCTGGCCACACCTCCTGCCTGCGCCACACTCTCTCTGCCTTTCCCTGGCCCAAACAGGGTTTGGTCCAAAGAGGGCAGATCTGTACTGTTGAGTTTAACAGCTGCCCTGCTGAGTAAAGGGGGACCTCGCGGAGACGTGGTGAAGGCCTGGTGGGCTGGGGCAGGGGTGCGGTGTGGCTGCTCTGAGCCAGCTTCCTGGAGCTCAGGCGAGACGGCGAAGCCCTGCATCCACTGCACCGGAGAGGGCCGGTGTCAAATCCGGGGGCGGCGCGGGGCGGGGGGGGGCACGATCCGTTACGATGTTAGCGGCAGCTTTTCCAGAGCTGTGCTTCATCAAGCTGAGGATGCTCCCCTCTATTTCTAGTTTCCTTTGAGTTTTTATCATAAGTGGATTTTGGGTTTTATCAAATACTTTTTGCATATGATCATGCGGTTTTTATCTTTGTAGCCTGTATATTAATTGACTTTCAAATGCTGAAGCGGTCTTGCACACCTGGGATAAATCCCACGTGGTCATGGCATATGTTCCTTTTTATATATCGTTGGATTTGGAGTTTGTTTTTAAGATGCAGGTTTGCTGGCTGCAACCCTAGAGTGTCAGGTTCCACGGGGCCGGGTCAGGGCAAACTGCGTCCTCCCTGCTCCCATGGCCCCTGACCCTTGGCCTGCCCCCACCCCCCAGCCTTTGATGACCCCTGTGCCCTGGTGGTGCTGGCCGAGGAGGAGCTGGTGGTGATTGACCTGCAGACAGCCGGCTGGCCGCAGGTGCAGCCCCCCTACCTGGCCTCCCTGCACTGCTCTGCCATCACCTGCTCCCATCACGTCTCCAACATCCCCCTGAAGCTGTGGGAGAGGATCATCGCTGCCGGCAGCTGCCAGAACACGCACTTCTCCCCCATGGTAGGTCCAGCCCCAGCACTAGCCGCAGCCCTGCCTCGGAGCCAGGCTCCCACCAGCTTCTCCGTCTCGTTCCCTAGGAGTGGCCTATTGATGGTGGCACCAGCCTGGCCCCAACCCCGCCCCAGAGAGACCTGCTGCTCACGGGGTAGGTGGTCGCGGGAGCCCGCCCCCTGCCTAGTAGGCTATACAGGGTGGGAGCCGAGCCCAGAGGGGTGCGTGCCAGTCCCTGGCACCCGGCCTGGCATCCTCCTCACTGCCACAGGCGGGCTCTGCCCACAGGCATGAGGACGGCACAGTGCGCTTCTGGGACGCCTCTGGCGTCTGCTTGCGGTTGCTCTACAAACTCAGCACGGTCCACGTGTTCTTCACCGACACGGACCCCAGCGAGAACCTAAATGCCCAGGGTGAGGACGAGTGGCCCCCGCTCCGCAAGGTGAGGCCAGGAGCCTGGCAACCAGGAAGGCGGGGACAGGCTGGGTCCCGTGCTCCTGGCTGCTCATGGGCCTCCTCTCTCTCGTCAGGTGGGCTCCTTCGATCCCTACAGCGACGATCCCCGGCTGGGCATCCAGAAGATCTTCCTCTGCAAATACAGCGGCTACCTGGCCGTGGCGGGCACAGCAGGGCAGGTAGCAGGCCGGGCGGGGGCAGGGCGCAGGGACGGTGGGGACCAGGCGGTTGTGTCGCGTCCAGGGCCAGGGGTCAGCAGGGCCAGGAGCCGGCCCCCGGGCGCCATCAGCGGGTCCCCAAGGCCCTGCAGCCCCCGGTGCTGGGGCCATCTCAGCCCGTCCCCGTCCCCTCCCCACACAGGTGCTGGTGCTGGAGCTGAACGATGAGGAGGCGGAGCACGCCGTGGAGCAGGTGGAGGCCGACCTGCTGCAGGAGCAGGAGGGCTACCGCTGGAAGGGGCACGAGCGTCTGTGTGCGCGCCCCGGGCCCGTGCGCTTCGAGCCCGGCTTCCAGCCCTTCGTGCTGGTGCAGTGCCAGCCCCCAGCTGTGGTCACGTCCCTGGCTCTGCACTCTGAGTGGCGGCTTGTGGCCTTTGGCACCAGCCATGGCTTTGGCCTCTTTGACCACCAGCAGCGGCGGCAGGTCTTTGTCAAGTGAGCAGCCTGCCCAGGGCGAGGGGGGCCTGGGTTTGAGGACCCTCAGGCCCTGGCAGCGCCGATGGCCTGACGTTTCCCCCCAGGTGCACGCTGCACCCCAACGACCAGCTAGCCTTAGAAGGCCCACTGTCCCGCGTGAAATCCCTAAAGAAGTCCCTGCGCCAGTCCTTCCGCCGGATACGTCGCAGCCGGGTGTCCAGCCGGAAGCGGCGGCCAGTGGGGTCCATGGGAGAGGTAAGGCCTTGGGAAGAGCGAGGAGCAGCCAGCGTGGAGCCAAGCTACCCTGCCCTCCCCGCCCGCCTTGGCAGCAGGCGCAGGCCCAGGCCCAGGCTCACAGCATAGGTTTGCGTCCTGCCCCACGGCCCACCAGTTATGTGGCTTCTCCAGCTGTAAAAGGCAATAATTGTAGCATCTTAGGGTTAAGTCCTTAGTCACTGTTACCAGGAAGGTCATGCTGTGGGCTGTGCCCAGCCTCCCTCTCGAAGGATTGCTGTTGAGCTATAGATTCCCCCCGGGAGGGGAGGCCAGAGCCCACCCTTAGGCCAGCCCACCCCCCGTAGATGCAGGAAGGGAGCGCCCGGGCAGATCGGACAGGCCTGCAGAACATGGAGCTGGCGCCTGTGCAGCGCAAGATCGAGGCCCGCACGGCAGAGGACTCCTTCACGGGCTTCGTCCGGACCCTCTACTTCGCTGACACCTACCTGAGGGACAGTGAGTGGCCAGCCTGAGGTGGGAGGGGCCCGGGTGAGTGCCCCTGGCGTGAGGACATGCTGGTGGGACCCTGAGGGGTTCCCCCCTTGTGAGTGGGGGACAGTTGGGCCCTGCCCCTCCCCCTCCCCTGCCTGGGCCTCCAGACCAGCGAGCGTGTCCGGGCTCCAAATGCAGACTCCACACTCCCCGGAAGACGGGCCTCGGGCGCGTCACTTAGCCTTTGCAGGTCCCGGCTTCTCCCCCGTAAATGGGGGGAGCGTCTCCCTCCCAGCGTGGCCGTGAGGGTTGGGATTTGCCACGTGCCTGCTGAGCCGCGGTGGGCCTGTAGGAGCTCCCCGGCTGCCCTCCTGCCAAGGCAGGGGTGGGCTGTGGCCTTTCCGCTCCTGCTTTGCAAGGGTTGCGCTGCCCTGGGCTCAGGATCACCTGTGTCGAGACCCGTTGGTGTCAGGGAGCCTTCCGAGCCTTCTCCGCATCTGCACTCGAGGCAGGCAGGGCGCACGGCAGCCCCGTTTAACAGAGGGAACTGGGGCTTACAGGGTTTGCTGGCTTGACCTTGAAGTCAAACAGGCCAGGCAGTGAGTGGCAAGGCCAGGACATAAGCCTAGGTCACCTGGCTCCACCTAACCTCCAGGCCCAGGGTGAGATATAAACCTTTGCCTCCTGGCAGGCGCCCGCCACTGCCCCTCACTGTGGGCCGGCACCAACGGGGGTGCCGTCTATGCCTTCGCCCTGCGTGTGCCCCCCGCCGAGCGGAGAATGGATGAACCTGTGCGGGCGGAACAGGGTGAGTGCTGAGCAGAGGGACAGCAGAGGGTGCTCGTCTGCCTCGGTTGGGGACCAGGTGACACCTCCGGCCTTGCCCTTGGCCCGCCTGCCAGCCCCATTGCCTGTTTCCTTCTCTGTAGCCAAGGAGATCCAGCTGATGCACCGAGCACCCGTGGTGGGCATCTTGGTGCTAGACGGGCACAGCGTGCCCCTTCCGGAGCCCCTGGAGGTTGCACATGACCTGTCAAAGAGCCCGGACATGCAGGGAAGCCACCAGCTGCTTGTCGTGTCAGAGGAGCAGTTCAAGGTGCTGCACAGGCGGGGGGTGACGTCCCGGGGCTCGTACCTTGGGCACAGATGACAGTGGCTGGGGCTCACTTAAAGTCGTAGGTGCAGTTGGTGTGCGAGGGGCTGCGGAGGCGCAGGAGAGGAGGAGGTCTGGGCGCAGGGTCTCTGGGCCCCAGGCTCCGCGGTGGCACCACTGAAGCAGGACCTGGCTGTGGCTGGGACAAAAAATGCAGACCTGGAAATAAGTGGCCCCGGCATCCTTGTGGTCCACATGGTGACCGCACGTTTCAGTGCTGAGGGAGCGCCCAGGCTCCGCTGGGAAGCGGGGTGGCGTCCGGTGGGCGCGGCGGAGTGGTGAGTCCACGGGTCTGGCCGTGGTCGTGGCCGTGACCGCTGCCGTGCCCCCAGGTCTTCACGCTGCCCAAGGTGAGCGCCAAGCTGAAACTGAAGCTGACCGCCCTGGAGGGCTCGAGGGTGCGGCGGGTCAACGTGGCCCACTTTGGCAGCTGTCGCGCCGAGGACTACGGGGAGCACCACCTGGCTGTCCTCACCAACCTGGGCGACATCCAGGTCGTTTCACTGCCCCTGCTCAAGCCCCAGGTGCGTTACAGCTGCATCCGCCGGGAGGACGTCAGCGGCATCGCCTCCTGCGTCTTCACCAAACACGGCCAAGGTGTGCAGGTGGTGGCGGTCCCGCCTCTGTGAGCAGGGCCGGGTGTGGGGCCCCTGCTGAGCCGCAGGGGCTGCCGGGAGGGGCTGCCAGGGGTGTTGTGGCCGAGGCCGGGCCCTCTAGGCCGAGCGCTCTGAGGAAGGCTCTGGCCCCCATTTCCCGGGGGGAAAGCCCCGTTGTTGGCCGCCGCAGGCTGGCCTCACCTCCGAAGCTTCTCCACCCACCAGGTTTCTACCTGATCTCACCCTCGGAGTTTGAGCGCTTCTCTCTGTCCACCAAATGGCTCGTGGAGCCCCGGTGTCTGGTGGACTCAACAGAAACGAAGAACCACAATCGTCCGCGCAATGGATCAGGCCCTGAAAAGGCCTCGGGCCGAGCCAGGTGGGTAAGAAGGGCAGGTGGCCTTTGTCCCTGCCCTGCCCCCACCCCGTCTGAGGCTCGCACTGGGAGCTGGCCAGGTCCCCCCTCCCCTGCGGGCCCGCTCACCCTCCTGGCTCTGGCTCTTCGCCCCACTTTGTGCATGTGCCCCTTCCCCCCATGAGCTGCCACCCAGGACAGGGCTTGGCTTACCTCCCAGGGGCCCTGCTGAAGGGTCAGTTGACCTCATTCTTCATGGGACTAGGGCTTTCAAGACAGACGAGAGCCCCGTGGCCCTCGCCCCTCACCCTCCCTGCCCCGCCCCCCCTCCCGCAGGAACTCAGGGAGCCAGAGCGACGGAGAGGGTAAGACAGGCCTCTCGGGGGCCGGGGAGTGGGGGCGGGGGTGGGGGATGTGAGCCGCCAAGCTCTGAGCACACCTGGGCCAGCTGGGCCCAGACATGAGGAGAGGGGACCCCCGGTGGTGGGTGGCGGGTGGCTGGTGGTGCTCAAGCTGGGGGTGGAAACAGCACCCCAGCCCCGCCAAGGAGGAGCTGAGCAGAGGAGGGCCCTGCTCTGCTCACCGGCCCCTGCTCTGCTTACCGGCCTCCGCCTTCCAGAGAGGAGACCCGGGGCGGCGATGGAGCACGCTCTGCTCAGTGACGAGCGTGAGTCAGCGCGGGGTAGGGGCGGTGGCAGGGGTGCTCCGGGGGAGGTTTGGAAGGCCAGGATGGGACTGAGAGTCATCTCCCTGCTGGGGCGGACCCACACAGCACGCCATCAGTGAAGGGACAGGGGGGCTGGTGCCGGGCCCAGCCGCTGCTGGCCTGACCAGGCCTCTGCCCCCAGGGGTCCTGAAGGAGATCCAGAGCACGCTGGAGGGAGACCGGCGGTGAGTCACCCGCCACCCCGGCTTCGGGGGGCCCGGGGTGCCGGGGAGCTCCGGGAATGAGGGCCCTTGCCGCGCCGCCCTGAGTCCCCGTGGAGGGTGACTGCCCCATCTTTGCCCACGCAGGAGCTATGGCGATTGGCGTTCTCAGCAAGTGGCCATGAGGTACAGCCTCAGCAACGGGGGAGGTAGGGACCCTGCGCACTGCTGTGGGGTGGGGGGCGGCTGGGAGGGCGTGCTCCTGGGGGGGGGTAGGAGGAAGAACCCCCTCCCCCGTCCCCCGTCCCCCAAGACCCTACGGACCAAGGGTCCATCCCCACCCGGACACGGGCCCCGGTTGTCCTGGAAAACAACGCGTCTGGGCTGAGAGTGCGTGACAGAGGCCCTCATCCTGCCCAGGGCGCACCTGAGTTCCTGTCACTCTGCCTCCTTCCACAGTGGAGTGAGCGGGCCACGCGTCCCGGCTGCGCGGTGAACACACTACTGAGGGCTGCTCCTTGCTCGGGCCGCATGGAGAGGCCCGTGGTCGGGCCGGGCTGGGGGCCCCCCGGCTGCACTCTGCTGCTGCTCCCGGACTTGGAGAAGGGGCCCCGGGCCCTGGGGCCTCCCCTCCCCAGGTCCCGCCTGTCTCTGTCATTTTTGTCAGTGTTGCACAGTTTTTATCAACCCCCGCCCCCCCTGCCCGGCTTTTTGTAGTGGGCCGGGTTTTAAATTATAACTGCCTTCTGGGTGAAAGAGTTTTTAATAAACACCTTATTACCTCTTCACTGGTCCAAGGCTTTAATTTTTTAATTGTGCAGAAATTTTCCACATAAATGGACACAGTCATTAGCTGGCTCCTTGCCTTTGCCTGTGGGGTTTGTCCCTTGGCCCAAGCTGGTGCTCAGGAGAGTCTGCTCCTGAAGTCATTTGCGTTGGAGCAAACCGTACCTGCTTGTGTGTGAATACGGCTGAGCCTTCCCTCTCTGGGGATAAATGGCAAGAGTTAACCATGTTGGGTGTGTCTGACCGCTGCCAGACGGGGAAGACACCCACAGCATCTCAGACCTGGTAGCTTCTTCCAGGCTTTAGAGGACTGTGGGGCGCTGCTGACGTGGCGGCAGTGCCTGGAGGTGACAGGTCTTGCCCCCGGTGAGGGGCTGGATCAGACAGATAGTAAGGTCGTTACACCAGGGGTGGGATTGGGCTTGGGCTCTGTATTTGCTCACCTGTCTTTGTTGAGCACCTACTATATGGCAGGTGCTTGGAGTTCCAAGGTGGCCACGACAATGTCGTCCTGTCTGTGTGGGGCACACAGCCCTTACCAGTGCGGGAGGCCTTAGGGGCTGGGGAGGTGACGTTCAGCTGCGCTGAGAGGGCCCAGAGGAGGCTGGGCGGAAGGCCAGCTGGGCTAGGCAGACTGGTCTGCACAGAGGACAAGAGGGGACAGCAGCATCCCGGGAACTGGTCGGCTTGCCACGGGAACAGGTGAAGAGCCGAGGGCGGCCGGCAGGAAGTGAGCGTGCGAGGCCGCCAAGCAGCCAGGGCCCGGCTGGGGGCCCCGCCGTGCGCACAGGGAAGAGCAGCTCCCAGGGCAGAGGACGGACGCGTGGTGGGCGCCCCCCGCCCACCGCCCTGCAGCCCAGCACGTGCGGCTCAGGAGTCTGGATTTGGAACCTGGGCCACTTGGGCATCCCTTGTTTCTCCTTAGAAGGGGGTAGAGCTTTCTGAGATGGGAGCCCCAAGTACCACGGGAAGTGGGGAGGGAAGTTCCCCAAAGGGAAGAGCAATGTTGTCCCCGAAAGAAGTAGAGATGGGAACGGGGAAGCCGAGCACTCTTTCTAGAGCCGCAGGCGGGAGGGAGGGCTGCGGACCCTGCAGTTCGAGTCTGGACTTCACCCCAGGCCAGGGAAGCCTTGGAAGGGCCCTGAGGGTTTCAGTATGATCTTGACTCTTCTAGAGACCCCTGTCGTCTGGGTCCCAGCGAGCCCCGCTGGTGCGATCCCTTCCCTGCTCTGCCTCAGTTGGGTCTGGGAAATGGGGTGTTTGCAGTATGCCCTCGGGATCGGTGGCGAGGCTCACGTGAGTCCAGGAGGGTAATGAGTTAGTGACCGAGTGACCTCTGTCAGGGTCGGGAAGGACAGAAAGGAAATTGAGCTTCACCGTTTACACCTTGGCTGGCACCGGGGTCCTTGGTCTGTAGGTCAGAGGATCACGCACCAAAAGTGGGTGCCAAGGACGGAGTAGGAAGATTGGTCCAGAGAGCCTGACAGCAGCCTCCCCTGGCCTGAAAGATGTGTGTGGTTTTTGACTGCCAGTTTTAGGGAACTTAGCTTTTATTAAAAACAAACAAACAAAAACTGGTTAGCTATAAACTAGGTGACACAAATGAACAAGTGACATGAAGTTTCCTTCCAAGAAACGAAGAACTGAAAATAACGCAGGCACTGGTGAATTAGAACAGGCACAGCCAGCACTTTCATGGCTCGGGGAAGCTTCGTGGCTGCAGGGACGACCTGGCTGATCAGACTGAACAAGAAGTTCAATACACACCCACACTCCTGAAACGATCACAATGTCTCCTCGAAAAGGGACATACACCTGCACTCCTTAGGGACGCGCTTTGCCTTAAGCACCCTGTGCTTTGAAACATGAGCTCACGTTGGCAGGTCGCATATTTTCGTTCTAAGAAAACACTCACTGGGGAGTGTGAGACCAGCAGTTTTCACTGACAGGCGCGCACAAGTGGAAGGGCTTGTCGCTGCCTGGAAAGTGGGTCAATGGAAGCTGGGCTGGCACGGAAGGCGGAGCGACGGGTGCTTCCAGCAGCAGTCCAGGGACAGGTAACGACAGTGGCGGAATGGAGATGAGCGGCTGAGCTGACAAGGACCGCTGCCCTGGAGAAGGTGGGCGAGTGTTCGGGGAGGTCGCTGCCAACCCCAGGGCCTTGGATGTACATGCAATAGCAGCCGGACACGGGGTCTAGAGACTTCGATCCTCATCTTCACTCTTCCAAGGAGGGAGCCTTCGAGTTAGAAGTCAGGCTGATCCAACCCCTCAACACCGCTTTGCCTGTGACAGGCTGTGGGACCGTGGCTATGTGACCTCACGCCTGTGCTTTACGTACCTGTAAAACAGGACATAATAACAGGGCCTGCCTCCTAGGGCCGTGAGGATTAAACGAGTCTGTAAAACCGCACAGCACCTGGCTGCTGGTAAACACCCCACCAAAGGCGGTGAAGGTGGTGGACCGGGGTGCGGGGGGTGAGGCCAGAAGAGGAGGAGGTGGCTCCTGGAAGGTGGGGCGGAGGGGCAGGGGGAGGCAGTGGAGGGAGAAGAGGGCTGGGCGCAGGCTGGAGGCATTTCCTTGTAAACCAAGCAGCTGAAGGAATAAACCAGAAAAGCAGAACGAAGAAAGGAGAGAGAACTGGTCTAGGCGGGTGTAAAGTTGACCAGTTCAAGGTGTACGTTTATGTTTTAGGCTGTTTTCTTTAAATTATATTTCACAATCTCAAAGAACAGTAACAACAAATCCCAACAGAACTCACGGGGTGCTGTGTGCCAAGGTCAGCCTGGTCCCCCCCTTCTGGAGCAATTCAGGGGACTAAGGGAGGAGAGTGGGGACCCGCCCCCGCCCCGGAGCCCCAACCACTCAGATTCTCCTGCACTCCTCACCCCGTGCTGGGCAAGAAAGGGGGGAGGCAGCTGAACATGGGCCCCTCAGGGAGGCGCGGTGCCAGGCTGCCCTAGGGGGCAGCAACTCCCTGGTGGAATGGTTGCCCTGTCCCCGGCTTTTGTCCACAGGGGCAGCATCTCCTGTTTCCTGGGCGGCCTCTGCTTCATTGTTATCTGCGGGGTCAGGACCCGCAGCCACTTGCATTATTGATGCTCATTTAAGGCGGGAGACTCAGGAGGGGCGGGGGAGGGCTGAGCCTGTAGACCCCAGGAGAGAAGAAGCAGGGTGGTGCGCATTGGAGGAGTGAGGCAACCGGCGGGCAGCCAGGCCGTCAGGAAGAGAGGACGACGGCACCGGGGAGACCCTCTTCACTGGGCCCTCCATGGGCGGGAGAAAGGGCAAGGCGCCCAGGCGCCCGGAGAGACCCGAGAGGCCAGCCTCGGGGGAGCAGGAGTCCGGGTCGGCCAGCGCGGACGGCGTGCCCAGCGGGGCGCGCCGTCAGGGCCGCGGTAAGGCCCGAGGATCCAGACCGGTCTTGGAGCCCGCCACGGCGGGAGGCCAGGGGACCCCTGGTGGCCGCAGGAAGCCCACCACCGAGGGGAACCGCGGTTGCAGACAGCCAGGGGCTGGGTCTCCACCAACGGCCCAGAGGAGACAAGGCAGCGAGAGGCGTCACAGACGCAAGCTGAAGGAGAGCCGCGAGTCCGGGGACAGCCATGGGGGGCGCCTGGAGGAGGACGGTATCCCCCGAGAAGGTAGAACAGGCGAGCACGGCCACCGCAGGAGGAAAGGAAAAGGGCGCCGACCCTCGGCTCCGCGGGGCCGCCGAAAGCCTCAGAGGCTCGATGGGCACACGTCCGGCGCGGACGGGGACAGCTCCTGCCGGGACAGCTCCTGCCCGGACAGCGAAGCCCGCGAGGCCCAGGAAAGCAGCGGCCAGAGCGGCGGGGCTCCGGAGCTGCGGCCCAGGTCAGAGCAAACGGACACAGGCTCGGCAGGCACCCCGACCGGGCCGGAGTCGGCCTTGGAGCAGGGCGAGCATCCAAGCAGCGACGAGCCCCGGAGCCAGGAAGGGTCGCTGGGAACGGGGCCCCAGGGAGAGACTGAGGATTCCGGGACAGACGCAGACTGGGGTCCGGAGGAGGTCGGGCCTGGACGGGGCCCACCGGCAACCCCAGCATCAGCGGGCCGGGCCCCGGAGGCCGAACAGGCTGAGCCAGGCAGGAATGCCCCGTCCTCCAGCCCCCTCGAGGGCAGGCCCGCGGGAGTCTCCCGGAGCTCCCTGGCTTCTCTGGACCCAAGGCCGACCAGCGACACAAGTGATAAAGTGGCGCAGGCAGAAGCGGAGTCGCGGGACACCGAGCCCAGTGGAGCCCAGGCCTCGACTGCCAGGGCTCCGCGCCGCCGGGTCGGAAAGGTGGTGGGGAAAGTGCACGCGGCGGCCAGCGAGAGCGCCCCAGGGGGCGCAGAGGGAGCCGGGCCCGGGGACCCAGCGCCGCTGGCCGCCCTCGTGACGCTCCACAGGCTCCGCGCGAGGCCCCCACCGGGCCCCGCTGCCCAGGCCGTGGGTCCCCGTACTGCCGGCCTCAAGGAGAGGCTCCTGCGCGTGGCACGGGTCCTGAGCTTCCTGCAATGGCTCTGGCGTCGGCTCCGGCGGCGCGCGAGCGAGGGGCAGGAGGCGGGTCCGGTGGCGGGGTCGAGGGCGGGCGAGGGGCGGAGTCGCGGGCCGGCGCTAAAGCGACGTCTAGGGCTTCGCCTGGCGGGCGTAGTGGGGCTGCGGGGGCGGCCGAGGGCTCCCCCTGGCGTCAGCCGGCACCCCCCGCAGGCCACCGAGAGCCCACCCTGCCACCATCCTTCTCAGGATGAAGACCCCATTCCGGATCCCAAGTTCGCGGTCGTATTCCCAAGGATCCATAAGGCGGGGAGAGCATCGAGCAGCCGGAGCTCAGAGGAAGCGTCGGCCGACGCCCCTGCCGGGGAGGGGCGCATCTGGCCTTGCGCAGGTACCTCAAGGAACAGTGAGGAGCGCAGGGTGAATGGAGAAATGGTGGCCGGTCCCCGTGACGAGCCCAGTGACCAGCCCCCTCTGGACGAGAGTGGCTCCAGCAGCGAAGCAGAGTCCGAGACCTTGGAAGCTGAGGCTCCGGTGCACTGGGCTCAGGGCTCCGACACCCGCGAGGACCCTGGGCTTGGCACAGACGCACTGCTGCCCCAACTCACTTTGGAGAGGAGTCCGGGCCCCTACCTGTCCCAGAGGGAGCGGTGGGAGCCGGAGGATGAGGTCGAGGAGGCGCTGGAGAGGGAGCTGGAGCTGAGCCTTGGGCCAGGCCTGGAGGCGCCATCCTTTCTGGGTGCCGAGGGCAGCAGCCCAGGGGCCGCCCTGGAAGACACCGAGGACCTGGCCTGGCTGCAGTGAGTGATCGAGGTTCCAACTCTGCCATGCCTGGGGCGCGTGGGTCCTCACAGAGCCCCTACTCCCGTTTTCATAAACTGTAGAGGGGATTTTGCCTCACTGAGGGTCGTCTGACTGGAAGGGCAGGGGAGGGATGAACCTCAGATGCCCCTGCCTGGAACTTCCTTCTCTAATCGGCACAAAGCTTCCCTCTGAGTCAGCAGCCTGGCCCTGCTTCTCAGCCCCTCGGGGTGGGTAACTTACTTAGCAGCCCCTCCCCTCTGTTATATGGATGGAGCTCAGATAGGCTGTATGGTGTCCCGAGTGTCTCTGCAGCCAGCGGCAGCAATAACCTAGGACCTCCTCCCTTCCCGCAACATCCTGTTCCTCCACCCCGCTGTCCCCACAGACCGCTGTGCGACAGCTCCGTTCTGCTGTGTCTCAAGAAGAGGTTTCACCTGGGCCGAATCTATGTATGGAGGGACCCAGGGAGGGGATGGTGGGCTGGGACTCCCTTTCCCCTGGGATCAGAGGGCCCCCCAGCAGCCCTGGAGCTAGCTCCTCCTCCCTTCTCCTCCTGGGCGGGGTGCTGAACCCTCCTGGGGCCCACAGAGATGCCGCCATGGTCTGGGCAGGGGAGCATCAGAGCCCCATTCCATTTGCACCTCCTGCTCCCTCCCTGCTCTGTTGAGAGCCTCTGCTTCCTTCCCCAGACATTTGGGGGGCCCCTTCTGCTCGCTCTGAACCCCCGCTGGCCCCTGCCTCTCTTCACACCTGAGGTCCTGGCCAGCTACCGCCCCGGGAGGGCCCCCAATACCACCCCGTAAGTGACTTTCTCCACCAACCTTTTGTTCACCCCTTTGGTGGCTAAGCCCTAGCATGTCCCACTGACTGAGGTCCCGGGGACGGTGGACACACACTGCCCCCGCCAGGAGGGCCCCAGATGCCCCTGGCAGCTTTGTCCTCTGCCCCTGCCCTCTTCCCCCAGACACATCTTTGCCATCGTGGCATCAGCCTATAGCCTGGCTCAGAGCACCGGGCAGGGCACATGCGTTCTCCTCAGGTGAGTGGTGACCGCCTGTGCGGCTGAACCCACAGGCCACACTGAGGGCTGGGGAGGAGCACGCAGGGGTGGGAGGAGTGAGGTCTGCATTTGAAACTGCCGGCCTGCCCCACTGGTGGGTAGCTCGGGGCTCCCGAAGGGCTGTGCTCCTGGCTGAAGTCACCACGTGTGCTCCTTGAATGAGGGGGTCTCCGTGCCTGGGGTCTAGCTTTCTGCATTTCCCGCGGGAACCTCTAGGGTGAGTACCGCTTCTGGTCCAGCACGTCCTCACTTCCCTGCCCCGTGGGGCTATCCTGTGGGCCCCTTCCTGGAGACCTTGCCAGCCCCTCCCTCCTGCAGCGGGCGCAGCGGCTCAGGGAAGACAGAAGCTGCCAAACAGATCGTGCGGTTCCTAGGCAGCCTGGAGCAGAAGCAGACGAGGGACAGAGGATGTCAGGTGAGGGGCAGCTGGCTATTTCCCAAGACCATCCTTCTCCTTTGGGCCAGGAGGGCGGTCTTCAGGTCTGTGGCTTCTCCTCCTGGACAGCCCCAGACATGGCCTACTAGGGGGGCAAGGTGGGTGGGCTGGACTGACCCTCCATGGACTAGCACAGCGCCCAGGCCCAGGGTGCCCTGATCGGTGGGCCCCGCTGCTGCTTCTGGGGATGTTTGAACGCCCTTCCCCATCTAGCTGGACGATGTGCTGCCCTTGCTCGGCAGCTTTGGCCACGCCAAGACGGTCCTCAATGCCAACGCCAGCCGCTTCGGCCAGGTCTTCCGCCTCTGCCTGCAGCAGTGAGTGACGGGCGTCCGGGTCGGCACAGGGAGCACCCATGGTCAGTGCCCTAGGGAGCTGACGCTGCTGCCCATGGGTCCGGCCCACGGTGGGTCCCCTTCTGAGCAGGGCCCCTGGGTTGCATGCACCCTGGGCACTCCTACCCAGTGTCCTGTGCCCACAGCGGAGTCATCGTGGGAGCCTCTGTGTCACATTATCTGCTTGAGACCTCGAGGGTGGTGTTTCAGGTAAGGCCCACCCTGCCGCTCGCCCCTTTCCAGCTCCCAGAGCGGGAAAGAGGGAGGGGCCCCTGTGGCGGGGCTGTGGTCCCTGAGTCCCCAGGCCTGCCTTCCCCAGGACTGGTCCTCGCTGCCCTGGGGCGCAGGACCTGGCCACAGCTCCCCCTAAGCCAGTCCCTATTCCCCAGGCCCAGGCTGAGCGGAGCTTCCATGTTTTTTACGAGCTGCTGGCGGGGCTGGACTGCGTGGAACGGGAGCAGCTGTCCCTGCAAGAGTCGGAGAGCTACTACTACCTCAACCAGGTGGGGGCAAGGTCCGCACAGCGAGCAGCAGGGAGAGCCCAGGAAGGGGTCTCAGTGTGGGGCAGGAGGGGGGGCAGGAGGGGAGCAAGGCCGTGGGAGGTCAGGCCCTGCCCCCACCCTGCTGTGCTCCGCAGGGCAGGGCCTGCAGGCTCCAGGGCAAGGAGGACGCCCAGGACTTCGCAGTCCTGGTGAAGGCCCTGCAGGCACTGGGCCTGTGCCCCGAGGAGCTGACCACAGTCTGGGCCGTGCTGGCCACCATCCTGCACCTGGGCAACATCTGCTTCTCCTCCTCAGAGGTGCGCTGCCCCTGCGGCGCTGGACCCACGGGGCTCGTCTACATAATCAGGGCAGCACTGACGATGCCAAGCGCTTATATCCATACATGGGAGACTGCAGAGCCCTGGGCCCCCCAGGCCGCACGGCTGCCCCGGGAAGGAGGCAGCCCCTCGTCGTTTAGATGAGGAAGCAGACTGGGAATTTCGGCATCTATGCCACCTCCTGTCCCATTAAGCTGACACCCCTGGGAAGCATCCCTGGCATTAACTGAGCGGCTCCTAAGTACCTGGCACTGTGTAAATCACTCTGCATATGTTTTCTCAGTTGGTTCTCAGGGCAGCACCAGCACATAAGGGGTGTGGTTTCCCCTTTTGCAATAAGACAGTGGAGGCTCAGAGAGGAAAGACTTGTCGGGCTGGCCAGCTAGTGAAGAGTCAGGCCAGGGCTCCAGGCAGGGCCCTCGGACCCCAGAGCCGGCTCCAGCCCGCCCGGATCTAGCTACCTTTGGGTGGCAGGGCAGCTGCCATGCAAAGCATGGCCTGGTGCCCGCCCTGAGGGACGTGGCCATGGCACAAGCAGAGCGCTCCCTGCTCCCTCCCTCCTCTGTCCAGCGGGAGTCCCAGGAGGTGGCTGCCGTGTCCAGCTGGGCCGAGATTCACACGGCAGCCCGGCTGCTGCGGGTGCCGCCCGAGCGCTTGGAGGCGGCCATCACCAGGAGGGTCACGGTGAGCTCGAGGGTTCCGGGTGGCGTGGGCCCGACCAGACCAGCTGATGTCTTGGTGCCGTGGGCCTGAAGTACCTTGTGCTTGTCCCTTGCCTCCAGGAGACTCCCTATGGCCCGGCCTCCAGGTCCCTGCCCGTGGAGAGCGCCATTGATGCCAGGTGGCCCTGGGGGCAGGAGGGAGCATGGCCTTGCCGGGCGCTCCGCTGCGCGCGGCTCACGCACGGTGCCCACAGGGACGCCCTGGCCAAGGCCCTGTACTCGCGACTCTTCGCCTGGCTGCTGAGGAGGACCGGCTCGCGGCGGGCCCCGCCCGGGGAGGGAGGCGGCATGGACAGCATCACTGTCCTGGACGTCTACGGCTTTGAGGTCACCCCTGGGGCGGGGCCCAGGATGGGGTGCCCACCTCATCCTGGTTATTTCTGGGGCCCCCAGAAGCTCCAGCTCTCCTGCGGGGGCCACGCGTGAGCTGCTTGCCTGCCGGCCTCTGAGATGCCCACGAGACAGTTGCCCTCTCCGGGAGGGGCAGCCGTTCTGCCCTGCTCTGTCTGGTCCTGACCCGGCCTCTGGACGGTTCTGTCCTGCTCGGCCTGTCCCACAGGAGCCTCCAAGGCAGCAGAAGATAAAGGCCCCAGGCTGGGGCAGCCCCCGCCTCACCGCCCGTGCGCCAAGGCCCTCAGCTCACCCTGACTTTTCCGAAGACCCTGCCTCCTGAAGGCAGGGAGGAGGGGGCTAGAGTGAGAGGGAGCCCCACTCAGTCCCTGGATGGGCCCTGCTCACTGCCCCGCCCCTGCTCTCTCCTGCTCCCCAGTGTGTCCCTGGTAACCACGGCAAGTGTGTGTGCGCACGCGCATGCGTGCTCTTGTGTGTTTTCGAGCATGTCAACTCTCCGTACAAAGCTACAAGAAGTGAGGGCTCTGCTGGGCTTACTAGTAAGATGCCAGGAGGCACAGAGGAAGGAGCCTGTGATGCCTACAGGAGGAATGTCAGAAGGCTTCTTGGAGGCGGCAGCCTGAGCCCTGCTTACAGGGAAGAGGCGTTCTGATAGCCTGTGAGCAGGGTTGTAGGCAAAGGAGCCTCGCAGACCACAGGACGCCCGGGACCAGAGGCCTGAAGTCTCACAGCCACGCCGAGCAGAGGGCAGGGGCATGGGATCCTAGAGGGAGGCCTGACTGGGGCTGGGCAGGACGGCAGCAGCCTGCACGCCACGCCCGGGCCTGTGCACGGGACCCTGCGGGCTGCCGCGGCGGCCCCGGGGCGCCACTGCTCCCTCTGCTGGGGAGAACGCGGGCCGCCCTGTGGGAGCGGGATGACGGGCACCGGGCCTGTGTGCCAGTCCCCCCACCTCGGCGGGCGCCCCCCTCACTGCCCTTGTGTCCGCAGGCGCTGCGGGTGAACGGCCTGGAGCAACTGTGCAACAACCTTGCCAGCGAGCGCCTGCGGCTCTTCTGCAGCCAGAGGCTGCTGGCCCAGGAGGAGGCAAGGCCCCGGGGCTGGGGCGCGGCGGGGCACGCCCAGCTAGTCCCTGGGACAGGGGCCACCTCTGGTGAAGAGAGGGCGCTGCCCTGACAGCTGCACCCCAAGGCCCGCTTGCGATGGGCTGCCTCAGTCCTGAGCCTCAGTTTTCCCATCTGTAAAAGGGGGGCCTCCACCCCTGCCCTGGCTCGGATGAGGTCCCGCGTGACTGTGGTGGGCTCTGTAAGCAGCCCAACGGTCGCTGTCCCCAGGAGGAGTGCCAGCGAGAGTTGCTGCCCTGGACGCCCATCCCCCAGCCTCCGAGGGAGTCCTGCCTGGACCTCCTGGTAGACCAGCCCCACAGCCTCCTGAGCATCCTGGACGCCCAGACATGGCTGTCCCAGGTGAGCACCCAGTGGCGGGGACAAGGAGCGGGGGAGCAATACAGCGATGGGGTCCAGAGACCCTGCCCACCAATCCTCAGTGCAACGTGGGAAGACTGTGGCCAAACGGGGTTCAGCCCTGTGCTGGGTGACCTTGAGCAGGAGGTCTGACCTCTCTGAGGTTGCTCAAGTCCTCACTGCAGAAAGGAGACAGCAGTGCCTGAGGGTGGCGGGGACCGGGCGGGGCTCACGGGAGGCAGGCGAGGGCCAGTGCAGAGCAAACCTCAGGACCACGGCGCATCCCTTCCTCACGCCCTCGCTGCCTGCCTGCCTGCCAGCTCCCAGTTAGGACCCTGCCGCTGCATTACTTATACTTTGTAACACGTGTGTCCATGAGCAATTACATTGCACTGTATTTAGCAGTTACCGTATATTTTTTCACTGGCCCTCCTGAGGTAACCTGGGCCCTCCTCTGAAGGGTTTCACCCTTATCAGCAGCGCCTGGCAAGTGGTTATGGGTTCACTAAATATTGCACGAATGAGTGAAAGAGCCAGGAATTGTGCGAGGAATAAAAAGGTGAGCAAGAGACCCAGTCCCTCCCTTTGAGCCTTCAGTGTAGCAGGAGAAAGGCGTTCATTACACACATGCAGAGCACGCACACACGTGAGGTCACCCTCGTGTGGCCCGTGGGTGGCTGTACTGGGCCACAGGAACACGTGTGTAGATGGGCCTCCTCTGGGAGCTTAGGCTGTTTAAGCTAAATACACCATGACCCCAAAGATAAGGTGACCCTCCATTTTCCCACATAGAGGTTGAAAATGAAAGATTAAAAAAAAATAAAAAAGTAAAATGTGATAATAGTATTTTATTGATCAATACAATATTAATATTAAAGTATTAATATGTAATATATATGGATTTATTATCTATCACAGCAATTTTAACTATTTTTTTTTAAATCTCCTGGCACACATAAACTAATTATTAAAAATCTGTGGCACAGCAAAAAAATCTACTTTTTGCCAATCTGACAAAAAAATGGGTATAATTTTGATTCATTCACACCAGACAGCTATTCTTGTGTTGGCTGTTGTCATTTCTTTATGGACCACCTAAGGGAAAAGAGGTTAGTGCTCCTGACTAAATAGTCAGGTTTTGCATATTTAAAAATTCTTGCGGTGCCCCAATTGAAAATCGCTGGTCTATTATAACAACACACGATGTGATATTGAGACATTACATTCATTTACTAACATGCATATTTGAAATCCCTTACCAGATAAACCTATTGTGTTAATTTGTACGTGATCGCTTTTCCTGGTTCACATTTCACAGTTTTATGAAACCAGTCGCAGGTGTCTGACATTTCAGGGCCACTTTTGGAATCACCAGCAGGGTTTCCTTAGGTCCCCATTCTTGGAAACTGCCCCTTTCGAGTCCGCGTTGGGTGCTGATGACCCAGGAATAGCCACCCCAGGGTGCACGCCCCCGCTGTGTGACCCCGAGGCAGGTGCGCCCACCCGTTGTTACCCGTTCCTCGGCTCCATGGAAGAGCCTCTCTTGGATTGATTGTACAAGTACTTTTTAAAAGATGTGTGTAGAGTCCCCTGTTCCTTCTACAGGATTTGATGGGGCTCATTGGCAGGGAAGGTATCTGTGTGTGAGGTACCATCTTTCTTTCGCAAACAGCACTTTGTTGTGCAAACAGCCTCAGGGAAAGAGAGAGGCGCCCTTGGGAAGGACTCAGGCTGCGTGACTCTTCCTACCTGAGGAAGGTGGGGAACCAGCGGAGCCCACCTCCTGCTCACCGCCTGGCACCTGGGCACAGCGGGAGGGCAGCACAGGCCTCAGAGGGGCCATCTCTCTCTTCAGGCGACGGACCACACCTTCCTCCAGAAGTGCCACTATCACCATGGCGATCACCCGTGCTACGCCAAGCCCCAGCTGCCGCTTCCTATCTTCACCGTGCGACATTACGCAGGGGCCGTCACCTACCAGGTACCAGGGTGAAGCCGGGGCAGGCTCCGGGGTGAATCGGTGAGAGCACTGTGACCTGGTGTTTCCTTTCGGAGTGAGTCAGCCGACAGGGACAGCAGTGGGTGAGGGGACACCCCTCGCACGGCTCGGCCATCTCTCCCCATCTGGGCCCCAGGCCCCGCCTGGTTCCGGGTGACTGTTAGGGGCTGGGGGAGTCGAGGCCACGGGACCCTCCAGGCCAAGGGGAGCAGAGCAGGGGACCTGGCTGCATAGGCTCAGGCCGTCCTCTCTCCTCTGAGCTTCCGTTTCCTTCCTCGTCCGCAAACGGGTGCGAATCCGTCCTGCACAATGTGATGACGATTAAACACAAAACCATGGAAATGGCCAGGCCGGTGCTCCCTCGAGGGATTTTTCCTCCGTCCTGAGTTTCACAGAGACTGCCCACCTGCCCCGGAGGAGGGGCACTGAGGGGACAGGGCCTGGCATAACAAGGGTAGGACCCTGTGACGGGTTTGAGGTGGGGCAAGTCACACAAGGCTTCCTGGAGGAGATGACATGGTTTGGTTATAGAAGAAAATACACAAACTACCCAAACAGGAAGCAAAAGGAGCAAATGTCAGTTATGCCTCCAAAAAATCATATCAAAAGAAAAAAAGGGAACACATGGAGACTGAATAAATAAAACCATAAAACTGTATTAAAGATCCCAAAAGAAGGCTTCAGAATGAAGGGACAAACCACATTCATGCTGGGGAACCCTAATATTGCTCATCCTTTCCCATGTGATCTAAAAACTAGTGCAATTCCAGACATTACCCCAGTGGGGTTTTTATGGCCGGAGGAGGAATGGGTTCTGATGAAATTATTCTGAAGTATTATCCTGAAGAGAAATGCATGAGAATAGCCAATACAATATGGAACAGCAAAAGATTATGGAGGAATTTGTTCTACCAGATAGTCACATACATTTTTAAAGCTCTAGTAATTAAAAGGGTACGGCGTTGATAACGAACAGGCCCATCAATAGAACAGAATTCCAAACCCAAAACAGACCCAAGAAATATGTAAAGGAACGCGGTTTATGATGAAGGCAACCTAAATGTGGTAAAATATACATAACATAAAATTTACCATGTTAGGTGTAGGATTCAGTGGCTTCAAGGACAAAATGTCCTGCGACCGTCAGCTCTGTCCCCTTCCAGGACTTTTTCATCCGCCCAAACAGAAACTCCGTCCCCATCAAACACTAACTCTGGTACCAGCAAATCTACTCTCTGTCTCTCTAAGTTTGCCTGTGCTGGGTATTTCCTACAAGTGGAATGATAACACACACACCCCGTCCTTTTGTGTCTGGCTTACAGCACTAAGCGTGTTTCCAATCCTCGTCCACGTTGTGTCAGAATTGCCTTCCTTGTATGGCCGAGTACTATTCCGCTGCACGTGTGACACCGTTCGGTTCACCGCTCGTCTTCGGATGGACACGAGTTGTTTCTACCTTTCTGGCCGTTGTGGATAATGTTGCCATGAACAGGGGTGGGCGAGCACCTGTTCGGGTCTCTGCTTCCAGTTCTTTTGGGTCTCTACCTGGAAGTAGAATGGCTGGATCACATGGTCATTCTGTGTTTAGATTTTTGAGAAGCCGCCGAATTGTTTTCCTTAGCAGCTGCACCATTTTACATTCCCACCAGCGTGTATGTGGGTTCCAATTTCCCTGCATCCTTGCCAATACTTGCAATTTTCTGTTTATTTTTAAAAAATTATAGCCATCCCAGTGGGTGAGAAGTGGCATCTCATTGTGGTTTTTATCCACATTTCCTGAATGACTAATGATGTTGAGAATCTTCTCATGTGCTTCTGGACCGTTTGTATAGCTTTGGAGAAATGTCTATTCAAATCCGCTGCCCATTTTCAAATTGTTTGTTTTTTTCCTGGCGAGTTGTAAGAGCTCTTTACATAATCTGGGTAGTAATCCCTTATCTGATATGTGAAGTTTTCTTCCATTCTGTGGGTTGTCTTTTTGCTCTTAATAGTGGCTTTTGATGCACAAAAGTTGTTGATTCTGATGAAATTTAATGAACTCTCGCTGCTCTCGTTGCCTGTGCCCCTGGTGTTGCCAAGCCCCATGTCAGGAGCTTTCTCCCTGTGGTCTCTTCTCAGCATTTTATAGTTTCAGGTCTTACATCTCGGTCTTTGATCTATTCATTTGGAGTTAATTTTAATACAAGGTGTGAGGTAAGAGTGCAATTATATTCTCCATCAGGTGGATTTCTATTTTTCCAGAACAATTAATTAAAGAAACAAAGGTGACCTTTTAACTCTGAGGGGCGGGGCTGGATGACAAGAGGACCCACCAGCCTCTACACGCGGCCTTCTCTCCTTGGTGTTCCATCCCCTTCCCCGCATTGTCTTCCCCAGGTTCACAAATTTTTAAACAGAAACCGGGACCGTCTGGACCCTGCTGTGGTGGAGATGCTCGCCCAGAGCCAGCTCCAGGTGCCCGCCGCCCCCCGGCCCATGCCCCCCACACCCTGTCTCCTCATTCGGCCTGGACACTTGCTCAGGGGGCCGCCCTCAAGCCCCAGGCACCGTGGACCACGACCTCCACTTGCCAGGGTCTGGACGCTCTGAGCTGGCCCACCGTGACTCCCGGGGCTGGGGGCAGGCCGGGCTGTGGCCGAGCTCTGGGGGCCGCCGGTGCAGGCTCCTCTCCCCCGCAGCTGGTGGGCAGCCTGTTCCAGGACGCAGAGCCGCAGGCCGAGGGAGAGCGAGGCAAGCCCACACTGGCCTCTCGGTTCCAGCAGTCCCTGAGGGACCTGATAGCCGGCTTGGGCAGGTGAGAGCAACGTCCCCACACCCAGCGGCAGGGAGTTGGATAGGAGCCTGACCTGTACCCAAGTGACCCCTCTCCACCCATCAGGAGCCACATTTACTTCATCCAGTGCCTCAACCCCAACCCGGGAAAGGTGAGCTCCCGGCACCCGGCCCAGAGCCCGCCTCCCGCCCGCCCTTCTCCGCCCCCTCCTTGTGCCCTGCCCTGCATTCCCGGCAGTTTAAGCCCCAGGACAGCAGCCCTCACTGACTCTGTCCCGCGGCCACAGCTCCCGGGCCTCTTTGATGTGGGACACGTGATGGAGCAGCTGCGCCAGGCAGGCGCGCTGGAGGCCATCTGCACCCGCGGCGCCACCTTCCCCGTGCGCACGCCCTTCCACACCTTCCTGGCCAGGTGGGGCTCCAGGAGGGGCCGCCGCGGGCCCGCGCCCCTCAGGGATGAGGCTCCTGAGAAAGGCCCTGGGGGCCCTTCCGGGCGAAGGAGGGCCCGCTCTCCCAGGGACCCTGGGCCTGGCCACCAGCCCTTCCTCTCTTCATTCTTCTCTCTGTCCTTCTCTCCCCCCAGCTGTCTCTCTCCTTTCACAGCCACTGGCTATGCGCCCCTCCGTGCCTCCCTGACTTAATCTGCCTCTCCTCCACTCAGCAAAACTCTCCTGGGTGCCTAGCCCCTTGTAGGTGCTTTATACATCACTGTGGCCTGGGGGGCTGGATGAAAGGAAGTGAAGGGATTAGCAAAGAACATAGATGGGTAACCCGCAGACATGGGCCACAGCGTGGTGACGGCCAGAGGGCAGGGGGCGGGCTGGGTGCCGGTGGGCAAAGGCAGGGGAGAACGGGGACATCTCTAGTAACGCTGACAATAAAAAATAAAAGGTGGAAAAAAATCATTGTCAAACGACTTAGGGACTGAACAGACACAGAGGGGCTCAGGGTGTCAAACAAGAGTGGAGGGAGGTTCGTGCTGTGCTTGGACCACCCTTGACCCTGTGCTCGGGGCAGGTTCCGGATCCTGGGGACCGAGGGGCAGGGAGGGTCCTCTGACCGGGAGAGGTGTGGTGCCATCCTGAGCCAGGTGCTGGGGGCTGAGTCGCCCCTCTGCCACCTTGGAGCCACCCAGGTAGGTGTGTGTGCGGAGGGGTGGGCGTGGCTGGGAAGGGAGAGGAGCGTTCCGGGACAAACCCAGAATCTGGCGGTCAGGAGGTGGAGTGGGCTCGGTGGCACCCGGGAGAGTAGGGCGTCTGGCTGGAAGGGGGAGGCTGAGGCCTCAGGAGAAGGGCAGGGTGGGCCCAAGCGCCCGGCCGCCTGCAGCCCACGCCTCTGCCCCCAGATCCTGCTGCAGGAGCCCGGCTGGCGGCAGCTGGAGCAGC
Organism: Pteronotus mesoamericanus; assembly: GCF_021234165.1. Lineage (NCBI taxonomy): Eukaryota > Metazoa > Chordata > Mammalia > Chiroptera > Mormoopidae > Pteronotus > Pteronotus mesoamericanus. The sequence continues at coordinate 4,189,013 of NW_026555315.1, read as the reverse complement.
GCCGGGCCCAGCGTCGCTCCCAGGTGCTGCTCACCCTGCACCGCGGCCTCCGGGCCTATGTCTCCCGCCAGCGCCTCCGCCTCCTGCCACGGCTTCAGGCTCGCGTGCGGGGGCTCCAGGCCAGGTCTGCAGGGGTGGGGCGAGGCCCTGGGCGTCCCCCAGGTGGTGGGGCAGGGGTGGGGCAGTGTGGGTCTCGAGGCGAGTCTGCTGCCCCAGCGCCCTCCCGTCAGCACTGGGCCCTCCTCGGCCGTATCCCCGCCCACCCACACGCCCGCGGTCTCCGCTGGAAGACCCTCAGCCACAGGACACCTGTGGTCCGTCCAGGCCACCCCAACCTGCAGCCCCGACTCCCGGGGTGCTCTCTTTCCTGGCCCATGCTTCACTCTGAGGCAAGAATGACCTTTGAAAGGCATGCGTGGGATTTAGGCCAGACTTGAACACTCCAGGCTCTTGGGACCTCCGGGTCCCCCAGCGCTGCCTGCCCCTTCTCACCTAATTAACCCAGTCACCCTTCACAGCCTGTCCCAGCTCATGCATCCAACAGCTCTTCTTTTTTTTTCAAATTATAAGAGAAAGTTTATTTAGACAGTTACAGAGGTAGCAGAAGTGAGCTGTAGAACAAATAGCCCCAGGAAACAAGTTACAGAAGAAAAAGAGGGGCCCTCGGCGCTTAGGAGAGAGAAAGGCGAAGGTACAGCACCTGGGGGAAGAAGAGGGAGGCGGACACGTGGGGGCACTCCCCGGAGCCAGGGCACCCCATCCAACAGCCCTAGACTGACCTCCTTCTCTGTCTCCGCTGGGCCGGATGCTGGCGGCACAGGGACGAAGGCCGGGAAGGTGCCCTTAGGCCGCTAGCGAGCGTCGGATGCAGACAGCGAGCCAGCCGCCAGTCACCCCCAAGGTGACTGCTGAAGCTCGGAGAATGTGTGAGGGCAGGGACACCAGGGGAGTCTCCGCAGAGGGGGCACCCCTCACCACTGCCTGTTTCTAGAATGTTTCCATGACCGACAGAAACTGTAACGGTTAAGCGGTAATTCCCAGTCTCCCTGCCCTCCAGCCCCTGGGAACCTCCAATCGACTTTCCGTCTCTATGAATTTGCCTACCCTCGATGCTCTCTGCGAGTCAGCTCATACAGTATTTCCTTCTGTGCCTGGCTTACTGCACTGAGCATAACGTTTTCAAGGTCCATCCATGTTGTCACATGTGTCAGAACTTCATGTCTCTTTTACGGCTGAATAATGTCCCATCGCACGGGTAGACCACATCTAGTTTATCCACCGAGCCTTCAGTGCGCGTTTGGGCTGGCGCCCCCTTTCCGGCCGTTGTGAGTAATGTCGCTGTGAGCACGGGTGTCCGAGCGTGTGTTCAAGTCTCTGCTTTCAATCCCTTCGGGTCTATGTGAGGAATGGGGTTGCTGGGCCATGTGGTGGTTCTATGTTTGGCATCCTGAGGAGCGGCCCAGCTGTTCTGCGGAGTGGCCGTGTCATTTTATGTTCCCACTGGGAATGCAGGAGGGTTCCAATTTCCCTGCTAGCCAATACTTACCTTCCTTTTCTTATTTTTAAAAATAATTACAGCCCTCCTGTGGGTGTGAAGTGGTACCTCCTGGTGGTTTTGATTTGCATTTCCCTGATGACTAATGATGTGGAGCATCTTTTCCTGTGTTTCTTGGTCGTTTGTCTGTCTTCTTTGGAGAAATGTCCATTTAATAAGCCCTCTGCCTGCTTTGTAATTGGGTTACCTGCCTTTTTGTTGTTGAGCTGTGGGGGTTCTTTATATATTCTGGATATGAAACCCCTATCAAACATGTGACTTGCAAATGGGCCCCTCTTCTGTGGGTGGTCTTTATACAAAGGATACTGTCCTTGATGCACAAAAGCTGCAGACTTACTTTTAACTGTCTGTCTTGCTCAGGGCCCCTTCGCTGAGGAGTCTGGTCTTTCTTATGTTTGGAAAATTCTGAGACATTTTTCTTGGGACACTGTCTCTTCCAGGATCTCCTATTAGATTTTCAGTGATGTCATTTGTCATTTTCAGAGGTTCTACTTCTTAAATAATAATATGCCAGACTCCATCGAAATGCAAGTCAGTTAACATGAATATTGTCAGTCTATTTAATTTCAAAATGAGAAGGTTGTCAGATATTTCTACCGTGAGGATCATCTGCCTAACAATGAGGAAATCACAAGTATTATCTTGGCTTGAAGAGAAATGCAGTGTTTTATAAGAGTGGATTTTTATAATAAACTTCTCCATTAAAAAAATATATAAAACAACAACAACATCTGTAATAATATGCTAGACTCTATTCTAAACATTTATATCTATAGTCCTGGCTGGTGTGACTCAGTGGATTGAGTGCCAGTCTTCGAATAAAAGGGTTGCCGGTTCGATACCCAGTCAGGGCACAGGCTGGGTTGCAGGCCAGGACCCCAGCAGGGAGCACAAGAGGCAACCACACATTGATGGTTCTCCCCCTCTCCTTCTCCCTCCCTTCCCCTCTGTCTAAAAATAAGTGAAAAATCTTTTTTAAAATTTGATATTTAAAAAGTAGTAATAATAAACACTCATGTCTGTAAAAATCCTCATTTTCACAGATGACAAAACTAAAACCCAGAGAGGGAAAGTAACTTATCCAAGCCCACGGTGACTAAATAGGAGGGGAATGAGCCCAGGTGGTCAGCTCGAGTCCAGGGTCATACTCCCCGGTGCTAGACAGCTTCTCAGAGGACCCCTTCTCTCAGTGTCCTGCCCTTTTCCTAAGCCCCCGGGGGCTTCACTGGCCTGGGGTCAGTTTTTACATTCCCGTCTTAGCTTGGAGGATTCAGGCACCAGGTGGGTGTAAGTTCAGACACCTCCCTACCCTCCTCCCGGCCTCCAGGAAGCGGTACCTCCGGCGGCGGGCGGCCCTGGGACAGCTGAACACCATCCTGCTGGCGGCCCGAACCCTGCTCTGGAGACGGCGCAGAGCGCAGGTGAGGCACAGAGCGCAGATGAGGCACAGAGTGCAGGTGAGGCGCTCTCCGGCAGCTCAGGGAAGCAGCCCAGCGCATTGCTGGCCCAGCCAGCGGGGTCTTCACAGGGTGCGCCCTCCTAACCCATCCACACAAGGTCAAGGCCTGGGGCCATCGCTGCTGCAGTTCTTCTTCCCAGTTCTGTCTGCCCGGCCAGGGCAGGCTGAGGCCTCTGGGAGGTAATGGCCTTCCTTCATCCCTGCCCACCCCTCAGGCCCATACTGTCCCCTCCCTGCCTGAAGTGTCTTCCCATCCCCTCTGGACCTGCTCCCCTCTCTCACCTAATGACTCCAATTTGAGGGCCATAAAGCGGCTCAAAGTTCAGTGCCCACATAGTCTCCCCTTCCTTGGCCCCTCCCTGGATGGACTTTGTCCCTGGGACCATTCCTGCCCTGCTGCCTTCCGCCTAGCGCCCTGGCAGACAGACAGTGACGCCCGCCGCGTGGAGGCTGGTGAGGCTCCGGAGGGCTGGGCGCAGGCAGCTGGCCCCTCTGGGTCTGTGCGCGTTCCTCTGCCTGCGCCGCCGCCTTGCGGGGCCAGAGGGGCCTGCTGATCTTCCGTGCCTGGGAGGGGCCTCTTGGCGGCTTGACGTGGCTCCTCTCCGGGACATCAGCTCTTCTTGCATCTCCCTGACAGCTCGGGCTTTGGCGTGGCTGGCACGGCAGCGGGTCCTCCGAGAACGTGCCAAGCATGGTAGGTGGCTGAAGCTAGAGGGAGTTACTGGGTGACGAACCGGATGAATCTGGCACAGCTTGAGGGGCAGCCGGCGTGGCTCCTGCCCCACGGGGGCAGGTCGTGAGCCCCAGGAAGAGGTCTGGGTGCCCTTGGTGTCCCCTGAGGGCTCCTGGGGCCCTGTTTGGGCCAGCATCCATGGTCTTCGGAGGGAACTTTACAAACCTGGCATGGGGAGGGACAGTGGGCACCTGCGCCCCCCGCTTAGTGTCCGGCCAATCCCTCCTCCCCGCCAGGAGCTGGGGTGCCTGGAGATCCCAGACGAGCTGGCCGTCATGCTGAGGACAGCGGAAGGTGAGTCCTGACTGGTGTCACTCTTCTCATGACCCTCCGCAAGGCCCTCTGAGTGTGTAGGGAGGGTCTGTCCCCGCGGTCCCTCCCACTCAGTGATGCTCCAGGCTCCCGGGAGCTCACTGCCCAGCTCCCTCTGCCCCGGGTTGGGGGGCCGATAGTGAGGGCTGGAAGCGGCACCAGAGCCAGCGCATAACCCGGTGTTTCTGGGCTGCCCTCTGGCGCTGTCCCAGGCTGCCAGCACAGTCTGGCCCAGAGCATCACGGAGGCCAAGCCCCCAGAAGTTCCTGCTCGGCCCAGCCTGACCCTCCCGCCGGACATCGACCGGTTCCCCTTCTCCAGCTTCGTCTCCACCGGCTTTCAGGTGGGCCCCTAGGCCTCAGCTCTTCCTGGCCGACCCCTCCAGGTCTCCAGGTGTTAGCCCCTGCCAGGCAGCGGGTCGGCTCCTGCGGCCCCACCCAGCCTCCTCCCTGTCCAGTCACTAGGGGTGGTGGCGGACACAGCACAGCAGCATTGCTCGGAAAGTATTCATTGAACCTAACTGAGTCACCCTCCGGTGCTGCTTAGATTCGTGACGCCACACCTCCGTCACACCTGTGGCAGCGCCGTCCTGGTGAAGTCACATTGCCAAAGCAGGAGTAACGACCAGGGACGCTGGCCAGGCGGCAGTGTCGGGGTCCAAACGGCCTGTAGAGTGTGATCCCAATTGTGTTAGGAAAAACAAACAAAAAGGGTGGGGGTGGGCGTGGCTGGATTTGTGCAGAGAAAGCGGGACAAGAAAGACAGGGGCTGCCACACTAACTGGTTGTACTAGTGGAATGTTAGTGGTGGTTTTTATGCTTTATCCTTTCCCGTGTTTTCTGAGTTTTCCACGTGCATGGGTATCAATGTTCTCATCAGAACAAGCAAAGAAGCTGCATTTTAAGGATAGTTTTCAGGCCAGTCCTTCCTTCTCCCTCTCCCAGGGTGACGCTCCCTTGGGGTCCCCAGGGCTGCCTCTGGCAGGTCAGCCCAGACACCGTGCCACCCTCCTTCCTTGCAGGAGCCATCTCTGCCCACCCCTGGGCAGCTGCTGGCCAAGCCCCTGACCCGGCTAGATGGGGAGAGCCCTCAGCATGCGCTGGATATTAACAAGGTGGTGAGTGACCCACCGGTGGGGGGACGGTGGAGGGCCTGGCCCCCGGTGCTGGCTGGGACCACGGAGCCCGACCGCCCTGCCCTCGCTCGCCCTGTGTCTGCAGATGCTGCGGCTCCTGGGGGACGAGTCCCTGCTGTCCTGGCAGGAAGAGACCATGGGCACGTACCTGGTGAGGCAGGGGCAGCACCGGCCGCGACTGCGGGACGAGCTCTTCAGCCAGCTCGTGGCCCAGCTCTGGCACAACCCCAGCGAGCAGCAGAGCCAGCGCGGCTGGGCCCTCATGGCTGTCCTGCTCAGCGCCTTCCCCCCGACGCCCGCCCTGCAGAAGCCGCTGCTCAAGTAAGGGGCCGGGTGGGCGGAGGCCCCCGGGCGGCGGGGCCGGCGGGCCGCCCCGCCCCACAGCAGCCCTGTGCTGTCCCCCCAGATTTGTGTCCGACCAGGCCCCCAGCGGTATGGCAGCGCTGTGCCAGCACAAGCTGCTGGGGGCCCTCGAGCAGACGCGGCTGGCCCCCGGGACCACACGGGCCCACCCCCCGACCCAGCTCGAGCGCACGGCCAGCCGGCGGCGGGGCCGCATGGTGCTGGACGTCTTCACTTTCAGTGGTGAGGCCCGCCTCCGGCTCAGACCCCCCCGGGCCCACAGTGCAGCCAGCCCTGCCCCTGCCCGGACCCCTTCTGTCCTGTCCTGCTTTGGGAACCCCCCTGGGGACAGCAGCCCCTTCCTGGCAGGGTGACCTCACTGTCTCTCGCTCTTGGTCCGCGCCCCTCCTCCCGTAGAGGAGTGCTTCTCCGCAGAGGTGGAGTCCTGGACTACGGCGGAGCAACTGGCTGGGTGGATTCTGCAGAGCAGGTATGGGGGGGCCTGCGGTGGGGGTGCAGCCCACACTGACGCTTGTTCCATCCTCCTCCTGAGTCCCCCTCGTCCCCTCAGCCCACGCTCCCGCCAAGCGCCAACTGCGAGGCTCCTGCAGGCCCGGGGCAAAGCCCGCTCCCCGCAGGGTGTGGGGACTAAGAGGGCAGGGTCCAGGCAGTAGATTTAAGATGGAGAACAAGAGTCGTCCAAATTCCAATTAAATGGGTAAATAAATAAATGTGTGAGTCAGAGCTGATGTGTAAAGGAGAAGGGTTGTGAGTGGCAAAGAAGGAAACCTGTCTGAGCAGATGGACTCCTCACCAAGCCCGTCCCTTTCCGCAGGTCTGCCCTCAGGCCCTGGCCCTCTCAGAGGGTCACCTGCCTGGCTGGCCACGCCCCTAATGCACGCCCCTGTCCCATCCAGAGGCCTGGAGGGCAGCCCCCGTGGCTGGTCCGTGTCCCTGCATTCCGGGGACTCCTGGCAGGACCTGGTTGGCTGTGACTTCGTGTTGGACCTGATCGGCCAGACAGAGGACATGGGGGATCCTACGGGTCCCTGCAGCTACCCCATCACCCCCCAAAGCTTGTAGGTGCCACCCCAGCGCCCCCATTCCCAGCCTGCTCCTGTCCCTCTCCTGACCCGCCCTTCACAGCCCAGGGTTTACAGGTGCTGCCACAGACCCCGTCCCCCGGCCTGAGCCTCCCCGACTCTGTGGGGACAACCCGCACAGCAGCTTCTCCTCCGTGCCTCAGCCTGGGCGCCGCCGCCAGCCAAGGCACTCGCTTAGCTGGGCCCACTCTCCCCTGCAGCGCCGCGGACATCCCTCCGGCCCCTGGCGTCCAGGCCCCCGCGCTGTGCCCAGGGCCTCCTCCAGGCCCAGCCCCAACACTACCCGGCAGGGGCCACTCTGGTGAGGCCGGGGGTGGGCATGCTGAGGTTGGCTGGGATGGGGGTGCTGGGAAGAGGGGCGTGGGAAGCCCCACGCCCCAGGCTGGCGACGCTGACCCTCCTCCGGCTCCGCAGGGGAGTCCCAGACCTCAGAGAGCGTGGATCGCTACCTGGACCACGTCTTCGAGCCAGTCCTCTCCCCTAGCCTCAGCGTGAGCACCCTGCACACCGCCCCCCAGCCCTGCCCCTGCCCCACGGGAGCCTCTGCTGCCCCTCCCACCCCTCTCGGGGCTCTGGCTCTGCCCCTGTGACCTGTGACCTTTGTCCTTCCAGGACCTGGAGCAAGCCAGGGCTCTGAGCAGCCGCATGAAGGGAGGGGGCGCCATGGGGCCCATGCATCAGGGGAGCTACCCTATGGGTGAGTGTGGGCCCCAGCACCCACTCAGGGTCCCCCCGGCCCAGCAGCCCAGGCGGACATGGCCTGGCACTCCCAGGTCTGGGGTCAGAGCTCCAGCCAGCACCCTGGGCCTGTGTTCTTTGCCTGGGGATGGAGGGAAGGGGACCGTGGGCCCAGGTAGGGACCAACCTGGGAGGGCCCTGTTCCGGCAGCGTACCCAGGGCTGATGCAGGCGCCCGGATACCAGCCAGCGATGATGCCCGCGCCCATGCCCATGATGCCAGCAATGGGCGCAGTCCCTGCCATGCCAGGTGAGGCCGGGCCTGGGAGGGACCGGGGGAGGGAGGGTCCTGCTAAGGGCTCAGAGGGCACAGCGGGCGAGAGGGGGCTTGGAGCTTGGCCACAGGGCTCACCGGCTCCACCCGCCCGCCACACGCAGCCATGGTGGTGCCGCCACAGCCGGTGCCGCCACAGCCGCAGCCGCTGCTTCCCAGCGTGGACGTGAGGCAGCTGGCGACTCAGCAGCAGAACTTCATCAACCAACAGGCGCTGATCCTGGTGAGGGCGGGCAGGGCGCCCGGCCTGGCCCATGGGGACAGGTCTGTGGGGCAGGGCCAGGCCAGTGCTCACCGGGCCTGCCGCTCCTCCCGCTCAGGCCCAGCAGATGACTGCCCAGGCCATGGCCCTGTCCCTGGAGCAGCAGACGCAGCAGCGCCAGCACCAGGCCCGGGCAGCGCCAGCCACTGCCCCCAAGCCCAAGAAGCCCCCAGCCCCCAAGGGGGAGCCCGAGCCGGAGCCCGAGCCGGAGCCCGAGCCGGAGCCGGTGGGTGCCTGCCCGAGGGTGAGGCGTGGAGGCGGGAGACCGCACTGGGCTGAAAGCCCTGGGGTTGGGGCAGGGGGCAGGAGGATGCAGAAGTGTGTCAGTGGGGCCCAGTGCCAGGGATTCGAGGGGTTCACGGTGACGGCGGTGACTCGGCTGACGGAGCTGTTCCCTCACTTCCCCTTCCTGCCAGCACACCTCAGAGGAGACCGCACAGGATACGGACAGGCCCAGGAGCTTCCAGCAGAAAAGGAACTACTTCCAGAAGATGGGTGAGGGACCTGGGGTGGCAAGCCCGTGCAGAAGCTTGGTCATCGCCCCACCTGGCCGGGGACAGCGGGGTGCACTCCACTCCCCTGGGTCTGTGTGGCCTGTCCAGAAGCGTGGATGGGCAGGCCGGGCGGAGGGTGACAGACTGGGTCACCTGGGCACTTACAGGGCAGCAGCAGATCAAGGTGAAGACGGTGAAGCCTCCGGCCAAGGTGCAGGTCCCCCAAGGGGAGGAGCAGGAAGAGGAGGAGCCCAGCGCAGGTGGCAGGGAGATGGGGGAGGGCCTGGCTCTTGGGTGACGCACAGGGTCTCACATGTTTCCACTTCTCTCGTCAGCGCCGTCCCCCGTGGTGAAGAAGCCACCAGCACGAGGTGGGGCCAAAACTGCGCCGAAGGCTGAACCCGCACCGGCCAAGGGGGCGGAGCCTGGAGGCGGCCCCCAGCAGGCGGGGGGCAGAGCTGTGGCGCAGAGCTCAGACCGCTCGCCCCTGCCCAGCAGGGAGATTGGTAACATCATCCGCATGTACCAAAGCCGCCCAGGCCCCGTGCCTGTGCCCGTGCAGCCAGCCAGGTGAGCCGCGGGGGCGGCAGGCCCTGCCCACTCCCCAGGGAGCCGCCCTGTGGGCTCCTGACCTTTTTCTTCTCTCAGGAAGCCTCTCCCAATTTTCCCGAAGAAAAACAACCCTAAGGACGAGGCCCTGGCTAAGCTGGGGATCACTGGCGCCCACGCACCCTCCTCGGTGAGGCCCGCTCTGGCCCGTCCAGCACACGGCTGCCCTGCTCAGGAGCCCGAGCCTCTCCGGGGTGAACTTGACCTTCTCCCCAGACACAGCTTGTGTTGTGTGTGCTCTCTGTGCCCCCACAGATGCCGACCCCCAGCCCAGGGAAGGGCCCCCCACCCGCTGTGGCCCCTCGACCCAAGACCCCCACACGGCTCAGGGCCTCCAACTCCATCAGGGAGAAGCAGGGGCCCCTTCAGGAGCTGTTTGGCCAGAACCCACCCACTGCCCAGGCACCCCCACTTCCACCAGCGCCCCCCCCGCCGCCACCTGAGGACTCAGAACTTTCTTCAGCTAAGCCCCGCGGTGAGGAACCTCACGACCCTGGGCAGTGAGCTCCCCCGTGGGGGCCGGGATCCCCAACAGCCTCTTGGTGCTCCTGGCTGAGGCCAGCTGCTCCGGCTTCTGGACTTTGGAGCCAAGGAGCCCCAGCGTCAGCATTCCCACCCCGGGTAGGGCTTACGTACCCCGGGGACCTGTCTGGCACTGCGGACTGTCACATACGGGGTGTTGTCCTCAAGACAGAGCTGACAGCACTGCCAGAAATGTATTGGCCTTGCTGACGTGGCCAGGGAGGGGCCCCGAATGTCAGGGGCAGCAGGGAAAGATGGAGGCAGGAGGTGGGGCTGCGGGCGGGGACGAGGCAGAAGGCGGTCAGCACGTGGCCCTCACAGGGCCCCTGGGAGCTGAGGGTCCCCTCTCCCTGAGCCCGTCATCCCGCCTCTGGCCCCTCCTCACCCACTGCTCTCGGCACCTCCCTCCACCAGGCCCGCCGGAGCCCTTGGGGGACACGGGTGTCAGCACCCAGCTGCTTGTGCCCTCCGGCAGCGTGTGCTTCTCCTACGCCAGCGCGCCCTGGAGGCTGTTCCTACGCAAGGAGGTGGGCGTGAGGGCGGCCGCGGCCTGGCCTCTCTTTGGGCTGGGGAGGGGGTGGTGGTCTTGGGGGGACCCAGCTGGGGACCCCAACATCTGCTCCCCAAACACGGGGAGCTGCTGCCCCATGACCCACCTCCGCGGGCTGGTTTCCTGTCTGGCCTGGGAGGCAGAGGCGGGGTGGGAAGGGGCTGGGCAGGGCGCCATGCCCGCTCTCTGGCTGTCCCCTGCCGCCTGCAGGTGTTCTACCCCCGGGAGAGCTTCAGCCATCCCTACAGCCTCAGGCTCCTCTGTGAGCAGGTGAGAGCCCCGCCCACCTGCAACAGGTACAGACAGGTTGTGCTCGACCAGGCACGTGTGTTTCAAGCCCTGCCTCCTCTATGTAATCCTCACAAGCCCCCTACAAGTGAGGATCATCATTGGCCCACAACAGGGACTAAAAGTAGTGTATACGGTACCCCGCACAGTAGGCGCCTCCTGGTGCTTGTTCCTTTTGCCACCTCTGGGTGACGCGGGTCCCCCAGACCTCCAGTAGCCTCCCCTAAGTTCTGATTCTTCAGGGAAGCTTCATCCTGCTGACCAAGGGACAGCGGGAGGTTGCAGGAGGCAGGCAGGAGCTCCGGGCGGCGAGGCCCTGGGCTTGGAAGCCCCCATCCCTCCCTGCTCCACCTGTGCCCGCGGGCTCTCCACCTTTTCCTCTGTGTGTGGCTGCTTCCGGGATGGTCTCTGGACCTGGTGGTGACCACCTGGCTCTGACCTCAGATCCTAAGGGACACCTTTTCCGAGTCCTGCGCCCGGATCTCCCAGGACGAGCGGCGCAAAATGAAAGACCTGCTGGGTATGGTCTGGGGACCCCGGAGTCAGGGAACTGCAGTGCTGGGGGCGGGGCCTGCCTGCAGGGAGGGAGCAGACTCTGGGGCTCCCCGCTGCGAGGGAGCCTCAGGACAACCTGTGCCTGCCTGCAGGAGACCTGGAGGTGGGCCTAGACTCAATCCTCACCGCGGAAGACAGTGTCAAGAAGCGCATTGTGGTGGCCGCTAGGGACAACTGGGCGAATTACTTCTCGCGCATTTTCCCCGTCTCGGTCAGTGAGGGGGTGTAGGGCTGGGAGTGGCAGCACCCCCCGCCCCGTTCACACGTGGCCCGGGCCTTCAGCAGGGGTGGGGGGTGTGGGTGGGGGGTGTGGGTAGGGTGGGCCCCAGTGGAAAGATCAAGGCATCTCGGATGGTCGGGGGACCCAGCCGCCTGTTTGCGACCCCCCCTCCTGGGCAGGGTGACAGCGGCAGCAACGTACAGCTGCTGGGCGTGTCCCATCGGGGGCTGAGACTGCTCAAGGTGACCCAAGGCCCCAGCCGCTACTCCCACCAGCTGAAGACTCTCTGCTCCTACAGGTGAGCCTGGGCTATGGGGAGGGCGGGGGGCGGTGAGGGGGTGACGAGGTGGCCCCCAGCTCACGCCCTCACCCTGTGCACAGCTTTGTTGAGGTGCTGGGCGTGGAGTGCCGGGGTGGCTCCACCCTGGAGCTGACGCTGAAGAGGGAGCAGCTGGTGCTGCACACGGCCCGGGCCAGCACCATCAAGGCCATGATCGACCTCTTCCTCAGGGAGCTCAAGAAGGCAAGCGTGGCTGCGCGGGGGGCTGGGCGGGCCCTACCCCATGCTTCATGGTGCCCTGCCCCGGTTGGCTGGTCTTGGGGCGGTCAGACCGGCCCCTCCAAGCTGCCTGGGGCAGGATGAGGCTCTCCAGCTGGTCCCTGGATTTCCGGGGTGTAGAGGCGAGAACTAGGCCAGTGGAGGGGGAGCAGCGAGAGCAGGCGGGACCGGGGTCACAGGCAGGCTGGCTGTTCCCTTGCACGCCGCTCACCCTCCTGCCTGCAGGACTCCGGCTATGTCATCGCCTTGCGAAGCTACATCACCGATGACCGCAGCCTCCTCAGCTTCCACCGTGGGGACCTCATCAAGCTGTTGCCAGTGGCCAACGTGGAGCTGGGTATCGCCGGGGGCAAGGAGGGCACCGGCGCAGGGAGGGTGGTGCGTGGAGGAGCCTCCGGGGGCGGTGGGGCCAGGTGGGTGAGGCCGTCCTCACGTGCCTTCCAGGCTGGCAGTTTGGATCGACCGGGGGCCGCTCGGGACTCTTTCCTGCCGACCTCGTGCAGCCGGCTCCTGCCCCAGGCCTCTCCTCGCAGGAGCAAAGGACTGACCAGCCCAAGAGTCAGCCTCCAAGCAGAGAGCCGGGCCAGGATCGGTGGGAGAGGGCGTTGGAGGTGAGGAAGACAGGAGAGGCTCCGTAGCCCCGGGGCAGTGCCGATCGCCCTGCTGCCCTCTCCCAGTTTCTGGCCTGGTCTCCCAGCAGGGGCCATGCTGCCTGCCCCTCCTGTGTCCCGTGTGGTGCTTAGTTCAGTGCTATCCTAGAAGACGTCAATAAAGAGCTCTTGACTTCCCTGACTTCTGGTGGTGTGCTCACTATAGCTAGTCTGCCTGCTCCACGAGGGCTGTGCGGGGTGGGGCTGGGGCAGGGTCTCGGGGCAGGCCCCTGGGCACTCGGGTGGCACCAGGTCTCCTGTGCCCAGGGCCGTGCTCGCCCCCGGAGCTGGGTGCGCAGTGACAACTCCGAGGCCGTCAGCCTGCCTGCCTCCCTGTCCATGGACTCCCACAACTACACCATGCAGGAATTTGCCCTTAATTACTTCCGGAAGCCCCAGGCCTTGTGAGTGCCCTGGGCCCACCCCGTGCCTGCCTGTCTTCAGTTTCCCGGAAGTGGGCTTCCCTGTTCAGGGCCACCAGGCCACGGCCTGGGTTGGGGCAGAACAGCCGAACTAGCTAGGCTGTGCTCCTCTCTGCCCCCCGCCCACCCAGGCTGGACCAGACAGGCAGAGGTGCTGAGGGGAGAGCCGTGGCCAGCCTGGTGCAGTACACCAAGGTAGGGGGACAGGCAGGGGGAGTGGGGCCAGCGGACCTGCCCTCCGGCACCCACGGCCCCCAGACCCACAGCCCGGCCTCTCTGGCTCCAGGACCCCATCCAGGAATCGCTCATCAGCCTCAGCGACGAGGACATGAGCAGGAAGGCTGTGGAAAGCTTCCAGGGTGAGTGGCCGTCCTGGGGCCCATGTCTGCGGTGTCACAGACCCAGGTACCTGGGCGCTTCCTCTCCTTGAGTTTGCCGACTCACGGTAGCTCGACAGGCAGTTCCTGCACCCCACGGCCTTCACCCGCTTCTACTCCCACCCAAGGGGTTGTGGGGCATGTGGAGGCTGTGCGGGAAGGCAGCGGTGGTCCTGCTCCCCATGCGCCATGTGGGGCTGCAGGCCCCCGCAGAATCCCTCCGAGCCGCGCCTCCACACCGGTGAGGCCGAGTCTGCCGCTCTGCACGGCTCCCACACATTTTGAGAGCCAGGCATTGGCCGGCCGGGGAGAGCCCCTCGTGGGGACAGCGTCAGCCAGCCCAGCTCCCCTTGCTTCTCATCCTGCCTGTAGTTCTGATGCAGTTTATGGGGGACCAGCCTAAGCCCCGGGGCAAGACCGAGGTGGAGCTCCTCTTTGAGCTGCTGAAGGTAAGCAAGAGCTGGGTGCGCTGGAAGCTGGGGAGCCCTGGGGATGAACTCCTGTCCTGAACGGGCCCCCTCCTCCTTGGCCACTATTCATTCGAATCATCCACATGTATCTATGGAGCACCTACTACACGCTGGGGGCGTGGTGAGCCAGGCAGGCTAAGTCCCCGAAAGCTTACAACCTGGTGGGAGAAGAGAGTCAAAACTGCAAGGTTCGTGCGGTGGGGAGTGAAGGTGCTGTGGGGCAGGCAGGGGAGGGGCCGCCCCAGGGCAGAAGGCTCAGCGACAGGCGATAAGGCAGCGGGAAGCTGAGGGAAGCCAGTGGGCACAGAGAGGGGCAGGGGCGATGCCCCTGATGACCGGTGAGACTCGGCGCCAGCAAGGCCAGTGCGGCTGTGGCCCCGCGCGCTGGGGGCGAGTGGGGGATGCACCTGGGAGGGACAGTGGGTCCAGGTCACGGCAGACCTGGCAGGCCATCGTCAGGGCTTTGATGTTTCTCGAGGGAGAAAAGCCCCGGAGGATTTTGAAGAGACATGCGGCTTGTGTTTGCTGGGGTCCCCCAGCCCTTGCTTCCTATCCTGGGGGCGTAAGGGCAACAGAAGTTATTGCGATGATCGCCTGGTGAGGGGCGGGGCTGGCGCAGGCCCACAGGTGGCCGCAGAGGACAGAAGACGCAGCGCCGTGGGTTTCAAGGAGTTGCGGGTGGGGTGTGGGAGAGGGGCCAGGATACCAAGAGGTCTCGGCCAGATCACTGACCATCTTTACTAAGGAGACCTGAGGGAGGCGTGGGCCCGGGTCCGGGCTGCTGGTGGGACTTGGGAAGCGTGAAGCCTGGGGTCCTAGACTTTCAAGGGGAGGGCCTGGGGCTCACGGGAGGAGTCGGCTGGAGGCAGGCCCTGGGTGCTCAGCAGATGGAGGCAGCTGAGAGCACTAGGGGCAAGTGCAGACCGAGGCCGGAGGGCGGTGCAGCCCTCAGAGGTCAAGGAGGCAGGTGGACAGTGGTTGGCTTATTTTTTTTAAAAGACTTTATTTATTTATTTTCAGAGACAGGGGAGGGAGAAAGAGGGAGAAAGCTCAATGGGTTGCCCGCAACCCAGGCATGTGCGCCAACCAGGAATCAAACCACTGACGTTTCAGTTCGCAGGCCAGTGCTCAACCCATTGAGCCACACCAGCCAGGGCTGCAGACAGTGATTTAGAGTGACCAGCTGTGCAGACACGGTCACACTGAGAGACAGAGATGGCAGCCGGGCTGTCACCCTGACGTGGCCCCCAAGCCCACGGCCATCAGCAGGATCTCTCTCTCTCCCTGACGTCAGACCTCGCACCGTTCCTCACTCCCCTGCACTCTGCCCGCCCCCGCTGCCCCTCCCCCAGTCACCTGCCCTTTCTGTCCCCATAGATGTGCCAGGAGAAGAACCTCAGGGATGAGATCTACTGCCAGGTCATCAAGCAGGTCACAGGACACCCCCAGCCGTGAGTGTGGGGGCTGCTGCGGCGGGGGCGGGGAGGCTGGCTGCTGGTCGGGCAGCCTGAGCCAGGCCCTCTGCCCACAGGGAGCTCCGTGCTCGCGGCTGGAGCTTCCTCGACCTCCTCACTGGCTTCTTCCCACCGTCAACCACACTGATGCCCTATGTGACCAAGTTCCTGCAGGATTCAGGCCAGACTCAAGGTGCCTACAGGAGGGGTTTCCAGGCTGGGGGCTTGGTGGCTGGAGAGGGGTTTGGAGAAGCCTGTGACCCCCAGCCTGGCTCCTTCCTGCAGAGCTGGCCTGGAGCTGCCAGGAGAACCTCGAGCAGACAGTCAAATATGGCGGGCGCCAGCAGCTGCCGTACCCTGGCGAAATGCAGGCTATCCTGGTACTGGGGGTTCAGACAGCGGGGTGTTCCAGGCCTCCCTTGGGGGTGGGGAGCTGGAGCCTTGTCCATGGTGGCCTGACCCAGCCACCTGCCTTGGCAGAAAGGGAAAACGGCACGCCTGCTTCTTGTTCACCTGCCCGGGGGTGTGAGTTACAAGACCAACATCAAGACTTTCACCGTGAGCATGGGGCGCCAGGAGGGGCAGGGGAGGCAGGGCGGCTGTGGGCGTCAGCCCTGTGACTCCCGCCCATGTGCGCAGGTGGCAGCCGAGGTGCTGCAGGAGATGTGCGGACAGATGGGCATCACGGACCCTGAGGAGGTGCAGGAATTTGCCCTCTTCCTCATCAAAGGGGAAGGTGAGCCCTCTCACCATGGCGGAAGGGCGCCAGGCTGGGTCCACCTCGTGCCCGCGGGCGAGGCCGTCCCCGTGCTGGGGCTGGCAGGGCTGGGGGGCTGGCCCTCGGTGACAGGGCTGCTGCAAGCTGGGGCTCCGCTTGTAGGCACGCTGGTGCGGCCCCTGCGGCCTCGCGAGTATCTCAACAACGTGGCGGGGAGTCGGGACGCGAGCCTGCACAGCCGGCGGCTCGGCTGGGAGACGCCCCTGCACTTCGATAACCCCACCTACATCAGCACCCACTACAGCCAGGTCGGCCCCCACCGCCCTCCCCGGCCCCAGCCCACCGGGCCCCTGGCCCTCGGGCACCGCAGGCTCACCCCTGCCTGGGCAGGGGGCCTCTGAGCCTCCCTCCCGGTGAGAAGGGACGGTGGCAGGCGTTGGGGTTTCTGGGGCCAGCTGCCTGTCACTGCTCTGCCCTCAGCTGCAGCGGGACTACCTGCAGGGGAAGCTGCTGGTCAGCGCTCAAGCCGAAGCCCAGGTTGCCAGGCTGGCCGCTCTACAGCACCTCAGCAGGGCCCTCAAGGTGCCCCTGTCTCAGTGAGTGTGAGCGCGGCCCCCCGCGCCTCCCGTCACTCCTCTCGTCCCTCTCGGTGCTGGGGTCCCACCTCAGCACCCACCCCACGGGCCTCGCCTTCAGCCCACAACCCAAGGTCAAGGCCACACAAGGGCCAAATACGAACTCTTTCTGGCCCTAACCAGATGGGCCCAGAGCAGTGGGTGGAGGCTGTGGACGCCTGTCCTCCCCACCCCAAGCTCAAGGGCAGGGACACCCCACTCGTGTGCCTGGACCCTCAGCCTCACCCACAGTAGCTGCTGGTCCACTTCCTTCCCACCCGCTGTGTGCCCAGCCCTGACTGACTGGCTGCGTCCTAGGCAAGATCTGCTGGCTTACTTGCCGCAGCCGCTGCAATGTCAGGCGAACATGGCCGCCACGAAGAGCCTGGTGGAGCAGGAGCTGTGGCAGCTGCAAGGATGCAGCGCCCATGAAGCACAGATCAGCTTCATCGGTGGGTCTAGGGCGAGGGAGTTGCAGGAGTTAGGAGGCCCTGGAGGCAAGGGGCGAGGGCAGGGGTCTGAGGAAGCTTCTCCGCCTTCTGTACTCCCGCCTGGCCTGGGGGCCGAAGGGGGGAGGTCCCAGGGCCCCAGCGGCCAGACCGCCCGTCTTAGGCCTCCCTTCGGTCCCCAGAGGGTGTGAGCCAGCTGCCCCTCTTCGGCTACACTGTCTACGTGGTGCTGCGAGTGAGCAAGCTGGCCCTGCCGGGGCCCAGCCTTCTGGGGCTGAACCGCCAGCACCTCATCCTCATGGACCCCAGCTCCCAGGTGGGCCAGGCGCCTGCCCCTGTGCGGGCCAGGCACCCCACGCCATCCCTCTCCCGCCACCCACTGGCTCCCTCCCTGAGGGGGCCAAGCTCTGTGCCTCTGTTGCCCCCAGACCCAGCACTGCTCCATCGCCCTGAGGGACCTGCGTCAGCTCCGCCTGCTGAGCCCCCTGGATGAAGAGGGGCCCCCGGGCCTGGAGCTCAACTACGGCTCCCCTGACAGCCCCCAGACCATCTGGTTTGAGCTGCCGCAGGTGAGTGGCCAGGCCCGGACCGCCCTGGGAGGCTGGCGAGCACTACACCAGGCCTGGCCGGCCCGGAGCCCGGAGCCCGGGAGCAGGCTGGCACCCGCTGCTCAGCTGTGGTGCAGCCAGGGGCAGAGGTGGGGGCTGGCCTGGAGCCCTGCCCTCACCTGCCCGTGCCCCGCAGGCGCAGGAGCTGAAGCACACCATCACCTTCCTGCTGGACGGCAGCGGCCCCAAGGCCCTTTAGGGGCTGGCCTCGCCCCGCGGAGGGGCGGAGAGGAGGAGGGCCCCCTCCCTGGACCAAGTCTCCTCTGGATGGTCTCCCTGGAGTGCTGCCAGGTTGCTGTGACTCGGACTTCACGGCCTGGCTGTCCTGGAACCTGTCCAGCACAGCCCGGCTGGCCCATGTGGAGGCTGCAAGGCAGGGGCTGCTATAGTGACCTCAGCTGGGAAGAACAGTTGCAAGACTCCTTCTTGGGGTGCGTGGGGGCGCTGTAGGAACCCAGCTTGGGCATCTGATGCCGCCCGGGCAGGGGGAGATGTCCACCTGGCCCCGGCGCAGCGCCAGCACGAGCCCAGACCTGGGAGAAGCGGCTGCCGCGGAAATAAAGCTCCTGAGAGAAAAGGGCGGTGTGAGCGTGCGTGTGTGTTGTGACGGACAAGACTTTATTCCTCCGGTAAACGTCTTGGTGCAGCCGGGCCGTCCGGGCCCCGAGCTGAGCGGGAGCGGGGCCTGGCTGCGGCCCCTCGCCCCCCAGAGCTCCTGCGCCCGGAGGAGGCCCCGATGCCTCGCCTCGCACAAGGGGGCCCCGCCCCTGCTCACAACTTAAGTACAAGAGGTGGAGAGGCCACTTCTCCTTCCTGCTCCCCGGGCAGCAGCCACACCGCCCCCCCGCACCCCCCGTCCCTCGAATCTGGGGATCTGACTCAGAAACCAGCCACCAGGGCCAGGAGAGGCTGGGGAAAGAGGACCTCAGGCCTTGCAGGCAGAAAGACAGACAGGCTAACCTCTGGCCGCCGCCTTGGTTTGGGAGGTGTCTGGGGCCGTCCCCACAGCGGGGGGTGGCGGAAGGGGGCGGGGCCTGAGAAGAGAGGTGCTGCTGGCGGTGGCAGGCCTGTCGGCCCTCCCTGCTCCTGAGCCAGGCCCACGGTGGCCCATGGCCGAGTCCGGCGAGGACACTGGTCCCGCCGGGCAGCAGCTGGTCATGTCTGTGGGTCACACAGGCTGCTCCAGTCGGCCTCACTCTCGCACCGGACCCGGCCGTGGAAGAACTGCTTGATGAGGTCCTGGGCCTCCGCCTTCACTGCGGGTTCAGGGCAGGGGAAAGAGATGGCCGGTCTCCTCCCTGCAGGGCCCCTGTGGGCCCCCCGCCCGGCGATGTAGGCACTCACCACTCTGTCCTGGGGAGGACCGCTGAGCCAGCAAGTGGGAGAGATGGCGGGCGAAGCCTTTGAACAGTTCCTGGAGGTGGAGGGCGGAGAGGGGCCGAGAGCACAGGCCCCTGCTCTGCCCTCTGGGCAACCCCAGCCATAACCAGAGGGCAGGGCAGACCGGGGGCGGGGCAGCTGGCCTGTTCCCCCGTGGCTCACACTCCCTGCCCTCCCGCCACGGCCCCCAAGCGTCCTGGGGCAGGGAGGGCAGGGCCCTCCCACCTCGCCTACCTTAGATGCAAACTTGCCCTCTTTGTAGAAAGGGGTCAGGCACTTGACCACAATGTTCGCAGCCTCCTTTAGGGAGATGCCAGGAGCTGGGAGCTGGCAGGAACCCTGGGCTGTGGGCTTGGCGGGGCCCTGATCACCAGCCGAGGTGCTGTCCTTGTCCTCAGCTAAGACGGGGCCATTGGCTGGGGGGCAGGGCCTCTTCCGGGCCTGGCTCTCTGGGGTCTGCGCAGGACCACAGCGGAGGGTCACTCTGGGACTCCGTCGCTGGCCCCCTCTTCTTCTGGAAGACTGGGCCACAGCACCTGTTGGCTCCTTCCAGCCCATCCCACCTGCCCCTGGGGTGGGGAGAGATGATTTTCCCCAAGCCCTGAACCCAGAGCGGGGCAGACATGGGCCTGGGCCACAAGCCTCTTCCCTCCCGCTGGGGCCCCGTCAGTACCTGCTGGGGTCTGGGCCGCTTGCCCCTCTGGGTCTCCACTGCGGGGCTGGACTGGCCTTCAGGGAGCCCCGGAGCCCTGAGTGGGCAGGCACTGGTTGGGGGGGGAGCAGGCGTCAGAGCTCCGGGCAGCAGCAGCACCCTCGGCTCAGGCGGCCCCCGCAGGAAGGGACCCAAGCTACGAGGCCCGGTTAGCGAAGGAGATTCCAGAGGATGCCAGGGCCGCCCGTGCCCTTACCTGGGCCCCTTCCTGGTGCAGCCCTCCATCTGCAGGGGAGCAGCCGCGCATCCCAGGCCTCCATCCTCCTCCCCTGGGCAC
Organism: Pteronotus mesoamericanus; assembly: GCF_021234165.1. Taxonomy (NCBI): domain Eukaryota; kingdom Metazoa; phylum Chordata; class Mammalia; order Chiroptera; family Mormoopidae; genus Pteronotus; species Pteronotus mesoamericanus. Next base: position 4,169,173 of record NW_026555315.1, on the reverse strand, counting down.
CGCTCCGGGGCCACGGCCAGGGGTCCCTGCAGCCCATCACGGGAGGGGCTGGCACCATCTGCCCCCGGGGCTGAAGCGAGCGGAGGGGGGCTCTCAGCTCTTTGGCAGAAGAAGCGGGTGATGTTCTGAGAATCCCTGAGGGCCGCAGCGGCTAGGAGCTGCTGCTTCCGGCCGGTGCGGGTCTGGGTGAGGGGACTGCCCCTGGAGGGGGCTTTTGCCTTTTTCTCAGGGGAGGGCCCCCCACAGTAAGTGCTGCTTCCGGGGGCTTCTCCTCTGGGCCTGGGGGCGGCCTCGCTGCCTTCCTCATCCTGGAGGCCGCAGGGCTGGCTGGGGGGCTCCCGCACAGGCTGGGGGGCGCGTGCCTCAGCCCGGGTCTTCTCCATCAGCTCTGTGGCCGTTTGGAATGGGCAGGAGCCTTTGGGGAAACCAGCTCCCACGCGCTTGGGTTTGGGCTGTGAGGAGGGGAGAGCGGCTCTGACTGCCAGGCCCCTGCAAGGGCACTCCTGGCTGGCCCGGGTGGGGCGGCGTCGGTGGGGCCTCAGAAGCAGGGCAGCAGAAGACAGGCCGACGCCCCCAGGGGTCAGGCGGGCGAAGGAAGGGCCGTGGGGCTGGAGGGATACAGCGGGCAGAGCAGAGCAGCTCACGGGCCTGCCCTGGGGCACCCGAGGGTCGGGGCTGTGACGCCAGGCAGGGCAGGATGCTGCGCCCTAGCCGAGGGCCAGAGGCCGTGGCACCCTTCCCAGGCCCAGAGTCGGGGGGACGCCAGGGCGCTGCTCACCGAGTACACCTGGGAGGCCGGCAGGATGTCGTGCTCATTGGGCTCCGGGGGCTCGGCCTGGGCACCGCCACTCTGGCCAGCGCCTGCCGTGTGGTAGAGCTGCCCGTCCTTGGAGGCTCTGTGGATCTCGGCCACCTGGGGAGGCACGAGCAGGCCTGCCATGCACCCGCCAGCTCCTGACAGCCCCCAACCCAGGCTTTCCACAAGCGGGCTCCACGGCCCACAGCTACGGGCAACTGGACACTGGACAAGCTCCAGTCCTCATGGGCCAGGCTGGAAACACCCCCAGCTGGCAAAGGAGGGAAGTCGGGCTCCCCCCGAATAAGTGGTCTCTGGGGTGAGGGGTGGAGTCTGGGCTGCCTGGAGGTGTGGGGCGGCCTCTCCCAGCCTCACCGGGCGCCCGCCCCACCCCGCCCGGGCCCACCTTCTTCAGCACGCTGGCCTTGTACAGGTTGGCTGCCCTGGCGCTTCGGAACATCTCGTGTTCCAGCTGCACGGCCTCAGCCTGGAGGTCAGGTCTGAGGGAGGGAATGAGAGGCGTCGGGCGGCCTGAGCCCTCTCCCTGTTGAGCCCCTGCTGGATTCTCCCTGGGGACCCTGGAGATGGTTCAGGGCCTGGGGGCAATGGCCTCAGGTACGGAGATTCCAACCTGGGCATTTTGGGCAACCTTCAGCCCCTCGGTTGTGGCCAGGCCTGCCTCCCGGTAGGGCTGTGCGGACCCGCATGCCCCAGGAGCGGGCTGGGCCACAGGCAGGGGAGGGGCTCCCAAACATGCCCAGGGTTCCTAGTGTCCAAAGGAACAGGGCTTGGACAGTTCTGCACGGCCCAGGGCACTCACCGGTCAGAGGTGCCCGCGGCCTGGCAGTTGCTGCCCAGAGCCTCCTCCAGAAGCCGCAGGCAGTGCTCACGGGCCTGCGCGGGGAGAGGAGCTGGTCACACGAGCCCCCAGGCTGGGGGGCTGGGGCCGGAGCCACCACCTCCTACCTTCACAGTGAGCCTGGGGATCCTCCTGCTAGAAGCGTCTTTCAGGGGGCAGTCCTCATCTGGGGGAGAGTGGGGAGGTTCCACCACATGGCCTCCTGTGCTCTAGAGTCCCCAGCCCCCGCAAGGAAGTATCCCCCCTCCACACCCTGGAACCCCCTACAAGCCCCTGGGGACATTTCTGTACCGACCTGGGGGGACGAATTCTTCTCTCTTGGCGTCTTTGCCCTAGAAGAGGACATGAAGAGCTTGTGAGGCACCCTGTCCACTGCAGGAGGGCCCCGTTCAGCACCAGGGAAGGGCTTGCGAGGCTGTGAGCGGGAGGCCACTTGGGACCCCACAGAGCCCGCCCCTTCACCTTGCGCAGACTCATCTGCCTCTGGTAGAAGAGGTTCCACTCCCGCTTGTGGGCCTCGTCTCTGCCCTCGTCGCCGCTGCCTCCGGAACCTTCGTCGTACCTAGGGGAAGGCTGGGCCTGAGCAGCCCCGGCCTGGCCTCCGCCCTCCCTCCACACCCCGGGAGTGGCAGCCATGTTCCCGATGCCCTGGCAGCTTGGACAGTACTGAGGCCCAGCCCTGGCATGGCCCATGGCTCAGAGGGACGGGCTGTGGCATGGCGTCGTCTCTGCTCTGGCCTTGGCACCAGGGAGAGAATGCCAGCCTATTTCCAGGGGGCGGGGCCCCTGGCTTCACGGCCCCTCACCTGCTGAAGCCCCCGTAGCCCCTGCGGCCTCCCTCATACAGCTCGGGGTCGAAGCCGTTCTCCTGGGAGGGCCGGATGCAGGTCTTGCTCCAGCTGCTTGCACGCTCCAGGGCGTCCAGCTGCTTCCGCACAGCCGCGTGGTTCTGGCAGTGGTCGCAGCCTTTGGTGCAGGCAGGGGGCGCATCCCCAAAGTACTTGGCAATGGCAGCATGGCGACACCTGGAGCAGGCAGCAGGGCAGAGGTGGGGATGAGGGGCCGGGCAAGCCCCAAGCTCGGGCCGAGCACTGCTATGTGTCTGGACCGCGCTAGGCGCCGCATATGCCTCCTCTCGCAGGGCCTCACAGCATTTTGGTTGCCTGTTTACCGACGAGGAGGGTGCGGTAAGGGCACCTTCCCATGGCCATGAGGCACACGGGGAACCCAAAGGAGCCATGACGTGGCCCTGCCTCTGCCTTGCTTCTCTCCCTGTGGACTACTGGGACCCGGCCCTATCCCCCCACTGGCGGAGCGGTTCCGGAAGGGGCGCGGGCTCTGGGTGCAGAGGCTGCAGCCCCAGGAGAGCATCTGACCTCTGCAAGCCAAGCTCGCGCCAGTGAAGCGGTGCAGGGAGGGCGCCGGCCCCTCGGGCTGTGGCAGAGCCCACGAGACCGCACTCATTAAGTGCTTCCCACAGCCTGGAGCCCCGCAGGGCTCACGGTTACTACCTGTCACTCTTTGATGCAGGAGGTGGCCCCACCCTGGCCCCTGGCCGCAGTGCTCAGCTCTGCGTCTGTCTCTTAGTGACCTCTTCCTTGTTGTCCCCAGCAAGCCTCTGCCTGGCCCAGTGTTCACTGCCCGGGGCGGGGCGGGGGCAGGGGACTGGAACCAGACAGCTCTGAGAGCTGCGCTCTACCCGGCCACCGTGAGGCAGTGAGGAGCAGCCTCCGCCCCCTGGGGCCAGCTTCCCGCTGTCTCTACTCTGACTCCCCGGGACGGGGGCACAGTCAGTCCTTGGGGCAGGTGCAATGGCTCCAGGGGCGGGGGCCACAGCTCTGTCAGGTCCCTTGTAAGTGTTCAGTCCAGCCGCAGGAATGTGGCAGTGTGGTAGGGAGCAGAACTGTCCAGGTTCCACATCCAGGGACAAGAATAGCTGGCGCAAGAAACCCTTTAAGCAGCTGAGGCCCTGAGGAGCAGGCTCCAGGAATAGGAGCGGACTGTCACCCAGCCCCCAGGAAGCGGGTCTGGCTGCCTTGGTTAGCTGAGCAGAGAACGCACTTTGAACAGCCCGAGACAGCCAGGTGGCCACCAGAGGGCGCTGTCGCCACTGCTCCTAAAACCCATGTGTATGGCCTTCTGTCGCCAGAGTCTGTACCTCCGCACCGAGGCCGCAGGTCTGCCTCTGGGAGGATCTGGCATCCAAGCGGTGTGGCCACAAGGTTGGCTTCCTAGCCCTACCCTCTCCCAGGCCCTGACTCACTGGGGTTTTGTGCTCGCACTCAAAGGGCTCCATTGATGGCTAGAGGAGGCAGGCTGGGGTGCTCTCCGGTCCTGCTCCTGGCACCGGCTGGTCCACCAGGGCGGCACACCCAGCCAAATGTCAAAGGGCCTAGCCAGCCAGTGCGCTGCTTGGGAGCCTGTCCCCGACAGCCCGGCACACCCGCTTTGGCAAGGAGACCCACAGAGCTCTTCCAGACCCGGGAGCTTGAGGCACATCTCCAGCAAGCAGGGCCCCCACAGGCCACTCCCTGGTCACTCGGGGGCTCCCAAGTTCTTCCCCAGAATACCTCCCAGGGGGCTAGCTTCTTGGGTGGTCTGGCCCCTCCCCCACTATTTACTTTCTTTCCCCAGAGAGGCTGGAGGGAGGGACCAGCCAGGGAGTTGCCTGAGGTGCAGGCTGGGTGGTGGGGGCTGGAGCCAGAAGGCCCCCACTAAGGGTAGGGCGGGGGCCTTAGGGGTGGGCACAGTGGGGCCGCTCCGCCCTCCCCATTCCACACCTCAGCGGGGACCTCCCTGGGGTCACCTCTGCCGGGGAACAGAGGGCCGACCTCCGCTTTCATCAGCTCCCAGCCCAGGCCCAGCCCACGTGGCCTAGCACACACCCACCAGGAGGGAGAGGAAGAGGAGGAACAAGCAGAGGGAGCCGGCCAGTTCCCGCAGGCCTCCTGGGGCAGGGCAAGTTCCCAGCAGGGCTCCCTGCCTGCACCCAGGCAGCGGAGGCACCGGCTCCCCCCTTAGTGGCCGCCCTGTGTCATTTGACACTTGGATCTCCCGGACGACCAACAACAAAAAAGCTGAAGCCCAGATAGCAGCTGATCGAGCTGCTGGCACGGAGGAGTGGCACCCAGGGAGCAGCACTGGGTCACGAAACAGGCGTCTGAGGAGGAGGGGAGAGGTGGCGGCAGGCCGAGGCCAGGCCTGAGAGCAGAGGTCCGCTGACACCGCCTGGCTCCCAGCGCCTGTGTCCACCCCGGCGCCGACACCTGAGCTCCTAGGTGAGAGCCACGGGCGAGGGGGGAGGAAGGGAACAAAGCAGCAAGGGTCCCCTGCACCAAGGGTGGAGGGCCTCAATTTACTATGGGGGACACATTTGGCACAGTCTCCGGATGGCCTCCAGTTCAAACCTGGGCTCTCCCTGCTTTTGCTGTGACCCAGCAGGGCCGAGGCTGTAGCCTCTTTGAGAGTGGCTTCCTCCCTGCTTGCTGAGCAGGCCGAGGGGCCCAGGGTGCCTGCTTACTCTGCGAGTGAGTTTAAGCCTTTTCCATTCAGGGGGCTTACACGACGGATTTGGCTGCCCCGGCTACGGGGAGAAACCTCGCCTGGCCATCGAGCCTCCCTTTTCCCAGGATCTAGGCAGAGCGCCCCCACAACCCCGGCCCTGCTTTCCCCCAGCCCAGGAGGCTCAGGGCAAGGTCCACCCAGCCATTTCTTACCCCTCAGGATGTGGCAGGACCCATGGCAGCTCTGCCTATCTGTGTCCCAGGCCAGAGCGGCAGCTGCCTCCCACCCCCCGCGAGGAGCTTGGCCAGCGCACTGCCAGGTGTCTTCAGCCCAGGGCGCAGCTCAGGCGTACCTCCAGGCCCACTTAGATGTCCACGAGTCCTGGGGTCTCCCTAAATGCTGCGCCAGAAATGAGAGTGCCGGACTCTAGGCCCAGGGTCAGGTGGGGAGAGGGGAAGACGGGGGTACTGAGGCTGGGGGAGAGCCCGCCTGGCAGCTGGGCCCTCTGATGCACCACTGTAAGGCTGACCCGACCCCACGGCAGTTGTCCGTGCAGCTCGGAGATGAGCCCTCCTGGGCTGGGCCCGTGAGCCACGGCCGGCTGACTCCTCCTGCCCCCCTGTCCTCAGCCAGGGTTAAAGTTTCCCTCTCCGTCCTTCAGACGTCTTCCCCAAAGCAAACAAGCTAGTATCTACTTAGAAAATACACGACGCAGGTAAAAGTGGAAACCAAGGATCGGTCCCAGAGTTCCTTGCTCAGCACAGGTGGTGCAATCTGGCCTGGGCTGGTGGCCGGGGAGACCACGGGCCCTGCGGCAACAGGTAGCACAGGGTGGAGAGGAGGGACGGGCGCTGGGCTGTGCCGGAGGCAGCCGGTAAGGTGCTGTGGGAGGAGCCATGGTGAGCCCGTGGCTACCCCTGCTGGCTCTTACCCTGAGACACCCCAGGCAGGCAGGCGGGAGTGGGAGTCCCTGTGCCCACAGGACACAGGTGGACAGGGTCCCGCACACAGTCCCTGAGCTGGCACAGAAGGGTGATGCCCAGCGTCTGGGGCTCTGAGAACGATCTCCAGCAGCACAAGCGCCTCCTCTGGCCCAGAAAGGCTACAGGGCTGGGGAAATGGGGCCCGTGGAGGGTTCAAGTGTCCACTTCCCACAGCGAGTTGGAGCCAAGGCAGAACAGGGCATCATTGGGAAGGCTCTGCGCGGCCCACAGTGGCACCTCTGCCCTGCTGGCCAGGCCTCCAGACCCCACAAATCTCCCAGGTGCTTAGGTTACTATTCATTCTAGCTGTTCCTCAAACAAGACAGCATCCTGGGGGTGAGGGTGGCCAAAAAGCACCCTGACAAAACAACGGGGGCAGAGCAAGGAGCCCTGAGGGCCATGAGCACCACCACCTGTACCTACCAGTCCAAAAAGCACCTGCCTGCTGCCCCTGGGGAGCTGGAGTGTCAGTTTTGCAAGGAGGAACCGGAAGCTGCGGTGCCTGTGGCAGGTACTTGGCCTGACCGCTCCGCTGCGAGGTGCTTTCTCAGGAGATAACACAGACAGGAATGTCTCCTAGTCCGCCCGCCCTGCCAGCCTTCCTCCCTGCCCTGCCGACTCGCCCCCTACGCTGGCAGCCACTCGAGCCTGAAGCCCCCTGGAAAGGCTCCCCACAGGGCCCTGCAGGCAGCTGGGCTGCTCTCCAGTCTGGGGGCTGGGAAAGCTACCACCTGCTCTGGCTTTTTCAACGGACGCGACATCGAGCACGGGGGTGGGGGACCCTGGTGTCCCCGGTTCACAGGCAAGACGTACAGCTTGGGAGGAGTTTAGTGAACCTGAGGTAGAGCAACCAGAAGGACAGAGAATTCTCAGTCGTCCCACTGGACTCCCCTGCCCGTCTCCGTCCAACCTGGGAAGGTGCGGGGAAGAGAGGCGGCTGGCCCCCGGGCACCCACTTTCCCCAGGCTATGGCTGGGAGCACTGAGGGCTCCCTGCAGAGCAACAGCCGGGGCACAGGCCGCTGGTCACCTGCCGGCTGCCGGCTATACTGGGCACCAGGCGTCGGCGCCCCCCTTTGCCTTGCTTTAAATAGCCTGCCCGAGTCCCACTGGAATGTGCCTTCTCCTTCCCAGGAAAAAGAGGCCCTTCCACCTCCCCCATGGTCCCTGCTAAGGCTCCTTCTGCTCAAGCCCAAGCTGGAAATAACAAAACCTCAACTGAGGAGCCAAGGGGGCTCTTCTTCAGTCTTTGGGGGCAGAAAAGCCTCATCTGGCGGCCCCACCCCTGCTCCCAGCACAGATGGACCCAGCGAGTGGCCCTGGCCTGGGCAAGGCTGGCTGACGCGGGTCTCCAGAGGCCCTGGGTGCGAAGCTGTGACGCTGTCCACGTCTGTGGCCTGCTGCTGCTATGGACCAACAGGCTTCCCGAAATAGGGTGCGGGCCCCCTGGGCAGGAGTCTGCAGCTTTCTGACGTCATAAGTCCCTGGAGTATAGCTGACTTTACAGCTGCAGCTTCTGATCAACAAACCGCGCCCTGCACAGCAATTCCGCTTCTGCCCAACCTGGGCCACCTTCCCCTCCCCTGCTCTGGAGGTCACGCCCCCCTGGGAGCCTTCCTGGGTTTTCAGCCCTCAGAGCACCAGTGGAGAAGCTCCCCCTGCCCTCCGTCCGCCGCTTTTAAGGAGTGTCTGATCCTCACAGCGGGCGATGCAGGCACTGGGCCAGTCAGGCTGAAGACGCCAGATCGCTGCAGCTGACATGGGAGAGGAGCAGCTCCGCACCTTGGCCCGCATGTGCTTCTTCAGGCCTCAGGCCCCGGACTGAGCCCAGCCGGTGGGCTCTGGGCCACCTGGGGACCAGGGGGGCAGGGATGCCCACAGGCCCCAGAACAAGGGAGGGGCCTGCTCTACTGGTCAATGGGAGAAAGTCTGTTTAGGGACCACAGGAGAGAGGTCCTATGCTTGGGAAGGTTATTTGGTCGCCCTGAGATAAAAAGACACGCAAGATCTGTTCCTCGGTGGTCCTCATAGAGCAGGTGTGGCCTTGGCCTGGTGAACAACGCTCCTGATAAAAGCAGAGGCCCAGGCCCAGGAGGGTGGGCTAAGGCTGCTCTCGCAGAGCCCACCAGTGGCCCGGGTCACCGGGCTGGCCCACCGCGCGGGCAGTGCCATCAGTCAGCTGTCCTAGGCTGACTTATCTTGCGGGTCAAAGAGTAAACTTCCCGAGACAGGCCTCCACTGAGAGACAGTGTAGGGCTGCAGGGGGAGGGCTGGCCAGACCGCTGTCCTGCTGTGGGGTCCCGGAGACGCCCCCCCCAGCTCTCCGTCTCCCCGTTTGTAAAGGAGAGGAGGCAGGCGCGACGGCCCGTGGCGCTGTAGGAGGCTATGCCTCAGTGCGTCTGAACACTGGGATTCGGCCCCCTTTGCAGAGACGTGCTGGCCCTGCTGTGGGGTGTGGGGGAACGCGGGGGCTCCAGGGGCCTCCCCCTTCTGACCAGAAGCCGCTGCCTGGCTTCCACGGCGCCCGCACTGTCTGCGGCCCCCACTGCCACGTGAAAACCGCTCCCCGTCTCCAGCTCGCCTCCGCTTCCTTCACCTCACACACCACGGGCATTCCGAAATGAGGGACCCAGATGAAGCTCCCCCAGGGTGTTTCAGGAGGGTCACCGACAGTGTTCGGGGTGGTGTAACTACCCCCAAAGGCCACCTCGACCCTCCTGCACTGGCCGGACCCTACCCAGAGGCAGTCACGTGAGCTGGGCCCCTCCCTGTGCCAGCCTGGTGGCCTGGACAGACAGGCATGAAAGGGAGAGAGCCTCGGAGATAAAGGGACTCGTCCAGTCACGGAGCAGGAAGGGGAGGCAGCGCCCAAACCACGGACAACACAAACAGTGCTCTGCGGCAGCAACTGACAAAGCCATCGGAGAACTTATCTCGTGGAGAAGGCGGTGCAGGCGGCACGCACCAGTGGCCTGCCAGGCGCTGAAGGACTGGGGCAGAAGAGGGGCAGACGTGTCCTAGGGCTGCAGGAGGGACTCACGGTTCAGTACAAGGTCACACCCTCCGTTCATCAGAGCTGCCCCAAGAAGGAATGGGGCGGGTTGGGAGCCAGGTGGTGACACTTCCGGGCGTGACCAGCTTCGCAGACTGCAGCCATCTCGGGAAAACCCGCCTGGCTGAGACCAGGGACACGGCGGCAGTAACTAGAGCTTAAGGTCTGGCACATGCCCCTGGCCACCTGTTAGCCTCCCTTGGATTAGAGCTGCTTTGGAGAACAGGTTCAGCCTGGGTTGGCACACGGCTGTCCCTGGTCTCTAAAGGCCATGGCTCCCTGTGCCCACAGGTGAGGTGGAGCGGAGGGGGCTCTGCTACACATCACACCCTACGCACAGGCTGGGCCTGGACCTTCAATTTGGCCCCCTGGGCTTCCCAGACAGGAGGAGCTGGGGGCACTGCGCTGCCACACACCTGGGGCAGGTACGAGAGCAGAGGAGACCCTCCCGGTAGCCCGGAAGAGCAGGTCCAAGCCAGCAGGGGAGGGAAGGGCTGGCTAGACCAGCCGTGGGATGCCCGATCCCATTATGAAGAGGACCCCTTGGGAAAAACTGGGGGGACAAAGTGTCATCTCTTCCTCCTCACAGAACTCCGTAAGAACAAAGAAACCGGGCTGGTGGGAGAGGTCGGGGGCAGTGCCATCTGGGTGAGGGCGGGGGGCCACCACTGAGCAGAGGGGCCCCATGGGCTCCGGCCCTCCCACCTGAGCTGCCAGGGCCGAGATGGCTGAGACCGGACAAACTTGTTCTGCGGGCTGCAGGGGAGCGAGAGGGCGGATGCTCTAGAGCCAGCCCTGTAGGGACTCAGGCCCTGTCTCTGTTCAGCACAGCCGGCAGGAACCCCGGCAGGACCCCCAGCAGGACCCCCGCTCAGCATGGCGGCCACCGACTTCCTGCAGGAGATGAGCGCGGTGGGGGAGAGGCTGCTGCTCAAGCTGCAGCGGCTGCCGCAGGCCGAGCCCGTGGAGATCGTGGCTTTCTCCGTCATCCTCCTCTTCACAGGTCAGTGGGGCTCTCTGGCTCTCCCAGGGAGCCGGCAGACAAGACCACGGTGCTCGCCAGAGGGCTGGCGGAGGTGGCGTGGTGCCTCCCAGGCAGAGGAGGAGACGCAGAAGTCCCTTGAGGGGAAGCAAGGGATTTCCCCCAGTCCTGCTGCACGCTGCTTGGGTGACGGGCTGGGTGGCGCCGGGCACCAGAGGCAGCCCCGCATTCCGGCCCAGGGATGCAGGGAGCAGGGCTCTGGAGGCCGGACGCGGCATGGCAGGGAGGAGGCCAGGGCCCCGGTGGCCGGCACGGGGATGGCTGACGCCTCTCGTCAGACCCTGGGGTATTTCTGACCAGTGAGCCAGGCCTTTGAGTAAAGGCCCTCCACACGCCCAGAGGGGCTGCTCCGGAAGGAGGCAGGCATCTTTTCTCACCTCGGGGTTCCCTGTGCCCTCTGCCTCTCTCCCCCAATCCTCCAGCTACCGTGGTGCTGCTGCTGCTGGTGGCCTGTAGCTGCTGCTGCACCCGCTGCTGCTACCCTGAGCCGAGAAGCAGGAAGGCCCAGGTGCGGCCCATGACCCCACCGTGAGGGACTGAGGGCTGGCCGAGGAGACGCTGGAGAGCTGACTGCCAGAGCCACGGCCCAGGTCAACCCGGCCCTGCAGCCCTGACCCCTCGAGACCAAGATCTACTGTCACAGCGCTGGCCCTGCCCAGGAACCGGACCCTCATACGGGGAAGCTCATCAAGGGAACGAGGGTTCCAGTCACAAGACCTCCCTCCCCCTGCCAGTGAACACGGTGCCAAGGAGGAGCTGACCACTTCAAGGATGGAGGAACGCACCAGAGTGCTCTGCCTGCCTGCGCTTTTTAACAAAACACGGAGGTGGGGTTGTCAGCCTGTGGGGAGCTGGCCTTGGGACCCTGCTGAGCCACGCCAAAGAGGAGCCCACCCACAGGGACTTTACGTAGTGGCTACTGGATCCCCTGCTCCCCACCAGAGTGGGGGGTGCATGTCAGTATCCTAGTCCAGTGTTTGCCTGTTTCTTCCCCAGAAAAAGCTTTTCTGTTACGTGTTTCTGTGACACCAGGCTCCCCAGGCTGTGTGCTGTGCATCGGCAGGGCCGTGTGCCAGAATTCAGCGGCGTGACCAGCAACTGCCCTTTCAGGCCTCCGCTCCCCGTGCCCAGGAACGCGGCGGAAATGTGCAGGCAGGAATGCCGCCCAGGAGGGGATGCCGCGGAATCAGTGAGGGGTGCAGGGGCACTCCCGTCAAGCACTAGCTGCTAACAAGCCCTGGCCCCGCAATCCCACCCTACAGCGATGGATGCTGTGTGCACCCAGGCAGCCGCTGGCTCGGAAACACCACTGAACAGTTCCCACGGCCATCACCTTTGGTAGGCACACCCTGCTCTGGCAGGCCCAGGCCCCTGGGTCTCCCCAAACTTCCCGAGCAAGAGGAGACAGGCCAGGCCCCTGGCGCTGTCCATGGCCTGTGTCCCGGCGCCCTCGCCCTTTCCCCATCTGTGTGCCAAGCTGTCTGGGTTCCAACCCTGCCCCACCAGCTCACCAGCTGTGGGCTACAGGTGAGCGATGCGACCTTCCTGAGCCACACCTTCTCCCTGTGGAACGGGGCTAACCCTGGTAACTGCCTCCCGGGGGAGCTCGTGCGGGTAAGCCAGGATGACCTTCGTGGAGCACTTGGCACAGCGCCGGGCACATCCTAAGAGCTCCGCATGCCTGAGGGGCTCCTCTGCACGTGGGGCAGAGCAGTGTGGACCCATTTTAGTAGCTGGTCCTGCTGAAATGCAACACTGCCCTGCCTCCCACTTCAATCTGCTTTCTCCTCCAGAGAACTTTCTAGGCAGAGGTAAAAATGCAGGAAGGATCGTAGGGGAGGGGCAGGCTCCCAGTGTACCTTCCCCTCCTGCCCACTGGACCTCAGAGCCATAAAGAGGTCCGCATTTTCCACATGCCTCTGTCCTCCTGGCCTGGGCAGCTGGGCTCTGGCTCCTTGGGGACAGAACCCAGTCTACAAAGAAAATGGAGCCGGGGGGCGGCGGGATACCAGCCCCAACCACCACCTGCCTCCGGCTGGCAGGCAAGCGGAAGCAGCCTTCTCTGGCTGGTTTCACTTCCTGGTGTCCAAGGACTTGTCGGTTTGGTTTCAATTGAAGACCCAGAGAGGAACTGATTCCATACGAAATAAAAGAAATTCAAGAAATCTGCCTATGCTCCCTACCCCACCAGCACCACCAAAGACTGGGATTGAGAATAATAATAACAATGATATAAAGACAGCTAAAATTCACTGAGGTCCTACACACGCTCAGACATGGCCTTAAGAATTCTGACGCAGACAAATTCATTTGATCACCATGACGACACCAATGCTGTCGGCAACATTATTATCCCCGCTTTAAAGGTGAGGAAACTGAGCCTTAGCAACACTAGGTAACCTAAGTTCACTTGAGGCAGGACAGTAGAAGCTGGGAGGATTCCCTGGCAGGGGGAACAGGGAAACCGAGACAGACGGCTGAACAAAATGGCTGAGCAATTTACAGCCAGACTCAGGGTCACCTCCCTAGAGATGACATCTAGGCCTCAGCTGTATTTTAGCCCCAGGCCCAGGAAAGCAGCAAAACCGGGTGGGGGAAGCCAGGACCAGCTACAATGCCTAATGACCCTCTGTCACTGACCAATCAGTGGAGACCGTGACCCTGAAGGGACACACCTGGAGAACTGATGTGGAAGATCCCCACCCAGGAGAGAGAGATGAAAGCCTCAGCGGGGGCCTCCGCAGAGCCATTCCCTTCCCCCTCTTGTTCCCTCACTTCTTCCTCCACAGGAAGCAGCTCCTAAACCCTGAGGGACCCCGAGACTTGCAATCAGGGGAACATGGGCAGCGGCGGCTCCGCAGCCCGCCCCTGGCTAACCCCTGGAACCTGCCCCCAAGGCCCCCTTTTCTCTGCCTTCCCAGTGAGCTCAGACAGCCCGGCCTGGGCTCTCCTGTTGCTTCTTCTAAGCCCTTCCTTGTTTCACTGTCTCCAGCTTTAACAAACGTACCCTCATAGTCACCTGGACTCGTGCTGTGAAATCTTTCCTACACGAAATCAAGAACCCACACCCCACGGCTGGCCCTCAGCAGACCCGGTCAGGGCCAGGCCCCTGTCTGGGGACAGGATCAGCTGGAAAGCAGCAGAGCCAGCCTGTGGGCCCAGCCCTGGCGGCTGCAGAGCCCCCAGTTGCCACGCCCAGGCCCGTGGCCTCCCAGCCGCAGAGCAGCTTAGGCTCTGATTCCATTACCCTCCATCAACCAGCCCAGCATCCCAGACACCCACACCCTGAATGTCTCAGAATAACCTCCCAGTGAGCGGGTGGGGCCCAGCTAGGCCTCCCTCCCGGAAGAAAAACACAGGGAAGTGGGGAGTGGGGAGAGGCCGGAAGGGAAGCCCTGGGTTCGGGAGCTGCTCCTACAGTGCAGCAGCTCCATCCCCCTGTGGCTTTTCCTTAAGCAGGTTTTCTGCAGCATCAAGGACGTCCCTTCCTGAGGGACCCTTCCTCTCTGCCAGAAGATTCTGGCTTTCTGGCCCTGCTGCCAAGAGGCGGAGGCCATGCGGACAGCCCTGGGGACCGACAGGCTGGCTGGCTGGTTTATTCCCATGTTTCTCCTCCAGACCAGGCCGTACCTGACTGCTGAGTCCAAATAAGACGCTCCCTGCCCTCAGAGGGCTGGCTCCTCCCCCTTCCTTGGCAAACTGGCGCACCCTGAACCCCGCTGCCAATCGGGCCAAGTCTGCCAAGTCCCGCGCAGGCTTCAATCCCGCCCGGCTCAACCAGCCAGGGCTGCTCCAGCTGGGCAGACGACAGCAGCCCACCGCACTCCTGGCACAGGCAGCTCCCAGCACGGGCTTCCCCAGGGCAGATGGGAATGGGAGGAGGCAGCGATGCCCCCACTGTGGGAAAGGATAAACGGAGAGGCACAGCGAGGTGGGTGGCGGTCATGGAAGGGACGGCCTTCGGGTGGTCTTGGGCCCAGAGAATGTCTGGCGGGCTCCACACCCAGACTCCAGACCCAACGTCTCTCCATTCCCGCTGCCAGGGCACCCTGGACCAAGCCACCGCGGTCACTGCAGCAGCGCCTGAGCCCGGCTCCAGGCTCATCTCCCCAGTCTCTTCACGCCCCCCCCCCCCCCGCCCCAGCTCAGGTCTCTGTGGCCTCTCGGTTCCTCAGAAGGGTTTCACTCTGCACTTGGGAGCTACGTATTTTACTCTCTATACAATGTACCTCCTCTGACACCATGGTGAGGTCGCCTACACAAGAATTTCATGAGCAAAACTCGGCAGAGAGCATACAAACTGGTTTTGTCCTAAGTCAGTTTTCTCAAACATTAACATCTGAAAGCGATCTACGAAGAAATCTCCGCAGTGACTGACACAGCTTGCTCATGCGTAATACCGATTCCAGAGCAAAAAAAACTGAGGACAAATTAGTTCTGTCCCTGTAAACAGTAGCCTCGCTTTTCTTGGGACCTGCCACCTTCCATGGAACCCTGACTCCTAGCTCTACTTCTTCCAGCCGCCAGCCTCCAGGTAACAGGGCCCCTTTCAGGGCGCCCGCCCAGCCAGGCTCCGCCCCGGGCACCCACGGCAGCCCCGCCCCTCCTGTCACACTCCTCTTCACGGAGGCTGCTTCGGCAGAACGTTCTCCTGGGGCCAGCGATTCACTGAAAAAGTTGATGAAAGCAACTGTGTGCACGACACATACTCTACACGCTACACACCTCGTTCTAAATCGAAACACACGCACGCACATCCCTTGGCTGACCTCTCTGCCGTAGGCCGGGGGCTCTTCCCCGAGCGCGGCTGGCTGAGCAGAGTTCCTGTGTCGCCTAATTTTGCTGTCCATGATGCAGAGCAAAAGCTTAAAGGCATCTGCAAAGACTGTCAGTGTGAGATCCTTCTGGATTTTTACAAAACGTCCACAGTGGTCTATGCCGAAATAGTATTTTGGCAGGGGTGCCACCTGAGCGTGTCCTGAGCCATCCCAAGGGGTCACAGCGGCAGTGCCGGGAAGGGCGGCTCTCCCCTCACTGGGAGGCACAGCGCAGCTTTGGGCTCCGCCTTAGGGGCTGAGGGAGCGGCTCGGCTCGCGTCCCAGCGCGCTTCGGTGGCTGTGTGACCGGCCCTTTTCCCCAGCTGTGAAATCGGGGTTTCGGCTACTGCTGTTGCTTCAATTATTTCTGTAATTTTTAAGTGCAATTATGTAATTACAGTGACAACTGCCACAAACAGGTTTGGGAACAAACAGCTGACGCTTGATAGGCACCCAATGTAATGACAGAGCGGAAGTACAAGGGTGTCCTGGAGACCAGCCCACTGGCTGGGAGTGGTCAGCAGTCCAAGGGCACACTCAGTCAGGGCATCAGGGAGTCCAGGGCCAGCTAAGCCATGATTGTTAGGAAGGGCCTCGCTGAGCCTGTCCATCCCGTGTCTCCTCGCGCCCGGCCGCACGTAAGAATCGCCTGCCTTGTAGGGCTCAGACATGCCCAGAGGCTGATGTGAGCGGTATGGATGGGCCCAGGCACAGGCATTTAGAACAGCTCCCAGAGGGTTCTAGAAGCAGGGCTGAGGGCCAGCAGGCAAGGACTTAAGTGCTGGGAGGGCAGGGTCTGCTTCTCATGGTTCACACTGGACAGCAGTGCCCAGCGCAGCTCCTGGCCACAGCTGTAACCCTGTCCTGTAAAGGAGTGGTGGTTGCCAGGTTTCAAGTGCCAAGGCCCTGGCTCCGTTCCCACTTCCTGGTTGCACTGTCACGCCAGCAGGTAGGAGCAGCCACACGAAGCAGAACCCAGAGCCACACTGGCAATAACACTTCCACCCAGAAATGTGTTCCGGGAGGTGCCTGCGGGAGCTACGGTTAGCCATTTGCCCTACACAGACAGGTGGCCTGGGGCAAAGGCCCTGGATCCCATCTCCTCCCCTACCCACCCCAAGTCTGACTTCTCCTAGTGAGGACACCCCGAGAAGCACCCCCATGTGACATCACAGAAGGGCAGAATGCAACTGAGGGGTAAGAGTGAAGGGTGGAGAGGGACAGGGGTTGCTAGGCAATGGGCCCTGGCCCACCTTTGCTCAGGTGACAGCAAGGAGTTCTGGTCAGGGCCTCTGGGCAAGGAGAACACCTTTTCCTCCCAACAGTTGCTTCTTTGAGTCAGAGCACGGCTCTGGTTACCTGCTGACCCCGTCAGCTCGGCCCCCAAAGCGTGGGCCCTGAACAACTGCCCCAATCCACCTGTCTTATGGCACAGGAGCATGAACAGCAGAATCGGGTAATGACTCCTCCCTTCTTGGCGATAGGCACACGGCCTGC
Organism: Pteronotus mesoamericanus; assembly: GCF_021234165.1. Lineage (NCBI taxonomy): Eukaryota > Metazoa > Chordata > Mammalia > Chiroptera > Mormoopidae > Pteronotus > Pteronotus mesoamericanus. The sequence goes on along the minus strand of NW_026555315.1, from coordinate 4,152,624 downwards.
CAATCTCGCTGTGCTTCTAGAAGCTCAGTGAGCCCTCCTGTTTTCAGCTGCCTCCCAGGAAGTTTACGAAGGTCTCAGCTTGAGTCAGTCCGCTCCTCTGCAACTACGCTGATCCCTCAAGGTGCTTCCCGAGTGTTTGGCCATTGAGGCAGGAGAACAGGAAGGCTCTAGAGCGGGGCTTCGCTGAGGCGGTCTCAGGGATGGGAGACGGAGACCTCGCTCATCCCAGGGCAGCTTAGGAAAGGCCTGGAGAATCAAGGGGTAGCCTCGGGAAGAGGGTGAAAGTCCCTCCATTGGTGCCAGGCCTTGCTCCTGTTTTACAGAGGAGGAAGGTCTGTTCATTGCGGGCTGGAGGGCCCAAGCCCAGAGCCCCGCCATCGCTGCCACTGTGGCAGAGGTGGGCCAGCAGGTCCCTGAGGTTGCTGCAGAGGGCGGAGCTGGGGGCAGGGCTGGGTGTGGACAGCAGCACCTGCGATGGGGCCCTGGAGAGGCCCCTGACCCAGAGCCTTTGTCCCCTTCTCAGGTTCTCACGGACATGCTGATAACAATTCAGAGGCGCCTCTGGAAGGATCAGTTCTGGGAGAACCCCTGGGACCAGGGGGGCCTGGCTGTGATCAGCATATTCATCATCACGATCCTGCTGCTCATGTCATTTGCTGTCGTATTTGGGGCGCTCCCTCCGCTTGAGAAGGTGAACCAACTCGAAGAGCTGTGATCCGACTTTCTGGGGGCCAAGAGGCGGGGCCTCCTGTAACACTCTCTCCAAACACCATGCACCTTTTCCTCCAAGCCCTTTAACAGTCTGGAATTGTATGTTTTTTTATGTGGTTATCTGACAAGTGCCTGTCTTTCTCACTGGAGCAAGCACCATAAAAGCAGGGGAGGGTCCCTTTGTGCTCACCGCTGCGTCCCCCACGACCAGTGGACCCAGCAGAGTCAGCATCAACCAATGGTTGTTGGTTGAATGAATGAATGGACAACTGAGCAAAACAAATGGATGAACAGAAGGATGTTGGGCTGTTGGCTCCCCTAGCAGAGACGGTAAGAGCCCAGTTGAGTCTAGACCTAAACCCAGAGCCGTTCTTCATCTCCGACAAGTTGTCGAGCCTGTAGACCCGGGGTCGCTGCAGACCTAACCACTGTTCCTTTCGACGCTAAAAGGTAAAGAGCCCTGTCATGAATAACCAAATGCTCCCCGTGGCCTTAGCTCAGAGGGGAGCGGCTGCAGGCAAGGAGAGCGGGACCCGCTGGTGCCCTGCCCTGGCTAAGTTCCTCTGATCCCAGCGCCTTTTCTCTTGGTCCCAGAGGTGCCCAGGTGTCCCTCACAGGGTTCCACAGCCCCCGTGCACCCCAGACCCCACAACACTGCCTTTTCAGAAATGTACCCGCCTCTGCCAAAGCCACCACACTGGCCAGTCCGTTGTTGCCAGGCGCTCTCCTTGGAGAACAGCTGCTTCAACTTCAACCTCCACCCCAGACCATGCCTAGAAAAGGAGCAAATATCTGGAGGGAAAGGGGCCTTTTCTTCACGCTGTGCATGGTTTATGCATTAATGAAATATTCCCTTTTACTCAAAGAGCAGCTGCAAGTGCAGCCACACCAGCGGTGTTGATTCCGTCCCAGGGTGGGAAGTCCTGGAACCTGTGACCCTCACTCGTGACATATGAGAGATGAGGCTGCGCCCAGGGCAAGAGGAGCCCCCACGGATGCCCAGACCCCCAACACTAAGAGGCTCCAGATCCCTGCTCATGAGACAGGAGAAATAAGGGTGGGGGCCCCTAGGAAGACCTAGCCTCTTGGGATGCGGCAGCTAACCCTCTGGACAGCCCTGCGGAGCCTCAGACTCATCCCGGACAAGAGCCCAGTCAGGGTTATTTCCAGCAGAGGGGACGGTGACAATCAGCAAGGACGCCTGGCCCTTTCACTCTGGGTGTTTTGAACAGGGGGCCTGAGAAGGCCTAATTTAGCACCTCCCCATACTGGTGCCTGAAAAGGGCTCTGGTCACCGTGGCTGTGGTCACGGGTGGTCCTGACACTCTAGCCAAACTCTGCTTGGCACAAAAGGGTGTGCCCCAAAACTGCTCCTGCCGCAGAGGCCCAACGAGAGATGACTGCTTGCAGGAGGGAAGAGCTCCAGTCCAGGGGCCACCTACTCATTGGTGAACAGGAGGGGGTGGGAATCAAATGCAGGGCCCAAAAAGGGTCTCTCTGGTTTCCCGAGCGAGCCCCAAACATCTGCCAGCCACCGGTAATCAGCTTCATGCTTCAAGAATCTCATCATGCAAACCTAAGACAGCATGTGCATATGAAAATGTGCACTGAAAATTGGCAGGTCTGGGGTTAGTGGCATCTGTCTACCATGAGCTTTGTGATTGTGACCTCCTGGACCCCTGTCTGTTCCTCTCTAAGTGTGAAGCAATCACTCCTGCCTCATCTGCTTCACAGGCTGTCCAGTGAGATGTGACCAACAAGAGCAAAGGAATCAAAGAGCCTTTTCAACCAAAAGGCTACCCCAAACGCACCGGGCTGCTAGCTTGTCCAGAATCCTCCTGGACGTCCCTCATGCAGCGCATGTGCCGCAGCTGTGCTCAGACGCCGCCCTGCCACAGCCTGCCTGTCCCTGCCCTGCCACAGAAGCTGCTCTGCCACAGCTGGCCTGTCCCTGCAGCTATCAGGCTCCTCCTGCCCCTGCCAGGTGCAGATAAAATATTGCAGTGAGTTCCAACGGGGCAGGCCAGCGTCATGTGAGAACAGTTGGCTTCTCCCCAAGCACGTAACGAGCTCCGGCAGGAGACAAGCTGGGTTGCCGGCCCCATTCTGGCCCAGGATGAGAGTGAAGCCAATGGTCCAGCCCAGTGGCATGTGACAACCACAATGCCAATGGCTCAGAACCGGTCCACTGACTCAGGACTGGGTCACTCACGGGGCCATCCATTCCAGAAGGAGGTAAAGTCGGGCGGATGGACGACCACCCAAAATATTCAACAGGTCCTCACACGGCCAGAGTTTCGGGGACCTTCCACGGAAGAGTGGAAGGGTGCCGGCCTCTGGGCTGCCTGACAGGAAGCACCCCAAGCAACGGCCTTCAGCAGGCTGGGGCCCCCTGGTGGCCCAAGTGTTGCCCCATGGGAGCTGGTTAACTCAGGCACTGGGAGGGGAAAAGGTCTCACTATCACTTTGTTCCAGAACACGCAAACAAGTCACTCACCCCAGTTCTTCACAGAAGTTCACCAAAGCATCAAAGGCCAGGAGAGCAGCTTTATCAGACGCTTTGTTCCCTCTCTTTTCCTGGAGACAAAAAATGGCCATTTACATAGCGATTACCAGAGGGAGAGGTGGGTGGGGGGAGGTAGAAGGTAAAGCGAGGCTAAATGGTGATGGAAGGAGTGGTGAACACAGTACAACACACAGATGACATATTATACAATGATACACCTGCAACCTACAGTTTTATTAACTGATGTCACCCCAATACATTCAATTAAAAAATTTTAAAAAAACAGAAAAAAAAAAAAAAAGAAAAAGCAATGATCATTTAGTCCATCTTACATAGTTGGACTACTTGCGGCCCGAAGAGTGATGAGAGAAAAAATACCACACGACAGTAAGAAAGTCACTTATAAAACAGTGTCCCCAAACCTGACCATGCATCAGAATCACCTGGGTGACTTGATAAGAGCTACTGGGGTCTGCCCCCAGACTATTGAAGCGAACTTTCTGGACCTGGAGCTTTTGAGAGTTGATTTTTCCAAAACACTGCTCATGTGATTCTCATGCAAAGGACCCAGAACTGGCATCTGGCCACCACTGTATGCAACGCGACCGAATGGACTAGTAAATACAGGCACCAGGGCGTGTACTTGGGCGTATGGGAATACACACACCTCTGTGTGCGTGGAGACACGCTGTACGCTGAAAGGCTAACTGATCATTTCTGAGTGTTGGGAATACTTGTTGCCTTTTTGTACTACATGTCTACTTGTCAAACTTTCTTTTTAAAAAAACTGAAAATTTTTAAAACTACAGAAGAGTAAAGACATCACCTATGGACTTTCTGCTTCTGAGAAGTGAATCATCCTCCCCTCCCACACACGCAGACCCACGTCCTTCCGCCGCTCCCATGCGCCACGGTTTTCCTCACTGTGACTATTTGTCAACACTGTTCAGAGCTCAACCACACGGTCACATTTTTACATTTCCCATGATCGCATCTCTTTTCTTTTACAGCTTTGTTTCACTTGAAATTAATAGCTGCCTTGTTTTTTCATTTACTTAGGCTTTGGTGTACCACTAACTCACCCCCAAATGTTCTGACATCCTAGAAACCTCATTTCAATAGGAGCCAAAAATGGCAGGCTCCACATTTATCTTTGGAAACTTCCTTCCTGGAGCCTTCTGTCCCCCAGTTTGAGCTGGTCTGCTGTTCTCTAGGCCTGGTGCACTGCTGGCTTTCTGGGACTACCCTTCCAGACGCTCTTGGACCACGCCTCCACCTCCTTCTTCCTTAGTTCACTGCATCTACGCTGGAGAACATCCCATAGTAGCTTCTCCATGTGAAAAAGTTTTCTGAAACTTTGGGTCTGAAAATGTCTTTTTTTTTTTTAAAGATTCTATTTATTTCTTTTTAGAGAGGGAGAGGGAGGGAGAAAGAGAGGGAGAGAAACATCAATGTGTGGTTGCATCTTGTGCGCCCCCTGCTGGGGATCTGGTCCACAACCCAGGCATGTGCTCTGCACTGGGAACAGGAACCAGTGACCCCCTGGTTCGTAGGCAGGCCGTCAATCCACTGAGCAACACCAGCCAGGGCTATGTTATATTTTGCCATATAAAGCTTTTGTAGATTCAGGATTTATAGAAATTTAAGACTTTTTAAATACATTCAAATATTTTTTTTAAAAAGAGCTTTCTGGATTTCCAATTTTTATTATAAGAGCGTCTCCACGAGCCCTAGCTTACACACTGCGCTAAATTTTTTTTGCTAAATACGTATATTTTTTACATGTAAGTCTTTAATGTCCTTTTAATTAGGTATTAAATGGGGCACTTTAATTTTATTGCAGGAGGACAGCCTGCTGTGTAACACCACCTATTAGGCGAGTCCCTCTTTTTCCATGAAATTCTCATGTATTCTGGGACCCATTTCCGACCCTCTCCTCTACTCCGACGGCCCCTCTGTTGACTGCAGCAGCGTCCTGGGTGCTGATCCTGGGGCCACCGCTCTTCTTTTTCACGCATTTCCTGGCTGTTCTTGGGCACGTATACTTGCATATAAATGCTAAGATTCCACTTCCCCATAAAAGTCTCTTTGGATGTCAACTGGAACTTCATTGCAACATGTACATTAGCTTTAGCTTTGAGGAGAAATGAGTTTTCCATATTTCCACCCAGTTTTTGTACCTCTTGAGCCTTTTTGTTTTCTATGGGATTTTAGTTTTCTTTGTTTAAATCAGTGGTTCTCATCCCTGGCTGCATATTAAAATCAACTGGGAAGGTTTGCGAAAAGTCTCTTGTTAATAGCCTGTAACCTTTACATGTAGATATTTAATAAGTGTTGTTCTTGCAAATTAAACACTTTTCATTTCCATTCCTGGGTAACATATTTATAATAATGCAGCAAAAAGCTACTGCTTTTAAAAATATTTCTATTACATTTAGCCACCTTACCAGTTTTTTGTTTTGTTTTAAATAAATTCCAATAGATTTCTGGTAGACTTGGGTTTCCTAGACAGACATTCATTAACCTTTCTACCTCCTGGTGACTTCTCTCTTGCTCTCCCTGTCCCTGTGAGTTTATAATATATTTTTTTTGTTTTTATATTGTCATTTTGGTAGGAATCAGAAATAAGTATTTGTACTTAACCTTTCTTGTAAGGATGTCTCCATGTATCCTTTCACAACTTGATGCAATATGCTTTGGGGGATTTACCAGGTCATTTTTAACCACCCTAGACCATTCCACTGAGTGACTATCCAACTGTTTACTTGTCCAACATTCTCTGGAGGAAGAGTCTGATTTCACTGTTAGGTGTTGCAGCAAACATCCCTGTACATCCTTGTACATGTGCCTCCGTGTACACTGACAACATGTCTGTCTAGAAATGGAAGGGCTGAATCACAGAGCACCAGCACCCTCCACTTACACGTTAACACCTCGTCTCTTTTCAAAGCCCTCGTACAAGTTTATGTCCCTGACAACACTGTGAGTTGCCCTTTCCCACATCCTCATAAGTGACTATAAAGATGCTTACATTTTTGTCAGTCTAATGGGTATAAAATAATAGCTCATCATCACCCTGTAGTTTGCATTTCTTTGATTCCTAAGTGATGTGAGCATCTCTTCATGCATCTGCTAGATATCCTGGTTTCCTTTTCTGTGAAATTCACAGTTTTTGCTATGTGGCTGTTTGCCTTTTACTTATTTACCTATAAGAGTTCTCTATATAGTCATTCATTTACATACATTGCACATATTTCCCCCAAAATGGCTCATTTTTCACTTTGCTTATGGTGTTTCTCATCATACAGAAATTTTTACCATGGATTTAGTCAAATAGATAATATCTTCCTTAATGGTTTCTGCTTTTGAAATCTCAACATACTCATCCCTTCCTCAAGGCCATAAAGTATTCTCTGACCATTTACAGTGTTTTGAGTCTTTAATCCATCTGTAATTCATATGTGTATGGTATAGGAGGTTGGAATCTAATTTTATCTTTTTCCAGCACCAATTATTCAACAGTTTGTCCTTTCCTATTGACTTATAATGCTACCTGCCATACACCAATTTCCCTTAAATACATGGGTCTGTTTCTAGGCTCTCTACAAAGAATGTATAATAAGCGTTTTTTTAAAGGCCAGAAACAAAAACAAAGAACTTATGACAATAAAGGAAAATGGTCACGTAACAACGATAATGGAAACAGGACAGGACTGATCTTGACTACGTAAAATAATGTGCACACACAAGACTGTACTCAGATAAATGAAATACAAAGAAAGAAGTCTGGCCTAGCTCGTTGCTATGCCCACGTGCCAACATACAACCCCCCCGCCATAACACCCAGCCCCAGGAGCACCTTTCCAGCTCACGGAATCCCCATCTGAGCTCAGAAAGAAGCTGCGTGAAGTTGTTGAGTCGCGGCTTAGGGCAGACAGGGCTACTACTGCCCGCGACTTACCTGGAGATTTGCTACTTCCTTCCTGATCAGGAAGCTGACTTGATCCCGGTCGTTTCTGGAGTAATAGAGACGGCACCAGGAAGGCTTCCCGTCCCTGCCCGCCCGGCCAGACTCTTGGTAGTACCCAGCCATAGACTTGGCAATATTCCAGTGGGCGACAAACCTGTAGGATCCAAAGGGACAAGCGGCATGAGATGTGGCAGAAGACCTGAGGGGAGGAGTGGTTCTGAGTGGGCGGCGCAGGGCTCTCCCCAGCAGCCAGGAGTGGGCAGGCGGGCAGGGAGAGGCAGGGAGAGGATCCCAGGGCGAAGCATGGCTAGGATGTGGGCAGTCTGCCAGCCGGCCTCCCTGCCGCGGAGGCGCCCAGTTCAGAGGCCACAGCAGTAAAGGGTGAAAGTCCAACGCAAACGAGAAATAAAAGCCCCCCACAGTCCAAGGTCCAGGGGAAAAAATTACTGGACTTAAGATTAGGCCACTTAGGAACTGCGCAACCTTGAAAAAGTCTTTTATAATCTCTTTGAAGTGGAAAAAGGATAACGTTTATTAAATATGTTCCATGAGCTAGTGTATACATTTGTCTCATTTAATTGTTACAGTCCCATCATGTGAGGTAGCCCCATTTTAGAGACAATGAACTTGAGATTTAGAGAGGTAAACTGCACAATTTACCTGGCAAGGGGACAGCATTGCTAGGATTTGAGCGTAGGGGTGTCTGACTTCAAGGCTGGCCCCTAACAGGACACAGCCAACCCAGCATTCAAACTCTGGGTCCAAAGTCTGTGTTCAGGAGTCTTGACTTTGGGAGGTGAACAGGCAATCCCATGTACAGATGATGTATTCTAGAATTGTACACCCGAAACCTATATAATTTTATTAACCAATGTCACCCCAATAAATTCAATAAAAATAAACAAAGTCTGTGTTCCCTCAAATGCAGTACACAGACTAGTCCTACCCTGAGCAACTCAGAGTCAGTTTGAGTCTTAACTAGGCCCTGTATGCAAAAGTGCTTAAACCACACAAGGCATTATTGTTGGTGTTAATCAGAACAGAGGGCTTCAGGCTGTAGCCCAGCAAGTCTCCAGAAGGTCAGGAAAGGCTAGAGGCAAAACACTTCTAACAGCTGCCAGAGCGGGCCTAGGGGACTGGGATGCACCAGTCTCTTCGCCTGTCAGTCAGCAGCAACAAGGAGTGATGGGAACAAGCCCTCTGCCTTGACGTCCCGCAGGGAGGTTACGACAGTACATTCTACCCCTCCCAGGGTCCATCTGCTAAGATGTGAGTGAATGGGGCTGTGTTACTGAATGAGGTCTGTCTGCCTGCTGCCCCACCTCCCGGGGCCGGCAGAGCTGTGCTGCACAGTCACGAGAAGCAGGCTGCACAGAGTCTGCCAGCATGTGGGCTGTGCACCAGGGACCCTCCCCTGGGGCCCCATTCCCCGCTGGCCCTAGAAGGAGCACGTGGACCTGGTCCTCCTGGCAGAGCCCTAGGCAGCCCACCCGAAGCCAGGCCCTGATCAGGAAGGTAAGACAAGAACCAGAGCTCACCTGACATTGGCTTTGTCCACTCCCATCCCAAAACTAATGGTTGCAACAATTATGGGGACTTTCTCCTCCATCCACTCGTTCTGCACCAGCGTCCTTTCAGAAGCCTTCAGCCCTATAAAGGAAGGAAAGGTGGAGAAGGGAACTCGCCTTTCCTTGGGGGTTCCCTTGGGGTCTGTCTTGGGTTTGATACTATCATGGGCATTACACACACCCCTGAAGTCATAACTTCCTAGCCATGTGACCTTGGGCCAGGTACTTAACTTCTAATAAATTGAAGACCCTAGCCTGTGTGGGGCATACAGCACTCAATGGATGTTAGAGCCAAGATTCAAACCCAAGTCCATTGGCCTCCAAAGCCTGTGCTCTTTCCACACCACCAATGCCTGGGCTTATAAAAAAGCTCATCACCTGCTGCTGGGTAGGCACAGGGAGAGAAAAAGAATTCAGCAGTCGCAAGTCTCACTTTAGACCTCACTCATGTCTAGACTCCTTTTCTGTGGATTTAAGTGAATCACTCTAGCTCTTCCCAAGTATTTAGAAAAGATGTCAGACCACCTGATTCTCCAGGATCCACAGGAACAAGAGACTCACTAAGAGGCCTCTGGGAGCGAAGAGGGCCACGTGGCCCCCGCAGCCCTTACCTGCATGGTAGGCCTTGGCATTCAGCCCCCTGGAACTGAGCTCTATCGCCAGCTGTTCACAAGCCTCTCTGGTCCTGCAGTAGACAATGCCGCAGCCGGAAAAGAACTGAATAGGAAGACAGGAACAACAGGAAGAAAATAAACATTGGGAAAAACGGTCGGCCTGCTTTAACAGAAGCTCTGCGCTCTGTCTCTCCCCGGCCTCACAGTCTCTTCTGTGGCCGGACACCCTGCGGGGCTCTGCCACCTTCTAACAAAGCAGGAGCAGAGCAGCTCAAAAACCAACAACTCTAATGCCTCTGGCTTCTCCCCTCAAACCTTGAATAGGTCTGCAAAGGCCACCAACAGAGGCTGGCTGCTTCCCTCCCACAGAAGGTTTCCAGGACAAGGAAACCGCAGGATGGGGAACAGTGCCAGAAAGCCAAAGGGATGAATCTGCGCTTTAAGCAGCTTCAGCTGGTCTTGGCTAAGGAAGCTGGAAAAAGCACAGGTCTTAGCAAACCAATACCCATCTCTAGGCCGCAGATGGCACTCACGGCTCCACAGGCATCTTGGCCTCCCCACCTCGGTGCCCTCACCCCTTTATCAGTCTTTTGTCCAAGGGCCTTAAGGCAGAAGTCCCGCAGGTTCTTGTAGGGATCAGAAAGCAGTTCCTTGAATTGCACGTCATAAAAGAGGTTGGCCCGGAAGCAGGGAGTCTTGAAGGCAGCAACTGGCTGCTTCAGGTGCAGAGCAGCAAACACATCCTCCTGGACCTGTGGGGTGGCTGTGGCGGTCAGAGCCACACACGGGGCTCGTGCCAGGCGGGAGCGCAACGCCCCCAGCCGCAGGTAGTCAGGACGGAAGTCGTGTCCCCACTGGGAGATACAATGAGCTTCATCCACCACCAGGTAGGAGAGCAGGTGGCGAGACACCAGGGAGTTCAGCGTGGGCTGGAAGGAGGCTGACGCCGCCATCTCTGGTGTGATGTACAGGAGTTTGGTCTGGGGCTTTTCCTGCTCCAGGTCAGAGAGCAGCTCTTTCTTCTCCTGGGCTGAGAGCTTCGAGTTTAGGGAACTCACTCGTACCTTCAGGGCCAGCAAGTGGTCTACTTGGTCCTGAGGGCAGAAGAGGGAGAGGCACAGATGGGAGTATAATGGGCCCACGCGATCTCAGAAAGTCTCCGCAAAGTGCTGGGGTAGTTCCCAGCCATAAGACATCCTCCCCCAGCCGCCAGAATGTCTTCTCTCTGCATACAAGAGGCGCTGAGAGGACAGGCTCTGGAGCCAGGCAGACCTGGATGTAATCCTGGCTCACTAACTGCCACCTACTCTTGGGCTGGTTCTTTACCTTGCCCTGTCAATTTTCTCACTCCCCCCACCCCCACTATGAAAAAAGTAACTAATAGGATTGTTGAAGGAATTAAATTTTACATCTCCAAGGTGCGAGTAATGCAAGTAAAGCACCAGCACTAAGCACTGTTACTGTTCTTTCCTGCCTCTCTCTCTCTCTTCATGGTCGACAGCTCTTAACAACATGGCTGCAGTTCCTTACTTCTCATCCTAGCAGCCCATCTGCAGGCCTTAAATACAGTCAGAAGTGCAGAGAAGATGTTAATAACATCCCAGTGAGCCTCTCATCTTTTCTGTCATAGCTGTGTCCTTGCCAGAATAGAGGACACCAGGGACCCCCTTATCACTTTAGCTCTGTCCATCTTCATCTGCTATCCCGTCAAGCGTGTGCATGTATATACGGATACAGTTTCCACGTTCCTCTGGACAAAAAGTAACGGAAGACAGTAAGAACCCACCAGAGTGCTATGCCCTAGTGGAGAGGCCCACATATGGGCAATTCAGAAACCCAATATAGCAAGGGAGATAAGCAAATCAAAAAAATTAAGCAGCAAAAGACCAGAGAAAGCAGAAGTGAAAGTTCTAGCTACAATCAACCTTTCCCTAACCTTCTGGGGTACGTCTTCATTCCCCTAAGCCTCACCTGAATCAAAGCAATGAGAGGAGAGATAACGATGGTGATGCCTTTGGCCAACACCGCAGGGAGCTGATAGCAAAGGGATTTTCCTGCCCCTGTGGGCATGCACACAAATACATCCTTGTCACCTGCAAAAATACAAGACAACATCTCAATGCTCCTGCCTTTTATCTCTTTCCTTCATCAAGGCTGTTGAAAATTCAATGTGAATGTAGGAAAAGGCCCTAGCAGAGTGCCTGGCACACAGTGTGTGTGTTTTGGGGGGGGGGGGTCTCAATATAATCTTAATTCCCTTCCCGTCCTTTCTAGGAAAAGGAGTACAGGGACATTTGGAAAAGCACACAAAGCGTTTCTGATAATGGTGCTAACAACTACAAGATTAAGAAACCTGAGTCTGCTGGGATACAGACGATTGAACTACATAGCCGTTAAAGCTGCATACTTCCAGATGAGTGGGCATACCTGTGCAGACATGGAAACATCACTTAGATGTCTTTTGTTTGTAAGTGTTACAGTATAATTAATACTACACTGATTCTCCTCTCTTGACAACTTCCATTTGTCAACAAACCTCAGTTTATGATATTATCAATCCTTCCTTCCCTATCTGGGATCCAGGCCACTCAATCTTTAACAAAGGGATTGCCTAGGTCAGTGACTGGATTAGGCTATTTCTGCTTCCCCCTCCCCCAAACACAAACTAGTGGAACTCTATGAACTGTTCTCAAAGATGATCTATAGCTCTGGCTATGAAATGTAGGAAACAGAACAGTTGGGTGATTCTGCCAATAAAACTACAAGTTTTGGGTGATGAGCCTACAAGATTTCCAAAACCAGTTAAGGACCAAGGGTGGGGAGGTAGGAAGGGTCAGAAGGAGGGTGTGCTAGGCAGTGCTTCGGTACAGCCAGCATGAATGTAAACACAGGTAGTTTGGCAATATTACCTCTCACTACAGCCATGGTCGCACTCTCCTGCAAAGGTGTCTTAAAAGAGTCAAACCCAAAGACCTTCTTCAACGTGCTCCGGACTCGATGCTCAGGGTCAAAACGAGAGGAATGGTGGGTGCTCATCTTAGCGACAGACGGTGGCCGGATGTTAAGGCAAAGGTGATGATCGTATGGTTGTGGCACGAGTCCTCTGTCCGGCTTTTATTAAAATACTGTTTATTTTTCTCTGAGTATAAGTTTGCTTTATTACACTCAAGCGATATATAATTTTCAAGTAATACAGCTCCAGGTGAACAGTATCAAGCAATACATTCCTGGGTAAATAACATCTCCACTTTTACGTCAGCAAAAATGAAAACATTGAACTATCCGAGGCCACGGTATATTACCACGGAGCTAGAAATCAGATCACGAGAAGAAACACAGTGTCTTCGGAATAGTTTGGAGGAGGTGGAATTGACTGTCTAAGATCCGTCTTCTGCTCCTCCTGTAAGCACAGTCATCACGGCCATTCTTCCCCCAAGACCCCGATCCCCTTTTCTCCACTCCCAGAGGAGAGCTCTTTCGCTCTCCTCCTCGGAACCCCAAATCCGCTCTTTTCTTCCTTCCTCAGCCGAAGTCTCCCTCTCTTCACGTCAAGGTATCAAAGCCGGCCGAGAGCCCCGCAGGAGCGAAAGTCTGTGGGCGGGGGGCGCTCGACGCCTGCTGGTTCGGGAACTGCTCGGAGAGCCCCCTCGCCACCACCAACTCTGAGAAGCCAAGCAACTGGACATTCACAATCAGGTAAAACTCAAGCAACCTTGCATCCGTCGCGCAGTAATGACGTTTGCTAGCGCACTGCGAAGGGGCGGGGCCAGACTAAGAAACAGCCGTCTTGATTGGTTCCTGGTCTGGAACGGGAGCGGGTTCTCCTGGGACCCGGAAGAAGTCCCCTCTCCTCCCGGAAGTCGTCTTTTTGGAGTCCGCAGAGGGAGGCCAGCCTGGGCTGTGGGAATAAGATGGCGGGCAAGAAGAATGTCTTGTCCTCTCTGGCAGTGTACGCGGAAGATTCAGAGCCCGAGTCTGACGGCGAGGCTGGAGTCGAGACGGCGGGCAGCGCGGCTGGTGAGGCCCGAGTAGAGAGGTGGAAGGGGAGAAGCAGGTGTTTGTTCCGAATGCTGCTCCCCTTGCAGGGCGGGAGGGAAAGAGATGGTCATTGTGCCCCAAGTGTCGGGCGCCGGAGCCCCGAAGCGCATTCGGGGTCCTGGGCGAATGCTCTGTGGTAAAAATGCATCGTCTCCTTTCGTTGATTCGATTATTCTTCCGAAACTTACTGAAAATCTCCGTGCCAGGCATCTTGCTGGGCAGAGGGGTGTACAAAGGGTGGAGAGGGGTCCAAGGCTACTGAAACACTACCTATTCTTTCCGAGCATGTTTGATGGACGAGAGAGATGAGTAAAACATAGGTGAAGAGTGATACAGGTTGTACCTTACTGCATTTATAACTTTTAACTAGTAATGTGTCCTAGACGCATCTTGGAGCTTTTAAAAACTGTATCTGGTCTCCACGGTGAGAGTCTGGGCATGTGTGAGCTTTATAAGGCTCCTCGGTCATTCCATTATTTTGTGAGTTGTTAAAACTCCTCAGTGACTGTGTTGCCCTACTCAGATTGAGAATCGCGATGTTAGGAAATGGGAACAGATTGATTTGGGAGCTTAGAGAGGCAGTAAGTTATCTAACATACCTGGGTCTTAGTTTCTTCATATGAAAAGCGAGGGGGCTTCAGCTAGGTTAGCTACTCTCAGTTTTGTGTGGTCTTTGCCTGCCAGGAGGTTCTCAGGTGGTTTCCCAGTAATTTGTATTGTTCTGGGGGTTTTGTTGGTGGTGCTTTGTTTTGTGTTAAACGTAGAAAAAGATTGTTTCTCTGGTAGGCGTGATTGGGAACCCCTTGGAGTACCCCTTGTTCAAGGTCCCGTTCCTGGGGTAGGACACACAAAAATGAGGATGACAGATTATTTGTTTTGTTCGAGAAGATGAATTCACAGGTGCCTGTGATGCAAGGGAGACATCCACAGAGGTGCTCAAACAGCAGTCGGGGGCCAGCGTCGTTTAACATGAGATTTAAGTTCCCTTTTTATCCTACAGTATAGTTCCAGCCACTCAAGTCACCGAAAGTTTTTCTTGCATTTCTCCCCCCATTTATTCACCTTTATTTTGGTTCTCTGTTTCAGAGGAGAAAGGTGGATTGGTATCTGAGGCCTACGGAGAGGATGATTTTTCTCGTATTGAGGGTGATGAAGATGGTTACGAAGAAGAAGAGGATGAGAACAGCAAACAGTCGGTAAGTAAATCTGTGCCCAAATCCATAGCTGCTCATAGCGCCATTTCAGTTGTTAGAAACTTTCTGGACTGTTCCAACAGCATTCCATCTCATACCTAATTCCATCCCCTCCCCCCCACCCTTTGGTGTCACTTAAGGAAACTAGGTTGGATAGTGGCAGTTCTGTTTGTAAATCAAATTTGTTTTCACCTGGACCATTTTGTATTAACCTTTGAATTAAATTTTTGGGGAAAAGACAGTGAATTGTTTTATTTAACCCAAATATCAGAGAGTGTTTTATGGTGGTGGTCCCTTTTTAGATCATGTTTATTCTATTTGTAACAGTGTATTCACTCCAATTGGTGTATCCTTTATCTCAGCAATTAACACTATTATTTGTAATCTTGGTTGGGGCTCATTCAAATCTTTAGTTTATTTAAGAGATTAGGAAGGGAAATTTTGTGTATATGACTTAATCCTTCTTAAATTCTTTCTTGACATTTTACTTCACACTTGTTACCACTGTGCCCTTGGTTCTCGATCACAAATCTTGCCTGAACTTTCGTATGTGTTGGCTAACAAAAGAGAACTCGTATCTTAACCAGAAAGACCTTAGATGCACTATCACTTAAGTACCAAGAGCCAGAATTTAAAAGTTTGGGGGCGGAGGGGAAGGGGTGCGGAGGATTCAAGTTGAAACTGGCTATTTAGCAGCAGCTTTAATTGAAACATTTGGTGTACTTTCGGGATTTGTTTGAAAACTTTGTTACGCATTGATATTTAAATATTACCGTTAAACTGCTTTCCAAATTAAACAAAAATGTGCTTTGTATTTTATACTCTTTGAGAAGATATTTTCATGTCCGTAGCCCCACCATTTATGCTAATAATTCAGAATTGACTGAAATTGGTTAGAAGGGCTTTGAAAGCTGTGTTCTTTTCCTGACTTTTTTTTTTTTTTAAGTGCATGCATTCTGGCTTAACATCCATAACTGTTTTCTTCAGTAAATCTGCATAGTGTGTTTTCAAGTGTTATTCCACATTTGCTTTCCTTAGGATTTTCATCATATTTAAGCTTCATTTCATACTTTTGTAAAATCCTCTCATCAAATCCCAATATAGACCTTCTAAAATGTGATTGTATTCGCCAGAGCTACATCTCTGATATTTGGCTTGATTGGATTCATTTTAAGGAGATTATGGAGATTGCATTTAAAACCTTTGGCTCACTGACACATTATAGGACAGCTGAATTTCAAACCCATCAGTATAGTTTATTCAAGTCTCTTGGGTGATGTTTCTATTAATATCTGGAATGCTGTTTAATTTACAGTGTATCTTGATTGGAAGAACACAGTTTCCAATGAAACATAATTTTCTCCTGGGTGTTAAGTTAAAAGTTCCCGTGTGTTGGGGTGTTCTGGGTAGTGGATCAGATGTGAATACAACTGCCTAATGGGGAGCTGACCTTTGACCTTCATTAGCGCGCAGTGCAATGGTGGGCTAGCTCCTGTGAGGCCCATGCATGCTTTGCTGAGTGCCTTGCTCACGTGGTGCTTTGTGTCAGGCAGGCCATTTGGATAAGGAACAAGGCTTAGAACAATAAATGGGAGTTCCGTGAGGACTTCGGTAGAGGCAGGGCTCGCTCACCTTGGATCCGGGAAAGGCTGGGCATTGTCTTTCAGTCATGCCTTTCCCGCATCACTTGCCCTGGTCATTTGATGCCTACCTTCTTTCTGTTCGTGTTGGTGCCAGTGCTGCTGGGCTGAAGTGCTGGGGTGCTGGGGTGCAGTTCTGTGTGGGTCACGGCAGTCTGGCCGTGTGCGGTGTCATCCTAGCTCTGAGTCGGATGTGTTTGCATGTGTGAAAAGCAAAGGAGAAAAAGTCCGTGTTTTTGGTGTTAAGTAATTGACGTTTCATTGGAGACAGTATGCTTGTTTTGTCCTGTGGGGCCTGGCCGTGTTCTTTTCTGGAGTGTATTGTGGCCTTTTCTCTGTTTTTTTGGAAGTGATTAACCTCAGGCATTTTCATTAGTGTAGACGATGGTACTGCTGGAGTAATGACTTTGAGCTGCTGGTGTTCTTTTCCCCCCAGAACATCTCCTTTTCCCCCGTCTTTTTCCAGTTCTGGGTCATATGGTAGGGGAGGGTTCTTGGTGGAATGACCCAGGCTGGGTAAATTTGCTCCAACCCCTGATTATGCATGTGAGAACCCTCAGGCCCACTCCTTTGAGCTTAATCCTCTAAATTCTTTGTCTTGTAGGAAGATGACGATTCAGAGACTGAAAAACCTGAGGCTGATGACCCAAAGGTACTTGGCGTTGGCTGTGGTGGGTGGCTGGATGCTAACAGGGCACGTAAACGTTATGGCTCAGTTCATGTGTCTGGTCAAGGTCTGTCCCACAGACACGCTGTGCACCCATGTGTAAATGTTCTGGGGTGAAATCAGTTGCATAAAGAAACCTGGAGGCCACTCTGGCATGAGTAAGTCCGGAGGCAGCCTGGACCTTCAGCCTTGCAGGCAGTGTGAGATCTTGACTAGAGAGGCTAGAGGCCTGGCTGAGAGCGGCAGGAGTCCTGCGCTCTGCACCCAGGTGGGCTGTGTGGGGTCGCTGCTCCTGCAGGTGGATTAGATGTGGGAGTGTTTCCAGAGCCAGGAAGCAGTGAGGCTGCCTTGTGTGCTCGGGGTTCTCTTCAGTGGTCTAGATGTGAAGAAGGGCCAGAGAGGGTGAGACAGGACGCGGCCTCCTCTGCTGTTGGGGATGCTGAGCCTAGTCATTGTTTTCCCAGCCTTGAACCCTTCCACTCTGGGGTAAACCTTACTGAATGGCCTTTTTCAAAATGACGTAGCCAGCTCTTCTCATTTCCATCCCAGTAGCAGCTAAGAGTAATTAGCAGTGTTTCCTGTCACCCTCCTCAGCCCTACCATGATGAGGGCTGAGAAGCGCGTCCCTTGCGCTGGGTAGGCTTTGTCACACTGTGCGCTGGGCATTAGGGCAAGTGTGCCTGTCAGGGAAATGTTCTTTAGGGACAGACTCCCCCCATCCCCCCACCCCCGGCCCCAGCCAAAGAGAGAGACTCTAGGCCTGAGATAGGGACCAAGTTTTATGATTAAAAACTGCCTTAAAACCAGCAAGGCCTTCAAGGTGACCCGGTAGAATTTAGGAAAATTATACCCAGTCAGAATCTAAAGTAGTAGTATATTTGAAAATATAGCATGAGCTGTTTCAAATTGGGACTGATTCTGTGACAGGATAGAACTGTGTACAAGCACCAAACTGAACCCAATAAAGGCTGTGGACAATGCCGAGGAGAAAACACTCTACTAAGACGTTTTAACATCTGCACGTGGGAGAAAAAAAAATGTATCCTAGGAACAACAAAGGCAGTCTCCTTTCTGGGCCTGGTGAGGAACCCAGCCTCCCTCGTCCAAGCATCACTGGCTGGAGGGTAGGCCCGTGACTTGGAAGGAAGGTCACAGCTCTACTTGGGCTCGCAGTAGTATTAGTAGTTGGCTTCTGTCTTAGCATGTGGGGTATAAGCCTTGGAGCCTCTGCATAAAACAAGCCTAAGGAGGTGTCGGTATTGGGACTTCGTGGTAGAAGGAAGGGAGGGTCTGTGTGACCTGGACCTTTTGTGTGTGCAGTCGCCAGATTTTGCCTGTAGCTGGAGCCTCCTGAGGACATTAGCTGAAGAGCAGGGTGTGTGCACCTAACTGTCACCCTTCCTGGAATACAGTGATTCAAGCGGCATATCCCCTGGGAATGACACGCGTTTATGAGAGAGGAAGAACCCTGGAAGGTGGGAGGGGCAGAAATGGGAAGTTTGTTAATGTGTCTTGTGCTCAGTCCCCCTTTCTTGGTCCCATAAGAAGGTTGGAAACACATGTCGTTTATACTTGCTCCTTGGCTAATGTGATTTACTGTTGTTTCTTTCTAATTTTATTTATTTTTTAATTTTATTTCTTTATGTTTAGAGAAGGGATGGGAGGGAGAGAGAGGGCGAAAAGAACATCAGTGTGTGGTTGCCTCTCGAGTGCCCCCCTACTGGGGACCTGGCCCGCAACCCAGGCATGTGCCCTGACTGGGAATCGAACCAGCGACCCTTTGGTTCGCAGTCTGGCACTTAATCTCCTGAGCTGCACCAGCCAGGTTAACTTTATTTTTCAATTACAGTTTGTACTCAGTATTATTTTATATTGGTTTCAGGTGTATAGCATGGCGGTTAGACAGTCATATACTCTACAAAGTCCCCACCTGGCACCATACAGTTGTTAAAATATTATTGACTATATTCCCTGCGCTGTACTTTACCTCCCTGCCATTCAGTCATTTGAGGTATACGTCTGTGGAGTGAAGTTTCCAGGGAACAATTTCTGTTTCTGTTGGGGAGCCCTCAGAAATCAGAACAGAGAACCCAGCCCGCCAAGTAACTCAGCAAAGTTGTTTCGGAGGCTGAGCCTGGAGGGGAGCAGACGGAGCTCGGCAGTGCAGTTGTTCTCCAATCTCCAGTAGCAAGAGAGACCCTCCAGGGGGCTTAAAGGCAGGGCGTCCTCATGGCGTCTCCGAGGACTGAAAACGGTCTCCAGCGGGAGCCTTCTCTGGCCCCCTGACACAAGCCCGGCTTCCAGATACCGGCCTCCATCTCAGACTCCTCTCAACCCTCCGTCTGTTCTGGAACTTTGCTGGCACAGTTCCGTTTTATTCCAGTTGATATCTTAATTATATTTTTACGTTCTAAAACCTTTAATTTTGAATATTTCTGCCTTAAGTATGTAAAGCTTCTAACAAGAGAATGTCATTTATTTTGTTAGCACACGGGTCGATGTCATATGTGTCTTTTCCACTAGATGGTGCTCTTTCCTATTTTGGCTTTTGCTGCTTTTAATTTTTCTCTAGAGCAGTTCTCAGAATATTTTGGTTTCTTCACACAATTAAAATTAGGATCCCGAAGAGCTTTTCTTCATTTTGGTTTTATCTGTTGAAATTTATTTTCTTAGAAATTAAAACAAAAGTCTTTAAATCCTTATTTTAAAATAATCTATTACATATTAACATAACATTTTTATGAAAAATTATTTCCAAAAAGAGAAGTACAAAAAGAGTCATCATTTAAGCATTTTACAAGTTTCCTTAACATCTAACGCTTATCTTAGTAAAAAAAGCTAGGTTCTTATAACTGCTGCATTCAGCCTATTGCAATCTGTTGTTTTGGTTGAAGTATTTGAAGAAAATGTCTTCACAGACATGTTTGAAAGAGAAATATCTTAATAGCTATTTGGGCACTTGTGGCTATCCTTCTTTGACAATCAAAATTCAACAAGTGACAGAGTTCTGGAGGCTGGTTAGCTGTGTCTGGAACATGAGACCTCAGCCCTGAACTTCGTGCTCCGCTGCAAAACCTGCGGTCCCTCCTGTGCCTCAGACGGCTCTTCTCCCCGTACATGATGCTCCATCGTCAGACACTAGTGATCTGGAAACTGTCGCTTCACTGAGTCACACACACATCTCCTCGGTGTTGACACATTTGGTCCTATTATAGCCCCCAAAACTATATTTGCTAGTGACATGACTGGCCCCCTCAGACCAGCCAGCAAGTACGGGAAGCAGTGTTAACTCGCAGCGGGGGGTGCCCGTTATCCCAGATTCTAATTTTTGCTGGAGAACTTGAACGTTGCCATTGCCAAGAAATACTGTCAGTTTTCCTTGAAGTGACAGGCTTTGTTTTTGAGAAAATATCTGCCCAGCTCCCAAATCAGGGAGGTCACACGGTTTGTCTGTCGGGCGGTCTTTCCAGTAAAATAGTATCCCATGAAGAAAGCGGTGCGTTCAGCTCAGAACTCAAGTACTCACTACCTTTCCTGGAGCTGACAGCGTGTACGCACATCTCTCATGTCGTCACCCAGTGTGCTTTAGAAGTGTGCTCAAGGGGCAAGGACATTCGGAAGTGGAATTGGCCTTTTTTTTATTTTTTATTTTTTTTAAACTGAGAGTACGACTCCTGCTGGAATTGGGTGCTGCTGCCTTGGTTTATTCTGAAGGGCCTAGGAGTTGACCTCCCGTTCTCCTGTAAATGTCAACATAGTGGGACAGGTCCATAGTGTCTTAGTGTTGTGAAAACAGTTCTGACCTTGCCAGCTTCGGGGGTCCACAGATCATCTTTGAGAACCACTGTTCTCCAGAAACAAAAATCATGGGTCGCAAGTTTCAATGACTGTGGTAACTCATTGCTCGGTGTGTGTTGCTGTTACCCTTAGGGGGCCCAGAGCTGCTGGTCGGAGCCTCCAAGGAAGAGAGGACAGCCCAGGTGTGGGGAGGAGTTAAAGCCCTGGGTTAGGGACCTGGGTTGGAACTCCAGCTGTCCTTGGGGAAGTCCCTTAACCTCACTGCTTCTCATCTGAGAAATAGACTTCTTGATGGAATCTGCCTCACTTGCTTTATGAGGCTTCACTAAGTAAACCGCAAGTAAACACTTAGCTTAGGCGTGTCCGGCAGGTCTCTGTTCAGTAGTGTGAGGCACAACGACCAGTGGTGCTCTGCTCCTTCCCAGGCGGGGCCCCCCTGTCGTGGCCTTGAGCTGGTTTGGGAATAGTGACTTCCACATCTAAACTGGAGTACACTCAGGAGAGAAATCTGAAAGGGGAGGGGGCTAAAACCACGTCATGTGAAGGGAGAATTAGGGGGCTGGGGGAGAGAAGACCCGGAAAGGGCTGGTGGCTGTGTCTGCTGTTCCAAGGTCTCGTAAGGGAGGGGAGGTGGCCGCCACGCAAGGCGCAGAGTGGCACGGCAGGAATTCGCCTGCGTCTCCGTCTGATGATGAGCCCTCTGTTATCTCTGGCCAAAAGTGGGTTGAGCTGCTGTGGGAAGCAGCGAGCGGCCTGTTCTGGACCTCTTTCAGATGGGTTCTAAGAACCATTTGTCAAGCACGTCCTGAAAGAAACTTGTGGGTTGGGGTTGGATGAAACCCCCAAGCGCTTCCTGGGAAAAGACCTTGGGCGTTATGGCTGAGCACAGTTGAGTTTCCTCTAACTTCATTATCTGGTGACTTTAGGTAAAGTCCGCAAGTGTAGAGCACAAAGGCTGGGAATCACTCTCGTTTTATCCCTGAGGTTTGGGGTTACCAGTGAGGGAGAAACCCCATGTTCGGGGGTTTGAGTAAGAAGTGGTGACCTGGGGCTCGCCTCTGGGGAGCTTCTGGTCCTGATGCATCGGCCGGGGGTGTCAGGGACGCTGGGGTGGCTCTAGGGTTGCTGAGTGTATCCTGAACTAGAGACAAGGAGGCAGGAGGAGGCGGCTGAGGGCTCCCCAGGGAATGGGAGGCGTCAGCACCTCAAGCCGTCAGCTCTTTCTCTCACTTCAACCTTCTGGTCCTGACCTCTTCAGTAAGCAGCCCGACCCAGGCATTCTGCTTACTCACCAGCAGGTGGCACTGCGGTCCCGGGTGAAGTCCGACGGCCGGCGGGCTCTGGTCCAGCCCCTCACTTGAGGGACAGGGTGCCTGGTGGCTTAAGTGTTTCCTCCGTCCGTTTGCCCTCCTCGGCACATGGGCTTCCCTTTTCGCCACTCTCCCTCGTCCGCGGTTTACCTCAGTTGCCCTGGAACGTTTTCCCATGTTTATTTTCTCCCCACTTGCATAGTTCCTGTGGATGAAGGTATTTCCACTCACTTACTGTCCCTGACACACCCTTCCTGTGGAAACAAACACAGGCATCAATGGCCTGGCTTGAGAAAGCTGGAGCGGCCTGTTGCCAGCTACCTGGGAGGCCGGCTTCCCCGTGGGGTCGGGATCCCGGCCTCCCTGGGGCTCCGTGTCCAGGCTGCGGCCCCGGGAAAGAATCCTCCCGGCCCAAGGAGCAAACATCTGTTAAAACAGAACCGTGTCTCTGGGTCAAGGAGGTGGCCTCGGGTGAGGGAAAAAATGTTTTGGCATTTTTTATTTTTTTTTTAAATCCTCCCCTGAGGATACATTTTTATTGATTTTTAGAGGGAGAGGAAGGGAAAGAGAGAGAGACTTCATTGTTAGAGGGAAACATCAAGCGACTGCCTCCCGCACACTCCCTGACCAGGGATTGAACCCACAGCCTACGTATGTGCCCTGACCAGGGATCAGACCCGCACCTTCTTGTGTGTGGGACGATGCCCCAACTGAGTGAGCCACCCGGCCAGGGCTGTGTGGTATTTTTTAAAAGGCATGTGTAACCCCAGTTAAAAGGAAGCATGTTTAAAATTCTTCAGGCCCAAAAGTCATGCAGAAATGTGGCGTTCAGAGCTTGGAGCCAGCCTCATGGGTTTGGAGCGGGAGGGCCTGGGTCGAGTGCTGGCGTGGCCTCCCCGCCGCTGGGGGCCCCAGGCCCTTGCCTGCCACGGCTCTGCGCCATCTGGGCGTCAGGGCTGCGGCCCCGCTTTGGCGGGTGATCGTGACAGCAGAACGGGAAGCGGGGTGGGGACGTGGTCTTCACAGTCTGATCTCAAGTATCTCCAGTGAGTTTGAGACTCTGGGCCACGTGTCATTTTTATCAGATTTAAGGAACTATCTGAAAAAGCAGTCGTTAGCATTGCTTAGCCTTTTCAGCCCAAGTGAATCTGATCATATGCCCTCATCCTGGGGGTCAGAAGTGGCCACATTTTCTAGGTTCCCAGCACCCTTGGGGTTTTTCCACAGAACTCCTAGGCCAAAAGAAATCCCAGACAATTCTGTTTAAGTATTTGGCTTCAACAATCAGCATTACTGTCCTTGCAACTTAGTAGCCGCTTGAAAAAATAATACATACATTGTGCAGTGTCTGAGGGATATTGAGTAATGCTGTGTTTCCCTTGAGATTTTTTATTTTTTTATTTATTTTTAGAGAGATGAGAAGGGAGGGGGAAAGAGAGGGAGAGAAACATCAATGTGTGGTTGCCTCTCACACACCCCCAACCAGGGACCTGGACACAACCCACTGAGCCACACTAGCCAGGGCTCCCTTGAAATTTTCAAATGTCACCGCACCTTTGTGGGTTCGCTGCGGCGTCCGGGGGTGTCCTGGTGGGCAGCGTGGGAACTGCATCGGCAGTGTTTTCAGAGCTCCTCTGTGGTGGAGCCTGTACAGTCCTCACTTACCCTGCCCTGGAGGCCTGTCCAGCCGAGCGAGCGAGTCTCTGCCTTTGGTGGTCATACATACACGCCTGAATTTCCCTTCAGAAGGTCGAGAGGCTCAGTAGACATGTTGTTACTCGACATCTGAGTCTAGATGAAGCACTTGTATTGGGCAGAACTGACTTAGTAATCCCTTCACTTCCTGTCCTCTCTAGGCCCCTCCCCTGACCCAGCATTATTATTGATCTTTTAGTATCAGAACTAACGATCCAGGACCTGAAAATTGCCTGAGGAGCTCATTTCCCAGGAATAGACCCTTGGCTACTGACTGAGGAAGGATTTCGGGAGCCTGCCCGCAGTGGTGCCACGGCAGGCTGAAATCGTGAGGCGTCCTTACCGGCCACGCCAGGAAGGAGGCCCCAGACACGCGACCAACCTCTCCTGCAGGGTCGCCGCCGGCCAGCACATCTGTGCACTGGGACTCCAGTGAGCTCGCTGTGCCTCAGGCTGTGGACGCAGAAAGGGAGGTGCTGAGGCTTTTCTCAAACAAGCACGTAGGGCTCCGGTCACCCTGAGGACGCTTCGGAGGGCACATTGTAGGGGGTGGCCCAGGAGCTGGGAGTCCCTGTCCAGCCTTTGGAAGAGGCTCCTGTGTGCCTCCCTCATGGGCATTTTCCTGAGTTAGTCTGCAGGAAGGGGCAGCAAAGGTCACCTGTTAGAGCTTGAACGTGCGCCTCTCCTTGGAGGTCTTCAGCGTGTCAAGGGTTCTGTGGTTACCCTTCTCCAATCAGGGGCTGGTTTGTTTCTATATTATGTATATTTTATTGTCAAATGTATATTTTATTATAGCAAAATTGAATATTTTGCAAAAGAAAAAACAAATCACCTGATTCTACAATCCTAATAGTCCAGCCATTTCATTCTTCCATCCGCTTCCGTTTGCCTGTACAGCTGCGTGTGTATTTTATGTCCAGTTTTGTTTCCCTTCGTATTATGAACCTCTTCAGCGTTGCTACAGCCTGGGTAATTGTAACACAGGACAGGGGTGAGCAAGGATTGAATCAAAACTAAACATTTAAGTATTATGTTCCATGTGAGTTACATCTCAATAAAACCACCAAGAGAAAAGTTATCTTAATTTTCTAAATACTTCCAAGGGGAGAAGGATACAGAAAAGGTTGCGATCCACCAACTTCTGTTTGAATACTGATCGCTGTCGTCAGCCACCCACTCTTTCACACCGCTTCCTTTCCTCCCCGTGGGTCAGGGGCTGGGGGGCAGTCCAGAGGCAGCCTGCTGCGGTAGCCAGCTCGGGCCACGCTGTGTGGGTGTCATTGAATAAAATGCCATGCGGGCAGAGTCTGCCCATTGAGAGTCTCCGATGGACAGGGAACATGCCACGCTCGTTACGTGGGTCAGAAGAAATACCTCATTCTTTAAAACTTGAGTTCTCATTGGACGGCCACGTGACCGTTCACCCAGTAAGGGAGGAGGGCTTAGTAGGGGTCAGGACTGGGTAGCATTTTTCTGTAAGCCCCTGGGAGGTCTCTAGGCTAAGGACAGGGGTGGCGCACCCACTGTTAAACGATGAAGTGTTCAGAACCAGCCCTTTTGTTCAAGTCCATTCAGACACCACTCACTGAGGCATCAGGGACTCCTGAGCTGTTTCCCCTGGTTATCATAGTCAAAAGGTAATGAGTTCGGCCATCTTCCCCGCAAGTTGAGGGTTTGACACCTGCGCTTTACTCCATGTCCCACTGTGGAGTCATTCCTAAAGGGGCCTTCTTCCTCCTTGGTCTTGCTGTTGGCTCCCGCAGCGGTTGGACCACGGGCTTCACAGAGACCGTTACCATTTGCAGCCTCCTAGCCCAGAGGGAGGAGGCGAGGAGTCGGGAAGTGGCACCGCCGGGCGTCGGACTCAGGCAGACTCGGGTTCGAATGGCAACGTGGTGGTTTACTGGGCAAGAAGCTGCTTCATTGCACTTTGCCTCAGTTTATTACCCATCTGTAAAGTGAAAATAATAATGGCTGCCCCGTGGAGTATAAGGGCTGGTTAAAAAAAAATTACACTGTGACTCACCTAGGACCGGAGAAGGAAATGGCCTCAACCTTTGCTGGCTTGGGAACCATCCACTCTTAGCTTCTCATTGGAAGCTGTCATGTGGCCTTTGAACTGTTGAGAATGCCCAAGCCTCCTTAACATTTGGCAATTCCTTTCTCCCTCCAAAATAAACGGCTGAGTGGCCTTCTTTAGACTCGCCTTTAACAAGGCCAGGGTTGTCCATGCAGAGGTGGGAGATGTGGGAACTCCATGCTGGGGAGAACCCACCCACCCCAGGCTGGTCTGTGGGTCTGTCTGGGTGTGGCCTGATCTGAGCAGCAGACAGGACAGAGATGGGACAGGCTGCAGAAGGGTCCATTTGTTGTTCAGACTGAAAGAAATCTGAGCTAGGTCCTTGGTCTTGCCATCCCCTAAAGAAGGCCCGGCTACATCTTAAGCTGAGCACTGCTGGTAGAAACGTTGTAATTGCTGGAAGTGGTGATCACATGCAGAGGGGACCAATGACCCTTACTCTCCCTCTGACCTGCCTTTTGGCTCCCCCACATCCAGCAGAGCCTTCTTGAGCACATTTGCTCCAGGCCAGCTGGAGCTCAGACTCCCAGAAGCCCCACCCGCTCCTGCAGGGCCCTGCTGCTGCGAAGGAGCTGCTGTGTGCCCCGCCCACCCACCCTGCAAGCCCCAACACACTGGCGTCCCTGCTTCCCTTCGGGCCCAGATACCGCACATTTCTCACCGAGGTGTGGCTGGCCCCTCCTTCCCCAGTTGGGATTCATCTTTTTGAAATTATATGATGCAGAAAGCAAGCTGTCTGTGTCTTTAGGGAACCATCTTTGTTCTGTGTTTTTCGTTTTCATTTGGGAATATTTTTAAATGCTTATCTTTGACAACGTTAATGCTTTTTAGTACAAAATATGGAATGCAATATAGTTCAGTATATTATGTAAATCACGAAATAATTAGAGGATTTATTTAAGGCGTATTCGTAGTATTCTCTAGGCTTGGAATGGAATACAAATGCAAAGTTCCACAATGTTCTTCCTTCCGTGGCCACAGTGCGCCTCTGCGGAGACCACTGCCCTGTCCGACAGTGGAACCCCAGTGCGCGCCTGCGGCCAGGGCCTGCCTGCGTGGCCACCTGCACCGCAAGTTCTGTTCCGTGTTTTAATCCGTGGCCCCTGAAATGCCGCTCTGCAATGTTTGGGTTCAATGGGATTTTGTTTGTTTGTATTCCTGACTTTGGAGTTAGGTAAAAATTTTCCTAAGCCATGCCTTAGAGATACTGGCATTCCTTCTGGCCCTGTAGATAATTAATTCCTTTTCCTGTCGGGATGTAGGTGACAGCCAGTTTGCTTTTCACACCCCTGGCTTTCTGTTATCTCAGTCACACTTGCCCCTACATCAGCCTAACGCCTCAGTTCGGGGGGCAGATCTCTCAGGCAGGACGTGCTTTTTTAATTTGGTGGCCATGTCGAGTGTGTCTCAAACACTTCACTTTGCTGTCCTCAGCCTTACAAAGCTTCCTGCTTTGTCCTTGTCTGGCTCTGAGACTCCCACCACCCCAAATACAACTTGAAGCACAGAGCCTGTTTTTGTGGAAAACCTTTAAGAAAAAGGCTCGACCTGGCCCTACCACCGAGGGCTTGACTCATCCTGATGTAGGTGACCTTTATACCCAGACACTCTCCCTTGGGAAGGGGAGAGAAAGAGGAGTGGAATGGCCTTCTCAAAAACTTCTGCAGCTTTGAAGACACTCAGAACCTTCAAGCGTCTAGAATCATATCCGAGATCCCCTGGGGAAGAGCCGGGCAACGTCTCCCCTTCGGAGACGCTCCAGCCAGAGCCCCGCGTGGCCGTGGAGCCTGCTGGGCTCCCCGCGATCAGCCCCTGCGGCTGCAGCCGCGTTCTTCAGATGACGAGTGTTTCCTCCCATCCCCCTCCCTCCTCTTAGGCCCACAAGGCCAGTTCCAGGGCTGGCTTAGTTTGTCTTGGCAGACACCCGTTTAACCCTTTCTGTAGGGACCATCTCAGCTTGGAGAGCTGTGCTTTCCCAGCGGAAAAGCCTGGGAGAGACGGCGAGTCCGTTGCATCCAAAGTGGCCCCACCAGCTTCCGGCCATTTTTCAGACAAATTGAGTGTTTCCATCCCAGGCAGGCAGCGTGCGTGGCGGGGCCCATCCTGGCCAGCAGGATGCGATGGAAGGAAACGTGCTGGCGACGGGCTTTCTCCAGAGCTCTCCTGGGTACGCGGGTAGAACAGCCCACGCCGGGCATCTGTGCCGCAGGGGGCTGTCCCCCGACGGTGCTGGGTTTGGGGCTTCCTCGGAGCCTTGAGATGACTGACAGTTCTTGATCCGTGCCCCAGACGTGTCTCTCAGACTACAGTAACCTTCTCAAGCTTGGAGGTATTTTGACAAAAGTTCCAGAATTGCTTCTTTCTTGGCAACATGTAGTGACTCACATGCGCATCTCAGGAAACCTTGTTTTGACTTTCAATTTGACCTTCCAGGGGGCTTCCAGGGCCACCAGTCACTTCTGAAGCAGCAGCATCGTGCCCACAGCCCCGTGGGCCGTTGGGAGGGCTGGGCGAGGTCTTTCGCTGGAGCCGTTGGCGTCGCCTGCAGTCGCTCCCCAGCCCGCGGCTGCGTCCGCTCTACGCCCAGTGTTGGCCATTGCCTTGTCCATAATAACAATGAATAAGTTACCAGCGGAGTAGATAAGCGAATTGACTGAATAATAAGTATGTCTTTTTGTCTTAGGATTAGGAGTAGCAAGCTAGATTTAAGGTTTTTTCAGCACAGTGTTGGTGCTCCCCTTCTTCCTTCTGCCTTCCCGTATCAGCTTTTATTGCCAGTCCTGCCCTTGATTAGTTCCTCTCCTGCAGCCTCCCTTCTGATCGTGAGTCCACGCAGTGAAAAGAACTGTGGACCTGAAAAGGTTTGGAGTCTGGGGGTCAAAGCACTCTAACTGAAGGTGGCTATGAAACCCTTAACTGAGGAAAGACTGACCCTGGGCCATTAGAAAGGGGCGTGTGTGCGCGCGAGCGCTCGCACCCGCGTGCACGAGTGATAGTTGAGCACTGCTGGGGGCAGGGCACTGACTGCAGATGCTGGGGACAGAAGAGTAAGACAGTGGGAACGCAGGGCGGGGCAAATACCGTCACTGGCTGGGTAGGGTGGGGTGAAGGAAGGCTTCCCTGAGCCCAGGTCTGAAGTCTGAACAGGGCTTACTCGGGAGGAGTGGGCAGGGCTGACGTCCCGGAAGCAGGCGTGTCCAGGCTCCGGGCGTTGGGGGGGGGGGGGGGGAGCAGGCTAAAGTGATCCGCGGGCAGCCTCCCCCCCCACCCCCCCCTGCTTGGGGCCCCCCGCAAGGATTCCTTTTTAAGCCAGCCTTCTGCTCGTTAAGTGAGATATTGTGAGGACTTTCTAAGTACTTGAACAGCCCCAGGTCTGAGAGCATATACGATTTAGAAGGTATTGTTTCACTAATCTTCCTCTCCAGCTGCCGCCTACATTTAAGATGCTGGGCTACATCATTCAGCAGAAAACACACAGTCCATGGCATTCTTCCCCTGGTGTGGCGAGGGCAGGGGCTGCCCTCTGTCCTCTCTGCAGAGTGCTCACGCTGTGCCTCCTGCTACCAGAGCTGGGGGGAAGGGGCGACGTCTGCCCTTGGCAGAACCGAGCTGCCCGAGGCAGTGTCGCTCTGTCTTGAGTTGGACACTAGACCTTGGAGCGTGCTCTGTAGGGCAGGTGCCAGGAGGATTGGCGAGGCATTACTGGCCGTAAACAAACGGCCGTCCCCCCGGCCGGCGGCGCGCCTCTGCTGCGGAGTCGGTCCTCATGGCTCAGGCAGCAGCCTTGACCGCATCACGCAGCCGTGTGGTTCCGACTCCTTCCTCTGCTTCACTCATTTTTTTTTTATTACTTTATTTATTTGTTTATTTTGAGAGAGGGGGGAGTGAGGGAGAGAAACATCAATTGGTTGCCTCTCGCACTCACGCAGCTGGGGACCTGGCCCGCAACACGAGCGTGTGCCCTGACCAGAGTCCAACCAGCGACCTTTCGGTCTGCAGGATGACACCTGACCACTGAGCCGTACCAGCCAGGGCTGCTTCAGTCACCGTTTCGTTGGTGGCTGGACTTGGGTGTTCTCTGCAGGACGACCCGCATCCCAGGTCCTGTAATTACTGAGCAAGACGCCCCTGCTGTAGCAGTTGCATTCTTAGACGTCACAGGCACAGCTGATAAAGAACCAGAACTTGGCCAGTTCACATCACTGCTCTCGGGGGGCGCCGCGGCCTGCTGAAGCCGCGCTGCAGCCTGGCCGCCGGGGCTTTCACCCCCGGGAAGCCTGGGGAGGCTGGAAGGGTGTGGGCAGCCAGAAGAGGAGCCCTTGCCCCAGAGCTTGGTTCCTGTGACCGGCTCAGTGATCTCTCCTTCCTTCCCCGTCTTCTCTCTTGGCTTCTTAGAAAGCTGTAGGTTGGTTTTGTTTTCTCTTGTGTCTGAGATGGACTTGAACTAGGGAGCTGGCAGGTGAGATGCTCTCCGAGGGCACATGCTTTGTTTTCACCTTCCCTCCGCCTGCTGGGTCGGAAGGGCGTGCGCTCTGTGTCCAGCCTGTCCAGGTCTGGGGCTGTGATTCCCATGCCTCCGGCTGACGCACACATATCTGTGGTGAGTGACTCTCCAGGCTGAGTTCATGCTTTGACCAACTGAGAATATCCACCTGGAGGCCAAGGAGTGGATTCCTCCAGTCAGGGCAAGTGTCCCTGTGCAAACAAGTCAAGACAGGTGTCCCTGTGTGCATTTCGAAACACTGCCACAGGGAGGAGGAAGAAAAGGAAGAGTGGTGTCTCGTCGCTCCTCCCTGGTGTCTCCTAACTGCCGCCTTCCTGCCCCTTCAAGGGCGCAGCGAGAGCCCGCCTCCGGCAGCACCCGTCAGAGCCTTCGTCAGACCGGTTCCCTGAACTGCTGTCAGTTGAGTACTGTGAACCTGTAGTCTCCTTAGCTCTGTCACTTTAAACGTTTGTTGTTGTGACCCTGTGGCTGGCTTCCGAGGTCGCTGTCATGGGTGCTTGGTTCCGATTCATACTGAATTCCTATCATGCGACTCGGGCTGACTGGGAAGAAGCCGCCTCTCTGTATCTTGGTCTTGAGTATGGACAGCCCCACCCTGCTCCAAGTCCGGTCCTTCCCCTGAGGCTGCTTTCATTGGATGAAACTTGCCTCAAAGGACAGTCGAGTAGAAACGCTTCTAAAAAGCATCTTTGGGGTATTTGATACCTGCCCTCACTGGTCTCAGCAGACACCCCAGCTCTCCTTCCTTGCTGAGCTCTCTCCATCGTTGCTTCAAGCCTTGGACCCAATTCCATTGGAAGACCATGTGATGGTGGGACTGCAAGCCCTTCATTGTGGGCATAATCAAGCCTTTTCCCTTTTTGTTCTTTTTTTAATCCTCACCCGAGGACATGTTCATTGATTTTTTTTTTTTTTTTTTTTTTTTTTTTTTTGAGAGAGAGAGAGTAACATCGATGTGAAGGAGAAACATTGATCGGTTGCCTACTGTACGTTCCCCAACCAGGGTCAAACCTGCAACCTAGTATGTGCCCTGACAGGGGATCGAACTCGCAACCTTTGGGTGTACGAGACTACACTCCAGCCAGCTGAGCCACCGGGCCAGGGCAAGCGCATCTCCTTTCCGTGCTCAGGGCAGGGTGTGGGGATATGCCACATGAAGGTCCAGGGGGGCTGGGGTGGTTGGCGTTCTTTCTCAGGGCACCTCGGCACAGTGACCCTCACCCAGGAGCTCACCACCAGCTCGCTCATGTCAGAGGGCAGAAGAACCCCGGTCTGAAATACGAGGTGCGGCCACCAGGAGGCACAGGTCCCTGTTGCTCAAGTCCCCCCAGAGTCCCACGGGTGCCTGTGACACAAACGGGGAATCCCGACGATCACAGATTTCAGTCTTTCCAGGGGCCCTTGGTGCACATGTGTGGCTTCTCACCTGCGGGGGCTCATGTACACGTTTGGCCTGCACGGGTCTCTTTGGGCAGGAGAACCTCCTCATGCTTCGAGTGGGGCCCACACCCTCAGATTGGCCCTTTGCTTGGCTTGACTACGGAGCTGCATTCCACTGCGGAGAAACTGGGGTGGGACTCGTTCCTGGGGGCCCTGGGCTTGAGATTAAGAGTCGATGGCTCCATGGGGCTCAGGTGCACTCTGCACACAGAGTGCGCGCGCATGCCTTTCCAGATGTGTCCGTCCATCTTATGAGTGTGAAAAGCAAAGACTACTTGTCAAGTAGAAACCAACTACCAAGTTTATCCTTTTTTTTTGGGGGGGGGGGTATGTGTAGAATGATTAATTTGGGGGGAATGAGTAGCCAAGTCAAAAAAAAATGACTAAGCCACCTCAGCTCAGCCAGGCGAGGATCTTGTGAAATGCAGGGGTTCCCAGCCCGCTCTCCTGCCATTGCCAGGGGCAAAAAAGCTAAAAGAAGCCACAGGAGGCTCAGGGCCTCTTACCCTACCCAGGGCGCCCCTGGGGTAAACAAGTCCCCTTTGAAGAGAAGTAAGAGTTGTTTGGTAACTCGCTTCCTGTGCTTTTGGAGGAGACACGTAGAATTCCAGCAGTTCCAACACGTATATCTTGCCTCCTTCTTCAGCTCTGCGTCCGGGGCCAGCGGAGCGGCTGGCACTGTGCGGGGCTTTGGGGAAGAGCCCCTAGGAGGCCTTTGAAGGGTTAACGGGTCAGTACTCCCTGTGACCAGCCAACTGGCCCGGGAGAGGAGGTCGGATGCACTCGACTGGTATTTTCCCACAATTAGCATCCAGAAAGCTGTCCCCTAGAAGGAAATCTGGGGGTCTTTTATGGCCACACATTTTGGTACTGTCATGCTCTTTAACATTTGTTCCCCCAGAGTCCCTGCTACAAAGGGATTGTTGTGGGCCCCCGGAGACCCTGGCACTCTCGGCGGAGCAGCCGGTTGACGACCAGCCTGGGTTTGGCACGGCAGCCCTCCGGGCCCGCCTCCTCTTTGCCCGCCTGACTGACAGGGGGCGGGTGGTAGAGGAGCCGGATTGCTGAGCAGCCTGGCCTGGACATTATGCCGGTCCAGGTTGGATGAATAGTTGCAGCATGCAGATGAGTGAAGGGCTTTGGGCTTGTCCCCCAATCAGGAGGGACTTTTTGGGGAAGGGGACTAAGGTGTCTTAGCACGGAGCCATCATGTGGGAGGGGCTTAGGCAGCCTTCCCGCACCCCCTTTCTTGGTGTAACGGTTCCTCGTGAGTGGGGGTACAGAGCTCCACAGCTATTTCCATGTCCCAGCCTTGTTCAGCCTGTACTGTCTCATCTCCCCCCTCACCGACCGGAGCAAGAGGAAATGAGATCCAGCGACTTCATGGGAGCCCGCCTTCTGCCACTTTGATCATTAGCATGTGGTGGCACCCCAGGCCCCCTGACCTAACTATGTTTGAGGGGCTGAGTTTCCCCAGAAATGGGGAGACGCAACACTCTTGATGATGTGCATTTGGGACAACAGAGGCAAGGGAAGGCCTGCCTTCCCCCCGTGCTGGGCTTGTGACGAGGCTGGGACGCATCCTCCAGGGAGACCTGGCGTAGGCGAAGCCTTTACTCAGCAGTGAAATGTGGAGCAAGCACACCTGCTAAGGAGCCTGCGCTCTCAGATTTCCGCACACTGCTAGGGTGAAGGACACACGCAAGTGGTTGTGGGGGCTGCGGTTCGCATTAAGGGCCAGAGAGAGCTTTTCTTTAGAGACTCTAAAGCCCATGGACAGAGCCGAGAGGAGAGCCACTCGGGACCCGAGGGGGCTGCCTCCAAGCCGGGGCCTTGTTGGGCCTGGTTTGGTCACTTATATCAAACAAAGCCCAGCTGCATGTCTGCACCAGGGTCCCGGAGCTACCCCGTGATGAAGTCTCCTTTTTTTGCTTGAACTAAAAAACCTCTTTTGAGTAGATAGTCTTGTGTTTAGTTTTGACATTTTGTGGTAGAAAGTAGCCACCTCTCGCTTCCTCATGGCAGGTCGGGGCAGCGTGTCGGGGTGGCTGACCAGGGGACAGTCGGGCGGGGTCCAGGCATGCAGGTGACAGACGATGGCTGGTGTTTGTTCTCTCAGCCTTGGTGGGGGCCAGTCCCTGCTGGAGGCTGTGGAGGGGAGACTGAAGCGGGCCACAGGCACCCCAGTTGCTCCGATGGAGGAAGAAGGGGGTCCAGGTGTCCCAGGAGGCCCCCAAAGCATCGGCTCACTCTCAGGGCGTCTTGTAGCGCCGTCACCTTTTTTCCTTCCTTGAGTGTCCTGAAAGGTGTGTGCAGAAAGCAACTCGGGGTCAGGAGCCCAGGCTCACCTCCTGCGTTCTGTTTGTCTTTTGCAGGATAACCCAGAAGTAGAAAAGCGGGATCCGCAGGAATTAGTTGGTAAGTACTGGGGCGGCGGTGGCGGGGGTGGGGGGGAACAGACATATTTCTGAGCCTTGCTGGAGCGAGCGGGCCTGCGGGCCTGCGGGCATGGGGCTCCTCTCCCTCAGGCCGCTGCTGCAGTGCTGGTCTCTCCTCCTCCTCTCTCTGGGCCTTTGGCATTTCCTGTGATGTCTGTGCACGGCCCCGGGGAAAAGTCTTTGAAAATCATAGTCATGGTGTGTTTCCCTGGGCTCTTCTGGCCAGTTGCCAGTGTTGTCAGGAGGGACTCAGGGCCCCATTCAGCTGGGAGCTTGTCCCCCTTGTGCTGGGATCTGGTCCTCTGTCCCTCTGCTCCCACCTCCCCCTTGGCTGGCATGTTCATGTGCTCCAGAAGCAGGTGTGGCCTCTGCTGGCAAATGGCTTGGCCCCCAGGGGAGAATGCGCCGCGCAGGGGCCGGCCGGGAGCCCGGAGCCCTTTGTGACTTGAGGCAGTTACAGTTCTGGGAAATGGCGCCCCAGTGCTGTATGAAACCCCGGCCATGAATCCTTCTGCAAGTCCCTCAACGCCTTCCAAGTGGCGATGGACTTTGTAACTGCTCATCCAAAGCCTGCCCGAGCCTCTCGGAGGGCCTGACCCTCCCTCTCCGCGGTGGCTGTGACTGTGACGGTCTCTCCCTGCCTGCTCAGTC
Source organism: Pteronotus mesoamericanus (assembly GCF_021234165.1). Classification (NCBI taxonomy): domain Eukaryota; kingdom Metazoa; phylum Chordata; class Mammalia; order Chiroptera; family Mormoopidae; genus Pteronotus; species Pteronotus mesoamericanus. The sequence goes on along the minus strand of NW_026555315.1, from coordinate 4,117,801 downwards.
TCACAAAGCGGGGGTGAGCTGGGGACTCGGCCTGGGAACGCTGCTTCCTGCGGCCCCTCCGCCTGTCCTTTTTCTGGACAGGACCCTCTCACTGGGGATGAAAGGTAGGGAGCCACTCTCGTTTTCCTGACCGGAAGAACTGAAAAGAATCGCTTAGGTTTGTCTCCTGAGGAGCGAGTGGGCAGGAACGCGACAGCTCTGAGCAGCCCAGACCCTCGGCGGGACTGTGCCTGACTCCTGAATTTTCTGATGAGTGGAATGTGAGTTTTTCAAATCCTATCAAAACCAGAATGTTCCTAAAGCCTCAGAGTTTGCTCTTTGGAAAATGGCACTGTAGGGGCGCCTGTTGGCTTGTGGGCTGAGAAAGGACGCAGCACCCCCTGCCAGGATACCTGAGAATGGACTGGAGCCTCAGGACTCCTGTCCGCTCCCCGCCCCACCCATCTTAGCTGTTTACCACCAAGAAAGTGGGGGTGGGGACAGAGAGCAGCCGCCTGGGAGCCCGAGGCCGCGCTGCCCCCCCAGCCTGCATCGCCCACACTGGGCGGGCGGTACGATTTGTGGGCCTCAGCCACATCCTCGGACTTTTCCTTGACCAGCTTTCCCTCTTTCTCCCCTCGCCACTTTGTGAAGATAGATTGCCATGTAACTTACGCAGCGTAAGAAAGATTGGCCAGTTTAAAATGGGCCACTTGAGGAGTTCGGATGGAGAATGTAGTCGCAGTGACCTCCACCGCAGCCTTAACGTAGAGCACCTCCCTCTCTCCAGGGTCCCCGTACCCTCCGCTTGCAGAGGGTTCCTCCCTCGGCCTCGGGCAAGCGGCGGTCTTTCCTCCCTGCAGTTGGGCCTTTTTCAGAATGTCCTGCAAATCAGGATTTCGTGGCCCCGCACTGGTAACATACTTGGGCTGGGTCATCCTTTGCTGTGGGGGCCTGGCCAGTGCCCAGACCGTGTTCTCGCAGCAGCACTCGTCTCTGCCGACTAGATGTCCAAGGCACCGCCTCCTCCCCCCGCCCCCGCCCCACATGGGGCCATGACAGATGACTCTCGACTGTGCCAAATGTCCCATGGGGGGCCACAACTATCCCTGGTTGGACCGTTAATCAAATGGAATCAGTCTTTTTTGCTTTTTTAGACCTATCCATGCTGTTGAGCATATCCGTAGCTTCTTTCTTTGTGGTACTGTTACTTCATTGCGGAGTTACACTACCACTTCTTTAACTCATTCACCTGCAGAGGGCACAGAAGGCCTGTAAACCTCATGGCTTTGGTTGTTTCCGTGTCTTACCGAGGAGGGAATAGCTGAACAGAGTGGCCCTTGTGCGCACGTGGCCATTACTGCTGGCCGCTCTGGAGGGAGGGCCCTCCATCCCCTGGAAGCGTTTCCTCCGTGTAAACAGCCCTGGGTTAAGTGGAGCAAATGAAAGCAGAGGAGGTGACCTGTAGGCGGCTCCAGACGGGAGCAGCTCCGTCTGTCCCCTCCAGGTGCCCCCCGAAGTCCCACAGGCGGTGCCACCTGGGTAGTGATGCAGCCGGGCTCCGCGTGTCTCTTGTGAGCTAGAGATGCCGCACTGCCTCCTTCCCAAGGCCACGCAGGCCCTGCAGGCCCTGCAGGCCCTGCAGGCCCCGCCAGGTGTCCCTTCTCTGCCGCCACTGCCTGAGCCCGCGGGCTGCTCCTGTCAGAGAGGCGCCGGGCAGCTGTGGGTGCCATCGCTGCTTCCCGACCTGGGCGTGCACAGGGTGAGTCGCGCTGACGGCGGGCCTCTCTCGGGCCCTGGGTGCGGCAGCCCTTGCAGGCCTCCCCCGTGGGCCCAGGAGAGGCCCCAGACACGGCTGCCCCGGGGTCCAGGCATGTGTCTCAGCGCAGGTCCTGGGAGGACGGCTGGGGACTCTGTGGCTGCTCAGACAGTCGCGTCTGTGGGTCTGGTGGCTTCTACTTTAGATTCATCCTGAGACTCAAGGACAGGTCACTTTGTTGAATAAGCCTTATTTTACCCATTGATTTGAAATATCAACTTAATCATATTTTACATTGTTAAATGTAAAATATTAGATAGATACATTTGTCTCTAGAATGTTTATTATATTTCATTAATCTACTTGATTATTTCTGTGCTGGCGTCATGTTGTTTTAATTGCTGAGACTTTATAATGGTTTTAAATTTAAAAAAAAAAAAGAAAGAAAGAAAAGAACAGATCACCAAAAGGTTGCTCCCGAAATCCAAAGGATAACCTTTTATTTGTTTCCTGAACGTATCCCTTCATTTGCCAGACACCTCCTAGGAATTCCCTTGTTCTGACCAGGAGCCCAGAGGAGCTTTTCCCTACCCGCCCCTGCCCCCCGCCCCTGCGGACTGTGTCCCATTTGAGCCCCAGTGTGGTTGGGTTGTTGTGGCAACACTGTCACACCCTGTTTTTCCTAAAGGCTTTCCTGGCAAATGCCAAAGGGCGTTCTTTGTCTCTGTCACATGCACACAGACGCCGCCCCCCCAGGAGCTGAGCCCTCCTGCTGTGTTCACCCCCCCAAAGCCGCCCAGCCCTGCTCGGTTTGGTCGCTGATGCCCTGAAATCCGCGGACCAGCTCACCCCAGTGCGTTCCACTCTTGGCTCGCCTCTGCAGCCTGCTTGAGTCCCAGGCTTTGAACTCCTGTTTCTCCCAGGACTGGGAGGAAGAAGGAAGTCAGAATGGGATTTGAGCTCCAGCCAGATCCGGGCGTCACCTTTGCTTCAGGAGTCAGGAGACAGAAGGAAGGCTCTGCGCAAAAAGAAGCACTTAGCTCCCTGGTGGAAACTGCTCCCAGGCTGCACTGGCGTCTGGGGCCCACACAGGATGTCACCCAGTCCTGGTCCTCTTGTCCTCCCCTAGAACGGCAGCTCTAGTGCTCTGTTCTTGGGCACACCTGGTGCAGGCTCACTGGCACACCGAGGGCCAGCCCAGGGGGCCGTGTTGTGACCCCTGCTGTGGGCGGGGCCCAGCCTCAGTCCTGGCAGTGAGCACGGGCCTGTTTGGGCACCGAGGAGACTGGCGGGGCCTGGGAACCGAACCCTCAGCCATGCCCAGCACTTGGTTCTTCACCACAGCAGTGGAAGTGGAGGTACCTTCTCTGCTAAGAAAACATTAACCCCGCTGTGGGAAAGGAGAAGGTGAAGACTGTGTCAGGCCGCGCTGGCCCCTGCCCCCACCCCCACCCCCGCCCTAGGCAGTCCCCGCAGCCGCTCAGGGCCCAGCGCCCGAGGCCCAGCGCCCAGTAAGCAGTTGCTGCGTGGTGTTGGTGCTGGTTTGTTCATTCCTTCCCTTCATCCTGCCCCACCCCGTTCCGCCTGCTCTTTGCTCATTGTATGGTCCTTTTCATGACAGAATGTTTTAAAGAGCGCAGACGGAATCTCACAACAAACAGGGCATTGTCTGAGTGATCCCAAGCACGACTCTGCAGCCGCCGGGGTGGCAGCGCACAGGGCAGGAGGGGGCGGAGGGAGACTCGGGTGGGCAGTGGCAGGTCTCCGAGGGAACTGTCCCTTGGAAACTGTGGTCCTCCACATCAGAATCGGGCCTTTTGTTCCCCAGAATGAGGTGGACCGAAAGAGGTTCATTGGTTTATTATCATTCTTTAAGACCCTGAGCCAATCCCAACAGGTCATTTTTTAATGTCATTTATGCACATGGCAGCTCTGAGTGCTTTGGGCCGCCAACCCTAGGGAGCCCTGTGCCCTGCTTCTCCTTTGTCTTGGGGTGAGGGGGCGGCCTCAAGCCACCCCGAGTTTCCAGAGCCCTGGGAGGGTGGTTTCGGGGCTCGGCCAGTGGAGGGCTGGTGTCCAGAGGGCTGGCTCACACTCTGAGCCCGTGTGCGCCCCTCTTTTTGGCCTGGGGTCAGCGTGGCCACTGGCAGCTTGACATTGACCACGGCGGGGTTTGCAGCACGTGCTGGCCAGTGCTGCCGATGGCGGCCACTCGCCTCCCACCTCCCGTTCACCAGCGCCCCCCACCCCCCGCGTGCTCCTTCTTGGGAAGCCACTGCGGTGACGCGGTGGCGTGCTCTTTACACGGTGCCCTCTGCCTGAGCTTCCCTTTCCCCGGTGGCACATGCTGGCTCCTTCCGGTCGTGTGATACCAACTCAGATGGCAACACCCGCTGAGAGAGGCTACTTGGGACGCTGTTTTGCAGCATTGATCCCACCCTGAAAACACTGGGTGGTTTTTTTTCATCGTCCATGTATTCCCCCATCCTCACCCTCGCCTTCCTACAGAATTCTTCTCTCTGCTCTCTCAACAGCCTCCTTTTCTGAAAGAGTTCGGAACATGTCACCTGATGAAATCAAGATCCCGCCCGAACCCCCTGGCAGGTGTTCGAATCACTTACAAGTAAGCCCAGAGCTCGCCTGTGGGGGCCGTGGGTCGGGGGTCTGGTCTGGGCCGACTTTAAGAGGCGTCTGAGAGGAACAGCGCGGGGGGGGCGGAGCCTGCTGTCCTGGTCACCCCCTGCCCCCGAGCTTGCTCCCAGGAGTCGCTCTGCACCCACTGCCCACTCCGCGCATCCCCCGCTGCTCCAGCCAGGGCCCCTTGCTGGTTTGCCAGGGGGTCCTGGGTCCAGGCAGAGAGATGACACCCCTTTCCTGTGCAGCCCCCCTGAGCTGGTGGGTTCATCTCAGGAGGAGGAGGAACTCTGCTAACGAAACTAGAGACCATCAGAGCGTAAAATGAATTTTAGAAATGCAAGACACGAGCATTTTTTATGTATAAAATTCCTTTTACACCCCCAAAATACCAAATCAGTAGCTTGTGTGATACAGCTGCATACAGACCTGACCTCAGGTCTTAAAGTCCCAAGGAAGTGGAGCATTTAGTGCAGCCACTTCCATGGAAGCTGGCCCTCAGGGGACAGCTGGCGTGTATGCCTTTTTAGCCACTGAGACTGTTGCTTGTCTCTCTGCAGGTCCCCTGTGAGCGGGACCTTGTGGTGCAGAATAGGGCAGACACCACCGCTGCCCAGTAGAAGCAGCTGGTCTACCCCCCCTACTTTTGATCCCGTAGATTCTGCTGGAGCTCCTGCCTGCACCGCAGGCCCACGGCACCGCCTTGACAGACGATGACTAAGAGGACCTGGGGCCATGAAATGCAGTGGGCTGGGGCTTTGGGCGCAGGGAAGATTCTCTTTTCTGGAAGTCCCCTCCCCGGCTGAGTCACTGACCCTCTGCCCGCTACCCCCAGCCTAGTGTGACCTCCACGCCAGGTGATGAGTCCCAGCCTGTAGAACAGTCTAGCCTTCTGCCAGGCAGAAACAGCCCGCCGGCCCGGCCTTTAGTTCAGAATGTGTCTCCTTTTCAGAGCCCCTAGCGGCAGAAAGCGTGAGACAGCACACCTTGTAGCTCTCCTGAGATGGGGGAGCCCGCCCGATGGCCCAGGCTGTCTGTGAGAGAGGGGCCTGCCTCCACACGCCGTTCTCTGTGTCAGGCCTCCCTCTGGCACCTTTGTGGGGTGTGGGGGTTCGTCCCTCTCGGCCTCTCTCTTCCCCGGGAGATGTATTACAAACCTGTCTCCGCGACTTAGTGCTTCCTCTGGCTGCTCTCGGCAGAGACGTGGGCTTTCTAACAAAGAGAGTCAGCACCCCTCCTGATGTTCCCAAGGCTGTCCTTGGGACCTCCACCCCTCTTGAGAGGGGACAGCTGAGCTCTTGACCCCTGGCGGCGCCTCTTAATAAAGTGGTGAGAACCGGCCAGCCATGAACCTCCCCACAAGGGACATTCTAGGAAGTTTGTGAGACCAAACCCAAAAACTCTGCTCCTGCCTTCCTCCAGAAGGACACAGTCCTCCGGGTCTCCCGCTAAGGGCTTAGCCCGTGTTAAAATCTAAAACCAGCCTTCAGCCCCTGCCCATCACCGCTAGTGCCCGAAACTCCTCTTCAGATGGTTCAGGAGCCAATGAACCAGGTGGGGGTCCGTCCGTGGTCTTCTCAGCCTTGAGCTTTCCCTAGTCGCTCTACCAGCCACCCAGAGGGAGTCAGAGAATGCAGCACGTAAGCAGGCTGGTCTCACTGACCCGACCATCAGCGCTGACCGGAGGCTGGGAGGAGAGACTGTGCAGGAGCAGGGCTTCCTGTGGCTTGTGGACCCCTGTGTCCACGTAGCACATGTGAGCACAGACTGGGATTGTGGGGGTCATGAGTGCCCCTCTGTTCTCCTCCGTAGGACAAGATCCAGAAGCTTTATGAGCGGAAGATAAAGGAGGGGATGGATATGAACTACATTATCCAAAGGAAGAAAGAGTTCCGGAACCCCAGGTGAGGTTCCCGTGGCCTCCGGGGGCAGCTGAGTCATTGGTGTTGGGCTGGGGACCCAAATGCACCCATGGAGGTGGCAAGGAGAGAGCCAGCTGAGATCCCCCCTGAGCCCCAAAGGGCCACTGCCCAGCCTGCTGTCCCAGTCGGAGCTCGCCATTTCAGATCCGGGCTGACAAACCCGTGTGTGGAATGGCAGTCAGGAGGCCTGGAGGCCTGGCCTAGAAGGGGGAGGCCTTGCTGGGCCCCGCTCCTCACTCTGCTCCTGAATTTAGCACGTGGCCTCACAAGGCCTCGGTCTCCCCACCTGTGCAGCGAGGGGGTTGGACTAGACCGTTATCATAGGTTCTTCTTTCACCTCCAAAAAGTCGCTGACTCTGGGTGGGCGTGGGGCGTTGGGAGCAGAGCTGTGTCTGGGTCTCGCTCTGCCCAGTGCCTGAGTGGGAGGCACACCTACAAGAGTCTGGTGCGATGACAGCAGGGCCCGGCCCTGGCCTTTGTGTGGGCCCGAGTGCCGTAGCCCCAGCCCAGCCGCAAACTGAAGGTCACGTGTCCAGTAAGACCCAAAAAACGCAGCCCTCACCGTGACACCATACCTGTCCTGGCCCCTGGCAAGCAGGCCATTGCTGCGAGGGTGGAGGGCAGAAGTGACTTTAGATGTCAGACCAGTGGACACTCCCCTCCTACTAGCAAGCCTGCTTAGAACAATTCAGCTGGCTTCACAGGTTTTCTCTGAGCCCAGGGGCTGATTGGTTTTTATCTCATAAAAGTGGACACTGCAGGGCCACGGGCCTCTGGCCTGCTCAGGGCCTGGTGGTTTGCCTCTTTCAGCATCTATGAGAAGTTGATCCAGTTCTGTGCAATTGATGAGCTCGGCACCAACTACCCAAAGGTACGTCCCGCACGTGGAGGCTGAGGCCTGGGGCGCATACCCAGGGCCGCTGGCCGATGAGCGCAGTCCCATCTCTGTTGTCTGAGCCCCTGTTGGCGTGAATGAGTCCAAGGATGAGACTGCGGCCGCACACCCGGCCCCGGGTCCCTGGTCTTAGGGCCTGAGCCTGGACCGCTGTGCTCTCACAGAGCAGCCCGTGCACAAGCCTGTCACTGTCCTCCTCTTCCTGAGGACGACTGGCTGCAGACCAGGGACAGGGGCTAAGCCCTGTACCCTCTCAGGCAGGGATCCCAGGCCAAGAAGACCCCTGGAAAGTCTTCGGGAGCGGGGACTTGGGTTTTTAGTTATTTGTCGCATGATAGCCCTTAGTGACTGCAGCTTCAGCCTCTTCTTTTTTTCAGGACATGTTTGACCCCCATGGCTGGTCCGAGGACTCCTATTACGAGGCATTAGGTAGATGGCCATCTCTCCGTCCATTCCACCCCCCACCGTCCATGCATCTATTCGCCCGTCGCTGCCATCAGCCAGCCGTCAGGCTCCGCGCGTGTCAGGGTCTCCTCTGTGCTAGACCATGTCCGAGCGCTGATGTGCAGCCCTGGCTGATGGGCTCCGCCCGGACCCGGGAGGCTTACGGTGCAGCAAAGACGACAGAGGGTTAACGGGGGGATCCCAGCCTGCGTGTTGCACTGGCGGGGTGCACACAGGGCCCCTAACCGGGCTGGGGACGGAAACTGCGGGAGCCGTGTTTGGGCACAGGTTTAGGGGTGCATAGAGGCCAGCCCAGCAGAGCTGGACATCGTCCCAGGCAGGGGACGTGCTTTCTGAGGCCAGCGCGAGTGCAGCATTTTCGCAAGGGGCCCATGAGGGGAAACGGAGGAATCTCAAAGGGTCCAAGCCCTCAAGTGATGGGTCTCAAGCCAGCAGCCCACGGACAAGGTCTGGCCTGTAGGTGTGTTTTGTTCGGCCCACACAAGTCTTGTCTTGCTTTAATTTGAATTAGTTGCCAACATTCTACCTAAAAATCCATAATGCCTGCTTCTCGTGGTCCCTGGGAAGATAGTCTGTACTGGGCCTTCTGTATTCCCACATGGCAGCGGTCAGCTGGGGCTCAGGAGCCGCACAGCCGCCAGACCCTGGGCCTTTGAGCTTGAGGCCCTACTGGCTGGGGGCTACCTTAGTGCATCAAGCAAGACACACGGGATGCAGTGAGCGCTGAGCCGGGGTCTGTGGGCCTAAACTGCGGGAGCTGTCAGGGCTGCTTTTGAAACAGCTTCTCTTGTCTTTGTAGCCAAAGCCCAGAAGATTGAAATGGACAAACTGGAAAAGGCCAAGAAGGAGCGAACCAAAGTAAGCGATGGAAAATGTTCGTCACTTGAAAAGGGCAGGGGTTCGGGGCGCAGGGGCCCTGCTCCTGAGCCAGGGCTTGCAGTCTGCGCTGCCCGCCCCGCGCCCCCAGGTCCGTCCGTGTCCTGAGCAGCCTCCGTGTGCTTTGTGGACAGAACAGGCCTTGCTGGGGTTCTAGCCGGTCTCAGCTGTGCCCATGTGGTGTCGTGGGGTCTTGTACTTCGCTGCATTCACACCCGCCCCCTCCCTGGGTAGGCCCTGGTGGCGTTCTCTCTTGGGGCCATCGGGAGGCCTGAATGGAGGCAAGTGTCTCTTTCTGCGGGCGCTCTGTCCTCTGCCTACCTTGGTGGCTTCCTCAGTGCTTCCCTGTAGGTCCCTTGTCAGATGGCCTGGTGACCCCTCACTTCAGGACCCTGAGCACCGCCTCTTCCCAAGCAGTGTGGGTCCTTCGGGAAGCACGAATTTAGCTGTGAGCCCAGGTGTCCTCTAGGCACTTTATGACCAGGATCTCAGAGAGAGAGCTCAGGGCAGGTGGCCCTCCCGGCTCTGGTTTGACCTGGCCCTCCTGCAACAGCAGCGGTGGCCTCCAGGGTGCCCCCCGGCTCCCTAGGCAGAGGGGCTGTGGGCCACTGTGCAGGCGGCCCCCTGGCTGCTGCTGATGGGGGGACGGCCAGGGTCTCTCACTGTTAACCCTTGATTGCATTCCCCGCTCTCTTCGGTCCTCCCCCGTGCCGGCGGGCAGGGCTGTGCACAGAGGCCTGGTGGTGGGAGGGACCCGCCGTCTGTCTGGGCAGCTCTCTTCAGAGCAGTAAAAATCCCTGCAGGCGCCTCTCCGGCACCTCCCTCCCCTAGACGGTCACCAGAGCTGATTCTCAATGCCTCCTTTGTGTGCTGCCACACTCCTGTCCCCCACCAGCAGATGGCTGGCAAGAAGGAGGGACCGGCTGCTTTGCCCAGGTCTTACTCTTTGCCCTCTTCCCCCCCAGATTGAGTTTGTGACGGGCACCAAGAAAGGCACCACCACCAACGCCACGGCTGCCACCACCACCACGGCCAGCACCGCAGTTGCAGGTAGAAGGCGGCTTGCCTGTTTCCAGCTACACCACGGGTTCCCTGCCTTGTGTAGGGACAGACCCCACGGGGACTGGGCATCCCCCCAGGGCCTGGACCTCGCTCCACTCGCTGCACTGCTTTCTGAGCCCAGCGGCTGCGAGCCAGCCGGGGAGGCCGGGTGGGCGTCCTGGTCCATTCGCCGTCCCTCGGCCCTCTGTGGCTGGGGTCCCTTCCCTTGCTCTTCCCTAAGCTCTGGCCTCCTGGAAAGGAGTGTCACTGCTTGGTGTGGCTTGGTCCTGACTGCTCTCTTGCTGTATTCCCAGATGCCCAAAAGAGAAAAAGTAAGTGGGACTCCGCCATCCCAGTGACAACCATAGCCCAGCCCACCATCCTCACCACCACGGCCACTCTGCCGGCTGTCGTCACCGTGACCACCAGTGCCAGTGGCTCCAAGACCACCGTCATCTCTGCCGTGGGCACCATCGTGAAGAAGGCCAAGCAGTGACCAGAGGGACCCACTTGGGGGGGCTCGGACATTCCCCTTCCCTCCCGTTGAGGGGAGGAGCCACTCCAGGACTCACTAAGACTGCAGCGCAGCGACCGATGCCGCGGGAAGGTTCCGCTTTGCGCATTTCAGGACTGGGACCCACGGCCCAGACGCTGCCCGAGCGGCGCCTCTGTGCAGCATTCCAGTCGAAAGAAGGACATTGCCGCAGAGATAGAGACATTGTGGACAGTGTCCTTGCACTACGTGGGGTCTGTCGCCCTATTAAAAGTGCCGTATTCTTACATCTTAGCATCTTGGATATGTTGGCCTCTTCTACAGTCTTTCCAAGCAAAGGCAAAAGCTCAGGGATCCCCTCTGCTCGGCTGGGACTGTTTCTCAGGGTTGATGAGGGATGGCCCGGGGAAGTACTGTGGCCATGCCCACGGTATGCCGCTTGACATGGGCAGGTGGGGGTCCAATGCGTGGGTAAGACGCCGTGTCCCTGCTGTCAGCTGTCCTGACCCCAAAACCCAGCCAGCTCACTGACAGGAGCTGAGGCCGCCGTGCCCTTGGGGCAGTGGGGCCTCCCCGGTGACCTGGGCACACCCAGGCTTCGCAGGCAGGTCACAGAAGGGCTGAGGCTGGTCCCCGACCTGCACGGGGAGGGGGGAGGCGTCCGCGCCTGGCCCAGGCTGCCTGGGCCCTTGGTACCGGGCTGGCCCGCAGGCCCAACGCAGCCCCGCCGGGGAGATGAATCACCTCCTGCCCTGACGGGGGGCAGCTCATTGTTTACAGGAGAGCCAGGCTCCCGGGAGGGCTCGCCGCCGCGCCCTTCCTGTGCCTGTTATCTCTGCCCCACAGCCGCCCTGGGCAGCGCCAGCGGCCGCTGGGCTCCTCTAGGGCCAAAACAGATTTCCCAGTCGCTGCCAGCCCAAGGGGGCGCGATTGCCGGCCCGGCCCTTCGGCACCTCTCCGCGCCAGCGGAAGTGCTGCGTGTCAGGGAAGGAAGCGGGGCTGTGAAGAGCCGAGGCGCCTCCATGGGGCACGCGGAGGTTTAGGAAGGTGCTCCTGAAATGACACCTGATACTGTTATGATGGACCTGCCCCTGCCGTCCCCGAAATAAAAATCAAGTCACACGTCCCCCACACACCTGCACACGACTTGGTGCTACAGGACGCGCCCTCTCCACCTTTGATGGAACTTACAGCCCCGAGGAGAGGCGCTGCTACCCCCACAGTCCCAGGAGGGTCTCTTCCGGGGTTTCCGGCCCTGCGGCTCCCAGCAGGAGCCCCTCAGCACAAGGGCACTATGGAGGTCACATGGGACGGTGGGGACAGCAGTGAACGGAGACCGTGACTGCCGCGGAGGACACAGTGGTTGGCCTCGAAACACTGCAAAGGGCACTGCCGCGCGACCCATCAAACCCTCCTTCGGGTGTGCAGCCAGAAGAAAAGCAGGGTCTTGAAGTTCTATTTGTTTATATTCATAATATCCAACAGGTGAAAGCAATGCGGGGTCCACGGACAGGTGACGGATAAACAAAATGAGGCCTTTGGACAGAAGTCCCGCACGTGCTGCAATGTAGATGGAGCTGGAGGACGTTATGCTCGGGGAAATAAGCCGGTCACAAAGAGGCAAATGCTGTGTGATTCCACTTACGGGAGGTACCTTCAGTACAGGAGTAAAATTCATCAAGACGCCAGATTGAACAGTAGTGAACCAGGGGATGGGGGCAGGAAACGGGAGCTGTTTAATGAGCATTAAGTTTCAGCGTGCAAAATGAGAAAGTCCTGGAGATCTGTTGCCCAAAAGTGTGAATATACATACCCCTATTAACGGTCTACTTTAAAATTCTTAAGATGGTAATTTTTCTGTTTTTTTAATCTTTCAGGTTGCCTTTGTAATAATAGTAACTGTAAAAATTTTTTATAACACAAAAAAGAAACATTTCCCCTGTATTTCTGAGGGCACATAGTTCATCCCCTGTTGAGGAAAGGTACCTCTTTCTTTCCCTCTTTTTTTTATTACAAGAATACCTTCTATTAAAGGTAGAGAAACAAAATCCCAGTTCCTCGCCCAGGCAGGGGTCAGCAGTAGATGCCCAAACCCTTCCGTGAAAGGGTGCTGGGAACCAGGCGCAGGGACCAGGCACCATCCCCGCCCCCCGACGTTCGCTCTTCCTCACAGAGTGAAAAATGCATTTCTACCAAGAAGACAGATGGTGGTCACTTCCTCAAGCGTCGCTAACGGGGAGGCAGCCGCCGTGCCTCCCATTAAAACAGCACAGCCGGGGACCGCCCTTGCCAAAAATGTTTAACCTGAGCCAGTCAGACCCAACTTTCAGTTTCCAGGAGGCTAATAAAGCAAGTTCAGTGACACCATGAGGGAGCGATCAGGTCAGACAGTGGGACGTTCTGCTGGTCAACTGGCCTCTAAAAGGTCAATGCAGGGAGTGTTGTTTTAGAGTAAGAGAAAACAAATGCCATGGTGACGTGAATTGGACTCAATGTCAAAAGGAAACAACAGTTTGGGGACAACTAAGAAATTTTAATATGGATTGAACGAGATACTAGGACATTCGTGTTCATTTTCCCGGGTGTGATAAAGGCATCGTGGTTGTAGGAGGACCAGGTGTGGGCTGAGGTGCTGAGAAAACGTCATATCGTCAACTCAAATTCAAATGAAAAGGTAGATGGATACATGATGAGTGTATAAATAAAGTAAATACGGCAAAACATTAACTCTTGGTTGGGTCCAGGTGGTAAAAATACAAGTGATCTTCTCACTCTTCTTTCGACTTTTTTACATGTTTGAAAATACTCAAAATAAGAAGTTGGGCGCGGAGGAATCATAATTTCAAAGGGGGTCTCTTGGCAGCGCCCTGGCCCTGGGGAGAGAGTGGGGCTAGAGACTGTCCCCCTGAGAGGCCTCTGCCTTATTTAGACGGGGCGGTCGACACTGGGTCCCTGGTCACCAAGCTGTTTCGATCACCTATCCCCTATCATTTAACTAGTTTATTTACAGAAACAGCTACTGCCATTACCGATGTGCATTGTCAAGCGCAGAAATAGCGGATTATCGCCCTGCCCAGTGTGGCTTGGTTGGAGTATCATCCTATAAACTGAAAGGCTGTAGGTTCAATTCCTGGTCAGGGCCCGTGTCTGGGTTGCAGATTTGATCGCTGGTGGGGGCTCCCCAGTTGGGGCACATAGGGGAGGCAACTGATCCATAGGTCTCACATTGATGTTTCCCTCTCCACCTTCCTCTCTCTCTGGGATCCATAAATATATCCTCAGGTGAGGATTTTAAAAAATAAAATAAAAAATAGTGGGTTATCTGGCACACCCCTCGAGAGCGAACCACCCACTCAAGCTCCCTGAAGCAAGCCGGCGGCGTACTTCCATCCTCTGGATATCCCCAGCCCCTGCCACGGGAGCTCATTACGTGCTCGTGAAACGCAGAAGTGATTGAACTAAGGAGTGCACCAGCCAGGCCGGCCACAGCCGCGTGACGCAAGCTGGGGGTTGGAAGCGGCAGCCCAAAGCTCGAAGGCCGCTCCATCCTGTTCCCAGGGGCCCCTCGCCAGTCTGGCTGAGCCTGGAGAGGGAAGCCCCGTACAGGCCGACCTCACGCTCGCCCTAAGGCTGCAGAACGAGACCGTGAGGTTTTATTATAAAATGAATATGTACAATAATTCTTAACCCTTTGGGGGCCAGTAACCCGTTTGGGAATACAGTATAAATGAAAGACGCTCTTCCCAACAAACCACATTCCCACCTCACATACACCTAGAGTTTTTCCTGTGCTCTCGGGTGGTTCACGGACAGCACCCCCGCCCCAGGCCCACACTCGGACTCCTGGTAATGAAATTCCAGACTCCCAGAAGCCCGGGGAACCTCGTGGCTTGTCTTCTTAGGCTCCCTGGGGTCTGGCACTTCCCAGACCTGTGTACCTCAGCACCCCGGGGTCCCCTGCACACCAGGAGCCAGCCTCCCGGAGAGCCTGGCCGCACGGAGCTGCTCTCAGAGACGACGGGGCAAAGTAGCTGAGTGGCCACCATGGCTCACGCAGTCTCAGTGAACAGCCCTCCACATCCTGTCCCAGCCGCGCCCAAGGTTGCGCTGAGACCGGCAGGGCACCTGTCGGTTACAGGGGAGAGGGGGAGCCCTGAGGCTCAGGGAAGCCACCGAGCTATCTCATTTGGTTCAACTGCCCCTTCATTGCGCGCCTGCTATGTGCCAGGCACTGTGCTAGGAGCTGGGATAAAAAGATGTGCTAGAGAGTGTCCATCCTCAGGGTTCACTGTCCGAGAGAGAAGAAAATCCCCCAAACAGATCATCTCAAACCAGTGTGGTGGCTTGAAGCTGCATGGTTTGGGCAGGGGGCTGCCGGCAATGGCGTGTTCAGTGGCACTGTTGGCAGGTGGGGCTAGAGAAATAGATCCCGTTGGGGTCCCGGAGCAACTTGAGAGGCTCCAGCAGGAACACACGTTTATCAGCAGCACTTGAGAGATTGCACGGGAAGGACTGCAGGGGTCAGATTTGTGAGCCAGCATGTCAAGAACAACTACAGCAATTCGAGTGTCCACTCCCTGCCGGGTGGGTGCTGGTCTCTGATGGTTGTTATTCACAATGTAAGGAGGGTTAAGTAGCTTGTCAGGGATTCGGTCCTTATTCTGATCGCGCTCTGGACATGCGTCGCGGTTGGGAGGGTGGGGAGCCGGCGGGACCCAGTGAATGGCCCTTTCTGGGCCCATCCCTTGCGCTGGCACGGCAGGGAGGGAGGTGGGGCGCGCAGCCGTTGCCGTCGGGCAGTGCGAAGGCTCAGGGCTCAGGGTCCGGAGAGCGGCGGACAGCGATCCGGGGAAGGGGCAAAGAGGCCACCCCTAGCTCAGGGCAGCCCGGCAACCGAGGCTGGAGCCGGGGGCGTGGAACCTCAGCGTCCGGGGCAGGACTGGAGCGGGAGGGGGTGGCTCCTCCCTCGCCCCGCCGCCACCGTCTGTCGGGTGGCTGGGCCGGGCCCCGCGGGAGCCGCAGCCCTTTCCGGGGGGCGGGCCCCGCTCCTGCCCCGACAGGTGCGCACGGCGTGCAGGAATGCGGCCGGCCTGACTCACCAGCGCCTCCTTCCTACCTGCCGCCGCCCCATAAAGCGGTCCCTCCCCTCCCTCCCGCCCGCCCTCCGGACAGTCCGGCTCTCCGCACGCCTGCCGCCGAGCCGCTGAGCGGAACCCAGCGCGGGGAGTCCGGAGGTAGGTACGGCCTCCGACCCCGCGGGCGCGGGGGCACGGGGGCACGGGGGCACGGGTGCAGGGCGGGAAGGCAGTCGGGGGTCACGGGGCCCCAGGGTTGGGGGCCCATTCTGGGACCTGAGAGGGAGAAGGGAGTGCCCGCCCCAGCCTGGGCCGCTGTGCAGGGGAGTGGGTTGGGAGGGCCGGCTGGTTGGCTTTTGTTTCCCAGTTCTTCCCCTCCAGACGCTGGCCCCCTCTGCCCATGCTGCCCAGGGCAGGTGCCAAGCCTGCCAGGGTGTGCTCAGGGGGCCGCCAGACCAGAGGAACAGCGGGGCT
The DNA here is from genome assembly GCF_021234165.1 of Pteronotus mesoamericanus. Lineage (NCBI taxonomy): Eukaryota > Metazoa > Chordata > Mammalia > Chiroptera > Mormoopidae > Pteronotus > Pteronotus mesoamericanus. Next base: position 4,102,188 of record NW_026555315.1, on the reverse strand, counting down.
GCAGAAGCCCCTTGGCCATCAGACCTCTGACTAGAGGAAGGCGGCGGGGAGAGGGGCCTGGGTGCGGGGCGGGTGTGCAGAAGTGGGCAGAAACCAGCGGGCCTGCTGGGCTGGGCTCCTCCCCGGTTTGCAAAGAAGGTGGAAGAAAAGACCCGTAGGAGAGGCAACGGCCCTCCCTGTGCGCTGGGCAGGGCCTGTGGGGTACGCACCGTCCCGCAGGAGTCTGGGAAGTCCCTGACTCTCCTCTTATTTATTTTTAAGATTTTACTTATCTGTAGAGAAAGGGGAATGGAGGGAAAGAGAGAAGGAGAAAAACAGGGATCGGTTTCCTCTTGCATGCCCCCAACTGAGAACCTGGCCTACAATCCCAGGCGTGTGTCCGGGGGTCCGGGAGTCGAACCCTCAATCTTTTGGTTTGTGGGACAACGCCCAGCCCCCTGAGCCACGCCAGCCAGGGCCCCTGACTCTCCCCTGAGCTGAGCACACGCCTGCCCTCCCCACAAAGTCGGCTCAGGACACCCTCCTTCCAGGAAGCTCTCCAGACCTCATCCAACAGCTGTGGGGGCTGGGCCCACCACTGTAACCTCCCACAGTGCCCCCATCCCACCTGCTTGGCACCGGGTGGCCCTCGGCTATGGTCCTAGGTGGCTTCCTAAGGCAATGACTGGGCTCCTCCTTCTCCCCTTATAGCTGTGCCATACCCTGAGCCTGAGGCTTGGGTACAAGTGGCACAGTTGTTGCTGCTCCCAGCAGAGCTGGAGGTGAAGGCTGAGGGGAAAGATGGCACTTGTGGGACAGCAGGGAAGGGGGTGCCTATCCCTTTGACCCTGATTTCCATGGAGGGGCCAGGAAAGGAGAAAGCGGGAGGGGCGGAGCTGTGGGGGTAGGTGCATTGTGTGCCGAGCTGGTCCCAGGGGGTGGGGGGAGGGTGGGTGTGGTGAGAGCGCTGAGCCTCCGCCCCCGTGGGTGTCAGGGTGTCCACGCACCCACGCGTCCCTGTGTGCGACGGTCTGGGTGTGCTGCAATGTGGCACTCTTCAGGGTGGCCGTGGCACACTCCTGGGATCTGGCTGGTACCTGAAGAGGCCCAGCAGCCCGGTGGCCAGGATGGCGCTCCGCCCAGCTTGCCAAAGCCCTGTCTTCTAAAAAGCCCCCCATCCTAACTTTTATACGAAACCTCATTGTTTTTATTACTAAGAACCACTTTAAAAACTTTACGAACACAAGTTGAGACCAAGAAAACACTCTTGAGTGCATAACCAGCCTCCCACCTGCTGTTTCATAGCCTCTGAGCTAACCTGGGGGCTAAACGGGGTTCCCGCCGAGGCTCCCAGCCACTGGCTGCTGGGCGGGGAGGCCCAGCCCCCTGTGCCTTGTCTCCTCACCTGGGAAATGGGGACCCTGCAGCGTCCCTCGCTGGGCTCCTGGGCAGATTAAAGAGCAGCCAGGCACAGGAAGTGTTGGCCCCATGCCCGCTGTATGCCCAGCCCATGGGCACGGCAGTGTAATTAAGAGCCTGCTGGGCCCTCTAGTGCCCGAACCTGCCTGCGTAACGGAGCCCCAGGGCGGCCAAGTCCACAGCCTGTGTTGTGTGGCCTGTGGGTGTGGTGCCTGTGCCCCATGGCCGCAGGAAACTCATTTCCCCAAGGAGCCCCGCTTCGGCCGACCCTGGGCTCCCTTACCCAGCTGGCTCCGCCTCTGGAGGTGTCAGAACTGCCAGTGGCCCCCTGGGGGCTGCACGCTTTGGAGGAAGAACGGCAATGCCTTCCTGCCCCCTCCCCCACGGCTTTCCCAGCACCGTGGAGGCCTCAGCCCTCCAGAGGCTGCCCTGCCCCACAAGCCTGGGACTGAGGCAGGACCCAAGGAGTTGGGGCAATGGGCATGGCGCGGTCTGAGGCCACCGGGGACTGGAGGCCAGGCCAACTCTTGCCCCTGGCCCTGCAGGCCTGGCGACCCCAGCCAGCCCTTCTGTTTCCAAGGCAGCAGACTGCCCTCCTCCTAAAAGGCCTCCGCGGTGCCAGGGCCGCCGACGGGTCCAGACGGGGCTCCTGGTGGCTGGCACAGTGCATGTATGTGTATGGAGGTGCAGGTTGGGGCAATCTGGCTCTGGGCCACCTTTGGAAAGGGCGGACGACTCAGAGGTCTTGAAAACTCTAGTGTGGGGCAGGCAGAGGCAGGTGTAGGGCACGGAGCCCCACCTCTGACAGGACGGGCAGCCCCCGAGGGACCCATCCCAGGGAGGGCAGGGAGCCGCCTCTTCCCCGCCGAACGCCTCAGACACCCGGAGGGGCCCTCTCCTCCTGACTGCACATCCTCAACAGAGGACAAGTGGGCCAGGACAGAGAGGGGCAGCAAGGTAGAGCTGGGCCCTCAAGAGGTGGCCCCTTATTAGGGGGCCCCACCCCTGACCCAGGCCCACTGGGGTCTGAAAGGCAAAGTCAGAGGCAGCTCTGGCCTCGATGACCCAGCGCAGAGACCTGGCGCCCGGACGAGCTCAGAGCCCAGAGTCTCAAAGGCAGGGGGTGGGGGCGTCCCTGTGCAGCAGCTGGGCTGCAGGGCATCTGGCCAGTGCAGGGATGGCAAGGAAGGGGGCGGCCGAAAAGAGGGGTCAAGGACCCCGGGCCCTGCCCCTCCCAGGCCGGGCGGCCTGAGACGTCACACTGAAGCTCCCAGCACCTCCGGGTCCGCACCTGTGCAATGGGAATGGCGGTGCCCGCCCTGCCGAGCGCCCAGGGGGCCCAGGGAGCGGGTGGCTCGGACACCGTTGTGAATTGTTGCTGTTGTGCAGGAGGAAGAGGATGGCAGGGCCGCGCCCCAGCCCATGGGCCAGGATGCTGCTGGCAGCCTTGCTGAGCGCCAGCTTCTCCGGGGACATGGGTGAGTCCAGCGCCCCCTGCTGCACCCCTCTGCGGGGGGAGGGGGCACCCCTTCCAGGCACTGCCCTTGTGTGGAGGCCTCTCAGGGGGTGTCTTGCCCAGACACTCACCCAGCCGGTCAACAAACCGACCGCTGCACACAGCAAGGGCTGAGGAGCTGTGAGCCCAAGCCGTGCGGTTTGAGAACACGCGGGGTGGGGGAGGCCTGGTTGGAAAGGGAGAGGAGCTGCCCACTCAGAGGCTGGAGGCCCTCGCAGGATGTGCTGAGGTCTTGAATTCCAAGAGAGGCCGGTGACTCATCCCCTGCTCTCCGAGAGCCAGCGCTGGCTGGAGCCGGCCCCTACCCGTGAAACCTGAAATTGGGCCTGTGGGGGAGCCGTGCTGATAAGGCGAAGCCGTGGGCGGGGCAGCGGAGACTCGCTTGCACCAGCTACCATCAGGGCTTCCCTGCCCCCAGGCCCATTGTTTGTTTTGTTTTTAAATTTGCTTTTAGAGAGAGAGGAAGCAGGGAAGGGAGGGAGAAAAGAAACATCAAGGTGTGGCTGTCTCTCATGCGCCCCCTACTGGGGCCCTGGCCCACCACCCAGGCATGTGCCCTGACTGGGAACCAAACCAGCGAACCTTCGGTTTGCAGGCTGGCACTCAACCCACTGAGCCACACCAGCCAGGGAACCTGATCCATCGTTAAACATTGACAACATGCCGTTGTTACCTGGGACCCAGGAGACACCCCGTGTGCACTAGATGCGCACAGTAGACCCTTACATGGTTTTAACTGAACAGAACCGAGGGAAACCCCGGGAGTTTTACTTCATCCATTTATTAATGACCTACCGTGTGCCAGGCCTTGGGCCAGGCGGTGGGGACACAGCAATAAATAAGATAAACACAGTCCCCTTTGTCCTGGAGGAGTGGGCGAGGGAGATGGCCAGGGTGTCCCCGCCAGCAAATGGGCCTGCCCGTCTGTGTCAGCCCCTGCTGCCCTTCCCTCTGGAGGTGAGTGGAAGATGCCAGGCTTGAGCCCCAGTGCCGCCCGTTTCTAGCCAAGCCACCTGGGCAGAGCGCAGTTCGCTGGCTATAGCCTCCGTTCCTCCCCTGAGAGCTGGGGAGAGACGCCCGCCTTGCAAGTGCGGCTGCAGGCGGGCGGGCCTGGTGTTGGCGAGGCTGGCTCAGTGGCCTGCCTGCCTGTCCTCCCACCCAGCCAACCGCTGCAAGAAGGCCCAGGTGAGAAGCTGCACCGAGTGCATCCGAGTGGACAAGAGCTGCGCCTACTGCACCGACGAGGTGAGCTGCCACCCACCGCCGCCTCTGCGCTGGGGGCCCCTCCTGGCCGCCCCGCCCCAGCCGCATCCTCAGCCCAGCCTCCTGCCAGGCATGGGTGGCAGAGCAGGCAAGGGGCAGGCCACTCAGGGGAAACAAAGCCAGGGTGGGAACAGCCTGAGGACAGGCCCTGTGCCCCCTGACTCTATCTCCTCCGGGCAGACGTTCCTTGAGCGGCGCTGCAACACCCAGGCAGAGCTGCTGGCCGCGGGCTGCCGGCTGGAGAGCGTGGTGGTCATGGAGAGCAGCTTCGAGATCACAGAGGTGCCCGGAGCGGGGGTCGGGGGCTGGGACCTCCATGCTCAAGGCTGGCTGTGTGTGGGGGTCTCCTCTGTCCCCGGCTGGACAGAGGGGCTCCCCGTCAGCTCTGTGGAGTGCCCTCCAGCCAGCTGTCCCCCTCCCCTGGTTGCAGGAGACCGAGATCGACACCACCCTGCATCGCAGCCAGGTGTCCCCTCAGGCACTGCGGGTCCGCCTACGGCCCGGCGAGGAGCAGCAGTTCGAGCTGAAGGTGTTTGAGCCGCTGGAGAGCCCCGTGGACCTGTACATCCTTATGGACTTCTCCAACTCCATGTCGGACGATCTGAACAACCTCAAACAGATGGGAGAGCACCTGGGTACAGCAGGGCCCGCGTGGAGGCCGGGGACGCGGGGGACAGGCTGGCGGCCTCGCCCAGCTAGCGGGCTACAGGCTCAGGAGGCCAGGGCCCAGGACAGCTGCACCCACCCTGCAAGGAAGCACAGGGCATCGGAACTGCACCCAGAGCTCCCTGTCTTCTCAGGGGAGTGTCGCAGAGTTTGGGGCTCCAGAGAAGGCCGCCTTCTCCAATGCGCTCGATGCGGGAGGCTGGTCCTCTGAGTCCCATTTCCCTCATCTGCAAATGGGGACAAGGGCTATTGGGAGCACGCAAAGTGTCCCTGGAAGTCACCTCCCTCTTCTTCCCGAGCAGCCCCAGCTCCCTGTGTTGATGTGGGGGTGCCGGGGCTCAGCTGCCCTCTCTTTCTCCTGTTGGTGTCCAGCCGCGGTCCTAAGGAGCCTCACCAGAGACTACACGATTGGATTTGGCAAGTTTGTGGACAAAGTCAGCGTCCCCCAGACGGACATGAGGCCGGAGAAGTGAGTGACCGAGTGGGCCGGGGTCCTGGCCAAGCACTCTGCCTGCTCCCCACCCAGGGGCTTCCACGCCTTTCGGGTGAAAGGAGCAAAGGGGGCAGCTCCCCAGAGAAGGTGGGCGCGGGAGAACGTGGGGTCCCCTTTCCCTGACTCTGTCCCCCCCACCTCTGCCCAGGCTGAAGGAGCCCTGGCCCAACAGCGACCCCCCCTTCTCCTTCAAGAATGTCATCAGACTGACCCAAGATGTGGATGAGTTTCGGAATAAACTTCAGGGAGAGCGGATCTCAGGCAACCTGGATGCCCCCGAAGGTGGCTTTGATGCCATCCTGCAGACGGCCGTGTGCACAGTGAGTGCCTGGGGTGGGTGCTGCCGGTCGAGGAGGGGGCCGCTTCTCTACAAGGGCTGGGCTGCCCGCTGGCCTGCTCTGGGGCCAGGCAACGCTCCCAACCCCGCAATCCCCATCTGGATTTAGATGTGTCGGGAGCCACGGTCCCTCAGCCTGATCGGTCACAGCCTGCTTTTGCATTGGCCAGCGAGGCAGACAGGAGTCCTGGCGTTCTGGAATCTTCCATGACTTGAGGCCAGCCTCCCACCCAATCTCCTCGCTAATGCCAGCTGTCAACTGGGCGGGGCAGCTGAAGAAGGCACTTCGTTTTATGTGCACGTCAATTTATTTTCCATTTTGAAAAGAGCACACGCTTATTACAGACAGTTCGGCAAAACAAAGAACAGAAATTGCCCGTGACCTCTGCATCATCAGACAGGCAGCCACTGATGTCCCGCCAGCACACTTTGTTCCCTCTGCCTCATTTTAGAGGGCTGGAATCTGCATGTTTCTAACGGAAACTTGCTTTTTTTTTCCTTTTTACTTGATGCACTTTCTCTTTTCGTAATGCATTTTCCCACATCGTCCCTCACGTTGTCTAACAAGGTGCCGGGCGCTGCCGTACCCGCTTTAACCAGCTTTTTTCATTATTTAACGTTGCACGGGGACATTTTCCTCTGCAGCTGAGATATTCTCGAGGGTGGCCCACGACCTTGGGGGTCAGCCGGACGAACCTGGTTCAGACCGTGCGTGGTGCCCACTGGGTGCACACACCTGTGCCCACTTCCTCTTCCCTGTCACCGGTTTCTGCTTCCCACGTCGCCCTGGTCACACGTGTCATTCGTGACAGTGGCAGCTGTTTGTCCCATGGCCTCTGTCGTGCGCGGCGCCGCAGCGAATGTCCTCAGCAGGCAGCCTGCTGGACGGGCACCCTCTTGCTCTCCCCAGAAGGACATCGGCTGGCGCCCGGACAGCACCCACCTGCTGGTGTTCTCCACCGAGTCGGCCTTCCACTACGAAGCCGACGGCGCCAACGTGCTGGCGGGCATCCTGCAGCGAAACGACGAGGAGTGCCACCTGGACGCCACGGGCACCTACACCCACTACAAGAGGCAGGACTACCCGTCCGTGCCCACGCTGGTGCGCCTGTTGGGCAAGCACAACATCATCCCCATCTTCGCCGTCACCAACTACTCCTACAGCTACTACGAGGTGCGTGGGTGGTGGGCGGCCTGGGACCTCACTGGGCGAGGCGGGGGCGGGGTGGGCGTCTGTGAAACTCCTCAGACGTCCCTCGTCCGCCCTTCATGCCCTCTCCCTCCCTCCCCTAGACTGTCAGAACCTCCAGGCTGTGCCCTGGTGGGACTGGGAGGGCGTGTGCCCATCCCCCAACCCAGCTCCCAGGCAGGCGGGGGCTAAGAGGGCAGATTCTGAAATACACCAGCAGATTCCAGGCCTCAGCCACCCCGTCTGCAACGGCAGGGGCGGGGGTGGGGGGCCTCGGGCTGTGGCCTGGATTCCCCGAGAAGACCCCCGTCAAGGCTGAGCCCTGGGTCTGGCGTTCTCCCCTGCAGAAGCTGCACACGTACTTCCCCGTGTCCTCCCTGGGCGTGCTGCAGGAAGACTCGTCCAACATCGTGGAGCTTCTGCGGCAGGCCTTCGACGTGAGCGGCAGGGCCGGCTCAGGCCCGAGCCTTTTCAGGGCAGGGCCGGGGGAGGCGGAGGGGCAGAGCATGTCGCCAGGCTGAGCTGAGAAACAGGAAGGGCCCCAGGGAGCCCACTGAGGCCTGGCCCCAGGCTCCTGCGGGCTCTGCCACCTTGACCCGCACCACCCAGCCATCCACGCAGGCGGGGGTAGGGCACAGCCAGGCGCGAGTAGGGGAGCCCAGGCGCCCCCAGACCACTGACCACTGGCCCTCCTTTAGAACATTCGCTCCAACCTGGACATCCGGGCCCTGGACATCCCCCGCGGCCTGCGGACGGAGGTCACTAGTAAGATCCCGAAGACGAAGTCTGGCTCCTTCCACATCCAGCGAGGAGAAGTGGTACGTTCCGGGGGGCCCCAGGGCAGGGAGGACAGGCACAGTAGCCTGTGAGGGTGGTCAGCCCGGGCGGAGGTCAAGAGCATGGCCTCCAGCGTCAGACAGGCCTGGGCGTGAAGGCCGGAGCTCAGCCCCTTTGAGGAGCCGGGCACCGTCCCAGGCTTGTCCGTAATTTCGTCTGTATGGCGGGATCAGTCTGCGTGCAGCTCAGAGGGCGGCTCGGATGAGCGAACGGGCCGAAGGAGGCTCTTCTTACTGTCGTTGCTGTTGCTATGTCACTGTGCCCGGAAGGAGCACGTTTTCGGCCCTGAGGAGGAGCGGGCAGGGAGCGGGCTGCCTCGGGCGCCCCTGCTCCCCAGCCCCGCCCCGCCGTCCAGCGGGCCTGCCTCTGCTGACAGGGGGGTCCCTGCAGGGCACCTACCACGTTCAGCTCCGGGCCATCGAGGACGTGAATGGGATGCATGTGTGCCAGCTGCCAGAAAATGACAAGAAGGGCCACATCCACCTGAAGCCTTCCTTCTCTGATGGCCTCAGGATGGACGCAGAAATCATCTGTGACGTGTGCGCCTGTGAGCTGGTACGGCGGTCATGGCCCCCAGGGAGGGAGGAAGGAGCTGAGCCAACCGCCCCAAGCCCCGAGTGGGGAAGCAGGGCCTCCTGTGGCCACATCACCCTGTAAGGGGCGCCCCGGGGGGCAGAGGCCGCAGACGCCTCGGTGGCCTTGGCCCCCTCCTCCCATACACCCCACCATGTTCTCACCTAGCAAAAAGAGGTGGCGTCGCCTTACTGCAGCGGCAACGGAGACTTCATGTGCGGACACTGTGTGTGCTACGAGGGCTGGTGAGTGGGGTCGCGCAGGATGCGAGCGGGCCCGACCCTGGGGGCACCGCGCGGGCCTGGCTGGGAGGGGGCACACCCAGCGGCTACGTGGGTCCAGTTCAGAGCACTTTGAAATGCATGGGTGTATCAGGAAAGACATGCAAGAATCAGGACAGTGGTGGCCGTCAGGACAGGGGGCTGGGTACTGGAGGACGGGCACGGGCGGAAGATGGACTTTTCACTCCGTGCCTTCTGTGCCATTAGTATCCTGAGCCATGTGCACACAGGACTTGATCAGAAATGAGCTCATAAATGAAGGGCAGTAGGTCTTTTACGGGTTCAAATCATTGAACAGGTCTTTGATGAGGAAGGGACCTGGTGGGGGGTGGTCTCAGGGGACTGAGGTTTGAGTCGGTGCAGCCACGGCTGTCAGGGCGACGTGGACCCGCCCGGCCCTCTCTAGGGCCCTGGCTCGCACCTGTACGAGGGGACAGCAGAGGCCCGGCTGTGGCCCAGGCCGCGGGGAACAGACCGGCTCCTCCCCCAGGAGCGGCAGTACCTGCAGCTGCTCCACAGGCTCCCTGAGCGACACGCAGCCCTGCCTGCGGGAGGGAGAGAACAAGACGTGCTCCGGGCACGGCGAGTGCCAGTGCGGCCGCTGCGTGTGCTATGGGGACGGCCGCTACGAGGGCCACTTCTGCGAGTTTGACAACTTCCAGTGTCCACGCACCTCCGGGGTCCTCTGCAACGGTGAGCTCAATAGCCGCGGTGGCCAGAGCTGGTGGCCTGGGGGCCCAGCCCCTGCCCTGCCTACTGGCTGGTCTTCAATCCAGACCCCGGCTGGGAGTCAGAACCCCGAGTCCTGGCCCAGGCCCCCTCCAGTCTCCCTGAGCGCCTCCCAACCTGGACCACTGTCCCCTCCGCAAGCTTGACACCCAGGGCCAGTGCGACGTTCCCCTTGTGGTTAAGACCCCGACCCCGCTGCGGTCCTGCGGCCCTGCAGTCTGTGCCTCCCTTGCTTCTCTACTCTCTCACCTCATTATGATGGGGACCACCCAGCCCTACCTGCGATATCCTGAGCCGAGTACATGCAGTACTTGATCGCACGGTACACGGCATGGCGACCTTTCCTCTCTCAGAAGGTGCCACATGGCCAGCAGGCACGGCCTGGAGCTCTGCCTCCCATAGAGCCACACAGGGCCTACCACGGTGTGGCCAAGGTCACGGGCACATAGTCCGGCCAAACCTTCGGAGCTGGTTGGGTCCCAGAATCCAGGCAGGTGCCCCATGGAAGGACTAAATGGGTGAATGAAGGGGGATGAGTGAAAATCCAACTCACCAAATACTTATTAAGCCCAAATGTATGCTTGCCACTGGGGGGTCAAACCCCTGCTTTTCTACCCTTTTGTCTGCTGTTCTTGCTCTGCCCATCCCAGCGTGCGCTCAGAGAAATGAAAGGGGAGCCCAGGGCGCCTGGCAAAGGCAGGGCTGGGAGATGGGCGGGTGGGGGCGGGGGACGCTGCTGGGGAAGGAGGCGAGGCCGGAGCGCAAGGGGCTTGGCTTCCGGTCCAAGGCACGTCCAGGTCTGGTCTAGTCCAAATGTTTCCTTAAACACCCAGGAAATAAATGTTCTTCCGCTTCGGGAGCCGTATGGTCTCTGTCCCAGCTAAGCTCTGCCACTGCAGCAGAGAGCAGCGACGGGGAGCATGTCAAATGAGGGCAGCGGCGTTCCGGGAAAACTTTTGCCAAAACAGCTATTGAGGCGGATTGACCTGCAGGCCGTAGTCAATCAGTCCTTATTCTAGTCTAAGGATATTGGACTTTGTCCTTTGGGCAAGAGAGAGTCATTTGAGGTTTTGATTTCATTTTATGGCTATCTGTACATTAACCTCGTATCCAGATACCTTGCTAAAGTCACTTATGAAATCTAATAATTTATCTATACATACTTCCTCATATTTTATGACATGTTCCTGATACTTGCAAGTAATGACAGTTTTATGTCCTACTTTCCAGTACTGTATTTTTTTTTTCTTTTTCTTACCTCGTTGCATTGGCCAAGACTCATAGATGGTCTTTTTGGTCTTTTTTTCTAAGATTTTGTTTATTTGTTTTAGAGAGAGAGGAAGGGAGAAAGAGAGGGAAAGAAACATCAATATATGGCTACCTCTTGCACGCCCCCTACTGGGGACCTGGCCTGCAACCCAGGCATGTGCCCTGACTAGGAATCGAACCTGCAACCTTGTGGTTCGCAGGCCGGCACTCAATCTACTGAGCCACGCCAGCCAGCGCTCATTAGAGGTTCTTAAGCAGGGGAGCCACACAATTGGGCTTGTGTTTTGGGACGGTCGCTCTAGCTGCAGAGTGGAAAGTGGGAGGTGGGATGAGGAGGTGGACGGAGGAAAGGAGATTCCAGGAAAGCGAGGAAGGGAGGCACTAGCCCTGGCTGCAGACGTCCTCGCCCTCAAGGCTTGGCTCCCACAGGCCTTGCCCCCCGCGCCCCACAGTGCGGCAGCCGGGACTGCAGGTGGGAATGGGCTCTCCTCTCCCTCCCCTCCCTCTGCAGACCGGGGGCGCTGCTCCATGGGCCAGTGTGTGTGTGAGCCTGGCTGGACGGGCCCGGGCTGCGACTGTCCTCTCAGCAATGCCACCTGCATCGACAGCAATGGGGTAGGCCTGGGCACGAGGCAGGCAGAGGGGGCCCGGCGGGGACCACCCACCCTCTCAGGCAGGGATGGGGGTGCAGCTGGCTCACTGGCGCCCCCTCTCACCTCAGGGCATCTGTAACGGGCGCGGCCACTGCGAGTGCGGCCGCTGCCACTGCAACCAGCAGTCCGTCTACACAGACAGCATCTGCGAGATCAACTACTCGGCGGTGAGGCCAGGGTCTCTGGGTGCGGGCGTGGGGACCCCGGGCACAGGGCAGGCTGGACAGGAGGGGCCAAGCCTGGTGCCACAGGAGCGGCACAAAGGTGTGAGGTCGCGGGAGGGGGCCCACCCAACACACTGCCCTCGGCCCCTCCTCCCCACCAGGTCCGGCTGGGGCTCTGCGAGGACCTGCGGTCCTGCGTGCAGTGCCAGGCCTGGGGCACCGGCGAGAAGAAGGGGCGCATGTGCGAGGATTGCCGCTTCAAGGTCAAGATGGTGGACGAGCTTAAGAAAGGTACGAGGCAGGGGCCGAGGATCGGGGGCGCTGAGAGCCCAGGCAAGGGGACGCTCAGGGGGGTCGGAGGTGTCCCCTATCTGGGCGGGGCGCTAGGCCTGGACAGGGGGCTCGTGTCTGAATTGAAGCTACACAGACAGGGGTGGCAGGCCTGGGAGGGGCCCACAGACCCGGGTTGAGGGCGCAGCTGATTGGGGCCCACAGAGCCTGGGAGGCCGTGGGGCAAGTGGCCGGGCGGGGCCTGAGCACAGCAGGGGGCCACAGCAGGCCAGGCGGCACTCAGCCTCTTCACCTGTGGGTCAGACACATTTTCTGGACGCCCAGCTCCCCGGCGATGCTCGGGGTGGGGAGGGGGGGACACCGATTTGCAGACTCTGGTGTTCCTGGTCAGGGCAGGGCCCGGTCTCCCTGCAGGAGGACTTGCGCCCTGCCCTGGGTGGGCGGGGCGGGCCCTGGGCCCCTGGGGCAGGGCGCCCTGCTGACTGTCTGGGGGTGCAGCGGAGGAGGTGGTGGAGTACTGCTCCTTCCGGGACGAGGATGACGACTGCAACTACAGCTACACCGTGGAGGGTGATGGCAGCCCCGGGCCCAACAGCACCGTCCTGGTGCACAAGAAGAAGGGTGAGCCAGCAGCCGGCGGCCCGAGGGGGGTGGCCCATCAGGCCCAGGCGGGAGGGAGCACACTCTCCTCCTCCTCCTCTTCCTCTCTCCCCAGACTGCCCTCCCAGATCCTTCTGGTGGCTCATCCCCCTGCTCATCTTCCTTCTCCTGCTCCTGGCACTGCTGCTGCTGCTCTGCTGGAAGTACTGTGCCTGCTGCAAGGTAACAGCCCCCCCCGGGGTCCCCACAGGGGCCCCCATCCCTCCAGGGCCCTCGCAGGTAGCAGAGGCTGGGCGAACCGACGCATTCCGCGCAGCTCTAGTGCCCTCCGCACCCCAGCCCCTCGCCTCTGCCGCCTCGGCAGCTGGGCTCCTGGGAGCGCCTGCCCTGGGGGCCGCCACGTGTGACAGCCTGGGAGCCCACAGGGAAGGAAGGGCCCTGCTCCCCAGGAGCTGCCAGTCTCGTAGGGGAGGACAGGCAGGAGATAGCCAAGCACGGAGGACGGCACAGCACGGGAGGCTGAGTCGTAGGCGTGGAGGCAGCACTGCAGCGGCCTCCGGTGCTGTGGGGTGTTAGTGTGTGTCACGGCGCAAGAGCCCTGTGGCCAGACACAGTCAGCCTCTCAGGACTTCTCAGAGCCTTTGGCCTACTTGTAAGCGCAGTGACTCTATAAGTTGGGGTGGGGCATGACCTCAGGGCTTCCCAAAGGGGGTTGATCATAGAACCTTTACAGGGGACCTTGCAAGACCAGGGTCGCGTGGCACAAACTTTGGGAACCCTCTGCCCCGTCACCCTCCGTGCCGCCCTGCGCGCCCCCCATCTAGGTCCCTGCAACTGCGTGGGTACCCTGGTATCTGGTTGGGGGTAGGCACAGTGGCCCCTCGGAACCATTGCTGTGGGGAGGGGTGGCTGGAGGGTTTTGCCTGGGCTGGGCAGCTGTCCCGGCCCTCATCCCCACCCCTGTCCCCTAGGCCTGCCTGGCGCTTCTCCCGTGCTGCAACCGAGGTAGGAGTGGGCCCGGCATCGGCGGGGGCGGGGGGCTCTGGCCACTGTGTGCCCGGCTGGGGCGGAGGGGGGGCGGAGCCAGGGCCGAGGAGGGGGGCCCTGGGTCCCACCTCAAGGGCCGTGGCTGTGAGCACCTGCGGAGGGGCCTCATGTTGCAAACCCTGTCCCGAGGTCACATGGTGGGCTTCAAGGAAGACCACTACATGCTGCGCGAGAACCTGATGGCCTCGGACCACCTGGACACGCCCATGCTGCGCAGCGGGAACTTCAAGGGGATTGACAGGGTGCGCTGGAAGGTCACCAACAACGTGCAGCGGCCTGGCTTTGCCACCCACACCGCCAGCACCAACCCCACGGAGCTGGGTGAGGGCCGGGGCTGGGTGCTGCAGTCCCGGCGGCGCCCCGGACGCGTCCCCTGCTGCTGCCGGGTCTGGGATCCCGTCGTTTCTGTTTTCTCCGGGTGCTGGGTGCAGGCACAGGCCTGGCGACTCTCTCCCCTTCGCAATGGAGCCACGGGCCTCAGGCCCCAGCCAGCTGGGGGCCCCTTCCTAGCGTGGGCCCTGAAGGGGGCATCTGTGGGGCCCGCCACGCAGGAGGCTAAAGACCCCCATCCCTGCCTGCCCCTAGTGCCCTACGGTCTGTCCCTGCGCCTCGCCCGCCTTTGCACCGAGAACCTGCTGAAGCCAGAAACTCGGGAGTGTGACCAGCTGCGTCAGGAGGTGGAGGAGAACGTAAGGCGGTCCACCTCCCCAGGCGTGGGCGTGGGCCAGGGGGCGGGAGAGCCGCGGGGCACAGCCGTGGAACCTGGAGTTCTCCGGGTAGGGATGAAGGACTTCCTTGGATGTGTTCCTGGTGTGGGCTCACCATGGGATCCCCTTGAATGTTCCTTGAGGGCACGAGGCCAGCCCTGGGAGGTCCCCTGGGCCTGAGAGGCTCTGTGTAGAGAGGCCTGCCCAGGGCCCCAGCCTCACGGCCCTCCCTTGCCTGGCAGCTGAACGAGGTGTACAGACAGATCCCCGGCTCACACAAGCTCCAGCAGACGAAGTTCCGGTGGGTCCTCGGAGCCCAGGGTTGGCGGCGGGGGTGGAGGGAGCTGCCCCAGGGGCCTTGTGGCTCACGGTCCCCGCTTTGTCTCCCACAGGCAGCAGCCCAACGCCGGGAAGAAGTGAGTTGAAGACATGGCGGGACAGCCCCAACCGCAGCTGCCTGCCCTGTCCACCCCACCCCGGCCCTGTTCCCACCCCGTAGGAAGGGAAGGCCGTCCCTGTTGGTCATGGGTTAGGACCTTCATTCAGGAAACACTGATGGGAAGCCCTCACGATGAGCCAGCCTCGTGCAAATGGGCAGGCCACAGGGAACCAAAGGGACCACCCAGGACCAGGGTGGCCCCGTGCCAGCCAAGGCTAAGAGAGGCCAAGTCACTTGCCCAAGGTTACCTGGCTATTAAGAAATGGGGCCAGGATTTGAGCCCAGGCTTCAGCGCCTACACCCTGAGCATCTCCGCTGCCCTGCATCTCCTGGGTGGGAATAGCCCCGTGTCACAGACGAGGCCGCTGAGGCCAGAGGCCCCGCGGCTTGGCTGAGACTGCAGGGTGAGCTGGTGGGGCCAGCTTGAGCTTCTGTGACTGTCCAGTCCTGAAGAACATGCACCCTTTTTGCTGCCCCATATCTTGTCCCTTGATGGGGAGAGGACAGGCAGGAGGCGTGCACAGGGACAAGAGCCAGCCTGACGCCTTCCCACCTGCCCCTCCTGCAGGCAGGACCACACCATCGTGGACACGGTGCTGATGGCGCCCCGCTCAGCCAAGCAGTCCCTGCTGAAGCTGACGGAGAAGCACGTGGCCCAGGGGGCCTTCCATGAGCTCAAGGTGGCCCCCGGTTACTACACCCTCACTGCGGACCAGGGTACGGGCAGGCGGGCTCCCCCAGCAGCTCGCTCTCGCCGCCCAGCCCGGTGTGGCTGCTGCCCCACGTCTGACCGTACCCACCCCCCTGCCCCCAGATGCCCGGGGCATGGTGGAGTTCCAGGAGGGCGTGGAGCTTGTGGACGTCCGGGTGCCCCTCTTCATCCGGCCCGAGGACGACGAGCAGAAGCAGCTGATGCTGGAGGCCATCAACGTGCCCGTGGGCACTGCCACCCTCGGCCGTCGCCTGGTAAACATCACCATCATCAAGGAGCAAGGTCGGTCAGGGAGTGGGGAGCCTGGGGCAGAAAGGGGGCCTGTGGCCCCGTGCATGTGAGTGGAAGGGAGGCCTGGCTGTGTGGCCCAGCAGGTCACTGAACCTCTGTGAGCCTTGGTTTCACCGTCTGCAAAATGGGCTGCAGGCTCTTGCGGGGCGTGTGTCTGGACAGCTTGGCGTGGAGCTTGCGTCACAGTCGCAGGGTGCTGGGTCCTCCTGGTGCCAACCCGCATCCCTCCCCTGTTCTCTCCCTTATGGCCTTTGCCTGAGGGAGGTGAACGGGCCTCCCCAGGCTGCCAGGACCCCGGAGCAGGGAGGGACGGGGCTTTGTTCTGCCCAAGCCGCCCTGGGGCTGGGCCAGGCTTTGCCCCACCGACAGCCAAGCCGCCTTCCCCGCTGCTCCGCAGACTCAGGGCCTCGTCCGGGGTTGTGCCCCCACCTGGCCTCCTTTCTCAGCCCTGCCCCGTCCAGGGTGTCTGTTGGACGCTGTCCCAGCCCCCTCAACTGTTTCTGGAAAAATTTTCTATCCCCTTCCTCTGTCCTCCCCAGAGAGTGGTGGGGTTGGGGGTGACAGGCAGATCCGGGGTCTGGACTTGGCTGGGCCGGAGGGAGGGCGGGAGTTGAGAAGGAATGGAGGCGAGGACCCTCTGATTGTCCTGGGCCCCTTGCAGCCACCGGGACAGTGTCCTTTGAGCAGTCTGAGTACTTGGTCAGTGGTGGGGAGCCAGTGGCCCGCATTCCCGTCGTCCGGCGCATCCTGGACAACGGCAAGTCCCAGGTCACCTACCGCACACAGGACAACACGGCGCAGGGCAACCGGGTAAGGCTCCGATGCGGCGTTGAGGGCACATCCCAGGGGCCAGGTGGGAGCAGGACACAGCAGCTGCCTGGGTCCCTGGGTGCTGGGCGTGGCCCTGGCTGGCCTCCCAAGGACATGCCCACCCGCTCCTGCAACCTTGCAGCTGGGGCATCTTACTCACCGAAAGTGCCGGTGGCGCTCTGCCAGAGACGGAAGCCAGGGGCGTGTCCAGACCATTCATGTCCCCTTTCCAACAAACCCTTCGTAGAGAAATAGACTCCCCGTCTGCCCCAGGCCAGGGGCTTTGGGCTTCTGGAAGTGAGGGCACAGCCCTCCCGTCCCTGGGCAGACCTCCCAAGCGCTGTCACTGCCCAGCAGGCCCTTCCGAGACCAAGCCTCAAGAGCAGCCCTTCAGGGCAGTCTGTGACACGTGTGGTTCGCGTCCCCTTGATCCCTGGGCCCTTGTGTCAGGGAGTAGCCAAATCCAGGTGGGAGACGTGCTTGGTTGGCTTACAGATTTGTTTTTCTGAGTTAATTACCAACATTTAAAAACTAAAAATATTTCAATCAAAAATCAAGTCAAAAAGCAGTAAAATCCAGTTTTACCGGGCCCATAGGCCCATTCAGCAAAGGCAGGGGCCAGCAGCCAGCCACCCCCGAATCTTCTTTTCATTGGTGGGAACAGTTTTTATTACGGATTCAATGCTCCTGTTGGAAATTCCAAAGAAAAATTTGTATGTCCAGAAATTCACTGAATAGGCTGTAATATACAACAGATTCTGGCTATCCTGTTACACTTTTGTAAAAAAAAGCTTTGGTATTTAACAACTTTTTAAAAGCATTTGTATTATTTCCTAACTTTTTATTTTGAAAAACATCAAACCTACTGAAAAATGGAAAAACTAATAAAATTAGCACATATCTACTCTTTACATAGGTCCACCAGTTGTTAACATTTCTCTGTAGATCTAGGTACACGTGAATGATACAGGTACAGATATGTCTGTAGTTCTGTATCCCTATATCTACGGCTGCAGAGAGACAGGAAGAGAAAGTTGTCCGCTTAGTTCTATTTGTTGAATTCTTCAAAGCTGCAGACTCCACGTAGACCCTACACGCTTCCGCAGGCACCTGCTAAGAACAAGGTCATTCTGCAGAACTACAACGTAATGACCGAACTTAAGCAACTCCGCCTTATACTAGTGCCCGATGATTAGCCTGTATTCAGCCCTCCCTGTGTTCACCTGTTCCCGTTTGTCCTTGGTTGCTTTTTCCCCGGTCCAGGAACCAATGGTCTGGCATTGCGGTTTGCTGCCATGTGACTTTAGGCTCCTTTAAGCTAGAGCAATTCCCCAGCTTCGCCTTTCGCGATCTTGACATTTTTGAAGTCCTGCTTCCCCCAGCCCACGTCAATTGTCTTGCAGGTGACTCCTGCTTTTTTTACACTTGCGGTATCAATTTCTGGGTTTTCTAGCATTTGAATTTACCTGGTGCGCACAGTGGGCCCGACTAGCTGTGCTTGGAACTGAAATATTGGTTTGGGGCGCCACCTAGTGGTCTCATGTGAGGGTTACAGCCCCCCATTTCAGCTGATTGTGTACCTGTGAGACACACATGAAAACCCTGGGGTATTGAAGGTAGAGAGTCGGGACTGATGCAAGCACCCCACTTACGAGGAAGGACCTGGGGGCTGGCAGGATCCTAGATCTCAGAGCCACAGTGCTGAGGACCTGAAAACCCCAGCTCTCCCAGGGCGAGAGCCTGCCTCTGTGGGCCTCTCCAGGTCTGCCACGCACCTCCGTCTGCCTGTCTGGCTCCACCACAACTACCTGTGCGAACTGGGGCGTGCCTCTGTGCCTCTGGGAGCTTCTGCTCCTCATCTGTAAAACGGGACAATACTCTCTCCTGGACGCTGCTGCGTTTGTATTGTTTGTAAAGGGACGCTGAGGAGGTGCCATATACACCTGAGCCGTTTTGTGTCCGTGTGGGATAGTCCATCTGCGATGGTCTTCAGAATCTGTGAGGGCAGGGTGGCACGCGAGGCCCGGTCTGACCCCTCCCCTCTCCCAGGACTACGTCCCCACGGAGGGCGAGCTGCTGTTCCAGCCGGGGGAGACCTGGAAGGAGCTGCAGGTGAAGCTCCTGGAGCTGCAGGAGATGGACGCGCTCCTGCGGGGCCGCCAGGTCCGCCGCTTCCACGTCCAACTCAGCAACCCCAAGTTCGGGGCCCGCCTGGGCCAGCCCCACACAGCCACTGTCATCATCGGGGACCGAGGTGGGCACAGCCTGGGCCCAGCTGAAGCAGGAGCGGGGGGCGGGACGGGGGGACACCTGGGGCCTCTCCACAAAAGCTGCCAGTCCCGGCGAGTAAAAATACAGGACCGCCCGTGGACCCCCGTTAAAGGCCCACGCAGATAAGGTTTGCAGCGCAAGCACGTCGCACGCAGTATCTGGGATGTTGAGTTGACATTCCGATTCATCCAGGCGTCCTGCACTTTATCCGACACCCCTACTCTCACCCACAAAGGCTGGGGTCGTGTGGCCACCGGCCTGCTGTGAGCGCCGAGGATCTCACCCTTGGCCGGCTGAGCTCTTTGACTTCTGCCTTGGTTTCAGTTAAAATGCAGCTATTCCCAGTAGGGGAGGGGTGAAACGGTCAGTTCTGATGGGTCCTTAGCCTCCAGTCTGTGTGCGCACCCCCGGAGGAGGCTTGTGGGGAAAATGGGAGAGGAGGGGGGACTGCTGGGAGGAGGGCCGGGGTGGGGAGAGGAGGAGCAGATGTCCTCATGTGGAGCATTCCCTTAGCTGCTAAGGGAAAACACGGGGCAGACGACCTCCCTCCTCCTCCTCATTCCCCCCAGACCCTCCTGGGTTCCCCCCGGTGCTTGGCAGCCCGCCCCCTGCAGCACCGGAGCGGGGGGGCGGGGGTTGGGGGGGTGGGGGGAAGGCCGCTCGCAGAGACTGGGCCGGGCACGTGCCGGTTGACTGTAGCTGGCTGTTTCACTGGGCCTCCTGCGCCCCCTGGTGGCGAGAGCGGGTTCCGCCCTCCGCCCACCCCTACCCCAAAGACGGGCTCTCTGAGCTGGCTGCCGGGCCCTGTGTTCACCCGCTGCAGATGACCTGGAGCAGAACTTCAAGGGCCAGACCCTGTCAAGACTCCCAGGCCCTCACAGTGACCTGGGTGCCCCACAGAACCCCAATGCCAAAGCTGCTGGGTCCCGGAAGATCCACTTCAACTGGCTGCCGCCTTCTGGCACACCAACAGGGTACAGGGTAAGATGCGGGCTGGAGGGAGATGCTGAGGCCTGGCAACCACTGAGGAGGTGGCTTCCGATGGCCAGAGGACCATGAGGGAGAGCAGAGGGCGCGCTTGGCCCCTTGGAGGAGCCTGAGGGGAAGCAGGGGGATACCTGTCTTTGCCCGGGGAGTTTTTCAGACCTTTGGCCTCCCTTCTGGAATGGGGCCCCTCCCCCCACCGGGGAGACACCCGCTCTGCCCCAGCCGTGCGGCGTGGACCTGCCAGGTCACTCAGCCCCTCCTGAGCCCTGGTGTCTCATCTGCGCCGAGGGGACAGTAGGGCAGGAAGTCAGTGGCGGGGCGAGCGGCTCTGGCACTCTCCGTTCCCCACTGACCAGCCCCTCCCCTGGGAGCAGGTGAAGTACTGGATCCAGGGCGACTCGGAGGCCGAGGCCCACCTGCTGGACAGTAAGGTGCCCTCAGTGGAGCTCACCAACTTGTACCCGTACTGCGACTACGAGATGAAAGTGTGCGCCTACGGGGCGCAGGGCGAGGGCCCCTACAGCTCCCTGGTGTCCTGCCGCACCCACCAGGAAGGTGAGGCCTCGCGTGGCCATCCGCCCATCCCGGACACCCCGAGGCCTGCGTGCCCAGCCCTGCCCTCCCTCCGCCACTGACGGCTCTCTTCCTGTCCCCCCCCCCGCCCCCCTAGTGCCCAGTGAGCCGGGACGTCTGGCTTTCAACGTCGTCTCCTCCACTGTGACCCAGCTGAGCTGGGCTGAGCCAGCCGAGACCAACGGCGAGATCACGGCCTATGAGGTCTGCTACGGCCTGGTCAATGAGGATAACCGTAAGGACTGGGCCCCACCTCCTGCCCCCAGGGGTGGCAGCCAAGCAGGGGAAGCCAGCAAAGATCAGGAGGGAGCCACGTTGCCCTGCTCAGTGGACGAGCCCGGACGCCTTGTTGTCTGAGGCCTTGTTAGGCTTGGGGTCAAGTTTAGGTCAGGGTGCGTTCCCAGGCCAGGCCCAGAGGCTTCAGGGCTGGAGGGGATGGAAGGCCTGAGGTTGTACATGTGTGTGGGGGGTGGTCACAGGCAGGGGTGCCTTCCCACACAGGTAACCAGAGTGCCTCATGTTTACACTGTTCTCTTAAGGCCAAAGTAGAGTTGCCAGATTTAGCAAATAAAAACAGAGGACACCCTGAATTTCAGAGTTTCAGGTGATGGTGGGGCCAACTTGAGTCTGGTCCTGACTCTGCCACTTTACTTAGTGATGAGCCCTCTGGCAAGTTGGTGACACTTCTCTAAACCGGTCACGCCTGGTTCTCAGGGCTCCGCTTGCGCACGGCGGGAGTTCGGCAGCTGCTCGCTCGCCGCCTCGCTCCCTGAGCCTCCTGGGTGCCATTCAGGTCCTGCTTGTCAGAGGCAGGGCCGGGTCCAGGCTGGAAGCTGGATGGCCCCTCTGAAGCGCTCTCCCTTCCCCAGGACCCATCGGGCCCATGAAGAAGGTGCTGGTGGACAGCCCCAAGAAGCGGATGCTGCTCATCGAGAACCTGAGGGAGTCGCAGCCGTACCGCTACACGGTGAAGGCGCGCAACGGGGCCGGCTGGGGGCCCGAGCGCGAGGCCATCATCAACCTGGCCACCCAGCCCAAGCGGCCCATGTCCAGTGAGTGGCGGGCGGGGAGGCATGGGGTTAGACGGGGGCACAGGAGGCCAAGGTAGGGGCCCTGGCTCACCCTCTCCCTCCCCCACAGTCCCCATCATCCCTGACATCCCCATTGTGGACGCCCAGAGTGGGGGCGACTACGAAAGCTTCCTCATGTACAGCGATGACGTTCTACGCTCCCCGGCCGGCAGCCAGAGGCCCAGTGTCTCTGATGACACAGGTGAGAAGGCTGGGACCCCTGGGAGTAAGGTGGGGGTCCTGCATCGAAAGGGTGGGGCTTTCACTGGTGTCCAGAAGACAGAGGGTCCAGTGACTACTGGGCATGAAGGTCAAAACGCAAAACGGCCGCCACAGGCCCAGACAAATATCTGCCGAGCCAATACTTTGGCAGGCACAGAGGGGACAAAGCTGGCGTGGCACATGCTCAGTCGCGCGCATGTCTGTGCGTGAGGAAAGAGAGACAGACATGTGCTGGGGGGCAGACACTCACAGGCTCATGCAAGTGTGCACAAGCTCATGCCCGTGGCGCTGAGTGGAGACGCAGCTTTGCTACCGAAAGGCTCACGAGCTGTGTCACGGAGGCAGGACGCTCAGGGCGGGCTAAGTGGGAGAAGGAGGACACGGCCCAGGCCCCAGGGCAGCGCCTCGCCCTGTCCCCCTCCTGCCTCCGGGACGCCCTGCCCGCAGTGGCGCAGAGCCCTCGGCTGGCGCTCCCCGCTACTCAGCTCTGGCCTCTGGCTCCACTGTGGGACTTCAGATGAGTCCCTTACCCTCCCCGGGCCTCAGTTTTCTGATCTGTAAAGTGAGACGCCAGTCGCATGACGCCAGGGGGGGAAAACCTCCGGGATCTCTCTACTTCCACCCGGGCCTGTGCCTCGGGCCCCAGTGAGCACAGCCTGGCCTGTCGGGGCTGAGCTCGGGCTTGAGGAGCCTGAGCCTGAGGGCCCTGAGAGGTCTCATGGTCTGGGGTAAGGAGAGGCTGGTATGACTCAGGTGGCCCAGCTCAGCTGCTACGGACCTTGCCTGTGAACATGTCCCTGGGAGGCTGGCCAGGGGCAGATCGCTGCCTCCACTGATACAGAAAACTGAGGCCCGGAGCAGGGAGCCCTCTCAGCTGGCGACAAAGCCAGGGCTACCCTGGCCTCCGTGCTGGTCCAAGGGCTGTTCCTCACCAGCTGCCACCCGGGCTGCACTGATCGCTTGGAGGGCTCTTCCGCGCTCGGGCCACGGTCCCGCCTGTCGCCCGACTCCGGGTCCCAGCAGCGCACCCCTTCCGCCCCCACCTGGATCCCAAAGAGCCCGAGGACCGCTCACGTCGCGGCGCCGCCGCCCCCCGCGCCGCCGGGCTCACCCCGCAGCCTCCCGCGCCCACCGGCGGTGCCAACGCGCCCTTCGTTGTTCCCAAGGCGGCGGCTGGAAGTTCGAGCCCCTACTCGGGGAGGAGCTGGACCTGCGGCGCGTCACGTGGCGGCTGCCCCCGGAGCTCATCCCGCGCCTGTCGGCCAGCAGCGGGCGCTCCTCCGACGCCGCCGAGCCGCCCCGCGGGCCCCCGGAGGACGGCGCCGAAGGGGGCGCGGGGGCAGCAGTGGGGGAGGGCGGCGGCTTGGCCCGCGGCGCCACGCCAGGGCCCCCCGGAGGTGACCGGCCCTGCTGGGCGTGCCCCGACCCCGCACCCATCTAGGCTCACCGGTTTGCTGCCTCAGGGACCCAGCCTGAGCTCGCTGTGGCCGGGCTGCGCAGTCAGGCCCCTGCCCTCCCAGGGGCTGAACACTGGCATGGAGGCAGATCCTCAGAGCCAAAGGACCCCCAGGGCAGGCGCTTGGGCTGTCCCCCAAGCGGGGCTGACCTTGCGTAGTGGCATCCCGCCTGGCCGGAGGATGCGGGTTGCAGAAGCCTCTGTGGCCCCTGGCACTCCTCCAGGGACCTGGGCCTCTGTCCCTCGTAGGCCAAGGGGGCCGGTTGTATTTATGCCAAGGCCTCTGGAGGGTAGGTAACCCCGGAATTCCCAGGGCCCCAAGGTCTGGTGCTGGCCTGTCCCAGTGACCCTGTTCTCCCCCGCAGATCACCTGGTGAACGGGCGGATGGACTTTGCCTTCCCGGGCAGTGCCAACTCCCTGCACAGGATGACCATGGCCAACGCCGCCTACGGCACCCACCTGAGCCCGCAGCTGTCGCATCGGATGCTGAGCACGTCCTCCACCCTCACGAGAGACTACCACTCGCTGACCCGCACGGAGCACTCTGGCACTGGCACGCTGCCCAGAGACTACTCCACCCTGACCTCCCTCTCCTCGCACAGTGAGCGCCCGCCCCGCCCTGCATCTCCTGCCGGCCCCCCTCTCTTGCAGCTGCTGGGGCCCGGGCTGCTGCCCACCCCCCCACACACACATCCTCCAGCACACCCACACACCTCCCGCCCCCTCACGCCTGTTTTGTCCCACCCTAGGCCTCCCTCCCATCTGGGAAGACGGGAGGAGCAGGCTTCCGCTGTCCTGGACCTTGGGGTCCTGGAGTCGGGCTCAGAGGAAGGGGGCGCCCCCCTCCAGGGACTCGCCAGACTCTATAATCCTGGCCGGGCAGCCAGCAGCGCCCTCCTGGGGCCCAGGTAGTACAGGGCGGCCATCCAGTGTCTCAGCTGTCCTGCTCCATCTGTCATCCACGGCCACTGCAGTCACCACCCATGACCACCACCTCCCCTCCATTCCATCCACATCAGCGCTGGTGCCGGCTAACACGCTCTGCTTTCCCGGGGTGCTGGGCGGGGGCGGGGGGCCGCGCCAGCTACGGCCTGGGTCCCTGGCCGACTCCCAGTGCCTGCCCTCTCCCGGCACAGGCAGGGCCCATGCCCACTCTGAGGCCTTGTGGGAGGTGCTGGGTGGCCTGGACAGGGTGTCGCAGGGGGAGCGAGCCGCCCCGCCAGCCATCAGCACAGAGGCCGCCGCTGCGGGAGGTCAGCGGCCGAACTAGGGCTCCGGCCCTGGGACCCCCGACCCGGGCCGACTGTGGCCTCCTGTCTCCAGGCTCCCGCTTGGCTGCCGGTGTGCCCAACACGCCCACTCGCCTGGTGTTCTCAGCCCTGGGGCCCACGTCTCTGAAAGTGAGCTGGCAGGAGCCGCAGTGTGAGCAGGCGCTGCAGGGCTACAGCGTGGAGTACCAGCTGCTGAACGGCGGTGAGACATGGCTGCGGGCGAGCTGTGGGGACACGGCCCCCCGCTGCGACCCCCGGGGACACCTGGCTGTGGCAGGAACCCCTAGAGCACGCAAGGCCCCCAGCCCGCCGTCCTGAGAGGGCCTCACTGCAATGCCACCGCCCGGCATTGCCTCCTGCCTCGCAGTCCTCATCCACCCCCAGGGACACTCTGCTACTCCCCGTGCAAGGTTTTGCCTAACGAGGCCTCGTCAGCCTTGAGACCCAGGGCCTCTGCTGGCCTGGGAGATGCCTTTGCAGGAACTGAAAGCGGCACTTCCCTGGGCAGACACACTCACAGCAGCGTGACCCGGGCCCATCAACAGCCAGAGGGTCGGTGGGATGTCAGACCCCACTTGTCCGGTGTGCAGCGCGCAGCCGGGACGGCCGTACCACATGGGGCGGACCTCCGACCACGGCTCGCCTGGGTGGGCGATGCCCAGGTCTTTGGCGGAAGCCTAGGGAAGGACCGGCCCAGGGAAGGAATAAAGCAGCTCCCATGCCCCCACCCCTCCAGGCGAGCTGCATCGGCTCAACATCCCCAACCCCACCCAGACGTCCGTGGTGGTGGAAGACCTTCTGCCCAACCACTCCTACGTGTTCCGCGTGAGGGCCCAGAGCCAGGACGGCTGGGGCCCGGAGCGCGAGGGCGTCATCACCATCGAGTCCCAGGTGCACCCTCAGAGCCCACTCTGCCCCCTGCCAGGTGAGTCGCCTCCCCCGCCCCCTGGCTGCCCCGCCTCCCACCCCCCCACCTGCTTACCCTCTCCCTCTGCCGCCCCCAGGCTCCGCCTTCACTCTGAGCACGCCCAGCGCCCCAGGCCCGCTGGTGTTCACCGCCCTGAGCCCAGATTCCCTGCAGCTGAGCTGGGAGCGGCCCCGCAGGCCTGATGGCGACATCCTGGGCTACCTGGTGACCTGCGAGATGGCCCACGGAGGAGGTGCTGCCCGCCCCAGGGTTGGGCGGCCACAGGAAGGGTGGCGAGGGAGCCACCGAGGCTAAAGGCGTCTTCCCTGCGCAGAGCCAGCCACCACGTTCCTGGTGGACGGCGACAGCCCCGAGAGCAGGCTGACGGTACCCGGCCTCAGCGAGAACGTGCCCTACAAGTTCAAGGTGCAGGCCAAGACCACCCAAGGCTTTGGGCCAGAGCGCGAGGGGATCATCACCATCGAGTCCCAGGATGGAGGTAGGGCACCCATCCCTGTCATCGCCCTTTCTCTGGCCATACCTTCTTGCCCCGCCACCTGAGTGGCTCTTCCGCCCTCCCCAGGCCCCTTCCCACAGCTGGGAGGCCACGCCGGGCTCTACCAGCACCCACTGGCCGGCGAGTACAGCAGCATCACCCACACCAGCACCACCGAGCCCTTTCTCCTGGGTGAGCTGCCGGGTGGGGGCTCCTGGATCCCCTGAGGGGGTGGGGGGGGCGCAGCACTAACCGGGGAAGAGGGCAAGGACCTAGACAGGGTCCTTGAACACCTCTTGCCCCATAGATGGACTAGTCCTGGGGCCCCAGCGCCTGGAAGCAAGTGGCTCCCTCACCCGGCACGTGACCCAGGAGTTTGTGAGCCGCACGCTGACCACCAGTGGGACCCTCAGCACCCAGGTGGACCAACAGTTCTTCCAGACCTGAGCTCCCACCCCCACCTGGCTGTTCTAGAACCCGGGCCCCCGCTGCCCTCTCCCCTCACCTCAGCTACACCGTTCTTGGACCCCTGGCGGCCCCACCCACCTGCATGTTGATCGCCGGCCCGTGCCTCTGGGGGTAGATGTCCTCTGGGAAGCAGGAAGGGGACCTTTCGGCTGCCCCCACCCACCCCACCCAAGCACGTTTGTAACCAAAGAGCTGGGACCAGCATGACAAGGACCCAGCTTTGTTCTGCACTTAATACAAGATTTTGCTACCGCTTGGCTCTGACTGTCCGTTCTTCCAGGGCCTGCCCGGGGCAGGGGAGCGGTTCTGGCACCCACCCTTCTTTCAGGGCCAAGCGAGGCAGGTGGGCACTGTGGTCTGAGGCGCACGTTTATTGAGCACCCGGGTGGGGAGGGCAGACGCCAGACACACAGAGCCTCCTGGCTTGCTGCCCGGGGGCCCCGCGCCCGCCGTGGGCCATCGCAGGGGGCGCCTCAAGAGTGCAGCACCTTGGCACCATCCGCCGCCTGGGAGAGGTAGAAGGTGGCGGTACCGCTGTACTGCGCCTGTGGGAGAAGCAGGTGGGGTCTGAGCTCCGCGGGGCCCTGGGAACCTGCTTCTCCCCGCCACCCCTCAAGCTATGGCGCCCACCCACCTGTATGTGCTGCATGGCTTGGGAAGCGGCGGAGGCCTCCAGCAAAGTCACCGTGCAGCCACCAAAGCCGCCGCCTGTCATGCGGCTGCCGTAAACCCCAGGGGCAGACAGCGCAGCCTGCACCAGCTGGTCCAGCTCAGGGCAGCTCACCTCGTAGTCATCCCTGCAGACAGCAGATGGGAGGGGCGGGCCTGGGACCAGCCCCGGCCAGCCCCGGGGACAGCCTGTGCCCGGGGGCCGGGGCCCGGGAGCCTCACCTGAGGGAGAGGTGGCTCTCCACCATGAGGCGGCCGAAGGCTCTGTAGTCACCCCGCTGGAGGGCAGCCGCTGCCTGGGCCGTGCGCCTAATCTCCCCCACGACGTGCCGCGCCCGCCGGAAGCCCTCCTTGCTCACCAGCTCTCTGCCAGCTAGAGAGGACAGGGGTCAGCAGGCGCCCCCCCGACCACCTCTGGACCCCTGCAGACGTGTGGGGACAGGGCCCCGTGGCTCCAGGCCGGTGGGGGAGCCTCCGTTGGAGCCCGGCTCTGACAGAGCTGTAGTTACACCCTGGGCCGGTGGCTAAGCTCCCAGCACCTCCCCTCCTTGCATGTATGGGGGACACCGGCCCCATGTGGGGCGCTGTGAGGACAAGGTGCGATGACACATGCAGAGCTCCCAGCATGGTGCCTGGCACAGTGGGAGCTCCATAACCAGCAGTTAAAGTCCCAGACCCTTGGTGCTTCCAAGGTGAGCGGGACACAGGGCTGCCTTCCAGAAGCCACAGTAAGTAGGGCAGGAGGGAGAAGAAACCCTGCCGTGTATGCGGGCACAACCGCGGAGCCCGAGGGTTGGGGAAGAGCCCAGGCTGAGGGCGCACCAGCAACCAGCAGGCGGCCCCACCAGCCAGTGCGGAGGGCGGGGGTGGGCAAGCCGCAGCCCCCAGCACCAGGGCACCTTGCCACTTAATGCCATGTGCCTGGGCCACAGAGGTTTGGGAGCCAGGGAAGGGCGGGCTGAGTCCTAGGAAAAAGTGAATGCCTTGGGCGGGGAGGGCTGAGGCTGGGAGAGGTGGCTGCAGGAGCCCGGCCCAAAGCCCTTAAGCAGAGACCAACGTGGGGGGTGGGCGGGTCTAGTGAGGGAGGAGGAAAGGAGAGAACAAAGATCAGAGACAAGAGTGGGAGGGGGAACAGTGAGGACTCAGAGGTGACTGAGGTTTCAAACAGGAGTGACAAGGGTGAGGAAATAACAGAGCAGGGGAAGTCAGGAGAAGCCTGTGGGCGAGAAAGGATGGTGGGGTCCGCTGTGGGCCGCATAAAGGCTCCAGGGCCTGGGCAGAAACAGGGGGTGGCAGGCTCAGACCTGGGTCCTCAGTGCGGCAGTGGTGGCTGGGGCTGCGTGCTGAGGACAAAGCCTGGGGCAGCCGCCATGCTGAGGAGGGCAGTGCCACCTGCAGGCGCGTGTGGGGAGCCCCAGGAGGGCTGTTGCGGCAGGTGGCACGGGAGAGGGCGGGCAGATTCGGAGGGTTACGAAGGGAGTGGAGATGAGGAAATGGGGATGGTCAGCCTGAGGTGCTCTTCCAAGACTGGCAGGAGAACCCATTTTAGGAGGGAAAAAAGCGGAAGGGGAGGAGCCAGGCACAAGACAGGAAGGAGGGGGTCTAAGAGAGCGGCCGGTGGCCAGGGCAGGACTCCAGGAGGCAGAGGGGAGCACTGCTCCTGCGGTAGAGGTTCCCCCTCTGAGCTGCTGCGGGAGGGCTGGGGGCGGGGCAGGGGGGAGTGTTCAAGTGCAAAAACCTCAGCCGAGGTCGCCTGTGCAGAGCGGGCGGGGCCAGTCTGAACGTGACAGTTCAAGGAGGACAGGGTGGTCCCTTGGGGCTGGCCAGCGCCCCTAAAATGGGCACAGCCACACTGCCAGGGAAGGTGCAACACCAGCAGCATGATCTGGGGGTTAAGAATGTGGAGCTAACGTGCCTGGGTTCAAGTCTCAGCAATGCCACTTACTGAAGTCCTCATCAAAAAAAAAAAGAGAGAGAAAAATAGTATCTGTTAGAGAATTAAATGAGTTAATATTTCTATGACCTTCAAACTGTTAAATAGACTATCTTCTCAGCCATGTGTATCAGGAACCTTAAAAACACACGTATCTTCTTTCTCGATAGCCCTACTCCTAGGAATCTATTCCTAAGAATAAGAGTATGCAGAGGAAGACTTACGGATAAAACCTTCATCAAAGTGTTCGGTGTAATCATCAGAAAGCGGTCAAGTAAATTACCATGACCCTGAACGCTGGAATATTATGTAGCCTTAAAAAGTCATGTTGCCCTGCCTGGTGTGACTTGATGTGGGTCAATGGGTCTGGGAACCAAAAGGTTGCTGGTTCAATTCCTAAGTCAGGGCACAGGCCTGGGTTGTGGGCCACGTCCCTCGTTGGGGGCAACTGATCGATGTTTCTCTCTCTCTCTTTCTCCCTCCTTTCCGCTCTCTTTAGAAATGAATAAATAAAATCTTTAAAAAGAAAATAAAACATATGCCCTGGCTGGTATGGCTCAGTGGACTGAGTGCCAGACTGCGAACCAAAGGGTCGCTGGTTTGATCCCCAGTCAGGGCATTTAAAAAAAAAAAAGCCTTTCATGGCATAGAATAATGTTAAATATTTTTAAAGGGGCAGGTGACAATACTGTATATCACTTCAAAAATACACATGCCGAAAAACTCTGGCGGGAACACGGTGAAATGCTAATGCTGGCCATCTCTAGGGGGTGGCCTTATAGCTTATTATTTTCTTCTTTGTACTTGTCTACACTTCCCATATCAGGAAACACAACATTAAGATTTCAAGCAGCCCCGTTAAGGTGGGAGCGCGAAGTTACCAGCATTGGGGGGCGGGCAGAGCACGGCAGGGGTCCCGCAGACGAGGCCCCGGCAGCTCCCACTGGGCGCCTGCTGCCCCCAGGACAGAGCACCCCCGGCCGAGCTCTCACCCTCCAGCTCCTCCGGCTGCACCTCCCGGAGGCTCTCCTTGCCCAGCGCCCGGGCCACTTCTTCACACTGGCGCCGTCGCAGCGGGTATTCGCTGGAGCCCAGGGAGTGGCGGACGTTGGAGTTGGTGACGAGCACAGCCAGCTTGGGGTCCGACAGTGGCACCAGGCTTGTCTCCAGGGACCTGGGAGAGCGGTGGAGCGGGGAGGTGACACGGCCAAGCGCCTGCTTGCCAAGGCCCGCAGTGAGCACGCTCTGCCCACAAGCTCCACCAAGTGAGAGGGTCCAGGGGAGCCCCTGACCTGCAGTCAATGAGCAGCGCGTGGTCCTTCTGCGCCAGCAGGGAGATGAGCTGGTCCATGATGCCACAGGGCACCCCTGCAAAGCTGTGCTCGGCCCGCTGACACACCTGGGCCCGGGCAACTACTGCCCCCGAGTCTGTGGCACAGGGTGAGATGAGGAGGCTGGGGCCCAGCAGGGGGCACAGGGGGCGGGTGGGTTGAGCAGTTCCAAAGATGCTCCAGGGAGATTCCCCACCCCACTCTGAAGGCCCCAGCAAGAGAAGCTCTGGCCCCACGAGACCTCCGGGAAGGAAGGCCGGGCTGGGAGCTGGGTTCTAGGAGGTACCTGGGCAGAGCTGCTGCAGGAAGGTGTACGTGGCCACTTCCAGGGCTGCCGAGCTGGACAGCCCACCCCCCAGCGGCACGGAGCTGACCACCACTGCACTGAAGCCGGGGAGGGGGGCAGCTGCAGGGGACACAATGGCGATGGTGAGCGCGCTGTCCGGGAGGGCGGGCACAGGCGGCCAACCTGCTGGGCCAAGGGGCCCACGGCCCTCTGTCCTTCCACCCTGAGGTTCCTGGGCCACAGTCCTCCTGGTTCTCCTCGATTAGGGCTCTGGAGGCCAACGGGTTAGGGTCTGAATCCCGGATCCTCCAATGATGTCGTGGGCAACCCAGGGCAAGCTCCGGGCCCTCTCGGGGCGTCTGTTCCTTCATCTGTACACGGGGATGCCCCGCCCTGCCAGCCCACCCCACAGGGGCCTAGGTGAGCGGATGGCTTTTATGGCTGAGAGCTGGTGCTCCCGGTCCCAGCCTAACTTGCCCCATACCTGGGTAGTGCTGAATCACTCCCTTGACATAGTTGGCCCATCGAGGGGTCCCAGGCTCCAGGGCCCGCTGGGCTGTGGGCAAGGGAAACTGCAGCCGCCTGGGCTCATCGGCATCCTCGGAGGTGGTGAGGAGGGAGACGAGGCCATCTGCCCGGGGGCTGCCAACCATCACGGTCACGAGCTCCAAAGCCTGACATGAGAGGAGAGGCGTATGCAGAGCTTCTGCCAGCAAAGGATGCAGGAGGCCCTTCCAACACACAGCGGCTCAGGCACGTGGGGCCTGGGACAGACAGGAGGGTGACCTTTAGGCTCGGCGGGAGAGGAGGTGGGAGAGGAAGAAGGACCGTGCGACTCTCTCAGGGAAGAGCCTGAGGGCTGAGCTGGCCTTGGGGGCTTAGGCCCTGCCCCCTGGGCTCTCAGGGGCGGGAGCAGTGCAGTGCTGGCCTGGACTCTGCCCTGAGCGTGGGCTCCCAGCTGCGGGGCACAGGGGAGAGGGAGCTCAAAAGGAAAACAGAACCAGAGGAGCTCCCTCTGATGCCTTCCAATTTGTGGGGGTGCCTCAGGAGTGCTGTACCCCTCATTCCCAAGCTGCATGGTGAGGTGGAAAAACCCCTGGCTGAGAGCTGGGAGGCCTGAGGGCCGTCGAAGCCCCACCAAGCACCAGCTGTGTAGCTTTGACCAGGTCACTAGCCGCCCTCCCCACCCCCCACAGGGCCTGTTTTCCTCTCTGTACACTTCACAGGCTGGGCCAGGAGGCCTAGGGCTGGTTCCGGCAGGATCTGCACAGCCTAAGGGAGGCCAGAGTCCGAAGCACGTCCTTTCCTGTGCAGCACGGGGCCCCCGCATTTTGAGGTGACTCCCAGGTTGCTGGCAAGGATCAGCAGTCCACAGAGGGCGAGCTGGAGCGAGGAGGCGTCGGCACACCCCCTCCCAGCCTACTTCCTCGCAGGCGCCCGCTTCCTCTCTTCCTACGTGAGACGTGCCTCGTCCCAGGGGCTCTCCCACGTGCGCGACCCCCAAACTCGGCCGGAGTGCAAGTTCGGCGCGGCCGGAGTGCAAGTTCGGCGCGGCCCGCCCAGCAGTTCACGCGGGGACCAGGCGCCTCCCCGCGCACCTCGGGCCTGCCCTTCTGGCGGGGTGGCCGAGCCCCAGAAGAGGTTCGGGTCCCCTCCCAGCCCCTCACCATGGGCAGCACCAGGCCCTGGTTGTAGTCCGTGTGCTCCCCGATGAGGTTGACGCGGCCCGGGGCCGACACCGCCAGCTCGGCCTCGGCCCCGAACTCCTCCCGGAAGGCCCTCCGGGCCTCGGCCAGCAGCTCTCCGACCTGGGGTTGTCTCGAAGCGGCCATGACGCTCACCCTCCAGCGCTCGGCCGGCACGGCCCGGTCGGCGCGGGATGCTCGAGGCGGGGCCGCAGCGAGGGGCGTGTATTGCTGCCCTCGTCGCCCCGCCGGCCCCGCCCCGCCGCCGCCCGCTGAGCCGGTCCGGTTTCCCCGCGGGGGCGGGGGCGGGGCGCCGGCGGGCGCGGGACCGGGGCAAGGACCGCAGGGCGCCCTCTCAAGTCGGTAAAGCCCTGTGTGGTCTCGGCCGGACCGGGACGCCTGAGCTGCACCTCCCTGGCTGTGCCCACAGCCAGAGACAACCAGCTGCCACCCAGCCGACCTGGCGTCCCAAAGGGATCGCTGAAGCCCAAGAGTCCTGCAGCTGAGAGAGGTCGCCAGCCCCTGGTCCTGGGTCTCTAAGAGCGTGACACTCGGTGTAAATAGCGATGGAGCCAAGTTTGGTGGTGACCGAGGAGTCGTTTTCTCCAGGCTCCTTTTCTAGGGCGGACACGCTGTCACATCTCCTAGCTACGAAGGGCCGGAGGAGGGTGGCAATGGACAGCCGCGGGCCCAGCCCCTGCTGGAAGGACGTGCCACGGCCGCTCAGGTAGGCTGGGCAGAGCAGGGCTGCGCAGGGCTGAGGGAAAAGGGGGGTGGGTGGCAGGACGGAGGGTGATAGCCAGCGGCACCGCGTTTTCTTTGCGGTGCGGAAGCTGCTCTGAGATTGGCTGTGGTGGTGGTCCCGCTGCCTGTGAACGAACTAAGACCGCTGAATTGTGCGCTGTAGGTGGGTGAGCTGTATGGCACGGGTAGCATATGTTGGGGCTGGCAGAAACCGATTTCAGCTCACAGGCCATGCCTCCTGACAAGGCACCACTCTGTGGGCGCGGCGGGGAGCGAAGCAACCCCTTCTGCAGGAATCCTTTCCCCATGTCAGCTTTCTTTTCTTTTTTATTTGTATTGATTAGAGAGAACATTGATTTGTTGTTCCACTTATTTATACATTCATCGGTTGCTTCTTGTATGTGCCGTGACGGGGATTGAACCCGCACCCCTGGTGTATCAGGGCAACTCTAACCAGCTGAGCTGCCCGCCTGGGGCCCCGTCTCAGCTCTGACGTCCAACAGTCCAAATCTCTTCCCTTGTTACTGTGTGACCTCGGGCAGATGAGCGGCCCGTTTAAGCCTCAGTTTCTCACCTGTAAACCGAGGCTATAAAAAGTACTTAGCACTTAGTAAACACAGAATAAATGTTTCCTATTATTATCAATCCTCCATTAGTTCAACAGACATTAGTGGACTCTCCTGCGTGCAACTGGCCAGGGAGATAAAAGCCCCGGCGCGGGCGTTCTGGTTGGAGGCAGACGCAATCTGGCCTCCGAGACAGACGCTGGCACTGCGGAGGGAAAAGCTTTCTGAGGAAGAAGAGGGAGGGGGAATCCTGACTGCTGCGAAGGCCACATACTGTTTGTTTTTTTAATTTACATTGTTTCATTTTGCTTGAAAACACTTTTGTTTAACCCGTCATCATTGTTTTAGTTGTTCTTGGGGACCCTGATTTGATCAAAGAGGGAAATGCTTCCATTTGCCCAAGATGGACTCTGAAACATTGATTTTTATTTGGGAGATGTGTTTACACTCAGTTTTGGGTGTTTTTTTCTTTTTCTTGGTTTGTTTGTTTTGTTTTGTTTTTACAGCACAGAAAGTAAGGGTTTATTTTCAGGAAGTGGCCTGGATGCAGAGACAGGGGAGCTAATGCTCAAAGAGCTGGCTCTACATGCAGTTTTTATTTATTTAGTTGAGATTTTATTTATTTATTTTTAAAGTGAGGAGGAGGAGAGGGAGAGAAACATCTATGCGCAAGAGATACATCAATCAGTTGCCTCTCACAAGCCCCCAACTGGGGCCCTGAACTGCAACCCAGGCATGTGCCCTGACTGGGAATTGAACCGGCAACTTTTTGGTTCACAGGCCTGTGCGCAGTCCAGTGAGCCACACCAGCCAGGGCCACATTCGGTTTTTAAAAACCACCTAGCATGTTACATGAAGTTTGTTGGGAAGTCTGCCTTAACCTTTAACCCTTCTTCCCATTTCCTGGCCAGATGTCACAGATGTTGGGGGGAAGGTGGCACTTTAATGGAGACCCTGCACCCCAAGATCTGTCTTCTACTTCACTGGTCAAAAAATCCACTTGTATAAAAGAGAAAACAAAAGAAACAAAGAAGGAAAGCTCGTTGCATCAGCCCAGCCAGAGCCGGCCGTCACTCTGACTGAGGCGTCACGATAGAATTCCCAAGAATACCCGCTGGCGGGGGAACACTGCCCCCACCAGCCGGCTGCCTGGTAGCCGAGGCAGGCCTAGAGGTCACCAAGGCACCTTTGTCCAGGCCTCGGTGAGACCTGGCCCCCACCGGGACGGGCGCTTCAGACACGCCCGTCCTCTCTCAGGGGCTGTGTCTGTCTCTGGGCCCAATTCTTAGCCCTCGGGCCCTCCCTGCCGGACTTGGCCTTTCTTCACCCAATGAAGGCCTGCACGTCCTGTGCAGCTCTGGCTTCTTTGTCGCGGTCACAGCCTGGTTCCCTGATGGGACTTGGAGCCACACCTCCCAAGCAGATATCTGCCCACATGGTCTCTGAAAGTGTTTGCTCTCAGCAGATGGCCCCCCTCCACCCATTCTGGGAGGTTCTTTTTGTAATTGTTCCCAGAGCGTTAACCTATCTCCCGATTTGTAGCCCCCTTGCCTTTCTGCAACGTTGATGATAACACTTCTGAGGCATTGATACTGCTCTTCTGGACCTCGTGCAGCCCCAGGATCGGGGCTGGCACCCAGCCAGCCGGGCAGCGCCGGCTGTTGACTACCGAGCTGGTTCTGATTGCTGAGTGTGCTTGACTTTTGTCGTCAGATATTTTAAAAATCACCAGAATCTGTGCAGATTATTTCATTAAATCCTTACGAGCCTATTGGGTACGTACTGTTTCTCTTCCCATTTTACAGATGAGGAAAAGCAGCACAGATGTGCGGAGGAACTCATCCAAGTGCAGCCGCTGGGCCCTGAACCGAGGTTTGTCTGACCCTGAGCCCGTCCTCTCAGCCACCACCCTGCCCCCTTGAGCACCCTGACCTGCGGCAGCCGCTGCCCACTAAACTGTTAAGATCTAAAGCCCAGCCTCTTAGCAAGGGACAGGCGGGACAGCCGCTCTCCAGGACCACTGGGGCCTCGCTTCCTGCGGGGAACACGCCCGACGGGGAGGCCAGGCCAGTAACCAAAGCTCTTGGGAACTGGACTCATTCTTTGCCACATGTGCCAGGAGCGGATCCAGCCAGCCCTGCCGGGGCTGCTGGGGCCATTCAACAGGTTGGTCGGCAAACGTGACGGGAGCCTCTGTTCGGGCCAGGCCTGCGCCCCCCAGAGTCTTCAGAGACCTTGCCTTCGGAGCACCAGGAGCTTCTCCTGCTAAGAGGGGACAGCCACAGGCCACGTCTTTCTTTGGTGCCCCAACCATGTCCCTGAAGTTCCTGCCCTCTAGGCTGGGGACCACCCTGTCAGTGGCCAAGGAGACATCCAGACTCAGAAGACTCAGCCGACAGCTAAGGCCTGTGGCCATGCCTCCTGACACCTCATGCCAGCTACTGGCTGCAGCCGGCAGAGGGCTCCAGCCACCCGGGGTGGGCAGAAGGACCGAGACTGGCCAGAGGCAGGGTGCTGGGGAGCGTTGCAGTAGGACCCGCAGGCCGTGATGCCTGAGCCTAGGACCCATCTCCCCCCCATCCCCTCTGCTAATGCTCGTGGGTCAATGCTAGGAGGTGAGGAGCTTATGGGAAAGGTCCTGCGGCCCAGTGTGTCCCACGGAGGGGTTGGGAAGGGAGTAAGGACTAGTGGAGTCCAGGCACCCCCCTCCCTGGGGCCGTGTGCAGTCCCTCACACCCCCTCTCACAGAGGGCCACCTGCGCTGAGCCTGTGGCACACCAGCCTTCTCCCCAGAGCCCTGCCTGTTCCTGGCACGAGTGCTGTTTTCCCAGAGTTACGGCTTCCCACAAAAGCTGACAGCTGCTGGGGAGAGGACCCCAGGCTGGCACCTGACTTTGCCCCCCCCCCCCCCGTCCCGTGTGTCCCTTTCCAGGTCGTGTGTGGCCTCATAGCCCTTCCAGGAGCCTCAGCCTCTCTGAAGCCCCCTCCCCTTGCTCCCCTGGTGAGGGGGTGACTGCAGAACCTCTTCGTTTCCTCCTTGGGGAAGGGCAGTGGTGGGGGGTCCTCTGCTTGGGGCACACGGCTAAGAAGTACTTCCCCTGGTTGTGCCAGACCAACCCCCTGGCTGCTGCCTGACACTGGGCATGGCGCTCAGGTGAGGACGCCAGGGCAGCTGGGGACATGTGACACGGGAGAAGTCCTGTT
The DNA here is from genome assembly GCF_021234165.1 of Pteronotus mesoamericanus. Lineage (NCBI taxonomy): Eukaryota > Metazoa > Chordata > Mammalia > Chiroptera > Mormoopidae > Pteronotus > Pteronotus mesoamericanus. The sequence continues at coordinate 4,065,783 of NW_026555315.1, read as the reverse complement.
ACTCTGCTTGGAATGACAGGGGTTTTGGTGGAATCCCACGCTGCCGGGGCTGCCGGGCGGTCAGTGGGGTCACAGGAGCAGGCGCCCTTTAGGAGGCTGAGCTGGGCCTCTGTGCATCAGTTGAAGCCACCCCAGCTGTACCCGCCTTGGCCCACGGCCTTGCTCATTCCCAGACCTGCGGGCACAAGGGTGAGGAAACCAGGCCAACCGCCTGGCCCAAGAGGGCGTCTTCAGCTTTCCCCCTGCGGCTGCTGCAGGACTTGGGTTGGCAACGTGGGCAGGGGCCTGGTCCTTCCTGCCTGCCTGCCTCCCGCCGTGCCCTCCGGAAGGCAGCCAGCAGGCCAGCTGTGTGTTGCTGGCCAGAAGCCAAGTGCAGCTGGATGGAGTGGCCCAGGCTGGTGACATTCCTGAGGAATGCCCACAGGGGGCAGGTGAGACCACCGTCAGGGTGAGGAACAGCTTTGGGACCCAGGCAAGGTGCAGGCGTTCATCTTTGGCCTCGGACCGGTGCCTGGGGTGCTCCTAACCCAAAGGATGAGGCGGTAGGGGGGGGGACCGGACGCCCAGGGTGGCAGCTCGTAATCTCCTGGGACTCAGAGCCGTCAGGACCCCTGGCTGGCACTTCCAGCCCTCCACTCACCTGGCCCATGTTGGTCTGGCCCAACTGGGAGAGCTTACAGTGGAGAGAGGCACTACCGGTACACGGGTTCGGCTGGCACACACCAGCACTGTCTTGAGCAAGCTGGGACGCGCGCTCCCTCAGGAGCGGGTTTGCCAGTCTCGTCCCTGCACGCCCTCTGTGCACCCCGAGCTGAGTCACACAAGATGAGCCCTTCAAGGACAGCTCCCCACAGGAAGTTTTGTGCAAGTGATGTTATCATTCGAATGAAGACGACCATTAAGTCTCAACCTCAAAAACTTTATTTTTGTCTATTCATCAAGGGCACAGGATCCCTTCGGCAGCTCCAACTTTTGCTTGCTTTTCTGCTTACAGACTTTGTTCCATCGCCTATACCCAGGGATATCCTGTGTGGCCAGCTTCCTGGAACCAAAAAATATTTTTGCCTTCCGGTTAAGAACGCTCAAAGTATGGAAGTGCAAGTTGCACTATTTACAGCAGCAGATTCCAAGCTGCCCGCTAAAACCCAAGAACCTTCTGCATTAGGATGCAGGTTCAATTGTCATCCCTGTGGGTCACCAGACAACTCAACGAGCTGACCCATTGCCATAGCTAAGTTCCTGCTCAGGTTCAGACACCGCTACACTCCAGAGCACGGCACATACCAACATCTAGGACTGTGTCTTTCAGATGCACAATGTGAGGCAACTGTTGGGATGGTTGTTCCAGAGCTGGTTATTCTGAACCTTGGAGAAAACCAGTTCACCACATTGGACTCCACCTTTAACTACGTAGAGGTTCATTGTCACCAAGACTCCCAGGCCTATTCTAAGGTTGCCTTTCTGCACAATCCCCTTCGGTGTGTAACTAATCCTTAGTAAAAAAATAAAAAGCTATTAGGGCTTCAGTATCTTGCTACAGCTTCAAATACACGTCTTGTCTGAGGGGAGCTCTTTTGCACATCTTAATATTAATATACAATGCTGCTTGCTAGCCAACATTGGTCAAGAAAACTTTCTATACTGAAAAGGTGCCTTAGACCAGTAAGCCTCGCACCTCTGAATTAAGACTTGCTATATGAAAAGATCCATAAAACAGTTAAGAGGGTCATTGGAACAAATCCTTAATTGGGCCCTAGTATTAAAAAATTTCCCTTCCTTGGACATCGTTACACCCCAAATTATTGCTGGACATGAAGGGAAGACTAACATTTTATCTTAAGCTCACACTGCAAATACAGCGGAGGATCTTTTACATTTTTCTGTTAACTATTTTTCTAACAACCTAAACTCAAACTTCAGGATACAAAGAACTTAGATTAATGGATGTTTGTGCATTCAATTTAGGTTTTTGACACTTAGTTGGATAAACAAGTTTATTTGTAAATTTAGTCAACATACATAATTGACCTAAAAACTTCAATAGGAGGGTAAGTTTTAAAACCACTTGGAAGACCATCTCTATAAAGTGATTTTCCCAGGCCCATATACCAGATGTAACCTAACTGGACACCATCTTAACAGGCAGAGGATAGGTAAGCTGGAGCCATGTGCCCCACCCCCACAGCAAGTTTACACTAAGGGTTATAATACAAACTCCACAAGGGAAAAACTCAGGTATTGGTTCCTCTTGGTACAGGGAGAAAAAAACCTAGTTATGAAACCAACCACAACACAAAAAAAAAGCTGCACTAACTAGATCAAAATATTAGTAACAGATGATGCTGGTGTGAATAACTTGTATATTCTAGAGCCCTTATAAATAAAATCCCCGTAATAGTTGCATTATCAGCTAGAGGGTTAGTTAACATGTGGTAGAATGAGGACTTATGCAAGGTATTAATTTGCAAAGCATTTTACTACTATGAAACAAGTGCAGTCTAGTTAGGAGAAAACCAACTGGACCCTAAATTACAACACACCTTAATGACAAGACTCCCCACATGTGAATGTAAAACATTTAATTTAAAAATGTTGACACTACAATATATAAAATAGCTATTATAAATGCACATAGTGTATTCTATAGCTGCCATGTTTACTTTTTTTTTTTTTTTTTAAGGAAACTGTAAGTTACACTGTGGTTAAGACTTGTATCTTCACCCTTGGAAAAGCCCACATTCTATCACAGTGATGCATGGTCAGACTTAACAGCCCCAATTGTTAAACACTTGGATCAAGTCATAACCAGTTTTATTGCAAAAGGACCCTGTACACATTAATCAATTCTAGTACCTTAATAGCTACCCAACAAGTCATTAACATACAGAAACATGCATCATGAGAAGCAAGAAGTATCACCCATCCCTTCTGCATATTAGCAACTTGTCACTCCTGAGCAACAGTGCTCACATCACTGAGGTCTGTGAACAGTCACTTTTCGCATTCATCCTGAGTGAAAGATGGAATGACTTAAGTACAAATGCAACATATTATAAACAATTTCTTACAAAAAAAGTCACAAATTAAACCAAAGTATTTTACAGAATTTACTACAAAACACCATAAAAACTGCCTTCACTTAAGCTCTCTCTCCCCGTATCCGGCGAGCCAACTGGATGTCTTTGGGCATGATGGTGACTCTCTTAGCGTGGATGGCACACAGATTAGTATCTTCAAATAAACCCACCAGGTACGCCTCGCTGGCCTCCTGTTGAGGACAAGAGCCACACTATTAGACTCTCTCCGGAGAGAGGAGAACCGGCTTCTCGCCCTCCGCCCGCCGCGGCCTTTGTCGTCTCACCTGCAGCGCACCGATGGCGGCACTCTGAAACCTCAGGTCGGTTTTGAAATCTTGGGCGATCTCCCTCACCAACCTCTGGAAAGGCAGCTTCCGGATCAGAAGCTCGGTCGATTTCTGGTAACGACGGATTTCTCGAAGCGCAACGGTCCCGGGCCTGAGCGAGGAGAATGTAAACGGACACCAGTTAACTGACAGCGTCGGCGCCCTACCAGGAACCGTTCCCGCGCCAGCCAGCCAGCGCCGCCGAGTCATTGTTTTCCCTCTGCTTTGCCTACCTGTAGCGATGAGGTTTTTTTACCCCGCCGGTAGAGGGAGCGCTTTTCCTGGCAGCTTTAGTGGCCAGCTGTTTGCGGGGCGCTTTCCCACCCGTGGATTTACGAGCAGTCTGCTTGGTTCGGGCCATTTTCTTTCACCTAAGGGAAAACATCGATGACACCATGGCCGCGGCGCTCGCCAGGGTTTGGGGTGAGAGAAATGGGACAATCTCCGCGCAGTGCCCCTGCTCTCCCACCTCTTCGCGCCCCACCTCGCGGCGGCGGCAGATGGCCGAGGAGGTGCCGCCTCCTCCCCCTCCCCTAATGACTCAGGCTGCGAGTAGCAGCAGCCTCCCCCGGGAGGGGGAGCGCGGGGAGGAGTCACTTCCCCTCCTCGACGGGCGGAGGCCCTGCTGCCCGGAACCCAGCGCCGGGACCTCTTAATCATCGGCATGAAAGACGACAGAGACGCGATTCCGGAACGAAGCCCCAGATGAAAAACTGCCGACCCCATACCCGATGCCAGCGGCTCGAGCAGCTCGCACCAGCCGGCACTCGGCCCCCAACGGCCACGGCCCGCGGCATCAACGGCTGGCGCGTCCTCAAGTCACGGGTAAAACCATGAAGGCTTACCCAACGCCGAAGTCTCAAGCCGCTTCTTCGTTCGCCGCGCCGCTTCTGCTGCCCAGGAAAGAGCCGCAGTCGCCCAGCACTCCGAAACAGCTGTCCCAACGAACACCCAAACCGCTTTGCTCCGACCCCCCCAATGCCTCCGCCTTTATACCCACGCTACACGCTGCGTCTCTGCGTCATAGGACTCTCATTTGCATACACCAACGACTTTTTCTATTGGTCGAAGCTTTCGCCGACGCGTTGACATCCCCCGACACAAAGGCCGTGCTTCGGCAGTGTTCTCTGATTGGTGGATATCTAGGCCGTTGATTGGCTGTTAAAGTGGCCCAACGATTGGACGAAAGCAAAGGGAAATGGACGAATCAGAGTTTAGCAGTAAGCGGCTCTTCTCATTGGATGAAATTGGGCTATGTTTGGATCCTTCCCTTGGTTCCAAAGCTCTACAATAGAAAGTCAATGCAAATCAATTGCATTGGTCCCCATCTGGTCCACAGAGTCCGGATAGGCAGAAGACTAACCTTATTTGCATCGAGAGATGCAATCAATGTAGGAAGAGATTACGTTAATAAAATTTTTGTAAATACTTTCCATTGCAAAATGAAATGTGTTTTCTATTATTACTTTTCATTAACATTTTGGTAGTTTCAATTTGTGTTTTTGTTTCCAAGTCTTATTCAAGAACTCCTAAACTATTTCAGGTAAATGTTTTCATTGACTTTAACATTTTGATAGTGAACAATGTAGTGTAAGTGAAAATTAGAATTCAGTAAATCATATATTACCAAGTATTTTATAAATCTGTCACATACCTTTTAACCAAAAAATCAGTTCTTTTGTTTGGTAGCATGGAAAGGGGCAAATAATAGCTACAAAGAAACAAATATCAATAAATGATTTTGTAAGTACCGTTTTGTATGCTGCCAGGCCAGCCGTCACAAAATGCTTTGTGATTTCAATATGTAATTCAGCTGAATGAAATTGAAATTACTACAGCCAACATGGGAATTGTCCTACAACAACATTTGCATGTCTATAACAAATAAAGATAAGACAACTATATTCAATATGTGCCCCTGTGTTTAATGATATATCCTGGAGATATTGACTTGTGTAGAAACATGACAAATGTATAAAAATGTTCATTCCTATCCTTGCCTAAATAAATGCCTTGGATGGGTTGCAATATTCAGCACTCCAGTGATTCAAGTATGTAAAATACCAAAGCAGGTTTAAGGTTAAGACCAGACAAACAAAACTCAGAAATTTAAATGGAGCCTTGGGCATTCTATGCCACTATCTTTCCTCTGGGTTCACTGACTAGTTCAAGTTATTAAAATCTTTTTATTTTAGCAAAATCAGTTACATATAGATTTCAACTCAGAGAATTATTACACATAAATACCTCAAAAATGTACTCGTGACACCAGAAGTCCCTTCTCAGTATCAACTGTGAGAGGGAAAAAAAAAAAGTACAGTTTGGAAAAGTATCTGGCACAAATGTCTTTGGCCCAATCTCTGATACCGAAGTACTCTCATTATTTCAGCCCTTTCAATTATAACATTCAAAATATGTATTAATCATATATTTAGGCTTTTGTGTGATCATTTAATCAACTTTAATTTCTGCCTTCTGCTCAGAGGTTAGGACAGGGGAAAGCTCTCTAATTCATTCATCGCACGCTGACAGGAGAAACCAAGGCACAGGGAGGCTCCTGCCCTACTCTCAGAACCTGTGTAAAGAAACAGGGCATCGCTTAGACCTCGCCGGAGACTGTCAAATATTCTGAAACGCAACTACACAAATACCCTGCCATCTTTTTTTCCACTGCTCACATGGCTTGGGGACCTCGCCGGAGACTGTCAAATATTCTGAAACGCAACTACACAAATACCCTGCCATCTTTTTTTCCACTGCTCACATGGCTTGGGGAAGGAATGGGCTCCTTGAAACAGTGTTCCTATTCCAGTGTTTTTAGAGGTGATCCAGAACCCTGTCTGTCCCACGCCTCCTAGGCGAGAGACAGTAATTTTTTTTTCAGTTTTGCTAATTATTACAGAGGAACTAAAAGTGTTCCACGAGCAACCAGGTGTGGATTTACATTCATCTATTTAAGGACAATTGGTGAAAATTGTTTATCCTTCTTGTCAGTCACACTGATTCGTTTTTTGGATTTTTTTCCCCCCTAAATGGGTGCGCGGGGGCGGCGGGGGGGGGGGGGGCCACACAGGAAATGCAGAACTGCAAATGTTTATACAATCAAAACAGTGCAGAGTATACAACGGTTCTAGTTCCTTTTCTGTCACAGACTTGCTGAGTAACTCTTTGCAAGTTACTTAACCTCTCTGAGTTTCGGTTTCCTTTTTTTTGTAAATAAAGCAGATTGGATGGTCTCTCCCAATTCTGTCAGTACAGTTACTTATTCTAAAGCTCATGCTGTACACTTACTTCAAATCTAGCACTATGCACTATGTTTCTTCATTCAAATCACACTTGAGTGTTTTGGGGATAACATATAAGCCAATTACTGAGATTTAATAATGGAATTAAAACAAATACACTTCAACTTTTATTTGTCCTTTTGTAATTTTTCATCTTCCAACGCCCCTAGTGGTTAAACAAAAACATTCAGCCTATTTAAAAAATACCAGTTTCATCCTGGCAGGGTAGCTCAGCTGGTTAGAGCATCATCCAAGGTTGCTAGTTGCTAGCTTCATCCTTGGTCAGGGCACATACACGAAGCAACGAATGAATGCATAAAATAAGTGGAACAAATCGATGTTTCTCCTTCTCCCTCCCTCCCTGCCTACTCTCTCTCTAAAAATCAACTAAAAAAAAAGAAAAGAAAAATACCAGCTTCTCAACTTTGTAGGCTGACAATTTGGCTTCTGATGTGAAGTTGTTGGGAACTAAATAAAAGTAAGTATGTGTGTCATTCTTAAATATTAAGTTTTTCATTCACCCCATCCTCCCTCACTCTAAGGTTATTGAGAATGTTTCTTTAATGGGTTGATTAGTTAGCAACAGCGTTAAAATATCTTCGAAGAACTTTATAAAGCTCACAGAATCAAATGCCTAGGTCCAGGGAGGACTGGCTTATTTTACGAAGGCCACAGAGTGAAAACTTAGCCCCCTGGTGAGAAGCGGGAAGGCGAGACATTTTCCCAAATAGAAAGGCTGACGTTCAGAGCAAGAAAACTAGAGGATCATAAATCGCACCACTTCCTCAAACCCGGACCCTTCTTCTGGACACTGTATTATGCCTCTCAACGCCCCTGCATCTTGCCAGTGTACCTGAGACTATTCCAAACGGAAATTAAATTCGCCCTTGGCCCCTAATGTACTGGGAACAAGTTGATCAGGCCAGGTGTTGAGGTGAGAAGAGAACCAAATCGTGGAGTTCCAGGTTTCAGGGTTGCTAAATGTTTATGGAGCGCCCCCACCAAAGACGCGGGAACCGAGTATTGCGTCGTGTAGCTCTTCTTCAGCAAACCTTTCTCAAACTGATTTCCAACTGGCAGACTTTCCTCCGTTCCTAATCCCTAGTCCCGCGGCGGAATTGAGGATGTGGGCGCACTCCCAGTGCCTGCAGTACAAACGGACCATGCCAGATTCTTAAGCACTGCTAGGGGCTTGCATCTAAACTGAGCCCAAGCTATACCGAGTCTGGAGGCGAGGTAATTATTACACTCTTGGCAGTAAAATTACACCTGGAACTGTGTTTCACCGAAGTTTTTAGGGCCTCCCTAGCTCTGGGCCCCATCTACTCCACGGGATCCAGTTTCAAGGAAAAGTACCTCTACGAAGCAGGGACTGCGTTAAGAAGAAACGCGGTCGGACTACAGTTCCCAAAAGCCTTCGCGGGCCCTCAGCATCCGGGACACCGTCTGCAAGGACGTCTGGGTATTGTGGTCCGTTACTTCGGCAGTGACCCTCTGTCGACGGTAAAATTCCAGCCGAACCGAGGACTACAACTCCCAGAAACCCTTGCCCCCGTGCGGGGGGTCTTCACGTTCTCGTGCCGCGGCGCAGGCGCACTGAGTCCTCGGCGCGGACCGCGCAGACTGAATAATAAAAGGGGAGCGGCGAAGAGGCAGGAAGACAGGACCATGTCGAAGGGCCCCGGGCCCGGCGGCTCCGCAGCTTCCTCGGCGCCCCCGGCCGCTACCGCTCAGGTGCTGCAGGCACAGCCTGAGAAACCGCAGCACTACACGTACGTAGAGCCCCCCCCCCGCCGCGCGCGCACGCCTGACGTCAGCGGCCAGCGTGAGTCACGCGCGCAGGGAGAGCGCGAGGCGGCCTCTCCCTCCCCCCCTTCCTCCTCCGGCCCGGCCCAGACCGGTTCCAACCTGCTGGGGCCGGTCCCGACCGCCTCCAACTGCCAGCAGGCTCTGGTCGGGCCTTGGGGCGGGAAACTCGGCCCCGCCGCTGAGAGGGAAAGGCAGGAGCACGGGGTGCGGAGGGCACACATCTCAGGCCAGGCCTTCGAGGCCTAACTATTCCTCAGACCGTAAATCACAGTACCAGGCCCTTGCGGGTCGAGGAGGAGTCCAAGGCCCGACCAGGATGAGATTCTTAGGGGCCAGCCCAGGGACCCCCCATGAGTGACGATTCGCGTGAAGTCCAGGCCTTTCCTGTCCCTAAGGCTCGCATGTTTTCCACTACACAGTTGACCTAACCTGGAGTCAGGGATCCCGAGCATCATGGGGTCGCAGGATGTTCTCCGGCCCAACCGAAATGCGGCTTCCCAGGGAGAGCCCCAAATGCTGACACTACAAAGGTCCAGAAAAATGGAAAACCTTTTCCTGCGAATCTGCTTGTGTCTAAGTGTAGGTCCCCGTCTTCCTTCTTTTTATTGCCTTTGAAGGCACAGTAAGCAACTCCCTGGTGCTAGGTGCTTTGGGAGAAAGAAAGATGAAAAGAGGCGGGCCTTCCTGTGAAAGCAAAATGTTGGTGTCCATGTTCCCCGATTCTGTCTGAGCGCCTCTCCTCCCCATGGGCTCCTGAGCCAAGTGCATCTTTAGAAGGTCCCCAAATACACCCCTGCCTGGAATAGCCCGGGAGAGCCCCCTGGTGAACCAAGAGCAGGAAGCGTCTGTGGGAGCAGAAAGAGCTACAAGTAGCCAGGAGGAGCTCTTGCCACAGAAGTAAAACCCATTGGGAAACTGTTCTGGGATCCGGGAACTCAGCCTCAGGAAGCGTGTTGGTTTCTTGGTGAGCTGCTCTGCTATTGGTTGAAATCACTTGAAGCTTTTCCTTGAGTACTGTCAGGCTCATGGTAACTGTAACCCTTCTAATGAGACGGTGGCTTGGCTGGTCCTTTCTTACTGGACTTCTTCCTGCAGGCCTGCCATTGTTTTGGTGAGATGGTCTCACCGTAGAGAATACTGATTAGTTGACTGTTGCAGTCAATCAACAGTGTGGTCTTGATTGGGAAATCTGTAAACTTCGCATAATTGGAACTTTATAAACTGGTTGCTCGAATCACGTTTTTCAGTAAATGCCTACAACGTTTTGAGTAATGCGAGTCTGGGTTTCAGCAACCTCTTTCTGTGTTGTGTTGTCCTTGAGTATACTGAGGCGTCTGTTAAAAAGCCTTTCTGATCATTATGGAGTTGACAGATGAAACGAGTCAACATCTGTGTGTAAATAAATGTTACTATCTGAGTCTTTGTCCTCTTGATGCTCATTAGCTTTCCACTCCTTGCAGAGCAAATGCAGAGTAATCAGGTTTGGCTCTTTAGGTGGCTTAGTAAATCAGCGGTAAGTTTGATTGGGTGGTTGGAGATTGTAGGTATTACCATCTCTTTATTTTCTGTTGCCTGTTCGTGTGTGTGTTTTTATGTTAATATTTCCAAAAATCAGAGATAGAAGTCAGCTGTCTCCCTTGGTAGATCTATGGGTATTCAGAAGTTGTGATGACTGGGAAAACTTTGTTCCCTTGACATCTCAAGTTTGAGAAGCAGGGGGGACGAGGTCACTGAAGATGAATGGCACCAGTACACTTGCTGGCTCTGGTTTTGGTTTTTGTTTTTTTTAAGATGAACCCATTTGTTGCTTTGTGGTTTGGGTGAGGATACAGTGATACTTCTAGGTTTATCCTTTCTTTTTTTAACTTTAAAAAAATTTTATTGATTTTAGAGAGAGAGACATCAATTTGTTGTTCCACTTATTTATGCATTTATTGGTTGTTCTATGTATGTGCTCTGACCAAGGAATCGAACCCACAACCTTGGCATGTCGGGACAATGCTCTGACTAATTGAGCTCCCCGGCCATGGCTGGATATGGGAACGTTTTTATTTTGATTTCAGTATTTGTTACACAGCTTTGAGCTGCTCAGCAATTTTTCATTCTTCGTTGCAGCATGAATTTCCAGAATTTGTGCCAATCTCTCTATGACCTTAGCTGCTGTGCCGATATTGTCATTGAACACAGGTATCGATACAGCAGCTAAGGCCATTTTGAAAGTTTTTTTGGTTTTTTTTAACCTTTCAAAATTTTTACTTTTACAATTTTTCTTATACATTAATTAGATTGATTTTGTGTATTTTTTTGTACCTGTGTTCTGTGAGATTTTCTGACATGCAATAATCTTTGCAATGATGAAGAAATTTGCATTAAAATTGAGTCCCACGCATCATAATGGCAGACAGTCTTGGCAGACAATATTGAATCCACCGAAAGCAACAGTTGCCTTCCTGTATCCAATATTTCCCTTCTTGTGTGCCGTCTTCCATTTATTCTTGTCCCACAACTAAAGTCCTAGAGTTTGAGCCCTCTTTTTTGTAAATTAAGAGGGTTATCCATAACATAGTTTGAAGGATAATTATTTTGTTGGTATTTTTTCTAATCTCCTGAATAATCTTGATTTAAGGGAAACGTTAAAATAATCCTGTCAGCAGGCACTTGTATTAGACCTGAGGAATTCGACCCTTTTAGAAAATGATTATATCAGAATTTCTTCTGTCAAGCAGCTCCAAGTATGTGATTAACCCTCTAAAATGATAATGTGCATGTATTAGTACTCATCCAATATAAGAAACATGTGACCTTTTGCTAGGTAATTTGTCTTTTTATTTCACAAAGACTAAAGTTTACCCAGGTTTATTCAGAACAAGGTCACCTTATATATCAGAAGAGTTTTAGCCGTGGATGAGTAGCTCAGTTGGTTAGAGCGTTGTCCAGATGCACTAAGGTTGCGGGTTCGATATCCTGTCAGGGCAAATACAAGAATCAAGCAATGGATGCATAAATAAGTAGAACAACAAATTGATGTTTTTCTCCGCCCTCCCCCCCTTTTCCTGCTCTCTAAATAAAACTTTAAAAAATTTTTTATTTATTTTTAGAGGGGAAGGGAGAAAGAGAGGGAGAGAAACATCAATATTCGAGAGATACATCAATTGGTTGCCTGTTGCACCGCCCCCCCAGCTGGGAATCCAGTCCGAAACTCAGCGCCCTGATCAGGAATCAAACCGGCAACCTCTTGGTTCGCAGGCTGGCACTCAATCCACTGAGCTACAGCAGCCAGGGCTACAATTTTTAAAAAAAAATTAAAATTTTTAAAAAGGTTTTATAAAAATAGATGTAAGATTGGGACATTTTAGAGCAATTATATTATGAAGTATCTACAAATTTAGCTAATTTGGGGCTTATTACTATATAACAATTGTATCATAAGTTTGACCTTAAAAGAACCTTAGAGACATTAAATCGTGTTTGGATTCCTTTGCCTGCAGTTGATTCTCAAACTTCTTAATGCCCCGTGTTAAAGGAAAATGAATTTCTAGTTCCAGGAAGGTTTTTTGGAGTTTCTGGTCATTGGGTGATTTCGTATAGGCAGGCAGAGATGAATACTTTAAAGATTTATTTAGCCAAGTGTCATTTTAATTCAGGATTTTTTCCTGGGATCTTTAAATAGAATAATGTAGCAGTTAAGTCCATAGATAACTATTTTGAGGCAAATTTGTTAGTGTGTACGTTATATAAATATCATGAACTTTACTTGATTGCATCTGATTGTGTTTTGGAAAATCCGGGGAATGAACATGTATTTAAGTCATTATTGCAAATTGCAGTAAAATGGTAAATACATTACTAGAGTACAACTTGTTGCACAACAGAAGTCACTGGAAGTGTTGCTTAACAACCTCAGCAAGAATGAGTTAAATTACCAATAAATATTTCTGAATCTTGTTTACTTATTTATCAAGTAGAAAAATTTCTTTCTCTCTTTCTCTTTTTAAATTGATTTTAGAGAGAGAGGAAGGGGGACATAGAGAAAGAAAAAACATCTGTCGTTCCACTTATTTGTGCATTTATTGGTTAATTCTCGTATGTGCCATGACAAGGGATGGAACCTGTAACCCTGGAGTATCAGTACGATGCTCCAGTCAACTGAGCTAACTGGCCAGGTCTAGAACTAGTTTCTTGTAGAACCAAAAGTAAGAGCTCATTGGGGCCTTCAATCAAGCCCCCAAAATTCCTATTTATAAGTGTTAAGTGCCCATCCTGAGGGTAGACTCAAGCTTAACATCTAGTTGATATTTGCTATAACCTAAATTAATGATTAAAGTGAAGATTTGCTTAATGGTTAAGTTTTCTTGTTTTAATCCAGCTGTGTTAGATACTAAAGAAGGCTTCCCCACAATCCATATGCATCTGCTTTGACTGGTGGTTTCTGTCAACCTACAAAGACTGACTTATTGGTGAGGGCAGCTGGACAACTCTGAGAGCAACTTAGAGAAATCCATCTTGGGCACATTCTGTAAAGGAACTCCTTCTCTGGAAATAGCACCCCAGATAAGTGCACAAAAGCAAGACACCCTCGTGGACGTACTTCCTCCCGCCTTCAACACCCTGATGCCTGAAGGTGAGGTCTCCTTCCTGTGTCTCTTAGAAGCCATGAGCTTGCTTAGGTAGCAGCGAGCCCTGCGCGTCCAGCAGGCTCTTCCGCCGCCGACCGTTGTCTGAGAGTCGCTGTTCTCAGTAAGAGAGACTTTAGGCCGGAAGAGTGATAAAAGTAAGGTTGCATTCATAGCCACGTTACTTTACATGGCGGACTGGTTTAGGGGTTATTTTCCCAAATGGGGCAGTATTTGCTTAATGATTAAATTTTTTGTTTATTGTTGATAACAAAGGAGGTTTTCCCACATATGCATCTTCCATATTTTGAAATTGCAAGTATGGACAGTTCCGGTTAATCCCAGCAGAATTGCCCTCCCTTCTTTTAACACCTTGGATGATTTAGGGCACACTCCTGTGTTATGTGAAGATGGTGGTGAAGGTCAGTTTCTCTGCCGTTCTTGGCCAATATAAAAAAAGTTACATTGGCTTAGTTGCTAAAAATGCTGAGAGTTTGAGTTCAGTATCATTCTGCACAATGTAGCTTTCTTGTTTTCTTACTATATAGGTACTCTATAGATTCACCCAACCAACCATCTTAAATACCTGCTTAGACAACAGAGATATCTGTATAGAAACTTTGAGTAAAATTAGTACCTGTAGTAATAGGTATGAGAGAGATTTATAGAGTGATGGACATGTTCTGGAATTGGTGATGGTAACATAAAACGTTAAATACACTAAAAAACACAGTAACGTACACTTGAAAGCGGTGAATTTTTATGTTGTGTAAATGACATCTCAATATTCTTAAGAAAGGGGCTTTAGAAAATCAACACGCACGAGTCCCTACTGCTAGCGAGGCTCAGAGCACACGGTCCCTCCGGGCCTGGCCACCCCCCAGCCTTCAGCGTGGGAAAGCCAGCGCTGGGCGAAAAGCCCCGCCGCCCTCCCCCGCGCTCCTTAGGCCCTCACACCCTTTCCAGTGAGTGCCCCCTGTTGTGAGTCTGCGGGGGTGCTTCTGAGATGGGAGTGCTCGCTCAGCACGTTTGAGACTGCTGGTAGTTGGTAGTTGTACTTGAAATTGACTCTGGATTGACAGCCACGATAAGGAATAAGCACATTTTTCCCAAAGCGTTTGTAGAATGAATTGTGTTAATTTCCTGGGGTGGGTGGGAGGTAGAGGAGAAGGCTGCTGCTGTTCTGCTAAAGTGTACTAGATACAGTCATCAGGTATTGTGATGATCGTTTTCATGTTCACATGGGCATTTCTTTAAGGACAGACCATGTGTTTTAGGATTTAAAATGATATCAGTGGTTATAATGTTTTAGTTCAAATAATCACAACAGATTTTTCATTTTTTTCTCTATAAAATCCCTCAACTTTCACCCCTTTTTTCTTTGCCAGTGTGTAGAATTTGACAGCAGTATCAAGAGCTGATGAGGAGGAGAAGATGGAAAGGAGTCTAGCGACTTAAAAATCTCATAGCATTCCCTGTGAGGCGAACTTCCCTGTCGGTGGCTCGATTTATTTAGGAGATGAAGATACTAAGGCCTGTGACAGTGTCGTCATATCATATCTGAGCTTACTGAAATGTTTCTTCCCTTTTCCTTTTTTTTAAAAAAGATTTTATTTATTAACGTTCAGAGAGAGGGGAAGGGAGGGAGAAAGAGAGGGAAAGAAACATCGACGTGTGAGAGAAACTTCGATCGGTTGCCTCGCCCACGCCCCCAGATGGGAACCTGGCCCACAGCCCAGGCGTGTGCCCTGACTGGGAATCAAACCGGCAACATTTTGGTTTGCAGGCCAGTGCTCAGTCCACTGAGCCACACCAGCCAGGGCACCTTATTCTTTCTATCACCGTTTGCTTTCCATAGTCTTAAGTTGACTCATTTGTTTCCAATTAGTGTTTGAAACACCATATGGCTACCATAAGTCCTAACAGAATGACTTATGAGGAGGGGGAAGGCCCACGTTCCTACCTTCCAATGAAATTTTGGCCTAGTCACAAAACGATCCCCATTGAAGAAAGGTACTTATGCTTAGAAAAGAGGTCGATAGGAACCTTTGGCATGGGCTTTTTATGACCTAAAAGTTTAAAACAGTGTCTGAGCTTTCATTAATTTTGGTAAGAACATTACTATGTCTTTTCGATGTCACTTTTACTGCTAAGAGGTGCTGGCATTTCTTAGCCTGCCACTTCAGAATCTGTAAATCAAACCTATCCAGACATAACATAAATTAGAAACATGTACTTGTATTTTCTTATTTAAAAAAAACAACAAACTTTTCTGTTGAACTGAGAGTCCTTTATAATGAGTACATAAAATGAATATTAACTATTCAGTTAAGCATGTTAAAGTTAACATTTCTGTTTTTATTTTTAGTAACTTGTTTTACGGTATTGTAATTAGGGCCTGTCAGAAGCCCCTGACATATTTCGAGCAGCACGCAGAGCCATTTCCGCGTATGCACTGCTGCCCTTGCCCCCGCTTTAGCTCAGTTAAGGAAAGCGGAGCTGACAGCCAGCCCGCGGCCCAGGAGCGCTGGCTCTGGGGCCGGCCCGTGCGGCCGTGGGACCGTGGGCAAGTGACTGCTCTCTGCGCCTGTCAGCTTCCAGAGGAAAACAGTAGCGCCTGTCCTGTGAGCTCATTTTGAAGACCAAGTGAGCTCATGCATGTGAAATGCTTAAAACGGGGCCTGGCTCGTGGCACAACATAAGGTTCTGTGTGAACCGGTATTTGACCTAGGCCGACGTTACTGCTTTCAGTTGCTTTCTGTTTCCTGCAGCAGCCGTAAGCAAAATGCCTTCTTGGGCTACATCCCCACTAGAGTACGGTCTTCATTTCCTAGGGCACACGTGGGTTGGAGTTGTTGAGAGCACACTCCTCCACAGCCATTTGAACTTGACTTCAGTCCTCATTTTCCGTACAGCCTCCATCCGACTGCCGGTATTGTACCTGAAGGATTTGTGTTGTGCGTGGGTCCATCCTCCCAGGGCCAAAGACTTTGTTGTACAGAAAACAGTGTACAAAGTAACATCAATTTAAATGCGATGCTAAAGTGTCCATCAGATTGGAGATTTCTCAGACCATCTGTGTATGGAAAAACTAAATTGAGTCAAGGTGCTATCTAATTCAGGGAACGGCGAATCAGGGTTCTCCATGCTCCCCACAGTCTCCCAAGTCAGTGGCGTGCGATGCTTATGTGAACTCTCCTGCGTGTTACCAGTTCCAGGATCCTTAGAACAAGGGAACAATTCTGCAAAGAAGAAACCAGGGAAGCACAGGGCTCCTTACACGTCAACATCGTAGCATTGGTGGCTCTTGTCCATCGCTGGGGCCAGCACCACTCACAGGGTGAGGCCTTCCTCCGAGATGGGAGGGTGGAGTCATGGCCAGGGGTGGCCCCCGACCCTGAAGTGTTTGCTCACCTAAGTGCCTCCGGTACCGGGGGCTCCTGTGTGCGCCTCTCTCTGTGTTAGGACACTTTCCTTGTTACTTGGGAGGTTCAGTCTGGCTTCTCCGCAGCTGCCTTTGGCTGAAAGCCAATTTTGGGATCGATGCCTGCCTTAAAGGTTCGGCCAGACACGGAAATTGACTAGACATTTATCTGCCTTCTTTTTCTGCCAGGGAGAATGTTCTAAACCATGATCACTTCAGAAGACTTGGAAGCCAAATCTCTATAGCTTTGTAACACTTTATCAGAATTGTCCAAATATTTGCTAAACACCAATTGTAGCTTTATTTGGCCTTGTCTTTTAAAAGTCATTTTTTGGCAACTTCCACTGGTGTGGTTACTGTTACAGAATTGTATGGTTTCTGGGTTATGTTTGAGATCAAAACAATGTGTCTGTCTTATAAAAACAATTTAGAACTGCTAGTTATTTACCTAAAGCTCTTCAGAAGAGAGGAAACATTTTCAATAAATTTTAAGATATGTATGTGTATATATGTACATATATATATATATCACACTTGGATAAGTAATTTAGTATTCTTAATCTGCTTATCTATTCTTACAGTATTCTCTTTGAAGATTGTTTTATTCTCAAACTTGTAGATGATGAATCTTTGATAAGCCACAGCGTATGAATTCTATGGCTCAACTTTGCTTTAGAAGTAGGTATGGGGGGGAAAGTAGCCAGGAGGGTTACTCTGAATGTGGAAAACAGTGTAGTTTACAGATCAGGACCATTTGAGCAGTTGGATACCACATCTCACATTTACAAAGCTTAGGAAAATGTAAGGTGTTCACAGCCTACGGTTACTCATTGTAGAATTCATCAGCAGGCACTCTGCGGAACATTTCTGACGCTGTCATGTGTTATGAACCATTAGAATCAGTGCTGAACTGCACTATACCTCTTGTGGACTTAACCATCATCAGTTTCATGCATTTTTGTCAGAAATAGAAGCTGAATATTCTCACGTGCTCTACTACTGCACAGCGGTTTGATGGCTTAGCAGTGGTAAGGTTTCCTTGTAATTTTTTCAGTAGAGCTGAGATTGAAATGTTTTTGAATGAGAAGAATCATTTTCCACTACTATTATTGAACAATGAATGGCTTTGGAAATTACCTTTTGCTGCAGACTTCATAATGTTTCTTAGCGAATCCACTTTAAAATTACAAGGCAAGTCATCACTTACGTGCAAACCTTACATTGCCGTAAAGTCATTTTGACAATTCATGTTTGACTTGTAAGTTGTCAAGCTGCCTGATAACTTGGCTGTCGGAAGTTAAGGTGAGCCCTGGCTGGCATGGCTCAGTGGATTGAGTGCCAGCCTGTGAACCAAAGGGTCGCCATTTCAGTTCCCAGTCAGAGCACGTGCCTGGGTTGCGGGCCAGGTCCCCAGTGGGGTGTGCGCGCGAGACAACCAAACATTGATGTTTCTCTCCCTCTTTCTCCCTCCCTTCCCTCTGTCTGAAAATAAATAAATAAAATCTGTTAAAAAAAAAAAAAAGTAGTGGTTAAAGGCGAGATCTCCACTCATACACAGGTTTACCATGGATGTGATTTCCAAACACAAACAACAGTTCTAACAGCAATTTTGAATCTTGATATGAATACAAAGGAAATTTCTGTATTTCAGAATCCATTTACCTTTGCACCTAAGTAGTTTACACCAAACCTTCAACTGGAAGTTATTTAAATGCAGATATCAAGACAAAGTCTACAAAAGTCTTCTAAAAGATGAATATGCTCAACTAAAATCGTGCCTGCGGAATAACAGTATTTATTGGCAGTACCGACTTATGTGAAGAGACATTTTCAAAGATGAAATACGTAAAATCCTATTACAGAATTAGCATTAATAGACGAACATTTGTAATTTTGATGAAATGGACCTCAACCTGGCAAATGTTATCCCTCCCGAACCCTTCTCAGCAGACCTGTATTACAAACATTGTAGCCAATTATTATTATATTTTTAATTTCATCAATAAAATATGTGTGGAAATTTGTTTTCTTTCTTGTTATGTAAGTACCTGCATAATATCCTCAATTTGGCGTCTTGACCCTGTAAGTCTAAAATATTTACTATCTGGTCCTTCACAGAAAAAGTTTTCTGACCCTGCTCTAGAGTTTACTTGGGGGGGTGGGGACCGGTTAGTGAGGTCATGCTA
Organism: Pteronotus mesoamericanus; assembly: GCF_021234165.1. NCBI lineage: Eukaryota > Metazoa > Chordata > Mammalia > Chiroptera > Mormoopidae > Pteronotus > Pteronotus mesoamericanus. Next base: position 4,047,064 of record NW_026555315.1, on the reverse strand, counting down.
AGCACTGTTCTAGAAGCAGTGGGGAACCGGATCAAGGGTAAAACATCAGCCTCTTCACCACCACTGCCTCTGAACGTACTTTGTTTTTCTGTTAGGTGTCTCTAATACTTTGTTCCCTTTGTTCCGATCCCCTCATACGCCTTCCTAGAAAAGAGTGAAACACCCAAACTGATGAATCTGTTAAGTGAGACGACTTGGGATAGGATCTGAAGTTTAGCTGGAAATTGTGCTTGTAGCAGTTTAGCACGATTTAAAACCTCCTGAAGAGTGGTAGAGCTTCCTGAATTCAGTATTACTCTCTTCTGTGCCATCACTGTTGGTTTAGGGGGCAAGTGATTAGGTTTCAAGTAGCCTGGCCTTGGCTGTTTTTTTAGAATATCAGAAAATAAAGACCCAATAAATGTTGAAAGCATTATTTGATTTTTAAAAAAGCCTAGATGGCTGTATTTTATTTTTAAAGTTTTTAGAGAAAAGTATTAATACTTCTGAGGAACATATTAACGCTACAGTACAGTATGCTGTCTGTATAAACATGCGCGAAGAAAATTTACCAAAAGGTGATTTTGCCCTTTAAGGGGGTGTGTTACTTTGATGATAATCTTTTACATTGATCAAGAAGCCATCAATACGATAATTAATGTGCTGTCCTACAAGGAGTGGTGGCTCTGACGGACGGCCGTGTGGGGCAGCGGGAAGGGAAAGCTCGGCCCGTGGCAGTGTGCCCTGCGCTGCGGGCCCTTCTGCTGGCTGGCGCGCCACCGCTGACAGGCCTGCCGTCCGCGGGGCCTGGGCACTGGCTGGGCTCCTCCTGGCCGCAGCAGGCCGCCGAGGCCTCAACCTGATGCCAGCCTAAGGTCGCTGTCTGCTCCCCTCCAGTGCTGGGTGTCCGCCTGGGAGATGGGCGGGCGGGGGGAGAACTCGGTCCCTTGGCCCTGCGTCCGCCCCAGATCTTGGACGAGGGAGGTGCGGCGGGTGAGTGCCCCTTCGGCTAGCCCCAGGGCTGGTTTCCTGAGCTGGCTGGATCAGGCAGGAGCCTCAGCCTCTAGCGTGTTCGCTCCTGTGCTTTCAGACCTTGGAAATGGGGAGGTGGACGGGGGCTTAACGGAGACAGCTGTGTGCATGCACTGAAAATTTGTGTCATTTCAATCCATGAAAATACAAGAGTGGTTTCTAAGTGGGTTTCTCCTCGCTGCGTGGACACTGCGCGGCCCGTTATCACAGGTTGGGGGGGAGGGGAGAACGGGAGATGCTGGCCCAGTGTTTTGGCTGCTCAGTGGTGGGCGGCGAGTCTCATGAAGGACGGTTCGAAGTTTCTTCATTTCTCTCACCTCGCCATGGTTGGTTGAAAGTGGGCTCTGCCGAGTGCCGAGGGTCGGGTTTCCGGTTCTGTGACTCTTTGCGGGACTAGGGCCTGGCTTCAGCTGTCGGGGTTCTGCCCTGGTGCACCATCAGGACACTGCTGGGATTGTTTTGTGGGCTTGGCCCTTTCTGAGACACTGTTATTTCTTGTTATAGTTGCCTTTGTCACTGTACTGGGTTCTTCGTGCTTGGCATCAAGGACTTTATAATCTAGTAGTAGAGAAAAATAGACATTATTAATATGCACTCAGGATGAGAGCTATAAGAAAAGTGCTGCAAAAACGTAGAGGTGACCACCTTTAGCCGATGACCGGGCAGGAGGGGAGGAGGCCAAGGGAGGCCTCGAGGTGGTAGCATCAGAAGATTCGTTAGCATGCGGTTCAGCCTTGAAAGATTTCTGCGCAGAGGAAGGGCGTGTGAGCACAGGCAGGGAGAAAAGTCAGAGCTCCGCGTGCAGGGGCGCCAGTGTAACAGCCCGGGCGGAGAGGAATCCAGCGAAGGAGGCTGGAGAGGCGCACTGGGCCAGACGTGCAGGGCCTGGAGTGCCAGGCTCAATGGCGGTGCTTCTCGGTGGCAGTGCGGGGAGCTGACGGCCTTAATGAAGTGAGGGTTGAATTTGGGCTCTGGAGCAGTGGGTGCTGTATGGGGCAAACGAGACGGATGGAGGAGAGGCTGGAAGCAAGGCCAGTGCATTAACAGGAACCAGGTCCCTGACCTGTGGCGGTGGGAGTGGAAATGAAGGGACCTAAAGCGATGTCATTTTTTGCCTGCGTGTCTGTCCTCTGTGGCACGCCTGCCAGCGGGGGCCCTTGTGGAGCCCTGGCATCCTGCATGTGGCGCTGTGGGCGCGGCTGCCCAAGGAAGCGGGCTGGCCAGGACCCCTCTTTCTCCAACAGGACAGTGCACCCAGAGCCAGGGCGACCGCGTCTCGAGGGCTTCCCCGGGGGCTGTCGCCTCCCTGGCTGTGCGCTGATGCACCGGCAGCGAGCGGACGGCACCACTCTGTAGCACGTGGAAGTGCAGGGTGCCAGCTAGATTGGGATTTCTGGGAAACATGAATAATATTTGAGTGTGTCCCAGCAAACCTTGCTCACTGATGTTTACCACTGTCCAGTGTGTCATCCGACAGCCCCAGAGCCCACTCCTTCCCTGCTCCTGGCCCTGGCTCAGCTTCCTCCTCTCCAGTTCCCACCTGCTGCCTCTTGAGTGAGCCTCCCCGTGGGTCCAAGGTCAGGTAGAGCGTGTGCTGCCCGGGGAGTCAGCCTAGTGGAGGGGATGGCCTCTCAAGTCGGTGCCAGGACGTGGACAGCATGAGGGGCAGCCTCCTGCCTAAGCAGACAGGGCGGCAGGCAGAAAGACCTTGTGTCCCAGTGCCAGAGGGGCCTCCGGATCCCTGCCGGTCTCAGACTGCCCCGGGTCCCGCGATGGCATCCCTGCAGTCCCGCCCCGCCTGTGCCCCCCTCAGCCTCACTCCCCTCTCCGGTTCCTCTCCTACCCTCTTCCCGTCCCACATGGGCACTCGGGGCTTGTGGGCCCAGACGTTCTCTGTTTCTAAGCTTATACTGTGCCTGGTGCCTAAAACGCCCTTCCCCCATTCTCCACCCACTAGTGCTTCCCCTCCCCTTTCCCCGCTGCAGCCTCGGCTGGCCGGCCGGGGATGAGGGTCCTGCCGCTGGGTTCCCCGAGAACTCGGAGCACCTCCCTCATGACTTTTCCCTTGCTCAGTATTGACTCCATCTGTTACTGCTGTTGCTCCCTTCGAAATGGGGCCTTCTAAGGACTAGGGCCTGCGTTTTCAGGGTCCTCATTGCCCACCACCCTGCCTGTACCTAGTAGGTGCTAAAGATGTGCTGAGTGCACAGCAGGGCTCTATTTGGAAACTTCACAGCCCTTTACAACCCTATTTGTGGTCCCCAAGGAGCACCCAGCTCCTGCCCTGTCCCATCCCTGCACACCTGAGCACTTCTCCACACTTTAGGGCTGGGAGGATTTGCCAGCACTTACTAGCATTAGAGAAAACTGACCTGGACAGTCTCAACCCTGCACCTGCCTGTCCCTGCACCTTCTGTGTGCCCAGGCTAGGGAGGCCCGGACGGTCCTGGCATGCGCCGAGCGTGTGGGCTGGACCCTCTGGCCTTTGTCTCACGTCCTCTAGCCTAGACCGTTGTTTCAGGTCAGTTCGTTGCTCCTTCCACACTCTCTCCTGCACTTTCTAGAAGCGTCCTCCGCCTTGCTGGCATCGAATGCTCTCTATGCAGCTGTTTGCTGCCCGCATTGTCAGGGTGAGAGGGAGCAAACAGAGAGCGGTGCAGCTTGCGCATTCCCCTGGGGGCGGGGGCAAATCCCAGAACCCCCCACCTGGATTCACAGAGGGCACCACGGCGGGCAGACGGTGCGTCCTGCAAGGGGATAAGTGGCTCTGGGGCGCCCCAGCGGGCATGCCTGGGAGGGGAGCTCGGGGGCGTTGTGGCAGGCACGTGCAGAGCAAAGGGGAGGGACAGAGGCTAAGAGGAGGCCAAAAGGACAGGTAGCGCCCCCAGGTCCCCTGGTCAGTCAGGTGCAATGGCCCCGGCTGCTGCGGGCGCTCGTTTGAGAGACGGCTGGGGACAGGCGAGGCCGAGAGGGAGGTGTTCTTTAGATGCTTCTAATGTGAACTCTTCCCAAACAGCTCCCTGGGTCATGCTAGGAAATGTCTCTGGGAGGGCATAGTTAGACAGCACAGTAATTATGTGAGTCAGGAGTCCAGAGGGATACCTTGTGACCTGGGCTTTTAGCTCAAAAGCAGCAGCCTCCCTGGCCCTCAGCCTGGAGCTCAGCTCTGCTCCCAAGACAGGGGAGGCCTCCAGAATCGGCAGCAGACCCGAGCAGCAGAGGACCCCCAGGAAGTTTGAGGGAGACTCCCCAAGCTCTTGCTTGCAGCCCTTTGCCAGGAGACCTCGGGGCAGGCTCCAAGGACAGGCCATGATTGAACCCTCCGCTAGTCACGTGGAAGACAGCTGACCGCTGAGAGCCCCATGGCCTGTGGCTCCTGCCCTTCAGGCTGGCTGAGGACAGGGCCTCGGGAGAGACCCACATGCTGAGGTCCAGCCTTTGCTCTGGGCCTCTTCCAGGGTCCCGTGAAACCAACACCCAGGACAAAGCGCGTGGGGGAACTTGGTGGCTAGCTTCTTGCAGGGAGCAGGGGTCTCAAGATCTGCCCCGCCCGTGACCGCCGGGCTCTCCCTGCAGGTACCTGAAGGAGTTCCGCACGGAACAGTGTCCGCTTTTTGTGCAGCACAAATGCACTCAGCACCGGCCCTACACCTGCTTCCACTGGCACTTCGTGAACCAGCGCCGCCGCCGGTCCATCCGCCGTCGGGACGGCACGTTCAACTACAGCCCTGACGTCTACTGCACCAAGTACGACGAGGCCACAGGCCTCTGCCCGGAGGGCGACGAGTGAGTGCCCCAGCCTGCCCTCGGAGGAGCCCCACGTCTCCTGGGTTGCAGGCCCTCAGAACGGGCCGGGCACGGTCGGAGCAGCCAGCTGAGGCTGCTGCGGGGCCGTGTCGCGGCCTGGCCCTGGGCCCAGACCCCACAGCCTCGGGGGCCGGCCCCCTCTCCTCTTCCCACCGGTGGGGAACCCTGCACCGGCTTTTCTTCTGACAAGCCTAAGGACCGCATCCCTGAACCAAAGTGGCTCCCTGGGCCTTCTGTCATGGTCCGCTGCAGGTCACTGGGACCCTCTCCACAGCCTGCTACCACCCACCCCATCCCGTGCAGGTCCCGCCAGAGACACAGAGCCTCTCCAGTTCCCCATTTTGCTGTCCCTAAAGGTTTTATCACCGTGCTCTATTTAGAAAAACAGGAGACAATACAAATGACAAGGAAGTGGCAAGCTAGGGAACCTCGCTGAGAGGGGACATTCATTGACCCTGCTTGTCGTGTTTCAGCCTTGCAGAGGTGGCTCCTGTGGGTACAGCTCACTGACCCATCCCTGCACCAGCATGCCTCTCGCAGAGGTCACCGACCCCTCCCCCAACCCAGTGACGCACTCAGGGCACGAGGCCTTCGCTCCTCTGGGAGCCCTGGTCTGGGCAGCGTGTCTTCTTGCAGGATCACCCCCATGCCCCCTACCCCCTGCCCCAGAGCTTCTCTTCAGGCCTGGGGGCGGGGTGTGCTGGGCGGGCTGAAGTGGGACTGCCAGGCCCTGCTGGGTCCCCTTCAGGCTGCGGCAGGAACCAGCAGGGGGGCGGCTCCTCACCGCCTGCCGCCTCGACCGACCCCCATCAGCGCGCCAACCAATCGCAGGGAAGGGGTGGGGGCTGGTAGCCCAGGCTGCAGGGGGCACAGGTAAGTGACCCCCAACTTCCGTCTTTCAGGTGCCCATTCCTGCACAGGACCACAGGGGACACGGAACGCAGGTACCACCTGCGCTACTACAAAACTGGAATCTGCATCCACGAGACAGACTCAAAAGGCAACTGCACCAAAAACGGCCTGCACTGCGCTTTTGCCCACGGGCCCCATGACCTCCGCTCCCCTGTCTACGACATCAGGTGGGCTGGATGCCACGCTGGGCCGATGGCTGTGGGCGGGGGTGGGGCCTGGCTGCCGACACTGCGAGCACCACACGCGGAGCGCAGGGCCAGTGCTCTGGTTCCCTCCGCCTCATGCCCCTTCCCCGCCCTCTCTGTCTCCTCTCTGCCCAGGGAGCTGCAGGCCATGGAGGCCCTGCAGAACGGCCAGCCCTCGGTGGAGGGCGGCGCAGAGGGACCGTCTGCGGGGGCCGCCAGCCATGCTATGATAGAAAAGATCCTCAGTGAAGAGCCGCGGTGGCAAGGTGAAGGTGGCCACGCAGGTGGCCAGGCCCCTCCCCCCAGGCGCCTGTGCTCACCCCTCTCCTGCCCAGAGCGGTCCCAAGGACTTGGCTCCCCACCGCCTCTGCCGGGGGGCGCTTCCTCCCTCCCACCTTGTGTCCAGCCGACCACGGTCCGGCAGTCGGGGGCCCTTCTAGGGGGGCTTCCCCAGACACACCTTGCCCTGCTCCCGTCATCCCAGGTGCACCCCCGTTTCTCAGGGGGCTTTCTCTCTCTCTCTCTCTCTCTCTCTCACACATACACACACACACCCTCCCCGCATATAGAGAAGTACACGTGCGCGTGTTCTTGAACCTCCTGAGGGTGCCCTTTCGCCCTGTGAGCTGTATGTCCAGTGAAGGACAGCATCCACCTCCCCCTTCTGGGCCGCCTCAGCCTTGACTTTGGCCTGTGGAAGGGCGGCCCTGCTCACACCTCACAGAAGCCTCCACTCCCGGCCCCCTCCAGCAGCTCCCCCTTCCCCACCCTGACCTGCCTTGGGCCCCATGCAGAGACCGCACACGTGCTGGGGAACTATAAGACGGAGCCGTGCAAGAAGCCTCCGCGGCTGTGCCGCCAGGGCTATGCCTGCCCCTACTACCACAACAGCAAGGACCGGCGGCGGAGCCCCCGGAAACACAAGTACAGGTCAGCCGCAGGGGGCGGGGCGGGGGGGCCCGCGGGGCTGCTCCCATTGTGCCGGCAGGGAGGTTAGGGTCCCAGGCATGGGGGAATATCCGAATGGCAGCGCTCTGGGGGCCCCGTCCGGATCCTCCTCTCCTGGCGTGAGGGCAGGGACCTGGCCGTCTCTGAGGCCCCTCCAGTTCTGATGCAGAGGAGCACCTGCAAGGGCTGCGCCGTGGCGTAGCTGGTGCACTGGCGGCCACAACCCGGTCGTCCTGGGCCGCACGGCGCTCGGCGGGAGGGTCTGGCTGAGGGAGCGAAGCTGGGCCAGCGCCGCAGGGCTGGCTCCTGGCCCTGTGGGGCAGGGGTCTCGTTCCGTTGCCGCCCCCAGATCCTGATCCCCTCTGGCATCCATGTGACCCCACCCTCTCGTTGGACCAGGTCGTCACCCTGTCCAAACGTGAAGCACGGGGATGAGTGGGGGGACCCCGGCAAGTGTGAGAACGGAGACGCCTGCCAGTACTGCCACACCCGCACGGAGCAGCAGTTCCACCCGGAGGTGGGCGGGGAGCCGGGCTGGGCCAGTGCGGGTGGGCGGCTTCACGGAGCCTTTCTGCGAAGCAAGGCAGAGCCCCCGGACTCCGTCCTGGAGGGTGGGCTTGGAGCCGCGGGCTCCCCGGCCGGCAGTGCCTGAAGGAGCCCTGCCCTTAATCGGGTAGCTGCTCTTGTTCTGGGCCCACACTCACCAAGCGGCCCCCACTTCCCACCCGCCGCTCCGGCCTCCGACGGAGAGGGCCCAGACTGGGCCCAGCGCCCTGGCCACTCTGGGCTTTGCATCCCTCATGGTGCTTACAATCCAGCGGCCCCCACATGAAAAAATAAGGAAGCCCCAAGCAGTTGCCCCATTCCAGGCCAGTGCCTAGGGCCCCGGTGGCCTCCCAGTGTGGCCCTGAGCCATATCGGTGTCCCGAGATCTTGTGTCGGGTGCCTAGATCTTGTGTCAGGCACATGCTGTCCCTTCCCTGGTTGCATGGCGACCAGGACACCCTGAGGTAGACACATGGGCAGACTGCCCTACGTGGACTATGGACAGCAGGACAGAAAGTGAGACCCAGTGGGGGTCCCAACCCAGACCCCACCCAGGCTGCCTGTGATCCCGGCCCTCTCAACGCCCAGAGGCAGATTTGGAGGTCACAGCTCTGGCCGAGACCCTCAGTGTAAAGCAGCGCGGACAGGACCCTCTGAGGGCTGGGTCAGGGCTGGCGGGACCTCTGACCCCAGACGGCACGGGGCGGCTGTGTCTGCCCAGCAGATTGAGCAGGAAGTTGTCAGGGAGAAACTTGGGGAGGCGGCGCGGCACAGGGAGGAGAGAAGGGATGAGGAAGCTAGCGCACCCGTGCGGAGACACGTGCCTGCCTGTCCCTCTCTGCCCAAGCCTGAGCCACCCCGCTCTGCCCTGTGCCTCTAGATCTATAAATCCACCAAGTGCAACGACATGCAGCAGTCGGGCAGCTGTCCTCGAGGACCCTTCTGCGCCTTCGCCCACGTAGAACGTAAGCTGCTCCCGTTGACCTGAGGCAGTGTCCTCTCCCCCCCTCCCAGAGCCCACAAGGCAGGTCCCCGCAGCCACCCTGTGCCACGCGCGTGGCAGACCACTAACTGAATGTGGCGCTCGGCCCTGCTGAGCCCCGCTGAGAGTAGAGCTATCCAATCAGAGTGATGCAACTTCCTACAACATTTTAGATATTCTAGTTCCCACATTAAAATAAGCAAAACAAATAGGTCAAATTAATTTTAATCCAATATAAAATGATATCATTTCAAAAGTAATCCATATAGAAAACCATCAAGACTATTTTACTACTTTTTTCAAACTGTTGTTGAAAGCTGGTGTTTGAATGGCTGCTGCGCGTTTCGGTCCAGAGCAACCATGTCTCAAGCACGTGTGTGTCCCGTCGTCCCCCTCCCGCGTGGCTCCACGCTGCACACGGCACTGCAGACGGCCACCGTCACAGGCGGGGCTCACGGCACCACCCACGTCCGCCCGAGGCCCCGCCCTGGCTGTCCTTCCCCTCTCCCGGCCTCCGCCCTTCTCTCGGGGGTCGGAGTGAAAACCCGCCGACGGCCCTGGGAGGGCAGCGTGCTCTTGGCACAGCCGGGGCCCAGCTGGGCACCGTGGCCGCCAGGGGAGGTGGCCGCAGAACTGATTCACGGTCAGGCTTTGGAGTCGTCCAGATCAGGGTTCAGCCCCAGCTCCTCTGTGCCCTACCGCTGTCACCTTGGGAGACTTATCTTGCCTCTCTGAGCCCCAGGTTCCTTGTCTGTAAAATGGAGCCCTTGGTGTTACTTATGTCTTCCAGTCATTGTGAAGAGTCACAATTAATACAACTTGCCTGGCACCTAGTAAGTGCTCAGTACACGATATTAATAGCTATAAGGTAGGAGTCTTCCCTTCACATGCAGGGGGATGCATGGTCCTTCGAAAGGGACCCGATGCCTTTCTGGCTCAGGCCTGCTGACGCCCCGCGCTGTCTCGTGCAGAGCCGCCCCTCGGTGACGACCTGCAGCCCTCCTCAGCCGTGTCCAGCCCCACGCAGCCGGGCCCCGTCCTGTTCATGCCGTCCGCCGCCGGAGACTCGGTGCCTGTGAGCCCCTCCAGCCCGCATGCGCCCGACCTCAGCGCCGTACGTGCCTGTCCAGGGGGCGGGTGGGCCCCACGCTTCCTCTCATGCCCCCCACCCCTCAGCCCGTGCTTGGGGACAGGCCTTAGGGTTCTTCCCTTTCTGCCCCAGGGTTCTTTTCTCTGTCAAAGCAGGTAGTGAGTGAGGTTAGTGTCCCCAGAGCCTGTGGTAGCCTGGGAGAGCCAGTAGACGGGACAAAGCCTTCTGTCACCCGCCCCCCGCACCCACACAGTGCCCTCATGAGGTCTGGGCCCCCTGGGTGGCAGTTGCTGCCCGTTGGCGGGTGGGACTGGAAGGCAGTCCCTGGCTGAAGCAGCTGCTCCTGAGCAGGGGCGGAGGGTGGGCTGCGCCTCTGCCTACATGTTGCCCACCGACCCACCCCTCCCTCCCCTGCAGCTCCTCTGTAGAAACAGCAGCCTAGGCAGCCCCTCCAACCTCTGTGGCTCCCCGCCGGGCTCCCTGAGGAAGCCCCCGAACCTGGAGGGCATTGTCTTCCCCGGGGAGCCCGGCCTCGCTCCCAGCAGCTATAAGAAGGCCCCTGGCTTCGAGAGGGAAGACCAGGTGGGAGTCGAGTTCCTGAAAAATTTCAAATGCCAGGTAAGGGATGAGAAGAGCAGCCCAGTGGGCAGCCCGGGAGGGCCGTCCTGCTGTGGGCAGCGAGGCCGAGAGCTGGGAAGCCCTGGCCTCAGCCGCTGCAAGACATAGCAGGGGGAGCGAGGCTTCCCGCGCTGCAGGCGGAAGCCAGCAGGCTGGAGCGGCGGGGACTCCTGTCCTGGTCTCCTGGTCCCATGCCCGGTCCTTTCCGTGCTGGTGCCGCCTCGATGGGGGAGGGCTGTGGGAGCAAGACAGAGGCTGTCCCTGCTCCTCTGAAGACCTACCCTGGGGACCCCGGGAGCCGTTCCTTTCCCCCCGCCACTCCTGGGCTCCTCTGAGGCTTGGAGTGGTGGCGGGGAGAGGAGCAGCCCCCGGGGTCCCCAGAGTAGGGAGAGCAGTGGGGGGTGGAGGGCGAGTGGGGTGCATGCACGCGGAGGGGGCCAGCGGGTGTCCGGCCCCGGTACCTGCAGCCTCAGGGGGCCGTGGTGGGCTGTGGGGCCTCCTGCGCCGGGCCCCTCCTGGGCCCCGCACTCATCTCCTACTCTCTGGCCTCCCTCTCCCAGGCCAAGTTAAAACCCCACTCACTGGAACCCAGGAGTCAGGAGCAGCCTCTGCTTCAGCCCAAACAGGTACCGAGTTCTGGGCCCCCTTGTGGCACCTGCCAAGGACAGACCGGGCCCGGGACCCCAGGGGGCTGCAGAGAGAGGGGCATGCTTCCCCACAAGCTGAGGTCAAGACTAGGGGGCGCCTAGTCCTAGTCCAGAGAGGGTGGGCCAGGCCCTGGAACCCCTGCCTCCAGGATCACCCGTCAGTCAGTCACAGGCCATGCGCGGAGCATCCGCGTGGCACAGGCACTGGGCGCACTTCTCCCGCTCCCATGCAGCAGCCTCCAAGCCACGCCCCTCCAACTTCAGCCTCTCGGCGAGGTGTTGAGCGGGCGGGGCCTACAGGGCCATGGGAGCGCCCCCCAAGGACTGGGATGCCCGTCTCCACTGTCCCCCTGGCCGCAGCCTCCTGGGCAGGCAGCCCACCGCCTCTCCTCGCTCTCTCATTGCAGGACATGCTGGGCATGCACCCCACGGGCAGCCCCCTGACCTCAAGCATCTCTTCTAGTATCACCTCCAGCCTGGCAGCTACCCCCCCGAGCCCTGCGGGCACCAGCAGCGTCCCTGGCATGAATGCAAATGCCCTGCCCTTCTACCCCACCAGCGACACGGTAGAGTCGGTCATAGGTAATTTGGCCATTTCATTGCCAAGTCCAGGACTGGGTCTGGCGTCAGAGACACTAAGTCTCTGGAGTGAGACTCAGACCAGCACACTGGTTACTTTAGACATCCGACTGGAGGCTCTCTGGGCCTTTGAGCAAAAGGGGAACCGAACCCGAGGTGTGGGGCCGAGACTGGCCCTCAGTGCAAATTAGAGGTGCCCCTTCCCTGGGCACGTGCAGTCTCATTCCACGACACGCCCCTTCCGTTCCCACACGTTCTCAGCTGGCCTTCCTTGAGCAGTAGACAACCTGCACAGCTGACCTCAGCTGTCCTGGTCATTGGAAGCTGCTGCTCTTCTCTCAGCAGCCACTTTGTGCCAGGTCCTAGTATAGACGGGGCGTACAGGCATGAGGACCCTCTGTCCTCGACTCGGAGGAGGGACGCTGCTCCCACCCCGGCCCAGTCCGGCAGGGGGCGGCGCGTGCTTGTTGAGCTCCTGCTGCACGTGGCCAAAAACCTGGAGAAGAGCCTCCCCGCAGCGGGCTCGGGGCAGGGGGAGACGGGACCTCTGTCAGAGGCAGGAACCCAGGCGGGGCCTCGATCCCCCCGGGCGTATCCAAGCAAGCTTCAGGAAGCAGAGCCACCCGAGCTGGACTTGGCAGAGCATTGGGTTGGTGTGACAGAGGGACAGCCCAGTCACAGGCAGAGTCTGCGTGGGAGAGGACCGGTCCAGTGAGTCCTGCGCAGGAAGATGAGGCGGGGGCAGGAGATGAGGTAGAGAAGGACAGGCTGGCCCCGGAGGTGAGGCCTGGAGCTTCAGGGTGCGCGGTGCCCGGAGGCTGGGGGCTCAGGCCCTGATGGCTCTGTCCCTAGAGTCTGCCCTGGACGACCTGGACCTGAACGAGTTTGGGGTCGCCGCCCTGGAGAAGACTTTTGATAACAGCACCGTTCCCCACCCGGGCAGCATCACAATCGGTACGGGCTGCGGGTGCGCACGGCAGTGCAGACGGCTCCCAGGGGCCCACCTGGCCTGGGGTGGCGGGGGCGGGTGGAGCGGCCCGCCCGGCGGGGCCCCCGTGGCTCCCCTGCCCTCACTCGGCAGGGCCGCCCGGCCTCTCTTGCAGGCGGCAGTTTGCTGCAGAGCTCTGCCCCCGTGAACATCCCTGGCTCCTTGGGCAGCTCGGCCTCCTTCCACTCGGCGTCCCCGTCGCCTCCTGTTAGCCTCTCCTCACATTTCCTGCAGCAGCCCCAGGGCCACCTGAGCCAGGCAGAGAACACGTTTTTGGGGACCTCAGCATCACATGGATCTTTGGGTAAGAATGGGTGTGGCTCACTGAGTGAGACCTGGGACAGGGACCTGGGCTTTTGGAAAGGGCCTTGGGCCTCTGTCCGTGGCCAGAGCCGAGCAGAGCAGAGGTTAGAGCAGGGGCTCTGGCGCTGGAGGGGAGTCAGGTCCCTCCCTGACCCATGGCCCCCTTAGCTGTGTGATCTCGGGGAGGGTCTTAGCCTCTTGGCCTTAGCGTCTTCTGCTGTAAGATGGGTGTCATGGCAGCGCCCACCCCGCGGTGGTTGTGAGGCTCAAATGGAGTGCGCAGCACAGGGCCAGTGTGCAGCGAGGAGTGGCGGCTCAGAGCCACGGGGGCCTGGCTCTGCTCTTTGTGCCAGGGTGACAGTCCCACCCAGGTCCCCGAAGGCCCTGCAGGCGGGTTCACAGGAGGCCAAGGGGGAGGTCTGGACGGCTCAGCCCAAGCTTGGGGTGGCCCTCCTGCAGGCAAAAGGCCAGGGGGAGCCAGCTGCAGCCCCGGGCGCTGTTGGATGAACTGGGGCTTCTGGAGGGCAGGTCGAGGCCTGGTGGCCAGAGGCATGGCGTGCAGGCCCGTAGGCTCCACGTGCGGGGTCCTCGCCTCCCTGCGTGCAGGTGCTGGCTGGAATGTCCACCGAGGCAGCCGCAAAGACAGGGAACCGGCACAGCGCCCGGCCTGCTGCCTCTCGAAGGGCCGCAGCGGCTCCTCTTACCTCCCCGCCCCTGCTGCTCTCCAGGGAGCTCGGAAACCCTCCCCGGAGGGTGCGGGGCGTCTGGTCACACTGAGCCGCCCAGCCGCCCTTTGACTCTCACCAAGTTTGGGACCTTCCCCAGTCTCACTCCAGAGATCGGGGCAGCACAGTCATGTCTCAGCTCTTTCCAGGTTTGTTTTTCAATTACAGCTGATACTCAGTATTATTTGTATTGGTATCAGGTGTACAGCATAGTGGTTGCACCATCGTATCCTTTACAGTGATGCCCTGGCATTTCCAGTGCCCGCCTGGCACTGCACAGTTAGGACAGTAGTATTGAGTGTATCCCCTGTGCTGTGCTTCCCATCCCCGAGCTGCTTTTAGTTTAGAAGGTGTCTGTTCTGTTTTGTGTTGACACTGTCAGCTTCAAATTCTTTGTCTTGTATTTGTCTGATTTGTCCCATATGCTGGGGACCAGTAGGTCTGCTTACTGGTCACACATCCACTCCTTCCCCTCCGTGGTTACTGAGCAGTTCTGTAGGTAGTGTGAGCTCAACAGTCCCCACTGGCGTGGCGCCCTGGTCTCTGGGGGAGGCAGGAGGACATGGGCTCATCCTTGGAGCCGCTGTGTGGAGTCAAGAGGGCTGGGGTTCAGAATGACAGAGGGGACCTTGCCCAGATGTGGTCCGGGGGGCCGTCTCTGAGGGGTGGCTCCTCTCCAAGAGATCAAATGCCACCTGAGTGTGGAGAGGCACGCAGACAGAGCTTGCTGCTGGGACAGTGTGTCGGTGAGACGACCCCGGGTCCCCGCCTCCGGGACAGGGCAGACAGGCTCAGAGACAGCGCACACCACAGGATCCCCACCTGGGGCACCGTCTGTCATGCTGTGGGTGCGCCGGTGTTTCTTGGTGGCGCTGTCTCAGATCCATTTGGATCCAGAATATCCTGGCTGGATTAGTGGGAAAGGAAGTAAGAAGGGTGTCCCTAGAATGCACTGGTGGCCGAACGAGGCCACAGGCGGCTGCGCCCCGCTCCATCCTGCTCCGGAGGCCGGGACTGCACGGGCCGCAGATCGGGGCTCACACGGTGCCAGCGAATGGCGGGCAGGCGGGCGCGTGAGAGCACAGGCGGAGTGTGAGCCTGCGCACAGCGAGCTGGAGAGAGGTGGCCGTGGCGGTCAGGCGGCCTGACCATGTCCCAGGTCTACTTACTGTCATCACTGGGGGCGGCCTCAGCCCCCTGGACCTCTGCCTGCTCCGGCTCTGCCGTCATCCCAGGCTCTGACCCGTCTTTCTACCAAATCTCCTCCCAGGCCTTGCCCCAGAGCACAAGGAGGCCCCCCTCCCCCCAGCCTCAGGTCCCCACAAATCACCGCCTTCACAGGGGGCTCCCAGATCACCCCGTTTGGCAGATGAGGATGAGACTCAGAATTTAAGTGGTAGCTGACAAGTAGCAGGTGGCACCACAGTAGGTCTGACTCAACTGCAGCCCCTGTACGTCCCTGCCAGGTGCTCCGGCCTGACGGTGCCCGGGCCTCACGCAGCAGCCCCCGGAAGCCTGGGCAGGGCTGGGCAGGGCCCTCCAGAGCGCTGACGTTCCTCCCCTTCCTGGGGCAGGTCTGAATGGGATGAACAGCAGCATCTGGGAGCACTTTGCCTCTGGAAGCTTCTCCCCAGGCACGTCCCCTGCCTTCCTGTCAGGGCCGGGGGCTGCGGAGCTGGCCCGGCTTCAGCAAGAGCTAGATGAAGCCAACAGCACCATCAAGCAGTGGGAGGAGTCCTGGAAGCAGGCCAAGCAGGTACGGGCCCCACGCCCACCATCCCAGGGCCCCGCGGCATCCCACTCATGCGCCTCTTGCCCTGGGCCTTGGGGGCAGGGGGAGGCCAGGGGCCCTGGAGGACAGAGCAGAAGCTCTGCTTTGCCCTCCTCCCCTGTCAGGACCTTGGGGTGGCAGGTGACCCATACCTGGTGCGCTCTGCGAGCCATTTGTGGTCTGGCCGCAGGCGCCCCGGCCACTCCCAAGGAGCCCTGAGTCTCCAGGGCTCGAGTCCAGGGCTCTTGGCTCTTGAAGGGGCCCTCCGGCTGGGCCCAGCCCCCTTCCCTGCCCGCAGAGGGGTCCTTGCAGGTCCTGAAACCTCTCTTCTCTGTGGACAGCGTCAGCTTCCTCCCCTCCCCGTCCCCAGACAGCTGAACCCACTCCCAGCAGGCTCCACAGCGGCTCATGCAGCCCCTGAGATGCGCTCTGGGGTGGGGGTAGGGGGCGGCGCAGGGTGCCATTGCGACATGGTGCTGTATGTTTGGCCCACAGGCTTGCGATGCCTGGAAGAAGGAGGCAGAGGAGGCCGGCGAGCGGGCCAGCACAGCGGGCGCCGAGTGCGAGCTGGCCCGCGAGCAGCGGGACGCACTGGAGGTGCAGGTGAAGAAGCTGCAGGAGGAGCTGGAGCGGCTGCACTCAGGACCCGACCCGCAGGCCCTGCCCGCCTTCTCCGACCTGGAGGCCCTGTCGCTGTCCACCCTCTACTCCCTCCAAAAGCAGCTGCGGGCCCGCCTGGAGCAGGTGGACAAGGTCAGCCCTAGAGGCTCGGGGCATGCTGGGCAGGGGTGTGCGTGGCCACAGCTCGCGTTTAGGGTCCAGTGGGTCCACACCGCTGCAGGGCTGGCCACCCTTCTCCTGAGAGCCGCTGCCCAGCAGCAGAGGGGGAGGCGAGAAGGGGCAGGGGCCGGGCCCACCCCAGCGCTCTACAGGCAGGTGTGACCCGAGCCACATTAGCATTCCTGGGCCCTAAGTCACATTCCCAGCGGCTTCTCCTCTGAGCTCCGCACACACCAGCAGACACTGCAGACTGGCTGGGTCCCCAGGGCTACTCTGTCTGCACTTCTGGGTGCCCTCCTGGGCCCCCAGGAGCCTCACACAGTGGAAAGAGCGTTCTCCCCTTCATCAGGCCTTGGTGCGGAAGCCCCCGCTGTGGCCCCTGGCCCCTGGCCCGCCGCTGCCCTCTCCAGGCCCCTGGGGTCCCTACATGATCAGTGCGAGGAGAAGCCCTCAGGCTGCAGTGCCCCGGCCTGAATCTCTCCCTGCTCCCCGTCTCTCGCTCGGCCTGTGAGCAGCACCCGGAGCCTCGGCGCCTCGCCCAGGGGGCTGCGGGGGGAGCTGAAGGGCCTTGTGCGGCCCAGGGCCGGGCCGCGGAGAGAGGCCCGTGACCTCAGCGTCCCGCTCCCCACAGGCCGTGTTCCACATGCAGTCGGTGAAATGCCTTAAGTGTCAGGAGCAGAACCGAGCGGTGCTGCCGTGCCAACACGCCGTGCTGTGCGAGCTCTGCGCCGAGGTCAGCGAGTGCCCCGCCTGCCAGCCGGGCCGGGCCCCTGCACTGCAGTCGTGACCCCGCGGGCCCGGCCCGGCCCGGCCCAGCGCTCCCCACCTAGGACTTTTTAAAGTATATATATGTATGTATGTATGTATGTATGTATGTATGTATGTATATGTATATGACTATGTATATGTATACATTCTGTGTGTGTGCAGGTGTGCGTGGGCGGCCAGTGTGAACAGTGTCTGTGTGTATATCTGTACATAGATATAGACACACACTTTAAAACAGACTTACCAAGCACTTTTTAAAAGAAGCGACTATTTTGCAGTCCTCCCTCAGCCCACTCCCTCCCTTTCCCACCCTCCCCTCTTCTCCCACCAGCCTTTTGGCAGGGAATCTCTTTCTGTCTCTTTTTTATGTAGGAACTAACTATTTTTAACTTTTTCTCGGGGCCTGCCTGAGCAGGGAAGGATAGGAAGCCGGCCGGTGCCAAGGGGAGGGGACAAGCCTTCGGGGCAGGTCCTGTTCACCCACCACCCCAGGCTGGGTGAGAGCCAGGGGTCAGAGGCCCCAGGCAGACCTGGTTCCTGGCGGTGAGGCCTGAGGAGCTGTGCCGGGGCCCCAGGCCAGCCTAGCCCCTAGGTTTACCAGATGTGTATTTATTTTGGGGCTGGCAGGCCCAAGCAGCCCCCCTCCCGAGCTCCCACCCCTGGGCCCTTGAAGACCCTTGAGGGTCAAGGCCCGGGAGTCCTACCCCTCAGGTTCCTGAGGCAGGGGCCCTGCCTCAGTCCTCTCCCTGGTCTTGGGAGCAGCCTCCCTGGCCACAGGGCCACCTGCCAGGCTGGCACTGCCCTCTCCGTGACCCCCAGCTGCCCTCAGCTGTCCTTTCTCTTCTGGCACAGACCCCCACCCTCGCTCCCTGCTCCCCCCCTCTGGCAGCTAGCAGGGCAATTGGTAGGGAGGAGCTGTGGACTGTGAGGACCAGGGGGGCTCAGGCCCTGCCCTCCTCCCAGGAGGGGCTCCGTATGCATTCCTTGGTGCTCTCTGAGTGCAGCTGACGTCCTGCCCGTTCGGAGCGGACGCCCGTGTGCATGTGTGTGCGTGCCTGTCCGATGTATAGTGTGTCTTAGCTTCCATTTTAAAAATTGTTCTGTACAGAGAGATGCAGTGGGATGGGAGGGCGGGAGGGTGGAGGGAAGCCACCCCACTCCCAGCGCTGGGTGCCTGGGGTGGGAGCAAGAGGGCGGCAAAGGGTCTGGCCCCAGCCCCTCCCCACCTTGGGCTCAGCACGAAAGGGCTTTCAATGAATTACGTGAAAACTTTTTTTTTTTTTACAAAAAATGCAAAAATCAACAAAGCTCCAAACCTATTGGAAATAAAATATGAACTTGCATTGGTAGCTTTTTTGCACAGGATGAAGTGGGGTGGGGGTCCCAGGGTCAGGCCTCTCAACAGTGAGGTGGGCCAGCTCAGCCAGGCGCTCTGCCTCCGCCCAGGAAACAGACTGTGGGGCCCTACCCCCAATGCTAGGCAGCTGCAGAGGCCAAGGGCTCCCCAGGCTCCGGTACTGTCCGAGCCAGGCCCGCTGAGGCTGCTGTGGGGACCACGAGCCCTGGACAGCCCTCCCAGCTCCCCACTCTCCTCTGTGGGCTCGATCGACAGCTACTACGGGCTTGTTTGCTGTTTTCCAAAAGTCAGCAGGGCTGGTGCTTCTCAGAGGAGCAGACGGCGCCTCCTCATAAGCGCGCGAAGAGAAAGGCGAGCCCCAGAGGGGCTGGCCTGCCCCCGTCCCCTGACGGCGGAGGCCCTGGGCTTTCCTTTCAGCCACCACTTCTCCCCTGCTCTCAGCCGGCCTGTTTGGTGGGTGCAAGGGAACCCAGCTGTGCACCCCTCTCATGGGCCTCCGAGGCCCCAAGCTGCGAGGGACCGTGGGGATACCTCGCAGCACCCACATGTGGCGCTTGTGCAGGCTCAGAGGCACGGTGACTGACCCAGGGGCACACGGGTAGAACGACGCCTTGACCTCAGGCTGTAGCTGCCCGCACGCAGGCAGGGCCCGTCGCCCCCCGCCCCCAGCTCATGGTGCTGCCCCAGGAGTTCCGGGCCCGTGCAGCGCAGCAACCACAGGAATGGATGTGCCTGGTAGCGTTTTGTTCAAAGCGCTTGGCCCAGCAACTGCCCGGCACCTGCTTGTGCATCGGTCACCCCCACGCCCCCTCCCTGCTCTGTACCATGGCAGAAGAGTGAGGGGTGGGCCCAGGGTGGGGGAGGGGCTTGCAGGACCTGACCTGAGCTGCACTGCAGGCCAACAGCGTCTCCTAAGAGGACAATGGATTATGATACTTTTATTGTGACTAAGAAAGTTTCTAGGTGGCAAGTACTGGCTCCAGATGCCCTCAGCAGGTAGGGTTCGCCCAGCTGTCCTTTCTGCGTCCGTCCTCCGTGCCAGCCCGTGCCTGCCAGCTCTCACCCAGCAGAGCCCGACAGTCCCCTTTCTGGGCTCCCTAGTCCGGGTGTTGGCGGCCCCTCAGGACCTGGGCTCCCTCCATTATGGCTCCCCCCCTCACCCCCCTCAGAGCAGCTGTAGCCTCATCTTTGTCAGAGTTCCCTCTCCTTCCCCGACACAACCCTGGCCCGACCCTGTAGCTGGAACAGGTGCGCCAGGGGACAGATGGCTGAGGTGCTCGGCTTTGCCAGAGCAGCTTTTCCCAGGGAGGAGCAGGGGCAGGAGCTGCGAGGGCTGCCTCCCCTCCCCTGGTGCTGGGATTTGGCAGGGAATGCTGAGGCCAGGCTGAAGGCAGGGAGGAGGGAGTATAAATATGCAAATAGTGTCCCCCTCTTCATAAATATGCAAATGGAGTTCCCACATCCAGGGCCCCAGCTCTGGAAGGAGACCAGAGGAGGTCTGCGCTCCGGGCCTTCAGAGTGCTGGGGGTCCCCCCCTTGCAGGGCCCTCACGAGCGTCAGGCCAGGCTGGAAGGCTGCACTGTGGTGGGGACAACCCAGACCTCCGGGAAAGCCTGCCCCCACCAGGGACCCCACTGCATCCCCACCGCCTCTGCTATTGCCCTAGCCGCGGGGCATGCTGGGAAGCCTGCTTGGCTCGCTGCCGCCGCAGCTTCACAAAGGCCTGGGCCTCGCGGTCACCCCTCCTGCTCTCCAGCAGCTGCAGGATCGTGTCCCCTGTGAAGAGAGGTGTTTGGGGGTCAGCTTCTGGGCAGAGGCAGGGTCTGGGTGGTGCAGCCAGCCTGGAAACCAGTGGGGGGCCCATGCCAGCCAAGCTCATGGGAGACGACCACCTGCCGGACCAGCCTGGAGCCACCCTTGCAGCCTCGGGCACCCGACTGCAGCGCAAGAGACTGAGATGTGCCTCACGTGGCAACCATTCCCTCTCAGTGTGAGAACCTTAGGCTAGCCAGTGAACCTCTGTGCCTCAGTTTACTCATCTGTAAAACAGCAGTAATAGTGTCTGCCTGCTTGGGTAGTTGGAAGGATTGAAGAAGTTAACGTACGTCAGGTGCGTAGAACTGGCCCATAAGTGGGCAAACGTGACCCATTCCCATCAGCGAGGTCAGCCCCTGTCCCCGGGGACATTCGGTGACCTCCCCCACCAGGAAAGCCACACTACACGTAACCTAGCTTAAATGACTCTGGTTCCCTGATGAGACCCAGAGACCTCAGCAGCACAAGCCACCATGCTGGCTCCGCTGGCTTCATCCTCTCAGGAGGGATCCCTCTGACCCCCAACCTTGCCTCACCAGGGGCCCCTGTCTGAGCTTTACAGGCTGGCCCTCCCCTGCGTCCCCAGCACCGGGGCTCAGGCCTACCGTTGGCTGTGGGGTAGGTGAGGGGCAGGCGGGTCTGAGGCACCTCCCCAGGCTCCTCTGTCCCATCCAGGCCACAGACCGAGCGCAGTGGCAGGAAGGCCTCCCCTTCCAGGTCATCGGCCCCCAGAGTGTCATGGTCCAGCACCGTGAGCAGGAGGCACGCCCCGTCCTTCTGGCACGGCTCGGCAGGCACCAGGCTGGGAGGGGACAGTTGGGCTCAGCTGCCCACCACACACACTGCCATGGCCCTCCACCCCCACACAGGGGTTCACCCCTGGTTCAAGAGGACAGGCCAGGGCAGGAGAAAGATGCCCAGATGGGCGGCTGGGGGCAGGGTGGGAAAGTACAGGCCACATGGTGTGACGCCTGCCCTAACTGAGGGCTGATGCTTTAAACCAGGAGGACTTGTGTCCCCAGGCCCACCTGTCTTGGGGAACAGAGAACTTCGGGTTCAGGACTCTTTCCTGCAAGCAACATGTGGGAGTCTTCTCCCAACAGTCTGACCACTCCCAGGGAGCAGGTTTGGAGCCTCTGTCAGCAAC
Source organism: Pteronotus mesoamericanus (assembly GCF_021234165.1). NCBI lineage: Eukaryota > Metazoa > Chordata > Mammalia > Chiroptera > Mormoopidae > Pteronotus > Pteronotus mesoamericanus. The sequence goes on along the minus strand of NW_026555315.1, from coordinate 4,026,085 downwards.
CCCTTGTCCCAGGTTCCCCTCCCTGGGACCCCACTGCGGTCATCGGGAAGCCCCGTTGGCCCCAGCGGGGAGGAGCAGGCCTGAGGCGTCCGGCCTGGGGAAGGATCGCAAGCGTAGGGACCCGCCCACTCACAATTCAAAGGTCTCATCAAACAACGGGTGAAGGTCCTTCTTGTGCTTTTGGGTCTCCCGGGGAGCCAGCTCAGGGAACTCGTGCCTGGGCTCCAAGGTCAGCTGGACAAAGGGGTCGCTGCAGCCTGGCAAGTGGCCCAGAGAGGGGACAATGGCCAAGGATATCCCAGCCCACCGACCAGCCCCGCTCCCTGCAGCTGTGCCCCGCTCAGCAGCACTGCCCCCTCCTGGCAACCCAGGGGAAATGCACCTGGCGCTCCTGCTGGGCCGGCTGAGCCACCAGGGACCGGGGAAGCAGGGCGGAGCAGCCCCTGGGCAGCCCGCACTCACCGTTGGAGTCCAGAGGTAGCAGGTTGGAAGCGCTGAGCAGCTCCACGCGTAGCTTCTGCTCGGAGGCTTGGTAGGAGGCCTTGAGCGTGACGGCCCCGAGCTCCTCGGAGGCGGTGTCGGCCTGGGGGCGGAGCGCAGGGTCAGCGTCAGCGCGGGCGGGGCTGGCGGGGCGGGGCGCGGCGGGGCCCGGTGCGGCGCGGCGCGGCGCGGCGCGGGGCCTCACCTGCTGCTCAAGGCGGGTGCAGAAGTACTTCTGGATGAGCTCCCGGGTGGAGGCTCCCTGCAGCTCTAAGTCCCTCTGCAGGGCCTGCGAACGGGGCCAGCCGAGAAGTCACCGGAATTGCCACACTTGGCCCCAGCCCGGCGCTGCCCCCAGGAGCTCACATCTGAGCGGGGAGACGCTGGCGTGGCCTGGAAAGCTCTGGGAGTCCTGGGGCCAGAGGCAGGCAGCCAGAGACGCAGACGGGGTGGACTTCACAGCACCCCCCACCCCCAAACACACACACAAACTCCACGCTGAGAGCCTTGCGCTTGGGTTATTGCTCGGCTGCCCCTGTCTTAACATTTGAAAGGACTTTTGACGGGGAGGCCCGCAGTGTCCTTTGGTGCTGGGTCCTGAACACAGGTGAGCGCAGGCAGGCAGGCCCGCTTCCCCCACCCCAGGCACAGCAGAGGGCCCCTACCTTGAAGGTGGCCGTGTGCAGGGCCTCGGGCGGCAGGCCACAGCCCTCTGCGTAGAAGCAGATCTCCAGGTTCTGGAAGATGAGCAGGCAGACATTGGTGCCAACCCCACACGCCCGCCCACCAGGGCTAGTACTGCTGTCACCGGTGCCGTTACCTGCAGTGCAATCTTCAGCCTTTTGCAGGCCAGGGAGCAGCTCCTCTGGGAGGTGGCCACCTCCACCAGCACAGTGAGCGTGTGGGTCCACAGCAGGGTCAAAAGGCTGAGGAGAGGTGCCAAGGGGCCGGGACACAGAACGGGAAAGTGGAAGAGGAGGAAGCAGAGGTGTTTTTGAGTGACAGCGGGCCTCCCGGACCCAGGTTCCTCCCCACCCCCACCCTCCCCTGGAGGCACAGCTTCACAGGTGAGCCTGGGGTCGGCCCCGCCTCCTGAGGGAAGGAGGACAGGGAGGGCGGAGAGGCCCGTCCTACCCAACACATCTCCCAACCTGGGGAACGAGCCTTCTCAGGATTATCAAACCCCCACAGAAAAGGTGTGGGGGAGGCTGGTCCCCCAATGACAGGGTCGTGAGTGAAGGCAGCAGTGGTCAACATGAACGGGATTTCAACACACTGCTCTCTGTTGGGAGAGAAAACACAGCAACCAAGCCGCAGGCCTGCCGACTACCTGAAATAACTGAAATGTCACACGTCAAAGTGGAGTAAGGCAGTTTAGTACCAAAAAAAAAAAAAAAAAAAAAAAAGTGATTAGGAATAAGGGAGCCCTGGCGGGTGGCTCTGTTAGTTTGAGCATCACCTCGATACACCAAGGTGGTAGGTTCAGTCCTCAGTCAGGGCACATGCAAGAGTCAACCAATGAATGCATAAATAAATGGAACAACAAATCGATGTTTCTGTCTGTCTGTCTGTCTGTCTCTCTCCCTTCCTCCCTCTCTCTCAAATCAATTGAGAGAGAGAAAGGGAGAGAGAAAAACCCTAACTAGAAGTCCCTCAGAGCCATGGGAGAAGAACAACAGCTGCCTATAAGGTTAGGGGAGCAGAACTGCAGTTGTGAGGCTGGAGGTGGCCCGGGGCTGATGGAGAAAGGACAGGTAGTGAGCTCCCTGTCCCTGGAGCAAGCGCTTGAGCAGAGACCCATGGCATCCTCCCCTGCGAGAGGATGGCGAGGCTGGGAAGGAGGGGCGGGTGGAGGAGAGGTGAGGCGTCGGGGGCCTGCCGGGGAGGCAGCCGCTGCAGACCTGTTGAAGTTCTCCTGCACCAGGTTGGTGTTCAAGTAGCAGAGCTCCACCTCCAGGAACTTCATCAGGGGCAGGATGGCCTGTGGAGAGGGGCAGGCGGTGCTTCCAGCTCTGGCCCATTCCGGTCCCACCTCGGTTCCCTTGCCCAGCTCGGGGTTCAGGGTGTGGGACGGAAACAGGGCCAGAAGCTTTTGCGCGCAGCATTTGGAACTTCTGCAGGGAGGCAGGGACTTTTGTCATGGTGTCCACTGATACATATACCCCTCGTACCTAAATCAATGCCTGGGACAAAGTGGGCGCCTAAATAGTTGATGAATTAGTGAGTGACCTCCCAAACCATCAAAAGTGTGTATTACTGTCCCTGATGACAGATGAGGAGACTGGTGCCAGCTGGCTTGCAGGAACAGGACAGCTATGCGGGTAGGCAGCTGAGAAGGATGCACGCCCAGGGCTGGTTGGCTGCACAGTCCAAACCCTGCCCCAGTGCAGCCCGTGCACGAACCGTCGGCGCCGGGAGGGTCCGTGCGATGTCCCAGCCCTGCCCCCCGAGCATCCCAGCGGCCAACCAAGGCCCAAGTCTGGAGGACTTAACCCTGACACCCCATGACCTTCGGCCTCCCGCTCCCCCTGAGCCCCTTTGCAACCCCAGACCCACAGAGCTGGCAAAGGTCAGCGGGCAGGGAGGGCCACTCACGTCTTCTGGCAGGACAGACTCCTTGACGCCCACCAGATTCCGGATGTACTTGGCGATGCCCACCTCCAGCTGGGGACACAAAACAGTAGAGGGGAGGCCAGGGCCTGAGTTCAGGTTCAGGAAGCGGTGGGGCTGGACATCAGCCTGAGTCCTGCTGGGCGGGGGGCTTTGGGCTGAGAAGTGGCGGGGCAGGGTCGCTGTGGGTCGGACAAGGTACCTGCTCGGCCAGGGTGCGGACGCCGGTGCGGATCTCATGGCCTATCCCCGCCAGCGCGCCTTGCAGCTGCGTGTGCAGCGTGTTCTGCAGCTGCCCCTGCTCCAGCACGGCCCCGACCCGCTGCTCCAGGGCCTCCCATGCCAGCTGCGTAGGTAGCTTGCCGATCACCAGCCGCAGCTGCTCCATGTCGTTCACCACTACGCACAGCTGGGGACAGGCATGGGCACAGGGATGCAGAGCTTCCCAGATAGTGGCAGGTGGGGCAGTCTCTACCCCCACCCCTGCCCCGACCCCCAGCGCTGGCCCTTACCATGTTGGCGGCCTGGCCCTGGTCCTTCTGGCCGGCGGCGAGCTCACGAGCCCGGGACTTTATCAGGCTGCAGTACACCAGGGCCAGCCGACAGGTGTCCTGGGCGGGGAGGGGATGATCAGTGGGGCGGCACCCGGGGGGGCGGAGGGGGGAAGGCATGGGAATCTGAGTGACTTGCGGGATTTAGGACGTAGGCCTTTGGAAACGGCTAGGGCGAGAGCTTGGGAGAAACAAGGCAGGTGGCGGCAACGAGGCAGCCCTGGAAGGTGGGGAAGGACCCGGGGAAGACCTGGCACCTCCACGAACTTGACGGTGATCATGAAGGCTTCCTCCGGGTCGGGCCAGTCCAGCTGCCGGGCAGTGTGGCTGATCTGGGCAAAGCAGGTGGACAGATCCACAGCCGACGTGCTATGCTTGGTCAGTTCTCCCAGGGGCACCAGCTGGGAGATGGGGGAGCACTCAGGAAGGAGGAGCAGGGCTTACCAAATCCACACCCCTCCTTCCTTCCGCAAGCATTCAGAGCTTCTGCCACCTGCAGACACAGGGCTGGGCAGCGGGCTTCAGGGAAACAAGCAAGGCTCCGCCCAGACTCCCCAAGGGCAAGGGTCAGTCCGGAGAGGAAGCCACAGCTCACTCCGAAGATACTGAGAGGCAGCGTTTTATGCAGAACTGGTCTAAAAGCATCCTTTAGTGCCAGCTACCTGCCTCTGCACATCCTGAAGTCCCAGCAGAGCCCCAGGCCCCACTCCAAAGCCCGGACCTCACCCAGGGCCAAGCCCGCCCCACCCCCCACCTTGTCCATCCGCACCGCGCGCTGCACCCGCGCCAGAGCCACGCTGTACGTCTTCTGCAGCCAGGACGGGATGGCCGGCTGGAACCAGCGATGGAAGCCATCCAGGGCCAGGACGCCCTCCCTGAGGAAAGCCGGGGCTCAGCCTGGTGAAGGCCGGTCCAGCGCGGGCTGTGGGCCCTTCGCGGCCCTCCGTGCCCTCCGCTCCCGCAGCCGCACCCGCCCGCTGCCCACCTCTCTGAGGGGGCCGGCCCCAGCTGGCAGAGCTCCTTGAGGCTGATGTAGAGCTGGAACAGACTCTCGCCCATCTCTGGGGACACGGGGCCGCTCACCGCCATTGCAGTGTGGTCCTGCACCCGCTTGGCCACCTGGCGAGGGATGGCGTGGTGGGCAGGGCTCTGCAGCCAGGGTGGAGGGAGGGCCCTGGACACGCGGGGAGAGACTCACCAGCCACTGCAGCTCCAGGAAGGCCATGGAGAAGAAGTCGATCTTAACAACACTGTAGGGAAGGCAGTGGGCATCACCTGGTGGCATGCACCGGGGTCCCTCTGGTCCCCTCCTGAGCCCCTGCCCACACCCTCCCGGCCCGGCCACCTGCTCACTTGTGGAAGGTCTTGTTCCACGTGCGCTGGCACTGGTGCAGGTCGCTGATGATGTCCTGCACCAGGCTCAGCAAGGCCTTGCCCGCCTCCAGCACACCCTGGCGGGGACAGGGAAGCTGAGCGGGCCCGGAAGAAGCAGACACCCCGCCCTCCACCCGGCCGGCCCCTCACCTGCACCATGGGCTGATGGTGCTGCTGCTTCAGGTGGAACCATTCGACGGTGCCAGCCTGTGGGCAAAGAGACAGTGAGCAGGCGGGGTTGCTGGGCCCAGGCACACACCACCCCCCACCCTGCCCCGGGCAGGCACCCTACCCGCAACGCCTCAGTCACCAGGCGGGGCAGTGGGGCGCTGTCAGGGCACAGTTCTCCAAAGGCCTTTGTCTTGCACATCTGTACCAGGACCCTGTGGGGACAGAGAGCCTGCTGCCCTGTACCCCCACTCACCTGTCCAGCAGCTTCCCCACCTCTGCAGGTGCCCTGGCTCTTCCCTTGTCCCTGACCCCACTGACCTGAGGAGAGACTGCAGCCGGGCCGGGGAGTCAGGGACGGAGAGGGGGAAGACCGTCCGGAACCTCCGGATGAGGGAGAGGCCGTAGGCCAGCAGGGAGCTGAACGAGGCGGCCAGCTCCTCCCGCTGTGGGGCCCAGGAAGATGCCGTGAGGCCAGGGCTGCTTCTGGGGCCCGGACAGCCGCCCTCGCTCCCTGGGCCCTGCCTGCGCGCAGCCCTTGCCCCGCCCCAGCCCACCTGTTCGGCCTTGAGCCGGCCCTGGATCCACTGGTACTCGATGCTGGTGATGGGGTGCAGGAGGCAGCTGCTGGGGAACTCCAGGCTCTGGTAGACACGGCTGTAGGCCAGCCACTCCCTGTGGCAGACGGAAGCCCTCAGCCCGGCCAGGCTGGGCACCTCCATTCCCCTGCTGGCCCAGCCCCGGGGAGGGAGAGACAGAGCCTCCCTATCCCCAAAGCCTCCTGGGGACCCCCACCAACCCCCGGAGGCTGAAAGTAACCCATAGGACTACAACTTTTGTTCCTATAGTGCTCTTCAAACAGGTAAGTTGATCGCCCATCTCTTAAATTAGAATATTTGTGATTCAAAAATTCAGGCTTTCTTGCTTCTTTTGAAAAATCAGATTTGGAGACGAGCCTTCATGCACATGCGACAAACGCTGGTGGGAACTCCCCTTCAGACGGTTCAGGGGAGACTTTGCAGAGGTGACAAGGGAGCTGAGGCCAGGCTCGAATGGGAGGATGCAGGAGGGTGGGGGAAAAGAGCCATCCGGGAACAAGCCCAGTCCTGTCCCGACTGGCGCCCGCTGGCTGCCGGCCCGACAGGCTTGGGCTGGTAGGCGCACTAGGCCCTCCCCGCGGGTGCCGTTCTGGGCTCCAGCCTCACCGGCAGCCCCCACCTGTCAGGAACACCCACCCGCCCACACTCCCAGAGCTGCCTCCTTCCACCCCTGACTCAGATGCCAGTGGCAGCCCCCGTGTGCCCTGCTCCTGACCCCTCATGCGCACTGGAGTGTCGGGGGGCTCGCCGGTGCCCCGGCCTGGCCTCCCCACAACCTGCTGCGACCCTGGGAACATCGCGGCACGTCCCCACTGGCCCTGGAAGCTCAGAGCACTGCTTTGCTGACTGAAGGCGACCTGGGAGCAGGGCTGGGGGCTGGGGCAGGGGCGGCCAACTCAAATGCCCAGAGGGACCCACGTGATGTCAGCAAGTGACGTGGGCCTGAGGGCAACCGTGATAGCCTGGGGAGGACATGCTACTCTGCTCTGACCAGCTGCAGCCCAGCAAAGTGACAGCCCTGTGACATCAGCACTGTCGTTTCCCCGGGGGAGCTGGAGGGGGAATGTCCGGATTGCTACAAGTTGGCAACTGACTCAAAACTGAAAACATACAGTTTGGGCCAAGCAGAAACCTCAGGAGGGTTGGACTCCGGGCGGGCTGCCAGCCCATTGGGGGGCAGGCAGGAGGGGCGGGGGCGCACTCACGCCATGGACTGGTGGAAGTCAGACAGGTCCTTCTGTGTGGCATGGAGAAACAGGATGGTGGCAGCCTGGGGACTCAGCGACCCGTCCCAGGAGGTGCTGCCGGCCTGAGGGGACAGGCGGAGGGGCGTCAGGGCCCGGCAGGCAGACCGTGGCCCAGCCCAGCCCTGGGAGGGCAGTACCTGGTGCTGGGTGACCTCGTGGGACACGAACTGCTGCAGCAGGTGGAGGTGCACCGTGTAGCTGGCCTGGGAGTGGCTGGCGGCAGTGGCTCTCTGCAGGAGGTTCGGGGCGGCTGTGAGTGGAGCGGCCCACGCCCAGAGTGGCCCGCCCGACCCAGCCGGGCCACCGGGAGGCCGCCGGCCCTGGTCCCAGACCTACCCGCTTGTGAATGAACTGGAACTGGAGGTGGCACTGACCACGGTCTGGGTAGGTCTCAGTGCACGGCTCCAGAGGGTACCACTGGTCCTCCCGGCAGCGCAGGTCCTGGCAGGCCAGGCGGTGAGGGACGCCCGTGCCCGTGAGTGGGTACAGGGAGGCAACGGCAGGCAGGCCTGAGCTCGGTGCAGGCCCGGAGCCCCTCCCCCGAACCCCTCACAAACCCCTGCCGCCTCTCCCCTGGGCCTCTTCCCCCACCCACCCCACTCACCTGCAGCCTCAGAACCACATTCCCCAGAAAGTCGTCCTGGCCTTTGTCCTTCCGGGCCTCCTTGAAGATCCTGTCCCAGGCAGGGTACATGAGGGACACGGGCCAAGAACCTGGGCGGGCCAGGGTGGCATCCGCCCCCACCACCTGCGGCCGCGGGACCCAGAACAGAGCCTGCAGCCCAGCAACCTGCGCATGTGGGCGGAGGGCAGAGGGAGCCCCACGCCTTCCCAGGGAACCTCGCACCCTCACCTTCGCAGCCCGTGCAGATCTGTAAGCTCCCCGAGCTTCTGCCGGACAGACTCCACGGTGTCCAGGTCCCTGGAGGGCAGAGGTTTGAGCCAGAGGCCGCGGGGGCAGCCTGGGAGCCCCTGACCCCTCGCATCCCCACCCTCACAGCAGGGTGTGTTCCTCACCACATGTCCAGGTGAAAGCTCGAGTTGCTTATGTCGTCAAACTCCCTGCAGGGAGAAGAGGGCACAGTTGAGGGCCTTGGAGGGCTGGCCCCTCGGCACAGGGCCTGTCTGCCGGGGCTGTGTCCCCAGCAGGTCCACCCACTGTGAAGTCTGAGCCCCTTCCTGCAAATTCTGCCTGCCCCACCGCCGCATTCCCCTCTCATTAAGGGAAGAAGGCTCCAGGCTGCCCCTGGGTCAGCCCAGAGTCTGACTCTCCACACCCGCTACCTCATGGGGCCTTAATGCCACCACGCAGTCCTGTCTGTTTCCCCTGCCTCCTCTGCCTCCCCGGGAACAGGCTCCCCCTCCGGTCAAGCCAGGCCGCTCCCTCTGAGCCAGGAAGTCCCGCTGATCTCCCTGACTGGGGGACCTCTACCCCAGGGAGTAGCCCCAGACAGGGCAGGGGCCAGGCCGGGGGACCTACAGGATGAAGGTCTCGTCCCAGACGGGGTTGAGCGTCTGGGTGATGACCTGGGTCCGGTGGGTCTTCTCCTCGGGGATGGTGTGCCGCACCACTGCCTTCTGCGGCCGCCGCGGCCCCAGGCTGTCCCCCAGCGTGCCCGCTCCCTGCTCGATGCCCAGCAGGCAGTAGGGGTCACTGAACCCTGGGGAGCACGAGGGGACAAGGCTGCCAGGGCGTTGGCTGGGCTCCTTGGGAGGGTCCTTCATCCCCCATTCCCCACCCCAAGGGCAGAGCCCCTCCACGCCCTAAACTCCAAGGCCAAGGAGACATCAGCGCACCGGGCGGGGCGGCCCCAGGGTGGGGGGACTTTGGGAGAGTCCCAGGACAGCCGGTGATGGGGGAGGAAGAAGCCCGCCCTGCCTGCTCACCGCTGACGTCCTTGCCCAGGATGCCCTTGGCTTGTTTCACTGTCGCCTTCAGACAAAATGTGGGCTTCTGGAGAGAGAGGAGGGGGCACCTGAGTCCCAGAGGGAGTGGGGCTCTCCAGCCCCCATCCTTGCCCAGGTGGCTCTGGACTGGTGTTACCTCAAGCTCCTGGACCTGCTGTAGCATCTGCTGGTGCTCCTTGGGCTCCATGCAGAAGGCCTGGTGAGACAGGGGCGTGGGAGGCTTGGGGCATGGGCCAGGGAGTATGGTAGGGCCGGGGGGCAGGGGGCTCCAGAGGCCGGGTTACGGGGGGGGGGGCGGGGGGGGCAGGGCGCTGGGCTCACCTCCTGCAGGTACCGCAGCAGCTCCGAGGCCTCCTTCACGTGGTTGGGCTCCGGCTTGCCCAGGCAGTGCAGGACAGTGTAGAGGGCTTCCTCGTAGAGCAGGGCCCGCTGAGACACAGGTCTCCTCAGGACCCTCGTCCACGCCCCACGAGGTCTGAGCCCCGCCAGCCCCCGGGCACCAGCACCGCATGCCCAGAGCAGGGACAAAGCGCCCACAGAGGCGGGGCGGGGAGCGGGCTGCTGCGCTCAGCCTTGGCTCCCCCCTACTTCCCCCCAGCTCCCCGATTCTTACCTCCTCAGGGGAGAAGTGGTGTGATGGAGGCTCGATCTGGGGAGTAAGGTGAAAAGACAAAGTGTCTGGCAGGCCCGGGAGGCCTGGACAGCAGGCACGGCTCCCCGCAAAGCAGGCCCAGGGCCGCGGGGCCGCAGCCACCAACCCCGCCAGCCCGCACACCTGTTCCCACGGCAGGTCTCCTGGGGGCCCGGCCCCTGGGTCGCCTTCCTCGTCCCCTGGGTCGCCTCCCTCGTCCCCCGGCCTGCGCTGGCTGAGGTCCATTGGCTCTCAGCTCCCGTCGCAGTGCCAGCTCTCGGCACCCAGGGCCCCCACCTCCTTTCCTTCCCCAGAGGAAGCAGCGCTGCTTATCGGGCGGCCACGCTCGCTCGCGCCCCAGCGGCGGAAGTGAGGCCCAGCAGCGGAGGTGGGAGATGGGGGGTCATTGCAAGCAGGCCTGGGGGTTTCTCAGCCGGTCCCCCAGCGGCCTGGTCCCAGCCGGGACACTCCCTGCCTAGTGGAGCCGGTGCCTTTGGCACTGGAGGAGGGCAGCAGGGCAGGGGTCGGCTCCGCCAGAGAGAAGGGGCTTGGGCCCCGGACCTAAGGCCCCGGGGTGGCCCAGAGAACACGTGGACCCTGTTCTGCTGACCCAGAAGGCTCTGCCCAGGGGACAGGGGAGGCAGGGAATGGGCTCACACCCTCAGGTGCAGCCTGAGAGAGGAGGGGCTGCGCGGAGACCACAGAGCCCCACCCAGGCCAGCGCTTCTCCTCCGTGAGGTCACTCCTACCTCCGGAGCTGTTGGGGGCAGGGGCTCTTGCAGCTCTTGGACCCTGCGGCGCCTTATCTTGATGGCTTGGCGCAAGAGGGGTGGACGTCGCTGGGAGTGAGAGAAGAGTGTCGCCATGGTGGCCAGCTCTGCCCTTCCCCTTGGCTGTGCCCGCTGCCACTGGGTGAAGATAGTGTAGCCACAGGATTATGCAAAGGGTTCAGGGAGGGGCGAAGGGGGCGGGGTGGGGGAGAGGGCCAGGCCGGGGTTTCACCACTCCCGGGGCCCGGCAGGCCCCTGCGCCTCTCTAGCTCCCACTGGCCGGAGGGGCGGGATCCTGGGAGGAACTATCCCTGGCTGGAGGCAGAAGGGAGGTGGACACCCAAGGTGGATGCAGTGGGCGGGTCCGGCCACACCCCACCCTCCCATGGAGCCTCTGGGAGGGTCCAGTGTCCACACAGGGGGTGTCAGGGCAGGCCCGGCAGCGGCCCCGCCCCATCCCAGGTGCTGCTGTGCCCAGCTGCGGGGGAGCTAAGGGAAGCAGGTCTGAATGGGTGGGGTTCTCACCCACAGATTTCCCTGAATGGGCCCCAGACCCAGGGTGGGCGTGGGCAGGGCACAGGGGAAGGACTCCAGAGGTGTCTCTCTGGCAGGTGGCCACATGCTCAGCCTGCTCCACTCCACAGGTGACATTCCCCGTAGGTGACATAGGTGACCAAGCTGCCCCAGGCATGGACGGCCCGGCGGCCCCAGCCCCCACAACAACGGCCAGGAGAGTGCTCCCTTCAAGTGCCCTTGTAGGGAGGGCGTTCAGCCACCCTGGAGCTCCTGAGAGGAGCTGGCCAGGAGGGAGAGTCTGGCAGGGCACCTTGGCTCAGGAGAGAGGAAAGTAGACACCTTGGTGCTTGGCTTTCTCTGAGCTCAGAGACCGGAGCCCAGGGCCTTCCTCCAGGCCCGGGGGGGGGGTGGAGGTGGGGAGGGGGGATGGACAGGCCTGGGTGCGGACTTTGGCTCTTTGCAACCTCCCCCGACCTGAGCAGCCAGGCGCACAAGGAGGGCAGCAGGAGAGGGAGTCCTGCAGAGCTGGCCTGGCCCTCTCAGCCCGGACACGTTCCTCCCGGCCACGTGGGGCCCAGGGCCGCCCTTCCAGGAGCATGGCAGCCAAAGGCACAGGACGCCACGGGTGAACCTGGCCCTGCCTCCGTGGCCTCCCACTCAGGGCGGTTCGGGGCTGTGCCAGGCCCATAGGGGACCCAGTGGGTGGGCTCAGTTGCTGAGCAACAGCCAGGGAATGGAGACTTGAGAGGCCTTAGCTTCCCAGGGCCAAATGGGCCACGAGAACAAGGGACTCTCACACGCAGCCCAGGGAGCAGTCTCCCCGGGCCTCCCGCGGCCTCCGCAGCCGGACAGCTTCCTCCCCGGGGCGCACCGGGGTCCCACACAGAGCCAGACACGGTCCAGTTACTTCATTTTTACTACTTCACATTTTCAGCAAACAAATCAAGGTGCAAACAGGGTTTATTTTACATCAATATATTAACTGGATTTTTTTGGTCAAATAAATAGGGAAGCCTCTTTAAATAACCATCTCCTCAGTTCACGCCAAGTCCAGGAGTGAATGAGAGCACATCGGGGTGCACCCAGGGGCATGGCGCCACCCAGGCGTGAAGCTCAGAGGGGAGGGCACAGGGGCTGCCGGGAGGTGTGGGCAGCACGCCCCCTGGCCGGTCCTCAGCCTCCCCGTGGCATGCTGGGACAGATGTGCACTCTCCGGCTCCAGGAGCCCCTTCCAGATGGGAGAGAGAGAAGGCAGAGGGAAACGAATTCTACAAACACCAGCAGGGGAGCAGAGGGCCTAGCCCTGACGCTACCCACCCCCTTGGAGGCTCCCGTTAAAGCTCCCAAAGTCACACAGTGGAGGCCACAGAATGACCAGGGACAGGGCAGGGAAGGCAGGTGTGACAGGGGCGGGGGGCTGGCGAGGCGTGGAATGTAGGCTAATTGGGCAGAAGGTGGCCCCACGGCTGGGCCCGGACTGGGGTGCAGGAGTGTGAGCTGGGCTGACAGGCCCTCGGGAGGACCAGAGGCTGAGGATAAAGTGAGGATGAACGAGAGCGCTGGACTGCGGCAGAGGAGGTGGCCAGAGAGTCCCTCAGTGGGTAGAAGCTTCTGGAACAAGACAGGAACATGGGGGACACCCTGCGCTCCCGAGGAGAGCCCCGGAGAGGCTGAGAGGGAGGAGTGCAGAGCACGCCTGGGCTCTGCGCTAGTGTGGGCAGCTGGAGGCGCAGCTCCAGTCCAGGGGCCCCTCCCTTCTGTCAACGCCGGTTCCTGTTGAGTGTTTTATAATCAGACCTGGAGAGAAAGCACGTCCCTCCCTTCATTCACCCCCTCCCCAGATGTGGCCCCGAGGCGAGGGGAAGGGACGAGCAATGGGAGGCAGGAGGCAGGGGCGAGGGGTCTACTGGGTCTTCTTATCTTCCGGGGGGTAGTAGGGAGGTGGTGGAGGCTGGTTCTACAGAAGGAAGAGAAGAAAGCTCACATTAGAAGGTTCAAAAGGAGTAAAGGTCTCCCCAGTCCCTAAATCTTGCCCTCGCTGGTATGGCTCAGTGGACGGAGCACTGGCCTGAGAACCAAAGGGTCACGGATTCGGTTCCCAGTCAGGGGTCAGGCCTGGGTTACAGGCCAGGTCCCCAGTAGGGGGTGCTCGAGAGGCAACCACACATGGATGTTTCCCTCCCTTCCGTCCCCTCTCTAAAAAATAAACATAATCTTTTGAAAGTTAGTAAATAAACAAACCCCAACCAACTGTGGCCACCCTGCTCAAGTCCTGTTTGTGTCCCCGCTCACCATGGGCATGTAGACGTTGTGTGGGTTGCCCGGGTCGTAATAGGCGCTGGCAGCTGCTTCTGCGGCCTTGGCTTCGGCTGCAAAAGCAGACACACCGGGGCTAAGCCTCCCCTCCTCTTCCAGCCGCCCTGGGGCTGCTCTTGGCCCAGCAACCCAGCCCGCCACCGCCCAGGGCAGCCGGTGCTAGGACCTAGTTCTCTCGATAAAACAGCATTATCATCTCCTCAGCACCACAGGCTCCCCTGTCCTCTCCAGTCATCTCTAGTGCTCACCACAGCCACGCCAGGGGCGCTGTTGCTGCCTGCTGGTAGCTGAGAAGGCCGAGGCACAGAGGGGCACTTCCTGGGGCCAGGGCACAAGGGCGGCTAAGGGCAGCACGCTGGAACCTCGGCTCTTCGCCCTGGCCTTGCACCCTGCCAGCCCCTCGGGCCAGTCCCTAGGCCAGGGGGCATTCGCCACGGGGAGCTCCCAGCCAGCCTCTGGCCATCCCCCGAGACCCTCCGTGCAGCCATGGGGAGAGGGCTGGCTCCCAGGACGGCTGGAAGCGCGGGGCCTCACCTGCAGGAGTGGCGGGGACATCAGGCGCACTGACCGGCGGCTCCATGGGCCCAGGGTAGGGCGGTGGTGGGGGATGCACATATCCCATGGCCCCGTCCATCATGGGAGGTCCCGGGTAGAACTCTGCTCGGCAAGAGAGGGACAGGGGCCCAGTGAGCAGCCCAGCCTCTCCAGCTTCTCTGTCAGTCCTGAGGCAGGTCACAGAACAAGTCTCCCCTCTACACCGCCCTGGCCTGGGTGGGGCTGGTTGGTGGGTGGGGTGAGGGGTGGGCAGCAAAGGACACACTCACCAGGTGGGGGCGGTGGGTAAGGGTAGCCAGGAGGGCAGGGGTACATTCCATTGGCGACTGGCGGGGGAAAGACATAGGCCCCGCTGGGCAGGTAGGAGTACCCATAGGCTCCAGTGGGGGCTTCGCCTCGGGAGGCTACAAGTACAGGGGAGAGAGAAGTGAGCATCTCAGGCCTCGGGCTGGGGAAGGGGCGGCCCTGCCCCTGCGAGGGGACCTGCAGGGCCCCAGGGTGTACACAGCAGACAAGCCTTATCCCACTCCATCCTGTCCCCCACCCGTACTTGAGTTGGCCTTGGTCTGTATGAGACGAGGGGTCCGGATGGGGAGAGAGCTTAGAGCTGGGGAGGCCAAGGATGGGTGGAGGGATGGCTCAGCTGAAGGAGGAACAGGGCTGGGTGGGCGAGGCGGGCCGAGGGGAGGGGCCTGCTGTACACATCTCCTGGAGATGCAAGCTGGCTGTCTACAGGGAGCTTCATCGTCGGGAATCCTGTTCTTATGAGGCCATAGTAAAATGTCCTTGAGTCCAGACAGCTTCGTCAAAATGTCCCCTGCCTGGACCCAGCCTGTCAGGTACAGGACAGAATGATGCTAATCCCAGGCTTCCTTCCCAGCTCCCAGCCCTGGTCAGCCCAGGGCCCAGGGACTAATCTCCTGAGTGCTTAAAAACAAAACAAAAAGGAAACAAACTCAAATGAACAAAAAACCCACACACTATCGCCTTAGCCCCGAAGTTTTAGAGCCTCGATACCTTGAGACGCCACCTGTAGCATCCGCTGTCCAAACTCGATGGCGCCCCCTGCCGCGAAGGTCAGCTTGTACGAAGCAGAGCCTTCCCAGCCACCTGAGAAGGAACAGCACAGCCATAGCTCAGGAAAGGAGCACAGATCACTCTCAAGAGAGGGCTCTTCGCCCTCCCCAGTCCCTGTCCAATGACCTGCAGGCCTGTGAGGAAGGGGCTGGCTCGGTAGCGCCCCCACCCCATCCGACGTCTGCCTCCATGCCAATGCCGCGGACTGCCCACCTCCTGCCCATGCCTGCCGTGGAGCCGGGGGCTTTTCCTTATCAGAACAAGCTTGTCCTCCCACTCAGCACTGTAAGTGCATCTGCACAGGGCCTCCCACCACTATGACGCAGCTTCTCGAGAGCAGGGAGTCAGCAGCCAGTGACATTCAAGTCCTGAGCAGCTCTCGCCTTGAGGGGGCCTAGGGATGGGTCCCCGGTCCCTCCAGCCTGGCTTCTGCCAAAGGGGAACTGCGAGCTCTGCAACAACAGTGCGGAGCTCCGGGGGCTGGCGGGGGTGAGGGGCAGAGCCTGCCGCCAAGCCGGGCCTCGTGGGCATCAGAGGGGCAGCTGGCTCCGCCCGGCTCCAGGGAAAGGCCCTTCCAAGAACTTGACGCTGTTCCTTCCCACACCTAAAATCTGAACACCCTCTGCAGGGCACAACTAGCAGCTTTATTTCATTTGCAGTCATTTTGCTGATGTCACTCTCTGCAGAGGTGGGGTGAGCTGCCTTCCTTAATGTCAGCATTTACCAGTTCTTGTCAACCAAAGCCCACCTCTGCCGGACAGCCGGCAGTCCAGGTGTCAGTTTTGGACGCTAATTCAGAGCCAGGGAAACAGGCTAGGATGACCAGGGACCCAGCAGGCCCCTCCAAGGTGGCAGGCAGAGCTGCCCTGCAGCTCCTCTCTGGAAGCCTCGTCACCCACCTCCTGCCTCTGCCTTCACTGTTCCCTTGATGTAGTTTGCGCCAAACACAGGTTGCTTGATCTCACAGTCCTTCATCAGATAAAAGGGCATCATGAAGGACTGCATAGCATCCTTCCCCTTGGACAGAAAGATGACCTGCAGGGAGAGAAACGAGCACCATCAGTGGCCAACCGCGCCCCCGGGCCATCACTTCCGGTGGGAGAGGCGCACACGGCTGCGCCGGGCAGGCAGCACCAGCCAGGGTCCAGCAGCCACAAAGCTCTCTCTGCTCCGGACAGTCCTGGGGAGAGCTCTGCAAAGCAAAGACCTTACACGGGGAGGCCAGGCGTGTGTATTCACAAGGAAACCGGGCCACTCACAGACAGCATGTGAGGGCGACTGCTCTATCAAGCAGAGGCAAGAAGGGGGCGGATGTGAAAGGGCCTGCAAAGCCGGGGTGGGGGCGGGGAGGGTTCGCGAGGGAGCCTGCCAGCCAGTGCGTAGCGGAACTAAGAGCGGAGGAATGGCGGGGGCGTGAGCGCCGGACACATCCCGGGACAGGAGGGCTGTCACAGCCCTCCCCCGGACTCACTGCCCACACAGCGAGAGCCTCACATCCCGCGCTCGGACAACCTCCTCTTTCGAGCCCGCAACTTCAGTGACTGGAGATGCCCCCTGAACCATCAGAAATGGGTTTTGAGCCTCGCCCTCCTCCACTAAATCCTGGTGGCTGATATTTGAAAATATGTTCCTTTTCCAATCATTTAAGTACAACTCTTGGGTATCTACAGATCCTCTTCCCAGAACATCCATTTGCATTTCTCCAGAAGACTCTCAGCATCTGCCTGGGCAACCTCAGGCAAGAACCATTGTGCAGTCTGGCATTTCTTGCTCTGCAGGGTTTTGCCGGGCTCTCTGCCCAGTCTGGAGGCTGTGGCTATGTTCCTGTTTACCACATTTGTCACTCTGGATGCGCAAGAGGCCTTGTCAGCTACTAGTAGAGAAATCAAAATAATAACAGCCTCCCCCCAGGCCCAGGTCATCCCAGCAGCTGCATCCAGATACACAGAGATTTTGCAGCTATAGCTCTGGAACTTGCATGGATTCACTGCCCAGCGGTCAGTTCAGCTGTGCAAATTGCCTGGTGATTCTAGAACCCAGGAGCATGTGGCAGAGAAAGACCCAGAGAGGAACTAACATGCACCTGGTTCAGAGGCCACGGACTCACAAGGCTGCGGCTGAGGCTGACCTATAGCTCACATGAGCCTGCAGGAGCCACGAGCCTCCCAAACCGCGCTCCTGCTGTGCCACTCACCCGGTAAGGGGTAAGGTAGACGGTGCCCTTCTTGGTCCCTTTGAAGGCCTCTGGAACATTCCTCATGTCACTGAATGTAAGTTCCACATGGTCATAGGACATGAGGATGCTGCAATGATAAGAAAGTCCCCGATGAGACAGTCTGCAGCCCTGACCTGTTATCCCAGGGACTGGCCCCTCCTGGTAAGCGGGTTCCCGGCATGTGGTCTCTTTAACAGTTACAACACTGCTGCAAGGAAACGATTACTGTAGCCATGGGAGAGATGAGAAAGTGGGGGTTTTACAGAATTTCCCCAAACCCCACTTATTTGACCCACGTGGCCAGCACGGCAGAGCCGAGGGCTCTCCAACCCAGTGAGAGCATCTGCGTTACCTCTCCTATTTTCTTCTGAGCCCTTATGATGCAGGTTCTGTTTCTGTTGGTTTGTTTTTTAAGCCTAACAGACAAACAGTCTAAGGCATGACTACACATTACGAAAGGGCTGACTTCAGGGTGCCTTCAAAGCCGGGTTCCCTGAGCGGGGGCTGCAGGGCTGGCCGTCCCTGGAGCCGAGATGGCCCTGCACGGACATTTTCCTGGGAAAACCTACCGCTATCATCACTCTCAAAGGGGTTCACAACTTGAAGAGCAAGGCTGACTACTTTACACATGAGATATTAAAAGCTAATTTAAACTTCCATTACCATATATACTTTTTGCTCAGAAATGAGGCCGAGGCGCCTTCTGAAACAACACACCGTTCTTTAGCAGCACCAAGCCCTAAGCCAGAGAGGAGGCCCAATGGGACAGATTCTTCTTGCCCCAGAAAAGTCTCACTGAAACAGTAAGAAAAACAGTCCCAAGAGATGTTACCAAATGGCACCAAAAGTGTTTGCCAGGCCAGGGACTGGCTGGCACACAGAGGCCACACACTGGGGGCGATGTGAGGTTTCTCTGATGATAACAAAGCTGGTCTAAGTTCACGTGGTGCCATTTGTCTTCCTCCTCCTCCCCAAAATCACAACTGATTTTTCACCGGACGGGGTAGCTGGAATGGGGACTGGTATCAGAAAAGAGAAGTACAACTCAGAGAGACCAAGAATAGGATGGCCTGGCAAACTCTGAGCAGGTAAGATGGAGGGAAGCCCGCATTCTCAGGTCAGGGGACTCCTGGCGAGCTCCTCTGACCCACCAAGCCCTGGGCGACAGGCCCTGGGCTGCGTGCTGGCCTGAGCCGGCCCCAAGGCTCCGAGCCCCCCAAGTCTCCGCTGGGGACTCGCATTCCTCAATGTCCAATGACTGACTCTCAATGCCCAAGGAACAAGGGGAGAGGCAAGCCAGCCAAGGGGCCCGGATGTTGGAAGAGGCATAGTTAACTAGGGGGGTGGTAGAAAGAATCTTGAAGTTGGGGGACCTCTGCTTTAGGCAGTTACCCAAGCCAACAGGTATTCAAGAGAAAGAGGCAAAAACGGACCTTTACAAGGATGGACGCGGTGGCAGGAAATGTGTCAGATGCTTAACAAATGTTATCTAATTAATCTCACTTCTGGCCTGTTTCTCATCTGAGCAGTTCTGGAATATACTGGAAGGCTACTGATTTTGGAGTAAAGATTCCTTTCCTGGAATACATCTCTATTACTTTCCCTACATATAAAATGTGTATTATAATAGCATCTAACCCACAGCATTTACATATTAAAGGTAAAAGAGGGGCAGGCCTGACGTAGTAACATGTCGGTAGTAACATAGTAAACGTTCAATAAATGGCAGTTATTTTAGTCTAAGGCCATTCCCATCGCTACAGTCACCGATTCCGGAAAATGCTGAGAACTACCCGTAGGCCCCACTTGCTTTCCGCTCAGCCGCCCCTCCCCCATCCCACAGCTGACCGTGAATCCCGGCCCCTCCCCCCGAGACCCACCCACCTTCCTCCAGCCCCGCCCCCACCAGCCCCCGGCTCCCGCCCCACCGCATCTCATCAGTTCCCACTCTTGGCCGATCTATTCCCCAGAGCCCACCGCCCAACGTCCACACTTCTGACACCCTCCCTTCGGTCCTGCAGGATCCTTCCGCAGTGTTTTCACCTCTCGGTGTTGTTGACGATCACTCCGCCGCCCTCCGAGTGATTCTTGTTGAGCGCCATAGTCTCTCGGAAAGGGGTCCCGAGACTAGTAACGCAGTACGCTTGCGCTCCTCTGCGGCCCTCCCCTAGTGGCGTCGTTGGTATTAGAATCAACCAATCACAGCTCTTGAGCGGAGACTGGCCCCACCACCTGATCCCGAGCGTCACGTGGTAACGTTTTACTCTCTCTCCCTCCCGTTTCCTGCATAACAAACAAGTTAAAGACTACAATTCCCAGAAGGCAATGCTCCCACAACCTCTCCGTACGCTAATCCACGGTGCATTCTGGAACTTGTAGTCTTCTAGACCATAGGCCTGCAGCGATCTGTACCTGGCGTCACTGATGCTCGTGTGCACTCCCCACTTGGTCCTGAGAGCGACCGGAAAAAACAGTGCGGCACACTGCAGGGGAAATTAATTACAAAAGCACTGAACGGACAGAATGAGGACTGTAACCTAAACCTGGTGTGTAGAAAAACCTTACTGGGGCTCCTCATACAATGAACATTATAGGTGACTTCATCCCCCACACACACACATGGATAGTCACTGAGCCATAATCGGGGGTGTCCAACCTGCGACCCGCGGGCCACATGCAGTCCAGATAGCTGTGAATGCAGCCCAACACAAAATCATATATCTACTTAAAGCATTATGGGGAGGGGGTGTGAATGATTACGTATAACAATGTATTTAATGTGTGGCCCAAGATAACCCTTTCTCTTCCAGGGCAGCAGGGACACCAAAAGGTTGGACACCCCTGCAAGCGTTCAAGACCCAATCTCTGTTCCAGGCCGTGATGGGCTGGCTGGCAGAGAAGAGTCAGGAAAAACTGCCACCCCCTTTGTGACATCAAATCCAGACCCTCGCAGGTGGCCGGTGAGAAACTCCGTGTTCCCCCACCAAGTTTACTGCCAGGTCGGTTGCGCCCCAGCCTCACTGCCGCCTCCACCACAGCTGGCCCCCAGATGGCGCTGCTCTTCTATAATGTTCTGGCTTTGTAGTCCAGTGAGTCCCTCGGCGGCCGGGCTGGAAGATTTAAGCAAGACTCAACAAAATTAGGCACAATGTCGGGCTGGCAGCTTACAAAATAGGGCTGACTCGTTTTAGCTTGTAACCCAGCAGTGGGTGACCCACCCTGGCTGGGCGTCTGTAGTTAGGTAAACTTCCCCACCTCCGAGGGGGATGTTTAAGGGGGAATGTGAGCATCTCACTCCCCACGTGGCGGTCCTGGAGCACCATTAATCTTAGAACTCAGAGCTTGATTTGAGGTCAGCCGCTGATTTCCTGACACGTGGTGGCCAACCTCCCTGTCCACCTACTAGACTTAACCTTTTGAGTGGTATATCCTAGATGAACGATCAAAAAGTAGAAAGACTACGAAACAGATAACAACTCACAACTTGTGTGAGTCTTGTGCAAACCCAGGTTGGACCTTGCAGGACAGGTGCAATGAAGTGGTGCCTAATGGACACGATGAAATCTGCCACAAATGGTCAGAGGAATTTTCATACATGAAACCTATGCAGCCATTGAAAACAGTGAAGTCAATTTCTATGGAAAGATCGTTAACATTTGTTAAACAGAATGGTGTATAAAAAACAGGACCTAGCCCTGGGCAGTGTGGTGCAGCTGGTTCGGCGTCATCCTGCGAGGTGAGGGGTCTCCAGTTTGATTCCCCATTGGGGCGCACACCCAGGTTGTAGGACCGTCCTGGGGTGGGGCACATGCAGGAGGCAACCACGGATGTTCCTCTCTCACATGGATGTTTCTCTCCCTTTCTCCCTCCACTCTCCTCTCCATAGCATCTAGATCTATACTTTCTGGAAAGATCCACTTTGACATTATTCCACTGAGGCTTGGGTCTTGAAATTGGGGTTGGCTGTGACTTGGTGTGCAGTGTATACTCTCGTTACACTGTTTATTGTGCACATTTTTTGAATTTTTAAAAGAATTTATTTGAACCAGATTGACCACATGCCGGGGAGCAAGATCTCAAATGCTCTACTGTGCACATTTTAAATATTAATAATTTCAAAAGAAAGAAAAATAGTAATGGGTTTGCAAGAATGGCGGCTGTAAGGACCACGAAAGGGAAGGTGAGACAACAGTCCGGTCCCACCTGTCCCTTTGCTGAACTTGGTTGATGGAGGAGGTAAAAGCAGATTTTGTGGAACCTGCAGCTTTTACGGTTTTGGAGCCTCTGCTTAAGAACTTGTGAACCACTGGTTGTTGGCAACAATTCAACACCAACAGGAATCCCCAAGTTGGGGTGCAGTGAAGAAGAAAACTTGATTCAGTGCGAAGCAGCTCCATAGTGATTCAGCACAGTGGTGAAGACAGCTGACCCCGGGGTCAGCCTCCTCTTCGGCTAGCCAGCCCCGCGTTGGTCTGCTCCGGGCCATGCTGGCCTGCTCCCACATGAACATTCCGAGTTTCAGTTCCAGCCAGGGGACCTGACTCAGGAAGGCGAAGTTCCTGTCCCTGTTCCCTAATTGGTCCATCTCATGCAAATGAGGACTCCAAATCCTTGGAGTTTGATTGGTCCAAAAGGCACTGTCCTGATTGGCCAGAATGGAGCTGCTCTGCTGTGGCTATAGCTGTGCAGTTCCAATTGGATGGAGAAAGCCTCAGTCCTATTGGTAGAAAAACAATTCCAGGACCGGGCTTTAAGGGCTGGCTCAGAGGGCAGGAACACAAGGCAGGCGGGTGGTTCAGTGCGGGCTCCTTCCTAAAGTGCAGTTTGTGTATAGAAATGACTACTAGGCTTTGGTTTTTGTTTGTTTTTCAATTTGACCCCAGTTAGCCACCTGGAGCCCTTTTTAGTAGGTATCTTCTTCCTCCGGGTCCACAAACTAAAACACACAATAGTGAATACACAGTGCTGCGGCCACACTGAGGTCTCCCGACAGGAAGGGAAATGCGATAAAGAGGAAGTCAGGAGAGAGAGAGCAAGCCTAACTGATTACCGCCTAAATGTCCAACTTTTGCAAGTTTTGTGAAAAACACATGGTTAGGGCCGCTCCCGGGCCGTTGAAGGGCCCAGTGGTTTCCGGTACCCACGCAGAATGGCTCAAGGGCAGTTGATGGCTGAACCAAGTCTGCGGCAAATGTCGCCGCCTGGGCGCAGGCTCAGAACCCAGACTCCTCCTGCCTTCTAGTCCACACAGGCTCTGTCTGTTTCCCCAAACGATCCCTTTTTGTTGAGCTGTAATCGCTCCTATTTGCCAGACCCAGGCATCCCGAGCAGCGTGCTAAGTAGGGGTGTGGCCATGCCAGAGATATACGCTCCTCTTTACCCCAGGACAGCCAGGTGGTGTCCAAGGTGAGAGGGCCCTGGACCCTCTTGACCCCCAAGAAGCTCCATCTATTTGCCCCGGTGAGCAGAACGAATATCATTTGTGCTGAACAAATAATCATCATTTCTTTGTGTGCCAAGACATCAAAAAGGTTGGGGGGCAGTTTACCAGACGGTGGCTTCCCTTTTTTGTTTCCCCCTAACCTTGACCTTCCATAAGAAATGCATTTTCTATCAAGACCCAATATACATGAATGTATATTTATACGTGCAACTGAAAGAGTAAAAACCTGTTTGGGACTGAAAGTGTAAAAGTCAGCTTAGGCTGAGGCCCTGGCCAGGTAGCTCAGTTGGTTAGAGCGTCATCCCAATCCACCAAGGTGGTGGGTTCGATCCCAGTCAGGGCACACGCAAGAATCAATGAATGCATAAATAAGTGGAACAACAACCAATCTCTCAAGTTAATCAATCAATAAAAGTTATTTTAAAAATTAGCTTGGACCAAAACATGAAAACAGCCTGCAGTCAGTCAATAGGCTGGGAGGTAAGATGCAGATGAAGCCCGCTGCAAAGCTGGCAGGACACCTGCTTTCTTCTCCTGCGGTCCATGCGGCGGCTGTTGTCTTTGGTTGTGACGGCGGTCCCCTCTCGTAGCGACTGCTGTTTTCTTACCAGAGATACCCCCAGAGAGGCTTTGCAACTCCTAACTATTAGTGAGATGCCCCAACGCTAAACCCCTTGCCTCGTGACAGCGCCCAATCCCTAGTCAATCCCCAGGCTGCCTCTCAGCCCTGCTCAGAGAGGGACCGCAGATCCTTGTTTCCTGGAGACCCTCCTCAGAATCCTCCAGAACTCAAACTGGACAAAAATGGCTTCCCTCCTCCCTCTGGTGGCTGGCAGGCACCTTGTGATAACCCCAGAGGCTGCACCTGCTGATGGCTGATGAGGCTTTACCGAAACAATCTCCTGAAGCATACCTACTCTAACTGCGTGCTGCTGAAGAACACCTGGTTGTGCCATGAGTTATGAGTTCATGGAAACGTCTTGCCGCAATCTTGCCTGCAAAGGAAAAGGCCCCTGGTGGGTCAGTTCAGCGGTTCCCCTTGGAAGGGCCATTTGATAGGAAAAACCTCTCAGAGAGGCACTGTTCCACCGGAGGCAACTGGGCTCCTGACTGAACATAGCTGGTGGGTTGTTGGGTGGGTACCCAGTTTCCCAGAAAAACTCTTCATGCCATGAAGGTTTATCTAAAAATTGTTTAATCATTTATTTATTTTTTTTAAGATTTTACTTATTTATTTTTAGAGACGGGGGAAGGGAGGGAGAGAAACATCAATGTGTGGCTGCCTCTAGAATCAGACCAGCGACCCTCTGGTTCAAGGGCCGGTACTCAATCCTCTGAGCAACACCAGGTAGGGCTTCTTAAGCATTTAATCATGAATGCTTTTTGTTTTTTTTACCTAGAGGAGACTGAATTACATCAGATTTAAAAAAAAAAAACAACTTTCCCCAGACCAGCTTTGGGACAAGTTTTATTTTGTATTGTACTCTTAATGTTCTCTATTCTGTATTTTGCTACTTAAAAAATTACTAATTGTTACTCGCTGAATTGGTTTTGCGATCCTCAGTTTGAAAGCCCCACTTCCCCTTCCAGCACAAAGGACGGGGTGGGGCTGGGCTGGGAGGGGAGAAGGGAAGGGGGAGACTGTCTCCCTGGGACGTGTGTCCACCCTGCTCCTGGAGCTGAAGTTGTCCCACATTTGCAGAGCCCAAAACCGTGTGCTAAAGGGTGTGTCTGCCACGCAGGTTGTTCTCAGTCCCTGGGCGCGGCAGGATCTTTGCTCCTCCTGTGGTTGGAGACGCAAAAAGCTGGAGGCGGTTTTCCACCTCTCCGCCAAGAGGGGTGGAAGACATCTTGTCCCCATGGAGGGCCTGTGGCTTCTCTAATAGTTTGTTCTCAGCGCTGGCTGAACACAGAACTTTCCAGATGCTTTGAAGATACAAAGGCCCAGGCTTTCATTTGGAGGCAAGGCCTATTGCGAGTGGCTACGGCTGTAGGAACAGAAGGCTGGTGGGGGCGGGAAGCGGGGCAAAGTGGCTGGACCTAGAGAGGGAAGGGGTGCTGTCCAGGAGCAAAGTTTGGAGGATTCTCCAGTGATAGCACCCCGCCCCCCCCCCCGCCCCCACTTGCAATCCTAAGAGACAGAGTGTTGTCACTGGGGCCTGAACACCAGGAACTGCGGTGTTAGACTGTGTGAAAGGTCTGTTCAGGAGGCAGAAATTACCCCAGCTATCTGAACAGAGAGAATTCACTATAACGAATTAACAGAGGTATAAAGCAACGCATGCCGCTTTAACATTAGGTGGGTAGGTAACTGACAAAGTGAAACAAAAAATTCTAAGGTGTCTAGAGGTGCACACAGCAGCCACCAGCCCTAGGGATGGGGGACCAAGGGGCAAAGTTGGAATTATTGAAACAGAAGCTTGAAGGAAGAGCCCCAGGAACAATCCAAACCTCCGAGGTAGGGGACCATGCCTGTTGGTGCTGGTGTCTCTGAAGGGAGCTCCAGGCGGCTGGTTCTGCAATGGCTTCAAAAAACTACGAACTGCGTTTAGGTGCTGCTAAGGAACTGGGGCCGCGGATGCAGAAGCCTTCCTGCGACGGCGGTGGAGCCGCTCGGCGGCGGGAGGCGGGCGGCGCGTTCCCCTCCAGCTGTGCAGCCCTCGGGCGCCCCCTGTCGGCAGAGTCTGTCAGGGAGCCGCGGGCTGTGGAGAACTGCGGCCGATTTGGTCCCAGCTCCAGCTCCAGGGAACTGGATGTAGAGGGTGGGTATTAGGGGTTGGCTTGTGTTGAAACCCTAAGCCCTAGCACCTCTGAATGCGGCCTTATTTGGAAGTCAGAATGTTACACACCTAATTAAGTTCAGGTCATTAGAGTGGGCCCTAATCCAATTGGAGTGGTGTCCAATTTCCCTTTACAAAAAAGGGAAATTTGGCCAGAGATGTACAGGAAGAACGCCATGTAAAGATGAAAGCAGAGATCTACAAGCCCGGATTGCCAAATATTGTCAGCAAAGCACCAGGAGCTGGGGGAGCCTGGAACAGACGCTTCCGCCAGCCTCAGGGAGACCCAGGTTTGCCCACACCTGACTCTCAGACTTCTGGCCTCCAGACTCTGAGACAGTAATTATCTGTTGTTTAGGCCACCTAGTTTGTAGTGCTTTGTTACGGCAGCCCTAGCCGACTACCGTGGTGGGTTTGGAGCAGAAAGACAAGTTGGGTGCAGTCCCAAAGCCTTGCTCAGCAGGGAAGGAGCCTCGCCAGTGACGACCACCCGGGCTTAGACAACGGACACCTCAGCAGCTGCCCCAGCGGACAGGAGATTCCATCTCGCGAGGAAGCTCTCTGGTCTTCCGGCACCGTGCAAACCCAAGATTATCGCTCTTCGGAGGGGGACGGACGCCCCCGCCCCGAACAAAGGTGCCCGAGGTTGAATTGCTTACCCTCCTGGCAAAGAGCAGGTCATAATAAATTCTGATTTAGGAAAAAGACCAAAATGGACATTTCTTATGCCTGAGGGCTATGGAACAAATTCAGCACATTTTTTTTTTTTCCACTCAGCCAGTGGTCATCTTTCAGACCAGCCAGTGAGAGAGAGAAAGCTCTTGGTAACCCTCGACTTTCTTGCCATTCATCTGCTGTTGGTCGGCTGAGGGGTGAGAGCAGAGCAGCAGCTGTCATGTGAGGCGGGTGATGAGGAAGGGAGCTATTTCAGGGCGCGTCCTCTCGGCTGTGGGTATTTCAGTCACAGGAGTTCCTTGCTTCTCCATCAGGAGGCGGAGGCAGAGCCAGGGCAAGTCTGGGGCTGTTTCTGGTTCCTATGGAGATGAGCCCCACCCCCAGGTTCTCAGTCCAGACTTCCCTCCTCTGTCAAGTCCAATTTGCAGCTGCAAGGCCCGTTCTGAGAGGTCCCTGCTTAGGAGTGTTTACACAAACCTGCTGTCCATTCCCCGTCTGTGCCTCCCAAACCCGAGAAGGCTGCAGAGGCGGCCTCACCCCGGGGGTGTCCAGCCCCGGATCCGCGCCTGGATGGCGCCCAGGGAAAGGGGGCCCAGGAGAGGCTCCTGGGGGCCTGGGCCCCTCGCTGCTATTGCTTGGTCCTCCTTCCCGGAGTTGGGGGTGCCCTGCCCCAGCTCCCTGGAAAGATACCAGGTAGCGTGGCCTCAGTCCCTCTCATCCTCTTTTTTCTCTCCTTCAACCCACTCCTCACCTAAATTGCAGAGTGATTTTACACTCTCAGATCTGATTGTATTGTTTCCCCGAGTGAAACCCCGCCGTGGCTTCCGTTTGCTCAGAGTCCTGACCGGGCTCTGTTCCCCCCAAGCCGGCCCGTCCACGCCATACCTCAGCCTGGCCCCCCGGAGCGCAGGCCCGTTCCAGCCCTTGCGCACCCACTTTGTCCTGCCAGCGCCTCCTTGTCCTTCAGACCTCGCCGTCCCTGCGGGGAGGGCCTTCCGGGAAATGCCCCTCCTCCGGCCCTGTCGGGGCTCCTGATCTCAGCCATTGTCTTTCTCTTTTCCTCTGGCGTCTGGGAATTTTGTTTTGTAGTGTGGGGGAGGGAGGCAAAACTTTTCCTCTATTTTCTTAGTATCTCCAGCTGACAGTGAAGTTGACATAAAACAGATTAACAGGAAAAAAAACCCCACAAATTTTATTTTTCCCAGGTACATGGGAGCCTTCACAGGAAAAGAAAGACCCAAAGACCAGTTAGACCTAAGTGCTGATGTATTAGGTTGAACAAAGAGAAGTAATTGTGGTTAAGTAACTAAAACATGTGAGGAGGCCGATCAAATCTCTTCAGCTCAAAATAGTTGCTATGCCGAACGGACATATTCTGGGGAGGCATGTTCTGAACCCCCTCGGGCTCAGCTAAGTGGCACCGAGCACATTCTCAGTGTTGGGCAGCCATCCCCGCTGCCCTCCCCAGAGCTGAATCTTCCCAAACTGAAACTCTGTCCCCTGAAACCCTCACTCCCCTCCCCCAGGCCCTGGCAGCCGCCCTCCTACTTTCTGTTTCTGTCATTTTGCCTGTTCTAAGAACCTCATGTAAAAGGAGTTGTATACGATTTGTTCCTTTGCGCTTGGCTTTTTTCGCGTAACATAACGTCTTCGAGGTTCATCCACGTGGTCGTGTGTGTCAGTGTTTCATTCCTTTTTAAAGCTGAATAATATCCCATCGTATGGAGAGACCACATTTTGCTTATCCATTCATCTGCCGGTGGACACTTGGGCCGCTTCCCCGCTTTGGCGATTGTGAACAGCGCTGCTGTGAACAGGGGCGTGCCCCCATCTCTCCGAGTCCCTGCTTCCTTTGGGGGGTGTGTCCCCACAGGTGCTGTGGCTGCCTTTGCTTTTGTAACACTCACTACAGCTACAGTGATCACACAGCCATTTGTGTGGTTCCCCTGAGCACGTGCCCCGCACTGAATAAATGTTGCTCAGCGACTGAGTCAGTTTCCAATCTTAGCGGGTTGAGCGGCCTGAGGCTGGGCCCGTCTTAGCTCTTGAAGAACAGATCCAGACATCTCCACCCCACCCTGAGGATCCACAAATCTTCCAAGAGTATCAATTTTACTCAGTAACTCAGAGAAATAATAATAGTAACAACTATAACACTTACTGAAAGCTCACTCCATGCCAGGACCCGTGCCAAACACTTGGCTTTAATTATCTCATTTAATTCTCAAAATAATGCAGTGCATTTCTACTCAGCCCCATTTCCCAAGTGGGGAAGCTGAGGCTAAGTACCTTGCCCAAAGACGCACAGCTAAGAACTGGCTGAAGTGGAATATTTGGGCAAGACTTTTTGATTCCAGAACTCACAGACAAAACCATTCTTCAATTCTGGGGCAGCAAAGCATTGTTTTTTTATATTAAAGCAAAATCGGAGACATTATGGAGTAAGAGTCAGAATTTGAATGTCATTTGAAGAGAGAGTGCACCGGACTCTGTGCTCACTTCTGAGCCCGGGGTGAGCTGCATCGGTCCCCTTGTCTGAGGGCTCGGGGGAGTGGGCTGAAGCGTCCGGGCTGGGTGAAGCCCACGAGGACCACCTAGGGCTCCAGCCATTCTTACGCATCTTCCAGAAGACGTGACTGTGCAGAAAGGGAGTGACCTCATTCCAGATTGTGAACGTTGGCATCAAAGGGGAATATGTGTGTTGGGTGTGGAGCTCAATGCGACATACACCCCATAGCTAAACAGGCTATTTTCCTCCCTGGGGAAAATCCCAGCAGAGCCCAGCAGAGGCTGTGCAGACCTCAGCGCCTCCCAGGCAGCCCTGTCTTCCTGGCCGGCCCTCCTGCTAGGCCACAGCCTGGGTGCAGCCTCACCCTGTGCCTGGGAGGAGGGGAGGTGAAGGAAGGCACTTCAGTGAGTGGTCCTTGGGTGGGGACAGAGGAGGGGAGGAGAGGCGGGGGAAGAGGGCCTTCAGCCTCTGTCCTCCCAGAGTGTGGGAAGGGGCTGGGAGCAGTGACGGGGTCAGGACCCCTCGGTCCGCAGCTGCCGAGAGGGACGGGTGCTCAAGTCCATTGCTTGGTCTGTTGTTTGGAATTCCGGAGCTCATTTCCCACAGAAACAAAGCTCAAGTGGAGGCTGGCGTCCTGCCTGGCCCAAAGGAGCCAGAGTCAGCTAATAGTGACACGGCCTCTGAAGACCCTTCACACTCTCCACCATTGTCTGCGACTGGCAGGGCGCCGGCAGCAGCCTTGGAGACCGCAGATCCTGGGGCAGCGCTGCCAAGGGCTCTGGTGGCTGTGGAAACTGGGCCAGGCCGAGAGCTGCTCTTACACAGGCCACTGCTGTGCTGGGCAGGAGGGTGCGCGCATGCGTGTGCATTGCATGTGTTCAGATATTTCTAAGCGCAGGACCCACCTAAGCATGCAGCGAGTGTACTGGGCCGGGCAGCCCTGGGCAGCTCCTGCGTGTCTCTGTGCCTCCGTTACTGCATCTGGAAATGGTCGTGGTAGGTTTGGGCTAGATGGGGAGTTTCTAACTAGTTTTCTTTTGAACAGTTTCTCTTTCTTCCAAGCACTCTTGAGTAAAACCTGCCCTCGTTAAAGTGTCGGCGGGGTGGCGAGGGGCCAACCACTGCCCCCGTTGCCCCCTCCTACACGGCCAGGCTGCCCTGCCGCGGGCACCTCCTTAGAACGCCGGTCTTCTCAGGGCATGTTTGAAAAGTCACCAGACTGGATTCATCCACACAAATGCACAGACACACACACACACACTAACACACACCCAACACTCATGCGGACCTGCACACACACACAGGCACGCAGACAGACACACGAACACAGAAACACAGAGACGCACCCACGCTGACCCTCCGGCTTCAGCGCTATCCTAGACTCAGACTCACAGAGGAACGGCAGGGGCGTGGGTAACACTCCAGACCGGGATGACGCCGAACCCTGGGGGCCCCCCCGCCCACGCCAGCCTCTCACAGGCTGTGCAGCCCTGGGGGCGCCAGCGCCCTGCTGGGAGCCGCGGGGCTGCAGTGCTGGGCTTCTGGATGAAGAGGCGCACGTGAGTGTTGGCAGCTGGAAGTCACTCTGTAAATGGCAGGGACGCTGGGGCAGCAGACTCGGCCAGTCCGACATGAAGTCCACCCAGGAAGCACCAGTCCTCACCCGTCTAGCTCACATTCTGTGACGCGCCAGGGCCCTGCGGGTCAGCAACCCACAGGATCTCTGCACGGGAAGTGTGCGGGGGCCTTCCCCAGGAAGGCCCAGTGCCAAGCAGGGAGGGAGGTGGGGGCAGGAGGGGATGAGACGGGGGTGGGGGGGTCCATGCAAGGCGGCGGGCTCAGAGCAGGTAAGGGGGCTGAGGAGCCGCCCTTGTCTTGACAGCTAGAGAACAGCCTCCCCCACAGGCTCCAGTGCCCGGGGGGAGCTGGGGGCCCTCGGCTGCCAAGGGAACCAAACTTTGAACACAAAACGCCCTGAGCAAGGCGGCCCCTCCCGGAAAAACAACAGCCTGGCTGCAGGGGCTGACGCGGGACTCTGGAGGAGGGGCTATTTTTAGCGGCTGAGGCAGCCAGGGCAGGACTTGTATGGCCTTGCTGTCTGGCTGCATAACTCACCCTTTGTCCCCCGTGACCTTAGCTGGGCACTGAAAGGCCTCTGTCTGCCTGGGCAACCCCCTGCCGGGGCCTTTTCTGGGGTGTCCCTGGGCTCCCAAGCACCGCGGGCGGATTGAGCTGGCCTGGAAGCACATTCCCCCTGCAGCCTCAGGGAGTGGGTCCTCCCCCGAGAGCAGAGTTGGGGTGTCCCAGACCAGGATGGGGGTTGGGGGCGGCAGGGGGCACCGGGCCTTCCTGGGGGAGAAGCAGGGGCTCTGCTGGGGTGCAGGGTGCAGGTGCTCCAGCCTGGAGACTGAGTGCTGGTCCAGCGACACGGCTGAGTGCAGGGAGAGGTGGCAGATTCCAGAGGACACAGGTCCCTCTATTGCAGATGTTCTCGGCTCCAGCCACACCCTGGTCGGCTCGGTCACAGCCTTTGTGGGCTGAGAAGGTGTGTGTGTGTGAAAGGAACCGTGGGTCTCAGGCTTCCCTGCCCAGGCCCAGGAGCCGTGCTCTGCTCCCGGCATGGCGAGGCCTGCATTCAATCCTAGGCGCAAACACCGTGAGACAGGTCTTCTCGGGGCTGTGCCCTTCAGGATGAAAATAGCTGATGGGAACCAGGCCGCCCAAAGCAAACACGGGCGGCTGGGCCGCCGCTGTTCCAGTCCAGGCCCGAGGAGTCGGTCGCCACAAAGGCGAGCACCCTGTTTGAGCCCCCTCTTCCTGGGCCGGGGCTCTCTCTCCCGACAGGAATCAGGGATGGGGGGCTCTGTTCCCTTCTCCTGCCTTTCGAGACCAGCTCTTGAGAGATGAGAAACACCGAGAATTCTTGGTGGGAAGAGAGAAGGATAGAAAAGGGAGTCAGTCATTCAACAAATGTTTATTGAGCACCTACTACGTGCCAGGCACTGGCCTAGGAACCTGGAAGAGGAGGGGCTGGGGTAGACTGCATCTGTCCCAGCGAGGCTCTCTCCTGGAAACAAGGCCTGCATGGGAGAAGGATCTGAAAGACACTTGAAAGGGTCTGGGAGCCTCCTCCCCGAGAGGTGCAAGGCCACGTGCGTGGAAGGTGGCAGCCTCTAGAAATGGGAGTGCTAGGGATGTGTGGGACTCCAAGGCTGGCGCCTTCCATGGGGCAAGCTGGGGGCACAGAGACACGGGCGAACCGGGAGCTAGGACAGCTGCGGGCAGCCCGGGCCCCCTGGGTCACCTCCTCTTCAGCACCGATATGCAGGACTTCTTGAGGGGCCCAATCTGCAGGTGGGCATCCACACTCTCCAGGAAGAAGGCGGGCTTCAGCCTGGTCCTGAAGAGTCCCGCAAAGAAGTGGTCCACGTGGCTCTGGAAGAGGTCACTGGGGGAGGCCGGGGGGCCACTCCGGCGGGCCCGGGTGGCCTTCAGCCGCCGCAGGAGGCTCACCTTGCCGTCCCGCACGGCATAGAAGGCGAGGGCCCTGTCAGCATATTCCAGGCAGACGCCGACCGTGGGCGAGAAGGGGTGAGGCAGGGGCGCCTCCAGCCCGTTGAACCAGACGGAGAAGCTGCGCCCGTTCCACTGCAGGCAGCAGGAGTGGCCGTTGCGGCCGAGGCGGCCCCGGTCGTAGGGCTCTTGTGGGGGGAAGTCCTCAGCCATGACCCCCACGCTGACCCAGCCCTCGATGATCTCCACCTCCCAGTAGTAGGTGCCCCGGTCCAGGGCGCCCTCGCCCAGCACCTGCTCGCAGTGGGTAAAGCGGGTGGGCGACTCGGGGTAGTTGATGGGACACAGCACCCTCTTCACACCCTTGGTTCCAAACAGCTGCAGGAACTTGTCTGCTGTGTCACTGTCCAGGTCCACGATGTAGGCGACTGTGCCCCCAGCGGGGCGGGAGAGAGGCGCAGGGCTCAGGGCCAGGCTCAGGGGGCACCTCCCCTCCCCTGGGTGCCCAGCTTCCCCGACCCAGCCTCTCCCCGCCTGTGCAGCCAGCGCGGCTCAGCCCTGCTGGGGAGCGCCCCGTGAGCTGGCCTCGCTCACCCCCTGAACAAGGCGGGGAATCCAGGCGCCTGAGCACCAGGGCCCAGCCGCGCTGCATTCGGGGGCCCAGCGTGAACAGAGGGCAGGGCCCAGGGCCTACTCACACTTGAGGAAGTAATCCCTGGGCACCTCGCTCTCCAGGGGACCGGTGCTATCTGGGTCCTGGGACTCAGCATCAGCTGCAGAGGAGAGAGAGTGGGGAGGGGGTCTCCCCCGCAACCCAGGACTGGGCTGCTATGCAAGGTGCCCCTCCCGAAGCTGTGACCCCCATTCCCTCCTCACCCCAAATCCTGCCAGCATCCTAAGCCTCCTGGGACAGGCACGGCGCCCAACAGGGCACCCCTGTGGTCACGGGTACACCTGGTCCTCGGGTTCTGCCCCCTGCTTCACTTGCCCCCGGTCCCCAGCCTCTCTGTGGTTAAAGGGTGGTCTAAGTGTCTAAGGGAAGCCCCCTCTGCCCTGTAGGCTGTGGCCAAAGTGGCTTGCTTGTCATTGCACAGCGGTGGCGCCAGTCGCTGGTAGGGTTTGGGTCCCACCCTGCAACAGGCACAGTTTCCACCCTCTCCGTCGGAGCGGGTGCCAGGCCTGGGGGAAGGATGAGTCACTTGGACGGGCACCCACCTTCCTCGTCGAGCTTCTGCAGCCCGTCCTCATCCCGGCTCAGCCCCCGCAGCTGCTCCCACTGGCTGGTGCAGGCCGTGGTCAGCCCGTCTCTCACCGCCTTCACAGCTTGGGATGACTTGGTGAAGCTGAGCTCCCTCGGGGGGCTGGGCCCCGGGCCGCACCCCTCCTCCAGGGCCAGCCTCAGGGCCAGGAGCTCCTGGACAGACAAACGCCCATGGAGGGCCTGCGGCCACGGCGCCTCCCAGCGGGGGCGAGACAGCCTGGCTGGCCGCGAGCTGGCGCGGCCCTGAAGGCTAGCGCCCCGCCGCCTTCTCCTCCCTCGGCCTGGCCCGCTCCCGGGCCCTCACCTGCAGGAAGCTGACGGAGTCCGCCTCGTGGACCTGACTGAGGTTGTGCCGGGCCTGGCTGAGCCTGCTGCGCTGCTCCTCCTGCCGCCGAAGGTCTCCCTGGGAGCGGCCCAGCATGGTGGCCTCCCCCTCCTCGATGAAGCCCAGCACTTGGGTCTGGAAGCCCTGCAGGGCCGCTGCAGCCTCTGCAAACAGCCGGTTCACCCTCTCTCGCTCTGCCAGGGCGGCGCTCTGCAGGGGGCGACAGCGGGAGCAGCGGTGAGGGCAACGACCATCCCTGTTTGGGGCCGTCCCTCCCGGCCCACCATAGCACCCAAACCCTCTTGAGGGGACAGAGGGAGCAGCTGCAGCTGCCCGGAGTCTGTGCTCAGTCAGGGGAGACACTAGCGCTCAGTGGCCCGGGGCACTGCCCGGAGCACAGGTTTCCTTGGGGGAAGAGCCTGCGCTGCCGGCCACGGCGCCGGGAGCTGCGGCAGGGGGCGGGGCGGGGGGCGGGGGCCGGGCCCGACCTTGATGAGGGCCACGGTCCGCCGGGACTGTGCGATGCTGGCGCCCAGCTCGTCCATGCGATCCTCCACGGCGCTCAGCACTTTGGGCTGCTCGGTCTGTGGAGGACAGCCTTCTTTAATTTAATTTAAAATTTTTAAAAATTGAGGGGAGGGAGGGAGGGGGGAGAGAGAGAGAGAGAGAGAGAGAGAGAGAGAGAGAGAGAGAGAGAGACATCTATTTAAGCATTCATTGGTTGATTTTCCCAAGTGCCCTGATGGGGATCAGACGCTCAGCCTTGGCCTATGGGAGCAACACTCTAACTGAGTGAACTATCCGGCCAGGGCCGATGTCCTTCTTGAGTGCGGAGCCTGGCAGGGGCCGCAGCCCTGTCCTGGGATCCCAGACCTCGCCCAGAGGCAGGAGAGGGGTGGCCTGGGAGCACTGCGTGTGCACAGGTGGGGCTGGGAGTGGTCAGGATGCCCCACGACATGCCAGAGGCACCTCAGGCCCAGGCTGGTGCCATTCCCAGACGCCCAGGGAGAGCACAGGCTGCCTGGGGGTCGTCTGCCCGCCCTCTCTGACCAGTGGGCTCGTGCAAGGTCACCTATAGTCTTCAGTGTTGCTCACATTCACTTGAGAACTTCCTTCCGTGGGGAAGAGGCAGAGAATGGGGGTGAGGGGTGGCTGCACAAGAGGACATTAAGCTGTCCCGGGGATCCCTGTCCCCAAAGACTGTGTGTCCCCAGTCCAGGGCTGAAAAATGGGGATTCCAGGCAAATCCCCTGGGTCTTATGAGTCACAGCTCCAGGCAGGAGAGACGGAAAATCCCAAGGCCGAGGCGCCAAGGCTGGGCTGGAGGCCAAAGGAAACTGGGGGCGGAGGTAGCAGGACCGACTCTCCGCACACGCTCCCACCGCGGGCCCCGGAACAGCTGGACAGAGCGGTCTGTGTGCTCGGCTGCACACCCTTGCCTGCCACACCCATCGTACCCGCCGCCTCGGCCCTGGGCGAACCCAGGCTGGGACCGGCGGGAGCCCGGCCGCTTAGCATCGGTCGCGCCGCGGGAGCCAGCCGCCCGGGATCCGCGGGCCGGACCCGAATCCCTCCTGCCTCAGACCCCCATGGGCCCCGCCGAGCCTTCAGGCCCCCGGCCTGCCCCGCGAGTGCTTTTCGCGTTCTCACTGGGTCCTCCTTTCCCCCCATTCCATCTCAAACGGAATGTCCCACAGCGAGCGGATGACATTGTCACGGCCAGAAGCGAGAGCAAAGATCCTCAAGTTACAGGAGAACATTCACCACCACGGGAAGGGGGGTGGGGTGGGGTGCGTTCCACGACCCTCCGCCGGCTCGCACCTCCAGTCACCCGCCCTCCGCGACCCGCCGGCAGCGCCCGCGCCCCACCTCCTGGAGCGCGCGCTCCTGCTCCAGCGCCACGAGCTCGTGGCCTCGGTGCTCCTGGGCGGCGCAGGCCTCGCACAGGCACACGCGCTCCGCGCGGCAGTAGCGCTCGAGCGGCCGCAGGTGGCGTGGGCACAGGCTCTCCTCCAGCCGGCGCAGCGGCGGCACCAGGCGGTGACCGCGTAACGCGGGGCTGCGTTCGTGCGGCCCCAGGTGTGCGGGGCAGAAGGAGGCGAGGCAGGAGAGGCAGGAGAGCGCGGCGGGCAGGGCGGCGCCCTCGGGGCACGCGTCGCAGCGCACCGGCTCTTCGCCCGCCGGCCACTGCTCGGGCGCGCAGGGAGCCGACGGCTCCGGGGCACTCGGCGGCGCGCTGGGCGCCCCGGGCTCGGGGGACGCGGCCGGGGCCGGGGCCGGGGCCGAGGCCGGGCCGGGGCCAGGCCCGGGCCCGGGCCCGAGGCCCGAGCCCTGACGGAGCTGCAGCAGTTCGGACAGCGTGTGGTTCTTGCGGAGCTGCAGGCCGTCGGGAAAGGGCTCCTGGCACAGCGGACAGCGGGCGGCGCCTCCGGATGCGCCGGCTCCACCCGCGCCGCGGTGCGGCCAGAGCGCGCCCAGGCAGGCGAGGCAGAAGTTGTGGCCGCAGGGCAGCGTCACCGGCTCCCGCAGCGGCTCCAGGCAGATGGGGCAGTTGAAGGGCCCGCTGCCGTCCATGGCTCCGTGGCCGCCCCGGCACCGCCTGTTCTGCTCCCGCCTGGGAGGGACCAGACCGTTCGCGCCAGGGCGCCGCCCCCTGGGACAGAGGCCAAGGGTCCGGTCCCCGCCTGTCCTCAGCTCGGACCGCCCCTCAGCGCCACCGGCCCGCCCGCCGGCCCGCCGGTTCGCGACACCCGGCCTCAGCTCTGACGGCGCTGGGCGACCTCTAGGGCACCGCCTGCCTCTGCGGGGCTCGGGGGCGAAGGCTCCTCCGGGGCCCGTGGGCCGGGGGGCACGATCTGCTGCAAGGTGTGTGAGAGAGGGGGCGGGGGGGGGGCAGAGAGTGCGAAGGGGAGCACCCTGAAAGGAAGCTGGGAAGGAGTGCACCCCTCCACTGCTGCTCCACGCCTCCCCCAGGCCTGGGCAGGCCGGGCTCGCCACCGTGTCACGCCGGCACCTTTGCCCTCCAGCCCCTTCTTTGCACCATTAGCAAAGTTCCTGAGCTGCTGACTGCAGGGAAAAATAACGGCTGTAGAGCGCACGCTTTTACCCCTTAGCGGCTCCCCTTACCCCTGGTGGGGAACTTGGACTTTCCCCAATATGAAATGGGAAGTTGATGTCGTCCACCAAGCCGTTGCCTGAGGAACTCAGTTCCGCTCCATGGACACTCGTGGGCACCTGGGCGTGCCTGGGGCAAGGGGTGGGGCTTCCCCAAGTGGAGGCATTTGTTGAGATTCATCGTACTGTGCGCTTAAAGTGGTGCATGTTATTGTCTGTAAGTTATACTTTAATAATGTTAAGTTTACAAAAATAGAACGGCAACAAAATAACTAAAGTAACATTGAATTATACCCAAAGTATAAAATAAACACCCATGTCTCCATGCTGATATAAATGACTCGATAAATAAATAACTGGCGGAAAATAGCCAGATTTCCCACTCAGAAGAATTCCAGTTAATTTTCGTAGGCACCTCACTTCCCACCACTCACTTCCCGTCGAGTGGGGGCTGTGCAGAATACTTTGCTCCCAAGGGGAGCAGAAGGGTGATGTGGCCCGGGGAAACCTGGCCGACGCTGCCTCAGCCGGGGGGTCACGTTCAACGCCAGCAACGATACGTCTTGTTGATAACAAGCACCCTTGATAGGAGGTGGTCTTCCTCCCAAAAAGCCCATACCCTGCTTCTCATCAAAATGAAAACATCAGACAAGTCCCAGTTGAGAAGAAGTCTGCTATATACCTGACCAGTACTCCGGGACATGGTCAAGGTCATCGAGAACAAGGAAAGGCTGAGACACTGTCACAGCCAAGAGAGGACTAAGGAGACATGACGACTAAATATGATGTGTAACCCTGGACAGGATTCTGAGAGAGAAAAAGGTCATTGGGGGGGGAAAGTAAGGAGATTTGAATAAATTGTGGAATAAAAAATGAGAATGTAATCATGTAAGCTCTTGAATTGTGATGAGTATACCATAGTCGTGCTAACAAAAGGGGAAAGTGGGAGTGAGGTATGGGGGAACCCTGAACTATCTTCATAACTTTTCTTTAAATACATAACTATGCTAAAGATTAAAAAAAAAAAAAAAAAAAAAAAAAAAAGCAAGCCCTGGCTGGTGTGGCTCAGTGGATTGAATGCCGGCCTGCAAAGCAAAGGGTTGCCGGTTCGATTCCCAGTCAGGGCGCATGCCTGGGTTGTGGGTCAGGTCCCCAGTGAGGGGCACACGAGAAGCAACCACACATTGATGCTTCTCTCCCCTTTTCTCCTTCCCTTCCCTTCTGTCTAAGAATAAAAATAAATAAAATCTTTAAAAAAAATCCAGAACAATTGAGGCAAATCTGTCTAAGCAGAGGCCTGCAAACCTCCTGCTGATGAGACGCCAAAGCGGTCTGTCCAGCACTGGGGTCGCGCCTGTCCCCACCCCACCCCGGCCCCCGGTGCCCCTCCCCTTTCAGAGCCTGGGGCAGCCTGCAGAGCCCCTTTCAAAGTCATGTTTTTTTTTTCTTCTTCTTCTTCTTCTTCTTTTTTTTAAATAAGTGAGTTTATTTTTTAAAGATTTTATTTATTTTTAGAGAGAGGGGAAGGGAGAGGGGGAAACATCAATGTGTGGTTGCTTCTCACAAGCCCCCTACTGGAGACCTGGCCCACAACCCAGGCCTGTGCCCCGCCAGGAATCCAACTGCTGACCCTTTGGTTTGCAGGCCAGCACTCAATCCACTGAGCCACAGCAGCCAAGTCAAAGCCATGCTTTTAAATGTATAAAGTAGAATGCATAGGATTCCAGGAAACCAATTAACACTGAAACACAGGTACAAAAAATATTAAGAAAACAAATTTGTTCTGTCGTTACATATGTGTGTCTTTAACACAAAACATAACAAGATCTGCTGGAGGCCTAACAGTTACCGTATTGTTTGAACAGGGATGAACATAAACGGTGTTGCAAATTCTCTATCACCACTGGAACATGCTATGAAAGTGTCCCCGATTTCTATTAGTGACAAGTCACAGGTATTGCTGATAGCATTGTGATGTGTGCTCCCATTCAGAAGAGAGAGATACACTAGATTTTGGCTAGAGGACAATGAAAATGAAGACGGACTTACCCCCAAGACTCCAGGTTTTGAATGTTTAATTAAAAAAAGAAATGTCTAATTTAGAAATAAAATCAGCATCTCCTGACACATTCCCTGGGAGGAAAGAAGAAAACTAAGGTCTATTAAATACTGCAAGAGAGGTGCCATCTGCTCCTGCCTAGGGGTTCATGGGAAAGGAAGGGGCCCCATGCAGGCCCTCCCGGAAGCGACATTTGAGCTGGGTTTTTGTGGACTGACCACTAGGACCCAGGCAAGCAGAAACTAGGGCGGGAAGAGACTGTCAGAGCAGAAGGAGTAGTGGAGCGAGATGGCCTGGGTGTGCCCCGTTTGGCAGGGAGGCGGGTAATGAGTTCCATACGTTGCTTTCCACAGGGAGCTCTTGATCATGACCGACCCTTGTCTGCCAAGACTAGAGCGGCTCAGAAGCTCGGGCACCAGCACCGCCCTGCTCCGCGGCTTGGCAGGCAGGCCACCTGGACTTGCTGAGACCACGTGCCTGATTCTGGAGGCAACAGGGGTGCCCCTTGGGGTGGGGGGGCTCAGGGGCGAGTCCCAGCTGGCCATCTGCCCCCCGCCACAGCTTGCTCAGGAAAATCTGCTCCCCCAGGAAGACGTGGGGATTTGATTTGTCTGGGTGGTGGCATTTTGGTATTTCATTTGCAGTATCATAGCTTTAAAGGTGCTTGCCCAATATATTCATTCTTTTTTAAATGAGCTGGCCCTTAAGGGGAAAGGGCACCCTGAGCTCTGCTGGAGCATGTCCACGCCTGTACGTCTCCCCTCTGCCCTCGCAAGCATGTTGCGAAGTGTAAGGAAATGGACCGCCGAAGGGCTCCGTGTCTTGCCGCAGGTCACATAACTCATCCTGCAGGGGAGGAGGAATTTAAGCCCAGAAGGTGCAAGCTGAAAATAATCCTAAACCTCATATGTGAGCCTGTCTGGCTACAGTATTGCTTAAAAAAAAAAAAAAAAAAAAAGGTTGAACAGAAACAAAAAAGAACAAGCAAAAGCAGCCTGGCCAAGGACAGCAATGAAGAAGTCATCCTAACTTCGCTTGCATCTTTGAAAGAATCTGAAGTGGGACCCAAGCCATGTTATTTTGCAATGCTTTTGATGAGCTTTTTAAAAATTGGACGTGTGTTTATTTCAAATAACATCTTTAGAGTATTTTAGAAAGTAAACAATTTAGTGAGGCTTATAATAATAAAAACCGGCAGTCCCGGGCCCCGCCTACTCCGGCCTCTTGCTCCCACGGACCGGACCGTGGGTCTCTTCCGGCAGCTCCCCGCCCCCGGTGTCACTACAGCCTGTCTTCGGAGCCCGGAGCCTGTGTGTGGACGCTGCACTCGGGTTCCTGGAGACCTAGGTTCTTGCTCACTTCCCTTCCGTGCCAAATTCCGTGGTCTGGATCCCAGGTCTCCCTTCCCTGTCACTGATTTACTTCTTTCCTTTGAGAAAGTCCCCTGGGAGCTTCCTGAGGCTGCACGTGGAGGTGCCCTCAAAGGCCTCTGTTCAGCCCTCGCCCTGGACCGACAGCTTGGCTGGTCTGGAATTCTGGGGTGCAATCCGCTCCCCTCCGGGTCTCGCAGGCCCGGCTCCCCCACCTTCCAGCTGCCAGTTCCCCGAAGCTCCGCTTCCCACGGAGCAGCTGCTTCTCGGCGTCTCACCTCTCTGACCTCCGACCCCACGTCCTCCAACTCCACTGGCCCCTCAGCCCGTCTTTTATTTAGTTTTTTTTATTACACTTTTTTTCACTTACAGTTTACATTTAATATTATCTTATACTAGTTCCAGGGTACAGCACGGTGGTTAGACAATCATATACTTTACAGAGTGTCCCCCACCCCGCCCCCGATATTTCCAG
Source organism: Pteronotus mesoamericanus (assembly GCF_021234165.1). Taxonomy (NCBI): domain Eukaryota; kingdom Metazoa; phylum Chordata; class Mammalia; order Chiroptera; family Mormoopidae; genus Pteronotus; species Pteronotus mesoamericanus. Next base: position 3,985,544 of record NW_026555315.1, on the reverse strand, counting down.
TCCCCACCTAGCGCCGCAGTTGTTACACTGTGACTGGCTCTCTAGGTCCTGAGGGACCCTGTCGTGTGAAACCTCTCCTGCCCTCCCCTGCCGTCCCGCGTGTCCATCCTGATTCCACCTTCCAGAAGCCCAGAGGCTGTGAGCAGTGGGGGAGACACTGGCTGTCCAAATGTGACACCTTGAGCCTGTGCTTCCTGTCCCTCCCTACCAGGGTATGTTTCTGCCAGACTCCAGCGGACCACGTGATTTACTGCGAAGTTTTCCAAGAGATTTGTAGATGTCTTGTCCCTGTGCCAAGAGAAGTGCTGCTGCATGGCACTGTGCAGAAATGGCGGTAACAGTTTGTCATATGGCATAACAGTTAATAGTCACAACACAGGGCGCTCCCACAGAACCACACGGAAAGGACCGACCACCCAACAAAAAAGCAAATTCGTGAAACAAGTGACCCCAAACACTTCTCTCTGTGGAACTGAAGAGGGAGCCAGTCTTCCTTCCTGTCCCTTCGGAGGATGGGCTCAACCAGTTGGACCCATGTCGGGGACTTTGGGGCCAGGAGGGATGGCTGCAGCCCGAGCTGTGGGGTGCTCAGCAGGGATGGCCGCACGGCTGCCCAGGCCTGCCCCCTCCCCGCGGGGCCTTAACCCGGCTGCTTCCCCTCACTCTGCCGGGCTGCCCAGCGTTCGAACCCACTTCCCAAGCTTGGGGGTCTCCCCCGCTTAGGAGCCCAAGGGGGGGCTCCTTGCCCAGGCTGCACCAACCGGGGGCCTGGCCCTGTCCTTGACCGGAGAGCCACGCTGCTGAGAAGCAAGGCCACGAGATGGAGTTTGCAACTGTGGCAGCGACCAGGCCAGATAGCAACGTGGGAGGGAGGTACATTTTTAACAAATACAAATATACTGTGTATTTTTTTGAGTATGTGTTTTACATGTGTTATCCTTTAGAAAACTTCTTTTTTTTTTTTGAGGGAGATAGAGACGCTGGTTTGTTGTTCCACTTATTAATCAATTTATTGGTTGCTCCTTGTATGTGCCCTGACTGGGGATCAAACCAGTGACCCTGATATATCGAGAAGACACTAACCAAATGAGCTGCCCGTCTAGGGGCTAAAAAACTTCAATTGTGAAATATTTACACATGAGTATGTAACACTTTTATGTGCAGTGTAAAAAGTTATGAAGCAAACATCCTTGTAATCGCCACCCAGATCAAGAAGCGGGATGTGTTCCGTAAGGAAACTGCAGCTGCCCTCTGACCCAGCAGCCCCACAGCCGGGAACACAAGCCAAGCCGCACACAGGGAGCTTCGTGGAACCACGTTCTCAACAGCGAGATCCCGCAGAGAGGCAGCTGGCGCTGCGCTGGCCCTTGCTCGCATCAGTGCACCTGCTCCCCACAGCCGGGCGGGGCCCCAGGCGGAGGTGCGAGGGGCTCACTGATGCGATCAGGGGCAGAGGGGGCGACGGGGGAGGGGGAGCAACTTGACTCACGGGCACTTCATTTGGCCTTCGGTTTAAAAATAAAATCTTCAAGTGCTCACCGGTTTTCTATCGAGCAATTCCATTTTAGCTTGTACAAAGCTCCCTGCTCAAAAATATTCATTGTGGCCATATTTTTATAGCCCTAAATAAAACAACCTGAGTGTCCAATAAGGAGTGAGTAACTCCTGAGAAGCATTAGAACGACTGTTTACATTCACAAAACAGTTTTTATCAAGTGAAAAAATGCAGAAAACACAATTTTTAAGGAATGGCCATCACAAGGATGACCAGAATAAAAGCGACCAAAATGCGCTTAAACGTTAAGGAAAAAAAAAGAAATAGAGACAGGCAAGGAAGAGGTAAAAACCCATTTTCTCCAGATTTTCTCTAGGAACTGCTAGTGGCTGGCTTCCCCACGCACTGATGCTCCTTGGTCTACCTTGTCTCGATGGGAGGCACCCTGGAGCTCACATGTGTACCAGTGGGCTGCACACCACGCATGCGCCACGCGGCACACACGCTCCTCCAGGACCAGGGGCCCCTGTGCGCTGCCCTGGCCTCAGACCCAGGCAGCTCCGAGAGCTGGGCGCTGCCTGGGCAGGGCCCCCCCTTTTTACTCCATTCCTAGTCCCTATCCCCTTCAAAAAGGCTGGAAAAGTAAACTCCTGTTTGGGGGTGTCCTCCCCACCCTCCCAAGTGCCTCAGCCTAGGCTGGAGCCGGTCTGCTGGCCAACAGCCAGTCCCATTACAGCTGTGGCCTCAGGTCCCCAGGCCAGGGGCTAGGCAGCTCTTGGGCACACAGGCATGCTGGCACCTGTCCCCAGGCGAGGCTGCCATCCGGGCCTTCCTCAGGTAAGCCCGGAGGTCTCTTCTTGGAGCCCTGGAGGGAGCCTGGCCTCAGGCCTGTGGCACAGGGTCAGGGTCCTACCCTCCAGGAGCCAGAAGATGGGGCAGAGGGGCTGGGTGAAGATGGCATGGAAGGTGTGCAGGCGCTCGACCCTGGGCTCCAGGCTGTAGAAGGTGAGGTGGCCGGCGGCCAGGTCCAAGTCCATGCCCAGGAGCTTCCCCGACACCCTTGGGAGGCGCCGGGCCTCCCCGTTGTGCCAGGCCTGGGTGCTGTCCTCCTGGATGCAGAGCCCCCACGAGCTGGGCCCTCGGCCGATGTTGTCTGTGTAGGGCCCCTGCTTCTGCCGCGTCAGTTCTGGGTAGGCGACGCCCAGCGTCACTGAGTGGTTGGATGTATGCACCTCCCAGTAGTGCCGTCCCGACTGGAAGCTCTGGGCACACTGGACCTGCCAGAGCTCGAAACTGCGCGGCTCGGCCGGGCCCCGGGGCTTCCGGCAGTGCTTTACCTGCTGGTCCTGCTGAGACAGGTAAAGGTGGCGGTTGGCGCTCTCTGGGTCAAAGGTCAGGTTGCGATAATCTGTTGGGGAGAGATGGACTGAAGGTGAGTGAGCGGGCAGGGTGCCTGTGCACGCCCGCCTGCCTGTCCCCAGAGGGGAGAGACAGCAGCGGAAGCTCGCTGAGGGACCCGAAACCCCTGCCAGGCGCGCAGCAAGCTGAGCGCGCACGGATGTCATTGCAGCATCCCATCCTCGCAGCCACCTCGGGGGCACAATCTCCTCATTTCAGAGGAGAAGGCGGAGGTCCAGAAAGGTAACCCAGCTTGAGAGCGGTGGAAGGACCGCAATTGGTTCCAGACCTGTGAGCCTGGCCATCTCCTGAAACACCGTACTGGTTCCACCTGCAACAGGTGTGTAAGGGAGGGGGGTGAGGACAGACCCAGGGAAGGGCGCGGACGGGACAGTCACAGCATGTGCCACACACACATGCATACATACACGTGTGTTCACAGTGCACATGTGGACACAGACACACCCGCACCTGTGCACAATGCACTCGCACACACAGGTGCGCGCGCACGTGCCTAGCCGCCTTACTCTGCCAGAGTTTCCTCCTCAGCGGACAAACTGGGCTTGGGACCGATGCCACAGCACCTGGGGCCTCTAGGGAGCAAAGCAGTTTGGGGAGGGATGAGGAAGGGAGCCCACGGCCGGCTGACTCCACTCCCACCCCCAGCGGGAGGGACCTCTGGGCCTGGAGGGGTATGAAGAGATCAAGGTCCTCCTTACCCATGGGAACCAAGTCAGCAGTGTCAGCTGGTGCCCCGTGGGAGCCACCCTCATCCAAGAGGAGGCCGCAAAGCTGGCTCAGACACTCCTTCAGGCCACCCAGCTGCTTATCTGCGTCCCACTGTGGAGGGGTCAGTGGCCCCAGGGGCTCTGGGGCTGCCAGGAGCTGCGATTCCTGAGTCCCGGGGGTAAGTGCAGTCAGCCAGGGTGCCGGGGGCAGGCGCGGTGGTCCCCTGACCTGCCACCCTTCGCTCTGGTACCTGGAGGAAGGTTCGGTCGTCCAGCTGCCCCAGGAGGTCCTGGATCCTGCGGTCGAAGCGAGTCGCAGCCTCCAGGTGGTCCCGTAGTCGCTGCTCCTCCTCCCGGGCCTGTGCCAGTGCCCGCGTCTTGGCCACGTTGAGGTCCCTCAGCACCAAGTCCCGACGCATCTCCAGGGCCTGCATCAGGCAGCTGAACTTGCCAGAGACCCTGGAAGCCAGGGTGCAGGCCGAGCTCTGGATGGGCACAGAGGGAGGCGAGGGTGGCCAGGGCCCTGCCCCTGCCAAGGCAGGCTGGGCCACAGCTGCCCGCTGGGCTGAGGGGTGTGGGTGTGAGGGCTGCGGCTCCTGGGCCCTCTGCCCCCTCTCAGCCCCTCACTCCCTGATTTCAGGGAGCATTTTCGAGGTAGGTCACACCTCCTGCCCTGTGTCCCAGGGACCACCCGGTAGCTGCCTGGCAGACACAACATGAGGCAGCGGCAGGGCGGGCCAGGCTGTACCTGGATCTGGCTGCTTTGCTGCTGCAGTTCCTGTAGCTGGCTCTCAGCCTGGGCGGCCTGCTGCCGGGCAACCTCCAGCATGGCTCTCAGCTGGGCCTGTGGTGCCCACCGGGGGACAGGGGACAAGTGACATGAGGGGGCCAGGACTGGCTGCCAAGCAGCCCTCAGTCAATCAACAAACGCATGCATGGGCTGAGCACCTCTGCTCGTGCTGCCGCGGGTGAGGCTGGCCGGTGGCCCAGCACACAGAGCGGGGCCTTGGTCCGAGCTCCGGGAGGTTGGGTCGGGGTCCAGGGAGGCCCCGGCAGGGCCCCTTCCCCGCTGGAGCAGGACAGCGCATGCACAGAGCAGAAGCCTTGTGCTGAAGACCGACTTCCAGTCCCTCCTACCATCCGAGCAGCCTGCGGCAGAGCACCAGCTCTCTCTGGGCTGGAACCCCATCTCTCTGGGCGTTGCAGTGAAGCGGGGGTGGCCCAGAGCACCAAAGTTTGATGCGAGCGCAGCGCAATGCACACGTAAGATCGGCTCTGCCGAGTGTCCCGCCAGGGCCGAGGCCCAGCCTTGGGCACGAGGGGAAGAGGGCACTCCTGTTTGGTTGTGCCCCCTCGAAGATCAAAATGTAGTCTCCCGCGAGCAGGAAAAGCTCTGTCCTCCCCTGCCCCCCAGGAGTTGGTTTCCTGCACTTGGTCAAGAACCTGTCTTGAGTCCTCCCCTCCCAGCAACACTGTGAGGAAGGATGGTGCAGCCTCTCCTCTTCCAGGTAAGGAAATGGGTGACAGAGGTCGACAGTGTGGCTGAAGTCATCAGATGTTCCTAAGTCAAACGCTCAGCCCTTTTCCAGACCCAGAGTGGGGAGTGAGAGGCGGACTTGCCTGGTTCGCCTGCCTGGCCCCCAGAGGACACCCACGCAGCCCCTCATCACTTGCCGTCCCTCTGGCAAAATCTAAGTTCCAGTGCCACATGGGTCATCTGGTCGTACCACCTGCCCCCTCTGCTGTCATTGGCTGCAAACTCCCACGCTTAATGCTTAATGCTTGCTCTTCATGCCACCAATAGCATCATCCGGGCCTCATTCCCTAATACCTGGGCGGCCACCCGGATTGCCCTCCAACTCGCAGGTATCTGGACTCCTTGGCCGCCTTGCTACGCCTCAGCTACTCTATCTCATAACCCTGGCCTTGTACCCAGCTCAAAAAATCTCTGTTCCAAGTATCTATTTTCTGACCACCATCTTCTTGGAATAAAAACATCCCAAAGCTGCCTCCTGCTGAAGCTGCCCGCGCACAGAGAGCAGACTGGGTCCCCCCCGCCCCGCCGACCGGCGTGTCACCTCGCGCTTCCCGCGCTCAGCGTCCATCAGCGCCCTCTCGTGGAAGTGACACACGCTCACGGTGCACGCGCTGCACACACAGCGGCCCTCTGTGCGGCAGAAGAGCTCGAACGGCCGCCCGTGCAGGGGACAGCGAGCGACGGTGTCGGCACCGGTGTCCCGGTGTGGGGCCGCGGCGGGGCCGGGGGCCTGGCGGCGCTCGGCGCGCACCACCTCGAGCACGTCGCTGAGCGCCACGTTGCGGCGCAGGTCAGCGCCTTCGGGGAAGGGCTCCCGGCACTGCGGGCAAGCCTTCTCCAGGCGACCCCACCCGTCCCAGATGCAAGCCCTGCAGAAGTTGTGGCCGCAGGGCAGAGTCACCGGGTCCTCGTAGAGCCCCAGGCAGATGGCGCACGTCAGTGTGTCCTCCAGTAGTTCCTTGGCCATGGCGGCGGCGGCCGGCGGGCAGGAGGGCAGGCCTGAGCCACCCCGGAGGAGGGCCGGGCCTCTTAAAGGAGCCGCGAACCTGCCGGTGCGGCGGGGAGGAGCGAGGGCCCGCCTAGGGGGAAAACGGTGACAGGCTTTCCTGGAGGACCCGGACCAGCCACCACTGCCCGCGCCCGTCGCCTGCAGTGCACCCAAGCCAGCCCTGAGACTCCCCCCATCTAGGCTCAGAGCCACCCTTGCCTGCCTCCTGCCAACCCCAGGCTGGGAGTTGGGCTCCAGTTCTCCCTGGTTCCACCCTGAGACCCCCATCCTGCTTCCCTAGACCCTCCATGCAGCAGCTCCTGAGCAGGGGATCTGGTCTTGGCCTCTAGAGACAAAAACCCCAGTGGGCCTGCGGCGTCCTCCTGGCCAGCACCTGGGCCCTTCATCGGAACGTCTAACGCCACCGCGGCCAGCCTCCCAGGGGGTTGGCGATCGGAGAAGAGTGCACTGGGAGAGGCCGGCGGTAGAGCCCTGACCCGAGGGGCTCCGCCGCGCTTTTCCCTTGAGCCGTTTCAGGCACTTGCCAAACCAGGACGTCTCCCTTCTCTAGGCGACGCTTAAACAGCGAGGTGGAAATTTCTGGTCACCAAGAGACAGACCAGTCCTGTGGTTTTTTTCACACCCCCTTTAATGGAAACCAAAAGTCTTCTTCAACTGCACTTGGAACCCCACTTCCATGTGGGTCCTCTGCTGCTCTAGGCTGTCATGGAAACTTTATTTTTACTTTTATTTTTTAAAAAAGATTTTTGCTTTGAGAGAGAGGGGAAGGGAGAAAGCGAGGGAGGGAAACCTCAATGTGAGAAACGTATCGGTTGCCTCTCGCACGACCCCTACTGGGGACCTGGCCAGCATCCCAGGCATGTGCCCTGATGGATCAACTGGTGAGCCTTCGGTTCCCAAGCCAGCGCTCAATCTACTGAGCCACTCCAGCCAGGGCAGGACCTCACATTTCTGGAGCCGTGGCTCCCCTGCAACTGAGCAGAGCGGGCTCTGACTGCTAACCCCGTGCCCGGGGGCAGGGTGTGCCAGGCCAGCCCCCGCTGGAGCGACTCTCCCAACTGAGCCACCACACGCCCTCACTTGAATGCCAAGTGTTTCTTCCTGGGAAAGGTGCACTGATCTCTGGCTTGGCTACCAGGCAGCTCTTTTCTTTAGAGGGCAGACACACCCTAACCACTCAGGGAGGCTGCACGGCCTCCCCAGGCTCGGAGCAGGGCGTGTGCCCGAGGTCTCTGAGGTGACTGGGGTTCACAGGCCGAGCCGGCAACACGCGGTTTGGCCAGGGGCCGGCGGGTCCGTTTCCAGAGGGGGTCCAGCTTTTCTTCTGGACTTGTCTTCAGCCACAGGGTCACGGGGCCTCTGGCACCCACGGACAGCAGCGGTGAGGGGTTACTTCCTGGGGTGGGAGGCTGCCCTCTTCCCACCCGTGAGGCAATACTCCCACCCCCAGGACCGGTGGGCAAGGGGTGTCTGGCTACCCTGGACACAGACCCAGACCAGTCTAGCGGAAGGCATCTTTATTCACGCACCCGCCCCTGCCACGACCCCTGGAGGGTCTCTTCACTCCCAGGCCCTGGCCTGGGGGAGGGCCGCAGAGGGGCTGCCTCAGGCAGGGCCTGGACCCCACCGCGCGGCCTGAGAGGCCCAGAGCACTCTGCAAGGTGAAGGGCAGACTGGCCACTCAGTAGATGCCATAGGTGGGCTCGTGACTGTCTCTGTACCGGTCCAGGTAGCGCAGGGGCTGCCGGTGGGGGAAGCGCTTCTGCTTGGGGTGGTGAGGAGGTGGCCGCACAAACTCGAACACAGGCTCCCGCATGTCTGCAAGAGTCGGGGGAAGACATGGGCTGCTGCTGGCCCAAGCCCCTCTGCCTTGTGCCTAGCCCGGGACTGCCCAGGAGCCCACCTGAGGAACTTCTGACCCCCTCCCCGTGACCCGGGGGAGCCGCCTGTCAGGTCAGAAGAGGTCTGTGGCTCAGGCAGGCCACCCCCTCCTTCGGCCCAGCGTGCCCTCACCCAGAAGCTGGTGGAAGATGCGCGTGACCGAGTCGTCCCAGTGGCACTGAAAGAAGGCCAGGCCAGCTGGAGTCATGGCCTCCTGGTGTTTCTTGTAGAAATCAAAAGTGCGGAAGGTCCGCTGGGCAAGCTGGTGACTGGGAGGAGACGGGGAGAATCTGAGAGGGGAAGTGGGCCCCGGGGCCCCGCCCCCACCCGCGGCCCCACAGGCAGCCCTGAGAAGCCCCTTAGGGCCTGCCTAGCACAGCTCCCGCCTGCCTGTCTCAAGGCCTGCGTTACCAGAGAGGAGAGTGGAGCAGGGCTGACCACCGCTGGGAAGCAGGCCTGGGGCCGGGAAGGAGTTGTGGGGGGGCGCGGGGCACGGAGGGGGTGCAGATTACCAGGGTGAAGGCCGGGTGTCCCCAGAAAAGTCGATTAGCTTGTCCTGCTTGAAGAGCAGGAAGGCGAAGCGGTGGAAGCCAGAGCCCCGGGCAGGGAATGGGGGGAGGTAGGGGCACGTCTCCTGTCCGTCAGCCACCCTGTTGCCTGGGATGTTGGTGCTGGCAGGAGAGAAAGTAATCGGTCAATAGCCTTTCCACAGCAGTGGCCGCAGTGTGGCTGCAGGAGCACCCCAACCCCGCACTCCGCAGAGGCGGAAACAACTCCCGGGGACACAGACCCCCAAAGGATCTCTCCCAGATCATCAGGTGGGAGGCGGAGCTCTGTGAGCCCTTGGGGCTCAGAGGCGGAAGCCTAGGGTCCCACGGGCAGTCAGCAGGAGAGCAGAGCCCCACAGCCCGTTTGCTGGGCCCTGTGCCGCCAGTGGGGCTGCCACGGCCATTCGGGTGGAGACCGCGCCCGGCCCCCTCTGAGCTGCTGCTCTCTCTGCTTCCTGAAGCTCGGGGGGTGGTCAGAGTGTTCGCCCAGCCTGGCACCGGCGTGGCCACTGTACCTGCCTCGAGAAGCAGCCCCAGAGGGTCCTGCTGCACAGGCGGTAACTGCGCTGAATAAAAGTGACAGAAACCAGCCTCCCAGCCAGTGGCCTTGGTTACCCAGGAGTCCCGAAGCTGGGGTCACCTGCCTGGTGCTCAGAGCCAAAAGCCACTGAGAATGTAACAGGCAGGCCAACCTGGGCAGCTCACAGCTTCCAGAGGCCTCTCATGGTCCCTCTCCCATTTGACTGTCACGGAGCACCTTGGGGTGATTAAGGAATGCGGAGGCATCACCCTTGATTTAGAGGTGAGGAATTGAGTTCGGGGAGACCGAGAGGCCGGTGGGAGCGGCCCAGGCCGTGGCCTGCCCTTCCTCCTGCCTGTCTTCAGCCACCGGATCACAAGGCCCCTGACACTCCCAGGAGCCGAGATGAGGGGCTAACTCCAGGGGAGGGAGGCTAATCCACAGTGGATCCAGGACTGAAATTCAGGTGCGCCTCTCCCCACGATGCCAGGGCCTCCCTGCACGCCGGACCCGCTGCCCTGCCCTGGGTACTCACACCAGCCAATGGACGTACTCGGCATCCGGCTCCAGCAGGTGTCCGTCTGCACATAAACACACCCGCTGACTGGGCGCCGGGCCACCCCCCGCCCTCCCACTGAAGGAGCTGGGGCTCTCCGCCCGGCCCCTCCCCCAGCTCCCCAGGCCCTGCTCCCGCAGGTGAGGGAGGCAGAGAGGCCCAGTGCGCCCTCCACACCCACCCAGGTTGGTGAGCAGCAGCGTCCACGTGGAGCCCTCGTCCGCCTCATAGGTCACCTCCGGGGCCTGGGCAGCCTGGCGGGGGAGAAGGAGGGAGCTGTCACCCCCACCAGGGGCTGACGGCTGTTGTAAAGAGACCTTCTTTCTGGAGAGCAGGGGTCTGAGGGAGCCTTGGAGAAGGGAGAGCCCACCCTGATCCAAACACCCTGACAGCCCCTCCGGAGGCAGGCCAGCACAGAGATGGGTTCTAGAAGGAATCGCACAGAGCTGCCTCTCCTGAGACCAGGTGGCGATGACCAGGGGCTAGGAGGGCACTCTAAAGACAGCGGCCGGGATGCTGCTGTGTTTTCTTTCATTTTGTGCCCTTTTCTTCGTAATTATTATGATACTATTTGCTAGGAAATCAAAGAGGAGGTACAGGGCAACAAAACTCCGAATCAGACCACATATATGCCATGCCTGTGCCCTTAACCACCATGAAAACCTCCTCTGGAACTGCCTTCAAGAAGGAACTGTCTGTGCCCCGCCCCCACCCGTGGGGTGTGTCTGTGCACACAGGGCCCGGAGGGGCGCAGGCCAGCTCTTACCTCGGTGGGTGTGACCTCATTGCCGTGGTATACGGGCATCAGCTCGTCCTCACCCACAGTGTAAGCCACGTGCAGGGGCACTCGGGGCACAAAGGTGGCACCGTGGAACAGGTCTCTGTAGAGGCCGTAGTACTCGGCCAGACGCTTCTTGTGGTAGGGGCCGCAGGTCCTCTCCCATTCAGCCCGCACAGCCTCCAGGGGCACGCGCCCTGGAAAGGGACGATGCCAGTTTGGACGCAAGGTAGGGGTGGAGGTAAAGCCAGGGCCTCCCTTGGGAGGGCTTACCTGTGCGCAGGCGGGCGGCCCGCTCCTCCTCCACATTGGCCCGCAGTTCCCGAAGGACCCGTTTTCGCTCCAGCAGTTGTTGGGTCCGACAGACCCTGGGTGGAGGCAGCCCAATATCAATCTTGTCTTTGGGATCTACGGGGGGAGGATGTGTTGGAGGACGTAGGATCAATCCTTGGTAAAGCCACCTGTCTCTACGCAGTCCTCTCACTTGCCCAACATGTGCTGCTAAAGCTTTCCCTTTACTTCACAAAACTCATCTCCTGTGTAGTCTGCCTCACAGACCTGAACAGGGTCTGGTTGCTAAGCAAACCGGATTATCTTGAGGTTGCATTTTCTGATCCCTAAACCAAGATACACTGTCTGTCTAGGTGATGGGAAATGGAGGCAGACGGCCTCCCAAGTACAGTTGGTATCACCGTCAAGCCTGTTTGCAGCTGGGCAGACACACACCTGGGTCTTCAGTAGAACAGCTGAAGCTAGAAGGACTTAAAAAGCACTTCTCACACTTTCACAAACCATACAAGTCACCTGGGAAATTTAACAAATTTTATTCTGATTCGCAGGTCAGAGCGGGGCCTGAAATGACATTTGTACCGAGCCCCTGGGTAGTGCCCTGCTCCTGGTCCCAGAACACACACCAAGTAGGCAAGGCCCTAGAGAACTTTTAACCCAACACTTCTTCCCGTTTATGTTAGACAATGACAACAATTAACACACACTAAACCCTTACTAAGGATGGATTAGTCTAGGAATCCCAACAGACTGTGTCCTTTAATCCTCGCAATTTTGTGACACAGGCACAATTATCTGATTCTATAGTTGAAGGAATAAAGCTCAGGGAAGTCACTCCTAAGAGGCCGACGTGGCTTTAACTCCACGCCTGTGCCTTTAACGGCCGTAAGCACTGCCTCTGTAAATGCGTTCCAAAAGGATGCACTTGTCGGTTGCTCCGTGGCAGGGTTTCCGAGTCACCTCGCCCAGAGCTTTTAATTTCATTCAGCAAAGTACTGCACACTACGCCGGTGATGCGGATGCAAGGATCCAATGATGGCAAAGACAAGCGGGATCCCTGTCCTTAGGGTGCTCACCATCTGGGAATGTGGCAACGAAAAGAAAGTACGGATGCAATGTGGCCAGAGCTACGTACTATTTTAGGAGCGCAGAGCGGCGTTCTAACTCCAAATGGCCGGGGGGTGGGGGAACGGGGACTGGCCTAGAAAGGATTTTAGGAGTAGAAATATCTGAGGTGGAACTCCAGTAGTCGGGGAGGGAACTTTCCAAGCAGGGGGACGAACAGGTGTGAAAATTGCTAGTGGACCTGGCCCCTCCCCCAATGCTCGGGGAGGACGCCGGTGGGGCCCCTGCTCCGGTCGCTCCGCACCTGACTCCTGCACGAAGTGCTCGCGGTAGGTCCGCCACCAGTGCGGGGCGCGCGCCTCCTGCTCAGCCCGGCGCCGGTAGCGGTCGAAGCTGCGGTATTTCTCTAGCCGCTCCAGGTTGCTCACATCGATGTCCTCGTTGGGCATCGGCCCCAGCGGGGGGGTCCGGCGGCTCAGCGCGGCTGCGGACAGAGAGTGGGACGTCAGGCCGACAACGGCCCGGCCCCGCGGAGGCCGGGGGGCGGTGCTCTGGTTCGAGCCTCAGGGTTCAAGCTAAAGGGAAACCTGCTAGAGCCCCACACCCTTAGACCCCTCACCCGAGGTGCTGAAGCCCCGCCACCTCCGACTTCCGCCCAGCACGGCTCGCCACCAGGGCGCCGCCATCTTCCTTCAGGTCGGCACCGCCCTCACCCCGGACCCGCGAGTGCGCCGCGGAGGCCCCGCCCCCGCCAGGCCCCGCCCCCGAGCCGGCGACCTGAGAGCCGCGACGCCGCAAAGGCTCCAGAGCTCCTTCCTGGGAGCCCGACGCCCTTTCCCCCAGCCGGAGGCAGCTGCGGGTTCTGGGGTCCCTGGCGGGTGAAGTGCCCGGTGGACTACGGGGCGGAGTTGCGAGCGGTCAGGGCTCCGGCCCGCGGCCGGCCACCATGGGGTCGGCCGCGGGCCGACACCGGGGGCCATAGTCCGGGCCAGGCAGCTGCCCAGACGCGCGGAGGTCGGCCTTTTGCGGGGCTTCGGTGCGGCTCTGCCCCCACGCTCAGAAGGCGGCATCCTGAGCCCTCAGTGGCGCAGCGCCCCGGGCAAGGGAAAGGGTGTGAACACTGATTCTGGCTGCTGGCGGTCGAATTGCAGAATATAACCTTCCTCGTACCTTTGCATTACTTTATTTGGGGAAAAAAGCAGGTAATGATAGTACGTACCTCGTTCCTACGATAGTACGTAGGATTAAATAAAAAAAGTTACATAAATCACTTGCCGTGGTATATGTGTTAGCTATTGGTCACCTCCAATTTACTAGTGTCCATCCACACAGCAGCATAAGCAACCTGGTTAAGACAGTGCCTCAGTTTAAATCCTTTCTGGGCTGTGTTGTTCGTGGGATCCAGGGCCAAGGAGGTAGAACTTGGTACCCCAGGTGATCCAGCCCGTGCCCTGATGCGCCAGCTTCCGTGACACCGTCTTAGCTTCACTTAGCACTTTTGCTTTCTAGGGCACAGGTCCTTTGCACATGATGTCACATCTGCCTTCCTCTCTTCACCTTTCCCCCTGTGCCCTGGCTGCCAGTTACAAGTGTAAATTGGTCCAACTGCTTTATAGAGCAATCCGGCAATAACTGGTAAAGTTTAACTAGTAAAGCACATCGTCTGTGACCTAGAAATTCTTCTAGGTATCCACCTTAGAGAGGTGCTCACACATATGCCAAAGAGGCATACACAGCACCGTCTGTGACAGCTCTGTAAATAACACGGAAAACTGGAAACATCCTAAGGGCCCATTAGCAGAAGAATGAATAAATAAATTGTGCAATAGTCAAAGAATGAAATAGTATTCAGCAAACTGGAGCTACATGAAATTGCATGAATCAATGTAAAAAAATGAGAAAAAAAAGTTTGCACAACAATATATACAATACCATTTAGACAGATTTTTTAAAAAGTTTTAATTAATGATGGGGGGTAGGGAGAAATACATCAATTTGCTGTTTCATTTATTGATGCATTCATTGGCTGATTACTGTATGCACCCTGACCGACTGGGAATGGAACCCACAACGGTGGCATATCGGGATGACACTCTAACCAATCGAGCTACCTGGCCAGGGCTAAGCAGATTTTTAAATACACAAATCAATATTGTGTATTATTTGTGGATACATATATAGAGTGAAACTAAAAATGTAAACAGAAGGGCTATCTCAGAATCATGTATGGCAAGAAATGAACAGTAGTTGGATTAAAAAAAAAAAGAATACAGCAATTTAAGGGGTCCAAGATGAAGACTACAAATTGTGGGTAAAGTAGTAAGGTCCCTCTGAAAGCTGTTCTGAGACCAAGGCACAAATTGCCCACTCAGCCCACCCTCCTCTGCCTTCCTGCTCACGGGGACACTTCCTTCCTTCGGACCCCGATTAACTGCCCGCCCAGAGAGGCCGCTTTACAGGTAATTGCGATCCCACCCCTGCCCTCAGGCACCGTCCGGCTGGCCAGGGCCCACACTGCCTGGGGCAGGGGCGCACTCTGGTGTGTCCCTCGGGGTTGCTCAGTGCTCTGTATCCTCCCAGGGCAGAGGCCCTCGCTCAGTCCTCTTCATTCCCACTCAGCTATGGCTCGTGGCAGGCGAACAGAACAAGAGAATCCTTCGTGCCCTGTACCCCCTTCACCCCGCCCCCACCCCTCCATCACCCCCAGTGCCCCCCATCCCCTGCCTCTGGGGTAACCTATTAGAAAAAGCCAACAAGGCCAGTGTCCATGCCGAGCTAGCCACTCAGGCAGCTGGGAACAAGGCAGGGACTTGGCGTGAGCCCGCCCGAGAGCATGAAGGGCCAGCTGAGTCCTGAGAGCGCTCCAGGCTGGGAGGTAAACTCTGGCTGGACACAGCACCCCCTGCCCTAGCAGCCTCTGTCCCTGACCAGGAGGGTAGAAGGCCCTTCAAAACGTGTGGTCCGACTTGACGTCCCTCCCCATTAGGGAGGGGCACGGTGCAGCCTCTGCCGGCCTCTTGGGCGGGGAGGGCAGGAGGCTGCTTGCGGCATCCCTCGAGAAGACCCCTGCCTCAGAAGAGGCCCAGGTGACAAGACCCCCAAACCACCTGCCTGTAGAGGAGGGGAGGGCCACAGAGCCCAGTCAGGTCCTGGGGTCTGAGCTGGACATCGTGGGACAAGAGAACCACAGCCGAAGCTGACTGTGTCTCGGGGCTGAGATGCTCTCCGCATTGTCTCCCCTCTGGGGCCGTTGCACCTCGAACCCTGGGAGGCATGGTGGCACCTGCCCGCCTCAGCCACCAGGTGGTGCACCTGGAAAGATGGCCCGGGTGTCTGTCCACAGGCAGGGCTGTTCTCAGGCCCTCGCTGAAGCTGGCGGCCAGTGCGGCTGTGGGGACAGTGTCAGGGTCTGAGTTCTCTGTTGAGGAGGCGGGGGCCCTTCAGGCTGAATGGGAGATCATGTTGTAGGAGGCTTTCTTCAGCGTCTCCAGGAAGAACCGCTCATTCTCCAAGAAGTCTCGGTCCTGGAAGGCAGAGCTGGGTGAGCAGTCACCCTCCGGCCAGGTCCTGGGGCGTGGGCGAGGGCCTGACAGCAAGGCGGGTCCCTGCGTGGTGGCCCCGCCAGCCCTTACTGGGGCCCCTTCCCACTTACTCCCTGGCTCTGGGGCTCTGGGGCTCTGGGGCAGGGAACACACACACTGGAGTGGGAGAGCAGGTATCAGTCCTGGCGGGGCCATTCGCTAGCACCTGGCTTCACCCCATGAAGCCTGTCTGTGAGCTGGAGACAGCAACATTGCCTGCCTCGCAGGGCAGGGGGAGGGAAAAGGCTCATCATGCACACAAAGTTTTCGGTACAGAGCCTGAAACGCAGGAAGCACTCTGTAAGGCATGGCTGCTGCCACTGTTGTCACAGGGTCACTGAAATGCAACTGAGACAATACAAGCAGCGGCTTGCAACAGAATCGGGCCTAGAGGACAGGCCTCAGAGACGGTCACTAGGCAATCTGCACGGTTATTCTCCGGGGGTGGGCTTGGCCCTCCCCTGGCCAGGATGTGCTCCTCTCTGCCTGTGTCCTGACCTGCTTGTCACCAATGTGACCACGAGGGGCAGTGACAGGCCAGGGCTGCTTACCTTCTCGGCTGTGTGTTTCAGCAGCACCAGCTTGGCGTGGAGGAGCGAGGGGCCCAGGCTGGCGGGCGGCTGGCTGCCCTGAGGATCGCTGGGAGCTGGGGCCACGGCTGAAAAGGCTGAGGGGGAGGCAGGGGCTGAAGCTGGTGGGAGGGCCGGGCTCCACAGCCTGTCTCCCTGGGGCCTGCTGTCTCACCGCCGGCGGGTGCAGCCAGGACCAGCCTTCTGGGCGTATCCACCAACTCTCAAAAGCCTTTGAAAATGCTCATGGGATTTTACTGGGCAAGGCCAATTCTAGGAACTTACTCAAGGGTAAGAATCAGCAAAGGTGAACAGGTGTATGTAAAATATTTCCACTGACATGCTGTTTATCTTAGTGATAAAAAAAAAAAAAATCACCCAGGAGCCCTGGCTGGTGTGGCTCAGTGGACTGAGTGCCGGTCTGTGAACCAAAAGGTTGCCAGTTCGATTCTCAGTGTAGGGCACATGCCTGGGGCCAGGTCCCCAGCAGGGGGCGCATGAGATGCAACCATACATCAATGTTTCCCTCTTCCTCCCTTTCCCTCTCTAAAAATAAATAAATAAGACCGTTTTTTAAAAAAATCACCCAGTATAAAATCATTAAAAATATGGAACAGCCTCATAATGGAAACATACTGATTAAAAATTATGGTTCAATGTTTAATTACTGATATGAAAACATGCTCCACATGTATTATTTACAAATAAAAAAATCAAGGTACAAAACAGCATATATGATGTCAACTTTGTTTTTAAACACACACACACGGCAGTCTAGCATGCTATGCACCAACATGTTAAAAGGAGCTTTCTCTAGAGAGTGGGGCAGAGAGTGAATTTAAAAAGAGGTCTCCTGCCCTGGCTGGGTGATTCAGTTGGTTGGAGCATCATCCTGTAAACTGAAAGGTTTCTGGTTTGATGCTGGGTCAGGGCATGTGCCTGGGTTGCAGGTTTAGTCCCTGGTCAGATGTTTTCTCTCTGGCATTGATGTTTCTCTCTCTTTCTCCTCCCTTTCCCTCTCTCTAAAATAAGCAAGCATGTCGTCAGGTGAGGGTGAAAAACAAAAAGTTTCCTCCCTCTATTTTCAAATTTATTTTTCTATAATGAACACGCATTCCCTGTGTAAAAGGGTAGGTACGAGGTGACTTAAAAACCCAGCCAGCCCCCGGGGCCAAAGCCCGGTCCTTCTGCAGCCACTTACCGCTTGGGCCGGAGGCCGCCAGGCCCTGGCCCCTGGAGAACAGCCCCCCCAGGCCGGAGGGCAGGTCCTGTCGGACACGATCCAGCTGCAGCCTCTGCTGGGCCAGACTCAGATGCTCCTGTCCCCCGTCCCCGGAGAAAACGACACAGATGTGAGAGCTGGACGCTGGAGAGAGGGGTCAGTGGGGCCAGACTGGGGGGAGCCAGAGTTGGGAGGGGCCTTGCCTGGTGCACGTGCTGCTCCTGCTGCTGCAGCCATTCCTGCTGCCGCCGTACCAGCTGCAGCCGGGCCTGCTGCTCTGACTGCACCTGCCGGGCCTCACGCAATGCCCGCTCCCCCTCCTCGTACTTTTCTGAGGCCACCTACAGGGAGGCCACCTGGGTCAGCCAGGCCGGCTGAGGTCAGGGAACCTCCCAAGCCCCGGCCACGCCCTGGGCTGAGCTGCCTGGCACCTGGCTCATCCTCTCCACCTCCTCGGAGCGGAGCCTGATGCGCAGGGCGGCGGCGCTGACCCTCTCCTTCTCCAGCCGCAGCTCCTGCCGCTCCCGCTCCAGAGCCTCCCTCTCGGCTGCCAGCTGGTCCTCCTTGGCCCGGAGCTCGCTTGCCCTGATCTTCAGCTCTGCCTGCTCCTGGAGATGGCAAAGCCTTCACTGAATTACCCTCTTGGGAGCTGAGGTGGGCTCTGCTCAGGGTTTGAGAAGCCTCTGGCCAGCCCGCTTTGTTGCTGTGGCTCCACCTGACCCTGACTCTGGGAGGAGGTGGTGAGGTTAGGGGGTCCGGTCACAGAGGCCTGGGGCCAAGCCTCGGTGCCACCCGTCACCCTGGGCTCAAATTCTCTAAACCCCCGTTACCTTATCTCTGGAATATCTAAGTCATAGGGATGTAATGCAATTGAGTGAGCGATGTGTACAGAGCAACTAGGACAGTGAGATGAAGTTGTTACTACACGATTATTGTGGTTTTAATCCCGATGCTCCGTTGCTGTGCCCTTTGCTAAGCCGATCCATCCCAACGGAGGAGCAGACACTGAGGACTGGGAAGGAAGGGGGCAGGGCTGGCGGCTCGGGGCCCTACCTTGACCAGGCTGACGAGGGTGCCCTCCCGCTGGGTGTCCACCTGCATGGCCCGCTCCGCCTCTCGCTGGGCCCTCTCCTTACTCAGCTTCTGCTGCTCGAAGAACTCGGCCCACTCGGCGGCCAGGCGCCGCCGCTCCTCCCCACACTTGCGCATGACGGACTTCTGCTCCTCCAGCAAGGCGCTCTGGGAGGAGGGCGTGAGGGCGAGGGGTGAGCGTCCTGGGGCACAGCGGCAGGACGGCGGGGGAACGTGGCATGGCGGGCCTCACCTTGGCCCTCTCCAGCTCCTCCCGCTCCACGGCCATCTGCTGGGCCATGACCCTCCTCTGCTCCTCCAGGGTGCGCTGCGTGGACTCCGCCTTGGACTGCTCGGCACTCACTCGCCAGCGTTCCTGCGGCCAGGTCAGGGCTGAGAGCGGGCTCCCCCTGCTCCCAGCGAAGCCTGACTGCTGTGCAAATCCACCTGCGCCTCACACACTATGCCACAAATGCCTCCTTTCCAGAGAGATACAAAAGGAGGGGCACCCGAGAAGGACTCAGGGCCAGCTGCTGGGTGAACTGTAACGGCTCAGGGTCCTCCGCTGCGAGGCCCCAGAGGCAGCAGCATCCCTGCTCCCTGAATTGCCAGCACTCAGCCTGCCTGTCTCCCATCAACCAAGCAGGCAAAGCGCTGGGGTGGGCATGATACCGCATATGCCAGGGGACGTGGGCGTTTTTAAAGAGTAAAGCTTACTCTTGTATGTGAAAGTATATAGGAAGCTCGAAATACGTTGGTAAGAGCATTTCTCCCAATGTCACAGGCATCGCCTGTTGTGACAGATTCCAGTGACTGAAAAGAAAGTGGAATGTGCAGCTGATGGGCAGAGAGGGCTCAGCTGCGGAAGGCAAGGGCACTTCTGGAGGTGGGGAGGCGGAAGCAGGGGCTGGAGGGGCAGGAGGCATTTCAGAGGCCATCCTGAGGCCATGGAGGTGGGCTGGGAGCGCTGCTGACATGCCCGGCGGAGCCCTGGGGGAGGACGGCCCACCTGCTCCAGCAGCCGGCTCTGCTCGTTCAGGCGGGCCTCCATCTTCGCGATGACCTCCTGGAGCCGGCTCCGCTCCTCCTCCATGTCCCGCTGCTGGTGGCCTAGCCTCTCCTGCAACGCTTGGGTGGGGGGCCACAGGGCACTCAGTGTCCGCCCATCTTCCCACCGAGATGGGAGAGGAGGAGGGGACACGCGGCTCACATGGTACCTCGGAGCTGCTCGTCCCGCTGCCGGATGCCCAGCTCCCGCTCCTGGGCGGCCGTGAGGTGTGAGGCCTCCACACGGGAGGACAGCTCGTTGAGGCTGCTGGAGAATTTCTCCATCTGCTCGATGACGCCGTTCAGGGACCTGGGGAGGATCCGGTCACCCCGGCCTGGGGACCCCAGCACCTGCCCCTGGGGTGGGCAGGGCCTGGACTTCGCCAGTACCTTGTGTGGGAGGTGGCACTGGTGACAGCGTCGATCTCTCGGTCCTTTATCAGCTTCAGTCGCTGCAGTTGCTCCTCGTGGTCCTTGCGCATCTCCAGGATGGAGGCCCTGCAGGGTCGCGGGCAGGGCGGGCTGTGCGCTGCTCCTCAAGGGAGGGCCGTGCCGCCCCTCCCCGTCCCCTAGGCACTGCCTCAGTTTCCCTAGCTCCTCAGCCTTATCTGTCTTGGTGCCTTAACACCAATGCCACAGCCACTCTCTAAGGGGGGGCCCTTCTGTTGTTCAGCAAAGGGCACTTCCACAGAGGAAGAGACAGGTGTGCCTGCGCTCTGAGCAGCGCTGAAAGGCCGGCTCTGCCCTCACCAGCCAACTCCTTTATTTACCTTTTCTTAGTTTTGTTCTAACCTAGGAAGGCAAGCAAAGCGGCCCACCAGGCACACAGTGCAAACCGCATCCAGGGTCGGCCTAGTAACTAGACTCAAGGGGTCCGGCAGGGGAGCGGATGAGCTTGGGATGAGTCAGCTTGTGGTGGTCTGCTGCCGCTAGGCCTGGCCCCAACAGTGAGGCCCTGTGGGCGCCCCTCCCCCATTCCTGGGTGCGCCAGGTCAGTGTACCGGCCTGGGTTCTCACCTGCAAGGAAGGGGTCAGGCCTTGGTTCAAAGCCTGCTGAGTTACGGCTCTGGGGGTCTCATGGCAAACAGGTCCTCTGAGTACCCTTGAAGCCTGCTCCCCCGCCCGCCTGGGCGGCCCCCTCACCGCTGCAGCTCCCGGAGCCGCTCCATCTCCTGGTCCTTCTCCTGCGCGGCCGCTGCCAGGCGCCGTTGGTGCTGGGCCGTGAGCTCAGCTCGGGCCCTCTCGGCTTCCTGGCAGTGAGACAGGTAGTGGGCAGACAGCTCCTCATTCTCTCTCCGCAGCCGCTCTTCCCGTTGCTGGTACGATGTTTCTAGCACCTTGACACGGCTTCTGCCAACAGAACGCCCAGCCGTGAGGCTCAGAAGGCGAGGGAGGCCTCCCGAAGGGCCTCCGGGAGCACAGTGGCCAGGGCAGGCCATGAGCCTGGGAGAGCCCAGGAGGCTGCAGGCAGAGGGGGTACCTGTGAGCATTCTCGATGAGCTCCAGGTCAGCCTGGTGTCGCTGCTGCAAACTCTCCAGCAGCAGCTTGTGCTGGGTCCGCTCCAGCTCCAGCTTCCGCACCTGAGAGGGCAAGAAGGGCCACTTGGAGGGCGGGGAGGCAGGTCCCTCAGGCTCCCTGGGGAATCCTTCCAGCCCCCAAGGGGACACCTTCCTATCGCGACACCGCCCTCACAGGCAGCCGCCCGACCCTCACCTGGGCCTCCAGCTCTGCCAGCCGGGCCTGACTCTGCAGCAGCTCGGCCTGGAGCTCGGCCGTGCCACTCTGAAGCTGCACCTGAGCTGCCAGGAGCCGCTTCTGATGTTCCGTGCCGGGCAGCAGGCTCTGTGCCAGGGACTCTGGGAGGAGGGACTGCAGAGAGGGTGAGGGGCATTCCAGGGCGGCCGGGGGCAGGGGCTCTGCGAAGCTCAGCGGCCTCCGGCCCTCTGCTCACGGGCCTCCCAGACCCTGCACCTGATCTGGGGCTGTAGATGGGCACAAGGACACGACACCGAGAGCCTGGGAAAGAGGCGCTGGAGAGTCCCACGGTCAGTGCGCCTCCCCTCTCAGGTCTGGTTAGGAGAGCGAGTCTCCCTTCTTCCTCAGAACACCACCCTCCCCAGCAGTGTCCAGATTTCTAGACAAACAGCCAAGTCCGAGCAGTTTTTCTTTTTCTTTTTAATTTTTGAAAATTTACTTATTGATTTCAGAGAGAGGGAGGGAGAGGAAGAGACAATGATTTGTTGTTCCGCGTGTTTATGCGCTCCTTGGTTGCTTCCTGCATGCGCCCGACTGGAGGTCAAGCCCACGACCTTGGTGCATCAGGACAGCGCCCTAACCAGCTGAGCTGCACCAGGGCCCCAGCAGTCTTGACGACGACAAAAGTCAGGACCCTGACCCCTCTACTAGGCTTCCTGCCCTCGTGTTGATGGCTGCCCTGCTTCGCCCACCAACCCCCATCTCCAAGGGGGCTCCTGGGTTACCAGGGATATGCTCCTGGGGGGCCAGGCCTCCGCAGACCCAGGGCTCCGAGGTGACTACCACACCTGGGGAGCAGATGGAGGTGTGGAGGGGGGATGGCGAGAACGGAGGAGACTTTCTAGGTTGAACTGAGACAACTGCGGCTCTGCTTTCTGACTGGAGCATTTCTGGCCACCCCTGCCTGGGTGCCGCCTCTAACTCCCTATTAGTGCTGGCACGTTAGCACCCAGCTCTGCCCGCCAAGGCTACAGGTGTAAGAACGTGCCGGCAGGGGGAGCCAGGGTGCGCTCTCTGGAACCCTAGCAGGCTGTCACGCCAAACCACGGGGGCTGCCGCTGAGGATGGGAGGCCTGCTTCATGGGCCTGGGGCCTACACCTGTTTGTCCGCCCTCCCTACCTGGACAGGCACAGAAGGCCCCGTTGGTTCCTGGGAGCTCGGGAAACGCACCGCAGGCTCTGAAAAACCAAGAGCAGAGAACTGAGAGGGAGGCCCACACAGGCCCCAAGGTCTCGTGTGTATTTTTGTGTTCCAGCATCGGTGTTTTCTGGGAGCCCCAAATGAAGCTCAAGGTGCCTCTTTCCTACCCAGATTTAACCCCCAAACAAAGCAGAAAACAAACCAGTGCCGGAGAGGTCTCTGGGGGCTGTGTCCTTCTTGGAGTCACCTTCACAGAGGGCCATGGTGGCCGGGTTCCATGATACGGGGGACCTGAGGACACAGAAATGGGGGGCAGTAAAGGAAAACAGCAGCTTCACATCATCGACCAGAAAGGCCCAGTGGCTGGCAGCTCCCTGAAGCGAGATCTCAGTGGGTAAAGACACGGGGCTCCGGCTTCACTGCGCTGGACACAAGGTATCAGACACCGTAAACGAGTGGCCCAGGCCACAGGGAGGCCCAGTCCAGCGCACAGCGTGCCTCTCACCACCCTCGGCCCTGGCTGCAGGCATACCCCACGGCGGCAGGCCGCGCAGGCGGCTTTGGCGCTGTTGGTCCTGAGATCCCCTCGGCAGCTGCTTGCTCGAGCCCTCGGGCGCTGCCAACAGGCTGGCTGAGGGAGCAAATGCTGAAGTGAAGGTGGCCAGGTCCAGGTTAGGCTGGACAAAGCCGGGACAAGGCCCAAGCATAAAGCTGTGCTGCTACCCTCCTCCCAACCCCCTCCCACCGTCCTGTCATGGGAATCCCCCCAAGCCGGAGCCGGTGGCCTTCCAGAAGCCCCTCCCTGCCCAGTGCCCACCGCAGCACAGTGAGTGCCCAGTGACCATCTGACGACAATCCCGGGAGTGACAATGGGGATGTTATAGGCACCAGAGTTGGGTTCAAGTTCAAGGCCTTTAGACGGAGGCCTTCTGCTCCCTCTCCTGCCAGGCCCAGCTGTCCTTGGGGATCCTCCCCCTCTCCTGTCTGCTGTTCCTGCCTCTCTTCTTGGCCCTTGGGTCAGTGGCAGAAGCTCCCCGCTTGGTTTCAGGTCCAGGTCAAAGCCGCCCTCCTCGTTTACACCAACCCCAGGGCTGAGTGACGTCCCTGGCCTGTCACTTCATGTCCCCTTTCCTCTGGCCACACAGCATCTTGTCACTCCTTCTGAGTGATCCCAGCCTTTCCAGCCCCTTCTGCCTTCCTGCCCTCCGGGGTCACTCACCATCCTGCCCCATAGGACCGTCGTTCTATGGCTTCCCCCCGGGAGTCGCCTCTTGGCCCGTGTCTACTCTAAAACCCCCAAAGAGCACCAGCAGACGTCAACCCACATGCGCGGCACTTCCTTCAGCTCAGGCCAACAAAATCGCTGACCACTGGGGCACTGGGGCTTTGCCAGCCCACGAGCACTGTAGGCAGGGCCCCTGCTCAGAGGTGACCGCATGTCTGCCACATCAGGGCATCCTCCGTCTCCACCTGTCGAGTCAGCGCCAGTCCGCACAGCAGCCGGGCACCCTCTGCGCAGCGCCCGGAGGAAGCGTGGGGAAGAGGCGCTGCTCCCTGCACCCTGCCCGGTCCTCCCGCCCCGAGAGGCGCGGCCCAAGCCCGTACCTGCCAGAAGGGGGTCGGCTAGCCGTCCCCACCCTGTTCTGGCCCTTCGGGGCCACAGTGTACTCTTCCCTGGCCAGACCTCGGGACTTCTTCAGAGACAAGGCGTGGCTCAGCCAGTCCTCCTCCTCTTTTTCCTCCAGCAGTCCCGGCTGGGAAGGTTGGCTGGCTTTGGCAGGGGAATCTGCGCCCTTGGGCGGCGGTTTTGCCCCCAAGGAGGGGGAGGGCAGCCCCGCTGGGGCCGAGTGCTGGCCTAGAGCAGCACGCTGGCTCTCGGGACCCGGCACAAAGGGCGTGGCGGGCGCAGGGCCTGCCCTCCGCGGTTCTCTGGTGGGAGAGGGAGGGAGCAGGTCCTCGTCTTCGTCCTTGAGGCCCAACCAGTCAGCTCCTCCCTTCCGGGAGTGGGGGGGGCTGGTTGTCACTGGGGTGCTCTGCAAGGAGCTTGGTTCTCCCTTCAGGTCTGTGCCACCTTCTGCTAAGAACCTGCTTTAAGACAGAGAGGACGGGGTCTAGGGAAGGGCGAGCAGCCTATCCCAGGAGCCCCTGAGCAGTCTCCCCTCCGCTGCTGGGGTGGGGGACTGTAAGGCCCACGCCAAGGAGTCACGGTGCCCAGGGGCTTGGCGTGGCCAGCCTGAGGCCCCGAGAACATGGGGCCCACATCAGTTCAGGTGGCGGCGTGGTGGCAGCTGAGCGGTTTGTAAAACACCATGACACACAGACATCTTGAAGTCTGTCACATGAACCAGGGACAACTGCATCTGCAGTGAACAGGACCAAATGACACCACAGGCACCTGTGCCCAGGGCAAAAACCAGTTGGATCAAATGGTTTCCCAGCAAGTCATTTTGTTCCCTGTTCATTTATTCGGTCACTGCCTGTGTGTTTTACTGGCCAGTGGCAGCAGGTCCCAAGGTGAGGACACACTGGGACTGGAAACAAATGCTGGTGTGTACAGAGGGCTATTTAAAGAGAAAGAAAGGCTGGTGCAGCCAACATGGTATAATGTTAACAACTGCTGAGTCTGGGCAAAGGGTAGGGGAGTTCTTTGTACTGTTCTTACAACTTTTCTATCAGTTTGGAATTTCATTTTTTTAAGTTAAATTTTTTAAGATTTTTATTTATTTTTAGAGAGGGGAATGGAGGGAGGAGGAGAGGAGAGAAGCGTCCATGTGTGGCTGCCTCTCGAGCGCCCCCTGCGCTGGGCCGGCAGCCCAGGCCTGTGCCCTGACTGGGAACCGAGCCAGTGACCGTTTGGTTCGTGGGCCGGCACTCAGTCCACTGAGCCATGCCAGCCAGGGCTGAAATTATTTCAAAATACAAAGTTTAAAATATACACTGAGAGAAAAATTCCAAATTCAGACAACTCCCCTTTTCCCTCCAGGGAGGCCAGCAGCAGAGCTGGGGCCCAGGCTCCCCCCGGGGGCTGGCTGTGCCACGTGGCCTGCACTGCCAGGACTGGGCAACCTCCCTCTCCCTTCAGCCCCCGCAGAGCCAAAGCCTTGCGCAGCGCAGCCTCCCAACAAGACCGCCGGGTGGGATGGGGCAAGGCCGGTCTGCTCCCCAGGGGGCAGCGTGTCTCCAAGGCCAAGCCCCCTGCAGGCCCGCTTACCTGACCGACTGCCGGCGGGACTGCCGGCCCTCGGAGGAGCCCACGGTGGGCTGATAGGCCCCAAAGATGAAGTCCTCATTGCCCCAGGTATCTTCTTTGTCTGTGAATGAAGAAGCCTGTGACCTAGGGCAGGGGAGTCCAACTCTGTTGTGGCTACAGGGCTCTGTTTTTCAAAAGCTGACCCGGCAGCTTGCCGTGGAAGACACGGGCAGGGGCAGCTGCTTGGCAGGAGGCGGGGGTGAGGGGCAGGGCTCCACTCCAGCGCTCGGAAGGCCATCGGGGAGCCGCGAAGAACGCACTTGTGGGGCCCTCCCCCACATCCCTTAGGTGAGGCCACTGAGCTAGTTGTGTGTGTAACAAGGACGATTCAGCAGGTAACCCCTGGGCCAACGCTTTCAGAAACGCCACAGTGGTTTTCAAACTCTGAGCTGCTACCTATTAGCTGGTGAAGCCAATTTATTGAGTTGCAACAAACGTATTTATAAATCAAGTAGCATATAAATAAAAAATAGCAGTATTAAATGTGGTGATTATGATTTCGTAACTCGTCTTAGTTAGAAACGTGCACAATGTGTGCGTGTCACGACGTAACGTGCATTTCTTATCACGGGCTGTGGGGAAACCTGCTCTGGGCACCGCCCCGCCATCTCCCTGCCCCCCAAACTTCCTCACCCTGTGGCCTCTGGTACCTCCCATCCAGCTTGAACTCCCGGTGCTCCCCGGTGTCTGGACGAGCCAGGTGCTTGGAGGCAGTGCCTCGACCCAGCAGCTCATCCAGCTTGGAGCGAGCGGGGCGGGGCCCTTCCCTGCAGGACGGAGCACAGGGCGGGCTGTGTGAACGCCAGGGGCTCCTGGGGCGCCCACGCTGTGCCCGCCCTCTAGCTTCTTCCGGGACCTGCAGCAGCAGCCTGGCCAGGGAGTCTCCCCTCCTAAGGATCCTTACGGGTCTCCCGTCTGCCTCCTCTCTGCTTTGGGGCTGTCTCCAAACCCCAGGGTGGCCATGAGGTCGTCCTCGTCGTCAAAGAGCAATTCTTCTTTCTTTCGGATGGGGGTGTCCCCAGGAGTTACAGGAATGGAGGGACCTAAGAGTCAGAACATGGGGCACAATGCCCTCAACTGTGATGTCCGGATGGGTTGAGAGACATGTTTCTCTGCCACCTTGACCCTTGGATCGGGCAGCAGGCATTGAACATATTTGGTTTGCCCATAGGACCTGACCCACCCTCAGGCTTGCACACCCTACGGCCCTGTCCTGAGATGAACCATCTTTTGATCCTGGATCTTAGTCCTGAGACGTGCCTGGTGGGTCTAAGGCTCTGCACTGGGAAGTTCTGTTACCAGGCTGCCTACAGCATCTTCCCCAGGACAAGAAACAAGCCCACTCTCCCTACCTTGATCTCTGGCTGGGGCCGGGCCCTTCTCAGAAGCTGCTTTACTCTCTGTCACAGGAGGCTTCCTGGCGATTCCTTCCTCATCATCAGAGAGGAGTCCTGCCAATGGGTCTTCCAAGCCTCACAGCCGGAGGGGAAGCACACGTCAGACTGCACACTCGCTTCAGGACAAGGAGCCCTGTGCTGCGCTGGGGGAGCTACTATGCCGTTATCAGCTGCTCTGATAGAGAAATGCGCCCCTGCACATCGGGAGGGGCCTGTGTGAGGGGCTCCGACACAGACCAGCCGCACGGGGAGAGGGAGCGGGAGAGCACCCGGGGCCTGCGGTCCAGCGTGGCTGTGCCAGGCCTGCCTGTGACCCCAGACTCTGCTGCCTGCACAGCCTTCTGGAAACGTCCCTAGGCATCAGGAGAGAAGTCAACATCCATGTATTCATGAAGGGAAAGGAATTTTTCCTATACTCTATAAAATTTTCGGTTTGATATCTGGTTTCAAAGTCCTTGCATATAAGATTCCCAGATATCCAGGTGAGTACACATAATTAGTCCCTCCCTGGACTCATGAGGAACTAAATCAGTGGCACCGGTCATCTGCTCCTTGTCTGTGGGCAAGCAAGTAAGTGTTGCCAAGGCTACTCCACTCCCCAGATTGGAGTGTCCCAGAAGCATGACTGTGAGGCCTGTGGTACCTTCAAAAGAAAACTTCTTGGACTGATGCCCAGAGCTGCTGGGAGGCGGAGATGGTTTCATGGTGGGAATGGTAACCCCTGCAGGAAGCAAAGAGAAGGCAAGGCCGTGGGTCTGGGTCTGTCCTGGCCATGGTTCTTCCATGACTGGGGCCGTGAGGGCTTGCACTTCTTCCAGGTGGAGCTGAGGGCTTATGGCCCTGGACACAGCCACTCTCACCGGCTTCTGGCAGGGAAGCATAGTCTGGAAGCCACCTGCGCCGAGTCACAAGGCCCTCCAGAGACACGGGCTTGAGAGGCACAGGCTGCCGTAAATTTTCCAACTTAACTCAAACATGGACTGCTTCTCCAGGAGCTGCCATGCTGGATTTAGGGGATCGAACAGGCGTAGGAAGCAAGCTCAACTTGTCCCCCTTCCCCATTATCATCACTCACATATAAATTAGCTCCTAGCCTCTCCATCCCAGGCAGAGAAAACCCTCAGGACAGGAAAGCTTCCTTCTAAGCATCTTCCACATCCCCAAAGCTCCTTAGATCTGAAGAACTATGTCCCACTCACCTTTCTCACTGGCTGTTAACATAGCAGCAGGTTTGGGGTTGCTAGGCAGCTCTTCTTTCCCAGAACCCTTTGCAGCACTCTTGCTAGGGGCTAGATGAGTCTTCTTCAGACCTAACACATCGGCATCCATGTCATCCAGATCCTGGAAAAGCAGGAAGGAGGGGGGAACCCCCACAGGCACTCGGCTGGCGGTTGCTAGGCACCTCCATGTTCCCAGCAGCCTGGTGGTGATGTTGCCTTTTTCCACGTGGGACAAATGGGGGTCTGGCCAGACAGGGTTACAGAGCAGGACAGAGGCAGGACCGAAGCACAGTCCTCCGAGTCCTCACACACCCAGCCTCAGGCAGGCCCGGGTTTCAGGCTGGGACCTCCTAGCAGCTGCTGTCCGTGCTAGGACAAGGCGGGGCTTTCAGCAGCTCCTCATAGACTCAGTCAATGCTGAAGCTGTCTACAGACGAAGCCAAAAGCAGGACCCCCAGCCCCCTAAGGGACGGCTGCGGGTCAGTGAGAGGGGGCCTGAGGCTTTTTGTCCAAAGTCAAGGAAAAATCTGGATTCCTTAGCCTGCCGGGGTCAGGGGAAGTGAAGTGCAATGAGAGGCAGGAGTGTGTGAAGAGAATGCCGTTCTGTGTTAATGAATGTTCCATGGTGATGACATTGAAAGCCACACGAACCAAGCCAGGACTGCCACTGGCCCTCAATACGGACCCACTGAATGACAATTTTGGTAAGGGGGGCAGTTGGTGCCCCAGGGGCAGAATTGTGAGGAAACAAAAGAAAATGAGAAAACTACTCAGAGAAAGGTGAGCTGGGAAAGAAAACAGAACCACAGGCAAGCAAGGGCAGTGGTGGGGGCTTAGCTCATGGTTCTGGAATGAGAAACTCAAAGTCACCACCAAAAACTGAGTCGGGACTCAAGGGTTCTGTGCAGGGTCCCAGCTGGCTGCCTTGGGAAAGTGATTTCAGGTCGAGGTTAAAGAAGTTCAATCTGGAGCCAGGAGAACAGACTGCAGTTCCTCTGGGCCCCACAGGGCTGAGAGTGAGCGCCCAGCCTTGACAGGGAAGGCGGCGTGTGTGAGCCGGAGGGGTTTTGGGTCCGGCAGGGGGGCGCTGCCGGAGGGAGGGGAGGGAGAACTGAGGGCGACTGGAGGCTTTAGACTCTGGCCAGGCCACTTGATAGAAAAGTCTTCAGAATTTACATCTTGAAACTCCATCGCCAAGATTAGCTTGGAGCTTGAACTGATCAAAGGACAGCTGTACTGAGGGACTCGGCAGGGGATGTGGGGAGACAGGCTAAGAATAAGCTTTAGTGGAGGCAGTCTCCTCATCTCTCCCCCCAGGGGGCAGGGAGTGGAAGGGACGCAGCCCGGTGAGTTTCTGGGTGGGAGCCAGTCCCATGTCACCAGAGGCCTGGGGCCTGATGTGTCTCCGGGTGGGTGAATCTCTATAGGCCAGGAAAACGGATTCTCTCCCAGAGGGGTGGAGGGCAATAGCTCATGGGTGAGCTCCACTGTTGCCCTAGGAAGGGCTCAGAACACAATCTCTAAAGGGAGAAATTAGAGGGAGAATGAAGGCCTGGCACGAAATATGGGCACCCCAGCCCACAGGCTCCCCGGCCGTGCAAGCTGCTTCATTACCTTCATGGCCTGCAGCAAAGCCTGAGGATCTGCCTCTGAGACGTCCGAAACCTAAGTCCGCAGGAGGGGAGGACGCGTGTTAGTCGGGGCCCTTCGGAGCTCAGGGCTCTGGCCCCCGAGGCGCTGCTTCTGTTAGGGCTGGGGCAGAGCCCTGCCAATGGGGCATAAACAGGAGGCTCTGTCCTCCTGTGGGGCTGGGTGTTGTTTGTAGTCGAACCTGCGCAGGTGTGGAGACCCAGAATGTGCTGCCGCTTTCACTTCCTCCCAACTGGAAAGACCACTCCCATCAGATTGGACTTTTTTGAGTCCGACAGGACTCAAACCACGCCACTTCCCACCCCTGTGACTGGGCAGCAGTGGAGTTTATTATGGAAGCACCGTTCCAAGGGGCAACAGTCCAGGCTCCCATAGCGGCCATGAGCTCTAACTTCTAGGTCATCTCACTGGTAGGAAGGAAAAGCATGTTGCTTTGGGCATTCAGCAGCCCTTGGGCGTTGTTTTGCTTTAAGAACAAACTGGCTCTGCAAGGCCTTCCAAACAGTTCTGTGAGCGGCCCCTGGCCACCACACCCAACTCACTGTTCCCGGGGATCGGCAGAGGCTGGGGAGTAGGGACTGGACCAGGCTCACCTCGGCATCAGCTCCCGCCAGGTCTGCGATGGCGCCGTAGGCATCGTTGTCCAGGAGGGACCTGCAAAGGGGCGGCATCAGCACCCACCTGCATCCCCTGGGCACTGGGTGAGTCTAAAGAAGGGGGGCTTAGAGAGTCCAAGTGAACGGGGAGAGATACTCTTCTCTGGGAGAACAGAGCTGCTAAAAGGAATTTCACAGACCACCTAGTGCAGTGATTTTTAACTTTTTAAAAAAGGAGTACAGCCTCTTTAAAATCGAACTGTTGGAAACAACAGGTAAAAGAGAAAAACAGATCTGCTGCAGCTAAAATGAAGACGGATTGGAAAATTCAAAAATCTCTGCCCTGTAGCTCAATTGTCATGGGAACTTTAGAAGAACAAACAACCTGAACATCACCAATCTAGGCCAATCCTCTTATTCTGAGGGTAGGGAAACTGAGGATCAGAGAGGTTCAGGAATTGGCCAAGGTCACACAGTAAGTAGCAAATGTAGGACTTCTCCCTGCCAGTTCTGACCACCTTCCATCCCCCAGGCTCCATTCCTGAGTGGGCAGCTAAGGGAGGATGAGGAGATCACTGACCTCGAGAGCGGAACACACAGAAGTGCAAAGTGGGGGAGGGGAGGCTGAGCGTCTGGACGGAACTGGGTCGCGGATGCCCATCCAGGCCTGTGCTTACTTGGCTCTAGTCCTTGCAGAAGGGAGCATCTGGGCTCCACCTGCGTTATCTCTGGCATGTGAGGCGAGCTTAGCAGGCTTCTCAGGTGGTGTCACTGGTAAAAAAGAAAACAGAAAAGATGTCATTCGGCTACAGAGAACTGGAGTGAAGGTGAGAGGAGTCGCAAGCTCCTCCCCAAGCTGTCTCTCAGAACTTCCCATGGAAGGAAGGGCCCATTTGGAGGAAGGGAACAGGCCCCATAGGCAGGCTCCAATGTCACCCCTTGAAAAACCTGAATGGGGGAGAGGGCGGTGTATTTCCAAGCAGGAGGGCAAGCCTAAACACCAGCGGGCGACACATGAAGAACCCACTCCCACCCCATCCCCACAGAAATGCAAAAAGAACACCACACTTCCAAGGGCCAAAGCTGTCAGCTGGAACGCAAGGGCATGTGCGTTCCCTTGCTGGTGTTGGTGGGGTCTCCTGGGCCAGGTCAGGGGAACCTCAGCCTTGCTGTCCCTGCTGTCTGCAGTGAGCTTTGCGTGACACTGAAGCCCTGTTCCTTGAAACATCAAAGATGGACACACAGGCTAAGGGACTAGTGCCCACAATAATAAGAAACTCTTATTATTCCAGTTAAAAAATGGGCCAAGAACCTGAACAGACCTTCTCCAAAGAGGATAAACAACAGCCAATAAGTACATGAAAGGATGCTCAACATGAGGAAAATGCACATTGAAGCCACAATGAGCAGTTTTTCGCCCACTAGCAGAGTCAGAATCAAGCAGACAGATGGCAACAAGCATCAGCAAGGACGTGGAGAAACCGGGACCCTCTCACACCGCTGCTGGGAGCGCATAAAGGCACGGTGGCTGCCGAGAGTAGATTGGCGGTTTCTCAAAAAGTTAAATATAGAGTTACCATACAGTCCAGGAATTCCACTCCTAGGTTTACATCCCCCTGCCACAAAGCACACACAAACTTGTGCAGGAATGGCCCTAATTCATTATTCATAATAGCCTAGGTACCGTGTAGAAACCACCCAAATATCCATCAACTAATGAGTGAATAAACAAAGTGTGGAATACCCACGCAATAGAACATCGCCCAGCCCTGGAGAGGAATGGAGAGAGGGGTCCTGAAGACATGGTAAATGAAAGAAGCCAGATGCTGACGCCTCGGACTGCGCGATTCCATTGTACAGAAATTGCCCAGAAGCAGCAAATGCGCAGGGGAAGGAGGTAGATCAGCGGGGCCCGAGGGCCAGGAGGGGAGAGCGCAAGGAGCGACTGCTCGGAGGCACGGAGTTTCTCTGTGGGGGACGGAAGGCTCTGGAATTAGACTGTGGTGATGGTTGTACGACTTTGTGAATAAGTAAAAGCCATTGAAATGTACACTTTAAAAGGGTAAGTTTTATAGGAATTATATCTCAATTTAAAAAAACAATCAAGCCTAAATCAGGGGATTCCAGGAAGAGGCACTTACTCTCGTCCCCCAGGAGGTCACCAAGGACATCAGCAATGGAGCCTGGAAGAGAAAGGGTGGCGCCATGACTTCGGCTGGAGAGAGTGGTCCTCACGGCCTCCCACCCTGAGACCACACCCCGGACCTCAGGGCTCGCAGACCCTGGACCTTGGGCCCTAGCGCTGTCTGCACTGGCCACGAGATGCTTTCTCATTCTCTGGCAGCAGGTCACATCGTCTTATTGAAAGACCCCAGGGTAGAAATTGAAAACAATTTGCTCAAAGGAAGATGGTGCAGCTTTTCGGTAGACCCTACACTCTGTGTGACACACTGGCCGACAAGCCGATCCCCCAGACTCTGCACCAAGCCCGGTGTGCTTCTTCAGGAAAAGTGTCCAAGGTTGCTGGCACATACGAGCTTCTTTCATGCCAACACCCCCTAATCCCCGTCCACCTGAGAACCCCCAGAACTACTCTGGAGGCACACGTCCTCGGCCACCTTCCCATGGGCATGTGGCAACCCGAGGGCGAGCACTCAATCTGTTCTCGCACGTAGCTGGAGTGCCCTCACCCCAGCTGTGTGCTTCTAGATACAGAGGCCAGGGAGAAGGATTTTCTTCCCGAGTCCCAGCCCTTCCTTACTTCTGAATTACTTTAAGGGCCAATGGGGCAGCACAGGGAGGCCCCTAAAAGACCAAAGCTGCCTGCAGAATTAGGGGAACCGCCAGGAACATTCAGGCATACACAGTAAGCTACTTTTGGACCCAAGGTGCAGGAATTGCTTTTGGCTTAAGGGTGATGTTCCACCTCTCCACTCACCTTTCAATCCCTTCTTGGTCTTTGGTGCCTAAAAGGAGAAAATTAAATCACTTTGAGCGAAATCAAACAATGAAGGTATGTTGAAACTGAGAGCACACAATGAATTGTTTTGCCTTTTGCCAAGTTACCAGTGGTGAAAGGAGTGCAGATGGCATTTGGAGACAGAAGCCCTTCGTGCTGTCCCCGAGGTTCTGAGAACAGACTCATTCAGAGTGGAAAGGGCCTCTACCAGCAGAGGATGCCACTGTGGGTACCTCCCGCCACCTCAGCCCCACTGGGGCAGAAATCTCCCCCTTCCCCTGATTTCCAGATGCCACGCACAAACCCTCCCAGCCAGGGGAATGTCTTCCTCTATCCCATAGCCCCAACTCAATACCAGCAACAGACGTAAAAATGCTTCCAGCAGGACATTCAGAGGCTCGGAAGAAATGCTTGAAATGTGCTATCAATGTTACTTCCCTTGGCCTTTGCCCAGGGACCACCTCCTGGTCCTGGTCACCCAGCCTACAGCGTTCTCCCTGCAGTCAGGATCGCGGGGGTGGGGGCGAGCTCACATTTCCAGGCATCTTACGCACCATCTCCAGGCTCTGGGGGCTGCTTGCAGCTCCTTCTCGGCCTGGTCCAACTCATTTGAATGCTGCGCACAAGAGCCTCGCGCTCTCTGGTGAAGAAAATTAAAGGGGTTGCTTAATATTGATGTAGCCTTAACCACGCTTAGGTCCAAGGCCTAACGAGGCTTCTCTCTCTCTCCTCATTCAAGAGGTCACGACCTATTTCCCTAAATTAAAAATTCCTTACTGGAGGAGCAATTTAGATGAGAAGCAAAGTGCTCTGGGTAATTTGATGAGCGTTCGGAGCCTGGAGATTCCACGCATAAAGGGCCATGCTCCTCGTCCCTCGCCCACCCGAAAGAGGACGCGGGACGGCAGGTTCGGGTCTCAGAAAGGAGCTACCTGGCTCTTCGGCCCCCACACCTGCCCAGGCAACACCGCGCCTACTTTGCAGGCAGCGTTCAGTACCGTCAGCGCAGCCGAGTGCCGGCTCCGAGACAGTGCGTGTCTCCACCGACAATGTAAGTTTTTTTCCTTCACACTAACTATAAATCCGACTCGCTCCATTAACAGAGAGAACTGTTTTCTTCCGAGTTATCACGCTCTCCCGTCCCCCGCGCTCCACGTCACGAGCACCGGCCTTGGAAGAAGGGAGTCGGAGCGAGCCGTCTCTGTTTCCCTGCTGTTGGCCTGTCCTGTTAGGAGAACGCAAAGGTTCTCTGGGGTTACATCCAGGGACCACGCTGAAGGTTCGTGTTTCCCTTTCTACAACGGCACTTTCACGACCTAGGAGTGCAAACTCGCTGTGTCTCACGCCACGCCCAGAACTTCCGGTTATCCCCTGTGGGTCGTGTGCCAGCCTCCTAGACCACGGGAACCTCTCCCAGAGGCTTGCAGAGTCTACGGGTCCCAAAGTACCATCAGGCCCTCGCGTCTGCTCAGCCTACTCTAGACAGTCATTTTAAAATCCCGAGCCCGCCCCTTAGCAAGGGCCCTTCCGAAGGCACCCCTCAGTCCCGACCCTTGCGCCCTTCCACGCGTCACCCATCCGCGCACCGAGCCCCTCTCCGCCCCAGCGCAGCTTACGGTCCTCCCAGCCCCTGAAATACCCCGGGTTACGCGCCATTCCTTTCGGAGGCGCAACCGCTGGGACTTGTCCGAGCCATAGCCGCGGGTCTCAGTCAGGCCTCCCGCTTCGGAGCCCCGCGGAGCCCTTCTTTCAGTCACCCAGCCCCCTAAAGGAAGGGGAGACGCGAGGCATCCTGGGAGTTGTAGTCCGCGTCCCGCTCACCTGCCAGAGCAAAGGGAGCAGGGGACGCCAAGATAAACTACACTTCCCAGGGTACCCTGCAGCGGCCGTTAGTCGAGACCCGGCCTCGGTTTGCGGCGCTGCGCGTTGCTAGGAGCCGCCACAACGCCACTAGAAGAAGACTGCTGTCTCCTAGGCTGGTGGGAGTCTTCCTCCTGCCATTCCCTGGAGGCCAGGGCCCCAAAACCGAGCACACTTCTGAGACCTGACTCGTGACGGGGAGGGTGTGAGAAATGTGTTAAGATCGAAAGATTGACACGTCAAACCATAATTACGTATTTATCCCACATTCCAGAGCTTGGGGAAGCTGCTGAGACCTTCCTGTTCAATTAAGAAAATCCGAGATGTAAAACCAGAGTGAAACCCAGTACCATCACCAATAAGAGCATAACACAGATTTTATTAAGGGACTTTCAATTTACAAAGGAAAAAGGGATTAGTGCTTTGGTTTAACCGCAGGCCAAGTAGTGCTGGCTGGTCACCACTGTCTAACCTCGATTGACACGCCCTGGACCCAGGCACCTTCTCCACTCTCCCGCCCCTCTGACAAGAACAGCCCGGGACGAGTAACGAGACACGCTAACTGCATCTTGTCAGGTAGGAGCCAAACTCAAACCTCAACAGTAAAAGAAAAAAGGTAGCAAAGTAATTATACACTCCAAAGGATACAAGTCTTATCCTTGCATGCATAGCAATTGTGAATAAAATGGTGTTTACGAAGTACTAGTCAGCAATCTGAATATTACGTGGAAGCTCACGTATTTGTTACCTATGGAACAGTCAACAATATTGTGGCAAAACAACTTACTTGGGTTCAGAGCTCTTAAAATCACTTCCAATTTACCATGTTCTTCCTGAGATTATGAATGGTTCACTTAAATTCAAGGCAAAATTGAACAAAAACCCCTTGGAATCCAGGAATTTGCAGGTCTGCAACAGCTAACACCTGGTAACCAGCTCCAAAGTTTCCCTATATGTTTCTATGTTTACTATCCTGGACCACAGGAATAGTTACTGAAAATGTCAAGTATGTACAGCTAAAGGCAACACTCTACCACCAACATTTTAAAATGAAAAATCATTTTAGTCATTTACATATGACTTGGTCTAATCCTTCAAGAATGGAGTAATTTTCAATTAGTTGAAATGATCTCTGCATTATTCCAAGAAAATGATCAAACCTTTATGAGAGTCAGGAGGATCAACAGAAGACTCCCGGTCTCGGGTGAATAATCCTTTTCCTGCCTCTGCTCCTCTCTCCAGCTGCAGAAGCCGCTGCTGCTTGAAGACAGCCTGTAACTCCAGGCCTACCTTCCACATGTGTAAAAAGATCAGCAGCTGTTACAATCCACCTGTATGTATTCTCTTCCTTCCCAATAAGATGGAAAGAACTCGGAAACGGGGAGGTGGGACTAAGCAGCACTCTCCAGAGAACTCCAGGATCATGAACTTGAATCGGTGTATTCCTCTGGTAGTCTCGATGGCTCTGAGACATCTTACAGCAATTACAGATTTTAGTACCATCGCTTCAGGCGGGCCTCACTCCTTTTGTTTGTTCTTCGTGTTACCCATACCTAATTATCCTGTCTTAAAATTCTTCAGAATTTGAACTTAATTGTGGCACACTTCCCCTCTTCAATCATTCTATTACAGTTGTCCGCTTTTTCCCCTTTGCCCCCTCCGCCCAGCCCGCCCCTCACCCAATCGCACTGTCCCTGTCCACACCTCTCATACACGCGCTTTGACTCGTCCCTTCCCCCTCCTTCCACGACTCCCTCCTCTCCTCCAGCTCAGTCTGTTCCTTGTTTCCATTTTTTTCACTATTTTGTTCATGAGAGTCCAGTTTTGAGGTCATGCAATATGTCTTTTATATCACTGAGTGTTAAGTATCCAGTTCCATCCATGCTGTTGAAAAAGGTAGGCGCTCCTTTCTTTCTGTGGTGTAGTGTTCCCTTGTGTAAATGTACGAGTTTTTTAATCCACGCATCTACTGATGGGACACATGGGCTGTTTCCAACACTTAGCTATTGTAAATAGCACTGCTGTGAACATAGGGGTGCATGAGTGCTTTAAAATTGGTGTTTCAAGACTCCTAGGGTATAATCCCAGCAGTGGAATTGCTGGGTCAAAAGGCAGTTGCATTTTTAATTTTTTTGAGGACACTCCATGCTGTTTTCCACAGTGGCTGTGCCAGTCTGCATTCCCGCCAGCAGCGCACTGCAGTTCCCTTTTCTCCACACTCTCAACAGCACTTCTTATTTGTTGATTTATTAGATAGCCATTCTGACAGGTGTGAAGTGATACCTCATTGTGGTTTTCCCTCTTGTAAGTACAAATTAGTGAGCTTTTCCTACATCTTTATTCTTTGATTACAGTGAGTGAAGTTCAAGACAACACATTCCAGTATTAACAGAAAATAGTATCAAATAATTAGATTTTTTTTATTGTTTTTGTCATTTCAAACACCCTCAGATCGTGATTACAGATATTCACCTGTAAAGTATTTAAGTACGAATTGTGAAACAATTCTACATTTAACAGGTCAATATTAAGCAATTTAAATTTACCGTTATTTTCCAGAACCTGAAAGGATATACCCAAATGAGATTAACACAGTGTTTTACTTCAACCTTAACACAATTATCAATTTATTCTCCAGGTGGAGATTAAGGCTGTGTCAACAGATAGTATTTCTGCTGGACCTAAAATTCTCACATTACCAGTTCCACAGGGAGAGATTTTATGTCAGGACCCAAGACAGGAATTACATTTCCACTGAATGATGCTATATTCACAAGACTGATTCTAGAACAACTGGTTTCATGGGATAGATGTCACAGATACGGTTAACAGGTTAAAAAGAGAAATCAAGTGATGTGTTGTTTTACATTGATTTTAAGAATAAACTTCATTAAGAGGTATGTTTACCCTTTAAATATAGAATGATTGTGTAAAATTGGGTTTCAGCTGAAAGGACAATTTAGCAATTCAGATAAAGCCCCTAGAAATACACTGAGAATAAAGCCAGATATGCAGTAGATTCTATAGAACTTCCATTTATCCTTTAGTCATAGTTTTGCCTATATTTTATGATCCAAAAATCAGAACACATAGTTTGCAAAGTGTGTTTCTGTGCGATTCCTGGGTGTAAGAGTTAGTAACCTGAGTGATGCTTTTATTTTTGTCATGCCAGATACTGTCACCTCCAAGCATTTTAATGATTTGGGCCAAATGTCAGAACATGTGAAATCCTGATTGTTCTAGACTACCCAGTTAATACGATCACCAGAGTCAGAGCAAGTGTAACTGAGAGCTCTCCCTGTCCTTACTCTACTCGGGAGGAACTGTGACTTTTGTCTCCTTTCTTCAGCACCTCTTTCTGAAGGTTAAGGGAGAGGGAGGGAGGGAGACCAAACACCACTGATTGAAGTCCCATCAGTTGTCGTATGTCCTATGTGTTCATAACTTTGCTACCTACCTCTTCCCAAGAAGTTGGGGACAAAGGAAATTGTAGTGTTACTACAGTGACAATTTAGGGATCCTTCAAATGGAACACTAGTTCCCAACTACACAGGACCATGATCTTGATGAAGAAATCCTTGTGTTGGAAAAACGCTACTATAACCAAACAGAAACAGTATGTCCGCAACCGAGGGCAAGCAGGCAGGCAGTGTGCCAAGCACAAACCACTCCCACCCAATTTCCTGATTAGTTTATTTCCCCCAGTCCGCTTTCTTCAGCCCTGCTTTTATGCCAGGGCCCATGCGGGAGCAGCAGGGTATTTAGCAGAAAGCTTAGAAGGGTTCTACCCCACTTCAAAACACCTTTGCCTACAAACATATATCCAGTGATTAGCAATTAAGATGTGAAAACATTAACTACTTAGTAGTTAAATTCTAATTATCAAAAGTTATAGTCTACTAGGACCAGCAGCGTAGCAAAGGGAGGACACAATGCATTTCTTAAAGTTTTTTCTGAATGCTTAACAAGCTCTCTTTCAATGTTAATTGCACTTAAAACACATTTGTTTTTTCATTTAATCTCTGTAAGTTGTTCATTTTTTCCTTCATTTATAAAGGGGAAAAGGGTCAACTGATCATTTGCCCAATGCCTCTGATTCGATAAAGACTCTGCACAGATCCGTGTGACATACAGCGCGCGTGGAGTAGTACAGCTGCTTTCTGGAGCAGGCTCCGCTTGCTGCTGTGACCGTCACAGCTTGGACTGCAGTGGCTTCAGGTGCTTGTAGTAAGATTCATGGACCTGTAGGGGGGAGAGAGGTGACTGATGAGGAGCTTGCAGTGGGAGAGAACATACTTTTAACCAAGAAGTTATCAGGACCTTTTCTGGATCCTGATCCAAAGAAACCGAAGGGATGCAAAAGTAGAACTGAGCCAACTGGGAAAGTCTGGCCATTGCGTCATTCATGACATTAAAGAATTATTAATGTGTTTAGGTGTGAGAACGGTACTGTGGTTATATTTCTAAAAAGAATCCTTATCTTTTGGAGATGGATACTGAAATGCCTATGGATAGAAATATCTTGGGTTTGTTTCAAAATCCTCCCCAGGAGGAGACGGTGGGGGCTGCCGACAGCCGTTGTGAGCGCACAGGCGCTGAAGCCTGACAAAGGGCACGCGGAGCTGCGCCACAGCACTCTGCGTGGGTGTTTGACAATTTCAGTTAGTTGCTAGTCAAGGAAATGAAGAACCTGCTCACTGTGGGAACGACCCAGTTCCCTCCTGAACCTGCTGCTTGAACACAGGGACTGTCCAAGGCGAGCTTTCGAAGCTTCTACGGATGGACCGTGCTCGGAGGTCTTTCCTGTCCTAATATCTAATTCAAGAATTTAAAAGGTGAAAGAAAAGTCATTGTTTTTTACCTCTGTTTTGTTCAGGGGGGATAACCTGGCCCACTGAAACAAGTTCTCATACACATTCCCGTCATAGCGGCCAAGCACAGAGCCCAACGACCTATCCTGAAAATCAAACGCATCCACCAAAGCCACCGCATCCGGGCGAACGACAGTCAGCAACTCCTTGATGCGCTGGTGCACTTGGATGACCTGAGAGTCTGTCAGGATGTTCTCCTGGAAGAAGCGAGACAAGCAAACGACATACATACGTGTCTGTACAGGTGCGGCCAAGCTCGGCTTACAGTTGCATTGTGACATTTGAATTAATAAAGCTGTTTAATCATAACCTGTTCTCTCTTCTTTCCATACAAACTGTAAAGCTACAACTGTAAACTACTCCTGTATCTAGACAGATAGGTATATTAAACATATGCACAGTTATAAAGCAGACCACAATAATTTTTCTACAAAAACAAAAACTTCAACTTAGGAAAATACTGACCTGAAGAAAATCCCCTGCTTTCTGACTGATTCCATACAGAGAATACAAGAGACATAAATTCCTCAAGACAGCCTGGATGGATTTATCTTGAATTTTGTGGAGCTGTTCTGTAAAGAGCTTAACTACCACGTAGTGGCAATGTGCCTAGATAAAGAGAAAGAGGCAGAATGTGAGCCCTTTGAAAAAGATCCTCCATGCGTTGACAGGGTTTCTGCCCTCCCAAAACGGGGGCAGGCGGCGGCGTACAGCGTGCAGAAGGGGAGATGGAGAGACACCTGCCACTGACCTCACTTGCTCGAACGAGGTCGATGGAAGTCTGGTTCCACGCTACCTCCTTGCTTTTTCTGTGACTCACTTCAGTCTGAAGGTTTTTCGCAGCAATTTCTACTAGTCTGTTAAGTGAAAGAAAGATGAAGCTCA
Organism: Pteronotus mesoamericanus; assembly: GCF_021234165.1. NCBI lineage: Eukaryota > Metazoa > Chordata > Mammalia > Chiroptera > Mormoopidae > Pteronotus > Pteronotus mesoamericanus. Next base: position 3,944,666 of record NW_026555315.1, on the reverse strand, counting down.
GAGGAAGCAATCAATGGTGCACATGCCTGCTTCCTCTTCCATCAGGCCCTTGGCCGAGGCCCCCACAGGGCCATTCCAGCACGGGGGGGCGGGGAGAGCTCACCTGGCCGCACGGAGTTTATACGCCTCGGTGAGGCTGTCGGGGCTGTTGATGTCCACTGTGGTCGGCCAGGCTGCGACCTGCTGCGGCTGGATGCGCTGACTGGGCAGGTCATTCAGGTAGGACACCATGCCACACACCAACTTCCCTGAGTGCACCTGATCGTAACTTTTCATCAGGAACCTAAAATCATCAGTACACATGCTTTCAGTAACTACGCTTCTTGTGAAACAGAAATAAAACAAAATCTTCAAAAGGCTTTAAGTTATGTGGCAGGTGTTTCAGCCTCGCTAGTAGGATCACAAGATAAAAATAGTGGGTCCTGACAGAAGGCAAGATGTCTTTCAGGAACAAATATAATGTGAAGAGAAAACGTGGTAACAGGAACCAATGAAAAAGGACTCAAACATTCTTATTAATAGAGAACAGTCATCATGAATTAAGATTCTCACCTGGCCGTCTGTAGCATCATGACAGTATTTTCTCCCTCGAAGGTGCAGGTGGGGGTGAAGGTGACATAAATATTGGGAAGACCACTGCAGTGAGAATAGCCATGCCCGCCACAAGCCATCCGACAGGCCTCGATCGCGGTGTTCGCTGTCCAGGAGGTGAAAGCTTTCAGCCCAGCGGTGAGCGCGTGAAGCTGAAGGGGAAAGCCCAGGTCATCAGAACAGCTGCGTGCTGGCAGCCCGAGTTGCAACAAGAACCATGAACCCCCTTCTACCGGTGCCGCTCACTTTCAGAATCACTGGCCACACACGTAACCAAAGCAGCATGGTCACCCCACACTCCCTACAGAACTGGTCGCCTTGGCCCAGCCACCCGTCACGTTCCCTTGATTAACAAACGGACAACGTGACACAGTGCTTCCGGAACTTAAAGACAGAACCCACACATCCTCATACCTAATCCGCTTCCAATCAGAAAAATTTCTGCATCCTTTGAGAGTATATGGACTATTCAAGAAACCCCAATGTGCAGTTTCCTCTGGACATTACTTAGCAGGCAGATATGAAGAGAAGGGTGCCCACAAGTGAGCGGGACTCCACATGTACCTCGGGCAGCTCGCTCAGGTCCCCGTGGCCAATGTCTTCATTGATCCGATGGTAGGTCTCCTTCATGTATGCGCCCACGAAATGGAAGGCGTAGGCAGTGGCCAGCAGTGGAAAGAGTTTATACTGCTGGGTTTGAAAATCCAAAATCTGTGGTTCTGGTTCACTAAAGGATATGCAAAAAGTAAAAATTAAACACACAAACAGAACTTACTCTGTGTCCGGTTCCAGTCTACGCCCTTTGACACATTAACTTATTTAACCCTTATTTATAAAGACCCTGCCTGCGCTCATGCAGCTAGTAAGGGGCAGATCCTCAACCCACAGTGAGGCTCTCCGGCTACAGGAGATGCCCTTAACCATCTCGTTAGGCTGTCTCAGGTGGACAGAAGTTTCTAGCTGTGAAGTTATTTTTCTTTGTCTTTCCAGCATGACTAAGGAAACCGTGTCTTGTGGCAACATACAAAATCAAAGTTAGTTAACTTTACAGGAGGAAGGCAATGCTTTTATTTTTTAATCTAAAGATTTTACTTATTTATTTTTAGAGATAGAGAAACACAGGGAGAGAAGCATTGATCAGTTGCCTCTCATACGCCCTCAACTGGGGACCTGGCCCACAACCCAGGAACATGCAACGACCAGGTATGGAACCTGCAACCTTTCAGTTCACAGGCTGGCACTCAATCCACTGATTCATATAGCCAGGGTGGAAGACAATGTTAGAAAAATGTAATCCACTAACTAGATGGCTGAATACACTATTGATACACATTGACCACAATTATGGAGAGGACCCAATGCAGGGAGTTAAATATTTGAAGACTAAGATCTGCTCTTATCAATTTCTTTATTCCTTCTTTAAGAGTAAAAGGGTTGGACTGGCCCAGTAGCTCAGTTGGTTAGAATGTCATTCCGATACACCAAGGCTGTGGGTTTGATCCCTGGTCAAGGTTTTACGAACAAAACAAAATAAAAAGAATAAAAAGGTTATCAGGGAGTCATGCCCACATGAAAGACTGTAGTAGGAATGAACTATGGGCACGAACACAACAGAGAATCAAGTTTAATATCACTGCCCTGGCTGGTGTGGCTCAGGGGACTGAGCGCCGGCCTGCTAACTGAAATGTCATGGGCTCCATTCCCCGTCAGGGCACCTGCTTGGGCTGCAGGCCAGGTCCCCAGTTGGTGGTGTACAAGAAGCAATCGATTGATGTTTCTCTCACACATCGATTTTCTCAATTTCTTTCTCCCTTCCCCTTCTCTAAAAATAAACAAATAAAACCTTAAAAAAAAAAAAGGTAAAACGATAGACACGTCCTTCTTAAAAAAAGTTTCATGTCGCTTTTACCGCGCCCAATCTGCAGTTGTTAGTAGCAATTAGAATTTTCGAACTACCTAAATGTTTTGAACATTTCATGTATAGAGCTCAAGTAATACTATTTTTTAAAAATACTTGAAAGACTTACGTATTTATTTTTAGAGAGGAAGAAAGGGAGAGAAACATCTACATCCCCCTCAACTGGGGACCTGGCCCACAATCCAGGATGTGCCCAGACTGGGAATTGAACCAGCGATCTTTCGGTGCAGGCTGGCACTGGATCCACTGAGCCACACCAGCCAGGGCTCAAGTAATACTATTACTGTTATTTTTGGAAGGTCAAAAATAATAAAGTGGTACTCTCATGCTTTCACTTAAGGAAAGGAAGCCCCGGTTCTAAGGAGTAGGCGCAGCACACTGCCATCTCAGCGGATCCTGCAGCAGACGCGACTTCCCCATACCACATTTGGGCAATCTGATATCTGAACGGACTCAAAGCCAGGGCTTCAGTAATGAGCCCACCTCGGACCCCACCCTTACCTGGGCTTGATTTCAGACTGGTGCCTCACGGCACTGTATCGGATGGCGATGGTGCATGCCTTAGCCAGAGCGCGAGCGGCTTCTCCCACAAGGACGGACCTGATAAACACCATGGTCCCGTAGGTCAGTTTGTTACTCACGGGTTTCACGTAGGTGCCATCGGGCTTCACCTGGAAAAAGAACATGGGATTGATGATTCCTTTTGTTAAACCCAAGACACAGTTTAAGCCAGTGGTTCTCACAGTGTGGTCCCCAGAACAATGGCATTGGCGTCGCCTTGGAACTTGTTCGAAATACAAAATCTCAGTCCTGCCCCGACAGATGTGGCTCAGTGTGCTGGGCATCATCCCGTAAAGTGAAAGGTCGCCGGTTCGATTCCAGGTCAGGGCACAGGCCTGGGCTGTGGGTTTGGCCCCCTAGTTGGGGCATGTATGGGAGACGGCCCATCTGTTTCTCTCTCCCACCCCCTCTCTAAAAATCAATACATACAATATTTTTTAAAAAAATATCAGCTGCCAACATTGACCTATTAAACCAGAAACTCTGGGGGCCAAGAAATCTGGATCTCAGCCAGCCCTCTAGGCGATTCTAACGCACCTCAGAGTTTGAGGTTGCTTCTGTGGCAGACTGAACATGCTCCCCAGACCTGCCAAGGGCCTTCGGTTTCACCGTCACTGTGAAAGCAGCATCAGAGATGGGACTATGCTATGGTCTTCTAAAGGCAGGGCCTTTTAGCCCTGTGGTCACCTACAGCCTCAGTGACCCCACCTTTGACCCCCTGCTCCCAATTCTGCAGTGACACACCTGGGCATACTTCATCAGCATGTTTTCCCTGGGGATACGGTAATGGTACATCTTCAGGTAGCCGTTATCCATCTCATCGTAGCCAAATTTAGGGCCAATATCCCCAACAGTGATACCTACCACGAAAGAAAGGAAGGTCACCAGGGGCTCACACTCTGGAACCCTGGCTGTCCCCACTCCTCTTTAGTTGTGTATTTTACTTTTTGCAGAAGGAAAGTGCTCGGTTTACGTTTTCGTCCTAACATCAGATGAACGATTCTAACCTGGCAAAGGCTTATGGGTTCCAATTTCACGAATAGGTACTATGAAGGCGTGTAATCCATAGCACTTCCCCTTGGTGTAGAGCTGGGCAAGTACTATCGCATGATTTGAAGTCTTCCCAACTGCAACATCAAAGAAAACCACAGAGGGATGAGCAATCGTTCTTACACACTCAAAGGACAGAAACAAAAGAAGGGGGAAGGACATCTGTAACTAGAACACTAGACCCCATCAGTAAACAGGTGCCCAGAGAGCCTGTCTTAGGACAGCGCCACACCTGGTTTGCAGAAGTTAATCCACTTAGGCTGACAGCTGATAAAAGTCGTGAAATGTTCACAAAGCAATCTTAATGGGTAAGTAACTGACATACAACACTGGATAAGTTGAAGGTGTACTACTTGTTGATTTGATAGTAATCCATTTTAAAAGACAGCTTACTTTATTTTCTCCTTAATTCCTCATTTACATAAAGACAATTATAGGATAACCAAAAGAACATTAATTTACTTCCTTTTTCTCCCTTAAGGCAGGGCTTTCCAAAACAATAGCCACAAATGGCCATTTACATTTAAACCAATTACAATTAAATAAAAGAGTCCCTTCCCCTGTCAGCTGGCTGCATTTCAGGGGTGCGGCAGGCATGCGCAACCAGTGGCGACTGCGCGGCGCAGCAGAGGCAACGCTCCCCCCACCGCAGAGCTCTGCGGGCCAGGGCTGCTGCAAGAGACGTTTGGTTAGTGCGTCCTGAGATATTTGTCTGCTTTTTGCCTGCTAGCTTTTTTTTCTGAAATTACCCTGATACATGGAAATGTGTAAATGAAAAAACTAAGAAAAGCAGAGAGAGACAGCTGTCCTTTCTGTGCTTTGTCAAATGTACAAATGTCTGAAACATGTACCGCATGGGAACATGAAATACTGAATAGCTTACAATAGTTTATTTAAGCCTTGTAAAATTATATTTTCATACGAGCTCTACACCCTAAACATGATCTTTCAATATATCTTCAAAAGATCCAAAACTGTTAAAAAATTCACTTACGTCCACCAGGCCACCACTTGATGGAGGTCACAGTAGGACTGTTGAGAATAAACTCCTGGGTTTCAGGGTCATAAGTGGCTGTGGTTTCCAAGCCTCGAAGATGAGTTCCTAAGGAAATTAAATTATATTTACTTCAGATAGAATATGGGAAAATATGAGAAAAAATAGGTACAGGGTAAAATCTCCTGTCCAGTCTTTTAAGGTCTAATAGCTCAGAGGATAACACGGTCTGATAACAGTAAAATGTTTTCAGCTAAGCTACAAATGGTTGATAACCAAGACACATAATTTCCTATACTTAGGTAACATTTATTCAGAGCAACCAAAAGACAATGAAAAGGCAGCTTAGAATCACAGTTTCGTAAGATCACTGGATATGAAATTCACAGGAAAGATAACTGCCCTTCTAAACCCATCTCTTAAGTTGTGAGTGTGCCAATTTCAACTCACTTTATTGTGCTTACCGCACCAACTACAAGAATAAGATAACACGTGGCAGGAAGAGACTCTAGTAAAGGCCTTTTAAGTTGAGAATGTATTCCATAATGATTGCTAGAATGGAAAACAAGTCTCAAAATGGTATAACTGTTATGGGGGAAAAAGACCTAGAACAGTGGCTTCCTTCTGGCTGGTTTGCTAGTGGGACCAGGAAGAGGTCCCAGTTTCCTGTTTGCTGAAGAGGTCATGTTTTAATTAAATACAAGTCTCACTGAACACAAACTCTGAAACAGGGATGTTCAAGGTGACCAACAGACAAGGCCCGTGTAATCAACAACCTTCCCCAGAGTGGAAATCAAAGGAACAAACACCTGAGAATCCTTTCAACAAAGCAGCAGTTTTTTAAGAAAACAAGATTAACATTTACAGAATAGATTACGATGAAATGTTTTTAAATGCATAACTGAACCAAATGGTATCCCACTCTGAGTCTTGAAAATCCTGTAATGCATAGTTCAGCACCAGGGCTGAAAGCCAGAGCAGCCGTAAAATGAAGATGAAGCCACACAGAAGGAAGGAACAAAAGGCAAATACACATTAGACTAGCTGTCCTGAAACCTCTGAGGAGAAAGAGAGGAGCCAAAACAGATGGACAACAAGAGCAAAAACGAATTCAGAACAGACAGAAAAAGGTAGGAGGGGGTGGAAAGAAAAAAGGCAGCAGATATAAAGCATGGAACCAACTGCCTGGAGTCGCAGCTCATCTTATTTTTCTGAGCTCTGGCCAAGCTGCCTTCAGAGCTTTACTGAGTTTACTGAATCAGGCACAAATCACTTGCAGGCATGAAATGCAGCATATTTTGGTTAAATAAGCCACTCATTTCCTGTCAGCAAATCGAAGAGCATGTATACTACAAATCTGTATTTCTTCTGGAACTGCTGCAAGTTCACTAATGTATCAGTAGTAAGGGTATTAAGACAGTAAGGAAGAAGGAAAGATGGGTTCAGACTCTGTGCGCGCGCACATTCTATACAACTTTGGTGAGCTTGGAAAAGCACTTAGTAAGGCCTGACTTGTAATTTTTTCTTTTTTGGTAAAAATAATCTTTTTTAATTTATTTATTTAAAGATTTATTTATTTACTTATTTTTTAGAGCGGGGAAGGGAGAGAAACATCAATGTGTCATTGCATTTTGCGTAATCCCCCTCCCCGGGGACATGGCTTGCAACCCAGGCAAGTGCCCCACGCTGGGAATCGAACCAGCGACGACCCCGGTTCGCAGGACAACGTTCAATCCACTGAGCCACACCAGCTAGGGCTGACTTGTAATTCTTGACCTTCTAAAGGGGAACCAATTTATTAAAAAATCAGTATATATCTTGATACTGTAACCTTTCATTTTTCACTGAGCAAAGCAATATTTTTGCTAAGACGCGTATGCTGAAAAACCTGACTTCTGCAGAAAGGTCACATTTAAACAGCTCATACATGGCACGCAGAGGTGCCACCGCTAACACATGGCGGGCACTCCATACCTGCTAAGCTTGCAGCGCCCCGCCCAACCCAGAAGATAGACTAAATACACCGTACCATGACCCATCTCTGTCTGGGCATAAGTGCCAATGATCTCCAAGTTCCAGGCGGGCATGAAGAAGCGCTCCTGCTGTTCCGCAGTCGCCTGGTGAAGCAAGGTGGGCAGGAACATGCCCAAGTGAAGATCCAGAGGCGAAGGCCCTCGGTGCACAAAGCTTCGAAGGAATACCCAGGGCGGGCATTTGAGGAGAGCCATCGGGCGTGAGAGAATCAGCAGTGCGGACAGACAGATCGAGGGAAGGGAAAAAAAACACAAACCTCTGTAAGTATGAGTTCGCTGGCGGACTGTATCGTGTACAGGAGCACTGCCCCTTTCTGTATTACTTTATAATTCTCAGCTGTTTCCGTTATTTTTTTTTTTTTTTTTTTGAGTAGGCACGAAGTATTGCCATACACTACTCATCTCTAAAATAACCCAGTTTGGCAGGATTGGCTGCTGATTCCCAAGCCTGTGCAGCACAAAGCCATGAGAGCAAGGCAGGGCGTTCTGGGCTTGCCGTTAAATCAAAGGAAACCAAAACCTGAAGAGCCTGAATGGAAAGCAGAATCAAGGCCGAATGACAGTTTCCTCTGACAAGCAGCCGAGACCGAACACAGTAGCTCTATGGGGGAGGCTTTCAGGGCGCAGCCCCAGCGATGCTGGGGCCCCGTCTGCCCACAGGCGTCCAGCACTGACCCCCGCTCCTCCGCTCGCTCCGGTCGTTTCATTCGGGTTCATCATAAATACCGAGCCACGTGCCTCTGAGACAATTTAATACAAAAACTGACAGTGCTCTTCATCCCAATAAGTTTCAGAAATAAAAAAGACATGCAATTTCTAGTGAAGACTATAATAACTACAAATAACAGATTTATGCATAACAAGCTCTCCATTACAATTTATGAGACTTGTCTGTCACTAACGATAAATAAGCATCTTAGTAGTCATTTTAATTCCACTTTCTAAAATCACTCTGTCCCTTTTAAAATCTGCAGGTGCCTTAGACTTCTGTGTGAATGTGTCTTTAATAGGAAATAGTTCTACGTGCCTTCCATATGCCCTTGTATTTTTTATGTTCTGGCATTCTATTGAGCTTTCAGCTCTAAGCTAATCAACTCTACACTGGTCTTATGATTCTCTTTAATTATCGTAGAAACATTTCAGTTTTAAGACCTTTCAATCTGTCCCATGTCAAATGAGGAAGAAAATACCCAAGGCTCCCTGCTCAGGCAAGGGCTGGCCAAGTCTGTCTCTCAACTGGGTGCCCGTGCTCTCAGCTAACCGATCACATGAAAAAAGGAAAAATCAAAAGACTGCGTGACTGGCTCATTTTACAAAGAGATAAAAAACTGAGATGAGCTAAATGCTTTCAGGGCAAAAAGATAATGGCAAAGAAAGGACTAGAACCATATTGCCTAGCCCTGGCCTAGCCCTGGCTGGATAGCTCAGCTGGTTAGAGTCCCAATATGCCAAGGTTACAAGTCCCCTTGCTCTCAGGGCACACACAAGAATCAACTCATAAATGCACAAATAAGTACAACGAACTGTGTCTTTTCACACTCTCTAAAAAAGGAAAGAAAAAAAAGAATCTCATTGCCTAATCACATCGTCTAACCTAGTACCACCATGCTAAGGACACTTGGAGCCTTGCCAAAACCACGGCTACCTAGGGAAGCATCCAGTCAGATGGCACCACCTGCGGAAACTAAATGAGAGGTCCACTGGCCTGCTCCATGCTATTCTTGCAACTTCTTGTGAATCTATAATTATGTCAAAACAAAAAGTTAAAAAAAAAAATTCGTGGGATGACAGAGCACCTTTCACTCACAATCGTGAACACCAACAGTCCCATTTTTAAAAGAATGGTAACAACGGAGAAAAATAAATGTGTGCCTAGGACTCAAAAAGAGAAAACCCTTTGAACCAAGACTGAAAACGGTGGCCTGGGACGAGCCACTTCCAAGCGCTGATAACCCGCATTACTAGAAACCAGAGCAGCCCCGGCAAAGGAAGGGCCGCTCTGCAGCACCAGGCACGGGGGAGGCGCCGCAGCCGGGTGCGGCCACAAAACACATGCAGTGAGGCAGTGGTAAGGCTGCTACAATCAGAAACTGGTTTGAGACTGAAGAATGTTTTCAGGAGGAAAAATGTCTCTGTGACTAAGATTATTCAGAAGTGGATGGAATTTAGACATATTACAAGGAGCAAGTGAACTAGATAATTTTTTGACTTAAACATTTGTTGTAAAAAGTGAACTATGTATTGTAAAGATTATATATTTTTTAAAATAATTTATTTTAAAATTACAAGGCACTAGCATGTTAGCTGGTGAAGTGCTAGAGTGAATTCTTTGAAACCCACAGCACCAAAGGCCTGCCCAGGCTGCTTCCTGTGGGATACGGGGCCGCAGAGGCTGCCTGCAACACCGAAGACGTAATTCAGTGCATGACACATGAGGGAGGAAGAAATAAAATCAATACCATCATGAATACATGATTTGAGAAAAGCTGTAAGCTATGAAGAAAAAAAAATCCTATCAAGAAAAAAAAAAATCACTGCATTCTTAACCATTAGGCCCATTCAAGTAGAAACCCCATAAAAGAGTTTTGCCAAAGCAACAAAATATTTAAAATTTGTTAAGTGACAAAGTTCAGGATATTAAAGATTTAATTAGGAAAAAATATATACTTAATAGGAAAAATAAAAGAATACAGGAAAGAAATTGCTAATCCTTGGCTGAAAGGACTAAATAAAGTTAATACTTCCCAAGAAAACAAAAGGATTTAATGTAATATGGATTTTAAGTTCCTGTAGAATCTATTTTATGGCTTGACAAACTGAGATCAGAATTCTCCAGAGGAATAAGTATACAAGAACACAAAAGACATGCATCCTGACATGTCACAACCGCAGGCTCATCCTATCAGATTTTAATGACCTTCCAGAGTGACAGCAAGCCCCAGTTTATGATGCTAGAAGAGAACCAGAGGAGGAAATGAATCGCTGTGATGCATTTAAGATTCCAGAAGTAAACTGGAACTGTTATAAAACTACAAGATGAACCAGGAAGAACATAAGAATGGAAAATGAGCTAATCATTAAGAAACACAGAAACAGTACTGGATTCACTCATCATTCTATAGAACACACAGGTCAAAGCATTATTTATATATATCCGCCCGGTGTAGCACAGTGGACTGAGCGCTGGCCTGCCAACTGAAGGGTTGCTGATCTGATTCCCAGTCAGGACACCTGCCTGGGTTGCAGGCCAGGTGCCCAGCTGGGGGTGTGCAAGAGTCAGCTGATAGATGTTTCTCTCGCACATCAATGTTTCTCTCCCTCTCTTTCTCTCTCCCTTCTCCTCTCTACGAAAATAAATAAATAAAATCTTTTAAAAAAACCAAAACTGGGAGAAAACAGAAGAAAACTTATATCTACTCAGAGAAGGATGCATTGAATATATATGGCCAAAATGTTTAAAGAGACAGAAGGCAATAGGAAAAAATACTGGAAGGATAAAATATCATCATATAAGGTCAACATGCATATTCCATTTAATCAAACTCAAAGGAGACGAACCCAGTTTTATATATGGGAGATTCAGACAGTAAGCCAAAATGTGTAATAATATCCAGGCTCACTAGCATTGGAAAATAAAACTCTTAAGATAGATAGTACTGTACCAAAACAAAATTAAAGCAACCATGTTGATAGGCCTATGGAAATACATGTATACTAATAAGTTGTTAAATATATTGTAAACTGGTTCTTTGTTTCAGGAAAAGTCTTTGAACTATGCAACAAAAGCTATAAAAATGTTCATTTCCTCCAATGCACTAATTTCTTTATGCGATCTCCTAAAGGCATAACCCCAAAGAACACACTTTGTGTAGAGAAGTTTATATTGTTATTCATAAATGAGTGGGGAAATCAGAATCACCCAGATATGGAGCAAGTCTCACAGGAAGTCCAACAGCAAAGAGGCTCACCCAGGGAAAAGGGCAGGAGACTGTTGGGGAGACAGCAGAGAGCTACAGGGGCAGAAAGATCAATGACTTATAAAATCAAGTTTACACCCTGGCTGGCCTGGCTCAGTGGACTGAGTGCTGGCCTGCGAACCAAAGAGTCGCCAACTGGATTCCCAGTCAGGGCACATGCCTGGGTTGCCAGCCAGGCCACCAGTAGGGGGTGCCCAAGAGGCAACCACACTGATGCTTCCTTTTCTCCCTCCCTTTCCATCTATAAATAAATAAAATCTTTAAAAAAAATAAAATCAAGCTTACTATTTTTCAAGTTTCAGAGGATGACGGGTGCTTCATTGCATATTTGAGTATTCATGATGGGAATTTGTAAAGGTACTGCACCATCTTCAAAGATGATCACTATGCACTGTATAAGCTCCATTTTCCTTCATATTAATACCACCATCATGCAGGAAGAAATCACCAAGTGACCAAAGCTTGAAATGATCGTAGGTCTGTGAAGACCATGCATACTATCTGCTCTGTGACCTGGAGCAGGATGATGAACGCTGGGCCACGTTCTAGGCTGTCTCTTCCACACCCAAACCCCAGGAAGAGGGCGCCTTCTTCAGCCCAGACCTCTGCCTGGAAGGCTCGCAGACCCACACACCAAGTGTCAGATTTTGTGTACCCAGGCAGACAGGCACTTTTAGGAGACATTCTAGAGGCAGGTGATGGAATTTTAGATTCTTGAGAATCCTGCAAGGAGCATGAGCACTATGGAGTCTCCTCACTTCTCAGCGGCTGCCCAGGCATGAGAGTCCCAGACCTGCCCTGGGCCAGGTAGCTCAGGGGGTCAGAGCCTCATCCCAATACACCAAGGTTGCAGGTTCAATGTCCCGTCAGGGCACATCCAAGAATCAACCATAAATAAGTGGGATAAACAAATCGATGTTTCTCTCTCTCAAATCAATAGAAAATCTTAAAAAAGACTTAGGAGAAAAGGAATCCCAAACTCAAAGTTACAGTCAATTCTATGAGAACACTTTAGACAATAATGTCCAAAGCCTCAGAATTTAAATAGTCAAATCTTCACCTTGTACAAGTTGCTCAACTGCCAATCTCTGATGTTTAAGAGCTTTTTATGTAACCTGTCTAGAGCTATATTGTCACGTGAGGGGCATGAACTGACTGCCTGGCTTCCCTGGAAAAGAACGAGAGTCAAGGAAGCACAGCTTACACGAATGGGCACTGACAAGATTCCAGCGAGGAACTCCACCTCATCTTAAAACACTGTCCTCCAAAGCAGGGGTTCTCAACCCTTCACCTCACGGCACATATAAACTTTGCTAAACTCATTGCTAAAGTATGGTGGCGCACCAAAAAAAATACATTTTTTGCTGACCTGACAAAAATTAGTGTATTTTTACTATTTTCATTTAATCTTCATTCTATTTCTTCCCATTACCATTAATGTCCTTATACCCCCACCCCCTATATTTAATAATTATTTTAATTGTTAAAAATAATTAAAATATTTTTAATTCACTCACACTGGACAGCTACTGGTATGTTGGCTGGTATTGTTTTATTTGACAATCTAAGGGGAAAGAGATTACTGCCCCTGACTAAATAGTCAGGTATTGCATGTTTAAAATTCTCTTGGCACACCTGTTAAAAAACCTCTGCTCTAAAGTAAACTATAGAGATTAATGTAACAAGGTGCAGCTAGGCCCCCCTAAAGGGATTTGTAAAAGGGCCCAGACTTGGGGTGTCCAAGAAAAATATGGGATATGCTCCCCCCGCAAGGCAGCCCGCCACGGGGCAGGTCAGGGGGATGAGACACGGAGCAGGGCCACTAAATCATTTTGCCTGTCAGTAACAGCAGGACAGCTTCAAACTTCATACGCAAATGTTATTTTGCATTATCAACCAGGCCAACCAAGGTTTGTGTAATGTAAACCCAGGATGTAACCGGGCAGGTGTGCAGGAGAGCTGCAGAGACCAATCAGGAAGAAAAGGGGAGAAAGGACTCTTGCTTGTGGGACAGGAGAAGGTGCCGAGTGGTTCTGGACTAAGAACTGGAGATCGTGGGACGCGGCAGATGGTCCCGGGAACTGCCAGAGGCCTGCCTAGCCGAGCCCCGGGCTTCTGTTCTTTTTCTTCTGAAGGATGGTACCCCTGGCTGGGCGAAGAGGGGAAGGCAGGACTGAGTGTTATGTGGGTGTTTTAAAGGGATTTTGAGATATAACAGTGACATTCAGCCTTTATTAAAAACCTGTATAACTTGAATAAGTAGTTCCTTTCCTTTTCAACCAAACTCTGCCACACAGGGAGCCCGGGAACAGTAGGGGGTGGTACGTCTGTGGGGGGGGGCAAATGATACGTTGTTCTGGCAACAGGTAATAGCATCTGGGGCACCCCCCCAGGGGGTCCACATTCGGTAACATTAAGACAAAGTTGGTTCAAATACAAGAAAATATCCCAAAACTAAAAGCAATAGGGAAAGACAGCTCTAACATGCAAACTTGCCCAGAACAATATAGGACCTGTAGTCCAATTTCTGGGTTCCTCAAACCAGTAAAGTTTAAGTCTTCATTTCTTCCTTTCTTCCTTCAAAATTCAGGGCAAATACATATTTTGAATGTACTTTACAAAGAAAGGTAGAAAGATTATAGCAGTAAGAGATAAACATATCAAACCCATTCAGAACCATAAAGCGATTTCAAGATTCTCTCTTCCCTGGCCTGCTACCCTCGCCAAGACAGAAAGACTGTATAGATGTTATTTTCCTTCCCTCAGGACACCTTTCTTCCGGCTTGTTATTTCAGTACTGGCTATCCTGAAGCTCAAGTCTTGTTTGACAAGGTGTTCAGAACACCCCAAACCAGCAGCCCTCCGAAGGATTATGATAAAAAGCATTTCTTTAAACCAATCCACAAATCAAAATGCACCCAATCAAACACAAAACCCCAAAACTTTCCTGATAGTTGCATAACAGAAGCAATATGACAATTAGGATTGAGACTGGGCAGCACAAATTCAAGGCACACAAATCTGCCAATGACCTTGCCCATGAAAACGAACTTATTTCACAACAAAACCAAACGCCAATTTTTTTAAAGTAGCCAGGCTCTTAGGAATAATTTAACCAAAAATTATTTGTAATGCAGTCCACGGACATGTATAGATTAAGATGTATAAAAGAAACAGAGAATCACTGCCTTTCTTTCAAACCATCTCATAACCCCGCCAGTGGGCAATGAGTAAAGACACTTAACTGCTCTAACCCCCTGCCTTCCATGTAAATCCATTTTTAACTTTATTTTAGCAGAGGCATCCACCGGATGTAGAAGCATCGACTCTCAAGAATTTCCAAGAAAAACTTTCATACTCAGACACGAACACAGCGGGGCGGTCTGGCACATTGTAAAATGAATGTGTGGAACATAGTAGGCAACGATGGAGGGCCATTCAGGCCAGAGTCCTGAGCCAGTTTATGGGGCACTGCCATGGACGAGGAGCTGAATTTTATTTAAGACTGGACAATTTCAAAATAAATTCCTAAATGGGTAGCAGGAGGGGGGAAAAAAAATCAAATGCCAGGAGTCATCTGATAATTGAAGTTGGGTCACTGAGGCAGGTCACCCACAACCCTCGCACGTGGACGAACCATGGCCCAACTTCGTCTGAGCGTAGGTGCCAATTATCTCGAGTCCTTTGGCGGGATGCAGCCATTTTTCTTGCTGAGCACGAGTGCCCTGATTCAGCAAGGTGGGAATAAAACATGGAGAAATTGAGGTTCATGGGTTCCACAAAATTGATCTTATATAAGCTACAGAGAGAAAAGAAAAGGATCTCAGCCTCACTCTAGAAACTGCATTCTCCCACCCCTTGTTGCCAAACAGCGTGGTCTTCAGGATGAAGGTGAGGAAAATTCAAACCCCTTTCTTATGAAATTAAATGTAAAATTTACCATTTTATCATTAAAAAGCCAACAGCAGAATCTGCCCCTTGTCATTTCAGGGCCAGAATTCTTCTTTCATTCTGTACTTAATCCAGGAAGCAAATTCTACCATTGTTTTAGCCTAAAAACACCTTTTGTTTTTGGTTTTGCTGGTGTTATGTGTTGGTTTGGTTGGTGAGATTTTTTTTGGAGTGTGTCTTTATTTTTGCTTTATTTTCAGGTTTTACTTGTTTTTAAAAAAAAAAAGAATTCCATAGAAAGAATTATTTTTAGATCTGGTAACAAAAACTCCAAAAGAAGAATGATGTAGGAAGGACACTTGATTTGGGGTGGTCAACACAATGTGCAGACGGTATCATAGAACTATACACTCGAACCTTATATAATTTTATTAACCAACGTCACCCCAATAAATTCAATTGAAAAACTCAAAATAATTTGTTAATTTTTTCTGTATGGTAACGCTATTCTGGCTACATTAAAAAGAGTTCTTTTAGAGACACATAATGAAATATTACAGATGAAAAAATGAAGAAGAACGTAAACCACTTTTCCCTAGGTAACCAAAGCAAACATCCAGGGTGGTAAACATACATTCCAGGGCTGAAGCGCAGATAGGTCGGTAGGTAATGTGAGCATGGTTCATGTTACCGATGGTCTCTAAAAATCACTCCAGGTTAAGGAACTCTTATCATAATGAAATTTAGTCTTCAACTACTTTCTAATAAAACAGAATCTGAAATAGTAAAAAAAAAAATTATACAGCCCTCCTTGGCTACACTGCATTATAGATGTACAGGGGTCTATTGTGTTCCATCCATCCATGCACCAAGGGCCTAAGGCACAACATAAGGGACTGATACCATGAGTTCTCAAGGGATAAAGAAGAGGTGGTGCCTGTCGTCCCCTGTGATCGCCCCCCGCCCCCCGCCCCGTGTATCCTGGTCTGTACAACAAACAGAAGGTTAATTAAAGGACAGAGTGGGTACACTGCCAATTCTTTTGCAGAGGCCCTGAAATCACTCCACCCCGTCCAGCGTGGAAGACCGCCTTTCGGCAGTGCCAGGACTCGCTCAAACATCCAAGGAATGGCTGGACTAGCCAACCTCAAAGTCCTATGATTGGTACAGCAACATCACATATTAATTGAAACTGAATGGAGGGAAAGAGGGGAAAGGAGGAGTATGCACAGAAGCGGTGAGCTGTTTTCCAAGTAACTCAGGTTAGCAGCTCTTGGCTGCTGCCACCCTGTGGAGAACGTACTTCCCAGAACACACCCCGTCTCACGGAGGGGAGCCAGGGCCTCAGGAACAGCTGAGTGCAGACTCCTCCTCAAAGGCACCACAGCACTCCTTCACAATCCTGTCTCTCCAAAAGAGGAAATCAGCCTACAAGAGTTTCTGAGAAATGCAAGCAGTCATTTAGATGCTGGAAGTGGGAGAAACATAAGACACTCCTACTTCCACAAGGGAACTGGGGCTCTGGGCTTATAAAGCGACACTGACACAAAGTAATGCTAGGAGACAGAGGAGAAAAATATGTGACACAAAAAAAGACTGCCACATATTTATGTTCTTAATATCATACCGCGATTTTTTTTTGAGGCCACTTGAAAATCAACTCAAGAACAAAATCCAAGTGCTTCTTTTTAAGTTATGTTTAATCCCTCCTGAAGTTGCTTTTCAAGAAACTGACTTTAAAAGCCTAAGGAGGATCAAAAAGAACCATGATTGGTTCTCCTTAGGATTTTAAATTAGTCTCAAGAACATGTTTTTCATAGCAAACAGTATAATTAACAGATGAAATTAGAGGAACGGAGATCAGGAAAACAACTTTTCTATTTATATTCCCTCAACAACAAGGTCTTATTTTTTTCAAGGACTGAACAGTTCTTTTGTTGCTCAAGTTGAGAAATTGCAAAGTATTTTACTAATACTTAGTCAACCTCAAAATACTCTCATAAGGGAATTGTATTTTGATAGGAAAAATGGATGTAAGAGACCACCAAATGCCCAAAATCCCCAGGAAAAGAGATATTACTGTTTCTTACCACTTCTAGCATATCCCCACCCCAATTTTAGCATTTGAGAAATCTGGTGTATCTTAAAATTTAGGCTACATCATATTAACTTCCTTAACAGTATGTAAAACATGGATGGGAGTTAAAATCAAGGGCAGGCTTAGGCTTGATGGCATTAGTTAATTGCAAAGGTTACTTTTTATTCCCTTCTCTTAACCTAAGTCGATCTTCCTGTTCTGTTCTACGGATATTGGAAGAATGTGAAAGGGGAGTGTTAAAGATTTTCCTTTACAGCACCAAACAGCAAGGTCTACATCATAAGAAATAAAGCAACTGGCTGGTGTCCACTAATCTTTAACCCACATAAAGGACTCTGTTATATTTCCTTGTGACTTCAAGTGAGTCTGGTTACCACAACAAATGATGAAATCTTCGAACCAACTCTGACCCACACTGCATCAACCACTTTAAAAGCAAAACAAAATAAATCTCTGTGCCATTTCTTGGAATAAAGTCTTACTCATATTTTAAGGTTTACAAACCCAACTCAGGTAATTCAGAAACACAATGTTCTAAGAGTTGCTCAACTCCCGCAATTTTCAACAGGTATGCGGAAGAATTTTTAAAACATACATCACCTGACTACTTAGCCAGGGCATTGACCTCTCTTCCCGTATATGGTCAAATAAAAAAATAACAGCCAACACAATAACAGCCATCTGGTTTGAATGATTCAAAATTACACTTTTTTTTTTTTTTTGGTCAAATCGACAAAATATGTATTTTTGGCATGCTGCAGAATTTTACTAATTAGTTCACGTGTGCCATGAGAGGAAAAACATTAAAAATCACTGCTCTACCTCCATATTCCCACAGCCATGAGTTACAAACTTAAATAAAAAAAGAGCATTTGGAAGTTTGTAAATGTTCTGATTTGGGCTACCAAAAATAAATTAATTGTATTTTTATACTAAAAATGGAGAGGAACTCTGAGGGTAGAGCTAAGGGTTAAAGTAAATTATTTCATCTTGACAATAATAACCAGGTAAAGATTAAAATAATCAGATATCAAATGTACTAGAGGCAGTAATATTATGGGAGGAATGACTATTACTACATAAAGGCAGAACTTGTAACATGTTTCATTTTTTTCTTGGTTCTTAAATATACACCATTCATACCATTTAATCTTTATTAATAAAAACATTGGAGTTCTAAAATGTAGAAACCCTAAAGGAGGAAAGGCCCAGGAATAAATAAGAAGTGTAGGAGGTGCTACAGGCCAAAGGAATCCTCTACAAAGATCATGCAGACTGTTTATTTAGAGAAAGGCAAAAGCAAAGTGCACTTTTTCCCAATTAAAAAATGGTGATGGGGGGAGGCGGTCTGAAGGCGGGAGAGTAGAGAGAGGATATATGGTGATGGAAAAATAAAATAAAAATAAATATACTACAAAACCAAGATTGTACACTTGAAACCGGTATGACCCTATTAACCAATGTCACCCCAATAAGTTTAATAAAACTAAAAGTAAGTAAAAATAACACCACAAGGCACAACCAAAAACACAGACGGTCTGACACAAGGCAGTGCTCTTCGCCGCACTGGGAGCGGGCACGCTCCGCGAGGCCTCCCGGGCGCCGAGCCGGGGGACACCGCCCCCCGCCGACAATGCCACGTTCTCAGAACGCGTTCTGTTCGTTCCGGGATTCGACCAACGTTCTTCTTCAGCCATCCCTAGGCTCCCCTGATTAAAACTCAAGATCTACACCATCACGTAAAAATGTGGTCCTCGTACGAAATACGTCCGTGTTTGGTCTCGGAACACTCCTCCGAACTCCGCCTCTAAATCCAGCAGGCCTCCTTCCCACAAAGAGCCATGGCACTGAGTTTAAATCGGTCAGAACGGAGGCGCCTGGCCGAAGACACCTGCGGGATCCTTCAGACTGCAAACCGCAAGGCCTCCCGCTCCTTACCGGCATTGTACCGCGTCATCCCTCTAAAGGGCTCCCGAACGAACGCGAACACCATTTCCCGCATACACAGCTTTCAAGGGGCATAAAAACACGCCAGCCTGAGACGTCAAGCGCCCAGCAGGAGGACCCCGCAGACCGCGGACTTAAAGTCTGAGCCCGTGCCGCAGATAAAAATGCCGCCCACCCGAGGGCACACCTACTTTTTAAACCATATGATTTCATCGGGGTCTGAGATGCCAAACTCCCTCATCTTCTTCACCAAGGCGGCACTCTTCTTGACAGCCACCTCGTACCGCTGGCTGCGCGAGAGGAAGTTCAAGTCCTCGTGCTGGAAGTACGGGTCGTGCAGGATCAAGTTCTCTGGAGGGGATTAAAGGGCATCAAGACGCAGACAGACATTCTGGGCTCTCTTACACCTCCCCGCACGGCACAGGTCCCGCTTTCCGGAGAGGCTATCCCCACCCCACCCCCGTCGCCACAGGCCCCCCCCCAGAAGTGGGGGGTCCCAGCGCCCCGATAGCTGGGCCACAGCCTGCGGCCTTCGGCACCCTCAGACTTCGTATCTGGGGAGCCTCGCTCGGGGAAGGAGGGAGGCCCGGCACGCCGCCCTCACCGATCTCTCGGCGGCGCCGGGTTTTCTGTGGGCTGCCGTCCAGGATATGCGTGAGCAGATCGGGGTTGAAGCTGGCGGCGGCCCGCTCCCGGTGCAGGTCCGGATTCATGGTGACGACAAGCGGAGGTCACGGAAGACGAGACGAAGAAGACGAAGGATGTCCGTAGCCAAAGTGCCAGCCCGGCCAGAAGAGCAGCCCCAGTACCGCGCGAGGCCCCGCCCCCGGCCCGCCCCTTCTCCTTCACCGCGGCCCCTCAGAGGGTGAAACGCCTAACCCGAAGAGGCGGCGGCGCTGGCGCGGTCGCCGTGTCCCGGCCGACCACCGAGGAGGCGAGTCCCAAGCCTTCTGCCAGGGGAGCCTCAGAGCGGACCCCCCGCCCTCCACACCAGAGAGGAGACCCCAGAAGAAGTTCAAGAAATTGGCCGGGGCTGTCGCGAGTCGAAGACGCGAGGGGCTCTCGGTAACTCGCCCCTCCCTCGTCACGTGATCACGTGGGGCGGAAAAAGGAAGCCTAAGGCTTCCTGGACGCCCGAACAGGTTGGCTGAGGGTTGGGGAGGGGCGGGACGACTAGGTTAAGGAAAACTGCGCCTGCGCCTCGCCCCTCTCACGTCCATCCTCGCAACCCCGCCGCTCCCGGGGTCTCCGCGCGGAGGCCTGCTGGGAATGCAGACTAGGTCTGCGAGGTGGAGCGCCTGTGGACTTCGCGCAGTTGCTAGGGGAGGTCGTAGGATTTCCCAGAACTTCCCACATTGGATCAAGAAAGGACGGCAATGAAAGTAGCACTGGGAAGAGGCTCCAGTTGTATTTTGTTAAGCTAATGGCACCTCTGCTGCCAGAAGTGTGGGCAGCTCGGAGCTGGGTGTGGGATTGCGGGTGCTCCTCCCGGGTTGACGGGGTGGGCGCGTACTTAAAGTGAGACCGAGCTAGCCCTGTGCTTATACCATGGAATTCACTTTATTTTCTCAATTATCTTCGTCGTCATCAAAGTTGTAAGTGCACGTTTTACAAACCTGGTACAGGAGGATTTGTAATGAAAAGCAAAAGTTCCCCATCCTCCGAAGCAGCCACTGTTAATTAGTCGTGCTTTTAGTTCTGGTCCCTAAAAATTTGTGAAATACTTAAATGCTTTTAATTCATTTTCGTTAGTTTTTTACTTCATCACATAATAAAGATAAACTACACTAAACCATCCCCTTTATATCTCCCTAACTTACCTTTGAAACTTTAATCGATATTTAATCCCTATTTTTTTTTAAACTGCAGTCGTATTAAGGAATGGCCAAACCTGTAGAGAATTTTTGTAACAGTTTATTTGAGTCAAAGTGACGACATATTTGGGGAAGCAAGATGTCAACTGCTCCAGACAACAGTTTTGCAGCTGCTTTTATGCATTTGAAATTACGGAGAAAACATAAAGATTATTATACGGAGGTGGGGAAAAGCAAGGAGGGATTAGATTACATAAGAGTTAAGTAAGATTATGTGTTCTCTGGAGACTGATTACATTTATTTCAAAGGTGTGTTAACCTAGATGCACAGGGACAGGACAGGGCTGGCTTAAAACCTTTCATTAACAAAGTTAAAGGTGAGGTTACTTTACATCGAACCTCCCCACTCCCCACCATAAAACTATAAATTTAATACCGTGTTCCTCCCAGTACTGGGAGTAGGCTAAGATGAGTGAGGCATTCACCTCCAACATAAAAATTTAAGAAGTGCCAAACTATTAACCAAGGTTAATAGTGTTTTAATGCAACATTAAAAAAAATCGAAATTAATGCAGGAGAATCCACAATGAATAAAATACCAAAAATGTAAATGCAGACAAGATCATTATCACTTTTTTTTCCAAGTTATAAGAAAAAGTTTACTTAGAAAGTTACAGAGGTAGTAGACAGGCCCCTGGAGCTTAGGAGACAGAACAGCAGAGGTAACTCACATGGGAAGAAGAGTGGGAAGGGAGACACTGATTATTCCTTTTGCTCAAGCTCCAGCATACCTGGGGGAAGACACTGTTACTGATGCTGTTTAGTTTGGCTACTGTGTTTAGATTGCATTCCTCTTTGACAGATACTGTCAAAACCTGGCTCAGGTTCTGACCAGTGTGGCTTAGTGTGTTGGCCATTGTCTTGCAAAGCGAACAGTCTAGCTGATTCCTGGTCAGGGCACTTGCCTGGGTTGCAGGTTCAGTCCCTGGTCAGGGTGCTGCTCAGAAGCAACAGGTCAATGTTTCTCTCCCTCTCTATCTTCCCCCTCTCTAAAAATAAATATATGAAGTCTTTTAAAAAATTAATTTTTAAAAATATTTTATTCTATTACAGTTGTCCCTATTTTTCCCCCTTTGCTGTCCTCCATCCAAAAAATTAATTTTTAAAAACTGACTCAGAATATCACCAACACAACCTGTTGATAGACTAAGTTGATTTATTGCTACTTGGGTAAGAAGAATGCTACTTAGCAAAGCTTTGGCAGGGTCTCAGAGAGGAGAAGGTAAGGCCCGAATTTTTTGAGGACTGGAAGTTTGGTTTAAGGCAGGTTTCTCAGTTCAAGGTCTTGATTAGGATTGGTTAAGAGCCACTGTACAGTAGTCCAAAATTCGTGGAAAAAAGGGAAAGAATTCAAAGAATCTCTGGGTAAACTGGCTGTTAATGTTCAAACCATTTGCCTGGGCTTGATGGTCTAGGAAGGGTAAAAAATTGCCAATGAAGGCAGCAGACCACAAAGTCACCTTCATGGAGGCATTAAAGGTGTGGTTTGGGTTGTTTGTGTCCAGGCTGAGTGTGGGAGTAGATGGTTTTGTTTTCACTCTCTTCTGCACGAATACATTCAACCATGCAACACTTACTATGATGTCCCAGGTGCTGTATGGGACTGAGGATACACCGAGGAATAATGTGACCCCTGACCTCATGGAGCTGATAGTCTCGTGGGAGGCATAGACATTGAACTAGTAAACACATCATCATTTGAAATGCTATTATTTAATAAACTGCAGTGAAGAGAATAAAGCAAGGTGAGGCAGTAGAGTGATTGGGGGGGAGGGGGAATGCTACTTTAGATGGGGTAGACAGGGAAGGCCTCACTGAGGAAGAGGTGAAACTGGAAATGTCGGCATTCAGGCTGCGCGTCACTCCCAGAACCGGTGAGTAGAGACAAGGATTGAACCTTTATGGGCACTTCATTCAGATGCCGGTCATCTGAGAAGATGGTGGGTTACGTACCCTAAAAACCTTCTTAACATCTCATTTCAAGCTGACCTTTTTATAAGGAGAAGAAAAGGGCAGATAAGAGGTTTGGGAAAGGGCTAATCAGGTACGAGTGGCAGCACAGTAGGTGACTCCTAGTATTTCTGTATCTGTTGAACAACAGTTCTTTATCTGCGTCACAGACTTTCCTCTCTGGAACACAGCGGCTCTGCTGTCAGCCTCCTAGGGGCAGGTGTCCCAGTTCAGCAGAAGCTTCCCAGACGCATTAGCACTTAAGCCTATCAGCTATAATAAAAGCGCAAATCTTTTAACTGTCAGTGCATGATGTCCTGGAGTTACATGCAGGTTATGTTTGCTGGGTTTCTTCACTGTGAAGTGCACCGTATTTCTCTTTGTAATTAATACTCTGTGGGGAGATATGTAAATATCCTGTTTCTCATAATTTGTATTAACATCCACAGATTTCTCTGGTATCTTCCTCTGGTGATTGGAAAACTTTCTTTTTTCTTTTTATTGAATTTAATGGGGTGACACTTGTTCACAAAATTATACAGGTTTCAGATGCGCAGTTCTACAGCACATCATCCGTGCACTGTGTTGGGTTCAGCACCCCAAGTTGAGTCTCCATTCGTCACCATTTATGCCACCATACCCTCCTCCACCCTCCCTCTACCCACCTCATAAACTTTTAAAGACATAGTGAAATAATCCTTTTTTCTGCTTACTGTTAAATTCTTTAGCTGAGATCACATGTAAACTCTCTATACCCCATGTGATAGAGCCTTTCAAGGCCATAGTTCAAATCATGAATCATATAATTCGATTTTTTGTGTTGAAGATTCATTGTGCAATATAGGCTAACAAAGAATTGTAACTTTTAAATCATTAACGAGTTGCTTCTGGGTTGGTAAACATGCAGGGGCGTGTGGGAGCCGTGCCCTCGGAAGGTGTGGAAGATCCACGCCCCTTCCCACATACCTCGCCCTGTGCATCTCTTCCATCTGGCCATCCCTGAGTTCTATCCTTTCATAATAAACCAGTAATCTAATCAAGTTGTGGAGTGGTAAACGTACACAGTCAGGATTCTTGTCTTCAAGAAAGAAATGAACCTTTCCAGCGGTGATGACCTCCCCACGACAACATGCCTCTCACTAAGGAGCTCCTTCATCCCTCTCCAGAAGAGAAGAGGGAACACAAGCAGAGGTGCCTGGCACAGAGCCCCAGTTCTTAGAGAATGAATGGGAGATGCCCTGGAGGCTGTTACTTCCGGCCGCCTGTAGCCGAGCACTAGCTGCAGTCTTGGGAGTGCCGTCG
Organism: Pteronotus mesoamericanus; assembly: GCF_021234165.1. Taxonomy (NCBI): domain Eukaryota; kingdom Metazoa; phylum Chordata; class Mammalia; order Chiroptera; family Mormoopidae; genus Pteronotus; species Pteronotus mesoamericanus. The sequence goes on along the minus strand of NW_026555315.1, from coordinate 3,920,480 downwards.
CCCCGCTGGAGGCCAAGCGCGGCGTACCCCAAATCAAGATGAGTGGGGGACCCATCCCAATAGACACCTTCTGGGTTAAAAAAAGAGAGAAAGAAAGAAACCCAAAGCTGATAAAAGCCATGACGAACTCGGTTACAGGGGTCACTTCTCTTACCTTTGATCCCACTACGGAAACCTTGGCAATTGCTGCAGAAAAAAGCAATTGCCAAGTCAGACTGCAGTCAGACTGGTTCACCATCCTTCCTGTACAGTATTGTCAAACTTCCCAGTCCTTAAAAAGAAGCATATTTCTCGTTTCTACCAGGGATTTCTCTCCCAGGAGGGCCTGGCGGAGAGAAAACGGCAAGGCCCTTCATTGACAGGTGGCGCCACTACTCCAGCTTCTAAGATTAGTTGAAACAGCTGAGTCAGAAGCCTGTCCTGATCTCAGGAACTTTGTGTGATAATATGCGGGTGACGGCTTATGGAGTCAGCTGTGCTTTCTTAATAAACGCAGAGCAACTTTTGTTTAAAAAAAAAAAAATGGAGGTTAAATTTCTAAGTGTATGCCCTCCAAGAGTCAATCCTACTGCATGATGATTTTAAAAATAAAAATAAATTGAATGGCATCGTTACTTAAAGCTCAGCCTATTGTATACATGGTGCTTCAGGGTGGAAAAATTACCCTAAAAGAGATTCTAAAATTTCAGCTTTTTGCAAGGTTGGACAGGATTGTCCCCATAATCCCAAACAAGAAGCACAGCAACCTCTTGGCAGTGTTTGAGAGTTTTTTTGTTTAATTTTTGCTTCTCTCTCACCCCCAAAGACGATTAGAGGGTGTTTCGTTTCTGGTGACAGAGGCTCTGCTCCCTGGTCCTGCCCTGCAGAGCGTGTGCATTCAGGGGAGAACTGGACCTTGGCCAGTGGCCCATGGGGCACAAGCCAGGAGTGTCTAGGACACACTGCTGATGTGAGCAGGGACCATGGATGACACAACACTACTGACCTCACCGGGAGACTGAAACGAGTTGTACAACATTCTAAGTTACATTGCACTTCTGGATGAAAGCTATGTCATCTGATTTCTGCAACGATCTTGCTTGGGATTATTTCATTACCATTTTCTTTGTGTCTCCACGTTCTTGTCCTATCAAGAAATAGTCGAAGGCTCTCACCTGCAGGATCCCTCTGTCACCGAACAATCATTGCTGAATCCCCACCTTGCTAACATTCCACATGAGGCTTCTCATGTTAGAGAGTTGCGCGCTCGCTCGTGCACAACCTCTCTCTCTCTCTCTCTCTCACACACACACACACACACACACACACACACACACAGAAAGGTACATATTATATGTACGGGCCTCCTCCTCACATTTTTTCCTGACAGTGTATCTTGGAGATCTTGCCATATGAGTATGTATAATGCCTCATTTTTTAAAAGCCTGTGAGAAAAAAAATACAATAAAGATTAAATAAAATACCAAAAAACAAAAGCCTGTGAGTGTCCCATTGCATTGTTAGTACATCACATATTCACCAAGCCTTCTCTTTCTTTTAAAAAAATTTTAACAAAACCCCATAACCCCAGCATAACCATGAGAAAAAACATCAGACAAGCCCCTATTGAAAGTCATACTACAAAATACCTGAACAGTATACCGCAGATCTCTCAAGGTCATTAAAAAACAAGGAAAGTCCGAGAACCTGCCACAGCCCAGAAGCATCTAAAGAGTCAGGACGACTAAATGTGATGCGTCTCCTGGGAGACTCTAACAGAAGGGGGACACGAGGGGAAACAAAGGAAATCCAGATAAAGCATGGAGTTAAAAATCACCTCTATATGGGTTCGTTAATTCTGACAAACATGTCACCCTAATGTAAGGTGTTAATTACAGGGGAAGCTGGGTACACAGGAACTCTCTATACCATCTTTACACGTTAAAAAAAAAATCTTAAAGTATTCCAAAATAAAGGTTTATTTTAAAAAACATGAAGACTCCTTTTATGTACAACTATGAAAGAATGTCAAAATACGGTAATAAAAAAATCAAGACTCAGAGCAGCATGTGCCCACAGCTCACAGGGGAAGAAGCAGGGCAAAGCCCGCGCAGTGCCCCTTTCCCTGGGCGCATGTGCGAGTGCCTCTGCGCTGCCACGCAGAGTGGAGCAGCTGTGACAGGGGTGGCAGACTGTCATCCGCCCTGTGGCAGAGCCCTCCTTTAGGGGATCAGGGAGGGAATGGGTTGCACAGGGATTGGAGCAGGAGCAATTCTCTGCTACGTGAAAGCATAACCTACAAAAAAAAATTATTTTTAATTTTAAACCACCACCCACTGGAATTAGCCTTTCCGATGGTGCGGGTCTCAGGCATCTGCTAATCTCTGTCCCATTGTCTGCTTGGTTTGTCAGAAATCTTCAGAAATCCATCCCAGCTCTTCGGTGACGGGAGCCAATGACGCTGCCCAAACCTGGGGTCTACTACTTCCCCTGGGAGATCAGTGCTGGCCAAGTTCCTGACGGGGGCGCCTTGAGGACGTTCGGCAGGTGAGGATACTTCTTTCTTCACAAGGTGGGGGCATGTTTAAGTGGCCCCCCAAGAACAATCGAAATAGTTTTATTATCATTTTGTCTAATTATTTTTAAAATGCTAAAAACTTCATATGCCTTCATTGTAAGAAACATTGACAATCCGTAAATCAAGAAAAAATCACCTGTGATCCCACAGTCAACAACCACTGCTAACCTTTTGGTGATTACTTTATAGACTTTTCCACGCGTGCGTGTGTGTGTGTAAGCATGCGGGTATGTATATACACTATACACACACACACACACACATATGTACTGTATGAGTCATGTATTGCTGTGTAACAAATTACCCCCAAAATTTAGTGGCTTAAAACAATAACAAAAGCTTATTATTTCATTGTTACTACATGTCAGGAACCTGGGAGTGGATTAGCGGGGTGGCCTGGGCTCAGATTCACTTCTGAGGTCGCAGTGAAGACGTTGGCCAGACGGCCAAGCTCTGGGAGGCTGGACTGGACTGGAGGACCTGCTCCCAGGGCGACTTGTTCACAGCTGGGCGAGTCAGCGCTGCTGCTCTCCAGAGGGCTCAGCCCCTCCCAGGGTAGGTTCCTTCTTGGGGCTGTTGGCAGAGCCTCGCGACTTGGCAGCTTTCCCTGGAAGGAGTGATCCAACGGGAGAGAGCGAAGAGAAGGCACATTGCCTTCTATGACCTAACCTTGGAGGTCAGTCTCCATCATTTCTGCAATAGCCTATTGGCTACATGAGTCACTGCTGATCAGGGTGGTGAGGGGTTACCCAGGGATACAAATGCCAAGAGAAAAGAATCATTGGGGAAAAAATTCACTATGTCTCCTGGAGACATGTACACATATGTAGAAATCTTTTAACCTACATGTGATCCTATTGTATTATTAAATGGTACCATTTATGTATTTTCTTACTTGGATATGGTAGACCTAGTTCCATGCCAAGTGTATAGATCTATATCATCACTTTAAGTAGATCCACTTTATTTCATGGCCTAGATATATCAAATTTATTCACCGGTAACTAATCTATTTACTTAACCAAAAGGTGTTGATTTTCAACAAAGACACCACTGTATTTGAGTGGAGAAAAGGAGGGTCATTTCAGCCAATGTTGCTGAACAACAAATGTTGTTTCATTGCTTTACCCATTCAACAGAGTACTACTGAGCAATGAAAAGGAAGAAGGTACTGATTTACCCAACAACATCAATGAATCTCAACATCATCATGCTGAATGAAGGAAGCTAGACACACAAACGCATGTGCTGTTACAATTTCATTTGTGCGAGATGCCTGATCAGGAAAACTCATCTACAGAGACCAAAAGCATGGGAGGGAAATAGGGAAACTGACTTCAAAGGGGCACAAGGGAACTTTCAGAGGTGATAGAAATGTACTAAATCTTGACTGGGCCGAGGGAGGGGAGTTACACCAAGTATGTATTTTTGTTAAAACTCACCGAACAGGTGTCTCTTAATGCATGTAATTCATTCCTCAACACTCCACTGAAATTATTTTTCTGATTTGTTGCCGCCATTTTTACTTTGTCTAATTGAAGTATGGCAGACCATTTCCCCCCGGATTTATTGGCCTCCCCAAACCTTGTAAGCATTGTGGCGGTTGTGTCTGTGGGTAGAAACGATCACCCTTTCCCTGGCTTCCAGGTTGTGCCTCTACGACGTGGCCCAGTCCCGGGCGACCCTGATGGCTCGACGTGGGTCTGAGCAGCACCAGGTGCTCGTCTGCACCAAGCTGGTGGAGCCATTCCAGGCGCAGACGGGCTCCCTGTACATGGTGCTTGGGGAGCTCGAGCACCAGGAGGGTAAGCTGGGGCCGCGCGCCTGCCTTGTCACTCTGAGTCCTGTGTGGAGGCCACTCTGAAATGCTCTGGCCAAAAAAGGAAAAACGGAACCTGAACAACTCACCCTCACACCATGTGGTGTGCTTCCTAGGCTCTGGCTAGTTTATCAATTACGCTATAACCTGTTTCCTTTACTTTCTTAAAAAAATGTTCCCCAAGTTTCTGAAAGTCATACCTGCTCACCATTGGCAGCTGACACAAGGAAAGAAACATGACAATGAGGAGACAGAGGCAGAGCACGGGCCGGGCATGGAAGTGGCCACCCCACCTCAGCCAGGGCAGAGGGGCACACGTGGCTGGTCCCCTGGTCAGGTCCAAACTCCTGTGGGGACACACAGGTCAACCAGACACGAGGCATGCCCCAAAACAGGATGGTGGTGCTGCCTAAAGTCACCTGTCTGAAACGTTTACACTAAGAGTTTGCTCAGGAGATAGAGAAGGTAAAGAAATGCCAGCTCTGTGTTGAAACTCGCTGGCAGTGCCACCTTCTTTGGGCACCATCCAAAGGCCCGAGGGCTTCCTGTTCAGGTATTAGGTCTTTCCCCACTCTCGTCCAGAGTCCCTAATAGGATTTCCCGGCTGGAGGCTGCCCTGGAACTCTTGCTGTAAAACCCGCATGTGCGCCCCTTCTGGTTTGTTCCACGGCACTGCTGTTTCCTCCTGTCGTGTCCTCTGGGACCTTCCCTCTTACATCTTCGAGCCTCCTTTGCATGTTTTTGCAGGTCCCACAGGGACCTGCCTGAAACCTGCCTTCTCCCCAGGCCCACACCTCCCCACACACCCTCCCTGGTGGAGGCCCTGTCAGCTTCCCAAGCCACACACCCCACTGAGGTGGCACCTGCAACCCACTGGCTCCTCCGGTTTGTCACTGCACGCCTTTCTCTTTGACCTCGGCGGGCAACCAGTTCTGCCACCCCGCGATCTGTCCCACCTCTGCCTCTGACACCCACAGCTGTCCCCAGGGTGACCTCACCTCTGCTCCCTGAAGCAGCTCCAGCCTTTGCCTCTCCCGCCCCGTGGACTCGGGACCCCTCCGTTTTCTCCCTTCTTCTCTCTCCCATTCCCTTTCCTCCCCTCCGGCTGGACCTCACCACCACTTCGACCCTGGCAGAAGTTCCAGCCCCTTGCCCTCCCTCACTCCTGCCTGTTAAACCCCAACCTCCGCCGGCTCAGGCTCCTCCTGGCTGTCGGTGGAGAAAGCCCACAGAGCTCCTTGGAGTCCTGGCACGATGATTTCACGGCCTTTTATCTCACGGGGGCCTCCACGCTGCTCAGGAACCCTCCCACATGCCCCTCTCAACCCCAGGCCCACAACCCACGCAGCTGTTTCAGGCAGCCACCTGCTCCGCAAGACCCCTCCTTGATCACGTCCCCTGTCCCTTTCTGCAAATGACCGCAAATCCTACATCCCGGTAAGGTCAGAGCTGCAGCAGCAGTCCGTCCCCCTCAAATTATACGCCCGTCCACGCCCGTCAGCAGCCCCCTTGCCCCAGTCTGGGACGGAGAAGGGTCCCTGCGGCCTGAGGCATGGCCCTGCGCTGTGGCTGGGATCCGTGGCCTGCCCTCTGTGGGGGTGCTGCCCCCTCAGCGGAGCCCACCACCTGTTATAGCGGTTCCTCCCCCTCAACGCATAAAGCCCTGGAGCCACTTCCACTCTAAAGTAACAACGACGGGAGCGGTGCCAGACAGTGCCTGGGGCGGCCGCAGCAGGTCTCTGCCAGACCTGGGTCCTTGCCGTGGAACAAGGAGAATCCAAGAGCGTGACGGGGCTTAGTGAAGTACAGTAAACTTATTACTGTGATAGACTGCGTTCGAGAAGGGATAGCAGGCGACCTCGGAGAGCGAGACACATCGATGGGGTCCAGGTGGGGGGTTTTAATGAACCATGGGCTTCGGATGCTGGGGGGGACTGTCTGCATGGCTTGGATTTCTGTTTTCTTTTTGGTCCTCTCAATTACAGGAAATTGAGGAGGAGGTAGCAGGGGAACAGGTGGCCAGCGAAGGTGGCATCTGTGATGTTCCGGCCAGGACAGACAAGGGGAGGGGTAGAGCGTGAGGCCTTTGTTCCCCGTTCTAACTTTCCTGCCTCAGTAATAATGGTAATAATGTCGTGCTCTGCTCTGTGTGCCTACCCGGCCGTGACCCGCCTCCCCTTCGCCATCAGGCTCCCTGAGAGGCCTGCTGTCTCGGCCGGGCCCCCTCCTGTCCCGCTCACAGCTCGGCCCACTGCACCAGGACGGCTCCCATAACTCGGTCCCTCCTTCCTGCTCTAGCGTCTCGATCTTTGCAAGAAGAGGCTCCCCTAACGGGCCCTTTCTCTAGCTGTCTTGTTCATAACTCCCTTCTCCCTTCCCTTGACACTTCCTCAAACGCTATTCTTTTCATGCCGCTGGCCTTTCGCAGGTGGACTAACAGATTGGTCCCTTGTGATAATCGTATTTTTGAAGCTCACCTGCATGTTTAATGGCTGTGAATTTTCATTCCCAGGGAGAAACAGCTCGTTCCACTATGTAAACCTAGACAGGAGGGCTCCGCAGGCTGAGGGGGAGAGGGCTGTAAGGGAAGCACTGTGAAATGAAGCCCAATACTGAGGCAACGCTCGTATGGGCAGTTTGGAAGCATTGGGTGCAGGCTCCTGTTTTGAGATTTTAAACTGTGCCTTGGACCCCGCAGGTCATGCTGAGCACACACAGCTGCTCCGTGATAACAATGTAGGCCACGTGTGTCACAAGAAACAGTCTATTTAATGATGCTTAAGTTACTGAGCAAAAGAGTTGTTTTCAAAAGATAAAAAAGGATGAATGTTAATTACTTTTGTCACTAAAAACTGAAAAGTCTAATTAAGTTGGGAAAAATATATGCTTTTTAGAATGTGCAGGAAATAGAATTAAAAGTAACCTGTTCATGGAAGGAAGGAAAGAAGGAAGGAAGGGTGGGTCTCGACCTCGTAGTGCTGCGAGAAGTTTAGGCAAACATCTGTTTGGCTGGCAGGTATACTGGCCTGGCGACGCCTGAGGAGGGATGGGAATGGCCCACACTGACCGGTGGTTTTGGGTATTGTCACAGGCCCACTCCACCCCAGGCCATGTGTCTCTGCAGCCCAGCACTGGGGCCAACAGCAGCCAGTGACACACAGGCAACTTTCTGTTTCAAACAAGTTAATAATCTTCCCGTGTCGAAGGCTGGAATCTACATGATCCCACACTCTGAATTCTGCCCGGCTGCGTTAAGTCAATAAAGTGGCCTAGAGACAAGGGAAGGCGCAGACCTCGCCTGACCGCGGGCCTCCCTCTCCCTGCACTGCGTCACGGGGAGACAGGACACTGTCCTAGAACATTGGGTGCAGTCATCGATTCACCCAGAGAGCAGAGAGAACAGGAGTGAAAAAAGTAAAAGCAGCGTCAACAGAAGAAACATTCAAACCTGTAGAGAATTTTTGCGAGTTTGAGACAAACTGACGACAATCGCCAGGAAGCACAATCTCAGCGGACTGAGCAATGCTCTGGAGAGCGGCAGTGAGGCACCTCACAGTCCGAGGGGGCGGCTGGGGGGGGGCACGTGACATCCACTGGGATAGACTGGGGAGGGGGGAGAAAGCAAGGCGTGGGGGTGGGGAACCTCTGGGACTGGAGAAAAGGTGAAATGAAAGACACTTATTTTCCGTAGGTGGGTAAAGGATAGTCAACTGTCAACAGTTAACACGATAACAGTAACTGTGAGGGGAGTTGTAGTCTCCGTTCTGGTGGGGGTGGGGGGAAGGGAAGTTACCTGGATGCTGCAAAGGTGCAAAAAGATGGTAGACAGGCTCAGTTAAGGGAAAGGTGAGTCTTTGTTAGAGAAAAACACCGGCTTCGGACTGGCCCGACTGCTTATAGTTAAATGAGTTGTCGTTTCAGACCATACTTGGAGGTCACTTGGGGTCTCCGGGTTTGGAAGGCCATCTCACAGGCCTCCCCTGAGCTCGTCAGGTTAATATATGGCCCCTTTTCTTCCATGGAAGAGCCGATTAGGGCAAACCCCAGATGTCTTATCCGTTTGATGTCACTTGCACCTCGACACCATCAGGTCACCATAGCATCTGCTAGGAGCCCCCTGAGCCCCTTGTCTGGGGTGGGATGACTTGCCCCTATAAGGCCAAGGTCTCCCCCTTGGGTTTAGTAAACGTGGGGGTCTCTTTGCCCTGATTTCCAATGCCAGAGGGTCCCGGGATGCCCTTCCCTCGGTACAAATGGAAAACAGATAGGAATAAGTGGAATGGTGACAGAGACCCCCCCCCCCCGCCCTCAACCTCAGGCACTCGGGCCCTACAGAGAAGGTAGCAGGAACCGAGATGACAAGGGACGGAAGGGGGAGGTACGTCTCTCTGGTCCTCCTTCCCTGGAGAGGCGGAATTTTCAGGCTACCCCCTAAGTGCCGGACACGTGCCTGTAGTGCATGGGGGGTCCAAGTAGACAAATGGCCAGTGTCATGTGTGCTCTGTCACAGCTGTCCTGTCAAAATGCTGGACTGAGCTCTGGCCTGGTGGCTCAGCTGGTTAGGGCATCACCCCATACACCACTGAAAGGTAGCGGGTTCGATCCCTGGCCAGGGTGCTTATAGGAGGCAACTGATCGATGTTTCTCTCTCACATTGATGTTTCTCCCCTCACCCTCAAATCAATAAACATATTCTTGGGTGATCGGACAAAAAAATCTCGGGACTGAGAACAGGCAGAGGGGGGACAGCTGGCCCGCAGCGCGAGCCAGCGCCTTGGTGTTTATGTCTTTCAGACGGAGGTCCAGTGCTGAAGGCGCGAGTGCTGACTTGCGTGGAAGGAATGAATCTCGCCCTGTTAGAACATGCCATTGGAGAGCAGAGGACATACCAGCAGGAGAGGGACAGCCGCCCGTAGCAACTGGTGGCTTCTGGGGACCCTCCCCCGACCCTGCGCCTGCGGTCAAGGCCACGGGAGAAGCCACAGCCGCGACAGAGGAGTCGGAGAAGATGCAGGGACTTACCCCAGTGATGGCCTTTTTCTGGAGCCGGAGAGAAGAGCGGGGAGAGCTTGTTAATTGGAGATTGTTCCAGAAACGCAGCCTGGAGAGGAGGCACCAAGGCCTGACACCCCTCCCCCAGGAGGGCACAGGAGCCGAGCCCTGGGCGCTGCGGGCTGTGGGACTCTAGGGAGGCACGGAGGGTTCCAGAAGGTCCTCGGAATAAAGGCCCGGGGAGACCTCGCTGTGTGTGCACGTGGTGCAGCGCCCGTCGCGGCCGGGAGGGGGAGCCGCGGAGCCGGCAGCGCGGGCTTTCTGGTGAATTCTCGGCTTCGGGCCTGAGGGGAGAGGGCCGGGGGCGCCGAGTCCAGGTTGGGGGCCCTGGGACGCAGGGGGCGCGACGGCGCGGACGCTCTGCTCTGAAGGCGGGCCGAGCGTCCCCAGACTGGCCGGGCCCAGGCCCTCGCCCTGGGGCGGGCCCCTGGCTCCGGAAACCCTTGCTGCCCCCTGACTGGCCTGACCTGACCCTACGCCCTCGGGGCAGCTCCGGGCCGGCTGGGCAGAGGCGGGCCGAGCCCGAGAAGTTAGGGCTCTCCAGCGCCCCATAGCCGGGGCCTTGCTGGCGGAGACAGTCCTGCTCCAGACGGGGTCCCAGAGATGGGGGCGGGGCCGAGGCAGGCGCCGGGGAGCTGGGCGCCCTGCGAGCGCGGGCAGGAGGGGCGCGGGCGGGGCCCGGGGCTGCGGCGGGCGGGGGCCTGGGCGTGGAGGCGAACGCCGGGGCGCCGTCTGTTTCCCGGGCAGCTCCGCAGACATGGACGTGTTCCAGAAGGTAGAAAAGATCGGAGAGGGCACCTACGGGGTGGTGTACAAGGCCAAGAACAAGGAGACGGGGCAGCTGGTGGCCCTCAAGAAGATCCGGCTGGATCTGTAAGTGCTGGGCCGGCCCCGAGACACCCCAGCCCGAGGCGACCCCCGGGCCCAGCTACCCCGTCCACCCCTCAGCTCAGGGTTTTAGGTTCGGCTCCTTTACCGAACACTGCCCAGGTACACCGGGGTGGCCGCAGGGGTGCGGCCCTCGCTGGTCCTCGCCGCGCCCAGGCTTTGCCTTGGGCCCCTGGTGGGGATGAGTGTGTTCTGAGGAGCCCAGCGCCTGCTCGCTGCCCCCCGCCCCGTCCCCCACCTCCAGGGCAGAAGCATCCTTCATCTTCTATTTCTTTTTAAAGATTCTTACTCTTTTTCTTTCAGTTTTTATTTATTTTTAGAGAGAGGGCAAGGGAGGGAGAGAAACAAACGTGGTTGCCTCTCGCGCGGCCCACAACCCGCACTGACTGGGACCGGAAGGAGCGACCTTCTGGTTCTGAGGCCAGTGCTCAATCCACTGAGCCACGCCAGCCAGGGCTGAAGCAGCTGTTGTGACTCCCTGCTGTCCTCTCCTTTCCTGCAGAGAGACCGAGGGGGTCCCAAGCACCGCCATCAGGGAGATCTCCCTGCTCAAGGAGCTTAAGCACCCAAACATCGTCAGGTGGGGTGGGGAAGGAGGTGGGGAGGCCAGGCCTGTCCCAGGCGCCCTGGGGGCCGCATCCTGACTGGCGTCCCTGGCCAGGCTGCTGGACGTGGTGCACAACGAGAAGAAGCTGTACTTGGTGTTTGAGTTCCTCAGCCAGGACCTGAAGAAGTTCATGGACTCCACCCCCGTCTCCGAGCTCCCCCTGCACTTGGTCAAGGTACGAGGGGCCGCTCGGGGAGGTCCTGCTGCCGCCGTGCTCAGCCGGCCCCTCCTCCACCTCCGCTGAGCCGCCTCCTCTCACGCTCACTGTTCCAGAGCTACCTCTTCCAGCTGCTGCAGGGGGTCAATTTCTGCCACTCACATCGCGTCATCCACCGAGACCTGAAGCCCCAGAATCTGCTCATCAATGAGTTGGGTGCTATCAAGCTGGCTGACTTTGGACTGGCCCGAGCCTTCGGGGTGCCCTTACGCACCTACACCCACGAGGTGCCATGGGACAGGGGGGAGAAGGGCAACTGAGGGGAAGTCACCTGTGCCCTCAGCTACCCTGAGCCATGCTGTTTTCCCATCCCCACAGGTGGTGACACTCTGGTATCGCGCCCCCGAGATCCTCTTGGGCAGCAAATTCTATTCGACGGCTGTAGACATCTGGAGCATTGGCTGCATCTTTGCAGAGATGGTAGAGAGAGGGACAGACACGGCCACAGGGAGGCCACAGGCAGGGTCCTCCTGAGCGGGGGTGGGGCTCTGATTCCCCCATGAGAGGGGGATTACGGGGCTGGCTAAAGGACTGAGGATTGGCCTTAGTCCCAAAAGGCCAGGATTCTTAGCGTAGCCCTGGGAGAGGTCTTGAAGGCGCCTCCCTGGTCTCGCCTCTTCGCTGGTGTTGGATTCCCAGTGACGAGGGAGGGGACCCCATACCTCCTCCTCTTGCCCACTCCAGATGACCTGCAAAGCTCTGTTTCCTGGTGACTCGGAGATTGACCAGCTCTTTCGCATCTTTCGGACCCTGGGGACACCCAGTGAAGCCATGTGGCCAGGAGTCACCCAGCTGCCTGACTATAAGGGCAGCTTCCCCAAGTGGACCAGGAAGGGGCTGGAGGATGTTGTGCCCAACCTGGAGCCAGAGGGCAAGGACCTGCTCATGGTAGGTTCAGGCAGGTGGCTGGCGAGGGCAAGAAAGGCCTCCTAGGTCCAGCTGCTGCTCCTGCCAGGAGTGTCCCTGTTGTTCACCAGTGTTTTATGTAACCCTGGCTCCTTCTGAGTCCATGCTGGTGTCTTTTCTGACCCTTGTACACAATTGGCTCGTTCCAGTCCCTGCGCATATTGATTCTTCCACCTGGAGACCTTTCCCACAATTAAGTCCAACGTTTACCCTCCCTTTTAAAACGTCTCTGTCCTAGTTAGCTCGGTGCTGTGATTCTTGCCCCTTTGTCCTAAGTTGCTGTGTGTTTTCGGTAATTTTCCCTGCGGTTACTCCTACCCTGTCTAAAGTGTAAGCTTCTCCAGGCAGGGACCCCAGCTGCTCCTGAGTCAGTGTTCCCCGCAGCACCTTCTGCAGTGGTCATTCTCACACAAGGCCGGTCGCAGCCGCCAGGGCCGCCACAGTCCTCGCCCACCCCTCCTGTTGCTCCATCTCGATCCCTTGGGCTGGCCCAGAGCCGAGTGCCCGCTAGGACTTGGAGGCACGCTTCTCCCTTGAACTTGGTGTTGATTAGAGGACGGCCGGGCAATGCTTTACCTTCCGGCTCCATGTGCTGCTTTCCAGAACTGTGTGCATTCACCAGCCCAACCAGCAGGAGAGCGTAGATGCCAACCAAGGCTTTCCGCACTCTGTCCTGGTGGCTCGGAGGCAAGGGGCCCTCCCCCGGCCTGGCTGGCAATGGGGACTGGAGTTTCTGCCCTACCCGCAAGCCCGTGCCCCCTGGCAGGTTTGGCCCACGCTCAGAAGTCTGTCTCAGCTAGTGGCTGGCCAGCCAGACAGACGACCTCGGTGAGGGAGGGACTGACGCAGCCTCTGTGGCCTGTAGGAGGCCAGGGGTGACTCAGCAGGGCTGGACCGGAGCCAAGTCTTTCCCTTGCTCCCAGGAGTGTCAGAGCTGGCTCCCGAGCTGGGAGGTGGTGGCTTTGTGCAGTCCTGAGCCTGAAGGCACACTCTGGGGCTTGGGGCCCCCCGGGCGGGGTTTACCTGGGAGGGTAATTCCTCTCCCGCCCCGGGCCGCCCCCAGGCCCCATCTCTTTCCCCTTCCTCCTTCCTTCATAGCAACTCCTGCAGTACGACCCCAGCCAGCGGATCTCAGCCAAGGGCGCCCTTGCCCATCCGTACTTCCTGTCCACCAAGACCTCTCCAGCCCCCCACCAGTGTGTGCTGGAACATTTTTGCCGCTGAGAATGTGTCAGGCCATCGCCTTTAAGTCTCCCTCCAGCTGCTGCCCCAGCTGCCTCCTCATCAGCTTCCACGAAAGAGAACGTGTCTGGGGAGAGAGCAGAGCTCTAAGGAATTTGGCATCTGCCGTCAGAGAGCTGAGTTTGGGTTAGTCCTGCTGACAAGTTAGCGAGTTCCTGTGTTGTTCGTTGGGTTCGATGGTGCCATCTCAGGATCGGGGAACAGAAGCTCCGGGCATGAGGGGTATGTGAGAGGCTGGGTCTCCTGGCACTGGGGCAGCAGGCCAAGGAGAGCGGAATGCCTGCCCAGCAGAGCCCGACTCTGCGGGAAAGGGTGCCCCCGCTGGCCTTTTTGGGTTTAAAATGTTTTGGAAAAGAGTTCAGTTAGAGTCCTAAGTGAAAGGAGGGAAAGGGGACCTTGTCCTGCTCCCAGAAGAAGTCGGGGTGCGTGTAGCTGTTCTAAATAGTTGTCACCTAGGATATGCTTATATTTGTTTGCCTCTGGCTTTAAGAACAGGAAATAAAAGCGATGCACTGAGTTTTCCTGGGTCGTTCTGTCGGGGGCATGCCAGGGACTCGCCCGTCCACGATCTCCTTCTCTGACCTGCCAGCTTATCCCTCCCAGAGTCACGGGGGCCTCACCCTCTGAGAGCCCCTGGCTCCTAGGAGGCCCCGTGGGCATGTTCACCCCCACCAGGGAAGCGGTGTGCCTCATGCTTGTGCCCCAGACAAATCGACTCTACATCAGCAGTCCCCAACCTTTCTGACACCAGGGACCGGTTTCACAGAGGACGGTTTTTCCACGGACCAGACAGTGGGGGAGGGCCGGAGGGCGGGGACAGGAGGCGAGTTCAGGTGGTAATGTGCACGAAGCTTCTTCACTCGCTTGCTCGCTCCCTCCCTCTGCTCAGCTCCTGCTTGTGCAGCTGGGTTCCAGCAGGCCAAGGACCAGCACTGGTCTGTGGCCCAGGGGTTGGGGACCCCTGCTCTACATCCCCAAATGTGAACAAGATGCTGGGAGAATGCGTTTATTGGAAGTACTGGGTTGGGGAGGAACAGGTCTGCTCGTCTCTGGGTCTGGGGATAGACTGGGCACCAAAGTTAGGGGAGGGACCTGACACCGTGAACGCTGAGGAGTAGAACAGGGACAGACAGAAGACCTGCACCCCGGATTAGGCTGCTCTGGGGTGAGGGGTGCATGCATCCTACCCTCCCCCTCACATAGACTCCTGAGACAGAGCCCCCCTCAGCGCAGCACTCGTGGCATGGTGGGGGAGGCCGAGCGGAAGCAGCGGTACCCCTCCAGCGCGGCCGGGAGGAGCAGCAGGCCACTCAGGGGGTCTTTCCGGCAGCGCCCCATGGCCTCCTTGTAGCTCAGCTGCTCCTTGGAGATGGGGTCTGTCAGATCCTTCTCGTAGCTGGACTCATCCTGCAGGAGCTGGGCCAGCTCTTCACTGATCATCCCAGACTGCACGGCCTGCGGGATTGGGATGCGGCCTGTCCTCTTGGGGTCGATGAGGCCTCCGGTCAGGTGCTGCACCAGCAGGTGTGGGAACACGCTCTCCCGGGGCATCCAGCCCTTCTGGACGGCCTCGCCCACCGACAGCCTCCTCTTGGTGATGGGATCCTCGATGCCGGTGAAGGCCTTCTGGGCGTTGAGCAGCCTCTGCGTGGAGGTATTCTCGATCAGCCCCCTCTCGATGGCCTTGTGCACGGAGTAGCGCTCCCGGCTGAGGAGGTCCACGATGCCGCCCGTGGCCGCCTGTGCCTCCAGCAGCTTCTGCCCGCTGATGGGGTCCAGCATGTTCTTGGCCATGGCCGTCTTGATGGTGCACTTGTTGTCTGTGGTTGTGTCATAGACCCCAGCGATGGGGAAGCTGTCGTCGCCGAGCCCGAGAGAGAAGCCAGAAGAGAAGAAACAGAGGCTCTGGGCAGCTGGGGAGGCGACCGGGGACTTGGAGATGATAGAGCCGATAGAGAGTGAGGAGCAGGGCTTGGTCTCCCCGGCCACAAGCAGGGCGAACTCAGAGATGGGCAGGTGGCCGTCCTTGTAGAGATGGTACTCCTCCTTGGAGATGCGCCGGCAGCGCAGGGCGGCCTCGATGGAGTACTGCTTCCCGCTCTTGAGGTCCAGGAGCACCGACTCTTCCCCACAGGGGCCTGAGGTGGTGACCTCCTCCCAGTCACACTCAAGCTCCTGCAGCTGGAGGTACTGGTCTCGATTGATGATGCCCCTCTTGTAGGCCTCATACGGGGACATGTCCTTCCCTGTCTCGGGTTCCAAGATGGAGATCTTGGTGGAAAGGTTGGTCTCTCGCGTCTGCGTCTCCTGGTTGAGCTCCTCCCGGCTCACTTTGGTGTGCAGATCCCGGAGGGTCTTCTCCTTCTCGTAGATGTGGTCCTTCTCCTGGAGGATGGCCGCCTTGAGCTGCGAGAGCTCCTGGCCCTGCTGGGAGGCCTTGTGCTGCTCGCTCTCCGTCTTCTGGCTGAGCAGCTTCGACGACTCCTGCAGCTGCAGCACCTTCTGCTGCTTCTGCCTCTCCAGCTCGCGCAGCTCCTGCTGCAGCTGCCTGCACTCCTGGCTCGCCTGGTTCCGGGCCTTCTGGAGCTCGGCCTCCTCCCGGGCCCAGGTCCTGCTCAGCGCTTCGGCCTTGTCGATCCGCTCCCGGAGGCGCTGCACCTCCTCCTCGCGGCCTTTCCGGCTGGCGCGCTCCCTACTGAGCATGTCCCACACCCGGGACCGCTCGCCCTCCAGCACCCGGTCCTTCTCCACCCTGATCACTTCCTTGTAGATGGTCTTCTCTTGTGACTTGGTTTTCTGGAGGATGTCGATCTGGACCTGCAGGTTCTTGCACTCCCGATGCAGCTCTGCCACCTGGGCCTTCTCCTGGTCCAGGTCCTGCCGCAGGACTTCCGTGGACTTCTCCAGCTCTGGGTCCTTCTCTGTCTTGACCACCTCCTCCATGATGATCTTCTCCTGCACCGCAGGGGGCCGCTTCTCGAGCTCCTGGATTCGCAAGGTCAGCCGCCGCAGCTCCTTCTCCACGGCCAGCTTCTTGGCACGGTCCTCCTGGAAGCTGAGCAGGCCCTCCTTCTCCTCCACGCTGGCCAGCAGCTGCTGCACCTCGCGCTCCAGCTGCCGCCGCTGGCCTACCTCCTCATCCAGGCTCCGGCTCAGGCGTCTGTGTTCCTCATGGAGCTTCGGGTCCTTCTGGGTGACCACCACCTCCTGCACCACCACTTTCTCCTCGGGCCGCCTCCTCTCCAGCAGCAGATACTTGTTCTGCAGCTCATAGACCACGTCCTCGGTGGCCCGCCGCTTCTGGGTCGCCTCCCGCACCTCCTGGCGGAGCCGCTCGGCCTCCTTCTCCAGCACCGGGTCCTTCTCGTGGCGCACCACCTCCTTGCTCACCGTCTTGGTCTCCACCTTGGACCGCTCCCGCTTCCACTCGTCGCGCTCGCCCTGCAGCCGGATGCGCTGCTCCTGGGCCCGCCCGCTGGTGTTGACCAGCTCGTTGAGCTGAGCCTTCAGGCGGTCGATTTCCCGCAGCACCTCTGGGCTCTTCTCATGCTTGACCACCTCCTGCGTCACCTCCTTGTACTCCACCGTGGGTTTCTGGGCACGTAAAACCGCCAGGTCGGGCAGCAGCTGCTCCACCTCCTTCTCCACACTGCTCCTCTTGCTGGCTGTCTCCTGCAGCTCGGCCCGGAGCCGCGTGATCTCCCGCTCCGTCTCTGGATCCACCTGGAAGGTCTCGTGGACACGCTCCTGCAGCTCCACTTTGGGCTTCTGCTTCTCTACTGTGCTGTACTTGTCCTGCAGCTCCTTCAGCTCCTTGGCCAGCATCGCGTTCTTACTCCTCTCCTCTTCCAGGAGGCTCCGGAGCCTGGACGCCTCCTTGAGGAGGCCTGGGTCCTGCTCCACCCTCTTTGCCTCCTTCACGATCACCTTGGGCTGCACGGCACTGATTTCCCGCTCCAGGTCTCCGATGCGGGCCTGCAGCCTGGCCACGGCCTCGTCCGCCCTCTTCCTCTGCGCAGTGTCCTCCTCAATCTGCAGCCTCAGGTCCCGGGCCGCCTTGACCATTTCCAGGTCCTTCTCCACCTTGACCACTTCCTTCACCACGACCTTCTCCTTCACGTTCACCTCCTTCTGCTCAAGGGCCAGCAGCTCCTTCTTCAGCTCCTCCAGCCGGGCTGCGACGACGGCGTTCTCCCCGCGGAGGTGCTGGAGCTCGCTGCCGAGCTGGGCCGCCTGGCTGTCCAGACTGGGGTCCCTCTCTATCTGGGTCACCTCCTTGGTCAGCAGATGAGGCTGCATGGCCTTCCTCTTGCTCTCCAGCTGCACGGCCTTCTGGGCCGCCGCCTCCAGCTCTGCCTGCAGGCCGGCCCGCTTTTTGCCCTCGCCTTCTACCTGGGACCTCACCTTGGTCAGGCTGCTCTCCAGCTGGGGGTCCCGGTAAAACTCCACCACTTCCTTCTCCTCCAGCCTCTCCAAGGGCCGCTGGGTCCTCAGCTGCAGCAGCTGGTCCCTCTGCTCCTCCAGCTCACGCTGCACCTGGGCCACCCGTTTCCTCTCCTCCTCCAGCTGGGACTTCAGAGCCCCTGACTCCCTTCCTGCTTGGGCGGGGCTCCCAGACCCCTGCCGTGCATCATGGGTGCCCCGGGTATCCTCACTGAGCTCCTTCTGCGGGGTGAGAGGAAGAAGGGGAGAGCACCAGCGAGGCGAGGAAGAAAGTAAGCCCCATTCCTCCTCCCACTCGAGATCAGAGACCCCTCCCTGCCTCCTGAGACATGCCTCCCGGCACGTTCTGGGAGGTGGAGCTGAAGGCCTGAGACGCTTGGATGCAGGATTTTGAGAGGACCCATTAATCCCATGACATTAGGATGCAAGGCAGGGCCCAGGCCAAGTTTGCACAGGAACAGACAGACAGAGCAGGGTTGCCTTCCAACCTTCCCCCGACCCCCTTCCATTCGGGCTTCCCAGCACGGGCCCACCCCGCTCCAGGGGATGCCAAAGTACTCCTCTGGGCAGGAGAAGCTGGCGAGTCCCTCGGCCAGTCACCAAGAGCCATGGAGAGCCTCTGGCTCCCCGTCTCCCAGGGAGGACGACTCTTGGGTCCTAAGGCTGAAGACTCTGTGGGGATCTTGTCCTGTCCTCACCAGGAAACTGCCCGGTGGCTAAGCTGTGAGCCCCCCAAGTGGCACCTCCAGGATCTTACTCTGAGATGGAGACCGGCCTCTGAGAGCCACTGGGGAGAGAACTGGGGGAGGCAGAACCCCGGGACCACAGGGGGCGGGGTGGGGTGGGGGAAAGGAGGACAGCCAGGTCCACCACGGCCAGCGGCCTCGCTCGGGAATGGAGTGGGCACCCCCATACCTTCTCCAGCACCTTTCTGGCGAACTCCAGCTGGTGCAGCTGCTGCTGGTGCACAGCAACAGCCTCGGTGTAGGCTTCCGTCAGCTGCTTCTCCTGGAGAGGCCAAAAGGAGGGCGCGGGGCGCCATGGTCAGCTCCCGCCTCAGGCAGCAGAGCCAGGGCCCCGCTGGGTCCAGTCTCACCTGGGCCTGGATGCTCTCCTGCAGGGGGGCCACACGGGGCCTCTTGGGGGCCGAGCCTGCCTGGGTGGGCTCCAGGGAGCAGCGATAGGTGTCTGCCTGCAGCTCGTAGTCCTGAGCAGAGAGGAGGGGTCAGCAGGCTGGTGGTGGGGACTGGCGGGGGGGGGGGGGGTGGCGGACAGGGACGGGGTAAAGAGGGACTAGCCAAAGTGAGACCGCTCACCTGGAGGGCGTCCTGCAGGTCCCGAGAGACGCGGGACACCGTGGCCTTGTCCCGCTCCCGGCCCTGGATCTCCCGCAGCAGCCTCTGCCCGGGGACAGGTGAGGGCGAGAGTGAGGGTTCGGCCACCACGGGCGCCCTCAGGGCCCCAGGCAGGGCAGGAAGGTGCCTGCGGGCAGCTGCCCCTCCCCCTCCCCAGCCACCATGGCCTCGGCTGGGGACATTTCCCCCTCTACCTGGCCACCCTGTCTGTCCAGCAGGCCTCAGCGGAGACGTTGGCTCCTTCCAGACCACTTGCCCAGACCCCCTACCTGTCCCCAGTGGGCTCCCACGGCCCTCTGGCTCCTCCGCCGAGCACTTATCAGCATCATCATGGCCCATGACATGCTGGTGTCCCACCAGCCTGAGCTGCCTGAGGGCCGAGCTGTCCCCCAGCCCCTGGTTCATGGCCAGTGGGTGTAGGGGCCTGGCCAGTAGGAGGGAGTGGGTACAGGAGGAGTTGGAGCTGCCAGGGCCCTCGAGCCCGCTGCCCACATCAGACCAGACAGCAAAGGGCGGGCAAGCTGCTTGTGGGAGCAAAGCGGAGCCATGTGGGTGTCGGGGGTGGTGATGACCCAGGCCTCTGTGGGCTGAGCTGTAAGGTCTTTTAGGACACTGGCTACTAGGGGGCCACAGGCGCCCAGGCAGCTCTGCCTGTGGGCGGGGCTTCCAGGGAGGTGGATATGGCTTGAGTCCTGGCCCTGGGCAGGGGCCTGACCTGTCCCCAGGTCGCTTGCACCCCGGGCCCCTCACCTTTTGTGCCTGCAGCTTGTAGGCGATCTGGCTGGGCCCGTCACTGGGCCGCAGCTGGTTGTGGGGCAGGTGCTCCAGCCAGGAGCTCAGGTTGTCGCTGCAGTTCTTAAACTGCTGGTGGGTGAGGCCAGTGTCCTGCAGCATCTTCTCCCTGCACGAGGTGAGGCCCAGAGCAGAGGTGAGGACTGTCCAAGACCACACAAAGAGGTGGAGTCACCTGTCCAAGGTCACACAGCTTGCCAGCAGCGGCCCCGAGCCCCGACGGCCCAGCCACTCACCGCAGGTCCAGCTGGTCCCCCACGGCGTGGTAGCGGTCAGTGAGGGCCCGCACCCGGCGCTGCTGGCTGGGCAGGTCCTGGCAGAACTCGTGGAAGTTGTTCTGCAGTGCGCTGCACGCGTGCTCGGCCGCCTTCAGCTCGCGGTGCAGCCCCAGCACACAGGCCTGCTGCTCCAGCAGCTCCCTTCGCTGGCGCTGGGGGGACAGCAGGACGGACCGTCGTGGTTATGTGAAACGCCTGTCTAGCCCCACCTGCCCCTGAAACCTTGTCCAGGCTACAACCCGCTCCCGCCAGGAGGCTGCCTGGCCCTCACCTGCAGCTCGCTGATCCTCTCCTGCAGGGCGCCCGGGCCAGCGGGGATGGGGGCCTCCTGGGCCAGCACGGACTCGAAGCCTTGGATGACCCGGTCCGCCTCCTGGATCTGCCGCTCCAGACCCAGGGCGGCCTTGGCTCTGCCGCAGGGGAGGCCAGGGCGGCCGAGGGTCAGCCACCCGCTTGGCCACACCCCTGCTGCCCTGCCCAACGCACCCCTTCCCGGTCCCCGGTCCCCAGAGCACTCACTTCTCCCCATAGAGGTTGCAGAGAACCTGCACGTCACTGTACTTGTTCTTGACGTTGTTGAGGGCCACGGGCAGGTGCAGGGCAGCCAGGCCCACCGGCCGTGCTGACAGGAACACCTCACACTCCTCCTGGGCTGCCTCCTTCTCTGCTCCCAGGCTTTGCAGCTGCTGGGCAGTGCCCTGAAGTGGGGCAGGGGCACAGATCTGTGTTCTGGGCAGGTGGGTTTCACCCAGGCCTCCTGCCAGCCGACCTAACTCCGCCCGCGAGCCTGAGAGTGTGGTGGGCACGTGCTTGGGCCCAGGCTGGAGGTCTGGGAACAGGCCTGGCCCTGCTGCTCCCCGTGTGGATGGCCTTCGGCGGGTGGGCCTCTCTGACCCTCAGTCTCCTCATCTACGAGTGATTGATGGGAGGGTGAGGTGCCACTGTGTGTGTCAGCTCAGCAGCGCCAGGCAGAGCTGCACACTGTGATCTTCACGTCTCTGTCCTGTGCGCAAGCCCTCAGTCCCTTGCCTCATTGCTGGAGGTCAGGGAGCAAAGCCCTTACTCTGTCCGCTGGGGGTTATTTTGTTGGCTTTTTATCAGTTTCTCATTCATATATTCCATAAGTCATAGCTGCCAACACTGTGTCATACCCTGCCCCTTCCAGTCTTCGCCTGGACCCTCAACGTCCCTAATGTGGCAGAGACTGTGACTTCAAAACCCAGGGACCTATCTGGGGACTGCCGGGGCAGTGTGGCCAGTGGGCCCAGTGTGGCCAGTGTAACGCAGGCCTGAGGGCCTGGACCCCAGCAGACCCAGAGCGTCCCTGGGGTCAGCAGAGGCGTTTGCTGAGACAGCATCAGCGCAACGCCTCCTCGGCCCCACTTCCTCTCCGGCCCCCCAGGCAGCACCCATGGGATGCCGTGACAAACACCCTGCATGCGCACCTCCGCCCAGAGCAGTGTCCCGGACCCAGCCTGCAGCGCCCCGGGTCATCCCCTCCCACCCTGGGGCCCTCCTGCCCAGCCGCCCCTGACCCGGCTGAAATGCCACCTCCCGATATGGACGGCTTGTTGTGCGGCGAAAGCCAGAATCTGCACCGCAATGTGAACAACATGACTCCAGTTTCAAAAAACCAACCCAAACAATGTGTTTGAGGAGACCCCGGACCGCAAGGCTATAACCCAAACCGCTACCCCTCACCCCCAGGGGTGAGGGAGGGACCCTTCCCCGCCAGCACCTCAGGGTGCTTTGCACACTCTGTGCCCTCTCCACCCGACCCCTAGCCTCCCAGGACAAATCACCCTGAAGATGCTCCTGGCTTCCCCGCTGCCTTCGCCCCCTCCAGCTCCCTAGTGCGGGGCGCAGGGCTGTTACTTCGGGCCCTGCCCCTCTAGAACTTTCCTGGGCCTTCTCTTGATCCTCTAGACAACTGAGGAACTGGGCATTATTGTAGCTGTTTTCAGGGATAAGGAAACCAAGGCCTGAAGAAGTGGAGTGAACCACCCAAGGTCACAGAGCTGTCGGCAGAGGAGCCGGGCAGGAGCCTGTCTGTGTGAGCCCTGGGCTGAGCTCTCCTTCCCTCAACCCCAGGTCCCTGCGCCTGCCCCCCGCACTCGCCCTGGCCTAGGTCGCGCACCCCCGGGCGGGGCCGCCCCTCACGCAGCTGCCCCTGCCCACCCACCTTGTGGCTCTGGATGCGGCCCTCCAGGTCCTCCAGGGGTGCAGTGCGGCTCAGCGGGGCCCGGGCCCAGGCCAGCACCTGCTTCTCTATCTGTCCCAGGTCCCTGTCCAGCCGGGTCATCTGTGTCAGGAGCTCCTGGGCCTGCGGGTTGGCTGTGGCCGAGCCCGTCGGAGCTGCGGGCACAGGTGCCTGTGAGGGCCCGGGGCCGAGCCTGCGTGGGCCCGTCTGCCTCAGGGGCCCGTCCCCGAGTGCCCTGGGTATCCTGTGTGGGGCGGGGCGGGGCGGGGCGGGGCCTGCCTGAGGGGGGCACAGCCCCAGGGGCTTGCCAACCCAGGAGATGGAACCCCCACGGCAGATGTCCCTCGCCCTGGCCACCCGTGCCCGTCGCAGCCCCCCGGCAGTGGGCGAGAAGGAGGGCGTTCCCTCTGTCCCAGCAAGCCTGCCCCCCCGCCGCCCTGGCCAGCCCTGGGTACCCTGCTGGGCAGGCCGAAGGGGCTCCGCAACGCTGGCCTTCAGGCGGCTCTGGACCGTGGCCAGTTTCTGCTTCAGGGCCTGCAGCTCCGAGGCCAGCCTGGATGGGGCAGGGCAGCAGGGGATCAGGGAAGGGGGTCCCTCCTCCCGCTCCCTCCCCCCAGCCCACACAGACACCAGTCCCGACAGAGGCCAGGCAGCAGCCCAAACCCCGCAGGGCCAGCGTGGGCCCGCAGCCGCCCCCGCCCCCGAGCTTCCCCGGGCAGACCCACTTGGAGGCCCTGGTTACGGCTTCAGGGTCCGGAGCCGGGACGCAGAAGCAGGCGGCCGGGGCGCGCTTGGTCTCTCCGCCCAGGCCCTGCACGACCCAGGTGTGCGGGTCAGCATTGTCCACCAGCGTGTACCGCTCACCCCGCAGCAGCTGCACCTGGGGGGCAGGGGGAGAGGCTCGTGTAGGCCCGGGGCCAGGGCTGGAGACGGGACCGAGGCCAAGATGGGGTGGGGGCCGGGGCTGGGGACAGGTAGGGGGAGAAGAGGTGGGGAAGGGCAGGAATTGAGGTGGGAGGTGCAGGGGTAGGAGCCGGGGCAGGCCAGGGGCAGCCAGGGCTTGGAGAGGACTGCGGGGGGGCAGTGCGGGGGGCGGAATGGGTGGGAGCAGGGCGGGGCGGGGGGCAGAGGGGGTTGAGCTCGTACTTCTCCCGTGTCCCAGTCACAAAGGCTGTCCACGAGCAGAGGCTGCCTGGGCGGGTGCCTGCGCTGTGGCAAAGGGGCCACCTCCCGGCTCCGCCGCTGCAGGTCCCCGATGGTCTTCTCGGCCATGGCCAGCTGCTTCTCCTCTGCCTGTGGGGTCCCAGGCCGTGGGGGATCAGGCCGGGCTGGCCCCATGCCCGCCCCGCCAAGGAGAGCCAGGGGTCTGGCCTTCATGAGGATGGCTTCTAGGCCAGCCCAGTAAAAGTGACCCCTCCCTGGGGGCCCCGGATCCTGGGGTCGGCCGGTGGGGTGGGTGGGTGGGTGGGTGGGCACTGCCCGGGATCATCCAGGCCTCCAGAGTGGGAGCTGGGGGCCGCATTGCAGGTGAGGGAACTGAGGTCCAGGGCGGGGAGGGGCTTCCAGTAACAGACCAGCCTCCTCCTGCTAGAGCGGCCCCCTCCCCTTGCGCCCCCCAGGCCAGGGCTCAGGCAGGGCCAGGTGCTGGGAGGGGTGAGGCCCACACACGCGGGCAAGTCCGTTCCCAGCAGTGGGTGCGGGGGGGCCTGCTGGGGCCTTCTCACCTCCAGCTGTAGCAGCAGCTCTGTGGGGGCACCGGGGGTCCCCCCAGGGGCAAGGCCGCTCTGAGTGTCCAGCCTGGCGTTGAGCTTTGCCAGGTCCTGGCTGACGGAGTCGGCCTCTTCCTGGAACTGAGGTCGGTGGGTGGTCAAGCGCAGAGCCCAGGCACCCCACTGCCCGCCAACCCAGCAAACCGGCTAAACCCAAACTGCCACTTGTCCCCACGCTGCCGGCCTTCCTGCCCAGGCGGTGGGGCCCTTGAGCCGGAGCGCTCTGCACACGGGACACGCTTGGTTCACTGAGCTGAATTTCCCTCAGTGCTACAAATGCGCTGGCGGTGTCCTTCCGGCACGGACAAGGGGCAGCCGCCCGCTGCCCCCCTCCAGCCCCTGGGCCAGGCTGCGGCTCGGGCTGGGGCTCGGGCGGGGACCCGGGCTGGGACCCAGGATGCACAGTCCGGGTGTGTGCTCTAAACAAACACCCCACAGCCGGGTGATATTTCGGAACTCGTGTTTATGGGAGTGATGTGGTATCGTGGTTATATAGAAAAAGGAAAAGGAGGAAAAAACTCCTTGGCTTTTGTCTCTCTCAAAGTATGTGAAACATTTTGGGTGAAAATTACCAAAGGAAACAAGTCCCTGTTGGATAGTATATCAATGGTTCTCAG